>NC_143583.1:20695907-22148407 GCF_048544385.1 Mastigoproctus giganteus
GTTCGACTTGCATGAATTGCTGTGCCATTAAAATATTTTCTGGTTGATAACATTCCTCTTCACTAACGTCTTTAGCTTCTGCTTTGGTGGAAGAAGATGTGGACTCAAAGTTTCTGGTGGAGGTTTTACAGACAGATCAGGTCCATGCGGAACCGGTCTTATGGCTGACGGTAGATCTGGATATTTGATGTCCTTTTTATTTTTTGAATTGTAACCTTTAACGTCACATACACAAAATTAACATTCGACATGGCTTACTGGCTCCTGCCACACCATAGTAATAGCATATGGCAAGCACACCTTTTTTCCTTGACTCCATTTTCTAAGATGTTCGACACATGTATGGCATACTTTATGCGGTGCCCACGATTTATCCTGATTGCCTAGTTTTATGTCAAAGTATGCATAATACGATTTTTTTACAAAATCGGTAATATTTCGCCTCTGCTTTACAGGAATAAAACAGCCACATATGTAACAAAATATGTCGGGACTGTTTATACACTTTCTGGTTGCCATACTAAAAGAAAACTAACACACAATGAGAGCTCATGACAGTTTTTACAGGAGTACTGTGACCACATAAGGGATGTGCCACTAATATAGGCTCTGTGGCTGAGTGGACTGTACAAACAAGTGAGTGCATGCTCAGACAAGTTTAACCCGTAACTACATACAGGAGTCTCCCAGACGCCACTCGAAAAATAAAATTCTGGGAATCACAGATGGGCCGGAAGAGCAGGGTGGGGGCCGTCTACCTTTCTGGGTCAAGGTTGGCTACCTTGCAGTGTGTGTAGTTATGGGTTAAACATGCACAATTTGCTGTATTTGAGACAAATATCTGATACTGATTATGAATATAGGAATATAAAACTTGTAAACCTTGCAGAAACTATAGTTATGTACACATTTGCGTATAATACCTAGGTAATATTTTGTTAATGAATTGTGAAAAATCTTTACGTGACAGAAACAAACGGACTTCGGTTTAGTAATCAATAAACATGCATAAATAACGGCCACATACTTTTTCTCAAACCCCACATACACTGTAAACCAGTGTAATCATACTACTCACTCTAACATATGCAACCCAAACATGGTCTGACAGCAAAACAAGTAAATAAACTTAGAACATGCCAACGAGAAATGGAAAGAAGTACACTGGTTATAACCAAAAAAGACAGAATAAAATCTACTTCTATCAGACAAAAAACTAAAATCAATGATGCCATCAAGGCATCAAAGTCCTTAAAATGCGCAGGACATCTCGCCAGGAAACAAGGACTCGTGGAATAAGTGCACAACTGTTTGGCTTCCAAAAGAAGGAAAAAGAAATAGAGGCAGACAGAAAACCAGGTGGAGAGATGAGTTAACATCCCTTATGGGCCCCACATAGATAAGTCTGGCACTGAACTAAGAAGAATGGAGAACATCGGGGGAGGCCTTTGCCCAGCAGTGGGATTCTACAGGCTAACACAACACAACACAACAACAAGCACGACTTTAGAGAATGAAGTTTAAAGTTTGTGCTTCAAGTAAAAACTTTAAGCTTCTTTATTCCAGGGAAAATAATGGAGTCAGTGGTTAAAGAAATAATGAAGGACCATCTTGACAGGAACAGAGTTATATAGCAGTCAGGCAGTCACAGCATGGATTTCTTAAAAGGCAATCACATCAGACCAATCTTATTAGATATTATGACACAGTAACAAAGGAACTAGATGCAATAAATAATTTTTAACATCATTACTTACATTTTAAGGCTTTTTATATTGCACATAAAATACTGCTGAGCAAATTGGAAAAGTGTGGCATTAGGGGCAAGTTACTGCAAGGGATAAAAGGCTCATTGTTGTTTTCAGTATTTATTAATAATACCAATGAGGGCAAATCAGACTTAATGTCTGTTTACATATGATACAAAGGTTGGCAGGGTGATTAATGACAGTAACTGAAGTATGCCACTGCAATAAGATCTATAAAAATTAGAAAAATGGGCTATGAAGTGGCAATTGAAGTTTAACATTGACAAATGCAAAGTACTGCATATGGGTAGGAATATTCCAAGAATTACATACAACTGTGTGGTACAACACATGATAGTGGAAAATGAAAAAGGCCTGGGGATAATTATGCAGTCAAACATGAAGTTTACTGGGCAGTGCAGACTAGCTGCCAGGACAGCTCATGAGGTTTTGTAAATGATATACAGAAATTTTGCCAAAAGAGATAAGAAGGTGATTATTCCATTGTATATGGCAACAGTCGGGTCACACCCTGGTCACACCTTTACTGTCACATATGGCAACAGTCGGGTCACACCTTTACTGCATGAAGGCTTGCAAGCCTCATTTTAGGTAGGATGTTTATCTGCTGGAATAGATACAGAAAATGACAAATAGATTAGCAAGAGGAACAAAAGGGTACTCTTGCCAATAAAGGCTTCAGTTCTGAAAATTGTAGCATCTGGAAACTAGGCACATGCGAGGAGATCTGATTGAGATGTTAGCATTAGCATTAGTAGAGGCATTTGATGCAAGAAAGCAAGCTTATGCAGCATCAGCCAAAAAAAAAAAAAAAAACCCACTTCCACTTCACCCCTCTGTTCATTCAAAATACCTGTCCAGCTGAGCCTTAAACTTATTTAGGCTATCAACCTCCACCACAAGGGATGGCAGTCTGTTCCACCAACCAACCACCCGCTGGCTAAAGGCAAATTTCCGCACGTCTATCCTACATCTGTCTTTCCTCAATTTGAATTTATGCCCTCTCAGGTGATTTTTCTGAGCTAGAGAAAGAATCCCATCAGCATTGAGCATGCTTAAACCATTCAAGGCTTTATACACCTCTATCAGATCACCTCGCTGGTGCCTAGTCTCCAGACACTGTAATTTGCAAAACTTAAGCCTTTCCTCGTAAGAGCACCCCTTTGTTCCATTCACTAATCTTGTTGCCCTTCTCTGTACTCGTTCCAGCAGCTCTACATCCTTCTTGAAATGAGGCCTCCAGACCTGTATACAGTACTCTAGGTGTGGCCTGACCATTGCCTTGTACAATGGAATAATCACCTCCTTATCCCTGCTGGAAAAATTCCTGTATATCATTGACAATACTCCATGAGCTACTCTTGCAGCCCGTCTGCACTGCTCAGAGAACTTCATATCTGCCTGCACAATCACCCCCAAGTCCCTTTCATTCTCTACCACTGTCAGTGTAGTACCACAGAGTTGATACGTTGCCCTGGGGTTGCTGTTTCCCATGTGTAGTACTTTACATTTGTCAATGTTAAACTTCATTTGCCACCTCTCAGCCCATCTGCTCAACCTTTCCAGATCCTGTTGCAGCAGTGTAGTGTCAGTAGTGTCCTTGACAACCTTGCCAACCTTTGTATCATCTGCAAACTTGGACATTAAGCTTGATATACCATCATCAATATCATTTATAAATACAGAAAACAATAATGGACCCAACACTGAGCCCTGAGGGACTCCACTAATAACATTAGTCCACGATGAGCAGTGTCCATTGATTACCACTCTCTGTCTTCTCCCACTCAACCACCCCTTTATCCATAGCAGCAATTTGCCTCCAATGTCACACTGCTCCAATTTGTGTAGCAGTCTTCCATGTGCAACAGTATCAAAAGCCTTTCTAAGATCCAAGTATATAATATCAAAGTTATTCCCTGCATCCAGTTCTTTTGTGACTGCATCATAGTATCCAATCAAGTTGGTCAGGCAAGACTTCCCCTTAACAAAACCATGCTGTGTCTGAGCTATAACTGAAGTCTTGTCTAAATGATCCTGCAGTGCTTCTTTAACCAGTGCCTCCATTAATTTTCCTGGAACAGAAGTTAAACTCACAGGTCTATAGTTACTTGTGTCAGCCTTTGATCCTCCTTTGTGAATTGGGGTCACATTTGATGTTTATCCAGTTCAGCCTTAAATTTATTTAAGCTATCAACTTCCACAACAGATGCAAGTGTATTCCAACAATCAACTACCTGCTGGCTAAACACAAATTTCCACACATCTATTCTACAACTGTCTTTCCTCAATTTGAATCTATGCCCCCTCAGGTTCTTAGTATTAGCAGAGGCATATGATGCAAGAAAGCAAGCTTATGCAGCATCAGCCAAAAAAAAAAAAAAAAAAGAGTAACCAACCACTTCCATTTCACCCCTACATTCGTTCGAAATACCTGTCCAGCTGAGCCTTAAATTTATTTAGGCTATAAACTTCCACAACAAGGGATGGAAGTCTGTTCCACCAACCAACTACCTGCTGGCTAAAGGCAAATTTCCACACATCTATCCTACATCCGTCTTTCCTCAATCTGAATTTATGCCCTCTCAGGTGATCATTCCAAGCAAGAGGAAGAATCCCATTGGCACTGAGCATGCTCAAACCATTCAAGGCTTTATACACCTCTATCAGATCACCTCGCCGGTGCCTAGTCTCCAGACACTGTAATTTGCAAAATTTAAGCCTTTCTTCGTAAGAGCAACCCTTTGTTCCATTCACTAACCTTGTTGCCCTTCTCTGTACTCGTTCCAGCAGCTCTACATCCTTCTTGAAATGAGGCCTCCAGACCTGTATACAGTACTCAAGGTGTGGCCTGACCATTGCCTTATACAAGGGAATTATCACCTCCTTATCCCTGCTAGAAAAATTCCTGTATATCACTGACAAGACACCATGAGCTACTCTTGCAACCCGCCTGCACTGCTCAGAGAACTTAATATCTGCCTGCACAATTACCCCCAGGTCCTTTTCATTCTCTACCACTGTCAGTGTAGTTCCACAGAGTTGATACGTTGCTCTGGGGTTGCTGTTTCCCATATGTAGTACTTTACATTTGTCAATGTTAAACTTCATTTGCCACCTCTCACCCCATCCTTTCCAGATCCTGTTGCAGCAGCATAGCGTCAGAAGTGTCCTTAACACCCCTGACAACCTTTGTATCATCTGAAAACTTGGACATTAAGCTTGATATACCATCATCAATATCATTTATAAATACAGAAAACAATAATGGACCCAACACTGAACCCTGAGGAACTCCACTAATAACATTAGTGCACAATGAGCAGTGTCCATTGATTACCACTCTCTGTCTTCTCCCCCCTCAACCATCCCCTTATCCATAGCACCAATTTGCCTCCAATGCCACACTGCTCCAATTTGTGCAGCTGTCTTCCATGTGCAACAGTATCAAAAGCCTTTCTAAGATCCAAATATATAATATCAAAGTTATTCCCTGCATCCAGTTCTTTTGTAACTGCATCATAGTATCCAATCAAATTGGTCAGGAAAGACTTTCCCTTAACAAAACCATGCTGTGTCTGAGCTATAACTGAAGTCTTGTCCAGATGATCCTGCAGTGCTTCTTTAACCAGTGTTCCTGGAACAGAAGTTAAACTCACAAGTCTATAATTACTTGTGTCAGCCTTTGATGCTCCTTTGTGAATTGGGGTCACATTTGCACATCTCCAGTCTATGGATAGCTCTCCCGAGTCCAAAGAAGCTCTCATAATTATGACTAAGGGTTCGCTTACTTCCTTTGTGCCTCCTCTAATATAACTGGATATATCCCATCCACCCCAGGTGCCTTTTTTATGTTTATCCTCATCAATTTCTCCTCCACTTTCCTCTCAGTTATTACAAAATCATCCAGCTCACTGCCAGAGTTTACTTCACCTCTGGCATTCCCCTTCCTGAATAACTCCATGTGTGAATGTAGATGCAAAATACTCATTTAGTTTGTTAGCCACCTGAGCAGTATCCTCAACTGTTGAACCATCAATATCCAGTGTACAAATCTGATTCATCCCTTTCCTTCTAGAGTTTACATAGGTAAAGAACTCTTTTCTGTTTTTCTTTGCATCCTTTTCCAAAGATTTCTCATAATCTGCCTTTGCCTGCCTAATCTCCTTTGACTTGGTTACAGACCACCTTATATCTATCATAGGCTTCCATGTCGCCCATTAATTTATATGTATCCCATGCATTTTTCTTCTCTGCCATATGCCTCATTAGTTCATCTGACATCCATTTTGGCCTAAACCTTGAACAATATTTCTTGTTGGTATGTAAAGCCTAGTAGCTTCCAAGATAAGTTCTTTGAATGCTACCTATTTTGAAATTGCTGTTGGTAACATCATCAGTTGGTCCCGCTGTATAGAATTTAAATACTATCTCAGATCATCATAGTCGCCTTTTTGAAAGCAAAAACCCTTCCCTTTACCCCTGATGGTAGTTACCTCTTTGAGTAAATCCCACTTCAGCACACTGTGATCATTGCCACCTAATGGTTCCTTTATCTGTAGATTCTTAATGCATGAAGAATCACTACTGATAAACAGATCAAGAATATTACTGGCTCTAGTTGCCTCCTGAACATACTAATGTAGAAAACAATGATACAATAAATCCACAAAAGCCTTGCTAGTGTGTGAGTGACCAACAAACAAATTCCAGTTAATATCTGGGAAATTAAAATCCCCCATTATAAGACTCTCTGATTTACTGGCTTGTTTGTTTGTTTGTTTCGGGATTTATTGGGCACATCGGTAACTATGGCCATAATGTGCCAATGATTTACTGGCCCATTCTATTTCCCTGTACAGTTTCTTATTATACTCATCAGAGTCATTAGGCCTATAGCACACTCTTGCTCTCAATTTTGATCTTCTTTGTCTGAAGAAGCGGAAGTATTCCCTAAGCATCGAGCCTGGTCAAACAATTCAAGGCCTTATACACCTCGATCAGACCTCACAGGTGATCTGATTGAGTCTCCAGATGCTGCAATTTGCAGTATTTAAGCCTTTCTTTGTAATTGGCCCCCCCTTTGTTCCTCTACCAATCTTGTTGCCCTTCACTGTACTTGTTCTAGCAACTCTACATCCATCCTAAAATGAGGCCTCCAGACCTGTATGCAATACTCAAGGTGTGGTCTAACCATTGCATTATACAAAGGGATTATCACCTCCTTGTCTCTGCTAGCAAAATTCCTATATATCATTGACAAAACTCCATGACCTGCTCTGGCCACCCGTCTGCACTGCGCAGAGAACTTCGTATCTGACTGCACAATTACCCCCAGGTCTTTTTTTATTCTTCAACTCCCTGAGTGTAGTACCACAGAGTTGGTATGTTTCTCTTGGTTACTGCTACCCATATGCAGTACAGTCCATTCCGATTATTTGGGACACATCGGGACTAGTGCATTTTGGCTCGATTAAGCGGCTGCCCTAATTATCCGAAGTTTCAAGTAAATAGTTAAAAATACAATGTACCACCCATTTTTTTACAATTGGTTCACTGTACAATCAAATCACGTTATGACGAACTCAACATAGTAAAGTACCATTCACTATACGATGTGCAGTAAGCGACAGTCATTGTGATCACGTTTGTGAATTGAATTTTAATTCTATTAAATAGTGATTCTAATTAGAGAAAATAGGAGGAATATTATCCACAGGCTATAAAAGTAAAGATATTAAGCACAAATTTACAATTTATTACCTTACCAATTAAAAAATTAAATGATGTGTGAAAATCGGAAGAATATATGTGATAATCGGAAATAATTAATACATACTGTAATATGTACATATGAACTAGTTGACATTTCTGTTTACTGACATTTGTGGGTGGGGGTTAAAATTTAAAACAGTAAAAAGATAAGCAATCAATAACAAAGAACATGGCACACACAAATTGCAAGAAACACGATTTGCGCAAGTGAGAACGGAGTAACGAGTTACAAAGCTTTAAAAATAGGAATGAAGAGAAGATCTGAAAATTAATTTTTTTTATATGATTGAAGATTTCATGGAAGTGTAAACACATTTCACCATAATAACCCACAGAATTCTAGCTGTCAGTATTATCGCAAATTCAGTAAGATCGAGTTTACTGTCCATTTATGATAGATTTCACTAACAGAAAAGCCCAATAAACAGGTGACTGCTAATTGTTTTTATTGTTTTATGGTTGTGACCTCCAGAATTTCGACCGAACCACGTGGTACCATCGGAGACAATCGTAGGGTAATCTCCAGTGCTGCGGTCTCCTGCCCCGATTAAACGGCATGCTGTCCCAATTAAGTGAAGTAAACCCTGGCTATTTTCTCGATTGGTTTCTGTTTTTTAAGATTTGCCCCAAAATAAATGGCTGCCCCGATTAACGGTAGCTCAAATAACTGGAATTCACTGTACTTTGCATTTCTCAATCTTCAGTTGTCACTTTTCAGCCCATCTGCCTAAATTGTCTAAATCCTGTTGAAGTAGCATACTGTCTTTAATGTCATTAACAAGCCTGCCAACCTATGTATCATCTGCAAACTTGAACATTAAGCTTGATATACTTTCGAATCCTGGGGTACTCCACTAACAACTTTGTCCATATAGAGCAGTGTCCATTTATTACCACTCTCTGCCATCTCCCACCCTTAATGCCATACCACTCCAATTTGTACAGCAGTCTTCCATGTACAACAGTATCAAAAGCTTTCCTGAAATCCAAGTATATGATATCAAAATTATTTTTTGCATCCAGTTCCTTTGTAACCACATCGTACTATCCAATCAAATTGATCAGACAAAACTTCCCCTTAACAAACCCATGCTGGGTCTGAACTGTTTGTTATTTGGTTTTTAGGAGCATTAGCAACTAAGGCCATATTGCTCCGGGGATATGCAGTGATCATTTCCTGACCTTTCCGCATTGTCCGTAACTGGTGGTCATGGGCTCGAACCCCAGTCTAATCAAGAAGCGTGTGCTACGCACTGCTGCTCTTGCCCACCTGGCTACGGAGGCACCGCTGGGTCTGAACTATTACTGCAGTCTTGTCAAGGTGATCCTGTATCACCTCTTTAACCAGTAACTCCACTATTTTCCCCGGAACAGAAGTTAAACTAACAGGCCTATAATTATTTGTGTCACCCTTTGAACCCCCTTTGTGAATTGGTGACATATTTGCACATATCCAGTCCATAGGGACCTCCCCTGAATCTAAGGATGCTCTCATAATTATGGATAAGGGTTTGCTAACTTCCCTCGCTGCCTCCTTCACTATAACTGGATAGATTCCAACCACCCCAGGTGCCTCTTTTATGTTTAACTTCAAACAATTTCTCCCTCACTTTGCTCTCAGTTATTACAAAATCATCTAGCTCACTGCCAGAGTTTAATTCACCTCTGGCATTTGGCTCCCTGAATAACTCCTCATGTGTAGATGCAAAATACTCATTTAGTTTGTTAGCCACCTGTGCAGGATCATGGGCAGTTGAACCATCGATATTCGGCGGACCAATCTGATGCATCCCTTTCCTTCTAGAGTTTACATAGGTAAAGAACTCTTTGCTGCTTTTCTTTGCATCCTTTGCCAAAGATTTCTCGTAATCTGCCTTTGCCTGCCTAGCCTCCTTTGTGACTTGATTACAGAGTAACTTATATCTGCCATAGGCTTCTGTGTGACCTGATAATTTATATGGATCCCATGCATTTTTCGTCTCTGCCACTAGCCTCATTAATTGACCTGACATCCATTTAGGCCCGAACCTTGAACAGTATTTCTTAGTTTGTATGAAAAGCCTATTAGCCTTCAAGATTAAGTCCCTGAAGGTTTCCCATTTAGAATTCGCCATTGGTAACATCATCGGTTTATCCCACTGTATAGAATTTAAAAACTGTCTGAGAGCACTGCAGTCACCTTTACAGAAGCATAAACCCTTTCCTTTACCCTCGATGATAGTTACATCTTTAAGTAAATCCCACAAAAGTACACTGATCACTGTCACCTAGTGGTTCCTTTATCTGCATATTCTTAATGCATGAATAATCACTGCTGATAATCAGATCAAGAGATCATATACTTGGATTTCAGGAAAGTTTTTGATGCTGTTGCACATGGAAGACTGCTGTACAAATTGGAGAGGTATGGCATTAAGGGTAAGTTGCTACAATGGATAAAGGGATGGTCGAGTGGGAGACGACAGTGGTAATCAATGGACAATGCTCTTCGTGGACAAATGTTATTAGTGGAGTACCCCAAGGTTCGGTGTTGGAGCCCATTGTTGTTTTGTATATTTATCAATGATATTGATGAAGGTATATCACGTTTAATGTCCAAGTTTGCAGATGACACAAAGGTTGGCAGGGTTTTTAACGACAGAAAAGACAGTATGCTACTCCAACAGGATCTAGATAAGTTGGGCAAATGGGCTGAAAAGGGGTAACCGAAGTTTAACATCGACAAATGAAAGTACTGCATATGGGTAGCAATAACCGAAGAGAAACGTACCAACTGTGTGGTACTACACTCAGGGAAGTGGAAAGTTAAAAAGACCTGGGGGTAATTGTGCAGTCAAATATGAAGTTTGCTGAGCAGTGCAGAGGGGCTTCCAGGGCAGGTCATGGAGCCTTGTCAATGATATACAGGAATTTTGCTAGCAGGGAAAGGAAGGTGATTATCCTGTTATACAAGGCAATGGCCAGGCCACACCTAGAGTACTGTGTACAGGTCTGGAGGCCTCATTTTAGGAAGGATGTAGAGTTGCTAGAATGAGTACAAAGAAGGGAAACAAGATTGGTGATGGGAACAAAGGGGTGCTCTTACCAAGAAAGGCTTAAGTTCTGGAATTTGCAATGCCTGGAGAGTAGGTACCCATGAGGTGATCTGATTGAGGTGTATATGGCCTTGAATGGGTTGAGCAAGCTGAATGCTGATGGGATTCTTCCTCTTGCTCAGATTAAGACCCTTAGGGGGCACAAATTCAAACTGAGCAAAGACAGTTGTAGAATAGATGTGCAGAAATTTGTCTTTAGCCAGCAGGTAGTTGACTGGTGGAACAGAGTTCCATCTTTTGTTGTGGAAGTTCATAACCTAAATAAATTTAAGGCTCAACAGGACAGGCATTTGGAATGAATGGAGAGGTGAAATGGGAGGGTTTTTTTTTTTTTTTTTTTTTTTTTGGCTGATGCTGCATAAGCTTGCTTTCTTGCATCGTATGCCCCTACTAATGCTAACGATAAAATTACTCCCTCTGGTTGCCCCTCGAACATGTTGCTGTTGAAAATATCCCCCAATAAATTCACAAATGTCTTGCTAGCGTGTGAGTGATCAATCCACAAGTTCCAGTCAGTGTCTGGAAAATTAAAATCCCCCATTACAAGACATTCTAATTTACTGTCCCACTCTTTCTCTGCACAACTATTCATTGTACTCATCAGAAGCATTAGCCTATAACACACTCCTAGTCTCATCTTCCCTTTCCCAGTGTTTATGTCACACCAAACAGACTCAACGTTGCACTGTCCACCAATGTCAACTGGATGCACTTCCTTAGATTTTATGTGTATCGAATATCCACTTGTCCCTATTAGACTTAGAAAAGCAAAAAGTAGAGGGAAAGTTATAGTAGGAGTGGAAGAGGAAAAGAAACGGTGTAGAAGAACGAAAGGGACAATAACTCCTTCAACTCACACCACTCAAAAACTCCTCGAATAGGCAACGCTTCCCCAGTGGAGAAGGCTGTTGTTACCTATTCTCGGAAACTCCGGACATCATCAGGCTCCCCCTGGCGGCACCATTTCAGGGCTATTTGGCCCTTCTTCGGTGAGTGGGTAGGTACCCAAGTGATGCAATGATGGCAAAAACAGTTATGAAGTATAACTCCACAATATGAGAGAGAGAGAGAGAGATGCCTGGTGGTGTATGATGTATTTAGACTAAGGTGCATTTAGGGCTAGAGCCTCAAGCTGCGAACAAATTTGGACTATGTATATATAAAGTGCTTAAGCATCATAATACACAGCCATTTCTGAATAAACAGAAAATTTTTAAGGCGGCATCGTTTTAGGTTATATCTCATATTGTGAATACCTTCACAACGAGTTGCCATGATATTGCACTACTTTGAATAAGTAACGCTTCACCTAAGGAGAAGACTAATGTTACTTATTCTCAGATAGGTACCACCACCCAGACGGCACCGTTTCAGGCCCTTCTTCGGTGAGTGGGTAGGTACCCAAGTGATGCAATGATGGTAAAAACAGTTATGAAGTATAAATCCACAATATGAGAGATGCCTGATGGTGTATGATGTATTTAGACTAAGGTGCATTTAGGGCTAGAGCCTCAAGCTGCGAACAAATTTGGACTATGTATATATAAAGTGCTTTAGCATCATAATACACAGCCATTCCTGAATAAACAGAAAATTTTTAAGGCAGCATCGTTTTAGGTTATATCTCATATTGTATATCTCAAATTTGTTCACAGCTTGAGGCTCTAGCCCTAAATGCACCTTAGTCTAAATACATCATACACCATCAGGCATCTCTCATATTGTGGAGTTATACTTCATAACTGTTTTTGCCATCATTGCATCACTTGGGTACCTACCCACTCACCGAAGAAGGGCCAAATAGCCCTGAAACGGTGCCGTCTGGGTGGTGGTACCTATCTGAGAATAAGTAACATTAGTCTTCTCCTTAGGTGAAGCATTACTTATTCGAAGTAGTGCAATATCATGGCAACTCGTTGTGAAGGTATTCACAATATGAGATATAACCTAAAACGATGCCGCCTTAAAAATTTTCTGTTTATTCTGAAATGGCTGTGTATTATGATGCTTAAGCACTTTATATATACATAGTCCAAATTTGTTCGCAGCTTGAGGCTCTAGCCCTAAATGCACCTTAGTCTAAATACATCATACACCATCAGGCATCTCTCATATTGTGGAGTTATACTTCATAACTGTTTTTGCCATCATTGTATCACTTGGGTACCTACCCACTCACCGAAGAAGGGCCAAATAGCCCTGAAATGGTGCCGCCAGGGGGAGCCTGATGATGTCCGGAGTTTCCGAGAATAGGTAACAACAGCCTTCTCCACTGGGGAAGCGTTGCCTATTCGAGGAGTTTTTGAGTGGTGTGAGTTGAAGGAGTTATTGTCCCTTTCGTTCTTCTACACCGTTTCTTTTCCTCTTCCACTCCTACTATAACTTTCCCTCTACTTTTTGCTTTTCTAAGTCTAACAGGGACAAGTGGATATTCAAGTAGATATTCACATACATACATAAATAGCCCTGAAACGGTGCTGTCTGGGTGATGGTACATATCTGAGAATAAGTAACATTAGTCTTCTCCTTAGGTGAAGCGTTACTTATTCGAAGTAGTGCAATATCATGGCAACTCGTTGTGAAGGTATTCACAATATGAGATATAACCTAAAACGATGCCGCCTTAAAAATTTTGTTTATTCAGAAATGGCTGTGTATTATGATGCTAAAGCACTGTGTTTCTTAGCTAACAGCATAACCTCTCCTCACTTCCTACCCTGTCTATCCTTTCTGTACACATTGTACTCCCCAAATTCCAATTCTGCATTGCTTATATCTGTGTGACACCATGTCTCTGATATCCCAATATCTGCCTTTGATGCCCTGATCAGTACTTCAAATTCATCAAATTTATTTACTATACTTCTAGCATTGGTGTACATGCACCTGTTCTTACTATTAGTTACCCTAACACAGCCCATGTATTTACTTGTTCCGTGATTTACTTTTTCCAGCAGCTCTTGAAATCCCCAGCAACTTGCTCTCTAGGCTGCTGCTCATTACAATAGCAGTGCAAGAATCACTTTCACCTCTGCCTGCAGCTACTGTTAATCTTTTAGTCTGTGAATCCCCCAAGCTAGCAGTTTTCCAACCCACCTAACGCTGCCTCGATAGCATCAGTGAATATTCCTGCACCCTTTCTATTTAAGTGTATCCCATCCCTGTAGAAGCAGTCTCTCCTGTTAGCAAGCACAGACCACGCTGAAAAAATTCTACCCTGTGAACCTTGCACAATCTCTCCAGGGCTGAATTGATTGACAAGACTCTCATCGTATACTCCCTCCTATTGTGTGTGGGCAGAATTGCAGACACTTTCAAATTTAACCGTAATTCGTAACTTTTTTTCTGCATTGACCTGGCAAATCTGCAGATCTCTTATTCTTAAGTTCAATAGTGCCAACGTATACAACAATACCACCTTTTGTGCCATTAAAAGATGACATCTGCCCTACAATGTCATCAACTTTTGCCCCTGGCAGACATATCCTGGTCCTGTTCCACCTATCCGTTTTGCATAATATATTCCCTGTCTTCCTGACCAACAATAACTACTTCCTGTGGGATATATAGCATGTGTGATATATAGCAAATAAAAACATTTGGAATAGTTGGATTGTGATTAATATGGCAAATGTTAAGTGGCATGGCAACACGAGACATATCCATAACATCTCCGCACAAACCCACTGTATTCCGTGGTCAATTTACCTGTCATGTTAAACGAAATCAAGTTTCTACGAGAAAAACAATGGACCTCAAACTTGGATTCAAGTCCAAAAGGGAACTGAATCCAGGCCTTTTTCACAGTTTTGAAGAAAAGCTATCATACAGCAGAAAATTCCAACAACAGAAGTGCAGTGATAAAAAGAATTATAAAGATGCTACTTTTTTTTATTTGGAAAGATAAATGTTGAGAGCGATGGGTAAGATACGATGTTATATGATATAAAACTTGACTGTAAATATTCATATCCACAAACAAATCTTGTTATTTGCAAGGCCATGCTATATAAGGAATATTTAAACAGTTCGGGGGAAAAAATGAATTCCTACCTTTGTTCTCAAGGCTACAAATTCTCCATAGTTTTTCTCATAAAATTCATCTAGGGCACGAGTATATTTACTATAGGATATCAGCCAATTAATGGATGGAAAATGCTTTCTCTGAGCAAGTTTCTTGTCCAAGCCCCAAAACACCTGAACAATACCTAGAGTTGCAGACGTTACTGGATCTGAGAAATCACCACCAGGTGGAGATACCCTAAAAGAAAAATAATATAATTCCCAATATGCTACAGTACAATAAAATCTTTGAAGCAGCTAACTACCATCATAAGTTGGTATTTTGAAAGAATCAAGGTCAAACCATAAAACATCTTGATACTTCCTATGGAATTAAATAAACAGACCCCTTAAGTTCTCTAAACTCACAACGGCCAATTACCATGACTGATGATAACTGCTGCAGGGGATATATAACAAAACTACTCTAACTAAAATTTAGGGTCGCTAAAAGCCACACTCTAGGAATCAATACAACACTTAACATAAAATACAATGGTTCTTTTTCTTTACAAAATCATAAATTTTCTGAAACTTAAAACAGTGGTGTCAGTAATGATTACATTGCAATTTGCACTTTTGTTACATTTTTTGCTAATGGCAAAGATTGATACTAAGGTCTAGGACTACGTCCTCCACCCATCCCATAGTACTGCTAGACAGCTCCTCACAATAACAGGATAACTGCCAATTTCAAATGTCCACAACTTTCAATTTTATTTATCTGAAACTTTTGGTTGCCGATAAATAAAATTGTAAATTACTTCAAAGTAGATGTTTTCAAAGTTCAGAGCAATATTAGTTTCAACTACCAATAATCAAATTTTAAAATGGGTTGGGTTGTTTTACACTGAGGTAACTCATTTTCAAGCACGTGATTATTTTGAACATTAACATTTTTAGTGCTAAATGTTATACTAATAATAACAACAAAATCTTACTATATTTTAATGCTCACATTCACTTATTTAGGATGAATCAGCACCACCTGCAGTGAGTACTGGAGAAACAGTAAGAAAAATAACAGAGTGGCCAGTAGGCAAATAAGGGCACTGTAATGGCAAATTTGGAACATGGAATTCAAAGATTAGCATGCCCCACCCAAAGTCCATAAAATAAAAGATCCACAAAATAAAGTGTGAATTTATATATTTATGTTAAAATGTAAGAGGGGGAAAAAAAAAAAAACAGAAAAAAATGGACCTCTTTCTGTCCAGTTTTGACTCTTTTTTTTTTTCCTCGGTAAAATGTAAAAAAACTGGACTGTCGGGTGAAAACTGAACACTTGGCAACACTACAGCACATTTTAATACAAAAGTATGGCATTAACCATGCAAGAGAAAACACATATTCCATGTGGAATGATACTTAAAAACAGTATCGTTTAAAACTGCAAAAAGATTTCTGCTTATGATCAACACTAGCAAACTTAAGAGATGAATCAATATTCAGTGCTTTAAACAATTCTGATTTCAATTTTCAACCCAGAAGTAACACATTTGCTATGTTAAATAACAAATGCAGTTTATGCTCTGCTGGTTTCTTATAGCAAATTATATAACTTTCCAGACTAAAGTACATTAATAAGAATTTTTATGATCCAGCTCTTCCCTGAGCAAACAATTAGTTTTATGAGTTATTGTTTTAAGGATATTCTATACATCAGTATTGTCAAACACAACTGCATGCCACATGCTGGATGTAGAGTACCAGCGTTGTTTTACTTTCACAAAGTTCATAGATACCTAGACAGAAGCAAGTTCCAAAATATTTTAGTAAAAATCCATATCACAACTTGTACAAGCTCTACAAAGATTTGTAAACTATACAAATCTTTTTACGTCTTGCATTTCAGATAATTTCTTCTGTAAGGATTGATATGCTAGCATTTTAAAGGTGAGTACTGTAAACAGAGGTTCTGTTCATCATTAAATTCCTTTCAATAATTCCACACTGCTGATACTGTGTATATAGACTAGTACAGTCCAGAGTTGCTGGACTGTACTTGTCTGCATACACAAACCCTTCTGGGTTGGATACCTTGTCATATATGAAAAATCTCAATCAACATTTTAATGCACAAATCACCATTCCTTAAAATCCCTTCTCTATCAATTTCTATGGCGACACATCAACAGAGAAAGAGTCAAGGATTAGATTATGCAACCCACCTAAAAAGAATTATCCATTCTAGCTACTCTAGTCATTAACAGCAACCAGGACACAATTTACAGAGCTTCACAAATGGATTAATGTTTTCAAATAAGAATAATGAAACTTGGCATCTTACTTATGACCACCAGTCATTTTACTTCTCTCATCAAAGACAACAAACCCACAGCTGTTTCGAGATGCATTCTCTAATTAGTAAGGCAATCAAGCCAACACAGGGTTGTCGTCTCTCTCTTGTAATATTGGTCATTTCTAATGTCTGCCCATATTCCAGTGCTACTGGTACTCACTCATCACAGAAGTGTCAACTCCAACATTAGAATACACTGTCACTGCCTTGCTCCAAAGTGATTTACATTCAGATTTTAATCATTAGTCATCTAACAGATAGATGTACCTTATCACAGATAGTTTTTCCCAACTTTATATTGTTCATGAATCCTCTCACTGATAAATATGGAAAAGGAAGGGAAGTGAGGAACATTTGGGAAAGTTAGTATAAGTAACATGACAGAATGGTGAAAGGGAGAAAAGCTTATATAACATGAACAAAAGCTTATATTTAATGAATCTGATGAGTATAATGAGCAATTGTGCAGAGAAATAAGAGTGGGCCAGTAAATCCGAGCGTCTTATAATGGTGGATTTTAATTTCCCAGAGATTGACTGGAATTTGTGGGTTAGTCACTCACACACTAGCAAGGCTTTTGTGGATTTATTGGATGATTGTTTTCTAAGGCAGCATGTTCGGGAGGCAACTAGAGGGAGTAATACTCTTGATCTGATTATCAGTAGTGATTCTTCATGCATTAAGAATCTGCAGTTAAAGGAACCACTAGGTGGTAGTGATCACAGTGTGCTGAAGTGGGATTTACTCAAAGAGGTAACTACCATCAGGGGAAAGGGAAGGGTTTTGCTTTCATAAAGGTGACTACGGTGGTCTGAGACAGTATTTAAATTCTATATGGTAGGACCAACTGATGATGTTACCGACAGCAAATTCAAAATGGGAAGCATTCACAGAAATACTTTTCGAAGCTATTAGGCTTTTCATATCAACTAAGAAATATTGTTCAAGATTTAGGCCTAAATGGATGTCAGATGAACTAATTAGACATGTGGCAGAGAAGAAAAATGCACGGGATACATATAAATTAACAAGTGACATATAAATAACAAGACACATATAAATTTATATACATATAAATTAACAAGCCTATGATAGATATAAGCTCGTCTGTAACGAAGTCACAACGGAGGTTAGGCAGGCAAAGGCAGATTACGAGAAAGCGTTGGCAAAGGATGCAAAGAAAAACAACAAAGAGTTCTTTACTTATGTAAACTCTAGAAGGAAGGGGATAAATCAGATTGGTCCACTTGATATCGATGGTTCAACTCAGGTAGCTAACAAACTAAATGAATATTTTGCATCTACAATCACACATGAGGAGTTTAGCATTAAAAGAGCAGACTACTGAATGCTGTTAGCATTAGTAGAGGCATTTGATGCAAGAAAGCAAGCTTATGCAGCATCAGCAAAAAAAAAAAAAAAAAAACCACTTCCACTTCACCCCTCTGTTCGTTCAAAATACCTGTCCAGCTGAGCCTTAAACTTATTTAGGCTATCAACCTCCACAACAAGGGATGGAAGTCTGTTCCACCAACCAACCACCCCGCTGGCTAAAGGCAAATTTCCGCACGTCTATCCTACATCTGTCTTTCCTCAATTTAAATTTATGCCCTCTCAGGTGATTATTCTGAGCTAGAGGAAGAATCCCATCAACATTGAGCATGCTCAAACCATTCAAGGCTTTATACACCTCTATCAGATCACCTCGCTGGTGCCTAGTCTCCAGACACTGTAATTTGCAAAACTTAAGCCTTTCTTCGTAAGAGCACCCCTTTGTTCCATTCACTAATCTTGTTGCCCTTCTCTGTACTCGTTCCAGCAGCTCTACATCCTTCTTGAAATGAGGCCTCCAGACCTGTATACAGTACTCTAGGTGTGGCCTGACCATCACCTTATACAAGGGAATAATCACCTCCTTATCCCTGCTGGAAAAATTCCTGTATAAAATACTCCATGAGCTACTCTTGCAGCCCGTCTGCACTGCTCCGAGAACTTCATACCTGCCTGCACAACCACCCCCAAGTCCCTTTCATTCTCTACCACTGTCAGTGTAGTACCACAGAGTTGATACGTTGCTCTGGGGTGGCTGTTTCCCGTGTGTAGTACTTTACATTTGTCAATGTTAAACTTCATTTGCCACCTCTCAGCCCATCTGCTCAACCTTTTCAGATCCTGTTGCAGCAGCATAGTGTCAGTAGTGTCCTTGACAACCCTGCCAACCTTTGTATCGTCTGCAAACTTGGACATTAAGCTTGATATGCCGTCATCAATATCATTTATAAATACAGAAAACAATAATGGACCCAACACTGAGCGACTCCACTAATAACATTAGTCCACGATGAGCAGTGTCCATTGATTACCACTCTCTGTCTTCTCCCCCTCAACCACCCCTTTATCCATAGCAGCAATTTGCCTCCAATGTCACACTGCTCCAATTTGTGTAGCAGTCTTCCATGTGCAACAGTATCAAAAGCCTTTCTAAGATCCAAGTATATAATATCAAAGCTATTCCCTGCATCCAGTTCTTTTTGTGACTGCATCATAGTATCCAATCAAATTGGTCAGGCAAGACTTCCCCTTAACAAAACCATGCTGTGTCCGAGCTATAACTGAAGTCTTGTCTAAATGATCCTGCAGTGCTTCTTTAACCAGTGCCTCCATTAATTTTCCTGGAACAGAAGTTAAGCTCACAGGTCTATAATTACTTGTGTCAGCCTTTGATCTTCCTTTGTGAATTGAGGTCACATTTGCACATTTTCAGTCTATGGGTACCTCCCCTGAGTCCAAGGAAGCTCTCATAATTATGGCTAAGGGTTTGCTTACTTCCTTTGCTGCCTCCTTTAATATAACTGGATAGATCCCATCCACCCCGGGTGCCTTTCTTGTGTTTATCTTCAACAATTTCTCCTCCACTTTACTCCCAGTTATTTCAAGATTCTGTAGATTACTGCTAGAGTTGAATACACCTCTGGCATTCCCCTCGCTGAATAACTGCTCATGTGTGAATGTTGATGCAAAATATTCATTCAGTTTGTTAGCTACCTGAGCAGGATCATCAACAGTTGACCCATCAATATCAAGTGGACCAATCTGATTCATCCCCTTCCTTCTAGAGTTTACATAAGTAAAGAACTCTTTGCTGTTTTTCTTTGCATCCCTTGCCAAGGATTTCTCATAATCTGCCTTCGCCTGCCTAACCTCCTTTGTAACTTGGTTGCATATCAACTTGTATCTATCATAGGCCTCTGTGTCATGTGTTAATTTGTAAGTATCCCATGCATTTTTCTTCTCTGCCATATGCCTCATTAGTTCATCTGACATCCATTTTGGCCTAAACCTTGAACAATATTTCTTAGTTGGTATGTAAAGCCTAGTAGCTTCCAAGATAAGTTCTTTGAATGCTTCCCATTTTGAATTTGCTGTTGGTAACATCATCAGTTGGTCCCACTGTATAGAATTTAAATACTGTCTCAGTCCATCGTAGTCGCCTTTACGGAAGCAATAACCCTTCCCTTTACCCCTAATGGTAGTTACCTCTTTGAGTAAATCCCACTTCAGCACACTGTGATCACTGCCACCTAGTGGTTCATTTATTTGCAGATTCTTAATGCATGAAGAATCACTGCTGATAATCAAATCAAGAGTATTACTCCCTCTAGTTGCCTCCCGAACATGCTGCCTTAGAAAACAATCATCCAATAAATCCACAAAAGCCCTGCTAGTGTGTGAGTGACCAGCCCCCAAATTCCAGTCAATATCTGGGAAATTAAAATCTCCCATTATAAGACTCTCTGATTTACTGGCCCACTATTTCCCTGTACAGTTTCTTATTATACTCATCAGAGTCATTAGGCCTATAGCACACTCCTACTCTCAATTTTGATCTCCCAATGCTTATGTCACACCAAACTGACTCAACACTGCACTGTACAGCAATGTCGACTGGCTTCACTTCCTTGGTTTTTATGTGTTTCTTAACTAATAGCATAACCCCTCCCCCCTTCCTATCCTGTCTATCCTTTCTGTAGACGTTGTACTCCCCAAATTCCAGTTCTGCATCCCTTATATCTGTGTGACACCACGTCTCTGATATCCCAACAATATCTGCCTTTGATGTTTTGAGCAATACCTCAAATTCATCAAATTTGTTTACTAAACTCCTAGCATTGGTGTACACGCAAGTATACCTGCACCTGTTTCTATTCTTAGCTACCCTAACACAACCCATGTGTTTACCTGTACCGCAATGGCTCCCAGCAGTCTCTGAAATATCATGCATCTTGTTTTTCAGGCTTCTGCTCATTCTAATAGAAGCAGTGCAAGAATCTCTTTCACCTCTGCCAGTGGCTACTGTCAATCTATTGGTCTTTGTCTCCCCCCAAGCTAGCAGTTTTCCGACCCACCTAACACTGCCTCGATAGCATCAGCAAATATTCTTGCACCCTTTCTATTTAAGTGTATCCCATCCCTGTAAAAGCAATCTCTCCTGTTAACAAGTACAGTCCAGGCTGAAAAAAATTCTACCCCTTGAGCCTTGCACAATTTTTCCAGGGCCGAATTGATCGACATGGCTCTCATCATATACTCCCTCCTATCGTGTCTGGGCAGAATTGCAGACACTTTCAAATTCAACCCTAATTCTCGGCTTTTGTTCAACAGTGACCTGTACTTGTTAAGTAATTCTGCCGGTCTCCTACTCTTAATTCAGGGAGGGGAATGCCAGAGGTGTATTAAACTCTAGTAGTAAGCTAGAGAATCTTATAATAACAGAGTAAAGGGGGAGAAATTGTTCAAGTTTTTCTGAATTAATAAACTAATGTAAGAAAGCAAACTTATTAAAATAAATGAAATAAATACAATTAACTAAGCAAAGCAGCTATTGCCATAATGTCCATTCCAACTCAATCTTTTGAAACAGCATTCAGAATAAATTAAATATAGAAGCAAAAGAAGCATAATGACAACTGTTGGTGGTGGGGGGGGGGTTAGAGGTAGAAATAAACTACCATTCCTCATCATATCAGGAAAGGTACAATATATGATAACTTATTACATCTATAGTATTTTGACAATCACAACAAACAATGCAGTGGGCTAATTTGAGAAAAGGAGTAATGAAAACTATTCTCAAGTGGAATTTTGATTGCAAGAAACCCTTGATTATAACCCCAATGCTCTGTATGAGTAATGGTTAAATTAATAAAAGTATCACCTATATAATTGCTAGAGAATGTTTTTCACAGAAGGGAACTAACTATATTATGGGGTGGTTTATAAATGACAGACAGACAGCAAAGCGAAGTTTAAGAAAGACAAAGCAAAGGACAGCAGTAACCTAACAGTTTAGAAGATGAACTGTTAGGTTATTTAAGATAAACTAGCTAAAAGCAATTTGAGGAAAATCAAAGTATACGATACTCAGGAAAGCTGGGAGCACTGTGTCTGCAGAAGTTAGGGTCCTGGCTCAGCAATTACTTATTCTCAGAATGACAAAGTTAATTTCATTACCAAACTCTGATACTGACAGAACAATGTTGAACAGATTTAGAGTGGTATGTTTGTAGGTCTCTATCACAGCTTAGTCAGCACAATACTCACATCAAGAAGAAGCCTGGGTTCAATTCCTGTCAATGACTAGAGGCATTTCTAAAGCCCTTTTTAATCAAGGCTGTAGATAGCCAATCTCAGATGAAGGTAGTGGAGTTTCCACGTGACTTATTCTGGGTTTTCTCAACTTGGATGAGAAGCAAATTGGCACATGCATGCACACTTTTACATATAAATACATAAATACAAGCAACGAGCTCCAATGCTATTAACATTTTGTCACTCTCACCCTCAATTTAACAGATGCTTGCATGGTGTCTATGAGACACCACTTTTCATTTTAATTACAAAAAAATTAATCTTTAGCTTTTTTTTTTTTTTTTTTTTAACTAATTGAAATGGTGATCTATTAATTATGATCTCCTAAACTCAATTTTTTGATATATCAATTTCTTTTTATTTTTTTTAAATTTAACTAATTAACGAACCATAATAATAACGTGACATAATAACAAACAAAAATAAATGAGAGAAACCAATAATTGTAATTATTGGTTTCTCTCATTTATTCTCTTAAATAATTTCTCTCGAATTATTTAAGATATGATAGAAAATTGGAAAATCCCCCTCCTATCAGAAGGTGCTCAAGGAGTTCTGGGGAAACCTGTGGAGTAGTGAAGTTTTAGCCATAAGCACTAGCAGAAAAAATACAAACCCCAAAGCACTACTAGCGACCTCTACTCACAAACTATACTGGGACTATGCCATAATTACATAAAAACTTATCCCGCACAACAGACCAGATATAACCCTCACTGACAAGAAAGAAATGGCTATCCACCTGATTGACATAGTGGTGGCCAACACCAGCAATCTCCATAAAACCTACAAGGAAAAGATCAGGAAGTACACACAGACCTAGGAGAGGAAGTCAAAAAAAATGTAGCAAATGGAACAAGTAATGACCATCCCAATCACCATGTCAACCACCAGCATATTGCCAAGAGCCTCCATAAGAACCTAGCAGCAATAGGCCTCCCAGAAACACTTACATGGAACTCCAGAAAGCCATGATCCTGAACACCTGTAGGACAGTAACCATACCTCAATCAATAGTAACAATAATAATAATAGTAACTGGACACAACCAACCACCTCATGTACGTGGTACCAGTACCCATCACGGGGCAGAAAAAAATCCCATAAAAAGGAGAAAAGGTTTATAATAATAATAACAGTATTTTATCATTTTTTTTTTTAGAATTTAAGGTCGCTCATCCCCAAGAATGAAACAAATGCTCACATGGCATCTGGAAGATGCAATGTGAACACTGATATTTTTGTCAGCTATTCGTGTTTAGCCAGTGAATCCAAACTATGACAAGATTAGACACCTGTTGCTGGCACATTTCAAGATGCCACAGGAGAAATGAGAGTTTATAGAAGAGACAGATGCTTTTGCCCACTTGGAAAATGTTAAACACCCAACATAAATTTAATGTCTCGTAAATTACAGTATATTGAAATGAATGCATAAAATACTGTATAACCAGTTAGAGAATATCGGTGAATTAGAGAATGCCATACTAGAAGTGGAAGGTTAAAATAATAATTTGAATTTTGTAATATATTTGTAAGTGGTGAAAAAAAATTTATTTCTTAGATAAATTTTCAAGATCAAGAAATTCCTGTGGAAACTTCAAAGTGGTATATATAACAGCAAAATTATATTGATTATATAATTTTATTTTTTTTAAGCCTGTGTTGCACTTTTTATTACCAGTTAGAATGAAAACAAGCCTAAGTGCACAAAATGTGTTCTAATGTAGTCTTAGAAATTTATAAGTAATTAAAACAATACTATTTTAATTATTTTATATTACTGTGGTGATATGTGATGTGTGCAACTATGTGAAAAAATTCTCACAATCAGTATCGGAGTTGGTAATGAAATTAATTCCATCAAGTCTAATTTCTAAGCAAGGTCTTCACTTATGAGGAATGGAAATTACACTCCCAGCATGTCCAATGATTTTACACCTTTCACCTTCCACCAAAACTGCTTCCAAACTAATAGATTATTAGAGAGAAACAAGGGTTTTCAAGGCTATATTTTGTCTCTCTTTGCCTCCTGCTCTACACTTACTTAGCAATCTAATAAACCTATAACCAGTTACTTCCCATGAACCATACTCCAGCAATTATTTAACTGATGCTTTTGTTATACTCATACAAACATTAGAAATATAATCAAGACTTTTCTTAAGCTTAATTTTGCATCCTTGCAAAATTCAAGTTTAGGTATAACTGTCAAAATTAGGAAGAGCTACAGCAAACACCTACTGAAATCCTATATAATAAGCTATCAACACCTTGTAGACATTCTGGTGAGATGATGAAAGATGGCCAATTCACTCCCTCTAGTTGCCACCATCTTTTCTCTATAGTTCTTCTTGAATGATATTCCAAAATTAAAAAATAATAATAATAAATAAATAATAAAATAATTAAAAAGCAGTTCTAAATTAAGGGTAGCATAGGCATTGTGGCACTCAGCACTTTGTTTCCTTAACTGAAGTA
This sequence comes from Mastigoproctus giganteus, assembly GCF_048544385.1. NCBI lineage: Eukaryota > Metazoa > Arthropoda > Arachnida > Uropygi > Thelyphonidae > Mastigoproctus > Mastigoproctus giganteus. The sequence goes on from NC_143583.1 coordinate 20,721,041, forward strand.
CATGTCTGCTGTCTGACATAAATTATGGACAAACATGAATTACAAGTGGCATTGTGAATTTTGTCATAAGTTACTGGCAACCACACACATTGTCAGAGCACAGACTCTCATGACACTCTCAAGAACTGTTGCATGCAGACTGCATCAGTGCAGCATTATCTGTTGTCCAAGAAACATGTATTTACAATATCATGGTGAAAGGAATTGTGCAATTCTTATAAGCTGAGAAAGCAAATGGCATCCCTTCATAGTGTACGTCTGTAGTTAATGGTGTTCACTGAATGTCTTTGACACAGGTCAAGAAATGTCACAACCACTTTCATGAAGTGGTGAATACTGCTCTGGACAAGCTAATATCATTACAGATACACTTTATCAACGGGTTGACGGTGCTATTTGGATTCTATTGCAAACTTTGTAGGATTAACCATGGTGTGTGTCTGTGTGTGTGTGTGTTAAAGCACACAAAGCAAATAAGACTATGATTTTATTGCAATTTAGACAAAATATACTGATGCTATGAGGCAGCATATTGTGCCTAAATTGCATGTATTGTCAATTTGTCTGTTTGCTGGAAAAAAAAAAAAACTAGAGCTTCCAGGAGAAAAACACCATGCAATTCTGATTAACTTAGCCATATTGTGAAAGAAGCCAATAAAAATACCTCATGTTATTGATGGTATTCAAACTCTAGCCTTTCCCACCTGGTGCAAGGACAACAGTAGTTATATCTACTGTGCTACCTGAAAAGATTTTAACCATGGATCTGGCTGCACAATCACCAAAGCGCATCTCCATTACATGTGCAGGAGAAGCTGAGTTATGAGTTTTTCATAAAACTCATAACTCAAAACTCAATGAGTTTTTTCATAAAACTCATAACTCAAACAGAAGCATAACCAGTGATAACATATGGTGTGACCATTTCCAACCAAAAACACATCCAAGTTTGAAATGGAAGAATACCACTCTGCCTTGGCAGATGGAATTCAGCCATCCTGAAAGTTTTAACAAAGCCATAGTGACATTCTTATTCAGCCACAGAGATCCTCTACTGACTGAATTCCTGGAGAGAAAGAGCATACCATCAGTGCAGCATATTATTTTTCCCTTATCACTATTCATTACTTATAATTTACACTGTACTTCCAGAAATTTCTGCATGGTAAAGGAGAGGTTTAATCCTGAAGACTACTTCTCCTTCTGCCTTAAACTGTGAATAGCAATGTGCATTCTTGTAAGACTAAAAATGTTGTTCTTGCTCTACATGAACTCACTATGTACTAATATTTCCTTTTCATTATTATTTATATTTACTATTATTAAGCCCATATGCTTGTCCATCTTTTTGGTATGACTGAGAGAGCATGAGACATTTATTTATTATTTAGAACCCTGATGCCACTGCACTGAGCAATCAGTACCAAATGTCTCCCTTTTTCCTCCAGAGTGGTTCTTCTCCACACATCAATGCTGTTCAAGGGCACAGCACACATTTCACAACATTTTTAGATTAGATGAACTTGCCGTGTACAGTTCAAATATTTCATCCTATGTTATCAAATTTTTTCTAGATTAAAAGAAATTGCTGCAAGGGGAATGCTTCAGATCAAATGACAACATGCAGGGAACAGTTCCATCAGAAGCAAAGGGAATTTTACAAGAAGGTAATAAAGTGAGAGTAGTGCATTAGAACAAGTGTTTCAACATTCATGGAGAATACATTTAGTTAAATTGGTTATTGCATGTTTATTTACCCCAGCCCATTTTCATTTGACTGACACAAGCATTTCAGTTTTTTTTTATTTATTTTAATAATTTTGCTTCTAGTATTAGTACTAGCCATATAATGCAAGAAAGAACCAGGCTTTTTCCTAAAATAAAAGGAAAAAAATTACCTGCATGTTTCACTGCCTCATGTAGGTAATGATCCAGCAGCTGACTTTTGAATTTCCCCAAGCTGTCAGCCTCAACTGTGCATGGAAGTAAATTATTCACACAATTATATTTATGATTAAAAGAAAACTTCCTATAATCCAGTCTATACCTCATTCCTATAAGTATCATTTATAACTGAAAATTTTATCTTCTTTCATTTTACTATAAACCCCTCAGAGCCTAACAAACCTCTAAGGTATTTAGTACCTTGGAGGGAATTCAATTTACCCATTTGTTTTATATTTTTTCTCATATGTGCAACCATTTTCTAAACTCCAAGTGCACTCCACATCTTTGCACCTTTTCAAAGGGTCATGCAATTAAACAATTAGATATAATTTGGCCTGAGTAGCCCTTGTCTTTAAACCCAACAACAACAACAACAACAGCACCTTTTCAAGATGTCTTTTTTTTTAGACACAGTCTCCATACTTAGAAAAAACATTCCAAGTGTCATTGCACAATTGCCTGGATTATAAAATAGAATTATGACCTCCCTATTTCTACAGGCAATTGTTTGATAAATAATAGACAGGGCAACATGGAGTTCCCTCTTTTCCACCTGTATACACTGCACAGAGAACTTCATGTCTGCCTATATCATTATTCCAAAATCCCTTTATTCCTCTACCATTTTTAATTTAAAATCCACTCTAAATCAAAAATTTTGGGTTATTTTCCAAGAAGACCTAATATTTTGTAGGATTAAAAAATAGCCCACCTTTCTGATCAGCTTTGAAGCCACACGTCTAAATCATTACAAAGGATTGCTACTGGTGATTAATCACAACCCTGATTGTCACCTACAAATTTTGACATTACATCCTGTATCCCTTCATCCATGTCATTTAATATGATCAGAAACAACAGCAAGCAGAAGTGGGTTAACCAGTAATGCTTAATTAAAATACATATCAATTTTTGTCTGTTTACCGTGAAAAAATAGATATGGAATATGCAAATAATAATTATTGTTTTTAGAATTATTTCTTCAATGTGATGAAATTCAGCTAGCAGCTATTATAATTCAACTGTAACTCCAGTAAGTATTGAAGATGAATTGCAAATACTGTTAATTTCCAACCCTAATCCATAAGTGGAGTGTGGAATGGGAAATCTATTCTAAACTTATTTTAGCCTAGTAATAAATTTATATATAAATAAAATTTTAAAAATACTTACGCTCCAACAATGGTCACACTTCCTTCTCTTTCAGGATTACCTAAGCATTTTATACGACCAGCTCTCTCATAGAAAGATGCTAAACGAGCACCGAGATAGGCAGGATAACCAGAATCTAAAATACGATGGTTATTTCAGATTAAAACAAAAAACTTAATGTATTCAAATATATTCACTTCACAATACAAAATGAACAGTATGTCTTGAAAATGAAAATAAAAAAAGAAAACAAAAGCAAGGAGCACCTCTCAAACCAAAAATAAAACAACAATAACTGTGTATGACAATGTTAGAGGTTTATCTTTAGGAAGTAATACTTCTATGTAATAGTTTTATTAGCAGAATAAAAGCTGAACCTAAAAAAAGTAAAAAGAAGATTAATGCTAACTTCAATTTCAATATTGAAATTAATTTAAAATTTTGCAATTAACATGATATATAAAGAAACAAAAATCTATATATTAATAAGTTATGGGACAAAATAACAGAAAATAATTTTATTGTGCCAAGGAAATAAGGGAAATAAACACAGGATACAGATGTCTTCACAAAACTTGGTAAGGGAGTGAGTAAGTTCAGATAGCAGTTAAGGAAAAGAGAATAACATTCGAAAAATGTAAAAATACTAATAAAAGAGTCCAGACTTAGAAAGCTACTGAGGATTTAAAAATAACATAAAGAACACTGTAGGATGAACAAAATTGGAATTTGATGCTTTGAATTAAACAGTGGTAGGGGCAGGAAAAGGGGAGGGGAAGAAATACATCATATTATAGTTTTTTTATTGTTACCATCATGGCTTTTTGCTGGGCAGAGCTATTTTAATTTGCTTTCTTTTGAATGAAATTTAGGAAAAGCTTTAGACTCCAAGAGACAAATAATATTTATATTGATCTATCAAAGACATTTAACTTATTCTTATGGAGGCCCTAATTAAGAAATTAAATGTATTTCTAATAATAGTAAACAGTTCACAATTCATGCTTCATTCTCATAGATGAAGTTTGTCTAAAATAATTCTAACCATAATTTTATTTAAATAAGAATATTAAAAAAAAAAAAAAATACCAGAACATTAACATAATACTTGAAGAATATAAAGACAGCAAATGATAATGCTCAAACCTGCAATAAAGGCAAAAAAACAGTGAAAGAGCCTACAGTAAATCTTCCATAACAGAACAGAATATCAATCACAAATACTGACTCTGGATATAGGATGTAATTTCATTCTCTTTTATTAAAAATAATAATATTCCTACTCTCATATGCACTCAACAACTGCTCACACTTCACAAATAAATCTACTATTATTAAATAATGTTGTAAGAAACTGAGAAAACTCAAAAAACATTTTCGTGATACTTACCAGCAGGCATTTCTGCCAAACGTCCTGATATCTCTCTCAAAGCTTCTGCCCACCTTGAAGTTGAATCAGCCATCATGGAAACATTATATCCCATATCACGGAAATATTCAGCTAAGGTAATTCCTAAAGATATAAATTATAAATTGCTTAAATGGTGCAAGTGCATACATAAAAAAATTAAATTTCATAACGTAAAATAGGAACAGTCAAACTGTGGCCTACAAGCCAAATTTGGCACTTAGACACCTTAAGTGTAGCTCTCAACAAAATATGGGCTAAAAAAATTCATGACCCAATAACACTCTGCATTAACATGCACTAAACAATTTAAAATCTTGCCAATTCAGAAGTTTCTAAAAAAAAAAATTAAAAAAAAAAAAAAAACAGCAATACAGTAAAGAAAGGCCAATAATCTGCTTTATTTCATTTTAAAATGCTTAGTAGTACTGCCTTACAGACCATCATGCTGCAACAATCATATCACATGCTTCTTTAACATTATTTTTTCATTATTCTCTGAAACTAATTTTGGCAATAGCATTTTGATAAGGTGACTCCTGTAATGCACGATTCCTAAGTCTAAAGGTTGAAGAACTGCTTTACATTGTGGAGGTATAAATTCAACTTTAATGTTCTAATACGTGTCAAATTATCTGCTGAGCAATTATTAAGAGAAAGATTTTTTTTTTTTTTCTTTTTTTGTCTTTTCATTTGGGTATCCAAGTTTTTTAGCCATTCATTAAATATTGTTTGTGTCATCCAAGCCCATTTTCTTGCACAAGTATTGCAGATAAGTAATCAAACATTCTTAAAACATTGTGGATTTGCATATCTTCCAATGATCAATGGTTCCAGAAGCATTGCTGCAAAACAAGACAGTTAAATGCTGTTTTGATTTCTTCCACAACTCCTCTGCATAAATCTCCCTTAATGGTGAGTGTACAATTTGGAAGTAACTGATGAAATATCCCGTCATCTCATCAGCACTAAAAATATCACTGATATTGTATTCCGCAATTATCCTTTTAATTTCACTGGCATGCCATTTGTTAACTCAATCCTGTAGTACATCATTTTCTTCACCACAGATTGCCCTGGAAGCTATTCCATATTGTTCTCAAAAACCTGTTGTGCCATCCAAAACTTGCTTGAAAATTATCGCATCCTAAAAGTTTCCCAAAACCTAATGCCTTTTTGATGGACCACGAATTGGGTTATTTCTTGACCGAACATTTTGTAACCACAAAAAAAACAGCTTAATCAATTTCATCATGTAAAGCATTTTAAATCTTCTTTCTTTGAGGTCCCAAGGGTCTCTCTTTAATCTTGGCTTCAATGCTTTTAAAATTGTACACAGTATCAAAGGAACAATGCCAAATCTTTTTGCAACTTCACTTTTCTTCTTCCCAGCATGTACTTTTTTCCAAAATTGACAATTTTTCTTTTAATGTGAATAGTGATCATATTTAGTTTTTTTTTTACATTTTAATGGTGACCATGATAAAAAATTAATAAAATCACTTTGCAATCTGCAATAATTCTAACTACACTCAGTGCAGTATATAGCATGCTCAAGAACAGAAAAATGAACAATCCACGTGTGGAGTAACTCTAGATAATGCAAATAAAATGGCATTGATTCCAGAAATAGAGGATTTCTGGATAATGCAAAAAATGGCAACAATACTTACAAATTTCTTTCCTACAATCCATGTCTTATTGTTTATTTGTTTGTTCATTTCATAATGGATTATTGTGCTGAACTTCAGGCAACACCTAAACATCATTCAGCAATGCCGTTGAGGCCAAAACTGCTGAATTTAGCCAAAGTAAAGATACTTACCTACACCAAAGACAATTATAATTGGTTTGTTTTTGCTTGTATGGAATTAATTTTATTTTTATTGCAATAGCATTAGCATTAGTAGAGGCATATGATGCAAGAAAGCAAGCTTATTCAGCATCAGCCAAAAAAAAAAAAAAAACCCACTCCCATTTCACCCCTCCGTTCGTTCAAAGTACCTGTCCAGTTGAGCCTTAAATTTGTTTAGGCTATCAGCTTCAACAACAAGTGATGGAAGTCGGTTCCACCAACCAACCACCCGCTGGCCAAAGGCAAATTTCCGCACAACTATCCGACATCCGTCCTTCCTCAATTTGAATTTATGCCCTCTGAGGTGATTATTCCGAGCAAGATGAAGAATCCCATTGGCATTGAGCATGCTCAAACCATTAAAAGCCTTATACACCTCTATCAGATCACCTCGCCGGTGCCTAGTCTCCAGACTCTGTAATTTCCAAAACTTAAGCCTTTCTTCTTAAGAGCAACCCTTTGTTCCATTCACTAATCTTGTTGCCCTTCTCTGTACCCGTTCCAGCAGCTCTACATCCTTCTTGAAATGAGGCCTCCAGACCTGTATACAGTACTCAAGATGTGGCCTAACCATTGCCTTATACAAGGGAATAATCACCTCCTTATCCCTGCTAGAAAAATTCCTGTATATCATTGACAAGACACCATGAGCTACTCTTGCAGCTCGACTGCACTGCTCAGAGAACTTCATATCTGCCTGCACAATTACCCCCAGGTCCTTTTCATTCTCCACCACTGTCAGTGTAGTACCGCAGAGTTGATACGTTGCTCTGGGGTTACTGTTTCCCATATGTAGTACTTTACATTTGTCAATGTTAAACTTCATTTGCCACCTCTCAGCCCATCTGTTCAACCTTTCCAGATCCTGTTGCAGCAGCATAGCGTCAGTAGTGTCCTTAACAACCCTGCCAACCCATGTCTGCAATACTAGGGTACCTGCCCACCCACTGATGATAGGCCAATAGCCTTGAAACATGTCTGGGTGGTGGTACTCACTGAGAATAAGTAACAATAGCCTTCTCTATTAGTGAAGCGTTACTTATTCGAGGTAGTGCAGCATCATGGCAACTCGTCGTGAAGGCAGAGCACAATATGAGAAAGAGCAAATGATGCCCACAACAACTACTTTGTAGTTTTTTTAAGAGTGTCTATGGTGTATCAAAACACCGATATTATATAGATACTAAACTCTTAAAGTATTATGCCATGTGCATTTATTTATTTTAAATATTAATTTGTATGTATCCCATGCATTTTTCTTCTCTGCCACATGCCTCATTAGTTCATCTGACAACCATTTAGGCCTAAACCTTGAACAACATTTCTTAGTTGGTATGTAAAGCCTGGTAGCCTCCAAGATTAGTTCCTTGAATGCTTCCCATTTTGAGTTCGCTGTTGGTAACATCATCAGTTGGTCCCACTGTATAGAATTTAAATACTGTCTCAGACCATCATAGTCGCCTTTACAAAAACAAAAACCCTTCCCTTTACCTCTGATGGTAGTTACCTCCTTGAGTAAATCCCACTTCAACACACTGTGATCACTGCCACCTAGTGGTTCATTTATCTGCAGATTCTTAATGCATGAAGAATCACTACTGATAATCAGATCAAGAGTATTGCTCCCTCTTGTTGCCTCACGAACATGCTGATGTAGAAAACAATCATCCAATAAATCCACAAAAGCCTGGCTAGTGTGCAAGTGACCAACCCACAAATTCCAGTCAATATCTGGGAAATTAAAATCCCCCATTATAAGACTCTCTGATTTACTGGCCCACTCTATTTCCCTGTACAATATCTTAATATACTCATCAGAGTCATTAGGCCTATAGCACACTCCTACTCTCAATTTTGATCTCCCAATGCTTATGTCACACCAAACTGACTCAACACTGCACTGTACAGCAATGTCGACTGGCTTCACTTCCTTGGTTTTTATGTGTTTCTTAACTAATAGCATAACCCCTCCCCCCTTCCTATCCTGTCTATCCTTTCTGTAGACGTTGTACTCCCCAAATTCCAGTTCTGCATCCCTTATATCTGTGTGACAGCACGTCTCTGATATCCCGACAATATCTGCCTTTGATGTTTTGAGCAATACCTCAAATTTATCAAATTTGTTTACCCAACTCCTAGCATTGGTGTACACGCAAGTATACCTGCACCTGTTTCTATTCTTAGCTACCCTAACACAACCCATGTGTTTACTTGTACCGCAATGGCTCCCAGCAGTCTCTGAAATATCATGCATCTTGTTTTTCAGGCTTCTGCTCATTCTAATAGAAGCAGTGCAAGAATCTCTTTCACCTCTGCCAGTGGCTACTGTCAATCTATTGGTCTTTGTCTCCCCCCCCAAGCTAGCAGGTTTCCGACCCACCTAAGACTGCCTCGATAGCATCAGCAAAATTCTTGCACCCTTTCTATTTAAGTGTATCCCATCCCTGTAGAAGCAATCTCTCCTGTTAACAAGTACAGTCCAGTTAAAAAAAATTCTACCCCTTGAGCCTTGTACAATCTTTCCAGGGCCGAATTGATCGACAAGGCTCTCATCATATACTCCCTCCTATCGTGTCTGGGCAGAATTGCAGACACTTTCAAATTCAACCCTAATTCTCGGCTTTTGTTCAACAGTGACCTGTACTTGTTAAGTAATTCTGCCGGTCTCCTACTCTTAATTTTTTATTAGAATTAGAAGAGGCATATGATGCAAGACAGCAAGCTTATACAGCATCAGCAAAAAAAAAAACTTCCCACTTCACCCATCCATTCGCTCCAAAACTTTGTCCATTTCTTCCTTGAATTTATTAGCATTAGCATAGGCATATGATGCAAGAAAGCAAGCTTATGCAGCATCAGCCAAAAAAAAAAAAAAAAAAAAAAAAAAAAACACTTCCATTTCACCCCTCCGTTCATTAGAAATACCTGTCCAGCTGAGCCTTAAATTTATTTAGGCTATCAACTTCCACAACAAGGGATGGAAGTCTGTTCCACCAACCAACTACCCCACTGGCTAAAGGCAAATTTCCGCACATCTATCCTACATCTGTCTTTCCTCAATCTGAATTTATGCTCTCTCAGGTGATTATTCTGAGGAAGAGGAAGAATCCCATCAGCATTGAGCATGCTCAAACCATTCAAGGCTTTATACACCTCTATCAGATCACCTCGCTGGTGCCTAGTCTCCAGACACTGTAATTTGCAAAACTTAAGCCTTTCTTCATAAGAGCAACCCTTTGTTCCATTCACTAATCTTGTTGATCTTCTCTGTACTCGTTCCAGCAGCTCTACATCCTTCTTGAAATGAGGCCTCCAGACCTGTATACAGTACTCAAGGTGTGGCCTGACCATTGCCTTATACAAGGGAATAATCACCTCCTTATCACTGCTAGAAAAATTCCTGTATATCATTGACAAGACACCATGAGCTACTCTTGCAGCCCGTCTACACTACGCAGAGAACTTCATATCTGCCTGCACAATAACTCCCAGGTCCTTTTCATTCTCTACCACTGTCAGTGTGTGTGCCAACCGGGCTAGCCAGGTAGGTAAAGTGCCTGCCTGGCAACCCAAAGGTTGCAGGTTCGATTTCCGCCTCGGGCTTGGATCACAGTAAAATGCAAAAACTTTGGGAGGTGCATTATGGCCATAGAAGCTGATGCACCAACAACTAACAAGGAGAACAAGGAGGAGAACTGTCAGTGTAGTACCACAGAGTTGATATGTTGCTCTGGGTTGATACGTTTCCCATATGTAGTACTTTACATTTGTCAATGTTAAACTTCATTTGCCACCTCTCAGCCCATCTGCTCAACCTTTCCAGATCCTGTTGCAGAAGCATAGCGTCAGTAGTGTCCTTAACAACCCTGCCAACCTTTGTATCATCTGCAAACTTGGACATTAAGCTTGATATACTATCATCAATATCATTTATAAATACAGAAAACAATAATGGACTCAACACTGACCCCTGAGGGATAGGGTTCTGTGTTATTGCGATTTTAAATGTTTCTCACCAACCACGTATTAAAACAAGACACGGAAACTGGAATTTTAAAAACCTATGTGTTTACTTCTATATATTTACAATTAAAATAACTTTACAACTAAAAAGGATAAAAAAACATAAAATATACATCGAATGAATAAAATACATTAAAATACCGGGTTAAGAGCGATAAAACCGACCGTAGCTTTCGAAGGCTCCTGCCTTCTTCAGCGTTAGCTTCCTTGTACTGCGGTGCATCTTATGTACCAGCAGGTTCACGGTCTAAATCATGTGTTCTATTCTCCTGTGTACTGGGACCGGAAGTGGCTCGGAAACGCGTCATATGAAATCGTTCATCCCTTCTGAGGATTATAGCCTCAAAAAAAGGGATGAATCCGCAAACCTTTGTCTTTATTGATGTTCTCTGTCGAACTAATCCGCAAACTCTCGAGCCACTTGCAGTTCCAGAACCTATGCGCCCGATCAGTGATGATAGCTTCATCCGGGGAGATCTGGTGTTGCTTCTCCCAAAACTGCTCGGCCACGGTGGACTTACCATAATCTGCATTCCTTATTGCCTTAGTGTGCTCCCCCAGCTGTTCTTTGAGACGGCACTTTGTTTTCCCTACATAACATTCTCCACAATCCGGGCACTTAATACTATAAATGACCCCACTATCATTCTCTTTTTGAATGGGGTGACACGATCTTGTGCAGCTTCCAGTAAAGTGCAGCTTTTACTTGTGACACGATCGTGTGCAGCTTCTGGGCTGCAATCTGCATACAACATGTCTGATAATTTCTTAGTACCCTAGTTATATGCTCAGTTAAGCCCGGATAGTAGGGAATGTATGCAGTGGCTACTGGAGTGAAGGGTTCGCCTCCCCTCTGATTTTCTCCAATATACTTTTGTATAATCCTCTGTGGGTAGCCACACTTTGTAAGATCTGCTGTGACACGTTCATATTCTTCTTTCCTATCCTCGGAGATACTACAGTGCGATTTTGCCCTGTCTATTAACGCCCTGACCACACTGGTCAGGGCGTTAATAGACTTATGTGATTGGTCTGAGCAGAATTATAGTGTGAATACTGGCCTTTACACATCGGTTTCCTATAGACTTTAGTTTTTAGTTGCTGGCCTTCTCTACAGACCAATACATCTAGGAACGGCAAAATTCCTTCTTCCTCTACCTCCAAGGTAAATTGTATGAATGAATGGGGAGAAGCCATTTAAAAAATGCACCACTTCATTTTCATGAAGTGGTGAATTTTTACAGGTGAGGATTATACAAAAGTATATTGGAGAAAATCAGAGGAGAGGTGATCCCTTCACTCCAATAGCCACTGCATACATTCCCTACTATCCGGGCTTAACTGAGCATATAACTAGGGTACTAAGAAATTATCAGACGCGTTGTGTGCAGATTCCAGGCCGGAAGCTGCACACAATCGTGTCACAAGTAAAAGACCCCATTCAAAAAGAGAATGCTAGTGAGGTCGTTTATAGTATTAAGTGCCCGGATTGTGGGGAATGTTATGTAAGGAAAACAAAGCACCATCTCAAAGAACGGCTGGGGGAGCACACTAAAGCAATAAGGAATGCAGATTATGGTAAGTCCACCGTGGCCAAGCATTTTTGGGAGAAGCAGCACCAGATCTCCCCGGATGAAGCTATCATCACTGATCGGGCGCTAGGTTCTGGGACCGCAAGTGGCCCGAGAGTTTGAGGATTAGTTCGACAGAGAACATCAATAGAGACAAAGGTTTGTGGATTCATCCCCTCTTTGAGGCTACGATCCTCAGAAGGGATGAACGATTTCATATGATGTGCTCCCGAGCCACTTCTGGTCCCAGTACACAGGAGAATAGAACACGTGGTGATGAAACATGTGATTTAGACCGTGAACCTGCTGGTACTTAAGATGCACTGCAGTAAAAGGAAGCTAACGCTGAAGAAGAAGGCAGGAGCCTTCGAAAGCTACGGTCAGTTTTATCACTCTTAACCCAGTATTTTAATGTATTTTATTTATTCAATGTATATATATATTTTATGTATTTTATCCTTTTTAGTTGTAAAGTTATTTTAATTGTAAATATATAGAAGTAAACACATAGTTTTTTAAAATTCCAGTTTCCGTGTCTTATTTTAATACGTGGTTGGTGAGAAACATTTAAAATCACAATATGAATTTACCCAACCCCAGAGGCCTGTTTGAAGGGTTCAGTGTTGTTATTTAAGCTATCAATTCCAACAACATATGGAAGTTAGTTCCAGCAATCAACTACCTGCTGGAAAAGCATGGGACCATGGAGCTAAACTATCTCTTACTCCCTGATTTATCTGCTCTAAACTACGCTTCTTGTTCCCCAAATCCAAACTGAAAAAGCCAATAATTTAATGATGTAAAAGACATTGAAAGGAATAGTATTAGCAATGTGATGCAATGAAGCTTTGCTTCTTTGAATCACGTTGCTAATACTAATGAACAACAACAACAACAAAAAAAAAATATATATATATCCACTAAATCTGTCCATTCAGATTACTCACTTCCTCAACACTGAGTACAAGTTTTATTGTTGGAATAATTACTCTTTGGCTAAACGCAAATTTCCATACATTAATTTAAATTTTTGTCTCCTTGTGAGCATCTCTGAGAAAGATGTCATCAGCATTTAGTTTACTTAACTCTTTTAAAACCAGTTAGGTCACCATATAGATGCCTAGTTTCCAGAGACTGCAATTTACAGAACACCAGCCTTTCTTGTTAAAAATAACATTTTTTGGCCCCTGCTAATCTTTGATGCCCTTTCCTGCACCCTTTCCAACAGATCTATGTCCTTCCTAAAATGAAGCTTCCAAGGCTGTATACAATATTCCAGATGAGACATAACCATTACCTTATACTGTAAAAAACAAAGTATGCATTTTGCGAAGAATATGACAAAATGCATTTTGTTTAAAGATTTTATCTGGAGACATTCTGAGATTTCAAAATAAAGGATGTACATCATAAACAGGTCATGCTTTTGTACAACACAATGGAAAAATCTCCTCTTTGATCTAGCTCCTACTGACAAATTCCTATATATCACTGGCAGAACCCCATGAGTTGTTCTAGCACATGTTTGAACTGATCAAAGAATATCATGTCCAACTGTATAATTAAACCTAGATCTTTTTCATACTCTACAACTGGAAATACTGCAATGGAATAAATGAACTGCAGGGTGTCCAAAATGAATGATTTAGTAAAGTTCAAAGCAGAATTGGAAAGTCACTTTTTGACAATGGGAAATTTTTTTTTTTTTTTTTTTTGTAACAGATTAAGTAAAACTGCTTTCTCATGTCATTTAACCATGTTAGTAGTAGCAAATGTTGCAAGAAAGCAAGATTATAGCATCAGCAAAAAAAAAACACCACTTCCCATATTACCTGTCCAACCCCTCTAATAAGTCTGGTGTTTCCTTAAATCTATTCAAACTACCCATTTCCACAACACTAGATAGCAGTTTGTTACAACTACCTGCTGACTGAAAGTGAATTTCCATTCTATCCTGCAACCATCCATTTTGTATATCATTAATTAATAAATATTAAAAAAAGTAAGGGGCCCAACAACAACCCTTGTGGAATCCTGCTCACATCACATTAGCCCAGTGGTTTTTCAACCCTTGTGGAATCCTGCTCATCACATTAGCCCAGTGGTTTTTCAACCGGGGTGCCGCAACAACATTCCAGGGATGCCACGTAATTTAGGTTTAAGTTACTAAACTTATTATTTTTTTTAAATTTATATGTTTATTTCATTATAAAAAGGTGTACAGTATCTTTTTAATTTTGTGGTGATCTATAATTGATGTTTACTTAGTACCTCTATATAAAGAATAAAATTATTATATACTGCATACATATAATTTGTATTATGAAATGTAATTTTTATAATTATATTATTGTAATAACTATCATATATATATATATACATATATATATATATATATATGTATATATATATATATGTATATATACATATATATATATATATATGCAGAGAGAGAATCGGATCTAACAGGCAGAAAATTGAGTAGGGATGCCACAAAATAAAATAAATTACTTAGGGGTGCGGTTATTAAAAAAAGGTTGAACCACTGCATTAGCCCATTAAAGTGTAAATCTTTAAAGGCTATTTATAACCACTCTGTCTCCTACTTAACCATCCCTTTATCCATAGTAGTAACTTTTTCCTAATGCCACATTGCTCCAATTTATACAAAAATCACAAGTGGTACAAATTTCATAGCTTTACTGAAATCTAAGTACATGTTGTCAAATTCATTCTTTGCATTATCTTCTCTTTAACAGATCTATGTGGTGTGTGATTTCCTCATGTCTACACTCCTATCAAGATGATCATGCATTTCTTCTTTAAAATACTGATTCCATTATTTTCTCTAGCACAGAGGTCAAAATTGCAGGTCTGTGTTTATCTACTACATCCTTAGAATAGAAGATAATCTGGTGGCAATCAGTTCATATGCATTTGAAAGATATTTTCAAAAGCTCTACCAGAAATTTCACAAGAGCAGTTGCTGAAGGCAAACACTTTGTAAAATATTAAATGCCTCTTTCATTCTAACAGCTGATTTTCTTTAATTTGACTTAACTCTGTGTTCAATCATGTCTAGAAGGAGAAACTACTGGAGTGTACACTTCATTTTACTAGAACAATGTATATACTTCGTTACATGTTTTATAACATATAACATTTTATGTCACATATATACACTATTGTATAATTTGTTATTCTTAAAAAAATTGTGATCTTAAAAAAAAAATTCTCTTATCTGTTTTTAAAAAAGAACTTCTCTGATCTATCTTTAAAATAATCTGATCTAACTTAATGAAAACAAAAGTGTTCAACAACAGAAGAGCAGTTTTTTCAAAATACCTTTAAATGCAAATTTGTGTTTTTAAAAATTGTTTTTAAATTTAGTAGCCAGATAGAATCCTACAATACCTGTATAAATAGAAGCCTCTCTTGCTGCTACAGGCATATTAGATGTGTTAGCTACTAAGGCTGTACGTTTCATGATGGATTCAACATTATTATCAATTTGTACTGTCAGCTGTAAATATACATATAGTATTGTATTTAATTCTAAATACTACAATTTAAAGAATTTAAAATCAACTTTTAATATTTAAGTTATGTATTAAACCACAAGTTACTAAGAGATTGAGACAACCGAAAACAAAGTCGTCGTAATTTTTTTTCCTCTCAGGAAGTTTAGTATAACAAATTATTTGCTAACTAATTTCATGAAGAAGTGAATATCTTGGCATACTCGCTAATGTTTTTAAATTCATATCTGCAATAGTTATTTAAAAATACTCAAATGAACATTAATTTATCATGCATACCAGACTTAAAGGAAAATATGCATACTATTAAAAACTAGTGTATCCATGGCAAATATGTCACCAAAACTGTTTCAGAGAAGAAGTAAAGATTAATATTAAAGTAATTGCAAAACCTCTCCCACAACTCCCTTTGCCACAAGCTAAAATGTCAGTGAGATGTCTTCTTCTAGTCATCCAAATACATCGATTTTGTGCTCTACAAGCAGTATCGAAAAGTGTCATGCCGAGAACATCACTGATCCCAGCTTCCACCTAGTTGCAGATCTTCTTCTGCTCCTCTTGCCCTCGATTTTTCCTTCCATTATATTCTTCAACAGAAAATTATCCCTCCTGACTATGTGTCCAAAAAATTTGAGTTTTCTTCTGTTGAAGAAGAATTTTAGGCCTGCCAATTTTATTCACTGCCCACTCATCTGTCCTTCGATCAAGGTAAGATAATATGCAGTATTCTCCTGTAACACCACATTTCAAATGCCTCAATTTTCTTCTTGTCAACTCTTTTCAGATTTCATCCTTCACATCCATATGTGGCAAAATGAAAAATTTTCAAATCAATGATTCTCAGTTTCATCTTTAGGGGCAGATCTTGACTCCATAATTTCCATCAGATCAGTGACCAGCGTTTGTCTGTCTTCTCTTTACATCATTTAAGCAGTCACCATTTTTTATTTATTCTTAATCCTAACTAATCATATTCATCAACTTCTTCGATAACTTGCCATTAACCTTCACTTTGCTGAAACCGAGATTATCACCACAATTTTAGTTTTACTCACATTCAGAAAATCTTTTTCTTACTTTCTTCACATACTCTCCTAAGAATTTCTTTCAGATGATGCTTGGAATTGTAAATTAGCAGAGTATCATCTGCAAAATGTAGGTTGTTTATCTTCAGTCCTCCAATTTTGATGCCAGTGTCTAAATCTTCCAAAGCTTCACACATGGCATCTTCAGCATAAAGATTAAAAAAAGGTGAGGTGACAAAATGCAGCCCTGCCTGACAACCTTTATCGATTTTGAAAAAGTCAGTGTTTCCCATGTTGGTTCTTGCAGTTCTATACTATACAACTTTTGTCTTAATAACATCATACATATTCTTAGTGTTGTTTTGTTTGTATAGTAAAGATACCTTTTCTTGGTATAGTAACTTAATCAGCTGAATTATGTGGACTGGGAATCCCATAATTAGTCATTTCCCATAGTTTCTCATTTTGAACACAATCAAATGCTTTTGAATAGTCTATAAAACACAAAACAACTGGAAATTTCAATTCTTTGCAATTTTAAACAATCAGACATAGGCTTAAGATCTGATCTCCGGTTCCTATGCCCTTTCGGAAACCTGCTTGCTCTTCTTTCTTCTTAGAGTCCTTAATTACATTAAGTTTTGGACAGAACTTTTGTCTTAATAACATCATACATATTCTTAGTGTTGTTTTGTTTGTTGTGGTATTCATTTTCTTTGCATTTTCGACTGCATTTCATTATAAAAAGGTGTACAGTATCTTTTTAATTTTGTGGTGATCTATAATTGATGTTTACTTAGTACCTCTATATAAAGAATAAAATTATTATATACTGCATACATATAATCCTGTTTGTCCTGGCTTAATCAGTGCTTGATGACTTTGCTCAGTTTCTGACACTTAATTTCCTTTAATATTGAAGGAAATGAAGTGTCTTCTCTGTTCAATAAGTTTAAAAGTGGCTTCTGTAATATCCATGGCTTCCTAATCTTTTTCCTTTCTCTAATGTATCTATTTGCCAAATCCTTAATAATGCTTTTTGTATTTTCCCACATTTCCTCAGGCAAATATTTCTTCATCCAGTTGTAATAGAGCTTGTAAATGGCTGCTCGTTTCGATTATATATTCATTGGGAATATTTTCTATTATCCAGTTGTCTAGGGAAAACGGTATTCGTGACCTTTTTCAGCTTCAGCTTTGAGAATAATGTGAAGTAGTTGATAATCACTGCCCCAATCTGCACCAGGAAATGTCTTTACTGTGATAACACTGGAATACCATCTTTGCAGAATAAGGATGTAATTAAGTTGATTCCTTGTTTTATAATTTCTATGTGTAGAGTCTTCTCAGGTGTTGCTGAAAGCAAGTGTCAAAGATCAACTGAATTTTGTCATCTGACAAAATTCAATTAATCTTTCTCCCCGTTCATTTCTGTTGCCAAGACCAAACCTTCTGCATTCCAGACTAGAAGAAACTGTCTTGCATACTTTTGCATTGAAATCATCCATGAGTATCAAAACATCCTTTTTTGGGACCAGGTCAAGAGAACATTCCTTTTTCAATATAACAGCAACACCATGTTCTTTTACTTGGTCACTTCCAGAAAAAACAACCAAAAACCCATTTTTAGTGTTGAAATGACCCTGTCTTGTCCACATGACTTTGGTTCTCCTAAAATGTCAAATTTGTACCTGTCCATTTCATTGATGACCACTTCCATCTTGCCTTCTTTTAAACTTTTTACATTCCATGTGGCCACGTTTACCATCTTTCTTAAATTTAATCCTGCAAGGCACAGTGACATCCAGGATCTGATTTACAGCAGTCTTTGTTGTAGTCTCTGCAACATCAGATAATGTGGTGGTGTGCCATTGCCTTCCACATGGCCAATTTTGAAAAGGGCCAGAATTAATCACAGGAACAGTGGTATGGAATGTTTTAGGTTTGACTATCATGGATCCCATGAAATGTTAGAGAAGAGAAAGTTGACTGTAGTAGAGCTCTGCTTACTGCAGAAAGGCTGGTTACAACTGGGCTTCGCCTAGTTCCCAGAGGTCACTGTTTGGAACTGCATCACCTGCAGCCATTCATCCTCTAGGCATGACAGTCACCATAGGATCAGGTTTTTGTTTTGTTTTTTGTTTTTTTTTGAGCCAAAAAATTTACTCCTATAGATCCACCGTGTTTTGTGTTAACAGGTTCACCTCAGGAAGGATGCAGTTCTTCACCACACACAGATGGTCTTAGGTAAGGAGAGGCTATGTATGACACACCTTTACTCCTTGGACAAAGTAAGGACCAGAACTAAACGTGATGGTGAGATGAAACTCTGTCCTTGGCCCCCAGTGGGACATACTTGGATAATAAAATACAGGCACTCCCCGACTTGCACAATAATCGACTTTAAAAAAATTGCGGGAATGTATTTTGCATCCCATAGGAATAAATGGAGGTATTTTGAAAATATCATAATGTGAACCCAATAACACGTTTTTTTGGTAATTCCTTCCAAGCCCTCAAAAGTTGAAATTTTTGCTATATAACTAAGCTATTCATCTCTGTAAAAGGTCATTTTTATAACAGAATTTGCACTACACTTTCATCATTATCATATGTTCCATTATAAGAATCAATTTTGAATGCTTTTGGGATATTTTTCTAAAGCACATTTCTGGAGGTCACAACCATAAAACAATAAAAACAATTTACACTTTCCAGTTTATTGGGCTTTTCTGTTGGTGCAATCTATTATAAATGGGTAGTAATCTGTCTTATTGCATTTGCGAAAATATCAATAACTGGAATTGTGTGGGTTTTACACTATTATGGTGAAACGTGTTGAAATCTTCATTGAAATCTTCAATCATATAAAAAAACAAATAAATTTTCAGAATCTTCTCTTCATTCCTATTTACTTATTACAATGATGAAAGGAAAGCAACCGACGGAAAGTGCAAGTGGTAGCAGGGCTAGGAAATGAAACAAAATTGATTTAGAAATGAAGGTGCAAATGATTAAGAAGTACGAAGCAGGACAATGTTTGTCATCTATTGCATGGGAATTAGGTCTTACTGCTTCAATAGTGAAAACTATTTTAAAGGACAATGCATATAAAAGAACATATTAAAGGAGCAACAGTGATCACAAAACAGCATTCAGCTGCTATGTCGGAGATGGAAAAGCTATTAATAATGGAAAATCAAATTCAGAAGCAAGTGTCCCTGAGGTGTTTGTACTGGCACTTTGTCTTAATCTTTTTATTGTACATTTTGAAGTGCACTTTTTCCTATTTTTCCTGCGCATGAGATTAAAAAATTTAATAAATAATTCTATTTACATGTTTGTTGAACATATCTTTTTTGTTTCAATCAAATTCAGTGCACAGTTGCGAATGCTGTTTGTTATTTGGTTTTTAGGAGCATTAGCAACTAAGGCCATATTGCTCCAGGATATGCAGTGGTCATTCCCTGACCTTTCCGCATCCTCCATATTTGGTTGTCACGGGCTCAAACCCCAGTCTAATCAAGAAGTGTGTGCTACGCACTGCTGCTCCTGCCCACCTGGCTACGGAGGTGCCTTGCGAAAGCTGCATAAGCATTTAGAGAAATTCCGATTTACGTAAAATTCGACTTATGTAGAGTTCCAGGGAATACAACCCTTAGGGGAGTGGCTGTACATTAAAAACAAAATGGCTAAAAATGCAATATGACAATTTTCTTACAAAATTATCAAATTGCATTTTTATGACTTATCCTTTAAAAAAAAATTTTAAATTATTGCACAGACAAAATTGGAATTATTCTAGCATATGCATAGTGAATATTTCACCAAAACTGTAATGGAACTGTTAAAATATAATAGAAATTTTCAAAACTGGTTGGAAAATTTTTTGGAATATTTTACTGCAATTTTTTTTTCCCCTCAATTTTACTCATAAATAAAACCTACTGCAAAAGGAATCAGGTTAAAAGTTGTCAAGTACCTGTGATGAACAATTTGCCAAAATAACAGAAATTTTTAATATTGACCAGAAAACGTTTTGGAAAGTTTTAGTGCAAATTGTTTTTTTTTTTTTTTTTTTCCCTTGATTTTACTGAAAAATAAAATGTATTGCAAAAGAAATTAGGTAAAAAGTTTGTTTAGTCTTTGAGTTATTCAAATTCAAAGTGTGTTCCAAACAGAGGGAAAGAAGCTGCTGTTGTTGTTGTTGGGTTTTTAGGAGCATTAGCAACTAAGGCCATATTGCTCCGTGGATATGCGGTGGTCATTCTCTGACCTTTCCGGATTCTCCGTATTTGGTGGTCACGAGCTCGAACCCTGGTCTAATCAAGAAGCGTATGCTATGCACTGCTGCTCCTGCCCACCTGGCTACGGAGGTGCCTAGGGAAAGAAGCAAATTATTATATAGATGAAATGCTTGATGACATTCACAGGACAAACTGCTTACTCTGAGTACTGCTTACTTACTCTTAGTCATCTAAGGTTATCAGCATGTATGCTATGGCACTGTAGTACAAATTATTGACACTTAACACATTCTCTTGTCAAACACAAAACTGCATCAAAAATGAACTGCAAGTTTTGTGCCTTAATGCACATATGTCCATTCAATTGCAGCTGATAAATGAGCACTGCAAAAGGAAAATCACACAAAACAAACAAATGAGTGATATTGTCACACTACCTGAATCAGGATTATTGCATTACAGCTGTGGTTTTGCTTATCGTCAATCCAGCACTGTCTAGAGGGTGGCATAAAAGTTGTATACTAGATTCATAGTTTCACATATTCTTTGCTTATGTTGAGGTTATTTTATCTAGTTAAGTATTTTCCACAAGAAGAAAAGGAAAAAAAGTTTTTGAAGATTATGCTTTCTGAATTTTAATTCTTTGGTATTAGTATTAGCAATGGCTACGTGGTGCAAGGAAGCCTATGGCTTAAGCTGCACCAGCCAAAAATAAATAAATAAAATAATAATAATAAGAAAATTTAAAAAAATATTTTCTTCTTATTATTATTTTAAAGTCTTTAGCTAGCTGTGTGCATAAAATCAAATGGTATGTAGAGTAGGATTCAAGACCAAGCTATCCACATCTTTAAAAAGTGGAAGCTTTTACCTTCTCTGAGTTTTCCTGTCACTGCTTAAATAGAACTGATTGATAATGTTAATTATTAGAAGATTAAAAACAGTAAAAGCTCCATGCTGGTGCAATATAAGCCCAGCAATTATAAACACTGATTAAAACCCAGATTATAAAACCCTAATTATAAACAATTATAAACCATGACTGTAACTACCAGATATCTGCTAAACATGAAGTGTCCTAATGCACTTCACGGCATAGGAAATACAATGGTTTCTACCTACCCACTTCCTAACAACACATCAAAGAATGTTGAAACATGGCAGGATGGTGAGAAGAACCAAGAACTTAAAAGTATTACGACAGTATTTATGTAATTTGCTTCGATGAAATTTTCAAAAATTTTGTAGAAAAAATATTCAGGTATAATTTCTACAAATCAACCATACTGAACTAAAAAATGTCCAATGACATATCACCAGCTTTCTTTGTCATCTTAAAGGTGTTTAGGTCATTAAATAAGAACTGATTTTTAAAAATATGAGCAGCCTAACTACTTATTCCCACCAAATGGTGCTTTGTGTATTCTGTAGACGAGGTGGCTAAAATTAAAATAAGCCTATTTCAAGATGTACAGTAAACAAAGCATCGGATAAACATAATATATAACTGGGGGATGGATAGATAGTTGGTTCCAAAACTCAAAATAAAATGGCAAATAAAATAGGCTTTAACTGCCTATTTTGTCATATATTTTGCAGTCAAGTAAAAAGCTGAAACTAAATTATTCCTTGACCTATGGTAGAATATAACTGATGTGCTCTATGATGCCTACCTTTTTCCCATTGCTAACATAGGAAAATCATTACAGTACACATTCCTATAAATAACCCCATATCTAAGAACTAAATTTTACATTGACAGATTAACTTTTGATCTTCAAGGCTTGAACTTATGCCCACAGACTTTAATATAAGTGGGATCACCAACAGGTAAAACTGCTATTTAAAACCCAAAGTACGACCATGATAGATATCTTGAGATTTACTGGTTTCCCAACAGGTACAATGTCAAGATTTACAAATATGATATTGGGGGGGGGGGGGGAGTATATATAATGATCAATGTTAAGCATCACTCTTCCAGAACACCTTGAATAAGCTACTTCAAGAATAGTCAGATATGTTTTAAAGCTGTAAAATGCAAGGTTTTACAGCTGAGTAATAATAACTCCAAAATAATATAGACACTAAGAGCAGCTGGATGAAAAACAGTACAGGAAGAAGGGATTTGGGAATTATGATCCAGGCAAGAATGACTCTCTCTCTCTCTCTCTCTCTCTCTCTCTCTCTCTCTCTCTCTCTCTCTCTCTCTCTCAATTGTGAGACAACACTTGAAATACTGTCTAAGAAGCCACACCTAAACAAAAAAAAAATTTGAGCTTCTTGAAAAGGTCTAAAAAAGAACAATGTACTTAAGTGTGGTTGGAAAAAGTTTCCACATAAGGGGATCTGAACAGAATGAATGAATTTGAAATTTTCACAGTATTAAATTATGATAGAATCCAAAGGCATAGATTGTATTCGACTCCAACTCAGGAACTTTAGATTACACTGCAATTTAAACACCAATGATAAATTTTTTAAGCCTTATTTTGCAACAAGTTATACAGAACTGAGCATAACATTACTTATACCGGACTACTGTTTTCATACAACTGCCTCTATAAGAAACACATAACACAAAAATCGATTATATCCTTATAGTGACTAGGTTTTGCTACAAGTTGCTATCCTTTCTTAATGATAGTTACAGGTAACCATATATCCCAAATAAAAGTAAAAGTAGCAAGTTCTGTATAGTCCCACAAAGACTATACAGAACCTTTTTTTGTTTTTGTATTTAAAAATGCATGTGGACACATCTAAAAAAACATAGATCTATATGTAGCAAGAAATATTTACCTCAGGGAAATCCCTCAACACCTCAGACATTTCATTTCCTCTTTCTCCACAGCCCACATAAACAATAACATCACTATTGGAATATTTTGAGAGAGATTGGGAAATTACTGTTTTACCACAACCAAAAGCACCAGGAATTGCAGTTGTCCCTCCTTGAACACAACTACAAAAAGATAACATATGTCATCATTCAAATATTCAACAACATAATACTTGACTTTCCCTTACTGTTTAAGAAAAGTTTACATTATATTTATTTGATCTATTTATTATTTATTTCACATTTGACTCAGTACATTGCAAAATGTAAATTCTAACAAGCCATCTCACTGCAAGCAATAAATAAACTAAGAAGTTTATATGTAAATATTAGTTATGCACCTCACTCAGACTATATTATTTACAGATCAGCCTACATCTAATCAATGTCAGAGAGACCAAGTCTTAAAAAAAAAGTTATCACTGTGGCTTCTTAGTTTTATAAGCAAAAATTTGCCTGTTGGTAATGCTATCTGCTGAACCAATTCAGAACAAATGCTTCAAGTTACAGAACTTATATTAATGAATTGACAGACATTACAGTATTATATTAATATTACATAATACTGTAATATATTAATATTATTATAATACAGCAATACTAATACATTAAATAATTTATTATTGAAATGATACAATTAAAGGAACCAAATCACCTCAATGTAAAATACTTAAATTATTTATGGCTATGTTTCGGGAATTAACTGTTTCCAGCTTCAGGTCATGGTGCATAGAACATTATTTGAGGAGTAGTACTACAATTTTCAATTTTATGATACTTGATTAGTTGCAATGTATTCTAATTATAATATATTCCTTTGAGTGTATAATTGTTGTATAATTATTACACTTTTCCTAATAATTTAAATAACTCATAAATTAATAATAAATAAACAAAGAATTTTTGAAAAATCCTTAGAGTTACTCTCTAAATTAGTTAGAAGGGCTTACCTGTTAATGTGATCTGGGAATAAAGTCTTATCCAATCCAATCTTATCCGATGCTCATGTAACTCAACCTATGTTGGAGAAACATATGGAAAACTGATAAAACTATATGAGAACATAAGCAAGACACTCAACATGGCAGAATCAAAAAATCTGAAACAGCTGCACAAGCCCTTTCCTGCAGAGGTACATAGGATTTCTCCAACACCATAGGGTGCTCACACATAGAACGCAGGTGACCGCTTACTTGGAACCAGCAGCGACACGCAGCTGAAGCTGCTCACTGGGTATGAACACATAGAAAGCAGCGACCAGTGCAACTTCTCACTGGGGTAGGTTTTACGGGTGCTACTGTACTGGGGAACGGTAATCCCTTTAGCTCTCGGGTAAACCGCTACCGTAAAATTTCCGATTATCTCTTCCTGCAATTCAGAGGGTGTCCCATAATTTTCAGGTGAAAACTTATCAAAAGATAAATAATTAGGAGAAAAGAGAGAGAGCAGGTTGTTTACTAATGCCCATTGCAGGACATTCGATTAAATATCCGTTGGAATGAGCACTGAAATAATTGAAAGAGGAAGGGAATAATGTTTCTGCAGGGAAAGAATTAAAAATTTATCAAAGGAAAAAAAAATAATAATAAAGTTACGAAGTGTTCAGAAGTTACTACATATGAATACATGTTATGTATTGATAACAGTTGAAGAGAATAAAAAAAAAAAAAAAAAAACTGGAAAGATGAGAGGAGGTAGCATAGCTACAAATCGAAAAATGAAGCATAACAATCAAAGACAAAAAATAATATATTTTAAACGTAAGATAGAATTATATTCATAAGTATATTGTCCAACGCCGAGCAATCCTGGAGTCTCTTCCAGTGTGAAACACCAGAATTGAACAGAAAAAAAAAAAAAAAAAAAAAGACAAAATCGTTTTTCTTGCAATCATTCTTTTTTAAGCCTTATATCCGAAAGGATAGGGGGGTTACGAGATCTAGATAGAATTAAAAAACTAGGACACTTAGTTTTAAAAACGATAACATTTTAAAAATGATATAATTATTATTAAAAAATTACGATACAATCTTATCCTTACTGCCAATCATTTTCAGTAAGTTCGGATTACAAAGTAAGTAATTATAAAATGTTTTTCAGTCCATTTTGAAATTATATACACAAAAAATTTATTAACGAAATACTATTCACAGTATTTGTCTCCATATTATTTATAATGTTGCTCCATTAATGAAAATACATGCTCTACGTTCCATTTTGGGCAAAATATATATATATATACTATCATTGAATTATATTAAATGAAATTAAATTATAATAAAATAAGTAAATAAATAGTTAAGCATTCATTAGAGGCAGCGACATGCAATTCCTCCATATGAAGCTGAAATACATCCAATATGTTAAATTAAATAAAATAAAACATAATTTTATGTTTTATTTTATTTAATTTAACGAATGAATGCTTAATTATTTATTTTATTATAAATTAACTTTTGTCAACATTTAATAATTCAACAGTAATGGGTCAATATGCTAATTTAGCAACGCCTGTGCTGCCATCTATTTTCCTTTTTTCTTCTATATAAGCTGATTCAGCTTACAGTATGTCAGTGGTGTGGCTCTGCTCTAGAGTGCTGTCTGATCTATATTTTATTTCTCACTGCATAAGGACCACCGCCGTGCAGATCCTCTGCAGTGGTGGATCGATCGGAGGAGGGAGGGTGAATTGGTACTTCGATCTTTTCACCATGGCGACGATTTGTATAGCGATTGAAATGCAGCGATTCCATGACCATTATTGGCCTCGTGGTCCTCTGTCGATATGGGGCATGATGGTCAGTCTATTTTATTTTAATTAATTTTGATTTTGTTATCGTCTGGTAGTTCCTTTGACCCTCTTTTGGTGATATTTCACGTCTTTCGGAACTGGTACCTTTGGGGGGTACCGCTAAATTAATAAATAATTGGCATTAGTCTAAATTTTGTATAGTTTTAATTGGATTAAAAGTTCGAAATTATACAAGGGTTTACGGGCTACTATTTATATCTATTCTTTCTTTTCGTTCGATTGTTTATTTGGGTTATTTTTATGTTAATTTTCGCTCTACAGTTTTTGCCATACTACTGGCTTATGTTTTATTTTATTTAATTTAACATATTGGATATATATATATATATATATATATAAACTTAAGTGAGAATGATAAAAAATAAATAAAAATGCCAGCAGCATGGC
Source organism: Mastigoproctus giganteus (assembly GCF_048544385.1). Taxonomy (NCBI): domain Eukaryota; kingdom Metazoa; phylum Arthropoda; class Arachnida; order Uropygi; family Thelyphonidae; genus Mastigoproctus; species Mastigoproctus giganteus. Next base: position 20,747,849 of record NC_143583.1, read on the forward strand.
AAGACAGAAGAGGGAAAATTGTGAAATTATACATAACGATCAAACCAACAGGGAGGGAAGAGAATAAAATTATTGCAACAGAAACTCTCGAAGATAATTTAGAAGTCTAAATACAAAGATAATAAAATATAATCAATTAAATTTTGAATAGCCAATTAAATGAAATTTAATGGTGGCCCCTTTGACGGGCACCAGGTCCAAATTTATGGGAAATATCACGAGCAGAGATGTGAACAACTACAATAAAATAAAACAAAGTAAAAACAGAAATAGACTGACCATTATGCCCCATCTCTTTGTCAGTGGTGTGGCTTTGCATTTGAGTGCTTGTATCTGTCCTATTTTTAATTTTTGCTGCATCAGGACCACCGCTATTCAAGTCCTCTGCACTGGCGGTTCGATCTGGGGATCGGATGGTGGACTGATCTTTCGATTGATTCGCCTCTGCGGCGATTTGGCTAGCGATTGAAATGCAGCGATTCCCTGACCATTATTGGCCTTGTGGTCCTCTGTTCAGATGGGGCATAATGGTCAGTCTATTTCGGTTTTTATTTTGTTTTATTTTATTTTATTGTAGTTGTTCACATCTCTGCCCGTGATATTTCGCATAAATTTGGACCTGGTGTCCGTCAGAGGGGGGCGCCGTTAAATTTCATTTAATTGGCTATTCAAAATTTAATTGATTATATTTTATTATCTTTGTATTTAGACTTCTAAATTATCTTCGAGAGTTTCTGCTGCAATAATTTTATTCTCTTCCCTCCCTGCCGGTTTGATCATTATAATTTCACAATTTTCGCTCTTCTGTCTTGTCATGCCGCTGGTATTTTTATTTATTTTTTATCATTACTGTATTCTCATTTAAGTTTATATCTCAAGCATCATGTAGAGGAAAATGCTTTTTGCTGCCTCTGATGTATGCTTTATCCCTTTTTTATGTAAGATTCAGTTTTCAATTATTTCAAACATTATTCAAATAAGTGTGTATATATATATATATATATATATATATATATTTTTATGTTTATTTAATGTTTGTTTGAAATATATATAATATTAACTTCATTTATTACTATTATTATTATTATTACCATTACATGTACAGACCCCCAGGAAGAAGTTAGACTGCACATGCTAACTGGTTTTCCTGTTCCCTATACACCTAAATATCTATACAGATAAGAAATAAATACCTGAAACTAGATTAAATCGACCAAATCGAAGCAATTTGTTAAATTAACCTATATATATATATATATATAGATTGAAATGAAATGTATACAGTATTTAAAAGCTCGGAACATATCTGGGAACTCTTGCATTGATTAAAGTACCCAGCCCACTTTCTATGCAATTATCATATTTCTTCTTGCATCTTTTTCTCGGAAAAATTCCTTAAAATTCATAATTTGGTCAAATAATCTAATATCATCGATTTTCGATTATACAAATGATGATACAGTCCACACAAATATTTATAAAAAAAAAAAACAACGTAATACAAATATTAACTCGGTTATATAATTCTGTGCCTCATACCACATATATACATTGATATATATATATATATATATATATATCAATATCAAAGTATTAAAGATATTTCACTGGATTTATACGTTATCGTTATTTAAATATATATATATACAGATGTTATATAGCTATATATATTTATGTAATGCACTGAGTACATAAAGCGACAAATTGTTATAGAAATACATAGTGATGTTTTTAAATTGTAATTGTGAGTTTCTCTTGTAATTAATTTTCTTGGCTTATTTCTTTCCAACATTTCTCCACAGCATTCCTGTTCGAATGCAATTTTTCTGTTTTGTCCCATATTGGTCGTCGAAGATACACCTTGGAAATAAAAGCTTCAATGTCCATGTTGCAATGAATGTGTGGCAGCGAGCTTAAATAAAAATTCATTTAAGCGAGCAGGTGGATTAGAACAACCAGCACTAACCAATTCCGATATGTTTTTGCGGACCCCACTGTCTCGAGTGACTTGGTGGAGAGGGGATGAATTACATTTTCCATTAACGATTAAATTTGGATGATTATCAGTGATTTTTAGGTATAGCTTAGTAATGAAAATCATACAACATGCATTTTTCAAATTAATTAAGTTTCATTTAATGTTAACTGCAGAAGGGAAACCGAGATTAATTAGAAGGGAGGAAATATGAACCCGACGGGTGTTATCAGTTACTATCTTCTTTAAGGTCTTCATTTACAAATATAATGCATATTTTATGCACGCACCGTGCAGTCTGCAATTTGTTGTACAAAGCAAAACAATAAGAAACTTTTTAATTAAAAAGTTTCTTATTGTTTTCAATGATAATAAAATTTAATGTGAAGTTTTTAGAAACAATAAGTATAAATCTAGAAATTGAAGTAATGAAAAAGTTCATTTTAGATATTCCAAAACTATTTCTTCTTTGCCATAATGATGATTATTTATTTAATTTTTTTTTTCAAAGATTTGAAAACAATAAGGAACTGATGGGCATACCCGATATCTGTACATTACAGTAGACAAAATTTTGAATGTCATAATTTATGTAACGAATTGGAAGTTTCTAAATATTCGGAACGAATAGAGAAACGCTGTTTCCAATTCGAATAATAAAAACACTGACTGACCGACTATTTCTACATACAGTATTCATTAGCACTTTACAAATAAATATAAGAAGGAAACAAAGAACTGTGTTACTTTGAGAAAATAAAAATATATAATGGTATTTTATTTTTATTTTTTATTTTGTTTTTTGTCAACATTTCTCCATGGTATTCCTGTACAATGCAGTTTGATACTTCTGTCCCATATTGCGCATCTGACAAATCAATAAAAGTCAGTCTGAAATCAAAATTTCAGTATCCATGTTTAAAACTTTAGGATTACAAGTTTTCTCTACATCTCCGTGAATTCGTGCTTTTCTACAGCAACAGTAGTTCTAAAAATTGCCTGAAGGCCAGATAATATCAGAGGTGTGAATAACGCGTACCCAGTTAAGTGACATCTGTACTTCCCTGAGACCAGTAAGCTTAAATTGTTGAGGTAAGCTGGGGGATTAAAACAACAAGGGATGCCGCTGTCCACACGCTCTTATTGTATGCACTCCCATTAACTTACATTGTCATTTAGGCTGCTGATTCCAAGTAAGCGGTCACCTGCGTTCTACATGTGAGCACCCATAGTTCTTACAACAGATTTCATCCTGCTCCAGCAGAACCTTCAAAGAAGCCTACTTCATAAAATGATCCAGAAGCTCCGCAATCAACAAGGGATTAACTTTCATGACACTTATTACAATCTATTCCATAAGGATATCCTGAAGAAATTCTCAGCAAAAAGATTCCAAACCACTCAATAAGAAAAAGAAAATCCAGAGTCCCAGTTGGGGCTTAAAATTTAATTTTTAAAGCCGGAACTTAAATTTAATAAGAAATTAATCAACAAATAATAATAATTATCACTATTCTAATAACGATAACAATTTTATATGCTTTGATGATTTGTTAACTGTTAATTTTAATTGTTATGATTAAAACAAAATAATTTTATACGGACATTGCAATTTAACCTAATTTTAAAATCAAATATAGTATTACAACATAATCGATTATTAAATACTTCATGTCAATCTAATAATCCATAACAGATTAAAAAGTTTAGAAATATCAATAGATACTCTCAAAACCAGTCCTCATTCTGCTCCTCCCTCTTTCCCCCTTAACCTCAGAACCAACCTAATCTCCCATCATAATATATCCCTACCCAAAATTCACCAGGTTTGCCATACAATAACCTCCCATTGACTATAAACAGTCAAACTTATATTATATATACTTATACAGGGTATCTCAAAAATATTGGTACAAACATTTAGAGGATGTAGGTAACATCTAAAGCAGTGGTTTCAACCTTTTATTAATAACGGCACCCCTAAGTAATTTGTTTTATTTTGCAGCGCCCCTACTCAATTTTGTGCCTGTTAGATCTGATTCTCTCTCTATGTATATATTCGTGTATATAACACAATATATATATATATATATATATATATATATATCTGATAATTAAAATAAATCTGATATTTAAAATAAAATAAAATAAAATTATTTTATTTTAAATATTAAATATTATTTATATATTAAATATTATTTATTAAATAATATTTAATTATGTATTAAATAATTATTAAATATTATTAAATATTATTTATATATTAAAAATAAAATGAAATAAAATTATTTTATTTTATTTTAAATATCAGATTTATTTTAATTATCAGATATAATTAGGCTTCATGTGGAGGATGTGCATTTGCTGCCTCTAATGATAGCTTCATATTTATATTTATTTATTTTCATTACTTTTGCCTAACTTTTACATTACATTATAATATATATATATATATATTGTGTTCTTATTAAAGCTTATGATTTAAATTCTGGCAAATTGTATATGATTATTTCTATCATATATATATATATATATATGATAGTTATTACAATAATATAATTATAAAAATTACATTTCATAATACAAATTATATATATACAGTATATAATTTTATTCTTTCTATAGATATACTAAGTAAACATCAATTATAGATCACAACAAAATTAAATAGATACTGTACACCTTTTTATAATGAAATAAACATGTAAATTAAAAAATAATAATAAGTTTAAGTAACTTAAACCCAAATTATGTGTCACCCCTGGAATGTTGTTGCGGCACCCTGATTGAAAACCACTGATCTAAAGGAATGTGAATCGCATAGGAACCCATAACCAGAAACGTCACTAAGTCGGTACACGGCGCTGTTCATCAGTTCGTGAGAGGGAAAATTTCTGGTTTACTCATTCAAGCAGTAGTCGCCACATGAAGAGCATGCATCAATATATGAACTGTGAGCTGGCAGACATGCACCTAGTGTATGGATTAGCAGAGGGCAATGACGAGCCGCTCGCTCAACGAATTTATGGAGAACGCTTCCCACAGACAGACATGAACCGGACCACCATTTGTTTGAACGTGTGCATCAAAATTTGTGCGATTATGGGTCATTTAGAGGTAACAGGAGTAGTGCGGTCATTTAGAGGTAACAGGAGTAGTGCGGGCAGACCACGTTCAACGCGAACATCCGCCATGGAAGAAAGTGTGTTGGATGCCATCCAGAATAATCCTACTACCAGCACACATGCGGTTGCCTCTGCCTTAGGAGTGCCTTGTTGCAGTGTACAGCATGTCTGGCACGACAATTCCTTATACCCCTTTCATCTCCAAAGGGTTCAGTTACTGCTCCCCCAAGATCATCCTACATGAGTGGGCTTTTGCGCAGTGGTTTCTCCAAGAAAGTGTTCAAGACTTGAATTTTCCAGCCTATGTTTTGTTCACAGATGAGGCTTATTTCACTCGGGAAGGCTTATTCAATCAGCACAATGCTCATGTGTGTGTCCCCATGCAGCACAATGTCGCTTCGCAATAAATGTGTGGGCAGGTATGGTCGGTGACTGCTTAGTTGGCCCATACCTGTTACCATCCCGCATGAAATCCGCTAAATATCGGATCTTTCTTGAACAAGTTCTACCAGGGTTACTTGATGATGTTCCAGCAAATGTGAGACACAACATTTGGTTTCAACATGACGGGGCGCCTGCCCATTATGGAAGGTGTGTTCGTGACCATTTGAACAGGCATTTTGGCATCGATGGATTGGCAGTGGTGGACCCACGTTCACCTGATTTATTGAGCCTTGATTTCTTTCTGTGGGGGGCCCTCAAATCTATCGTGTATGAATCGCCTGTGGAGACGGAAATGGATCTCGTGGCGAGACTCTTCTGCGCTGCTGCTACTGTCAAAGAAACTCCGAGTGTGTTCGACTGTGTCCGCCAATCCATGCTGCATCGGTGTCACGCATGCATCACATCTCATGGTGGAACCTTCGAGCATCTGTTGTAACATCATGAAATGCATCCATCTCTTACTCCATTGTTAATATTATGTCAAATAAATGTTTGCCACTAATTATTGTCTTGTGTTATTTCTGCTTCTTGTGCCTCTGCTACTACTTTCCCATGACGTTTCCGGTTATGGGTTCCTATGCGATTCACATTCCTTTAGATGTTACCTACCTCTCCTAAACGTTTGTACCAATATTTTTGAGACACCCTGTATATATCAAAGAGACTCTACACCCAGACCATGTTACAAGTAAGCTTTTCCAACTAATTTAGAGAGTAACTGTAGAGATTTTTTATAAACCATATTTATTTATTTATTAATTAATGAGTTAATTAAATTATTAGGAAAAGTGTAATAATTATGATAATTGTACATGTAAAGGAGTACAGTCGGTCCTCGTATAACACGTGTTTGCATTACACGAATTCGATCATACACGATTTATAAATATAGGAACGTTATCTTATATAACACGAACCGAATTCGCTTATACACGATTCGCCTTTGTGTTTACAAGAAATGGCAGTCGAATGCGGAATCACCCCAACTGAACGCAACACGATAGGAACGAAGAAGATTCTGAAAATGTATTTATGTGTTTTATATCAGTGAAGGGGAAACACATTTCACCATAATAACGTAAAAACCAACACAATTCCAGCTATCGATATAATCGCAAATGCAATTAGATGGAGTTTACTACCAGTTTATAACAGATTCCACTAGCAGACACGCAACTGGAAATTGTTTTTATTGTTTTATGGTAGTAACCCCCAGAAATGTGCTTTAGTAAAATGTGAGGTGTTAATAGTGTATCTCGGCCTTTACGGTGTTGTTTATTCAGTGGCTATACGCGCGCAGCTTTGTTTATGTGTATCAAGCGTGCCTCCTCGTTTTGTAATTGTGCTTTATTCCCTAAAAATGAGTAAAATTAAAAGGTGTGAAAAGGAAGCGTCCTGGCTAAGACACTGCAGATTCAGAGAGAAAAAAAAAGAAGCAATATCGATAAACAGAGGTGGACTGGGTCAAAAATTCTTACCCGGGAAAATTTGTAGTGGCCTCATACTACGGTTTATGGCCAAAATCACACCGGCCTCCGGCCCACCGTGGTTTCCCCCTTAAGGCTTATGGCCAGTCCGCTTCTGTCGATAGAGAAAAAATATGAAATTGTGAAACGCTTTGAGCGAAATGAAAGACCATGTGATATTGCACGTGCTACAGACCTAAATGAGGCAACGCGGAGAATTACAAAGAATGCAGAGAAAATAAAAACAACTTTCATAGCGGGAACAACTCAAAGTGTAATTAAAATCCATTAGATTAAGACACAAAGAATTGGAAGAGATGGAACGGCTGTCATCTCTTTGGATAGAAAATCAAACAAAAAGCAAGTTTGCTTACGATAGAAGCAAAAGCATTAGCAATATTTTATTACGACTTACGTATTATAATTTATACTTACGTATTATAAAATACGTAAGTATTTTATTACGACTATTTTATTTAATATAATAAATTTTTTACGAATAAAATACGTATTTTATCCGTAAAAAATACTTTTTTAGTATTAAAAAATACTAAAAATACTTTATTATAATATAATATTATTTTTATTACGTATTTTAATCGTTATAAAATACTTACGATTAAAATTACCCGATTATTTATTGTGTTTGGTAATGTTTTGGTTCCAAATGTGTGTTCAATCTTGGGTGGTCGGCACCTAACCCTACTTTTCCCATAGGGGCTGTTGTTTATATTGCACGATTTTGCATTGCACGAGGGTTTCTAGGAACGCAACTATCGTGCTATACGAGGACAGACTGTACGTGTATAATTAGAATACAAGTACTCCTATAGTCATCATGATGATTAAAGGAGTACTCCCTAATAATAATGAATTCCTCATGATTATTAGGAAGTCTATTACTCAATGCATGCATCAAATTATTCTTGGTGCTGTTTACAGAAGAGGTTATTTTCCTCATCTGAATGTGATTGATGCAGCACATAGATCTGGATTACCTTAGCCTGTTTCTTTCCCCCTTCTAAAAGGACTGTTATTTCAGTAATGGGGGAAATGAGATTTAAAATTTGAAATATATTTCCTCTCTCTCTCTCTCTCTCTCTCTCTCTCTCTCTCTCTCTCTCTCTCTCTCTCTCTCTCTCTCTCTCTCTCTCTCAGTTCACCTTTGGTTTTAATCCATAAAATTGGGAAGGTTTTATGAGTCCTGGTTTCTTTGGTATGGATATCACTTCTGAAATAAATTTCACATATGATTGTCTTTATTTTATTTATGAATGCATTTTTTATTTATTGGTGATGGCTTTCAAATTTCTTAGGCATTATGTTACTTAATGACATGATTTGATTTGTTCACAATGGGAAATTAGTAAGAAAGCATTTGTTCAACTTTACACTTTATATATAATGGGTCTCAAAACAGAAGTTTCCCTTGTTGTCAAATCAGGTTTTATAAGTTTACAAGACAACAAGAATTTCCATAACGTCTTACTATCTGAAATTTAAGTGAAACTTGTATTTTTCACCAACCTGTTTCTCTATTCAGGAAAATTACGCCGTTAGATAAGTACAGATAATAGAAATGATAACACCTAGCCCCCACCTTAGTAATTTACAGTGAACTCAAAATTTGTCAAATTTATTTTATGTATAATATTAAATATTAAGGTATAATTCCACATTAAACATTTTTTTTTTTCCTTTTTTTTTTATGAAAACCCCAAACACGAGAGGTATTAGAACCTATAGCACTTAGTACCATGCTTGGGTTGGAGGTTGAGAAGACGAAAGAAGATGTTTGTTGACATTATACTTGAACTTCTGTAGATTGTAATTTTCAGGAAATATGTACGAAGGAAGTTGTTCCAGAAAACGGCAGTTGAATGAATAAATGAGGAAGATGAAAAGTTAGTTATGTGAGTTTGAAGTTGGACAGTAAATGGATGTTGGCGGCACGTGTTCGGACTGTTTTGAAAGAGAGAGAGCTGGAATTATAGAAGCCAATTCAGAAAAAAAGTGCCCATGGAAGTATCTGTAGAAAACGCATGCAGCAGAAACAGTACATCTATGAGACAGCAAGTGGAGTGACTCTGTTAGAGAGGAGTCATTAATTAACTTAACTGCCCTCTTCTGAATGGAATCTAGAAGCCTGAGAGAGGTTTTGGGGGCACCGCCTCCAAAACCTCTCTCTATTTACCATAATGTTAACATCAACATTAAATAAAATGTTACTTACGGAAATAAAGCATCCAAAACTCTTTGACCTGTCAATAAAGGATGATTGGCAGCCAGTTTCTCTGTAACAGGCCTCATCTGTCGTACAGGCCATACTTGTAGCATGGTGAACTGAGATTTTGTCCCATCAAATTCAGTTTCCAGTACAACATCCTAAGAAAACAAAGTAACACAACACAATAACTCAATGTATTTCAAGTAAAAGGCTAGGAAGACTGCTAACAATATTCAAGAGATTACAGTAAATGAATTTAAAATTCATTTACTGTAGAATAGTAGAATGCAATATCTATTTTCACTCTGTTCAATGACTAAAAATATACTATTTAAAAATATTTTATATGAAAAAATGCAATGAAACAAGTTTTCAATAAGAATGAATTTTGAATTTTAAACATGAGCAAACAGCATCCAGAAATTTAAATTATTTTGGTTCAATTAACTTTGTTTGTTTGTTGTTTTGGTTTTTAGGAGCATTAGCAACTAAGGCCATATTGCTCCGGGATATGCAGTGGTCATTCCCTGACCTTTCCGCATCCTCCGTATTTGGTGGTGATGGGCTCGAACCCCGGTCTAATCAAGAAGCGTGTGTTACGCACTGCTGCTCCTTCCCACCTGGCTACGGAGGTACCTAATTAACTTTGTACAACCAAAACTAGCATACTGTAAGTAAATCATCCAAATGCCTTAGAAGTTCAAACTCTTTTAGACTAAAGAAAATGAAAATTATTTTGGTTTCACCAAATTTATAAGGTAAATTCTGCATTCTGTATGACATTTACTAGCTCAACTGAACTAACATATAAACTGTTGTTTGAATTTCTGCATCTCTCTCTAATAAGTGCATAATAATAGAAAAGTTGGTTACAAATATTTAATACAGCAGAAACTATATGGCCTTAGAATAAATACTCAGGGAAACAGATAACTACCTTGTATTTCTACATGCTTGGTTCTAATCAATTTTTCTACAAAAAAAAAAAAAAAAAAAATCCCCTCCAATACTGGTTCTAAGCCTGGATGAATAAGGAAGAGAGTTGATACTAGCTCCTCTTCTGAAAAACCAGCTACAAAACTTTTTTCCATGTCAAAGATGATTCCTTTAATGAGTTGTTTGTTTGTTGTTTGTTTGTTTTGGGATTTTTTTGGCGCATGTGCATCTACGGCCATAGTGCGCCATACATAGGTTAGTATTTATGTTATTGCTTTATGAATCGAGAATCAGAAAACTGATTGTTGACTAGCTAAAGGAGGTGGTATACATTGATCGCTTTGAGAAAGGTAAAAATCTTTGAGGCATCTGTTTTATTGCCCAAAAGTGAACTAAGCGTTAGTGGATCTTCAGTTGTGGCTGGAGTGAAGTGATTCTGGCGTTCTATTGTAAATTTTGTGCATTCCACAAGGATATGTTTCACTGAAAGCACTGTTTTACAGTGATCACACTGGGGGTGAATCTCCCCTCTTAAAAGGTAACCATGAGTAATATTAGTGTGACCTATTCGGAGACGAGCTAGTATTACCTCCTGTTGTCGAATTACACTGAGGCTTGAAGGCCATTGCTCAAGATTTGGCTTGATACTTCGAAGCTTATTTTCAAGTTGGTTTTGCCATGTTGATTGCCACTGGTACATGCATTTTTCTGTATTATTCATCTATAATCTTGATGTAGAACTCTTCACTGTACATCAGGTGGTAAGTCGGCCGCTTTTGCGGCATTGTCTGCTAATTCATTTCCTGCAATTCCCATATGTCCTGGGACCCAACTGAAGTGTATGGTTTTTCCAAGCTCAGATAAGGTATATAAAGAGTTTGTTATTTCTTTAACGACTGGGTGGGTGATGTTCATGGTGTTTTCCAGGGCTTGAAGTGCACTTAGAGAATCAGAGAAAATTATACTGTTTCCAATATTGGAGGTCTCGATATGCTTCAGTGCAACCTGAATTGCTAATAGTTCGGCAGAAAATATACTGAACTCATGTGGCAGTTGGTAGGCCTATGTTATGTTCGGGAAAACTGCAGCGATTCCAACGTGGGTGTCGTTCTTTGACCCATCTGTATGAACTACAACAAAGTTTGGAACCACTGCAAGGTACAATTGCAAGAAATTTTCTTTATGTAGTGCAGATTTATCCCATTTATGAAGGTATTTATCACATAAAGGTGGAGTAATGCTCCACGGAGCAAGGAGTAGTGGAGGGTATTTGAGATATTATCAAAACTCAGGTTAAGTTCTTCTAGAAGATGTCTTATTCTTATCCCTAACGGTCGGTTAGCGGTAAGGCGGTTATGGTATAACCTGCTGTGTTGGGGGGTGAAAAGTAATTCCCAATTTGGGTGTTCGGGCATAGATCTAATTTTATATGCATAGCGTAATATAAGTTGTTGCCTTCTGATAGAGAGAGGGGGTTCGTGAGCTTCGGCATATAGACTATGTATTGGAGATGTGCGATATGCTCCTAGAGCAATGCGTATTGCACTATGATGGAGAGGATCAAGCCAGCGAAGGACACTAGGCCTTGCTGAGCTATACACTGGTGCCCCATAGTCAAGTTTTGATCTTATTAAAGATCTGTATAGCCGTAATAAGGTAAGGCGATCAGCTACCCACTTTGTTGCTGAGAGAACCCGGATGATATTTAATTTTTGTTGGCAGGCTGTTCTTAGTCTTTTAATATGTTCCAGGAAGGTAAGTTTATGATCTAAGGTGATTCCTAAGAATCGTATGCTGGGTTGAACTGCTATTGGTTGTCCGTTCAGTTGTAGCTCCGGGTGTGGGTGCAATCTACGTTGTCGGCAAAAATGGATGCACAACGTTTTTTGAGAACAAAGTTGAAAACCATTGGTTTGTGCTCATGTACTGATCTTATTTATTGCCCCTTGTAACTGTCTCTCGATCATATTCATGTTTTTCGCATGGCAAGAAATACTAAGGTCATCTACAAACAGTGCCTTATCGATAGTGTTTGGAAGTTGTTCAGCAATGGTGTTTATCGCAATTATAAAGAGTGTAGTACTGAGTACAGAGCCCTGGGGAACTCCTTCTTCTTGAAAAAATAGTTCGGACAGTGAAGTTTTAAATCGAACCTGGAAAGTTCTCTTGACTAGGAAGTTGCGTATGAAAATCAGGAGATGGCCCCGAAGTTCGTGGCGATGTAATTCGCGGAGTATTCCATACTTCCACGTGGAATCATAGGCCTTGCTGATGTCAAAGCAAACCATTACATGGTGTTCCGATCTAAGGAATGCATTCCGAATGGAATTCTCTAGTCTTACTAGTATATCTAGTGTTGATCTGTTTTGTCGAATGCCGAATTGTGCAGAATGTAAGAAATTGAAATTTTCCAGGTACCATATCAGTCGAAGGTTCACCATCTTTTCAAAAATTTTGCAAAGGTCAAGGCAATAGGTCTATAGCTAGTAGGGTTTGTCGGGTCTTTTCCTGGTTTAAGGAAGGCAAGGACTGTAGCGTGGTGCCATTGTTTAGGGAATGTGTCTTCCCGGTAGAGCCTATTGAACAGATCAAGAAGTGACTGCAGTGATTCAGCACTTAGTTCCTGTATCATCGAATAATGGATATTATCTGGTCCTACAGCGCTACGCCTAGATGTTGACAAGGCTCTATGTAGTTCGTGGATAGTGAATGGTAAGTTATATTCTCCTTCTGCTTTTGAAGAAAAGTTTAACTTTTCTTTTTCTGAATTTGCTTTGAATCTTCTGAAGGCTGGTATGTAACTTTCTGTTGCTGATGTTTTGGCAAAAGTTTCTCCTAGTATATTGGCAATTTGGGTAGGGTCAGAAATGTTCTGCCCTCTCCATTCCATGATAGGCTGAGGTGTCGTTTGATATTTACCACTCATTTTCCTGATTGTTTTCCAAATTTTATGTGTGGGAGTTGCTTGATTGATGGTTGAAGTGAAGCGAATCCAAGCGGCCTTTTTATTACTGCGTCTAACATACCTGGCTCTTGCTCTAACGCGTTTAAACTGAATGAGATTAGCTGTTGGATAGCGCCTAAAAGTATTCCAAGCTTTATTTTGGTCTCTTTTTTGCTGCACGGCATTCGTCACTCCACCAGATTTTTGGGTGTTCAGGTAAGTTTGGGGAGGATTTTGGTATAGCTTGTCCTGCTGCATGTAATATAGTTTTTGTGACATACTCAGCTACTTCCCTGGTTGGGGATTTTTGTATAATTTCAGGGTCCAGTTTAGCTAATTTTTTATACATCACCCAGTCTGCTTTATCAATTAGCCACTGAGGAATTCTAGTAAGATGATAAGAGGGCTTATTCAGTAATTCAATTGTAATGGGAAAATGATCACTATGCAGTGGATCATTGTTTGCCGTCCACTTTAGAGTAGGATACAAAGTTGCTGAACAGATAGACAAATCTATTGCAGTATATGTTCCGGAAGGAAGGTGAACATAAGTAGGTGACCTGTCATTTAGAAGGAGGCGGTTGTTATCATCTAAACATTTTTCAATTAGTTTTCCTCTTTGGTCGATATTGTTGTTACCCCATAGTGTGTGATGACCATTTAAGTCGCCCAGAATGAGGAAAGGTGTGGGAAGTTGAGCTATGAGGTTGTTTAGATCATTTTGTTGGATGGGAAAGCTTGGTGGAATATATAAGGAGCAGATTGTAATATGGATGTCAGCAGCTACACGGACTGCTATTGCCTCGAGGGGAGAGTTCAGTAAGATCTGTTTGACAGGAACATATCGGTTTGTTATAACAGCTACGCCACCATGTGCAGTATTTTGATCGGTTCTATCTTTTCTAAAGATATTGTAATAAGACAGTTTTGGTGTGTCTTGAGGTTTGGAATACGTCTCTTGGAGGCAGAGACATATTGGTGTGTATTTAGAGGTAAGGTCGTACAGGTCATTAATATTGGCACGGAAACCACGACAATTCCATTGAATTATTGTGTTCATTGTTTATCTCTAGTTAAACTTTCCGAGAGTTTTCTTGGTGCTGAGGTTCTCTGTTTTTCACTCTTGTTTTTATCTTTCTTTCGAAAGTAGGGCCTTTCTGTTTCCATATCTTCTTCTACAAAAATGTGTAGGACCGGGTCATCTGGGGGTATTTCCTTAGTATCCATTTCCTGTTGGTGACCAGAAGTTACGATTTGTTTTTCTTTGCGTCCTTCGTCCGGGGAGTGGAGATTTTCGATTGGTATAGAAACTGGCATATTGACTGCCTGAGTTTGAGTTGCATTGTACAGTGTTTTTACGTAGTTCGAGAAAGACTCTTTTGGGGGTACTGTTAGTTCAGTTTGCGATGCGGTTGATTTGAGCATACGTAGATCTGTTTGCGAGGGTTGGTTGTGAGATGTTTCGCTTTGCTTCTTGATAGGACACGTTATGATTGGTTTTATAAATCTGAATAAGTTTCTCAGTTTTCCAGCGATCGCATGTTCTAGCGTAAGCGGGATGGTCTTTTTTGCAGTTTGGGAATATCGGTTGGGGTGCAGTACAGGCTTCACAGTTGTGCTCAACTGACCCGCACTTTGCACAAGCAGGAGTTCCCCGGCAAGCTGTCTGGGAATGTCCGTACTTCTGACATCGGAAACACTGCAGTGGGTTTGGAATATAAGGTCTGACACTACAGACCAAATATCCAGCCTTAATGGATGCTGGGCGATGTGGTGTATTAAAGGTCAGAATGAGATTGCGTGTAGGAGTCAGAACTCCTTCTTTTCTGGTGGAAATTCTCTTGACCTGTATAACGCCTTCTTCTTTAAGTTCTTCAAGCATCTCCTCTTCGGACACATCTATTAAATCCCAGTCAGAGATCACTCCTTTAGAGGTGTTCAGTGATCTATGGGGTGTCACAGTAACTGGCATTCCAGCAAAGAGATTAATATTCAAGAGCCGTTCTGAGTGTTTACTATTAGAGGTCTCGATCAGAATATCTCCTGACCTAAGTCTTTTTACAGACTTAGGAGCTCCAGCTCTGCTTTCTAATTCCTTTTGTACTCTAAATGGCGAGATTTTGCCAATTGCATTTTCACTAGTTGAGTGCATGATCAGGAAAGCTGGAGAAGGATAGATGTCAGAGTCAGTTTTCTGCCGTTTTGAAGTTCCTGCAATAGAACTATCTTTTTTGATGTCTGGGGTGCATCTGGCAGCCCAGATAAGTCCGAGTTTGATTTACTCATGACGTGCTCTTTTTGGCCCCGGGAGATTATCTTTTTCTCCCAGGTTACCAGCCCCGCCACGGGGAGGCAAGAGCGGTGCCACCTAGTGACCCAAGCGAAGAGAAGGTTAGTATTAACAAAAAAATAAAACGGGGGTTAAAGAAAGGTACTTTCCTTTCGGGGTTATATAATTTGAAAGATCTGTTCAATTATAATGCTCAAGAGTTAACGAATGACTTGCGAAACTCAGGAGAAACGTATACACAGTAAAGCGTATCAGATAATCACTATGAAAAGGCGCTGTGGTCACTAATATCGCTTGGCATTCGGGGCCCCTTTAATGAATAGATAATGCTATCCCCTGGAAGCAATGCAAATCAAAGGTAAGAATAAATAAGGGTTCCTACAGGTTGTAGGGATAGGAGCAACAGACTCTGCATTATTTTGGATAAAGAAATGAGAGAGAGAGAGAGCACGGGTGGGTGGGTGGAAACAGTAATGAAGAGCAAAAGACTGGTAATGGAAGGGAAGACTTTAAAAGTTATAAGTGCTTAAGCATCACAGCAAGGTAATATAGATGAGAAGACTAAAATAGTTAGGTAGAAATGCATAAAATCATACAAAATGTACTTAAAAGGGGAAGGAGACTATTGCGTGTGGGGGGAAGAGGAAATAATCGGGTAAAAACAAAAATATTTGGTAGATTACATGGTAGGTAAGAACGTGAAAATCAGATAAGAGGAAAATATTCTGTATTGGAATTAACAGTTCCTATAAACTGGCCATTATAGCATTCTTCCTGAAGAAAGGTCATAAAACATTCATTATAAGTATATTACAGATTATGAGTAATTTGATTTGGGGGAGGAGAATGACTAAGGATTGCAAAAATTGTGAAACTATAAGACAGTTAGTTTTGGAAGTACAGTCGAACTTGGTTATAACGAGCACGGAAATAATGAGATCACGGCTGTAATGAGCAAAAAGCTATAATAATTTTAATTTATGCATATTTCCATACAATCACTCACTGTTATAACGAGAGTACTACATGGATATACCAACAAGTTTTGGTAACTATGCAAACATTCTGAATATTTGCATAGTTACCATAGTTTGCATAGCTAGTCAAAAAAATCCAATTCTTGGAATAGATGAAAATGAAAAGGGCAACTTAGCTTTATAACCACCTACATCAGATTAGCAGCCAGTTTATGACCTCTTCCTTCCGGGTATGGGCTACACAATAGTGCATTGGCATTTCACTTGTCGTATTACCCTATTTACAGATTGTCTTGTATTCAGTGAATACAAGACAATCTGTAACTTCTAAGAATTTGGGAAATGGGACTTCTAAGAACTTTGTATGCATTTCGGGACATCTAAGAACTTTGTATAAAGTCAATTGATTTGCAAAAAAGTCAAAATTATTCGCAAGTTAGAATGTGGTGCAAAAAATGTTGAAGTGTGTAAAAAGTTTTCTTCGTCCTCTTCAAGTGTATCAACATTGGAGGATAAAGATGTTTACATATTAGCACTGAAAAAGAACACAATGGGGGGGGGGGGGGATTTAGAAAGTGCAAGGTTATAAAAGTTGATGAAGCACTGCTTCAATGGTTCACCACACAAAAAAAGTGCTGGATTTTCAATAGACAGTCCGATCTTGAAGGCTCAAGTGGAAAAATTTGCTAAACAATTTGGATGCGACGATTTTGCGTGTAACAATGGTTGACTGGATCGATTTGAAAACCGACATAACATTGTTTATGCAAAAATTAGCAGAGAATTTCGATCTGCAGATCCAATAATGGCAAATGAATGGACTGACCGTGTTTGGGCAGAAATCAGGAAAGATTTCAATGACGAAGACATCTACAATGCAGACGAAAGAGGACTTTTTTTTTATAATTTGACACCTGACAATACATTTAAATTCAAAGGGGAAAAATGTGTTGGTGGAAAAAAATCAAAGGCTTGCTTGACGGTGCATGTATGCACAAATATGACAGGAACTGACAAAAAAAAATTGTTATCGGAAAATCGTTAAACCTCTGTTTAACGATTACACTGCAAACAAGAAAGCTTGGATGACTTCGGATATTTTTCAGCAATACATAAATGATTGGAATAAGGAGCTATTCAAAAAGAAGAAAAATATTTTATTGTTAGTTGATAACTATCCTGCACATCCACCAGATTCAAAATTTTTCCAACATTAAGCTAGTGTTTCTGCCTCCCAGTGTAACATCAATTTTACAACCAATGGGCAGAGGTGTAATCAAGAGTTTGAAAGGATTTCATAAAATATTTATAGTTCTACATCTGATCAGTCAAAGAGAACAGAAACTTACCAAGTCTATATCGATATTGGATGCTATAAATTTATTGAATGATGTGTGGAACAATGTTACTGCGACAACCATATTGAACTGCTTCAAGAAATCGAAATTAAATTGTAGATAAAGAAGATGGAAATGAAGAAAACAACTTACTATTATCCAAATGGTTGCTACGTAACAATGTTATGGGTTTTAATACAGATAACATCGATGATCTGTACAAGTCGATGACAACTTATTAACTAGTGGTCTTCCTACAGAAAGCGACATTGCAGATACTGTGCTCAACGAAGAGGATAACAACAATGGTAAAGACTATGATTGTGATGATGATATGACAACTGAAAATTAATCAAAATCAGTGCCAACAATCCCACAAGCTCAAGGTGCAATGGACAAAGTCAATTTTTTTTGAAGAAACTAAGGCAAATAATGAGACTTTTTAATGTGTTGAGGTCTTAAGAAATATCAAAGTGAAATGTTTAAAACAAACATCAATTTTAAGATTCATAAATAAAGACCAATTGAAATCGTGTTTATTATTAAATAGTATTGTTTTCAATTAGAGAGAAATAAATTGTGTTTAGTATCAAGTGTATGGTTTTTGAATTACAGAGGAATAAATTGTGTTTAATATTAAGTGTATTGTAGTTTATACAAGCACATTAATACAAATAATATGTAGGTATATACTTATATTTTTTTCTCTCTAACATTTCTTTTTGTTTTTTGAATCTATCTTTTTATCAAGTTATTGAGAATTTAAAAAAATAGGAGGTAGATTTAACTGATATAGTGTTCATTGTTTAACGGCCACAGGGATTCCTTCATCTCCGCTATCACTGATATAGCAATTAATGGTTATGACGAAGAATTTATGTCAGTCCCTTGATGCTTGTTATAACCAAGTTCGATTGTATATATTAAAAAAAAGGAGGATAGGAGGAAGAAGGATAAGATTTGCAGTAAGAAATAAAGTTGTTGTTATTTGGTTTTTAGGGGCATTAGCAACTAAGGCCATATTGCTCCAGGGATATGCAGTGGTCATTCCCTGACCTTTCCGCATCCTCCGTATTTGGTGGTCACGGGCTCGAACCCCGGTCTAATCAAGAAGCATGTGCTACGCACTGCTGCTCCTGCCTACCTGGCTATGGAAGAAATAAAGTGGCAGAAACTGAATGCTGAAAGGTGACATGTAGGGAAAAAGGACTGTAAAAAGCAAATTGAAATGGGAATGTCAGTGAGATGTGGGAATGATTGTCTGAGGTTATAAAAGGCAGCATGAGAAATATATCATGGGGAAACAAAAGGAAATTTTAATGGTGGCATTACTGCACAACATTGTGAACAAGCAATAAATAAAGTTCTAAATTCCCACCCACCCAAACAGAAGCAGTAGTCGGAAGGGATTTGGAATAAAAGGTCACTGAAGAATAGAATATATTACATACCGTAACATCATAGTTGCCAGGTTCAGCAATATATACAACCTTCCCTCTGGCCCTTGGAGGTAACATAACTTTGTGGTTGATCAGAGTATTTTCATGCACAATCCCATAAATATCACCTCCAGTAATATGGCTGCCAACCTAAAAGTACAAGTTACTTTATATATATATATATATATAATTATTTGTACTAAAGTAAATTAGGAAACAAAACAAAAAACATTATAAACCTTGACATACCATTTTAAAAGTAGAGATTTATTCAAGGAATAAAATACACAGTGCGGCAATTGTAAAACGAGGAAAGTACTGGTTCTGCAATCTACTAGAAGTAAAGGCAGTCCTTGAGGCTGTCACAGACATTCTCTCAGGTATGCCAAGATGGGCTTGATACATGGGAGTCTAAAATGCTTAGGGAAATGATATTTGAGTGGCACTCATGTCAAGTGGATCTAATTTCAGTAAAGTCCGGTAGACATATGACAGCCAAATCCTCTGCATGCACTTTAATGATGGTGGGACTGTAACTCTTTGTATAATCCCCCCCATATGCAAGTATTAAAACACGACACATAGCATACTTGAGGTCACCCAGGTGCGAACCAATAAGCAAGAGTCGAGGTGTGGAGCTCACACCACACAGAGGAATGCTGCCTGCGTGTTACCAGGCAATACTGAGTGGCAGATGACTCTCATCATCCAGTGCAATACTACCACTTTGCTTAATGGATGCTTGAAGGGGTGAAACCTGTTTACTCTCCAGAGCAAAGCTCCACCAATCCTCCCATCTCTTCCATTGTGCAGTGTGATTGGTGTCTTTTGAGGTTATGATGGACATTGTGGTGATATACAATTTTCCTTACATTTTGAGTATACAGTGCTAAAACAGTGTTCACAGGCCGACCACTAGATATGCCACCAGACCAAACCAACTGGCAACTCTATAGGAGACTTCCAGATCAGCTAGTGTATAATCTCACTGCCTCTAATCTGGCAGATAGTGATTGGAGAGAGTACGAGTAGTGTGTATGCAGGGGATTTGTCAGGGCCACTTTATGTCAAGGAGCTTGGTATACTCTTTCCATGTGCATGCCATATCCAAAAATTTCATTACTTCATACAGCATGTCTTCCCCACCTTTTCTTACTACTGAATACATCATGAATTGTCAAATTAATAAAACAAACTTATCTGCGAAAATATTAAACCTCCCAAACACTTCCTCGTTCATCACAAATACACATGGACTCAGTTGCAATCTCAATGAGGCCCATTTCCACTTACAGTCTGCTAAACTCCATATACTTTTTCTGACAGAATCCCAGTTATCAGTTGATTCAACCACTGCTCATCTCAGTTGTCCAAATTATTTGCTGTACAATTCCTTTCACTTTAAAGGGGGTAATTGCGCATATGTCCATTCCGATATTCCCTGTAAACATTTGCTCAGATCATATCAGTGAAGTTATTCTTGTAGGGACAAAATCTTTTATTCCACATTCCACCTTAAAATCCAGTCCTTTATCTAAACTTTAGTATTCCAATAAATGTGCTAAGGCTGTTTAACATAAGAATGTTGCATATTGTAATTGGCTAGTGTCCTAATCTCCTGGTTCATTTTCTGCCTACACCAAAGCTTGCAACCATTGTAAGGCAGTTATTAATCAGGCCAAACCAGATTGTGAACAGGCTAGGAGTAGAAAACTTCCTTCTTGTACAAATAGTTATCAAGTATTCTGATCTCTTGCCAAAGCTACTGGCTGCAACTTTTGCCCATCTCTATTCCTTTGCCTTCTATCTCTATTCCCACCTCTGTCAAAACCAGATGGTTGTACTGCCACTTCAGCCAAGGATAAAGCTGACCTGCTAGCATCCTACTTTTCTTCCGACTCATGTATTGATGATCTTGATAAATCACCTCCTACAATTCCCAGTACACTCCATTAATATTTGCCTATATCCAACCAGTTCCTAATAGGGTGACATCCCTCCAGTCCAAATCAAAACCATGTTCATCGCTTTCTACAATAGCAAGGGAATTGTGCACAAAGAGTGCCCAATGGCCAAAGTGTTACTTCTGCCTACTATCTGGACATTTTGAAACATTTATTGCAAAGAATCTGTCATGTGCGGCCTAAGTATGCAGAAGACAGCAATTGGTTCCTATTGCATGATACGCACAAAGCCACAAATCTCTCACTGTTCGCGAGTTTTTGGCTAGCAAAAATGTCTTTGTATTTTCACACAAATCATATTAGCAACACTTAGGCCCATGCAACTTCTTTTTGTTCCCTAAGCTCAAGGCACCACTGAAAGGCTGTTATTTTCATGACATCGATCCCATGTGACAAAAATATCGAACAGTACACCAGTCAGTCTTCCACCAGTCATTCCAGTTGATTCGTGATCGTTGCATGCAGTGTGTGAACATGGGAGGACATTACTTTGATTAAACCAAATGTTTGTTTACTCATCATACATGGGATCATTATTTTTTCTAGCATCAGTCTCATTTTCCAATTGAAGCACCATGTAAATCAAGTTATATCATACTTCTGAGATAAGTAACATCAGCTTCTCATTCAGAAGTGAATTAATTTGTGATAATGAGAGAATAATAAAAATAATAGCTTACATAAAATGAAGTACATTTTGAAAATATCAAACATGTATAAAAGTGCATAATACTAAAGCAGTGAATTGCAAGATACTATCTAAAACAGCAAACTGAAAAGATACTATAAGACTGTGTATGAAAGGAATGATAAGAGATCCTTTAAAGTTGACATCCTATTCGAATGATCACAGGGAAATGTATATTATAGACAGTCTTAGATTTCACCAATTATAAATAAAAGAATGAAATTAAGTTAGAGTCAATTTTTTTAACTCATGTAAGCCAAGAAGTATGCATTAACACGTCATATTCTAAGATATAATTGTCTCACAAAATTTTGAAAAACAAACAATCATCACAAAAGTGCTAAATAAACCTATTTTGGGTATTCTTATTTACTTAAGAAGAAACTGCCTGTTGTGAGTTTCAAAAATTGTATAATAAATATATACTTTACAGAATATGAGAAGAAATCAAAGTTTTAAAGAAATTAAAAAATTATAATAAATAAATAAATTGGAGCACTGTGGCATTGGGGACAAGTTACTGCTATGGATTAAGGGACGGTTGAGTGGCAGAAGACAGAGTGGTTATGAATGGGCACTGCTCTTCTTAGACTAATGTTATTAGTGTAGTCCCCTGGACTCCACTAATAACTGTTGTTTTGTACATTTATCAATGTTAATGATGAAGGTATATCAGGCATAGTCCCCTGGACTCCACTAATAACACATCAATCAATACTTCATCAATATCATTAATACTTACTGTTTACAGTAAGTATTAATGATGAAGGCATACCAAGCTTATTGTCTAAGCTTGCAGATTATACAAAGGATGGCAGGGTGGTTAATGCCAGGAATCAAAGTACACTACTGCAGCATGACCCAGAAAAATTTGGCAGATGGGTTGAGAAGTTGCAAATGAGGTTTAATATTGGTAAATGTTTAAAAATTACTACCACAATGGTCAATGAACAACAACTGTAGTATGCCATTGACCACGAACTCCTGGGCAATGGTGTTTGTTACTCAACAACTTCTCAACTCAGAAGACTGTTTGTGTAATCTTTTATCATAAACATAAGAAAGGCACCTGGGGTGGATGGGATCTATCCAGTTATATTAAAGGAGGGGGCAAAGGAACTAAGCAAACCCTTAGCCATAATTATGAGAGCATTCTTAGACTCAGGGGAAGTCCCCACGGACTGGAGATGTGCAAATGTATTCCCAATTCACAAAGGGGAATCTAAGGGTAACACGAATAATTACAGACCTGTTAGTTTAACTTCTGTTCTGGGTAAAATAATGGACTCACTGGTTAAAGATGCACTGCAGGATCATCTAGATAAGACTGCAGCAATAATTCACACACAGCATGGGTTTGTTAAGGGAAAGTCTTGTCTGACAAATTTGATTGGATACTATGATGTGGTTACAAAGGAACTAGATGAAAAAATAATTTTGATATCATATACTTGGATTTCAGGAAAGCTTTTAACACTGTTGCGCATGGAAGATCACTGTACAAATTGGAGCGGTATTAAGGATAAGCTGCTACAATGGCTAAAAGGGTGGTTGAGTGGGAGAAGACAGAGAGCAGTAACCAATGGATGCTGCTCTTCCTGGACTAATGCTATTAGTGGAGTGGAGTCCAACATGGTTCGGTGTTGGGCCCACTGTTGTTTTGTACATTTATCAATGTTAATGATGAAGGTATATCAGGCATAGTGTTGAAGTTTGCAGATGATACAAAGGTTGGCAGGATTGTTAATGACAGTAATGGCAGTGTGCTACTGCAACAGGATCTAGAAAATTTGGGAAGATGGGCTGAGAAGTGATCTATCGAACTTTTGCAAGTAGAGATAGGGACGTGATAATCCCATTATATAAGGCTTACGTTAGACCACACTTGGAATACTGTGTTCAAGTATGGAGACCACACCTAAAGAAAGACATCGAGTTTCTTGAAAGGGTGCAAAGACAGATAACTCGCCTGGTGAAATCAGCAAAAGGGCGTCCTTATGAAGAAAGACTTCGAATATGTGGGTTGCAGAGTTTGGAAACTAGACACCTTAGAGGAGATTTGATTGAGGTGTTTAAGGCTCTGAGAGGCATCAGTAAAATGAATGAGGATGAAATTTTCAAGATTATAAATGATTCTAGAACTAGGGGACATAAATTCAAGTTAAGGGGGGAAATGTTTAGATTGGACTGCAGGAAGTTTTATTTTAGCCAGCGGGTTATAAATTACTGGAAAAGTTGCTTTCATGGGTGGTAGAGGCCGACAGTTTGGGGAAATTCAAAGGTCATCTGGATAGTACTTTCGGGTAAGGGAAGTGCATAGGATGATAGGTTTAATTTCCTTTTTTTTTATTAATTATTATTATTTATTTATTTTTTTTGTTTTTATCATTGTTTTGTTCGGATTTTTTTTTTTTTTTTTGGCTGGTGAAGCATAAGCCATAGGCTTTCTTGCACCATGCGGCCATTACTAATACTAAAGTGGCAACTGAAGTTTAACATTGACAAATGTAAAGTACTGCATATGGGTAGAAGTAACCCAAGAGGAATGTACCAACTGTGTGATACTACACTTAGGATGGTAGAAAATGAAAAAGACCTGGGAGTGATTGTGCAGTCAGATATGATGTTTTCTGAGCAATGCAGACAGAGCAGGTCATGGGGTATTCTCAATGATATACAGGAATTTTGCTAGCAGGGAAAAGGAGGTGATTATCCCTGACCATTGTATAAGGCAATGGTGAGGCCACACCTTGAGTACTGCATACAGGTCTGAAGGCCTCATTTTAGGAAGGATGTAGAGTTGCTCGAGCAAGTACAGAGAAGGGCAACAAAATTGGTGAGCAGAACGAAGTGGTGGTCTTACCAAAAACGGCTTAAGTTCTGCAAATTGCAGCATATGGAGAGTATGCACCTGCGAGGTGATCTGATTGAGGTGTATAAAGCACTGGATGGGTTGAGCACGCTGAATTCTGATGGAATTCTTCTGCTTACTCAGATTACTCACCTGAGGGGGGGGGGATAAATTCAAATTGAGAAAGACAGTTGTAGAATACACGTGTGGAAATTTGCCTTTAGCCAGTGGGTGGTTAATTGCTGGAACAAACTTCCATCTGTTGGTGTGGAAGTTGATAGCTTAAATAAATTCAAGGAGGAACTGGACATACGTTTAGAGCGAATGGCTGTGTGAATTTTTTTTTTTTTTTGACTGATGCTACATAAGCTTGTAGCTTGCTTTCTTGCATCACATGCCTCTATTATTACTACTACTAAAATGAGGCCTCCAGATCTATATGCAGTACTCAAAGTGTGGCTTAACCACTGCCTTATACAATGGAATAATTAATCTTTACTTAGAATTTGGGGTCCCACTCATCCATACACTGAGGACAAAATGCATGAGGGGGGGGCCTAACTCTCCTAAGTTGAATGGATTGAGTAACCTCAGTGCTGATGGAATCCTTCCTCCTGCTCAGCTTACATATGAGGGAGTTATAAATTCAAATTCAGGAAGGTTTTTTGCAAAGTAGAGATGTGCAGAAATTTTCTTTTGGCCACAGGGTGGTTGATTGTCAGAACAAACTCCTAAATGCTGTTGTAGAGGTCAGTAGTTTGAATAAATTCAAGAAAGAACTAGATACACTGTTAGAAGGGACAGACATGAAATAAGGGGAAACAACGTGGACTAATGTTATTAGTGGAGTTCCTCAGGGTTCAGTTTGGGTCCATTGCTGTTTTCTGTATTTATAAATGATATTGATGAAGGTATATCAAGCTTTATGTCCAAGTTTGCAGACGATACAAAGGTTGGCAGGGTTGTTAAGGACACTACTGATGCTATGCTGCTGCAACAGGACCTGGAAAGGTTGAGCAGATGGGCTGAGAGGTGGCAAATGAAGTTTAACATTGACAAATGTAAAGTACTATATATGGGAAACAGTAACCCCAGATCAACGTATCAACTACCACTGTCAGTGTAGTACCAACGTGGTACTACAGTGACAGTGGTAGAGAATGAAAAGGACCTGGGGGTAATTGTGCAGGCAGATATGAAGTTCTCTGAGCAGTGCAGACAAGCTGCAAGAGTAGCTCATGGTGTCTTGTCAATATACAGGAATTTTTCTAGCAGGGATAGGGATGTGATTATTCCCTTGTATAAGGCATTGGTCAGGCCACACCTTGAGTACTGTATACAGGTCTGGAGGCCTCATTTCAAGAAGGATGTAGAGCTGCTGGAACGAGTACAGAGAAGGGCAACAAGATTAGCGAATGGAACAAAGGGTTGCTCTTACGAAGAAAAGCTTAAATTTTGCAAATTACAGAGTCTGGAGACTAGGCATCGGCAAGGTGATCTGATAGAGGTGTATAAGGCTTTGAATGGCTTGAGCATGCTCAATGCCAATGGGATTCTTCCTCTTGCTCAGAATAATCACCTGAGAGGGCATAAATTCAAATTGAGGAAGGATGGATGTCGGATAGATGTGCAGAAATTTGCCTTTAGCCAGCGGGCAGTTGGTTTGTGGAATAGACTTCCATCACTTGTTGTTGAAGTTGATAGCCTAAACAAATTTAAGGCTCAGCTGGACAGGTATTTCGAACGAACGGAGGGGTGAAATGGGAGTAGTGGGTGTTTTTTTTTTTTTTTTTGGCTGATGCTGAATAAGCTTGCTTTCTTGCATCATATGCCTCTACTAATGCTAAGAGTATTAGATTTTATTTATTTTATTTTTTTGCCTGATGTATAAGTTTGCTTTCTTGCATTATTTGCCACTACTAATAATACTAAATACAAGGCATTACATATGGGCAGGAGTAATCTCACAATAACATACTAATTAGGTGGTATCACCTCAAGGTTGTGGGGAAAAAAACGACTGAAAAAAAAAAAACGATGCAGTCCCACATGAAGTTTCTGAGTAGTGAAGGGGGACTACCAGAATAGCTTGTGGAGTTCTGTCAATGTTATATAGGAACTTTGCCAGCAGTGCCAAGGAGGTGATTATCCCATTGTATTAAAAGCAACGACTATCATCTTTTGATGTTGAAGTGGGTAGTCTGAATAAATTTAAAGAAGAATTAGCCATATTATTAGATGGGATGAACAGATGAAAGGGATACTGACTTGTTTTCTAGCAATGCTATATAAGCTTGCTTCATTGAATTATTTGCCACTACTAAAAATAATCATAATGATGATGATATATAGGTGGGCTTTCTACTTCCTTAAAAATTGGTATTATTGGTATACAATTTTCAACAGACCCAGAGAGATAAATATGCCATCCTAGTTGATTTTTGCAAGCTTCATTTCATGTTGGCATCAGAAGAACATCATGTATCTTACTCCCAATCAAAGCTTTGGTTGAAGATAGATATAACTCTTGACAGTGCCATTTGTTTGAAAGTAGTCAAATACCAAGGCAACATATGATTAAGCCAAAGTTTGTTCTACTGAAACTAATGTTAAGACCACTGCATTAAGTAACAGTAGCTTAAATCCTGTCAACCTCAGTTATCCAAGGAAGCAGTTTAATCCAGAGGTTAACAACACACAATTACCAAATGTAAATTTCCTGCAACCCAGTCTATTAGTTCTCCCAATAGTATGTATAAGGAAAGCAGAATAATTGGAATTCAGGGAGTATAATGTGTACAGAAAGAATAAACAAGACAGGAAGGGAGGAAGGGTTATGCTTTTAGTTAAGAAACACAAAATCTAAAGTGCATCCAGCTGACATGGATGGACAGTATAATGTTCAGTCAGTTTGGTGTGACAAAAAGCACTGGAAAAGCAAAATTGATAGTAGGAGTGTGTGGTGTGTGTAGTCATTATAGACCTAATGACTCTGATGAGTAAAGTAAACAACTGTACAGAGAAAAAGAGTGGGCCAGTAAATCAGATTGTCTTATAATGGGGAATTTTAACTTCCCAGATATTGACTGGAACTTGTGAGTTGGTCACTCACACACTAGCAAGGCTTTTGTGGATTTATTGGATGACTGTTTTTCTACAGTAGCATGTTCAACAGGCAATCATAGGGAGTACTACTCTTGATCTAATTATCAGCAGTGATTCTTCATGCATTAAGAATCTGCAGATAAAAGAACCAGTAGGTAGTAGTGATCACAGTGTGCTGATGTGGGATTTACTCAAAGATGTAACTACCATTGGGGTGAAGGGAAGGGTTTTTGCTTAATGGAAATTGCACTACATTTTCATTGTTATCATATCAACAGTGAATACTATTTTAAGGCGCAGGTATTTCTAACGAACAGAGGGGTGAAGTGGAAGTTTTTTTTTTTTTTCCTGGCTGATGCTGCATAAGCTTGCTTTCTGGCATCATATGCCTCTACTAATGCTAATATGTTCCGTTATAAGAATCAATTTTGAACGCCTTTGTGACGTTTTTCTAAAACACATTTCTGGAGGTCACTACCATAAAACAATAAAAACAATTTGCACTTTCGGGTTTATTGGGCTTTTCCGTTAGTGTAATCTATTATAAATGGATAGTAAACTCGATCTTATTGCATTTGCAATAATACTGATAGCTGGAATTGTGTGGGTTTTTATGTTACAGTATTATGGTGAAATGTGTTTCCCATCACTGAAATCTTCAATTATATAAAAAACAAATAGATTTTCAGAATCTTTTCATTCCTATTTACTTAGTACAATGGTAAAAGGAAAGGGCCTAACGGAAAGTGCAAGTGTTAGGAAACAAAACAAAATTGATTTAGAAATGAAGAGGATTAATTAAGAATTACGAAGCAGGACGAAGTTTGTCATCCATTGCATGGAATTAGGTCTCGCTGCTTCAACAGTGAATACTATTTTAAGGGGCAGTGCCCATATAAAAGAACATGTTAAAGGATCAACGCATTTAAGATCAACAGTGATTACAAAACAGCATTCAGGTGCTATATCGAAGATGGAAAAGCTATTAATAATACGGATGGAAAATCAGATTCAGAAGCAATTGCCCCCGAGTCCAATGACCATTCAAGGAAAAGCAAGAAGTATTTATGAAGATATTAAGGATAAGTTCAGCAAACCCCATGCCAAATTTGTGGCAAACAACGGGTGGTTTAATAGGGTCAAGCATCATGCTGGACAAGTCATTAGCTGTAATAATGATAAATGATGGAAGTCAATAGAAGAATAAATTTTGATGGATAGCATTCAGGAAATATAGTTACATACTGAGGAGCAATATCCCAATTTGTCCGAAACGTAAAATAATGATCTAATGTATACTCCCCACCATAACTTATGGAAGTGAAACTTAGGCACTCACCAAAAGAATGGAAGAGAAGCTGAGAACTACACAGCAAAGAATGGAACGAATTATATTTGGAATCAGACTGTTAGATAAGAAGAGAAACAAATGGATTAGGCAGCAAACTCAAGTAAAGGACATTCTTATCAAAACTAAAGAACTAAAATGGTCTTGGGCAAGACACATAGCTCGAAGACATGATGACAGATGGACTAAGAAAATAACAGAATGGTACCCAAGAGGAGCTAGAAGAAACCTGGAAGACAATGACATAGATGGACAGATGAAATTCATGTGTTTGTAGGTAGTAAATGGATGACCATTGCACAAAACAGAAGAAACTGGAAAGTTGCTGGAGAGGCCTTCATCCTGCAGTGGACTAAAAATGGCTGATGATGATGATCGTGCTGGGTTTCAAAACATTAAGTATGTGGTGAAGTCACCAGTGCTGATTCTGCAGCTGCAGAGAAATTCTGTGATGTGTTGGGAAAAACCCCTTCTAAATTTACACAGCCCTCAACTTCTGCAGCAGCATGCTTATCAGCTGGAGGGTTAATTCTGGCAATGATACTTGAAAGGTAAAACTTGCTGACACTATGCCTGTCTCCTCTCTCTTTTTGTAATTTTTCCTGCCCATGAGATAAAAAAATTGAATAAATAATTCTAGTTACATGTTCATCAAACATTACTGTTTTGCTTCAATCAAATTCAGTAAAATCTGTGAGTGCTGCTAAGCATTTAGGGAAATTCCAACTTACGTAGAGTCCCATGGAAAGCAACCCTTACGTAAGTCGGGGAGTGGCTGTATTTGGTTTTTCTGTCTGTGTGAGTGGCATCTCCCTCTTGAATTTGGGCAGTATGTGGCATCTGGCTATCTTCCTTATGGCTTTGTAGATTGGCACTGTTTTCCTGGAAGTAATCCTTCAATTTCTTAATTGCCGCTGTCTTCTGTTATTCAATGAGGTATGCCAAACCTCACCCTCCTCCTTTCTGAGCTATGGTCAGTCTCTCGATGGCCAACTTTGGATAGTGCTGGAAGTTGTTGGTCATCATTATCCTGGTAGATGTCATAATCTCCTCCAGCTCAGGTGTTGGTCTAATCTATGATTCCAAAGGGAGGATATGATGAAATCGACCAGGACAATGAAGTTCTGAGGATCCTTCTAAAATTAAAGCTGAATGGCATGAACATGGCTCTAACCATGTTCATTCAATTGATCTCCTTGTATCTCCTTGTATTCTAACTACTGAGCCTGCATCATCCCCAGATATTTGTAGGTCTCTCCCTCTTCCATGTAGGTCTCTCCCTCTTCTTTCTGGTCGTGATGCTCTTGACCTTTACAGTGGTGCTCCATTTCACCACGGTTGCTTCTAGGAAGTGTGTTGTGTTGACTTAGGTTATTATTATTACCTAAGTCAACACAGTTTAACATCTGTTAAAACTGTGTAAAATCGGTTATTCTTAAGTTATGTCTGCTGAATCACTGAAAAGAGGGGAATTAACATGTGGTTTGAATAAAACCATTTTATTTAATGCATTGAAGTGTTATTTTAATCTCCAAAATTTTCACACTTTAGCTGAATGAAACAATGACTGTTTTCAAATGGACAGGAATAAACTAAATATCTATAATATAAATGATGACATTAATCATCATTTAAAGACATTACACATAAGATAATAAATTAACATACTTTAACATTAAGAGGTAAGAATTCCCATGATGCATCTCTACTTAAAGCAGGAGTATTTACACCTTTAGGTATATAGATACTTTGTGTTAACTCATTAATGTCCTTCAGAGGCCGCTGAATGCCATCGAAGATGCTTCCCATAATTCCAGGGCCTAGTTCTACTGAAAGTGGTTTACCAGTCCTTAGTACAGGATCACCTACAGTTACACCAGCTGTGTTGCATCATTAAGCAAAATCCTTATGAATAAGAAAACTATTAATACACAAGATAACAAAATCCAGCCTTTTCTAAATTGACTAATTTTTTCAAAAAACAAATGCGAAGATTTTTGCCAAATAATACTATTTAAATAAAATCTGTTGTCAACAGCAGAAGTATCAGCCATCTGATAAAACAATGTAATTTATGTTAATGCTCAGCTTTATTTAAAATAACTACACAACTGCCTTTAGCAGCTTTCTATTATGAAAATATTTTTATGTATGTTATTGATGAAACCTGATTGATATTGCTAACACTTGTATTAATTTTAGTGTTATTCATACAATTAACTCATAAATTACATGATTATTTTTAATAGAATGATTTAGTAATTTGTTCTGTAATTTGGCAAAGCATTCTTTATATGAAATCTGTTTTGTCTGAGAGAAAAATTAAAGATATATTCAAGAACCAAAAACAGCTGAGTAGTAAAATGTTCAAGCAAAAGATTAACAACTGGTGGAGTGTCAGAATATTACTATAGTTGTATGCATGCTTCATATCATGTGCTGTTTGTGAA
Organism: Mastigoproctus giganteus; assembly: GCF_048544385.1. NCBI lineage: Eukaryota > Metazoa > Arthropoda > Arachnida > Uropygi > Thelyphonidae > Mastigoproctus > Mastigoproctus giganteus. The sequence goes on from NC_143583.1 coordinate 20,779,415, forward strand.
ATGTCAAAACATGATGCTTAACTGTATTTCATTAAGCTGAACAAAATCAATCCAATCAGGAGGTGAAAATCTATTTTAATTATGAATTTATAGTAATGAAAGTGTCAATAAATTATGTTAGTTGTGAAAATACTTCATTAAGTTCAGTTCTAACTATGGAGAAGCAGACCTGGTTAATGTTCAGATACTTTTTCTAGTATAGGAACAAATTACATGCAAAATAAGGTACAATATGGTGAAAAAGGCACTTCTTTCAAAAGGAAATGTGAAGCTTAGTTATGAAGAATTTTTCTAATAATTTTTAATATGAAGATTACCAAATTAGCAAAAATGTGCATCAAAACTGGTCTCTAAATAGCAAAAAGTACCAAGACCACAAAAGTACTTTTTGATAACTAGCATTAAAAGTATATGAAATTAAGTGGAAATGAAATATTTTGTCTGTAGTTAATGCTCCAAGTCTTTAAACATTAGCTGCAGACAAAATATTTCACCTCTATTTCACACACTTTAAAATAAGTCGTTAAAATAAATTAATGGACAGAATAGTAAAAAACTCATAAAGTAAAGAACTCAGTCAACATAAACAGTGCACTCTACATTCTCCAAATAAATCAAGTCCAGGTATTAGTAAAATTAAATTCAAACTATAAGTTATTAGTATATGAAGCACTAGTCATTACATGGTTCCATCAAAATCCTTCTGATATTCTTAATATTTTTTTTACTCCCTGACTTTTTTCAAGCTTGGAAAACCAATTCACATCAATTTTTTTTTTAAAAAACCACTTGTGCAATAAAGAATCAAAGCATTATAGATTTGACTTTTTCTTTCAAATACACACCAACTTTACATTCAGGATTGGACAAATTATTAGAAGGGATGGCAAATGAAGTGGATATTTTTTTTAATGCTGTATAAGCTTGCTTCCTAGTATCATTTTTCCACTATTAATACCAAGATGACATGGAAAATCGACTATCTTGACTCATTCAGAATTTTAATTCTTTCGATTTGGTGGAAAAGTGCATATATATTATCAATTTTAATTTAATTTCTTTTTTAAAATTTTGAGTTTATCAAATCATATGGATTAGTGAGGTGAATCTGATAATAAAATATATAAAACATTAACTTTCTGTCCATTAATTTATTCATCTTGAATTGACTTGAAGCATATAGACAAAATAAATGGAATTAACAGATGTAAGCAATGTTAAAATCGAATTACAAAAGAGGAAATAAAAAATCTCGAGGTAACAAATATCCAATAAAAGGTATGCAATGAAAAACTTACAAAGGTATAGGCATATAAGAAATGGTGGGAGGCAGGAAATTTGCTAAACATATATCTGAAGCAAAAATAAATGATAATATGTCCAGAGGTAGGTGAATTGATGGAGTATCCAGCAAGCATTAGAAGAAAGAGGGCTTACTCTGAGTAGGACTATAAAGATTTAACAGGAAATAGGACAATATAAAAAAACACAATGGATAGAAAGCATGGAGTCAAGGACTAATTTGTACTATCATAGTAACCTATGCATCTACTGAATATAAAAACATTTGGATAATGAAGTTTTCTGAACCAGCTAAATCTTCTTGATTAATCTCAGCTGGGACCAAATCTTTAACATAAAGAAGTGCTAGGAAAAAGAAGCATTAAATATACCTCAATCAGGATGATGTATTAAATTCAGAAAATATTCTCCAATAAATACACAATATTCTTGATACTTGTCTGACAATGATCAATATTCTTTCTAAAATTCACAAAACTTATAACCCTACACCAAGATCAATTATTTCTTTGACTATGATAATGGAAGTATCATTCAAAATTCAATTAGGGATTCAACTAAATCAGCATAAATTGTACCCACAACCCAAGACTTATGACAGTAAATACAGTAAACCCCCGCTATTCGCGGGGGTTACGTTCCTGAGAAATGTCGCGAATACCGAAAACCCGAATACTGAGTTACGGCTCCCATAGTAATAAAGGGGTTCCGTTCTAATGTAATATACAGTATAAGAAAAACTAGTCTAAAATTTTGTCTATGTATGTATTATATGTACCTTCATAATATGACTATGTACATAGACAGTACATAGTGAAATGCAAGCATATGGCATCGAAATGAAAATAAGAAACAATTTAATATTAAATGTAATATTTATTAGAGATTTCAAAACAAATCTTTCAGATCAGCGCCTTTGCTAGCTAAAAAACTGATCCCGCCAGTGCTATCACCAGTTTCGCTAAAGTGTTGATAAAGGAGTTTTGCCTTTTCACGAATGATGAGTGAACTTAACGGAATTTTATTTTGAGTTCGGTCTTCTATCCACAGATTTAAAGCTTTTTCCACTTTTTCTAATTTAACATCACGAGTTACAGAGCAAATTTTTGAAGCAATTAGCGCGTTTTCACGGACACTACGGCGGATTTTTTCTTCCGATTTTTTGATTGATCGTACCGTTGACTCATTGATTTTATGTTTTGCCACTGAGAAGACACTTTCACCATTAAAAACTTTGTCTAATAACTCAATTTTATTCGCTAATGTCATCACCTTCTTTGATCTTTTCACATTTCCCTTGTTATTCGTAGCCATATTTTTGTACGGGTTAGAAAGAACTTGTCCACAATAAAGTCACTTTCTTCCGTTAACACACTTGAAAAAGTTTGTTTTACACTGCAAAACGGTAGATTTATCACTTTTGTAAGCATATCAATTTATAAATTGATAAATTTATTCAATTTATAAGCATATAAGCATATAAATTAAAAGCAAACGACGAAACCTTCCATGACAAGCGCATAGCACATACTGAACAAGGATTAGCGAGAAACATCCACGCACGCGATTTTGTCACCCCCCCCCCCACCAACTAAGCGCTGTTTTGACCGGGAAAGATAATTTTAGCCAAGCCCATGTTTTTTTATGGCGGAAAATATTCACGGGGCTTTAAAATTCACATTTTTCTAGGTTTCATTTTATATTAAATCAGCGATCGCGAATATGCGAAACCGCAAATACAGATACCGCGAATAGCGGGGGTTTACTGTATAAGAATTTACTACAGCTGTTTCCAGATTTATTTACAACCTGTTATCAGTCATCTAATCACAAATGTACTCAACATACTCCCAATATGTGAGACAGTAAGACAGAGCTTTTGGTCATCTGCATATACAGGGTGCCTATAAATTATTCACCTGATTATAAAGCTTGAGTAAAATTTTATTGTAATAAGTATTATAAAATATTTTTTGTACTTAATAAAGCAAATCAAGAATCTCATATCACACAAGTGCACTTCAGTAAACCTCCACATGGGCACCTTTGGTAGCATGTAGAATGTCAAGACAGTAACCGGTTTCATTTCAAGTGTTTTGAAGCATCTCTTAAGAAATAGAAGTCACCACCTGTTCAATCCAGTCTTTTGCATACACCTTATCCTTTACATAGTCCCATACAAAGAAATTCTAGCTGTGATATTCAGAGAAAGAGGAGGCCATGGAATGGGACCATTCTGGCCGATCCACCAGTTAGGAAATTTTTTGAGGAAATCGTACATATGCAAGCTCTAGTGCAGTGGTGGTGCCCCATGTTGCTGATGCAACACACAGCTGTACATGTTACAGATGAGATGCAGCATACACTTTGTAAGCATATTAGTATTAGTAAAGGTCATATGGTGCAAAGAAGCCTAAAGTTTATCCTGCACCAGCCAAATAAAAAAAAAAGAATAAAATAATATTAGTGACAAATGGGCCTGGAGTACTGGGGTCCATAGTTTCAAATACATATATATATATACACAGTTATGCCCAGTCAATTTATTAAAGTACAAATAAAATAAAATATAAGTACAAAATTCAGTAGCTTTCGGAACACGTGTCCCTTTATCAACTGACAAATTTGAATACATTACAAGCAAAGTGTGGCACGTTACTCATGCGTCATTGTTGTAGCACGGACGTGTGCTGCCTTACGCCAGTGATCATCCATCAATAAAACGGTTGTCTCTAGGATGGGATGTATACGCATGCCTTTCTGGCGATTTAATGCCTTAGGGTTATTTATTATGTTTAGAGACTCTAGCCATAGGCGGTGGTGAAAGTGTCGCGCGTGGTCCACTATCTCAAAGTCGCGCTTGGGGTCAAGATCGTGGTTGGTAGCCCAAAAATGTTCTGCGAGCACGGACTGGTCAGTTTTGGCAAGCCGGATTGCTCTGTCGTGTTCCGTAAGGCGATCCTGGAGACGTCTCGATGTCTCACCTACGTAGCAACTGTTACAGGCCCTACAGGTGATACGGTACACTACATTGCTGCGTAAGACAGGTGTGACAGGGGTCTTCACACTGGAGACAAGTGAACGTAGGCTCTTACCGGGTAATTGCACACATTTGATGTTGTAACTTCTCAGGATCTTCGAGATACGTCCTGACACTCCTGGATAGTACGGAATGTAGGCAGACGATATGCCGACTTGCTTCGGAGGTCTTGGGTTGGAAGTAAGTTCTTCTGCCTGTAACAAGCATCTGTTAAGTACATGGGATGGATAACCGCATCTGGTTAGGTCCGCCTTCACACGGGTTATTTGTTATTTGGTTTTTTAGGAGCATTAGCAACTAAGGCCATATTGCTCCGGGATATGCGGTGGTCATTCCCTGACCTTTCCGCATCTTCCGTATTTGGTGGTGACGGGCTCGAACCCCGGTCTAATCAAGAAGCGTGTGCTACGCACTGCTGCTCCTTCCCACCTGGCTACGGAGGCGCCTATTCACACGGGAGATCTCGTTACGTCTAATTGTGTCGGTGCTGGAATGGCTCCAGGCCCTGGAGAATAGGGTGCGGGCAGTGCTATTGAGATGGCTTGGAGCGTGGCCGTACCCGTAGTTGGTGAATTGACCGCACCACATGGGTTTGCGGTATACTGAGGTCTCTAGACTTGGGCCTACGCGATGCACTAGCACGTCCAGAAACGGGAGCGAACCGTCCACCTCTGATTCTACGGTAAACTTGATGAAATTGGATAGAGAGTTGAGGTGTTCTAGTAGTACCGTTTCAGAACCACATGGTATTATGGTAAAAATATCGTCGACGTATCTACACCACGTTGTAATAGGTGTAGGTGGGTTCTGGTGTATCTGCTCCTCCAGATCTTCCATGGCGATGTTAGCTACTACGGAACTGACAGGGGCACCCATAGCAGTGCCATGTACTTGTTTGTAGAGTGAGTCTTCAAAGGTTTGAACTTAAGCATAGAAGCTAACTCCTTAAAGGCGAACACTCGTTCAGGCGACACGACTTCTTTCGTCTTGAATCTAAGTAACAAACAACTGTCCAACGAGCAGCTGAGTGTTTTATCAAACGGTATGAAATTCGCCGTTATACCATCGAAACCTCCCATCACACAGCTCGCTATGGGTATAGAAGCCAGTATTACCAACCTTCCCGAAGAAACTGCCAACGAGATCCGATTCAAGACTGCCACAGTCCTCCGCAACACTCGAAAAACGTACTCAAACCTCAACCACCGCCAGCGTGCCGCCCTGTCATCTATAAGAAAAGACAACTCCATCGTTGTACTTCCTGCGGATAAAGGGCGCCGGACTGTTGTACTGGACCAATCAGCCTACCGAGAGAAAGCCTTGGCCCTATTACTCGATCCTAACGTATGTGAACCTCTACCTGATCCTCCCGTTAAAGTCTTGAAACGTCTGGAAGCAAATGTTAATAAACTTGTCCACGCATGGCTTAAAGATAAGAAGATCCCGACCGCGACTCACCATCTTCGACGTGCTACTGGCTGCCAACTACCGCAATTCTACGTATTACCAAAGATCCATAAACCGGGTATTCCTCTCAGACCTATAGTGTCTTGCTGCAGTGCCCCAACGTATGAACTGTCCAAACACATCGCGAGCCTCCTCTCGCCTCTTATAGGTAATACATCTCACACCGTTAAAAACAGCAGTGAATTTATTAACATCATTAAGGACATTTCAATCCCTGACAACTCTGTCATGGCATCATTTGACGTGGTTTCTTTATTCACCTCGATTCCCGTCCAACAGGCCGTGCACTGCGCCAGAAGGCTCCTTGAGAGCGACTTAAGCCTCCAATCCAGGACGTCACTATCCACTGATGACATCTGTACCGCCCTCAACCTATGCCTCTCTAGCAGCATCTTCACCTTTGAAGACTCACTCTACAAACAAGTACATGGCACTGCTATGGGTGCCCCTGTCAGTTCCGTAGTAGCTAACATCGCCATGGAAGATCTGGAGGAGCAGATACACCAGAACCCACCTACACCTATTACGTGGTGTAGATACGTCGACGATATTTTTACCATAATACCACGTGGTTCTGAAACGGTACTACTAGAACACCTCAACTCTCTATCCAATTTCATCAAGTTTACCGTAGAATCAGAGGTGGACGGTTCGCTCCCGTTTCTGGACGTGCTAGTGAATCGCGTAGGCCCAAGTCTAGAGACCTCAGTATACCGCAAACCCATGTGGTGCGGTCAATTCACCAACTACGGGTCCGGCCACGCTCCAAGCCATCTCAATAGCACTGCCTGCACCCTATTCTCCAGGGCCTGGAGCCATTCCAGCACCGACACAATTAGACGTAACGAGATCTCCCGTGTGAAGGCGGACCTAACCAGATGCGGTTATCCATCCCATGTACTTAACAGATGCTTGTTACAGGCAGAACTTACTTCCAACCCAAGACCTCCGAAGCAAGTCGGCATATCGTCTACCTACATTCCGTACTATCCAGGAGTGTCAGGACGTATCTCGAAGATCCTGAGAAGTTACAACATCAAATGTGTGCAATTACCCGGTAAGAGCCTACGTTCACTTGTCTCCAGTGTGAAGACCCCTGTCACACCTGTCTTACGCAGCAATGTAGTGTACCGTATCACCTGTAGGGCCTGTAACAGTTGCTACGTAGGTGAGACATCGAGACATCTCCAGGATCGCCTCACGGAACACGACAGAGCAATCCGGCTTGCCGAAACTGACCAGTCCGTGCTCGCAGAACATTTTTGGGCTACCAACCACGATCTTGACCCCAAGCGCGACTTTGAGATAGTGGACCACGCGCGACACTTTCACCACCGCCTATGGCTAGAGTCTCTAAACATAATAAACAACCCTAAGGCATTAAATCGCCAGAAAGGCATGCGTATACATCCCATCCTAGAGACAACCGTTTTATTGATGGATGATCACTGGCGTAAGGCAGCACACGTCCGTGCTACAACAATGACGCATGAGTAACGTGCCACACTTTGCTTGTAATGTATTCAAATTTGTCAGTTGATAAAGGGACACGTGTTCCGAAAGCTACTGAATTTTGTACTTATATTTTATTTTATTTGTACTTTAATAAATTAACTGGGCATAACTGTGTGTGTATATATATATATATATATATATATATATGTATTTGAAAATAATATTAATAAAAAAAATAAAATAATATTAATAAAAAGTTAAATAAAATAATATTAATAAAAAATAAAATAAAATAAATAATAAATGAAAAGGAACATAATTTCTTAATGAAAAGGAAATAGACAACCTATGTATTTCCCTCCTCCCATAGGTAACTATACAGCTGACCTTTGAATTTCCTCAAACTGCAGCCTCTACCACCCATGTAGGTAACTTATTCCAGTAATAACTTGCTGGCTAAAAGAAAATTTTGTGCAATCCCAGTCTAAACATCTCTCCTCACAACTTGAATTTATGGCCCCTAGTTCTAGAATTATTTATAACCTTGAAAAATTTTCCATCATTCATCTTACTTATGCCTCTCAGAGCCTTAAACACCTCAATAAAGTCTCCTCTAAGGTGCCTAGTTTCCAAGCAGTGCAACCCATATATTTGAAGTCTTTCCTCATGTGGATGACCTTTTGCCGATCTCACCAAGTGAGTTACCCATCTTTGGACCCTTTCAAGAAGCTCGATGTGTTTCTCTAGGTGTGGTCTCCATACCTGAATACAGTATTCCAAGTGTGGTCTAACAATAGCCTTATATAATGGGATTATGGCGTCCTTATCCCTACTAGAAAATGTTCGATAAATCATTGATAGGACACCATGGGCCTTCCTTGCAACCTGTCTACAATACTCAGCGAACTTTGTGTCTGACCATATCGTAACTCCCAAGTACCTTTCTTCCACTACTGACTTTAGTTCAACTCCACCAAGTGCATAAGTTATTTTGGGTTACTGTTTCCCAGGTGTAGGACCTTGCATTTTGCTAGATTAAAGCTTAGCTGTAATTTAGAAAAGAGAAATGATTAGAAAAAAGTGCTTAGAAAAGCACTTTTTTCTGATCATCCCTGAAGTCTATCTAGGTAATTTGCAGAGTTTAGTGTTTTTGTGGAAGAAAAATGGCACAATCACCTGGCTGAAGGACAGTGTGCACCACACCTTGGGACTATCACCTATCACACTCATCTTCATGAACTCAATGGGGTTTTTCAGGTCCTCATATGCAACAATCGTATCTGTTAACTTTACCAGATAGGTGGAATATATTGCTTCATCACCGAAAAACAACATTTTCTAGAAAGTGTTTACCTTCATCTATATGGTCGAGAATGTGAACAGCAAATTCCTCTGGCTGTGATTTGCCATGAGGCTTAATTTCCTGGACAATTTACACTTTGTAAGCATAAAGTTTCAATCTCCAGCAAACCACTTTGTGCAATTTTGCTTGCAGTATTTGAAGCTGTTGGCTTGCCTGGCAGATAGATTTTGTAGGACTTCGGATAAACACTTCTGCAGTGTATCTGCAAATAAAGTTTCAGCAATACACTAAGCCTACTGGAATTTGTTGAAAATGTCGCTTTACGATCACTGGAGATTTGGTATCCCACACCATGCACATTGCTTTCTCCTGAACTTTTATCATTTATGTTGTACTGTCACAATGCTTGCAATGGCTGGCAGTCTTGATCCAAGAAAAGCACTGTGCTGGCACAATGCTTTCTGCAATCAAGGCTGCTAACATGGGAATAAACTCAATGAATTGCTTTAATAACTGCAGCAAACCATTTTAAGATACCTATCATAATAAAATTTTAATCACACAACATTTTAATGTCTTATAACACCAAACTGCTTCTTATCTTGCACCTTTAACCCTACTGTCACTGCATATTGCAGTGATATTCTGGCTTATGTTACCCATTTATGGACAAATTCAATGGAAAAATTTTGTGAAACACAAGCAGTTACTCTTGACATCTCAAAGGCTTCCGATCATGTTTGGCATAAAGGTCTTCTAAACAAGCTTCCATCTTATGGTTTGCCAACTGTTTTTTGTAATTGGTTATCCAGTTTTCTCTCTGACTGCTCCCTGAGGATGATGGTAGATGGTTCTCTGTCTTCTAACTTCTAGACTAATGCTGGTGTCCCCCAAGGTTCAGTTCTTTCCCCCACTCTTTTCCTCTTGCATATTAATGACCTTCTTCCCTTGATGGAAATCCTATCCATATTTTACTGATAATAGCAAATTGTATTGCACTTTCCAGTTTGAGAAACCTTGCCTTGCTCAATCAGCTTCAACTACTCAAATATCCGCTACCAATTCCTTAAATGCTGATTTAATTCCTTAAATCTATAATTCAAATTGAGGAAAGACAGATGTAGGATAGATGTGCGGAAGTTTGCCTTTAGCCAGTGGGTAGTTGGTTGGTGGAACAGACTTCCATCATTTGTTGTGGAAGTTGATAGCCTAAATACATTTAAGGCAGAGCTGGACAGGTATTTGGAATGAACGGAGGGGTGAAATAGGAGCGTTTTTTTTTTTTTTTTTTGGCTGATGCTGAATATGTTTGCTTTCTTGCATCATTATGCCTCTACTAATGCTAATCTCCAGTGGGACAAAGACAGCTTAGTTGATTTCAATCCTTCTAAAACTCAGTCATATATCTTGCAAAAAGGATTCTTCTGCTCCTATGCTAATCTGATTTCTAGGCAAGATGAAATATCCCTTTTGGGATTACCTGACTTCTAATCTCTCTTGGCACAAGCACATTACAAATACTGCTTCCTCTGCATCTAAAAAACTTGGTTTTTCGATTTTGCTCTCAGCATTACTTTTCTTCCAAACAGCTATTCACTCTGTACAAATTGCAAATCTGCACTACCATGGAATACTGTTCCCACATCTGGGGTGGTGTGTCCCCAAAACCTCTCTCAGGCTTCTTTTTTTTTTTTTTTTTTTTTATGTAAACCCCAAACACGAGAGGTATTAGAACCTATAGTACTTGGTACCGTGCTTGGGTTGGAGCTTGAGAAGACGAAAGAAGATATTTGTTGACATTGGACTTGAACTTCAGTAGACTGTAATTTTCAGGAAATACTGAAGAAGGAAGGTTGTTCCAGAAAACGGCAGTTGAATGAATAAACAAGGAAGATGAAAAGTTTGTTCTGTGAGTTTTAAGTTGGACAGTAAATGGATGTTTGCTAGTAGCAGCACGTGTTCGGACTGTTTTGAAAGAGAGAGTGGGAATTATAGAAGCCAATTCAGAAGAACAGTGCCCATGGAAGTATCTGTAGAAGAGGCATGCAGCAGAAACAGTACATCTATAAGACAGCAAGTGGAGAGATTCTGTTAGAGATGAATCTTAAATTAACCTAACTGCCCTCTTCTGAACGAAATCAAGAAGACTGAGCGAGGTTTTGGGGGCACCACACCAGATGTGGGAACAATATTCCATGGTACAGCGGATTTGCAATTTCTACAGAGTGAGCAGCTGTTTGGAAGAAAAGTAACGCCGAGAGCGAAAGAGAAAACCAAGTTTTTTAGATGCAGAGGAAGCAATATTTATAATGTGCTTGTGCCAAGAGAGATTAGAAGTCAGGGTAATCCCCAAAAGAGATATATCATTTTGCCTAGAAATCAGAGTGTCACTAAAGATAAGCATAGGAGCAGAAGAATCCTTTTTGCGAGATATAAGACAAGACTGAGTTTTAGAAGGGTTTAAATCAACTTAGTTGTCTTTGCCAAGCTGGAGAATTACCTGAAGATCGGCATTTAAGGAGTTGGTAACAGATTTTGGAGAATTTAAGCTGATTGAACAGGGCAAGGTTTCTCAAAATGGAAAGTAAAATGCAATGTGCTATCATCGGCAAAACTATGGATACGATTTCCAGTCAATAGAAGAAGGTCATTAATATACAAGAGGAAGAGAGTGGGGGAAACAACTGAACCTTGGAGGACACTGGCATTAGTGGAGAAGTTAGAAGACAGAGCGCCATCTACCATCACCCTCAGTGAGCAATCAGAGAGAAAACTGGATAACCAATTACTAAAAACAGTTGGCAAACCATAAGATGGAAGCTTGTTTCGAAGACCTTTATGCCAAACACGATCGAAAGCCTTTGAGATATCAAGAGCAACTACTTGTGTTTCACCAAACATTTCCATTGAATTAGTCCATAAATGCGTAGCATAAGCCAGAACATCACCAGTGGATCGACACTGACAGAATCCATACTGGCAATCGTTGAACAGACGGAAGGTTTCTAGGTAGTTTAAGAGTTGGCGGTTAATTGATTTCTCCATTACTTTAGAAACAGTAGAAGTAATTGCAATAGGACGATAATTGCATGGGATGGATTTGTCACCCTTTTTAGGAACTGGCTGGATATGAGTAAATTTTCAAGCAGAAGGAAAAAGACCTTTGGAATAAGAAAATGAAAAAAGGCGGCAAAGAATAGGAGTAAGGTCAGGAGCGCAGGTTTTGAGAACAAGTGGAGAAATACTATCAGGACCTGGAGCTTTCTTAGCATCAAGATTCATCAAAATCCTTCTGACATCCTTTTGACGGAAGACCACAGGCAGCATTGAATGGAGCATGTTGGGAATGGTGGGAGGTATTTTACCAAGATCATTAATATATGAGTTGAAAGAAAAACGGGATGCTAGCAGGTCAGCTTTATCCTTGGCTGAAGTGACAATAGAACCATCTGGTTTGGACAGAGGTGGAAGCAGAGATGGGCAAAATTTGTGGCCAATAGCTTTGGTAAGGGACCAGAATGCTCGGCTACCATTAGGGCAAGAAGCAAGTTTTCTACTCTTAGCCTGTTCAAACTCTAGTTTGGACTGATTAATAACTGCTTTACAATTGTTGTGAGCTTTGGTGCAGGCAGAAAATGAAACTGAAGAATTAGAAACAAGCCAATTACGATATGCAACATTCTTCTCTTGAACAGCCTTAGCACATTTATTGGAAAACCAAGGTTTAGATAAAGGACGAGATTTTAAAGTTGAGTATGGGATAAAGTATTCCATTCCTGCAAGAATAATTTCACTGACACGATCTGAGCAAACGTTGATATCAGAAGTTTTGACACAGTAATCTGACCAAGGAAAAGAAGAAAAGAAATCTCGAAGGTCATCCCATTTTGCATTCTTGTAATGTCAAACAACACGAGGTTGGGAATAGCCATGAGATAAAGGCTCCATTGGAGAAGAGACAATCACCAAGTTGTGATCTGAAGTGCCTAAAGGACCTCTCACTTCGACCATGTACTTAGAAGGGTTGTTTGTGAGAAAAAGATCAAGCATGTTGGCTGTACGATTAGGATTGTCCGGTATTCTTGTAGGTAAATGAACAATCTGTGCAAGGTCATTAGTAATTGCAAAAGCCTCAGCATCTCGACCAGCTGGGTCGGTGTTACTAGAAAACAGAAGCCAGTTGGAGTTGTGAACATTAAAATCACCAAGGAAAATTACCTCACTGTTAGGAAAGTTGGACTGGAGAAAGTCAAGTTGCAAAGGGAGGAAGTTAAAAAGCTCCAAGTGATTAGTGGAGTTGGGAGAATGGTAGAGACAACAGATGAATTTTACACAATGAGGTAGAGAGATTTTAAGCCAGAGAAGATCAAAGAGAAGAGATTCCAAATTGCCAAGTCTCTGACAGGGAATAGCAGAATGGACATATGCACAAGTACCACCTTTGAGGCGAAAGGAATCATACAGCGAATAATTTGGGCATCTGAGATGAGCAGTAGATGAATCAACTGATAACTGAGATTCTGTCAAAAAAAAAAAAAGTACATGGGGTTTAGCAGACTGCAAGTGGAAATGGACATCGTTGAGATTAAAATTGAGACCACGTATATTTGTGAAATGAATTAGGAAGTGCTTGGGAGGTTTAGATCTTTTGCATAAGCTTGCTCTATTAGTTTGACTATTCATGGTGTATTCAATAGTAAGAAAAAGTGGGTGGGGCATGCTGTATGAAGTAATGAAACTTTTGGATATGGCGTACACATGGTAAGAATATACCCAGATCCTTGACATAACGTGGCCTCAACAACACTCCCCACATACACACTACTCGGACTCTCTCCAGTCACTATCTGGCAGAGTAGAGGTGGCAAGATTATACATTAGCTGATCCGGAAACCTCCTAGAGAGTTACGAATAGGTTTGGTCCAGTGTACTAACTAGTGGCCGGCCTGTGAACACCGTTTTAGAGCTGTACCCTCAAAATGTAAGGAATATTGGATCTCGCCACGATGTTCATCATAACCTCAAAAGTCATCAATCATACTGCATGATGAAAGAGATAGGGAAGGGTTGACCGGAACTTAGCTCTAGAGACTAAACATGGGTTCCACCACTTCAAGCCTCCAATAAGCAAAGTAGTGGTATTGCACCAGTTGATGAGAGTCATCTACCACCTAGTACTGCCTGGTAACATAGAGGGGTGGCATTCCTCCATGTGGTGTGGGCGCCACACCTTGACCCCTGCTTACGTTGGTTCACACCTGGGTGGTCACCCACCATGTATTTGAGCATGGAGGTTATACCCAGGATTACTAACAGTCCCACCATCGTGAAGATGCAAGCAGAGGATTTGGCTGTCACAGACCGTCCGGACTTCGCCGAAATTTGGTCCACTTGACTTGAGTTTCAACTGAATATCAGTTCCATCAGCGTTTTAGACTCCCAGGTAGCAAGTGCAGCTTGTCTGGCATATCTGAGAGAATTTCTGTGACAACCTCAAGGACCTTCTAGATTCCATTCAGAAGAGGGCAGTTAGGTTAATTAATGATTCAACTCTAACAGTTTCTCCACTCTCTGTCTCATAGATGTACTCTTTCTGCTGCAAGCCTTTTCCACAGATACTTCCATGGGCACTGTCCTTCTGAATTGGCTTCTATAATTCTCATTCTCTCTCTTTCAAAACAGTCCGAACACATGCCGCCACCAGCCAACATCCATTTACTGTCCAATTTCAAACTCACAGAACCAACTTTTCATCTTCCTTGTTTATTCATTCAACTGCCATTTTCTGGGACAACCTTCCTTCATACGTATTTCCTGAAAATTACAGTCTACAGAAGTTCAAGTTCAATATCAACAAATATCTTCTTTTGTCTTCTCAACCTCCAACCCAAGCACAGTACCAAGTACTATAGGTTCTAATACCTCTCATGTTCGAAGCTTTCATAAAAAAAAAATAATAATAAAAATTTTTAAAATATTGCATGGTATTTATTTTTATTTTCATCCTTCATCACAGAATGAAGGCAGCTATTCAATCTGTCTTCTACTTCTGAACTTGATAGACTTTTTCTAGAAAAGACACTTATTTTGGATATCTACTACTAGCTGAACAAGCAACTTCTTTCCAACTGCTTTCGATGAACCTGCATCGAAAGGTGTTTACAATTGAGACTTCTAAAAAGCCAGAAAAACAATTTCCTCAACCATTCACTGATTTTTCGAATAAATGGATAATCTGCACAATAATGATCAGCTCTGTCTACAGCACCCATATTCCTTGTATATTCACAAATATTAGCTGCTTTTCAATTTGATAGCATTACCTCCTTTTACTTTTCCTATTGTCATCTCAGTTTCAGTCTATACTCACCATGGAAAACTAGTACAGTACTTTTTGTCTTTCCAAGCTAATGCTGGAATTTTATCCTCTTTTTCAAAACCCACCAATTTGTGTTTTTCAATTTTCTTTGTGTTCTTCATTTCTGGTGGTAGTCCTTTCCTGTTTCCCCGTAACAATGCCTGTTACATGTATATTTAGTTTATGAAGTCTTCTGCTAGTTGAATGCTAGTGTAAAATCAGCCAGTGAACAAATGAAATTCATTAGCTTCAAATAGTGTAAAGCTTTTTGGAGGAGATAAAACAATTCTGAAGTGAAATTCAAGTCTACTCTCATCAAGCTGTCAGTAACATACTTTTAGTATTAGTAATGGCCACATGGTGCAAGGAAGCCTATGGCTTATGCCGCACCAGCCAAAAAAATAATAAAATAACAAAAAATATGTAAAATAAAATAAGAATAATTACAAATTAATAATAAGAAAATTTTTAAAAAAATAAATAATAATAATAATAAAAATTAATAAGGGAAAAGGAAATGGATAACCTATGCATTTCCCTCCTCCCTTAAGTAATTATCCAGCTGATCTTTGAATTTCCCCAGACTGTCAGGCTCTACTTTCCAAAATATGGCAAATAGTTGACACACAACCTGTGTCTGGAACTAAAAACAAATACATGAAGGTACCACCTTGTTGGCTTTTGAGGGTTATAACATTTGGATACAATTCTACCCTTAAAACCAAATGTACTTTCATCTAACGCAATATTTCTGAATGGAACGAAATGTTTGTGAAATTTTTCAATTAAATAATCAATAATATTTTTTTTTAATTTAGATACTTTCACTTGGAATTTCTTTTGTTGGTGGGAAATTCAGACCAACATTCCTTTTATCAGTTTTTGCATTTATTCCCATATTAATAATACCACCAAAAAACACCTTTAGTTCATTTGGTAAAATTTAAACCCACTTGCATCATATAATTATTTGTTTCTTTCAAAATTTATTCAAATAAATTGGTAAAACAACAACTGAAACCAATATACAATTGGTTAAAAAAAAAAAAAAAAAAAAAACTGAAAATATTAGGGTTCAGGTTTTGGAATACTTCATTTAGCCAAACAAAATCTACAGTTCAAAACAGTAAAGGAAAAATATTTGAATGAAACATTCATCACTGCTTTGAAAATAACATATTGCCACTATTCAACAAAAGGAAGTCATATTCTGAATCAAAGTTCTAACAATTTCTTCATCAAGAAATCCTTTGCAATATGTCAATGTCATGATTAATAACTTCACTTCTAACACAGAATAAAAGATACTTTGTGACTACTAAAATGAAGAAAAACAACTGACACCTGCTGTTATCATTTAAAATTTAAACATTCATTGAGTTATTTAGATTGTTTATGTAAAGTATAAACAGATGGCAATATAATAATTACACCAACAGAGTGGGAAAAATTTTTTTTATAATTGGCAACACAAAGTCATGGCCTCCATGACATCAGACAGGAAGTGGAATTTTACAATGTCACCATGGCTGCAAAATCAGACTGCAAAGGGTTAATACTTTATCTGTTAATACATAATAGTTAGAAAAATTTTCAATAATACCACTGCTATGCCATCTAAAACACCTAAAGGATACAGGTATCTTCATACACTTGAATTGTTGCCATATCCCCTTCCAATCGAATTATTTCTCCCACCAATGCAGAGTGCCCAACTCGTACAAGCTCGTACATGGCTGCCCCTGCCATACTCTCTGCTGTGACAACTGAAAAGATAAATTGTCTTAATACAAGTAATTTCAATTTTCCCCCAAATGACCGGAGTGGGAGGGCTCACAATGGGGAACAAAATTTTTAAATCAACTTGATGATGGTTATTTGTATTGATCAGCAAGTTAGGAAAAGTATTAGGATATTCTAAACATCATCATTACCAACAAACCAAATGACAAAGCTGAGAGTACAAGAACCATTAATGGGGAGTAATTACAGAGTTTTAAGTTCAATGACAAGGAGACAAGTAGCAGTTGTTAAAAGCAAAAGAATGGTTTTAATTTAAGCAAAGAAGGTTATGGCAGCTTAAGGTGCTACATGGCCTCTTATCAACTGGGAAATAAAACACAGTGGTTTAATACATTAGAATTATGGTATTTTTTTTTATTGATTTATTTCATTCATGGCCTCTGTGACTACATATTTAAGGTATACCACAATGATCAGCTAGTCAGTTCAGGGGTGGGCAGGGGTGGGCAGAAGGAGCATATGCCACCCTTAACCATGCGTGTAAGTGTTCCTAGGTCTAGCTTTAAAAAAAACTCATAAACCTGGTCATCATGCCCTCCCTTAAGATGATACATGGAAGCAGTACTGAGTCAGTTTAACAGAACAGAAAAAGTTGGCATGGATACGGAGTGATGAAAAGTACAAAGCCTATAACAGCTACACATTGATCGAAACAGTGCCAAAGAAAAGAAAGGTTAGGCTGGCAAAGACTGATTAAGAGAATTTGCTGGCAAAAAGAGCCGAGAACAGGGACAAGGAAATTTTTATTATGGAAAATGAAAACGTGGTTAAATCATTTCAAATTAATTTTTTAAAAACCAGGAAAAATAGACAAAATAATTAATGCTGTTGATTGGGTTATAGGTAAGGCAAGGTGCTATTTTGCTCCCATGAACCTTGCCACTCCATATCAAAAACCAAAGCAAACACTTCATCCCCAGGGTGATCAAACACATGGCTCCTCCAACATTAATAACAAGAACCAAACGTGGTTCTTTTTATTCTTTAGATTTTATGTTTATTTTATTGTTTTCATGTAGGAGTAGCGAGGTTAATAGGAGCAAAACAGCACCTTGAATTGCTTCTAAACCTATTAATGGCATTAATTATTTTACCTGCATTTTTTCTTGATTTAAGCATTTTTATAAAAATTTAATGTTTTCATTTCCCATAATAAATGGTTACTTTGGGTATTTCCAAATTCTCCTCCCCTTCTTTTGTATTATATATTTTTTTCCTGTTCCGCTATAATTTAATCTGAACATTTATTTTGCTCAATTTATATTTTAATTTATTCTATCATCTGTTTTATATTAATAATAGTAATTGAGTTAAGTTCAATCTCTGTATATTTTGATTTTTTAATTTTTAACAGCACAACTGCATGTTCTTTTGGATCTATCGATTTAAGGAATCTGTCCAAATTTGCATTTTGTTTGTTATGTTTCCTTATTTATTCTATATATTGCAGCTGCCATAGCATACTTTATATTTGCTTTGTTATTTTACTTAATATCCAGGGCACATCAAGCCATCCACTGATAGTTTGCTAAGATAACAATCAGTGATTGAAATACAACCATTTTTCAGAGTTCACAAGTACTGGAGTCCCTTGTAAAGATAGTGCTTGTGGGCTGTTTATTTGTGGTTTTCTTTTAGTTTTAGTAGTATTAAAAAAGGGTTTATGGCTGAGGCCTTAGACTACAGGGAAATTCACTAGATGAACAAGTTAGTGCAAAGTATCATTTTAGTTCATAGTAAATCACTGAAGTGATATAGCATCATTTTTGTTACATCCCATATTGTGAATACCTTCACGAGTTGCTGTGATATTGTACTACCTCGAATAAACCACACTTTGCCAGTAGAGAAGACTAATGTTACTTATTCTCAGCAGATACCACCACCAAGATGGCACCATTTCAAAGCTTGTTTTGTTTTGTTGGCTTCTCATTGGTTGGCAGGTAGGTACCCTGGTGATACAATGATTGATAACCCAGTTATGAAGTATAACTCCACAATATGAGAGATGCCAGACAGTGCACAATAGCAAAGACTAACATATGAAATTGGACTGACATATGAAATGGGTTTCCCAAAGTTCAGTACTGGGTCCACCGTAGTTTTTGATTTCTTTAAATGATATTAGCATGTGATGTCAAGATCGGTAAAGTAGTTGATTAATGATCGGTGCCAGGGCATGAACAAAATACATCAATTAACACTTTGGGAATAGCAACATCAAAATAACCTATATGCTTGGTAGCATTGAAGAGCAGATAAAGAAAGATTTGGGAGGTTACAATATAAGCATACATGAAGTTCTCCATGCCGTAGACAGGTGGCACACATATGGCCAGTAGTGTCCTATCAATGATTTATCAAAAATCTACTTATAGAGATATGGAGGTCATAATTCCACTACAAAGCAAATGTAAGACTGCACTTGGAATATTATATCCAAGTGTGAACATCATACCTGAAAAAAGATAAAGCCTGTTAAAAGGGTCCAAAAATGGGCAATGTTTCTGATGAGATCAGCATACATATGAGGAACACGAAAATTTTGAATACCTGCTGGACTAATAGAACTTGGTAACTAAGCACCTTAAAGGAGACTTAACTGAAGTCCATAAGGCTCTGAGAGGAGAAAGTAAGTACAATGAATAAAGGTGAAATTTTCCCTTTTATATTACCAAAACTAGGAGTCATAACTAGGAGTCAAATTCAAATTACTAGAGAAGAGGTTTAGTTGTAGGAATTTTTCCTACAATCCTAAGTGAATTGTGTGAGAGAATTGTTTAATACTACAATAAGTTGCTTGCACAGGTAATCGAGGCTAAAAGCTTTGGGAAATTCAGGACTATGTGAAGAAGTGTTTGCCTATGTGATGAGGGAAACACTTTTGTTTTGTTCTTTTTTTTTACTGGTGCAGCAAAAGCCTTGAGCTTCCATGCACCATAAGCCAATATTAATGCTAAAATGCCACACAATTCATGAATAATGAGTAATTAGTGAACAGGGTACTGTTGTGTTGCACAATATTTTTACAACAGGGCAAACTAAAATGTTTTAAACAAAATGTGAAATTTTCTCATAATGGTCTTGTCCCGGTAATATGTATTCAAAAACAGTGAAGAGAGAAAGAGTCATAATGAAATTATCCTGGTTTCTGGACCAAACAGGTCCAGCACTACCTTACTACTAATTATCATATTATACATGTATACCAATATGGTATCAATAAATTTCAAAATGTGTTTTGTCTACTTTCCATTTCATTTCTAGTGCCTCAGCTAAACATATACCATTAGATAATTGTATGTTAGGTGATATCTGTCATTATATCTGCTTTCCATTATTATAAATGATTAAAAATTAGGTGTCATAATATGTCCTTCATATCTCAATTTTGTGTATGGCCATCTGTCAATAACTACCGTTCTCTCATTTTCAACAGCAAGTGAACGTAAATTTATTTTTCAGTTGCAACTTCTATATCTATATAAACTGTGTGTGTGCATGCGTGCGCACGCACTTATTAATACACAGTGACTAGCTACTTTATAAGAACAATGTCCTAATAATGCATTAGGCCACCTTTCACTTGGTTACTGTCTGCACGCGTAGCACAGTGGTATAGTCACCATCCTCCCCACACCGAGTGGAAAAGGCCCGGGTTCGAATACCATCAATGATGCAAGGAACTTTAATGGGCTTTTTTCACTCCGTGGCTGAGTTAGTCGGTCTCAGGCGTAGATAGCAAGGTTTTTCCCACCAGAAACTGAGGTTTTTTGTCCAGCAAAAGAGACAAATCGACCATAGAACACACGTAATTAACAGATTACTATTATTATTAGCCATATGGTACAAGAAAGCCTGAGGCTTATGCTACACCGGACAAAAAAAAAAATTCCCTATTACCCTGAGAGACAGAGACGAAGTAGAAAGGAATCACCAAAAATGATGATATCCAGCTCAGGACCCTGGGTGTGCCAAGCCCATACTCACCAGATGTGAGCCCCTAAGACACGCAGCACAGCAGATGAATTTCATTATTCGGGTGGCCTAAAAATAATAATTTGGTTACTGCTCTGGCACACTTTAACCCAGAACTGATGTTATTAAAAGTGTCAGGATGAATACTGCACCAACTATTGTATGAATATCGTACCAAATATTGTGTAAAATAAATATTTTTATTGTTGTGAAGGTATGCAATGGTATGTTCACCAAGGCATTCCAATTCATCACATGCTCAAGTGTATTGAAATCTAGGGTTCATGCTAGCCAGGGAAGATGTGTAAAATTGCTGTCATGTTCCTCAAGCTGCTCATGTTCACATATGGCTTGGTGACTAGTCACATTACTGTCACGTAAGTATTCATTCTTGACAAATTAGATGTGTAACATTGCAGAATGCAAGTAATTTGTGATGATGTTCAAGTGTCTTATCTACATTATTAGTGAGTGGCATCAGGGACAAGAATAAGCTATGAAAACATCCCCCATGATAATTTCTTTGCCAATTTCCAGATTATATCTGAATCATTTTGGTAGCTACAAGATGGATGGGGGGGAGAGAACGATTGCTTCCTAAGGTTTCCACCATACATGAATCCTTGCAATAGCATATAAAACAAGATTCAACATACCACAACCTTCCTCCATTCAATATGAGTCCACTCTTCACATCATTACAGCCTTTTTACCAGCTTATTTCTAAAACCATGACATAAAATGGTCTCTGACTGTCAATTCCTCCTTTGTAAAGTTCTCCACATGATGGAAGAGCTAAATGAGGGGCTTTTCCAGTGAAAGCGTATTATGCTATTGCTCAATAATGTCCTTAACAGTTCATTCCTCTTGAAGCAATGATCTTAACAGTTCATTCCTTCAAGAGGAATGAACCGTTAGAATGAATCAACATTCTATCGAGGCAGTGTTAGGTAGGTGGGAAAATAGCTAGTTTGGGGAGGGGGAGATTCACAGACTAAAAGACTAACAGTAGCAGCAGGCAGAGGCCAAAACGATTCTTGCACTGCTTCTACTGTAATTAGGAGCGGCTTAGAGATCAAGTTGCTGGGGATTTCAAGACCTACTGGGAGTCATCATAGAACAAGTAAATACATAGGCACTGTGTTAGGGTAACTAAGAGTAAGAACAGGTGCATGTATACTTGCATGTACACCAATGCTAGGAGTATAGTTAATAAATTTGATGAGCTTCAAGTGCTAGTCAAGTCCTTTTCCCTGCTAGCAAAATTCCTATATATCATTGACAAAACCCCATGACCTGCCCTGGCAGCCTGTCTGCATTGCTCAGAAAACTTCATATCTGACTGCACAATTACTGCCAGGTCTTTTTCATTTTCTACCACCTTAAGTGTAGTACCACACAGTTAGTACGTTTCTCTGGGGTTACTTCTATCCATATGCAGTACTTTGCATTTGTCAAGGTTAAACTTCAGTTGCCACTTCTTAGCCCATCTGCCCAAATTATCTAGATTCTGTTGCAGTAGCACACTGCCATTACTGTCATTAAAAACCCTGCCAACCTTTGTATCATCTGCAAACTTCGACACTAAGCCTGATATACCTTCATCAATATCATTGATAAATATACAAAAGAACAGTGGACCCAAAACCGAACCCTGTGGGACTCCACTAATAACATTAGTCCACGAAGAGCAGCACCCATTAATTACCACACTGTCTTCTCCCACTCAACCATTCTTTTATCCATTGCAGCAACTTACCCTTGATACCATTCTGCTCCAATTTTTTCAATAGTCTTCAATGTGCAAGTGTCAAAAGCTTTCCTGAAATCCAAATATATGATATCAAAATTATTTTTTGCATCCAGTTCCTTTGTAACCATATCATAATATCCTATCAAATTTGTCAGACAAGACTTTCCCTTAACAAACCCCACATTGTATCTGAATTATTGCTGCAGTCTTGTCTTGATGATCCTGCAATGAATCTTTAACCAGTGACTCCATTATTTTACCCAGAACAGAAGTTAAACTAACTGGTCTGTAATTACTCGTGTCACCCTTCGATCCCCCTTTGTGAATTGGGGATACATTTGCACATCTCCAGTCCATGGGGACCTCCCCACAGTCCAAGGATGCTCTCATAATTATGGCTAAGGGTTTGCTTAGTTGCTTTGCTGCCTCCTTTAATATAACTGGATAGATCCCATCCACCCCAGGTGCCTTTCTTATGTTTAACTTCAACAATTTCTGCTCCACTTTGCTCTCAGTTATTACAAAATCATTAAGCACCCTGCTACAATTTGATAACCTTCTGCCATTTTCAAACCTTAACTCCTCATGTGTGAATGTAGATGCAAAATACTCATTGTTTGTTTGCTATCTGAGCAGGATCATCAACAGTCGAACCATCAATACAAAGTGGACCAATCAGATTCATCCCCTTCCTTTTAGAGTTTATATAAGTAAAGAAATCCTTGCTTGTTTTCTTAGCATCTTTTTCCAAAGATTTCTCGTAATCTGCCTTCGCCTGTCTAACCTCTTTTGTGACCTGATTACAGACTAGCTTATATCTGCCATAGGCTTCTGAGTTGCTTGATAATTTATATGCATCCCATGCATTCTTCTTATCTGTCACGTGTCTCATTAGTTCATTTGATAACCATTTAGGCCTAAACCTTGAACAATATTTCTTAATAGGTTTGAAACTTTTAGTAGCTTCCACGATTAATTCCTTGAATGCTCCTCACTTAGAATTTACTGTTGGTAACATCGTCAGTTGATCCCACTGTACAGAATTTAAAAACTGTCTGAGACCACTGTACTCACCTTTGTGGAAGCAAAAACTCTTTCCTTTACCCCTGATGGTAATTATATCTTTAAGTAAATCCCACATCAATACACTGTGATCACTGCCACCTAGTCGTTCCTTTATCTGCAAATTCTGAATACACGAATGATTACTGCTGATACCAGATCAAGAGTATTACTCTCTCTCTCTCTCTCTGGTTGCCTCTCGAACATGCTGCTGCAGAAAACAATCATCCAATAAATCCACAAAAGTCTTACTAGTATGTGATTGACCAACCCACAAGTTCCGGTCAATATCTGGGAAGTTAAAATCCCCCATTATAAGACATTCTGATTTACTAGCCCACTTTCTCTGTACAACTGTTCATTGTACTCATTCGAGTCATCAGGCCTATAACACACTCCTACTCTTATTTTGTCTTTCGCAGTGCTTATGTCACACCAAACTAACTCAACAGTGCACTGTTCATCTTTTTTTTTTTTATGTGAACCCCAAACACGAGAGGTATTGGAACGTATAGTACTTAGTACCGTGCTTGGGTTTGAGGTTAAGAAGACGAAAGAAGATATTTGTTGACATTGGACTTGAACTTCTGTAGACTGTAATTTTCAGGAAATATGTACGAAGGAAGTTGTTCCAGAAAACGGCAGTTGAATGAATAAATGAGGAAGATGAAAAGTTGGTTCTGTGGGTTTGAAGTTGGACAGTAAATGGATGTTGGCTAGTGGTGGCACGTGTTTGGACTGTTTTGAAAGAGAGAGCAGGAATTATAGAAGCCAATTCATGGAAGTATCTGTAGAAGAGGCATTCAGCAGAAACAGTGCGTCTATGAGAAAGTGAGTGGAGAGACTCTGTTAGAGACGAATCATTAATTAACCTAACTGCCCTCTTCTGAATGGAATCAAGAAGCCTGAGAGAGGTTTTGGGGGCACCACCCCAGATGTGGGAACAATATTCCATGGCAGGGCGGATTTGCGATTTATACAGAGTGAGCAGCTGTTTGGAAGAAAAGTAACGCCGAGAGCGAAAGAGAAAACCAAGTTTTTTAGATGCAGAGGAAGCAATATTTGTAATGTGCTTGTGCCAAGAGAGATTAGAAGTCAGGGTAATCCCCAAAGGAGATATATCATTTTGCCTAGAAATCGTAGTATCACTAAAGATAAGCATAGCAGCAGAAGAATCCTTTTTTGCGAGATATAAGACAAGACTGAGTTTTAGAAGGGTTGAAATCAACTAAGTTGTCTTTGCCCCACTGGAGAATTATCTGAAGATCGGCATTTAAGGAATTGGTAGCAGATTTTCGAGAAGTTTTCTATATCAACTGGATGCACTTCTTTTGATTTTATGTTTTTCTTAATTAACAGCATAACACCTCCTCCCTTCCTATCCTGTCTATCCTTTCTGTACACATTGTACTCCCCAAATTCCAGTTCTGCATTCCTTATATCTGTGTTACACCACATCTATGCTATCCCAACAATGAAGTGTCTTGACCAACACTTCAAATTCATCAAATTTATTTACTATACTTCTAGCATTGGTATACATGCAAGTATACATGTACCTGTTCTTATTATTAGTTACCCTAACACATCCCATATACCCACCTGTTTCACGATGACTGTCATCAGTCCCTGAAACCCCCAACACCCCTCACACCACACCGCTGCTTATTCTAATAGAAGTAGTGCAAGAATCACCTTCACCTCTGCCTACAGCTACTCTTAACCTTTTAGTCTGTGAATCCCTCCAAGCTAGCAGTTTTCCGACCCACCTAACACTGCCTGGATAGCATCAGCAAATATTCTTGCACCCTTTCTATTTAAGTGTATTCCATCCCTGTAGAAGCAGTCTCTCCTGTTAACAAGCAGAGACCACGCTGAAAAAAAAATTCTACCCCTTGAGCCTTGCACATTCCCTCCATGGCCAAATTGATTGACAAGGCTCTCATCATGTATTCCCTCCTATCGTGTCTGGGCAGAATTGCAGACACTTTCAAATTTTAACCCTAACTCGCGACTTTTTTGCAACATTGACCTGTACTTGTTAAGTAAATCTGCAGATCTCCTACTCTTAATATCATTGGTGCCAACGTGTACAACATATCACCCTTCATGCCCTTTTACAAGGTCTTCAACTTTTGCTCCTGGCAGACATACCCTGGTCCTGTTCCATCTATCCTTTTTACACAATATATTCACCGTCTCCCTGACAATAGTCACCAACAATAACTAGTTCCTTTGGGAAAAGCGCATTCTGCCTTGGAGATTGCCACTGTGTTGCCTGATGCCCAGGAGTGAGCTCTGCCTTTGAGTTGGGCAGCTGAGAGCTTGACGGGCCCCTCATATTAATTTCTTCGAGGGCATCTACCCTACACCTCAAGCTCTCATAGACGCCCAGTAGAATGCTGAGTTGATGCCTAATTTCTAGACACTCTCTGCACCTGGCACACACAAAGACATCCTACTTGGCTAGATCATGTTCTGTTCAAGAGAGTTCGGCAAACATTTCACAAGTTGCATATTTTTTTAGGCTGTGATGCATTGGAGAATTGCCACTTTCAGTTCTCCCCCAAGTCACAGCACTCCTGCCGCTTTGTGCCCGTTGCTTTGCTGCTCTAGTCAGGGGCATGATATTTTAAATTAATAAGATTAATAAATTTAATTAATTAATTGTCAATACTACGCTATCTAACAGAATCCTAAATGCAGTAATGCGTATTACGCAATATAATTATACGTTAGAGCTGCCTAGTTACCACAATTAAAAACATGAATTCCCTACTACTCTATACAAAAACAATGGCTGCAAGATACAAACGAAATAACGGTTTTACGTATATTAAGTAGTAATCTACAAAAACTCTTCATCTAAATTAAAAATAAAAATAACCAGCGTAACAATAACTATAAGACTACGTATAAAGTACAATATAAAATAACAATTAGGTAAATAAAAAAGGCAAACACTTATCGCTTTTTCAGAGACTGTAATTCACAGCTGTAATTTTTAAAGAGAGTCAGCGCCCTCCTAGTCGAGTCTGTTTGGTGTGACAAACACTGGGAAACGGAAAATAACAGTAGGAAGGTGTTATAGGCCTAATGACTCTGACAACAAACAGTTGTGGAGAGAAATAGAGTGGGCCAGTAAATCAGAATGTCTTATAACGGCGGATTTTAACTTTCCAGATATTGACTGGAACTTGTGGGTTGGTTACTCGCATGCTAGGAAGACTTTTGTGGATTTATTGGAGGATTGTTTTCTTCAGCAACATGTTCGAGGGGCAACCACAGGGGTAGTGCTCTTGATCTGATTATCAGCAGTGTTGACTCATGCATTAGGTTTGCAGATAAAGGAACCACTAGGTGAGAGTGATCACAGTCTACTGATGTGGGATTTATTTTTTTATTTATTTTTTTTTTTTATGAAAACCCCAAACACGAAAGGTATCAAAACCTATAGTACTTAGTACCATGCATGTGTTGAAGGAGAAGTATGGGGGGAGGGGGGTGCTGGAAACTTTGCTCTAGAGACTAAACATGGGTTTCACCACTTCAAGCCTCCAATAAGCAAAGTGGTGGTATTTCACTAGTTGATGAAAGTCATCTACCACCTTAAAGATGTAACTACCATCAAGGGTAAAGAGAATAGTTTTGGTTTTTGTAAAGGTGACTTGAGTGGTCTCGGGCGTTTTTAAATTCTATACAGTAGAATCAACTGATGATTTTAAAATCAATGAATTCTAAGTGGGAAGCCTTCAAGGAATTAATCTTGGAAGCTGCTATGCTTTTCATACCAACTAAGAAATACTGTTCAAGATTTAGGCCTAAACGGATGTCAGATGAACTAATGAGGCTTGTGGCAGAGAAGAAAAATGTGCAAGATGCATATAAATTAGCAGATGACACAGAAGCCTATGGCAAATATAAGCTACTTTGTAATAAAGTCACAAAGGAGTTTAGGCAAGCGAAGGTTGATTACGAGAAATCCTTGGCAAAGGATGCAAATAAAACAACAAAGACTTCTTTACTTATGTAAACTCTAGAAGGAAGAGGATGAATCAGATTGGTCCACTTGATGTTGGTGATTTAACTGTTGACGATCCTCCTCAGATAGCTGACGAACTGAATGAGTATTTTGCATCTACATTCACATGAGTGATTCTGTAAGGAAGGGGAAGACAGAAGTTTACTAAACTCTAACAGGGAGCTAAATTATTTTGCAATAACGGAGAGCAAAGTGGAGGAGAAATTGTTGAAGTTAAACATAAAAAAGAGACCTGGGCAGATGGAATCTATCCAGTTATATTGAAAAAGGCATCAAGGAAGTAAGCAAATCCTTAGTCTTAATTATGAGAGCATCTTTAGATTCGAGGGAGGTCCCATGCACAGGAGATGTGCAAATGTAACCCCAATTCACAAAGGGGGTTCAAAGGCGACGCAAATAATTATAGACCTGTTAGTTTTAACTTCTATTCCAGGGAAAATAATGGAGTGATGCAGGATCACTCCATTATTTTATGGATGTGGGATTTACTTTAAGATATAATTACCATCAGGGGTAAAGGAAAGGGTTTTTGCTTCCATAAAGGTGAGTACAGTGGTCTCAGACAGTTTTTAAATTCTGTACAGTGGGATCAACTGACGATGTTACCAACAGTAAATTCTAAGTGGGAAGCATTCAATGAATTAATCGTAGATGCTACTAAAAGTTTCATACCTATTAAGAAATATTGTTCAAGGTTTAGGCCTAAATGGTTATCAAATGAACTAATGAGACTCATGACAGAGAAGAAAAATGCATGGGATGCATATAAATTATCAAGCGACTCAGAAGCCTATGGCAGATATAAGCTAGTCTGTAATCAGGTCATAAAGGAGGTTAGGCAGGCGAAGGCAGATTACGAGAAATCTTTGGCAAAAGATGCTAAGAAAAACAGCAAGGATTTCTTTACTTATATAAACTCTAAAAGGAAGGAGATTAATCTGAGGTGTCCACTGGATATCGATGGTTCGACTGTTGATGATCCTGCTCAGATAGCAAACAAACTAAATGAGTATTTTGCATCTACATTCACACGAGGAGTTAAGGTTTGAAAATGGCAGAAGGTTATCAAATTGTAGCAGGGTGCTTAATGATTTTGTAATAACTGAGAGCAAAGTGGAAGAGAAATTGTTGAAATTAAACATAAGAAAGGCACCTGCGGTGGTGGGATCTATCCAGTTATATTAAAGGAGGTGGCAAAGCAACTAAGCAAACCCTTGGCCATAATTATGAGAGCATCCTTGGACTCAGGGGAGGTCCCAATGGACTGGAGATGTGAAAATGTATCCCCAATTCACAAAGGGGGATCGAAGGGTGACACGAGTAATTACAGACCAGTTAGTTTAACTTCTGTTCCGGGTAAAATAATGGAGTCACTGGTTAAAGATGTATTGCAGGATCGTCTAGACAAGACTGCAGCAATAATTCAGATACAATGTGGGGTTTGTTAAGGGAAAGTCTTGTCTGACAAATTTGATAGGATATTATGATGTGGTTACAAAGGAACTGGATGCAAAATATAATTTTGATATCATATATTTGGATTTCAGGAAAGCTTTTGACACTGTTGCGCATGGAAGACTATTATACAAATTGGAACAGAATAGTATTACGGGTAAGTTGCTACAATGGTTAAAAGGATGGTTAAGTGGGAGAAGACAGATGGTGGTAATTAATGGGTGCTGCTCTTCGTGGACTAATATTATTAGTGGAGTCCCACAGGGTTCGGTTTTGGGTCCACTGTTCTTTTGTACATTTATCAATGATATTGATGAAGGTATATCAGGCTTAGTGTCGAAGTTTGCAGATGATATAAAGGTTGGCAGGGTTGTTAATGACAGTAATGGCAGTGTGCTACTGCAACAGGATCTAGATAATTTGGGCAGATGGGCTAAGAAGTGGCAACTGAAGTTTAACCTTGACAGATGCAAAGTACTGCATATGGGTAGAAGTAACCCCAGAGAAACATACCAACTGTGTGGTACTACACTTAAGGTGGTAGAAAATGAAAAAGACCTGGGAGTAATTGTGCAGTTAGATATGAAGTTTTCTGAGCAATACAGACAGGCTGCCAGGGCAGGTCATGGGGTTTTTTTACTGATATATAGGAATTTTGCTAGCAGGGAGAAGGAGATGATTGTCCCTCTGTATAAGGCAATGGTCAGACCACGCCTTGAGCACTGCATACAGGTCTGGAGGCCTCATTTTAGGAAGGATGTAGATTTGCTTGAGCGTATACAGAGAAGGGCAACAAGATTGGTGAGGGGAATGAAGGGATCCTCTTACCAAGAGAGGCTTAAGTTCTGCAAATTGCAGTGGCTGGAGACTAGGCACCTGCGCGGTGATCTGATTGAGGTGTATAAGGCCTTGAATGGGTTGAGCACGTTGAATTCTGATAGGATCCTTCCACTTATTCAGATTACGAACGTAATGGGGCTTAAATTGAAATTAAGAAAAGACAGATGTAGAATAGATGTGCGGAAATTTGCCTTTAGCCAGCGGGTGGTTAATTGCTGGAACAAACTTCCATCTGTCGTTGTGGAAGTTGATAGGTTAAATAAAGTTAAGGAGGAACTGGACAGGCATTTGGAGGGAATGGTGTGATTTTTTTTTTTTTTTTGGTGATGCTGCATAAGCTCATACACTTGCTTTCTTGCATCACATGCCACTACTACTACTACTACCACCACCTAGACAAGACTGGAGTAATAGTTCAGACACAGCATGGGTTTGTTAAGGGGAAGTCTTATCTGACCAATTTGATTGGATACTACAATGTGGTCACAAAGGAACTGGATGCAAAAAACAATTTTGATATCATATACTTGGATTTCAGGAAACTTTTGATACCACTGCACATGGAAGATTGCTGTAGAAATTGGAGTAGTATGGCATTAAGGGCAAGTTGCTGCAATGGACAGAGGGATGGTTGAGTGGAAGAAGATAGTGGTAATAAATGGACACTGCTCTACATGGACTAATGTTATTAGTTTGGTCCTCCAGGGTTCGCTGCTAGGCTTGTTGTTTTGTGTATTTATTAATGATATCGATAAAGGTATATCAGGCTTAATGTCCAAGTTTGCAGATAACACTGAGGTTGGCAGGGTTGTTAATGATAGTGGTAGTAGTAGTGGCATGTGAAAGCTGATAGCTTAAATAAATTGAAGGCTGAACTAGACAAACATTTGGAGTGACCGGATGGATGAAATGGTAAGAGGTGTTTTTTTTTTTGGCTGATGCTCTAAGTTTGCTTCCTTGCATCATATGCCTCAACTAATGCTAACTCAAGTGTTTCAGTCCTGAAATTCTTACAAAACGCATTATTTTAACATAACACATACGACAACAATTTTTGTCCATTTGTATCTGACCAAGAAGGAAAAAAAAAACAAACCGAAAACTGTTCATTCATGAAATAATTATACTGTACAGATTATGGAGCTTTGTTCATTTGTACATATATTTACAAGAATATGTTTACATGTTCATAACTCACGAAGTGGTCTTATAATTTATCATGTCTTATATATTTTTTAATTTGGTGCTTTTTTATACTGGTACTTTATAATTAATTCAGCATACAGGACTAAATCTCTAATCATGAGAAAAAATTTTAATACCTTTAATATTTAGAATTTAATTATCAATATACTATTGAATCACATAGTAGTGCAAGTTGCTTTGGCAAATGTGCTACATAAGAATGTTACAGAAAGTTTCCCAGAGGACCAAGGTATACACAACTGCCAAAACTCTTTAACACAGCTGAGTTTAATGAATAACATTAAAGAGGGACGGGAATAAAAAGAATATTTCTACTAATTTTGAAACACCTGTAAGTGGCTTCACTTAATTTTCTCTCTCGACTTTATACCTTTGTGTTTTTTATTTTTTATTAAATAAAATAAGAGCCAATTAAATAAAAATATAAAACAAAAGACATATCTTTACACATCAAAAGCTAGACTACATAAGTATTTTTAGACAAACATCCAACAATCTGAAATACAGGAATCCCTCATTGTCCGTTATGGTGCCAGAATCACTTCAAACAATGGAGCCAATCAACCTTTGTATGTATTGACTTGTATATGACATGTATTGCACAAAAGATACGAGGTGCGGCTATTAAATAATTAAACTGCACATGTGCAGCAACTACATACCAAGCACTACCTGTGAATCAAAAACACAACAGCCTAACTTGAACCTTTCCCTAGTTATCTGCCAAGTCACATTCCAACACGCTCAATTCCTTTGCAGTGAGACAGGTTTTCATTACCTTGTATTTTTGCAGTTTGTCAGAAAAACGACAGATAAAAGAATCTAACAACAAATGAACCTCAAATTTTTAACAAAACTAAAGAAAACACCAACTGAAGTAAAGTCAAAAGTGGGTTCAGTTCAGTTCTTGGACCACTGTTGTTTCGATTTTCACAAATGACATCAACGATGGGACAGAAGGCTTGATGTTAAAATGTGCAGACGACAAAGATTGGTAGAGTAGTTAATGATCAATACCAAGCAGCATTCCTTCAGGTTAACTTAAACAGGCTGCAAGAATGGTCAGAAAAGTGAGCTATGTTTTAATGCAGCAAAATGCAAGTTCTTGCACTTGAAGAATAGAAACCCCAGAATAAATTATACATTTGGTGGAGTTGAATTTAAAATAGTAGAGGAAGAAAGGGATCTGGAAGTTATAATACAAGCAGATATGAAAATTTCTGAGCAGTGTAAACAGGCAACCAGGAAAGCCCATGGTGTTCTATCAATGATTTATTGAACATTATCCTGTAGAGATATGGAGGTCATAGTCCCATTGTATAAGGCATTATAAGACCATTTGTAATAGCATGTTCAAGTATGGAGACTTCATATGAAAAAAGACAATGAGCTTCTTGAAGGGGGTCCAAAGATGGCCAACTCATATAGTGAGAAGGGTAACCGTAAGAGGAAAGACTCCGAAAGTGTGAGCTACAGACCTTGGCAACCATGCACCTCAGAGGTGACCTGACTGAGGTTTATAAGACTGAGAGGGAGTTAGTAAAATGAATTAAGGTGGAATCTTCACTGTTAAAAAAAGAATTCCAGAACTTGTGGACATAAATTCAAATTACAGGGGAAAAGGTTTAGCCTAGATTGCAGGAAGTTTTCTTTTAGCCAACAAGTTGTTGTGGGCCAAGACTGTGCCAAAAATTTTGAATAAAGATCAAAGAATGAGAAGACTCATTCTTTAATCCTTATTCAAAGAATAAGAAGGCTCCAAGTTCGTAGTAGCATTTGATGCAAGAAAGCGAGTGTATGAGCTTATGCAGCATCAGCCAAAAAAAAAAAAAAAAAAAAATCACCCCATTCCCTCCAAATGCCTGTCCAGTTCCTCCTTAAATTTATTCAACCTATCAACTTCCACAACGACAGATGGAAGTTTGTTCCAGCAATTAACCACCTGCTGGCTAAAGGCAAATTTCCGCACATCTAATCTACATCTGTCTTTTCTTAATTTCAATTTATGCCCCCTTAGGTTCGTAATCTGAACAAGTGGAAGGATCCCATCAGAATTCAGCATGCTCAATCGTGAAGATGTTTAAAAAAAAAATTGAAGGTCCGGACTTTAAGTACTGTAATTACTTGCTGCAATGAAAGTGGATGTTCCAGTACAACCCAGGACCTATAAGACAGTCAATGCAATGGAAGACAACAAAATCTTTCAGGGCAGAACTAGACAAACATTTGGAATGAATGGATCAGTGAAATGGGAAGGGGTTTTTGTTTTGTTCTTTTTCGACTGATGCTGTATAAGCCTGCTTGCTTGCATCATATACCTCTACTAATGCTAATCTCCCATGCAAAAAAAAAAAAAAAAACAAGGATGCCATAATAAAAAATGAAAACATTGCTTCTTGTTTTCTTTATTATTAAAGGAATTATTAGGGATGAATACATTCCACTAAATTAGACTGTCAGTCAAATATGCTACACTGAAGATCTGACAAAACTGCATGAAAATCTTTCAAGGAAGAGAGCTGAATTGTGGAAGGATGTTGGATGTTCCATAAAGATGCACCAGCACATAACATGGTCTCTCTGTTCACCCGTCACTGGCTAAAAAACAAATTCCTCTGTGTAAACTTTCACCCTACTTCCCAGACTTAACCCCTGGTGACTTTTTTTTTCTTCAATAAGCAGAAAAGTTTACTTAAGGGAACCAATTTTCAGTCCACTGAAGACGTTCAGAAAACACAACCAGAGTGTTAAAAAGGCTTACATAAGATGACTTCCAGAAATGTTTCTCTGTTTGGAAGAAATATATGGAACAGTGTGTTCCATATATTTCTTCTTCTTCTTCAAAATTGATTCTCTTCAAAAATTGCCCAAGGCAATTCTGAAGAGGATTACTTGTCAGGTATGAAATTTTTATTATTTCATATTTATTTATTTTATTTTATTTATTTAATTGCAACAGTATCATTATTCAATTGGCAGACCTTTTATGTTCCAAAGGCAAATAATAATAATAAGTTAGGTTATGTGCATAAAAAGCAGAGATTTTCTTTCAGACCAGGTCCTGCCCGCTAAAGAGAAGAGTTGGTGGCTCAAGAATATAATTCAAATTCTCAAGTCACAAACTCTTTTTCTCCTTAGTATAAAGTTCATATAATGTAAGCTGTAAATAAAGTTACAGTTTATTTCTGCAAACACTCAGATACTGCAGCCTCGTTTTTTCTAAAAAAAAAAAAACAACTGATTTTTGGTTATTTTATTTGATTGTCTTTCTCCTTACAAAGCTTTGTAATGTTTAAAGTGTCCATGACTTCTTTATTAGCACTTTTGTGAAATTCTTGGTTTACATGCATGTGTAAACAAAATTAGAAAATTTATATTAATTTCATTAATAACAGTAAAAACTGTAAAAATATCTGAATATATTTGCAAGTAACAGCTAGAATGCAGTTAAGTAGGCAGAAAGATGACTAAACATGAAACTAAGTGGTTTGCTGTTTGCGTCGCTGAGGAGGGAGAGGTGCTTAGTTTTGATTGGTAGGTCGTTATTTAACAACACTGTACATATAATTTTATGTTTCTTGTTCGCTTTTGCATGTTGCGCTTTTTTTTTTTTTATCAAGTGACTTTTGTTAGTTCTCTTTTCAGATTGTGATGATATCGCTGGCAGTCCATTTCCAATTATTACAGCTTGCTTCTAGTTGAAAGATAAGTTGAATATTTGTTTTTCTTTTTAAGTAGTTTTAAAAAAGGTCAGGTTAGCTTACTCCACTAATCCAGGATGAAATCAAACAAAAGGAGTGTGGGTTTTTTAACAGACTTTCATAAAAAGGTATTATTACGCTACTTCAGGACGAATTCAAGCAAAAGAAGTGTGGGTTTTTAATAGAATTTCATTTTTGGATAGTGAAAAAAGGTTAGGTTTTTAGGCCACTAATTTGGGATGGATTCAAGCAAAATAAGTGTGGGGTTTTTTGGGAGAGTAAAATTAGCATATACGAGGAAAAAAATTCCTAAAACATTTTATCAGTTTTTTTTTCCTTTCTACACATTGTACGATATTTCTACTGTTTGTTCAGTTGATAATATCATTGGCATCCCTTTTTTATAATTACAGCTTGCTTCAATATACAGTATCACTGTTCATCGAATGCTGTACAAAGATAGACTTCAGCCCAGAGAAGAGGAAATGTGATAGACCTTATCAAATAACAGAAGATAGCTTAATGTGCAAATGGAGATTAAAGCAGTGTGTGGGATTGGCTTGTTTCTGCCAATTAATGTTGGTGCCACTCCTACCCATCTTTGCAAAAGATAAGTCATGTAGTTTCATGTTTAATCATTCGACCACCCACTTTCTGTATTTTTACCCAAGAAACATTTAAGGTTCAAATGAAATTTATAACTTTGAGAAATTCTCAATAAATGCACAAAGCAAACTGATTTAACAGCAATATTAGCTATCACAGACTCTGATATGCAATTGAATTAATGAAACATCAAATAACAGAATGACAAACAATGAGGACTTTACATCACAATCCAGCATGTTATGGACCTGTGAATGCCAGATTGTAGGAAGGAAGGGGTGTGTAAAATGTGTTAGTTGTCTGATGGCACTAGGGGTTCCCCCCCACATCTCCGCGTTGTATTCTTTGTACGTGTGACACAGAACTCTGTGGAGGCCAGAGATTTAAAAAGTGTGTGGGGAGTTGTTTGTTGTGTGGTGTTATGTTCTGTTGTTTCTCTAACCATTTAACCGTTGGGACCCTATTAAGACCCATCGCTGGCCATATTTTGTCATGAGTAGGCAGGTCAGGCACCAGTAAATTGTTATTGTTTGTTATTTGTTTTTTTTTTTTTTTTAGGAGCATTAGCAACTAAGGCCATATTGCTCCGGGGATATGTGGTGGTCATTCCCTGACCTTTCCGCATCCTCCGTATTTGATGGTCACGTGCTCAAACCCGGGTCTAATCAAGAAGCGTGTGCTACGCACTGCTGCTCCTGCCCACGAAGGCGACTCAGTGGCAATGCCTATATATATAAAAAGGGTGAACACTAGAATTTGGAAAAGCCGAAAGAGATTTACAAGAAAGTAGTAGAATTTAGGCATTGATTAGAATTTGGTGGCATTGTTAGGAGCATACTCAGTCGGTTTAGTTAGAGTGTGGGGGAAGGGGGAGAATGAAGACTGGGGAGAAACAGGTAGAAGGATGTGGACGATAGATTAGGCATCCCCAAAGAGGTCATTGGTGTGTGTGTGTTTGTGTGTGTGTGTGTGTGTGTGTGTGCGCGCGCGTGCACGCGCATGTAAGCAGAAATAAAAATAATAAGTTCAGCTTACCAGGACCGGAGACTGCAAAAACATAGCCATATTCTGACTCCTTCTCCACATCCTTTACTTTAGGAAGAGCCATTTTACTCCTATATGGAAAAAGTGAATGGCAAATTATTTGAAATACTATTAATGAACAATGGATAGATGCTAAAAAAGAAAATAGCTAACATAGTAATTATAACTGATTACCCCTGAAATCTAAATTCATGCAAAATAATATAGGTTTTTTGCATCCATATTAAACTAAGTGAACAAAATTTCAAAATAATGCACATTATTCATACATTTAGCTGTCATCATCAGTAATTCAGTCTTGTGACTGGTCAGTTCCTCTGATGAGCAGTCGCCATCTTTATCTCTCCTGTGCCATTTGTTTTAGTTCCTCAAAGTTTTGGAGTCCTGCTTCATCCAGCATCCCAATGAAGGTCTTTTTTGGTCTACCCCTAGGGTATTTTCCCTCCACAGTCCCCTTACATTGCATCCAGAAGCAATCCGCCATGTTGAATCACATGGCCCATCCATTTTAGTCTAGTTGATCATATTCTACCTAAAATTTTCCTTTGTTCTGGGACACATCTTATTACTTCCACATTTGGACTTTTTCAGTACATTTAATTTTTTTCCATCCTGTGCCAGCACCGCATCTCGAAGGCCATTTGGCGGCATTGTTAGCTGTATTGCAGCTTATTAAATTCAAAGCAAATTAAAGCAAAACATTATAGTATGGTTTGATAAATACTAAAATAAAAAAAATAAAAAAACTTTCATCCCACCTGACTTTTTGAAGAATTCCTACTTCAAGAATTCCTTAACACTGTCAGAATATGAGAAGAAAGATATATTCCCCCCTCATCTCTGAAGCCTTACAGAATGCTGGTATATAAAATAAGGTATATATAAACAAGGTATGTAAAATAAAAAATAAGTTTATTATGTAAAAATAATTCCAAAAAATTAAACATAGTAAAATAGTAGTGTGTGGAAGAAGCTGAGGTTTTAAACCGAGGCTAGAAATGATCTGTTGCAGCAAAAAGTTGCATAAAGAGAAGGAAAGTATTAGATTCCTAGAAGTAAATAAAAATTTGATTGATGACTGCACATTTTTGTTTTAATTTTTATATAAGACTGCATTACTTATTTTGTTTTTCCCATGTACCACTGCACAAGAGAGTGTACCAACAGTAGAACACAAACCAATATGCTAGAAAATACTGTTTTTTAATATGATGATCTCCTTTTCTGTTTTTCTTTATCCTCCCCCATACTTCTCCTTCAACCCATGCACGGTACTAAGTACTATAGGTTTTGATACCTTTCGTGTTTGGAGTTTTCATAAAAAAAAAAAAAAATCAAATTTTTATAAATGGCAGGTCAAAGCCCATAGTATTCTAGTATCGCAAAGGTTCAGAAGTATAAGTACCTTTATATTGGTCAACGATTTCTGTAGCCTGTAATTTTCAGGAAACAGATAGTTTGTTTGTTTGTTAGTTATTTGGTTTTTAGGAGCATTAGCAACTAAGGCCATATTGCTCCGGGAATATACGGTGGTCATTCTCTTGACCTTTCCGTATTCTCCGTATTTGGTGGTGACGGGCTCGAACCCCGGTCTAATCAAGAAGCATGTGGTAGGCACTGCTGCTCCTTCCCACCTGGCTACGGAGGTGCCGTGGAAACAGATAGAGAAAACTGCATAAAAAGATGCATAAAGAGAAAATAAATAAAATGTGTAAAAGGTATAAAAAGTTGATTCAGCAGATTTAGAGTTTAAAGGGTGTTGGATGACTAACACATATCCAGTCTGGATTGGAAGACAGTGGCGAAATTAGATGCTAAAAAGAATAGAATCTACTTTCCACATTTGCAGTGGAAATATATGCAACAGAAAGTTACTTTTTTTTTTTGGTTTTTAGGAGCATTAGCAACTAACGCCATATTGCTCCGGGGATATGCGGTGGTCATTCCCTGACCTTTCCGCATCCTCCGTATTTGGTGGGCATGGGCTCGAACCCCAGTCTAATCAAGAAGTGTGTGCTATGCACTGCTGCTCCTGCCCACCTGGCTACGGATGCGCCTCAACAGAAAGTGAATATCTATATGACAGGAAGCAGAATTAGCAAAGAGGATTCACTGATGACTACCAACAGCTCTCTTCTGGATAGAGTAGTTTTGGGGGCAACACAAAACTACTCAAAACTATAGACAAAAAAACATTTTATTATTATTTATTAAACTAGGTGGTCCCAGCCAGCTTTTCTGGCAAACCTGCCACCCATAGGCAATACTATACAGATCACAAACATATACAGTGAAACTTCTCCTAACGGACACCTCTCTTTAACGGACATCTCTCTACAACGGCCATTTTCAAATTCCCCAACTCTCCTCTATTGGTTTTAACGTGTTTTCAGCTTCTGTCTAGTGGACATTCTCTGTAACGGATGCGGACAGGCAGTCTGCACTGTTTCGTTAAGATTAGCACTTAATTTGATCTCCCTATAATGGACAGCGGGCGAGCTCATGGCCCTTTTTCTAGGAACTTTTCTTCCACGTATTGCCTCAATCGTGTGTTTATTTTCTATTTCCGATTCTCTGAATTTTATCAAGGTTTACGTCACGGTTCTAAACCCTTTTTCAAGAATTTTAAGGCAATTTTAAACGTTGTTGTTGTTGTTTGGTTTTTAGGAGCATTAGCAACTAAGGCCATATTGCTCCAGGATATGCGGTGGTCATTCCTTAACCTTTCCGCATCCTCCGTATTTGGTGGTGACGGGCTCGAACCCCGGTCTAATCAAGAAGCGTGTGCTACGCACTGCTGCTCCTTCCCACCTGGCTACGGAGGCGCAATTTTAAACGTTTAACGATTTTTCTTTCTTTCTTTTTTTTTTCTCCCTCAGACTTCTTGTTAGCGGACACTTCTCTCTAACGGACAAATTTTCGTTCCCCATGGCTGTCCGTTAAAGGGAAGTTTCACTGTACTGAACTAGTTGGTTACCCTCCCCGACATGTGGAGCCAGCCAACGATTCACTTTCTGTGTACTGATAATACCAAATAAAGAAACAGAAAAGACAGTAGAAGAATAGAGAAATAGGAGAGGAAAACGGACTCAGTACACAGCTTGAAGCAGCAGCAATCAGTAAGTCCATGCATCCTGAAGCAAAAACTAAAAAGTCTGTCTTGTTCCTGACCAACTGCAGCGTGTTCTGGAATGATGGACACCACATTCTAAGAACAATTCATAGCTGAGCAACTTGCACAAGTAGGTTTCATATTCTTATATCAACATTTCTGAAAAGAGCTAGGGATTTCCTAGAGCAATCTCAGCACACATTGTAGTTTAATAATAATTCTTTAACTTATGATTTTTATAATCCAAGTAAATATGCTGAGAACACTATAGGAAACCCTAGTTCTAAAACAAATGGTTAATTTCCAATTTCTATTATTATGATATCTACTAGCTCTTGAGAAAAAGTTTACATTCTTCAGCAAACTCAAGTAAATTCTGTTCATATAACTCCTTTGTTAAGTCGTGCTCTTCAATATCAAAAATAATAACACAGGGTGGTGGTGGCCTGAAACGCTTTAGCATTAGCATTAGTAGAAGCATTTGATGCAAGAAAGCAAGCTTATGCAGCATCAGCCAAAAAAAAAAAAAACTCACTTCCACTTCACCCCTCTGTTCGTTCAAAATACCTGTCCAGCTGAGCTTAATCACAAAGAGCAATAATTTATTAAACGTAAATTGGATTCAAGAAACTGAACATCCTTACAAGAACAATATTTCATGGCAAGATGGATCTAAGAATTGTATAGAGTTAATAACTACTCAGACGAAAAAATACTGGAAGCAAAAGAAAGAGCTTTGCTTTCTGGGTGCAGCTGAAGCAAAATTGAAGCGTCTGGAGACAAGGCACCTGTGGGGTGATCTGATTGAGGTGTATAAGACCTTGAATGGATTGAGTAGGCTCAATGCTGATGGGATTCTTCCTCTTGCTTAGATTACAAACCTGAGGGGGTATAAACTGAAATTGAGGAAACTCAGTCTGAAAGCAATCCTTGGCAGAATGCCCATAGCCCACACATTTATAACATCTAGAGGCTATCACGAAATCCCTTATGTTGTGGGCAGACCATCCCAATAAATTCTACTATCAAAGACAGTTGTTGAATAGATGTGTGGAAATTTGCTTTTAGCCAGTGAGTAGTTGACTGCTGGAACAAACTTCCATCTATCATTGTGGAAGTTGATAGCTTAAATAAATTCAAGGAAGAAGTAGACAAACTTTTGGAGTGAATGGATGGGTGAAATTCGAAGGGTTTTTTTTGTTTTTGGCTGATGCTGTATAGGCTTGCTTTCTAGCATCATATGCCTCTTCTAACACTAATGCTAAAGTACTGCTGGACCATCTAGACAGGAGTGCGGGTTTACTCCAGTCACAGTATGAGTTTGT
The DNA here is from genome assembly GCF_048544385.1 of Mastigoproctus giganteus. Lineage (NCBI taxonomy): Eukaryota > Metazoa > Arthropoda > Arachnida > Uropygi > Thelyphonidae > Mastigoproctus > Mastigoproctus giganteus. Next base: position 20,820,267 of record NC_143583.1, read on the forward strand.
TAGAGGTAAATCTTGTCTTACCAATTTGATTTGATACTATGATACAGTCACAAAGGAATTGGATGCAAAAAAACTTAATATCATATTTTTGTATATCATATAAAATACGGATGTATTGTATTCTCTCACTCAAAGATTAGGGTTGATGATTCTATGTATTTTGGGGTCGGGCTTGGGGTCCATGAGCCTCTAATTCCATAGTGCATTGGATCATTGATTTTGTCTATGAGGGTGTAGAATACATGTAAACTATTTGTATAGTCATTCAGCAATGGAGAGTATTAGCACTGAAGTGTTCTACAAGACATCATAGAGGTAATTTCTCCATTTCTTAACTAATATTGTTATACATAAAAAAAATTACATAGCATACAAAAAAACGTTAAATCATGAAATATAAACATAATCCTAATAGTTGTTTCCATTAATCTGTGCAGAAGAATGTTGAGTGCACAATTTCAAAATTATGCATGTGCACTTTTTTTGTAGCTTAGAATTTTGTTTAGTATACTGCTCATAGCCGTCTACCGACACTAACAGAATTTAAAAATGTTTGGATCTATGGCTACAATAACACTCCATAATTTTCTATTAAAACAATAGTTTATTAATTCTGCTGAACATAAAATAACAACAAACATTAAAGATATACTCCCACTTTCATAGAGTTATAGAATGATATTATTTCAGGCTTTTTAGCATTATCTGTTGATCAACAATTTTTGTTATCATGATGCCAGAATAACATTTTTGTCTTTTCTGGTAACGTAAAGACAATGGTAATATCTATCTGGTCTCCAAAGCTTGAATTTTCTTCTCTGTGCTTTGTGTTTACAAACTTTGGTGGAAGTTGCCGTTTGTTCTTTCTGACAGTTCCCACATATGGTTAAATTGTGGTGTTTCTGAAGGTTTTTTTTTTTTTTTTTTTTTTTTTATCAGGGGGGAAAACTTGTAAACTAGTTGTCACAGGTTTTGACTGGCTTTGATTGACATTTGTGGCTCAGATTAACTGATTGAGGATTATGAATAATGCTAAATATTTTGGAGGAAATAATGATTCCTGAAGTTGTAGAAAGTTCATGGAGCTAAAGGGAGTTGGGGGGGTAAGGTTTGACAATTGAATGAATTACATATTAGATGTAGTTGGAGATTATGAGATGCTGGAATACTGTCTGAGGCATGCTTCAGGCTAGGTATACACTAGTGTGAAACCATGGGAAGAAAGTTGAATACAGCTCCTGAGAATAAAGGTATTGGAGATCAGCAGGAATGGCATGAAGCAGTTCACAATGATTGACATTTGGAGACTAGATTAACTTGAGGATTATAAATAATAAATTAGAATTATGAATAATACTCAAAGGTTAAAATATTTAGAGGAAATAATGACTACTGAATTTGTAGAAAGTTCTTGGAATGTTTGTGGAAAACGGATTCACAAAGAAAGCTGAAAAACATTTCTCCCAGGGCTAAGACAATGCTTTTTTAGAAAGTGAGAGAATGGAACTGGTGAACATTGAACTTGAACAGCATTTATTTGATATAATTAAAATATCTGAGCAGGACCTGTGAAGTTCTGCATACCTCAGGCCATAAAGAAGATGCATAAAGGGTCACCACCCAGTATCTCTCAGGATTTCAACTAATTACTTTGTGAAAATCATGAAATATTGCTTTTAAAACAACTAAAATTAAAGTAAGTCTATATTTTTATGAAAATAGAAAAGGTTTCAATCATTAAGCTTGAATCAAAAAAAAATAATTTTTTTTTTTTTTTTTTCAGAGCACATGAAAGCTATCTTGTGAGCTCTACCAGGTTAATATTATGATTATATTTTGCAAATCCAATTTTCAAAAACATTTTTGAAAAAATTAGTAATCCTTTAGTATGGTGTCCCAAAATTGCAACATTCCTAGTTCATCAATTCAAGCTAACAGGCTGTGACAAAAAACTGCTATTTGGAGTTTGTCATTTTTGCCTCTTGGTTCAGCATTGGGTGAAAGAGATTTGCCCTATTTTCAGTAAAATTCAGAAAAAATTAAAAGAATATACATTTTTTATTTTTACTTTCCTGCTCTTGTAGTCCTTTTATTTTTACTTTCCTGCTCAGCAGAATTAATAATGGCTGTAAATTTACATATGTAATATATATGCTCAGAAATATAGATGCAAATGTTGTTTTAAAATTTTACCCTTAACAGTTTTCTGAGCTTAAAAATGGAAGAGATTTCATGCTTATATTTTATGAATGACTTTTTTTTCATTTTAACCTGAAATAATATTTTTTCGTTTTTTTTTTTAAAATAACATGTAAAAAAAAGCTTTTTTAAATATTTTATTAAAAGTTACATAAAGTAAGTACTTCAGCATATAAAAAAAGATAATGATATGTAGCAAGCAGAATTCAAAAAAATTAAAAATTTTCATGATAAATAACGAACAAAATTAAGCACCTGTCAGACATTGCGCACAGTATCTGGGGCACAACTATTACTGCTGTGTGTGTTATTTGGTTTTAAGGAGCATTAGCAACTAAGTCCATATTGCTCCAGGGATATGCGGTGGTCATTCCCTGACTTTTCAGCATCCTCTGTATTTGGTGGGCACGGGCTCAAACCCCGATCTAATCAAGAAGCATGTGCTACTTCTGCCCACGGAGGCGCCGTGTGTGTGTGTGTGTGCGCGCGCGCGCGCGAGAGATAGAGAGAGAGAGAGAGAGAATTAATGCACATTATGGAAATTGTGAGATTAGACGAACTATTCAATTGCATTAGAGGTGGATTAAGTCTATATGGTGCTGACTAACCCTAGGTGCCTAAAGGTGCAATTTAAACAGTAGCAACGTATTTGCCTATGTTTAATCTAATGCAAAAACTAATGTTAATACAGTACTAATATCATGCAAGCTCTGGCGTTGATGTGGGCAGCTGAGAGCTTGATGGGCCCCTCAATTTAGATCCTTCGAGGGCATCCACCCTGTCCTTCAAGCTCTTATATAGGCCCATAACAACGCTGAGTTGTCGTCTGATTTCCTTACACCGCACGCACACAAAGGCATTCCCCATGGCAATATCATGTCCCGTACCCGATTGCTCCACAACCACATCATGCAAGCAGTGCATTTTAAAAGGCTGTGATTCAGAGGGCAACTGGCCCCCTCAGTTCTCCCCTGAGCCACAGCACTGCCATTAGCTTGAGCCTTTTGCTTTGCTGCTCTGGTCTGAGTCATGATTTCGACTTAATTTGAATAAAATTTCAATTTCAGTACAAATTTATAACCCAATATTTTCTAGCAGGGATAAGGATCAATCATTATCAATCCATTCATCTACATGGCCATTCCGGCATCAGCAAATAAACGGCTGATGCTGTTTATTTGCTGGTTTCTGCCATCCCAATAAGTTTTACCAATTATACAATACATTTTAGTGATTTGTTAGTAAGGGCCATTTTTTTATTCTGTAATTAGCGTCAGAAAATTAATACCAATTAATTTTATATATATATATATATATCCCTTCCCCACAACGGGTTACCAATATTTACATTGTGTAATATAGGAACGAAGACTCATCTAGGAGACCATCCATCTCACAGCAAAATGAATATTCCAAGTACAGTACTGTAATATAGTTTTACTTTTACTTGACGATTTTCCCGCACCAACAATAAACAAGCATTATAAAAACACTTTTTTCACAACGAACAAAAAAAAAAAAAAAAAATCGCATTTTATGTCCGTGCATTAATTGTACTCTCTTCTCTTAGCGACCGTATAAACAACTAAGTATAACCGCCTTTTAACTGTGATACAATCCGCGTTCTAGTCACTGCATGGCAACAAAAACTCAAGATAAAAATTCGTTTTAATTTTTAAATTAAAATACCTTTTTTTAAACATGGTTTTATTGTAAACAGTCTCACAACCGAATAAAATAAAAAAAAACTTATATTGTCATTAATTTGCAATCGGGCAGTATCTTGAAAGAAACTGGAAAACAAAACTAATGAGGCGCCCAAGCTTGTTCTGAAGAACAAAAAAGCAGCTCTCTTAGAACTGTCAAGAAAGAAAAACAAACCAGCGGTTGCCAGCACGCGTGGCACTTGAGGACTGCGCAACTCTTGTTAGTGGCACCCTTCCGAGAAAAAAATAAAATATATATATGCTATAATAATAAATATGACAAATAAAAATAAAGAAGATGGCAGTTCGAAACACACGGAAAGCCAAGGCCAAAATAAAAGGTTAGCCGAAATATGAGCAAAATGTGGTAACCTTTAAAATAAAAATTACGTCGGAATGTCAAAAGAAGGTAATGGCAATCTATTTATTTTTATTTGTCATATTTATTATAATATGCATATATTTACATTTGCATCCATTGTTGCTGCTTCAGTATTAAAATCAGAAATGAAGCGAAACCCATGGAGGTGTCCAAAGTGGAAGGTGCTTCATGCCCCAACGAGTGTAGCCAAAATTATATCAGCATTTTTCACTTGGATTTCCTTCCAAGGCATATATATTGAGATAGCTGACTGATTAAAATACAGTTATTATTATCACCCATGTGGTGCAAGGAAGCCCGACGCTTTTTGCTGCACTAGCCAAAAAAAAAAAAAAAAAAAATTGAGAGAGAGATTATGATATCCAGCTCAGGACCATGGGTGTGCCAAGCTCATACACCAGTAGCGCGTTATACATTCATGAGGCCCAAGACAAGATAGAATTTGGCGGGGGGGGGGGGGGTTCTCATCTAAAGAAAAAACTAATCAAGAACATTTTTCAATTTCATTTTATTTTGACAAGAAAATAAACAAATTATATGACATAAGAACAAAAATATATTTCTTAAAAATCGGTAAAACCATTTTTGATAAAAACGTAATTTTCAAATTAATCTTAAAGTAAAGTTCATTGACCTTGGCAGGTAGAAAGTTCAGTTTCCGATAAAAAAAAATCACTTAAAAATAGTATTAGTAAAAAAATAAAATAATAAAATAAACACAGCAATGAGTTTTTTTAAACAGTAATTTTAGGACCATTCTCTGATCGGGACTCTAGGCAGATGTCTTCTTTGCCCATAGGATAACGCTCCGATGATTATTGATAGCACATAAAATTAACATTCTTCAAGTACTTCATACTTTTTTGGAGATAGGAATCAACTTTGGTAGTCAGCTTTCTAAAAGACGGAAGAAAGCTGACTACCAAGTCGACAACTCCTCTGACCGTTTGGTCGTCCTGGAGTATAAACAGAAAAATTTATTTATTTATTCTTCTAACAGCTTGGTAAGCACGTGACTATTAACGCACATGTGTAAGCGTGCGCGGTTAACTAGCTTAGGTAAGTTAAGGGACGCTAGTGAGCTTCTCACAACATCGATTCTCTGAGGATGAATTCATTTGTTAACTTGCATTAAATTTACTTTATAAACGTAAAATTGTTTTAATGGATTTAAAGCGTTTATGATAAAATCCGGTTTTTTTTTTTTTTTTTTTTGCTTTTTTTTCGTAGTTAGCTAAAACATTTTGTAGACTAGGGGAGGATCGGTGGGGAGAGCATTGATTCCGGTAGCTCCTGGATTCGCTTATTTCCTTATCGCGATGCATTACCCATATAATATATGTCACTCTGCACGAAAAAGTTGGCCATACCTGCTACTGCCATTACTTAAGTATAAAAAATACCTGATATACTGATAAAAACAATGTTAAAAATACAGTAATAATAATAAAAAAAAAAAACATCACAACTCCAATTATTGCTTTTCTTTGTGACAGACGCATACGGAAAAGCAATAAACCACTAATAGAATACACGTATGCAACGAATAAATAAGAACTTAGAATTAACGACTGATCTCCAGATGTTCCTCCGTAGCCGAGTAGTCAGGAGAAGGAATGCAGTAGCACACGCTCTTTGAGTAGACCGGGGTTCAAGCCCATGACCGCTAAATACGGTCGATTTGCCAACCCGCACTGGACCAGCGTGTCAGATTATGGTCCATTTCCCTCAGCATGAATTGTTGAGGAGCTTCTATCCTGCAGTGGGTTGATAATGGCTGCAGTTTTCCTTTTTTTACCTCCGGATTATGGGTACCTTGTCACTGCGTTGCGGCCATGGCCAAATTCGAGACGGATGCAAGCAAAAGAAGTGTGGGTTTTTTAAGTCTTTCATTTCTGGCTAGTGAAAACAGGTTATATTAGTTTACGCCAGTAATTCAGGACGGATTCAAGCAAAAGAAGCCACTTCCTCCGGAGGTGTACCCATAATCTGGAGTCAGTGGCGTAGCTAAGTTTTTTGGTGCCTTAGGCAAGAAATCATTTTGGGCCCCTTCTTTTTATTAAAATAAATTTTAATTAGGTATAATATAAAAAAATGTTAAATCATTTTAATAACATAAATATGTATTTTATTTACGATTTATTTATAATTTTACAAAATTAAATTTGAAAATTAATATTACAATATGATACTACTTATTAAATACAATTTGACAAACAAAATATTATACTGTAACTAATAAATTTACGAAAAAGCTAAAATGTTACTTTTCGTCCTTTTACATTTGCGAAATCATTAATAATATTTTTTAAATCCATTTTACTGGCAAATTTATGCTCAATAGCTATCATTGATAACTAAATTTAAATTGTGATTTGCACAATGAATGTACTCTGCATTTGATTGGATCCTTTTAATGCGTGACTGCACACCATTATAAACCCCACTCATGGCATTAGCCCCATCATATCCCTGACCATAACATTTTTCAATGGGAACATTTATTTTGTGTAATATTTTCATTATATTATAGTTCATGATTTCTGCCGAATGATCATTCATGTCACAGAGTCCTAAAAACGTTTCACAAATTTCAAAATCTTTGGATTTTTCATTTTCGTCGTGAATTACGTGAACATGTCGTACAATAACACTTAATTGATCTTTTTTGTGAGATCTTGAGTAGGATTTAAAATTATTGAATAGAATGGTGCTGAATTAATTTTAAGTGTTAATTTTGTTAATTTGGTACCTAAACATCCCGTTAACTCATTTTGGATAGTGAGGCTTAAATAAATTACTGAACCAGATGGCTTAATAATTTGTTTCATTACGCCATCATAGTAGGAAAGTAAATGGACTTTCGATAAAAAAAAATTGCCATTGTAATCTTCCGAAAATCCTTCCGGATGACCGTGTTAAATTCTAATGCTAAATTTAACTTCCGAATGCTAAAGAATTTTTAGCCAACATAAGCGTTATCCAAAATAATCGTTCTAGTACCATTTTCCAAAATGAGGATCTGTATCTTACTTGTTCCTCAAGATCTTTATCAATCGTTGCTTTCTTTTGCCACATTTCATGTATGGCACATGCCTCGATATGATGTTGTGAAACCTCAGTGTTTATCCGAAAAGACAGATTTTTCCAATCTTGTAGTCCGGAACACTGCTGACTTTTAACTGAAAACAGCCAGCATGGTTAGCAATATGCCGCATCTAAAATTTGTGAGTAGCACAGCCATAAACGAGGGACTGGACCATACGTTGAAGTAGAATAGCAGGTTTTTTTTTTTTTTTTTGTTAGTTGTTGGCGCATCAGCTTCTGTGGCTATAATGCACCTCCCAAAGTTTTTGTATTTTACTGTGATCCAAGCCCGAGGTGGGATTCGAACCCGCGACCTTTGAGTTGCCAGGCAGGCACTTTATCCACCTAGCTAGCCCGGTCGGCTAAAGAATAGCAGTAGGTGTCACTGAAACTTCTGTTTTGTTGTTCAGGATCCCTTGTAAGTGGTCCTTTAGGCCTATGAGGTGATAAACTCAATGTTTCTTTTTATTTCATTGGAAATGTTGATGTCCACGTATTCTCCAAGATAGGTTGACGGAATAAATGGTGCAGTGTGTTCAACACTAATTTCAGATGAAGGCATATCTATGATTGTTGTGAATTGTTTTCGTTTGATAACCCTGCTTGGTTTAAATGATCTTCAGATTACACCAGCATCATTCTTTTCCATATTTTCCGATTCAATACTGGTCTTTTCTTTACCTCTCCTGGATATAATTCATTACTGTATTTTGTAAAGAAATTATCTAATTTAGGTAATTTATTGACTGCTTGTTCTTTTGCTTTCTTCTTGGGCTCCACTCTTTCCTTTTTTCTTTTCATCCAGTTTTAACTAAAAATTTTATTAATTTAATTTTAAACTTTATATTTTAAATACAAATAGCAATAATAAACAAATACATTTTTGTATGTCTACTGTTTTGATAATGACTTGAACAAACTTGAAATGAAATTAACCAACTAACAACTTTTGAACAGCGTATATGGCTAAATGTTCGTATACCCCCCCCCCCCCCCATCAAGTTGGGGAATCCTTAACACCATACGGTATGACGCAGACACATACAGTAACCGAACGGGTGTCAGATCACTACAAAGTTGCATTTGTAAAAGCAAAATAAAGACTGCCGACGCCTGGGTTTATGTTTTGGGGATAAGATATAAGAATTTCTTCCTTATTCTAAATGTCTCACATTGTTGAAGAGCTCAATGAGAAAAATATTTTCATTACATGTTGCGTCGTCTGTCTAGAGGCCCTGGTGAAGTAGGGCCCCCATAGGCTTTGCCTACTTTTGCTATACGGTAGCTACGCCCCTGTCTGGAGTATAACCGAATTAATAGACTATAAAACATTTAAGGGCAAAGGCTTCATGCTACGAGGTAGAATGACTAACATATAGGTTAGCGCAAAAGCATAATTTTAACGTAGCCATATACCAAAATAGTTTAATTAATTAATTAAATTGGCATCGTTTTGGTTATATCTCATTGTGAATGCCTTCACAACTAGTTGCCATGGTATTGTACTACCTCAAATAAATAACATTTCACCAGTGGAGAAGACCGAATTAATATTAAAACTACGTCAGTGTGCATTTTAGTATTCGTTTAATATGATCTTCACTTTCTATCTGAATTATTATGTTATAACGAGCATTATTATTTCTAGCCATATGGTGCAAGGAAGCCAGAGCCTTATGCTGCAACAGCCAAAAAAAAAAAAAAATTGAGTACCCTGAGAGAGAGAGAGGAGGGAATCACCAAAAGGGAAGAATGATATACAAGCTAGAGCAAACAACGAATTCTGCCTCCCGTTCGAGAGATCTCAATTCTGAAACCTTGAAAAGATCAATCTTTTCAAGGTTTCAGAACTTATTTAGAACATTCTTAGGAATGTATGTACTAAATTTAATGTCGATGGGTTAATCCTTCCCAATATATAATTAATATATTATTTACGTATTTATATTAATAAAAAACAAATAACATGTGCAATTCGCTCAGAGGAGGGGTGCCCTCAAAGTAGAGCAAACAACGAATTCTGCCTCCCGTTCGAGAGATCTCAATTCTGAAACCTTGAAAAGATCAATCTTTTCAAGGTTTCAGAACTTATTTAGAACATTCTTAGGAATGTATGTACTAAATTTAATGTCGATGGGTTAATCCTTCCCAATATATAATTAATATATTATTTACGTATTTATATTAATAAAAAACAAATAACATGTGCAATTCGCTCAGAGGAGGGGTGCCCTCAAAGTAGCAAGGCAAAATCCTTGCCATTCTTTCAATATTAATTCTCGCAACAGGGCTCCCTTAACTCGAAGACCAACAATAGATTAACGATAACCTTTTTCCCTTGTGCTCCCCCACCTAAAACGAATTACTACACAAATCTAACCATACAGCTAATGTGGTGAAATTTAGTAAATACTTCTTTGAGTACAGAATTGTTTTTAATCTCTGCGATACACTGTTATTTTCCAATCGTACACACTCGAAATGCCAGGTGTATACCATTGTGTGAAATGTTGTTCAACTGGTGTCCAGCAAGCATTGCCCAAATGTTCCCTGAATTTTTTTAGCAAAAATTGAGGAATCTACATTTCGATGTCCTTTGAATTAATAAAGGAAAATATCCTTCATATATACTAAAAGCAAATGACCATCATGTAAGCTGAATTACTGTTTCCAGTAAGGGAGACGAGGGTTTTACGTTCCCTCCCTCCTATTAGCAAAACACTATAAAGATTATATTGTTTGGCCAGTTACGTGTAATTTGGGTTTAAGTTACTTAAAGTTATTTTTTTTTATTTGTATATTTATTTCATTATAAAAAGCCAGTGGGTTTTTTATCCCTCGCTCCTAAAAGAACCTGATCACTGCACTTGATATGGATCCCGGAATTGACACCTCCATTACCTGGACAAGACTTGACCAACAGTGACAAACCACCGGACTTGACTAAACTGGACGGGATCTGGTCCCATGAGTGATATCCCAAATGGGAACACCAATACCACTGAAGACCAATTGCAGCTTGCTGCTGGCCATCTTGACTCTCAAACCATGCTCCCTTGCATGGTCCTATCTCTTCCCCTCTCCTCCGGCAGGGGGAGGAGACGGTCTTTTCCATCCCCTCCTTGCCATTCCTCTCTTCGCCTGGTGGGGCATAGGCCTGCCCCAATGATTATTTGGGGTCGCCTTCTCTATCGTCCCCATATGTCTTTTCCCCCCAGCCTTCTGTCTCCCCCACTCTACCTAATACGCTAGCGTATACCCCACAACTTGACATATTTAATAACAACTAAATTTAATTGTGTTAACACTAAACTTATTTGAAATATTCTCCGAGCGAGAATATTTTTTTTATTTGCATAAAAGTATCGGTAAGGGTATCAAAACCACGTGTTACAAGTTACAACTCCGCTGAACGAGAAGTTTTTTAGCCATATTTAGCCGCTTATTGAATATTTTTTACATCAAATTATTTTTTGTAAGTAGCTTATAGACCTAGTAAGGATCGTTAGTTTATTCTGAATCGAGACAGCGAGATTTGAAAGTTAATTAATACTTAAGTGTCCATAGATTACCGTTCGTAAATTCCCGCCTTTGTCTTACGATCGTTATATATCGAAACTAGATAGCGTTAAGCATAGTATAGGTTATAATATTTTCAGCGATCGGTAAAATCTATTAAACTTGTTGAACTTCGTTGGCATTTAAATTGCACTTTTAACTAAATACATATACCGACTTAGATTACAAACGTAACATAATTAATTAATACATAACTGATACGGAAGTTATATAAAGGGAACTCGGAGATAGTTAATACTTGACACTAAAAATATATATCCCGTTATAACTGTGTTGGGAGATAAGTTAGGGTTATAAACTGAAATTGAAATTTTATTTAAATTAAAAGTAATCATGACTCAGACAAAAGCAGCAAAACAAAAAGGTCAAGCTAATGGAAGTGCTGTGGCTCAGAGGGGAACTGAGGGGGGGGGGGCAGTTGCCTTCTGAATCACAGCCTTGTAAAATGCACAGCTTGCATGATGTTTGTGGAGCATTCAGGTACGGGACATGATATTGCCATGGGGGATGTCTTTGTGTGTGCGCGATGCAAGGAGTGTATCGAAATCAGGGAACAACTCAGCGTTCTTATGGGCCTATATGAGAGCTTGAAGGACAGGGTGGATGCCCTCGAAGGAACTAAAGTGAGGGGCCCATCAAGCTCTCAGCTGTCCACATCAACGCCAGATCTTGCACTTGGTCATCGTGAAACACAGCGGCAACCCCCAAGGCAGAATGCGCTGGTCCCAAAGGAACTAGTTGTTTGTGACTCTATTGTCAGGGAAATGGGGAACATGCTTTGTAAAAAGGATAGGTGGAACAGGACCAGGGTATGTCTGCCAGGGGCAAAGGTTGATGACGTTGTAGAGCAGATATCATCTTTTAAGGGCACAAAAGGTGATATAGTTGTACACGTTGGCACTAATGATATCAAGAGTAGGAGACCGGCAGAATTGCTTAACAAGTACAGGTCACTGTTGAAAAAAAAGCCGTGAAATAGGGTTGAATTTGAAAGTGTCTGCAATTCTGTTGAACGAACAGAGGGGTGAAGTGGAAGTGGTTTTTTTTTTTTTTTTTTTTTTTTGGCTGATGCTGCATAAGCTTGCTTTCTTGCATCAAATGCCTCTACTAATGCATTATTTTTTTTTTAGGTCCTAGCCACTGAAATCTCAGGAAATTAGGTCGCAGGACCTGCCAGAGTAAATATCTAAATACTAGTGTACCTGGTCTGCCTCCACGAGGCATAGTGTGGACCACAGAGAACTGTGTGGTGTGGACAACATTGGGCCCCAGCAGGGGTCTAGAGGCTAAATGGCCATTAGAACAACGATACACAACACTACACTTACAAAATCCATACACTTAAATCTCTGGCCTTTACAGTGAACTGTCACACCTACAATGAAAGCAACGCGGAGATGGGGGAAACCCCTGGTGCCGTTAGACACGAACACTATAAAAAGGTGTACGGTATCCATTGTACCGTATCTTTCTAATTTTGTGGTGATCTATAATTGACCTTTATTTAGTACCTCTATATAAAGAAAAAAATATTATATAGGTATATATATTAAAAGGTCGAAAACCACTGTGTTTTGGTATTTCTTTTGGCCTAGGAGTGCCGTGAAAAAAATTACTGGGACACGTGAACCGAGAAAGTTTGGGAACCTCTGGGCTACAGTAATGCTTTCCGACTTTTCTAGGTAGCCGAATACTTTGGAATGGGTATTGGATGAATATCAAAATCAACGTAAACTTTATTTCGTTCATTCATTTTCAGTATTAAAATTAGAAAAAAAAAAATCTTTAAGACTATAAACAAAGCCATTATATCAAGAGAATTTGTTTTTAGTACAGATATATCCAATGCAGTTTTTTTTTTTTTTTTTTTTTAAATTTTGAAGGGCATCAAATATTATTATTAGCCATATGGCGCAAGGAAGCCTGAGGCTTATGGCTGCACCAGCCAAAAAAAATTGCGGAGTTACTATGAGAGAGAGAGAGAGAGAGAGAGAGACAGAAGTCGAAAGGAATCACCTAGAAAGAGAAGAATGATGATATATGGTTAATTTTTAGTAGAAATTATCCGAAATGGTTTCGGATAATTTATGTGCCTTGCATTGACTTATGGAAACTAGTACTCTGAATTATTTGCTTATTAATTTTTAAATTCACTGTGGATGAAATTAATAAAAATACTCTCAAGCGATCGAAATTTATTCGCCTTCGTTAAGTAAACGAGCAGATTTCGGTATGCAAATAACCTATATAAATGAAGGTTATTTGCAGTTTCAAATCAAAGACTGCGATCAGATCAAGATTTAAGTTAATGAAAAGAACAGTTTTTCCACAAACAACATTCACTGTTACACAAAACTAGCAAGTCCCATAAATATTTGCATAATTGGCTATCCGTATAAAAAACTATCTTCCTCAACCAAGTACTCGTACGCTCTTTAACAACTTTATCCCCCCCCTTCCTAAGTATGATAAAAAAAAACTGAAGTATTAATATTCCAAAGACATATTCCTATTAAGAAAAACAAGTTTAATAAAGTCTGGAATGTTCTAACCAACAGCACTAGGTAGATGTGTTGTAACACAGAACAGCTGTTAATACCAGGTCACTGGTGCTAAAGACACATACAAATATATATTTACTATGAAGAAATTACCACATTTATTAAGTAATGTAGCAGCTGTAATATTACAAATTTCTTTAATTTGGAAATTGGTGAAATAATGAGCACTTAAACCTCTGTGGGGTGTAATCTGCCTTTAATTACTTAAACTTCTCAGACGTTTCAGTTTTTTAGTGAACTGCTGTAATGCTAGAATACCCTCAGCATCGCTTACCAATATTTAATTTTTTTTTTTCAGTATTATGCCATGTTAGCACTAACCTAGTAAATTAAACTAGATTATATTTTCTTCCCATTAATTTTCCTGGAACAGAAGTTAAACTCACAGGTCTATAATTACTTGTGTCGCCCTTTGATCCTCCTTTGTGAATTGGGGTCACAATTGCACATCTCCAGTCTATGGGTACCTCCCCCGAGTCCAAGGAAGCTCTCATAATTATGGCTAAGGGTTTGCTTACTTCCTCTGCTGCCTCCTTTAATATAACTGGATAGATCCCATCCACCCCAGGTGCCTTTCTTGTCTTTATCTTCAACAATTTCTCCTCCACTTTACTCTCAATTATTACAAGATTATCTAGCTTACTGTCAGAGTTGAATACACCTCTGGCATTTCCCTCGCTGAATAATTCCTCATGTGCGAATATCGATGCAAAATATTCATTTAGCTTGTTAGCTACCTGAGCAGGATCATCAACAGTTGAACCATCGATATCAAGTGGACCAATCTGATTCATTCCCTTCCCTCTAGAGTTTACATAAGTAAAGAACTCTTTGCTGTTTTTCTTTGCATCCCTAGCAAAAGATTTCTCGTAATCTGCCTTCGCCTGCCTAACCTTCTTTGTAACTTGGTTACAGATCAACTTATATCTATCATAGGCTTCTGTGTCACGTGGTAATTTATATGTATCCCATGCATTTTTCTTCTCTGCCATATGTCTCATTAGTTCATCTGACATCCATTTAGGCCTAAACTTTGAACAATATTTCTTAGTTGGTATGTAAAGCCTAGTAGCTTCCAAGATAAGTTCTTTGAATTTGCTGTTGGTAACATCATCAGTTGGTCCCACTGTATAGAATTTAAATACTGTCTCAGACCATCGTAGTCGCCTTTACGAAAGCAATAACCCTTCCCTTTACCTCTGAGTAAATCCCACTTCAGCACACTGTGATCACTGCCACCTAGTGGTTCCTCTATCTGCAGATTCTTAATGCATGAAGAATCATTACTGATAATCAAATCAAGAGTATTACTCCCTCTAATTGCCTCCCGAACATGCTGATGTCGAAAACAATTATCCAATAAATCCACAAAAGCCTTGCTAGTGTGTGAGTGACCAACCCACAAATTCCAGTCATTATCTGGGAAATTAAAATCCCCCATTATAAGACTGATTTACTGGCCCACTATTTCCCTGTACAGTTTCTTATTATACTCATTAGAGTCATTAGGCCTATAGCACACTCCGACTCTCAATTTTGATCTCCCAATGCTTTTGTCACATCAAACTGACTCGACACTGTACTGTCCAGTGATGTCGACTGGCTTCACTTCCTTGGATTTTATGTGTTTCTTAACTAATAGCATAACCCCTCCTCCCTTCCTATCCTGTCTATCCTTTTTGTAGACGTTGTACTCCCCAAATTCCAGTTCTGCATTCCTTATATCTGTGTGACACCACGTCTCTGATATCCCAACAATATCCGCCTTTGATGCTTTGAGAAAAACCTGAAATTCATCAAATTTATTTACCAAACTCCTAGCATTGGTGTACACGCAAGTATACATGCAACTGTTCTTTTTCTTAGCTACCCTAACACAACCGATGTTTACTTGTACCACAATGAATCCCAACAGTCTCTGAAATATCCTGCATCTTGTTTTCCAGGCTTCTGCTCATTCAAATAGAAGCAGTGCAAGAATCACGTTCACCTCTGCCAGTGGCTACTGTTAATCTATTAGTCCTTGTATCCCCCCAATCTAGCAGTTTTCCTACCCACCTAACACTGCCTCGATAGCATCAGCAAATATTCTTGCACCCTTTCTATTTAAGTGTATCCCATCCCTGTAGAAGCAGTCCCTTCTGTTAACAAGTACAGATCAGACTGAAAAAAATTCTGCCTGAAAATTCTGAAAAAAAAAAAAAAAAAAAAAGATTGTGCAAGGCCCCTTGAGCCTTGCACAATCTTTCCAGGGCCGAATTGATTGACAAGGCTCTCAACATATACTCCCTCCTATCGTGTCTGGGCAGAATTGCAGACCCTTTCAAATTCAACCCTAATTCACAGCTTTTTTTCAACAGTGACTTCTACTTGTTAAGTAATTCTGCCAGTCTCCTACTCTTAATATCATTAGTGCCAACGTGTACAACTATATCACCTTTTGTGCCCTTATAAGCAAGAAAGTGGTGAAACCCATGTTTAGGTTTCCAGAAAAAGCTCTGGCACAGTCTAAGTGATGTCTTTTCAGATTATAGTGGGTATAATAGCAAGATCTAATATTCCTTTCATTAAGGGTACATAAGGCTGAAGAGTGGAAGAGCTAGATAGTCCCACAGACCAAATCTATTGGTAGTAGTAGTGGTATGTGATGCAAGAAAGCAAGTGTATGGAGCTTATGCAGCATCAGCCAAAAAAAAAAAAAAAAAAATTACAAAACAATTTCCTCTAAATGTTTGTCCAGGTCCTCCCTTAAATTTATTAAGTCTATCAACTTCCACAACGACAGATGGAAGTTTGTTCCAGCAATTAATCACCCGCTGGCTAATTGCTAAAGGCAAATTTCCGCACATTATTCCACATCTGTCTTTCCTCAATTTCAATTTATGCCCCCTTAGGTTCATAATCTGAACAAGTAGAAGAATCCCATCAGAATTCAGTGTGCTCAACCCATTCAAGGCCTTATACACCTCAATCAGATCACCGTGCAGGTGCCTAGTCTCCAGCTGCTGCAAATTGCAGCGGCTGGAGACTGGGCACTGGTCTGGGAGGACTATCTAGCTCTTCCACTCTACCAGTTAGTGACTGGAGAGAGAGAGTCCAAATGGTGTGTATTTGGAGGCATTATTGAAGCCACATCATTTCAAGAAGCTGGATATATTCTTGATGTGTATACCATATCCAAAAATTTCATTAATTCACACATTCCCATCCCAATATCATTTATCTATGGAATTCATTGCAAACAGTCAAACTTATCTATAAAAGGTCTAAAATCCCTAAAACTTCCTCATTCATTACACAAATATACATAGTCTCAGTTCCAATCTCGATGTTCATTTGCAATCTGTCAAGCCCCACTAACTTTTTTTAATAATCTTTGAAACAACTCAATTATCAGTTGTTTCAACCACTACTCATTTTTCATTGCACTAATATTTTCAAATTTCTTGAACTTCAGAGGTAGTACTTGTGCATATGTTTGCATGATATTTCTCGACAGAGACTTCATCTGGAATTTCCTCTGGTTTAAAATCTCTCTCTACCTGATTCTGTCAAATTCTTGATATTTTCCTCATCAAAAACCTTTCAAAGTATGCAGTCAGTGTTTAGTGGTCCTATAGGTACTTCTGATCACAAATTGGTGATGGTCTCTTCTCGAATGGAGCCCCACCCTTTCATGCCCATTCTTAGCCTCATGTTGATTGGCATTATGGTAATGAAAAATAGGATGATCTGCATGATTTCTATTCTTTTCCATGGTTGGATTACTGTTTTAAATCTTCTGATACTAATGTTTTCTCAGGAAATAATAAGAAATGATAAATGAAATAATAAGAGAGTAACTGATTATTCCACATTCCAACCTAAACTTTCCTCTATCTGAACTCTTATCCAATATATGTACTACAATGTTCTCCCCACAACCTATTGAATGGGTGCACCGCCCAGTGAATTTAACTGACCGTCTGGCTAAAATTTAAGCGATTCTCATGGTACCGTATACTGATCTTGATCAATATTAATTCCAACAGCACTATGCGAAGTATTACACTTCCCCACCCGGCTGGAAAAATTTTCTTGGGAGAACGCTACACTATGGTTGCTCAAAATAAGAATGTGCATATTGTAATTATGCTTGTGTTCAAATCTACTGCTTCATTCACTGCCTACACTAAAACTCAACCCATGATTATTCAACCCAAACTCTATTTTGAACAGGCTAAGAGTAGAAAATTTACTTCTTGTCCAAACTGTAATCAAACATTCTGGTTTCCTGCCAGAGCTATTGGCTATAACTTTTGCCCATCTGTACTGCCAACTCTGTTAAAAACCTGATGGTTCTATTGCAAACTCAGCTAAAGATAAAGGTGACTTGCTAGTATCCTACTTCTTTTCTAACAACCTTGGTAAATCACACTCTTATTATACCAAATACACACTCTGCTCAATGATTTCCATAGTCTTCAGACAGAAGCATGTTAGAAGAATTATGAACAATCAATGTAGAAAGCTCCAAGTCCTGATAGCAATTATCCTCATTTCTTCTCAAAACCTGTGATCACTCTTGTTCTGTGTTGCTTTTTTTACACTTTTTTATTCCACTGATGTTTTTCCATCTGCACAGAAATTTGCTCACATCCAGCCAATTGCTAAAAATAGAAGAAATCTTTCCCTTCCAATTATCGTTCCATTTTACTTACCTCTATTCTTTCCAAAAGTAATGAAGAAATTCATCAACCACCAACTCACTATTTCAAAGTCTTCCATCTGATCAATGTTTGCTGATATGGATTCCATTAGTGTTGATCCACCGATGATATACTGGTTTATGTTACTCATCACAGGAAAAATTTGGTTCACCTTGAGCAGTGGATTCTTTTGTTGCCCTTGGCATTTCTAAGGCTTTTGATCATATTTGCCATGAAAGTCTTCTAAACAAGCTTCTGTCTTGTGGATTGCTGATTTTTTTTTTTTTCCATCCCAATTTTGTAACCAGTTTTATTTCTAAATACTCATGATGGACGATGATAGACAGTTCTGTCTTCTAGCATCTCCACTAATGCTGGTATTCTGCAACATTCAGTCTTTCTCCTGCTCTTCTCTCTTATACAGCATGTCTCAAAAATACACGGCATAACTTCAGGAATAAGTTCCTTACATGTAGACAATAAAAATATTTTATATCAACATAGTTCCGGAAATGCTTGTTTTCCGAGTTTTGAAGTTCTGTCTATGACACAACTGTTCACATCACCTTGTAGTAATCGTTCAAAATGTCCATCTTCAGCCTGAATACAAGCCTCACATCGACGTCTCATGGACTCGCAAAGATGATTGTTTGTTTGTTATTTGGTTTTTAGGAGCATTAGCAACTAAGGCCATATTGCTCCGGGATATGCGGTGGTCATTCTCTGACCTTTCCGCATCCTCCGTATTTGGTGGTGACGGGCTCGAACCCCGGTCTAATCAAGAAGCATGTGGTACGCACTGCTGCTCCTTCCCACCTGGCTATGGAGGCACCTTCGCGAAGATGATGACAAATTCCTGGCATGTTTTGTATTGTCTCAACCTGCCACAATTTGATTGCAGAGAGCTTCCACATCAGCTACCAGAGTCGAATACACCAATGACTTTAAATGGCCTCACAAGAAGAATGGTATGTTCTAGACATACCATTCTGCTCCAATTTGTACAATAGTCTTCCATGCACAACAGTGTCAAAAGCTTTCCTGAAATCCAAACATATGATATCAAAATTATTTTTTGCATCCAGTTCCTTTGTAACCACATCATAATATCCTATCAAATTTGTCAGACAAGACTTTCCCTTAACAAACCCATGCTGTGTCTGAATTATTGCTGCAGTCTTGTCTAGATGATCCTGCAATGCATCTTTAACCAGTGACTCCATTATTTTACCTGGACTTTACACAAAACTTTCACTGGTACCAACAAATGTGTGCATCAAATTTGCCAATATCAGGTCCAATTGTGCAAGAAAAGGCTAATTATCTAGCTCAGCAGCATGGAATTAGTAACTTCAAATGCAGCAGTGCTGGCTCCAAAAATTTAAGGACAAAAATTACTTGGTTTCATGAAATGTTTTCAGCAAGTCTGGATCAGTTGACAAAGAAATGGCTAATGGCTACAGACTGGTTATGTTCGGCAAGGTCATTTCTTAAAAAAATATGAAGAAACAGATATTTTAATCTTGACAAGATGGGTTTATTTTTTATAATATGCTACCAAACAAAACAATGCTGTTCAAAAAGTCGTGAAGCTGTGTTTTATGGAAAAACAAGCAAACAGAGAATCGTTCTGTTATGCTGCAATGCAGATGGCAGTAAAAAACATGCCCACTTATAACTGGCAAATTTTTTCCAAGTCGAGATGTTTTAAAAACGTTAACAAACTTCCATGCGATTATGAGGTCAATAGAAGTTCTTGGCTTATGGTCAAAATTTTTTCATTCTTGAACATGAATAAAGGAACATTTTGATGATTTTGGATCATTGCACAGCACGTTCTGCTAGGACTCTTAAGTTGACAAATATACGGCTGTTGTTTTTTGCTTTCAATACCACCAATTTTATGCAGCCACTGGATCAAGGCATTTATTTAAGACTTCAAAGGAACATATAGAGTCTACCCAGTATGGTACTTGATCTGCAACATAGGAGGGAGCAATTTGTAGCCAGTCTTGGATGCTATCTGTAATCTTGTTATTGCTTGAGACTACTGCATCAAATGTAATAATCAGCTGCTTCAGAAAGAGTGGCTTTGGAGAAAATATTATTGAAAAATAGCCCATCAGATGAATGTGATAACAGTGCTGCCTGAGGGATGAGAGAGTTTGAAGGAGCATATGGATTTTTTTGGCAAATGAGAGTTTGTTAAAGTGGATGGTGATATTGCCACCTCAGCAATGCCAACACCAAAAGAGCTGCTGGCCACCAAGCAAAATGAAGTTTTTGTTACCAAAAATGAAAATGAATAAGCACATGCCTGAAATGCATTGAACATAATAGTGTGTTGGCCTGCAACATTAATAAAGAAACAACTGTTGCATTTCAGATAAAAACTGTGCAAACGAAATTGGATTTCTTCTTTAAGTAAGTTTAATTTATTAAAAATTTATTTGCATGTCAACTTTTATATTAAGACAATTCTTCTTTTACTAGTTTGTAATACTAATTATACATATACTATACTTTCATTTCAATTATGTTGCTTCTTTTCTTAGTTTATCTTGCAATAAAAGAAAATCTTAAGAAATATCTGTTGTTCTTAATGCTTTTGTTATCTCTCTCTATACATTAAAAAAGTTTTCCTCCTAGTGATATTTATTCGAGCCAATGGGATGAGAGGGTGGGGCAATTACATCACTTATTCAAGCCAATGGGAGAAGAGGGCAGTGCAATTAAGTCACTACAAATGCACAGGTAAATAATTACATAGGACATTTCCTAATTAGATTTCAATTAGTGCGTTATAATGTTAGTGTATTAGTGCAATGTTATTATTATTATACAATACAAAACTATACAAATATTTACAAAAAACTAAAATATTTACAAAATACTAAACTATTAACAATCATACTTCTATGTGGGTGAACGTTACATGGAAGGAACACAAAAATGGTTACTGAGCAGAATCAGACACTTGCTGTTGACAATGTAGAGTATGTACGTCGGATGCATGCCAACATTCATGGCACTGAAAGACAACTGCCTTCATAACGTTCACCAATCTCGTGTACAAGGCTGGTGAACGTTATGGCATCATTTGATGTTCTATTGTAATATAAGCTGATGAGGGATCCGATATAGTTTGTATATTTGTAAATATTTTAAATATTTGTATAGTTTGTAAATATTTTAGTTAAATGTTTTAGTCCTGCTCTTCCAGATGCAACAATATTCCTCATGCATTATGGAACCTGAAGCAAAAGGCCTTTTCCTAAGTAACCTATGTAAATGCAAATAAATAATTGCATAGTGATATTTATTCCACCTTGAGAATGCCACATGGTGGGGGTGGGGTAGGAAATGAGAAAAGAGGAATGCAGGTCATGTGGTACAAGTGGGCAGGGTAATTATGTTACTACAAATGCACAGGTAAATAATTACATAGGTCATTTCCTGATAGATATCAATCAGTGTGTTTTGACAGGAATCAAATCTTTTATGTAGAAAAGATTTGACTTGCTCCGTATACCTTGACATTTTACATAGAAAAGCGTGTGTGGGGGTAGGCAAAGCCCCCTAATTTTTATTATTTTACTAATTTAATTTATTTTATTATTTGATATATGTTGTGTGTGTCAACTGATGATATTACCAACAGCAAATTCTAAATGGGAAACCATATTCTAGAGTTTACATAAGTAAACTTATGTAAACTCTAGAAGGAAGGGGATGAATCAGTTTAGTCCACTTGATATTGATTGTTGATGAATCTGCTGAGGTAACCAACAAACTGAATGAGTATTTTGCATCTACATTCACACATGAAGAATGTCTGTAGGGAAGTGGATGCCAGAAGCTTATCAAACTCCGGCAGGGAGCCAAAGTGATTTTGTAATAACTGAGAACAAAGTGGAAGAGAAATTGTTGAAATTTAACATAAAGGCACCTGGGGTGGATGAGACCAGTTATATTAAAGGAGGCAGCAAAGGAAGTAAGCAAACCCTTAGCCATAACTATGAAAGCTTCCTTAGATGCAGGGGAGGTCCCCATGGACTGGAGATGTACAAATGTGTCCCCAATTCACAAAGAGGGATTAAAGGGTGACACGATTAATTACAGACCTGTTAATTTAACTTCTTCTTTGGTGAAAATAATGGAGTCATTGGTTAAAGAAGCACTGCAGGATCATCTAGACAACACTGCAGTTATAGTTCAGACAGCATGAATTTGTTAAGTGGAAGTCTCGTCTGACCAATTTGATTGGATACGATGTGGTCCAATGAAATCTGTTGGCAATTTTTTTTGGTAATTGTTAATATTTTTTCAAAAGTCTTGCTACAGCTTATTGAAATATTGGATTTTTTTTTCCCTACAGAGTGCTGAACTCAGTAGTGCTCTCTCTTTGTCCATCCTTCATATCCTCACAACAAGATAATTTTGCACACTCTTGTAAGTATAATTATATAATTATTACCTACAGTAACACAAACTAAAAAAAAATAAAATAAATATCAGTTTACAATGATTGCTGATTTTATGGGCATCTGAAATGTAAGAATTAAGAATGAATTTTTAAGGTACTCTGTTTTAAACTATAGCTTGCCTTTTTATCCCAAAAACTGATAAATAAACCAGCATGCCTTCTGCGCTTTTTTTTTTTTGCACCCACTAGACGATTAAATCTCAGATGTTGATATATCCTCCACGCCACATAAAATATAGTGCAAGATCATGCAAGTTTTTCAGCAATGAGAAAACTGGCCCTCTGCATTCTCACCAATTGGTATCAAGCTATCATTGCTACCATTAGCATTGCTAAAGCATTGTTAACATTGCTATCATTAGCATTTTTCACAGCTGCCTACTAAGAAATGAAAGAAATTTGTCTATGCCTACATGTTCAAGGTTTATAGTTATAAGAATCACTTATTTACCTAAGCAGAAATTCTAAGACTTTCAGGTAAAAAATAAGCTAGTTTATTTCTAACAGTTTTAATCTTCTCTACTCACAAACTATAACAAGGGTATAGTGAAGCAAGAGAAAGATTTCAATAGCTTTACTGATCCTGTGTACCATCATGTCACACAAAAACTTGCAGTGAGGTTTAGCTCATCCACAGTTACTATTTTTATAAACTTTTGGATGTTACTTGGCACATCTTATATTGTATATGTACTAATGACCTAATATTGCATCTTTCATTTCTATGAGTTTTCATTTAATGTCAGTATTAGTAGGGGGCAAAATGATGCATTGGGGGGAAAAAATTTAATTTTCCTATCACATTTAAATTTATTCTACAAATTACCCACTTCCATAACTCCAAATGAGAGTTTATTCCAACAGTCAGTTATTCTCTCCAAAAACAAATTTACTCAAATCTACATTCAATATTCTTTCCCCATTTAAATTTGTTCCCTTTTGTATGTCATCTGAGAAACAGTAAGAATGCTATCAACATTTAGTTTACTCAATCCATTTAGAGCCTTAAACATGCCAATCAGGTCCATTCACAGGTGCCTAGTTTCAAAATGCCTTAATTTAAAGAACAAACTTTTTCTTGATAAGGGTACCCTTTTGCACCCCTGACTAATTTTGCTTCTCTTCCCCCATTCCAACTGACTGGCATCCTTCCTAAAATGAGCATGCAATCTACTAGTGCCTTTTGAAATTTTATCAAGTTTCAGCAGTATTATTTCAATAATTAATGTCAAACATGATAGATACAATGTTATTTTCAAAACATTCTCTAAATAAGTAGTTCTGTCAACTGACATGATTCAAGAAGAAATGAAAATAAGTTGATTTTCTAGACTCACTTAATTAGGATATCCTTAATTAGGATATACAACAAAAAATATATATTTCAAAAACTGTCTGACCAGAATTTATATAAAAAAAGGGAAGCCTTTTTCCATTAGGTTTCCCTTCTCCAAAATATTAAGTAAATAAATAATAATAATAATACACTGATCTAAATGTGATTGAAGAGATAGTCGTCTCCCCCAGACACTAACCAATTTCACTGATGTTTTGCTACTGTTCTATAATGTAAATATATAAAATAAACATTCTGGAGTAAACAAAATATTTTATAGTAAACAAATCTAAATACATCATGACGCACCTTTATAACAGGTATTATAGCACTGCTTCCAAACACTAATATCAATTAAAATTCTAGAAGTTTGCTTTGAAATTCTAATAAATATATATTAATGAATAACCAGGCAACATAACAAGCTAGAAAAGAAACAATTTTGCCAAACTTTATATACTATTCGCCACATTAGCGGTTATTCAACACGCTGATGACAGCTCCAGTAGGCGTATAGCTCAGCCGGCAAGAAACAGTAACTTCCTACAACAAGTTTCGCTCTAGCTCAAAACCTTTTGGGTTATGTTATTAAAATAAAAACCACAAATTGGTATATACCGACGCAAAAACCCATAAATAAATCATTATTAACAACATTTAAAGAGCCAAACTTACCACGTTAAATTAAACAGGCAACAATCATGTGATAAGTTCAGTCACGCCAGTTTTTCCCAGACGGCGCTTTAAAATATTCAAAATATACACAATTCAAAAAAAAAAAAAAAAAACGAGAGAGAGAGAGAAAGTATATCTAAACATAACCATTTTAAAACAAGCAGCAACCAATATCCTTACACGCATATTATTATTATTATTATTAGTCATATGGTGCAAGGAAGCCTGAGGCTTATGCTGCACCAGGCCAAAAAAAAAAAAAAAAAAAATTTCCGAGTTATCCTGAGAGAGAGAGAGTCAGAAGCAGAAAGGAATCACCAAGAAGAGAAGAATGACGATACCTAGCTCAGGACCCTAGATTTTCCGAGCCCATACTCACCAGATGTGAGCCCCTGGGGTTGAAAAAAATATATAATATGTGTTGCTACTTTTCCTCGTTGGTGGTTTAAATTGGAGAAAATTTTCTCAAGGGAAGAATTCATAGGAAGAATCTTAGCATTAGCATTAGCAATAGTAGAGGCATTTCATGCAAGAAAGCAAGCTTATGCAGCATCAGCCAAAAAAAAAAAAAAAAAAAAGCCACTTCCACTTCACCCCTCTGTTCGTTCAAAATACCTGTCCAGCTGAGCCTTAAACTTATTTAGGCTATCAACCTCCACCACAAGGGATGGAAGTCTGTTCCATCAACCAACCACCCGCTGGCTAAAGGCAAATTTCCGCACGTCTATCCTACATCTGTCTTTCCTCAATTTGAATTTATGCCCTCTCAGGTGATTTTTCTGAGCTAGAGGAAGAATCCCATCAGCATTGAGCATGCTTAAACCATTCAAGGCTTTATACACCTCTATCAGATCACCTCGCTGGTGCCTAGTCCCCAGACACTGTAATTTGCAAAACTTAAGCCTTTCTTCATAAGAGCACCCCTTTGTTCCATTCACTAATCTTGTTGCCCTTCTCTGTACTCGTTCCAGCAGCTCTACATCCTTCTTGAAATGAGGCCTCCAGACCTGTATACAGTACTCTAGGTGTGGCCTGACCATTGCCTTATACAATGGAATAATCACCTCCTTATCCCTGCTGGAAAAATTCCTGTATATCATTGACAATACTCCATGAGCTACTCTTGCAGCCCGTCTGCACTGCTCAGAGAACTTCATATCTGCCTGCACAACCACCCCCAAGTCCCTTTCATTCTCTACCATTGTCAGTGTAGTACCACAGATTTGATACGTTGCTCTGGGGTTGCTGTTTCCCATGTGTAGTACTTTACATTTGTCAATGTTAAAACTTCATTTGCCACCTCTCAGCCCATCTGCTCAACCTTTCCAGATCCTGTTGCAGCAGCATAGTGTCAGTAGTGTCCTTGACAACCCTGCCAACCTTTGTATCGTCTGCAAACCTTGGACATTAAGCTTGATATACCATCATCAATATCACTTATAAATACAGAAAACAATAATGGACCCAACACTGAGCCCTGAGGGACTCCACTAATAACATTAGTCCACGATGAGCAGTGTCCATTGATTACCACTCTCTGTCTTCTCCCCCTCAACCACCCCTTTATCCATAGCAGCAATTTGCCTCCAATGTCTCACTGCTCCAATCTGTGTAGCAGTCATCCATGTGCAACAGTATCAAAAGCCTTTCTAAGATCCAAGTATATAATATCAAAAGTTATTCCCTGCATCCAGTTCTTTTGTGACTGCATCATAGTATCCAATCAAGTTGGTCAGGCAAGACTTCCCCTTAACAAAACCATGCTGTGTCTGAGCTATAACTGAAGTCTTGTCTAAATGATCCTGCAGTGCTTCTTTAACCAGTGCCTCCATTAATTTTCCTGGAACAGAAGTTAAGCTCACAGGTCTATAATTACTTGTGTCAGCCTTTGATCCTCCTTTGTGAATTGGGGTCACATTTGCACATTTCCAGTCTATGGGTACCTCCCCTGAGTCCAAGGAAGCTCTTATAATTATGGCTAAGGGTTTGCTTACTTCCTTTGCTGCCTCCTTTAATATAACTGGATAGATCCCCTCCACCCCGGGCGCCTTTCTTGTGTTTATCTTCAACAGTTTCTCCTCCACTTTACTCCCAGTTATTTCAAGATTCTGTAGCTTACTTCTAGAGTTGAAAACACCTCTGGCATTCCCCTTGCTGAATAACTCCTCATGTGTGAATGTCGATGCAAAATATTCATTTAGTTTGTTAGCGACCTGAGCAGGATCATCAACAGTTGACCCATCAATATCAAGTGGACCAATCTGATTCATCCCCTTCCTTCTAGAGTTTACATAAGTAAAGAACTCTTTGCTGTTTTTCTTTGCATCCCTTGCCAAGGATTTCTCGTAATCTGCCTTTGCCTGCCTAACCTCCTTTGTAACTTGGTTGCATATCAACTTGTATCTATCATAGGCTTCTGTGCCATGTGTTAATTTGTAAGTATCCCATGCATTTTTCTTCTCTGCCATATGCCTCATTAGTTCATCTGGCAGAGAAGAAAAATCTTTCATCACCTTTTTTTTTTTTTTTTTTTAATTCCACAGTTAGCCAACGGTTGGGAATATTTAGGGAATATTAAACTTTAGCCATGTGGCATCAGTGCATTGTGCTCAAACATTGCGTGTTTAACCGTCTAATTACCTGTTGAGGGATAAAAACTCGAAAAAGAAGAAAAACATGCATTCCCTAGTTAACCAATTCAGTGACTATTTGGTCAATTTAGGGAAAATTTGCGGGTTTTATCAAGGTTTCAAAGAATTCCTGTTCAGAAAAAAAAAAAAAAATGTTCTCTCATCATAAATTCAATACGGTATTTCTCAACTTCGGCCTCTGCGCATAGTGAATCTGTCCAGTTTCCATGCCAGTATGAGAAGACAACCCATACACTGTAGTAGCAGAACCATCGCACAGGGTACTTTGTGCCACAGATTATATTTTGTGTCACCTTGAATCGGTTATGATTTGGGGCACGCTCCTGTATCCAGTCATAAAAGCTCACAAAGTCGTTCATGTAAAATGAAATATAACTTTGTTGATAATTTTAATATTTATTGTACTCAGCTCGTTTTATTAAAATCTTGAAAAAAGAAATACAGTTTCTTCTGTATTTCTAAGTAAGATGTTAGTAATAGAGGCTATTGGTGTAATTTACACAAATATTGCAGGTTATAGTGCAAACCGAGAAAAACCAGTACGACGTAACGGCCCAAGAAACATGAAATCTTATGTAAACGTCAAAGGTATATCCTGGAAAAAATATATATACGCAATACAAAGTAAGGTAAACCTTACATATAAAAACTATATTAAAATTATGTTAATTATAGGTGAATAGATACATTGAAAGGGACTTTTTCGAGGGCTCACCCTCTAAATGTATCAACCATAATTAACGAGCTATCCGTTTCTGTTGTCATACAGTAATTTAATTATATTAACAATATAATCAAAAGTTATAACATACTCTTTAACGTATGAGAAGACAACGACATATGAGAAGATTATACTTCAAAGATTAACTAATTGGCCTAAACGTTTTGACGTTTATTAACTTATTGACGTTGTAGAGCGGATATTAACTTTTAAGGGCACAAAAGGTGATATTCTTGTACACGTTGACAATAATGATATTAAGAGTAGGAGACCGACAGAATTACTTAACAAGTACAGATCACTTTTGAAAAAAAGCCGTCAATTAGGGTTCAATTTGAAAGTGTCTGCAATTCTGCACAGACACGATAGGAGGGAGTATATGATGAGAGCCTTGTCGATCAATTGGGCCCTTTAAAGACTGTGCAAGGCTCAAGAGGTAGAATTTTTTTCAGCCTGGTCTGTACTTGTTAACAGGAGAGACTGCTTCTACAGGGATGGGGTACACTTAAATAGAAAGGGTGCAAGAATATTTGCTGATGCTATCGAGGCAGTGTTAGGTGGGTAGGAAAACTGCTAGATTGGGGGCATACAAGGACTAATAGATTAACAGTAGCCACTGGCAGAGGTGAACGTGATTCTTGCACTGCTTCTATTGGAATGAGCAGAAGCCTGGAAAACAAGATGCAGGATATTTCAGAGACTGTTGGGATTCATTGTGGTACAAGTAAACACATTGGTTGTGTTAGGGTAGCTAAGAAAAAGAACAGGTACATGTATACTTGCGTGTACACCAATGCTAGGAGTTTGGTAAATAAATTTGATGAATTTCGGGTATTGCTCAAAGCATCAAAGGCGGATATTGTCGGAATATCAGAGACGTGGTGTCACACAGATATAAGGAATGCAGAACTGGAATCTGGGGAGTACAACGTCTACAAAAGGATAGACAGAATAGGAAGGGAGGAGGGGTTATGCTATTAATTAAGAAACACATAAAATCCAAGGAAGTGAAGCCAGTCCACATCGCTGGATAGGGCAGTGTCGAGTCAGTTTGATGTGACATAAGCATTGGGAGATCAAAATTAAGAGTAGGAGTGTGCTATAGGTATAATGACTCTGATGAGTATAATAAGAAACTGTACAGGAAAATAGAGAGGGCCAGTAAAACAGAGTCTTATAATGGGGATTTTAATTTCCCAGATAATGACTGGAATTTGTGGGTTGGTCATTCACACACACTAGCAAGGCTTTTGTGGATTTATTGGATGATTGTTTTCTCCATCAGCATGTTCCAGAGGCAACTAGAAGGAGTAATACTCTTGATCTGATTATTAGTAGTGATTCTTCATGCATTAAGAATCTGCCGATAAAGGAACCACTAGGTGGCAGTGATCACAGTGTGCTGAAGTGGGATTTACTCAAAGAGGTAACTACCATCAGGGGTAAAAGGAAGGGTTTTTGCGTTCGAAAAGGCGACTACGATGGTCTGAGACAGTATTTAAATCCAAAAAGTGGGACCAACTAATGATGTTACCAACAGCAAATTCAAAATGGGAAGCATTCAGAGAATTAATCTTGGAAGCTACTAGGCTTTACATACCAACTAAGAAAAATTGTTCAAGGTTTAGGCCTAAATGGATGTCAGATTAATTAATGAGACATATGGCAGAGAAGAAAAATGCATGGGATACATATAAATTAATGGGTGACATGGAAGCTTGTGATAGATATAACCTTGTCTGTAACAAAATCACAAAGGAAATTAGGCAGGCAAATGCCGATTATGAGAAATCCTTTGCAAAGGATTAAAAAAAAAAAAAAAACAATAAAACGTTCTTTACCTATGTAAACTCTAGAACGAAGGGGATGAATCAGATTGGTCCACTGGATATTGATGGTTCCACTGTTGATGATCCTACTCAGGTGGCTAACAAACTAAATGAGCATTTTGCATCAACATTCACCCATAAGGAGTTATTCACAAGTGTTCCGGTACTATTTTTTTTTACGACGAGCTTTCCGATACTATTTTTTTTACGATGAGCATTCCAGTACTATTTTTTTTTTAGCAATACTCCTCTCTTCCTATGGGTAGCAGTGATCCAAGAGAAACGTACCAACTGTTTGGTACTACACTCAGGAAAGTGGTAAATGAAAAAGACCTGGGAGATAATTGTGTAGGCCAGAGGTGACTTAAACTATGGCAGTGAGCTAGATGATTTTGTAATAACTGACAGGAAATTGGAGGAGAAATTGTTGAAGATAAACATAAAAAAGACACCCGGGGTGGATGGGATCTATCCAGTTATGTTAAAGGAGGCAGCAAAGGAAGTAATCGAACCCTTAGCCATTATTATGAGAGCTTCTTTGGACTCACGAAAAGTACCTGTCGACTGGAGATGTGCAAATGTATCCCCAATTCACAAAGTAGGATCAAAGGGCGACACAAGTAATTATAGACCTGTTAGTTTAACTTCTGTTCCAGGAAAATTAATGGAGGTACTGGTTAAAGAAGCAGTGCAGGATCAGCTTGACAAGACTTCAGCTATAGCTCGGACACAGCATAGTTTTGTTAAGGGAAAGTTTTGCCTGACCAATTTGATTGTATACTATGATGTGGTCACAAAGGAACTGCATGCAGGGAATAACTTTGATATTATATATTTGGATTTTAGAAAGACTTTTGATACTGTTGCACATTGAAGACTGCTGAACAAATTGGAGCATTGTGGCATTGGAGGCAAATTGCTTCTAAAGATATGGATAAAGGGATGGTTGAGTGGGAGAAGACAGAGCGTGGTAATCAATGGACGCTGTCATCGTGGACTAATGTTATTAGTGGAGTCCCTCAGTGTTCAGTGTTGGGTTCATTGTTGTTTTCTATATTTATAATTGATATTGATGATGGTATATCAAGTTTTCAGACGATATGGAGGTTCGCAGGGTTGTTAAGGACAATAATGACAGTATGCTGCTGCAACAGGATCTAGAAAAGTTGAGCAGTTGAGCTGAGAGGTGACAAATGAAGTTTAACATTGACAAATGTAAAGTACTACTACATATGGAAGCAGTAACCCCAGAATGACGTATCAACTCTGTGGTACTACACTGACATTGGTAGAGAACGAAAAGGACCATGGGGAAATTGTGCAGGCAGATATGAAGTTTTCTGAGCAGTGTGAGACTGCCTGCAAGAGTAGCTCGTGGTGTCTTGTCAATGATATATAGGAATTTTTCTAGCAGGGATAAGGAGGTGATTATCCTCCTGTATAAGGCAGTGGTCAGGCCACACCTTGAGTACTGTATACAGGTCTGGAGGCCTCATTTTAAGAAGGATGTAGAGCTGTTGGAATGAGTATGGAGAAGGGCAACATGATTAGTGAATGGAACAAAGTGTTGCTCTTACAAAGAAAGGCTTAAATTTTGCAAATTACGGCGTCTGGAGACTAGGCACCGGCGAGATGATCTGATTGAGGTGTATAAAGGCTTGAATGGTTTGAGCATGCTCAATGCTAATGGGATTCTTCCTCTTGCTCAGAATAATCACCTGAGAGGGCATAAAATCAAATTGAGGAAAGACAGGGGTAGGATAGATCTGCCGAAATTTGCCTTTAGCCAACGGGTAGTTAATTGGTGGAACAGACTTCCGTCTTTTTTTGTGGAAGTTGATAGCCTAAATAAATTTAAGCTGAGCTGGGTAGCTATTTGGAACGAATGGAGGGTTGAAATGGAAGCGTTTTTTTTTTTTTTTTTTTGGCTGATGCTGCATAAGCTTGCTTTCTTGCATCATATGTCTCTACTAATGCTAATGCTAAACGGCTGCAAATCATTGGATCATGTCATTCAAATCTAAATCCTTGTTGATATAATGTTCAATTGATAAGCTTGCCGACCCATCCAACCAATCTTGTGTAATAATGAGACGGATGTAGGCTTTAATTAACTTCATCTTTGAAAACGTTTCCTTCATTACCGGCACGTTATAAAAATTCTGAGCACCACGAAAATTTTGCTAATGATGGAATCAACTTGATATTACATACTTGGATCTTAGAAAGGCTTTTGATACTGTTGCACATGGAAGACTGCTACACAAATTGGAGCAGTGTGACATTGGAGGCAAATTGCTGCTATGGATAAAGGGGTGGTTGAGGGGGAGAAGACAGAGAGTGGTAATCAATGGACACTGCTCATCGTGAACTAATGTTATTAGTGGAGTCCCTGAGGGCTCAGTGTTGGGTCCATTATTGTTTTCTGTATTTATAAATGACATTGATGATGGTATATCAAGCTTAATGTCCAAGGTTTGCAGACGATACAAAGGTTGGCAGGGTTGTCAAGGACACTACTGACACTATGCTGCTGCAACAGGATCTGGAAAGGTTGAGCAGATGGGCTGAGAGGTGGCAAATGAAGTTTAACATTGACAAATGTAAAGTACTACACATGGGAAACAGCAACCCCAGAGCAACGTATCAACTCTGTGGTACTACACTGACAGTGGTAGAGAATGAAAGGGACTTGGGGGTGGTTGTGCAGGCAGATATGAAGTTCTCTGAGCAGTGCAGACGGGCTGCAAGAGTAGCTCATGGAGTATTGTCAATGATATACAGGAATTTTTCCAGCAGGGATAAGGAGGTGATTATTCCCTTGTATAAGGCAATGGTCAGGCCACACCTAGAATACTGTATACAGGTCTGGAGGCCTCATTTCAAGAAGGATGTAGAGCTGCTGGAACGAGTACAGAGAATGGCAACAAGATTAGTGAATGGAACAAAGGGGTGCTCTTACGAAGAAAGGCTTAAGTTTTGCAAATTACAGTGTCTGGAGACTAGGCACCAGCGAGGTGATCTGATAGAGGTGTATAAAGCCTTGAATGGTTTAAGCATGCTCAATGCTGATGGGATTCTTCCTCTAGCTCATAAAAATCACCTGAGAGGGCATAAATTCAAATTGAGGAAAGACAGATGTAGGATAGACGTGCGGAAATTTGCCTTTAGCCAGCGGGTGGTTGGTTGGTGGAACAGACTTCCATCCCTTGTGGTGGAGGTTGATAGCCTAAATAAGTTTAAGGCTCAGCTGGACAGATTTTTTGAACGAACAGAGGGGTGAAGTGGAAGTGGGTTTTTTTTTTTTTTTTTTTTTTAGCTGATGCTGCATAAGCTTGCTTTCTTGCATCAAATGCCTCTACTAATGCTAATGCTAATGCTAACTTGTTTGAACACATGAACTGCAAAATTTTCAATGAAATAACTGCCTTCCAAACGGATCCGCAAATATTTTGCTTTACATAAATCGACGACGGAGATGACTTTCTGATCATATCTCTATGCAGAATTTCTATCTCCATATTGGAATTGAAGATTATACTTTACGATCAAATCAAACCTGTCTTTCAGCGACGGGATTGCAAAGTCTAAATATTGAAAAAGTGGACCTAGAAATTTTTCTTCTCTGTCCTCACAACTTCTTCGTACCGTTCATTATCGACCACTCGGTTCCGCGACGACTTCTTTTTTGCACAAATTCAAGTTCAATTTACATTTCAATTAATATCTTTATTGCATCGTCTGGAAGGCATTTAAATTTAACAGTGTTCTGCCTTCAACGATAGCACAACTGATATAATCATCGATCTTCCCAGACGCAGAGAAGAAGCCTGAGATGGAAAAAATGCTGGTGATTAAGGTGTCTGAATTTATTCAGACAATTTAACAACAGCAGTCCGCGAACAACCCACAAGATTCGCGGCTGGCTCAATATTTCAACCGGTACCCAACAATCATCCCTTTTTTCGAAGTCCCTCAGATCCCCCGTTTGCCCAAGTCGATGAAGTGCTTCGTATGGACGGCGTGCCCCGAGCTGCCGTAGCATATTTATCGATTCTCACCCGATACGTGGGCAACCAGTAGCAGATAAATGGCTGATTGCTAAAGCACAGGAGTGATCAAATTGCTTTTACTGGACAGTGGGCTGTCATCGATAGCTATCTGATCAGAAAAAATTCAAAGCCCATACCGGAATAATATCAAATCTTATGCAGCATTGTTTCCAACTCAGGATGTGGCAGCTTTTCTACTATATTACACAGATGAATTAAGTGCATGACTTCCCATGAGAACCTGGGGTTCGATGAACTCCACATGCTTAATGCAGGCTTTAAGGCTACACCAACAAGTACATAAATCAAATGTGCTGATAAATAGCAAGTTAGTAATAATATTGATAAATACAAAGAACTTCATCATTTAGCTGTAATCCCAGCTAAATGATTTAATTATTCGGGTGGCCTAAATTTTATTTAGGCCACCCGAATAATTAAATTCATCTGCCGGGCTGTGCCTTATGTCTGGTAATGGTGTGTGTTCTATGGTTGATTTTTCTGTTTGCTGGACACAAAACCCCAGTTTCTGGGGGGGGGGGGAACCTTGCTATCTACGCCTGAGACCGACTTATTCTGCCATGGGCTTTTTTCACTCCCTGGCTCAGTTAGCCTCAGGCGTAGATAGCAAGGTTTTTCCCCAAGAAACTTGGGTTTTTCGTCCAGCAAACAGACAAATCGACCATAGAACACACACAATTACCAGACATCAGACACAGCACGGAAGATGAATTTAATTATTGGGGTGCCGTAAATATAATAGTTTGGTTTTTTATCCTGGGATTACAGCTAAATGATGAAGTTCTTTGTATTTATCAATATTATTACAAACTTGCTATTTATCAGCACATTTGATTTATGTACTTGTTGGTGTAGCCTTAAAGCCTGCATTAAGCATGTGGAGTGCATCGAACCCCAGGTTCTCATGGGAAGTCATGCATTTAATTCATCTGTGTAATAGTAGAAAAGCTGGCACATCCTGAGTTGGAAACAATGCTGCATAAGATTTGATCTTATTCCAGTATGGGCTTTGAATTTTTTCTGATCAGATTTTATCTTCTGTTCAGATTCAGATTTTTTTTCTGATCAGAAGTAATCCCTGAATAATATATCATTTGGGTAGCAATAAAATTAAGTTAACTGATAATGAAAAAGATTTGGAGGTAAATGTAGAGGTTGAATAAACTTCACACAGCAGTCAGTGCAGACAGGCCGCGAAGGGCAGCTCAGGTGCTTACAATGATAGATAGGAACTTTCCTAAGAATGGCACACAGACGATTGTCCCTGTGCACAGTATAATGTGATGGTTAAGTGACAACTAGAACATTGCATACATAAAAGTTTGGATACATATTAGAAATATATTATTGCAGCAAAGTGATGAAAAGAAAGATTTTACAGCATCAGCCAAAAAAAAAAATAAAAAATACTTCAACTATCACTTGTTTATCCCCTGCAATTCAAATTATTATATTTTCTATTTTACCCATTGCAACTAAAAATATATATTAATAGTAATCCTTAAAATTAACAGATTTATTTAAAACCAAAAATATATATTTTACAATGAAACTTGACGTTTCTTACTAAAGTACAATGTGTTAGATAAAGAGATCCAACGAATGATATATACTGTGATGCGTGCGAAACCTGCATTTTGATTCGCCATGGGCTGAACGCTAGAACTAGTGGTTCTATGAACCGTGAGTCTGAAGTCTGATTCAGTTACTGTACAGTCGATGTGGCGTTATCATATAGTCTTCTGGAGAACGAGTGTTCCGGTACTATTTTTTTTTACGACGAGCTTTCCGATACTATTTTTTTTACGATGAGCATTCCAGTACTATTTTTTTTTAGCAATACTCCTCTCTTCCTATGGGTAGCAGTGATCCAAGAGAAACGTACCAACTGTTTGGTACTACACTCAGGAAAGTGGTAAATGAAAAAGACCTGGGAGATAATTGTGTAGTCGGATATGAAGTTCTCTGAGGAGTGCAGACGTGCTGCCAGAGCTGATCATGAGGTTTTGTCAATGATAAATAGGAATTTTGCAAGCAGAGACAAGGAGGTGATTATGCATTTGTATAAGGCAATGGTCAGGCCACACCTTGTACAGGTATGGGAACCTCATTTTAGGAAGGATATTGAGTTGCTAGAAGGAGTAAAGAGAAGGGAAACAAGATTGGTGAGGGGAACAAATGGGTTCTCAAACCAAGAGTGGATTAAATTCTGTAAGTTCGAGCATTGGAGACTAGGCACCTGCGAGGTGATCTTATTGAGGTGTACAAGGCCTTGAATGGTTTGAGCAGAATCAGTGCTGATGGGATTCTTCCGTTTGCTCAGATTAAGAACCTGAAGGGGCATAGAGGCAATCAGAGAGCTTAATACTCTTCATCTGGTTATCAGCAGTGTTCATTCGTGTATTAAAAATTTGCAGGTAAAGGAACCACTAGGTGGCAGTGATCACAGTGTACTGATGTTGGATTTACTTAAAGATATAATTACCATCAGGGGTAAAGGTAGAAAATGAAAAAGATCTGGGAGTAATTGCGCAGTCAATATGAAGTTTTCTGAGCAATGCAAATAGGCAGCAAGAGCAGATAATGGGGTTCTGTCAATGATATACAGGAATTTTGCTAGCAGGAAAAAGGAGGTGATTATCCCTTTGTATAAGGCAATGGTCAGGCCACACCTTGAACACTGCGTAAGGTCTGGAGGCCTCATTTTAGGAAGGATGTAGATTTGCTTGAGCGTGTACAGAGAAGGGCAACAAGATTGGTGAGGGGAATGAAGGGATCCTGTTATCAAGAGAGGCTTAAGGTCTGCAAATTGCAGCGGCTGGAGACTAGGCACCTTCGATGTGATCTGATTTAGGTGTATAAGGCCTTGTATGATTGAGCATGCTGAATTCTGATGGGATTCTTCCACTTGCTGAGATTAGGAACCTAAGGGGACATAAATTCAAATTAAGAAAAGACAGATGTGGAATAGATGTGCGGAAATTTGCCTTTAGCCAGCGGGTGGTTAATTGTTGGAACGATCTTCCATCTGTCGTTGTGGAAGTTGATAGCTTAAATAAATTCAAGGAGGAACTGAACAAACAATTAGAGGGAATAGTTGTGTAAATTTTTTTTTTTTTTTGCTTTTTTTTTTTTTTTTGCTTTTTTTTTTTTTTTTGCTTTGAAAGGTACATAAGCAAGCTTATGTAGCCTCAGCCAAAAAAAAAAGAAAAAAAGTATGCTACATAAGCTTGCTTTCTTGCATCACATGCCTCTATTACTATCACTAATAGATGTGCGAAAGTTTGCATTAGCCAGCGGG
Source organism: Mastigoproctus giganteus (assembly GCF_048544385.1). Taxonomy (NCBI): domain Eukaryota; kingdom Metazoa; phylum Arthropoda; class Arachnida; order Uropygi; family Thelyphonidae; genus Mastigoproctus; species Mastigoproctus giganteus. The sequence continues at coordinate 20,857,541 of NC_143583.1, forward strand.
TAGTTGATTTCTGAAGAGACTTCCAGCTGTTGTAATGGAAGTTGATAGCTTAAATAAATTTAAGGATGAACTTGACAAACATTTAGAGTGACCGGTTGGGTGAAATGGTATTTTTTTTTTTTTTTATTTATTTATTTTTTTTTTTTGGCTGATAAGCTTGTTTTCTTGCATCATATGCCTGAAAAATGCTATTGCTAATAAAATCTTGAGAAGCAGATTTTATTAAACTGTATTCTTTTCCTATATTGTTGAATGCATTCTTTTATCGATAGGAGGCGTCGTAGGTAGCTTTGAAGCTTTTATTCTTGCATACTTTTCTGGATTTCACTCAACTGGAATTTTAGCCATTTCGTTAACTGAAATTAGATTTGGTATTTTTACAATTCAACAACAGTTAGCGAAATCCAATGGTAAACTAGTATGACGTCTAATCAAAAATTACTGCAAGAAATTATTGTAGTTTGTTGATGTGATTATTTTATTGTTGCGTTCTTGACCGCAGAAACTGGGGGGTTTTTAAATCCAGCAAACAGGCAAATCGACCAGAGAAAACATGCAATTTACAGACAAAATAAATATATGGGTAGATGTAATCATTTACGGTGGACCTTAATAACATAATTTTTTTTTTTTTTTTTGTTGCGTTCTTGAATCACAACCATTTAAATTTTTGAATGGTTTGATCGAAACTTGCTTCCTTACGCTACTTAGATGGTCGATGTCGATAAAAATCTTGAGAAGGAGATTTTATAGAGGTCTGCATTTTTTTCGTTCTCTATGTTTTTGAACTCGTTCCTTTTAGACACAAGAAGCTTCTTCGGCGGTTTTGAAGCTTTTATTCTTGAGTAATATTACTACCCGCTCCTTATTCTACCTAATCAACGTTAGTGACTAACTTGGCGTCATTTAGGAGGTAACGTTGTTTCTATATCTTAGTATGAACTTACTCTACCGAATCAACGTTAGTGATTGAGTGAGCATCATTAGCGCCATTTAGGAAGTGACATCATTTGCATCATTTCAAGTCTAACAGCCAACTAATAACAGCCAACCAAGAGGATTCTTCCTTTTGCTCAGAATAATCACTTGAGAAGGCATACATTCAAATTGAGGAGAGACAGATGTAGGATAGATGTGCGGAAACTTGCCTTTAGCCAGCGGGTAGTTGGTTGGTGGAACAGACTTCCATCCCTTGTTCCTCAATTTGAATCTATGCCCCTTCATATTCTTAATCTGAGCAAGCAGAAGTATCCTGTCAGTATTGAGCTTGCTCAAACCATTCAAGGCATCGATGGGATTCGAACCCGGGCCTTTTCACTCTGGAGTGGGGATGACGGTGAGGATACCACCGTGCTACTCGCGCAAAGATCTAACCTCTATAATAGTTTATCTAATTCTTCCTTGAATAAATTCAAGGAAGAATTACATAAACTACTCACGTCCACAACAGCAGATGGAAGCCTGTGCCAACAATTGATTGCCCGCTAGCTAAAGGCAAACTGCTACACAATCTATCCTGCGACCATCATTCCTCAATTTCAATTTATGCTCCCTCATATACTTCGACATATATAGTATGTTACATAGGACAGCTCTGAAATGCTAGTTCAGTTCCGTGCCGTGGTACTCTGTGATCATACAAAATCTCTGCAGAAAGGCCAAAAATGTGGGCAGTGCTATATTTGCGCCAAGTGTGTTTGAGTGGGCGTGCCTGTGTTGGGGCGTGCTACCCTCTTCTGAGGCCAACACAACACATTTGAAAAAGGCCTTTAAACATTCCTCACGTCATGGACGGGATTCAAACTCGGGTCTTTTCCAGCTGGAGTGGGGAGGACGACGATTCTATTAACTTGCTACCCACCACAGCGCTACTTTGCTACCAGAAAGCAGCAAGCAAGAGTAAGGTATGTCCCGGTACCCGTCTAAACCAGATCTAAGGCCACCCGCGGTTAATTTCGAGTCAGTACTGAATGTCCATGCCATTCAAAAAATAAATAAAATACAAACCTACCAACAAATTCCCCACGAGTGCAAGACTGATGTTAGTAAGGATAAGCACAATGGAGGAATAGGACAGTAACACAATAGAACAGTAGATAAAGGAGAAGAATAAGTAAAAAAAAAAAAAAATAATAATCGATAGAACAGACGAAATGGAAAAGACAAGAATTAAAAAGAAATAGAGAGGAGAGATATACACTGTGTTGCCACTTTATTAGGTGCACCTAGCTCCTAGCGTTTTGAGCCTTCAAAACAGCCTGAATTCGTCAAGGCATGGATTGAACAAGATGCTGAAAATGTAGTGCAGGAATGAAGTACCATGCAGACATGAATGTGCCATGCAGTTCCTTGAGATTCGATGGAGGTTTAGGCCTGCAGCCAACAGCCCTTTCCAGCTCATCCCAAAGATGTTCAATAGGATTGAGATCCACAGACTGAGCAAGCCACTGCAGCAAAGAAAAATCATTGTCGTGTTCCTGGAACCATTCCATAGTGATTCGGTCTTTGTACACAGGCGCATTATCCTGCTGGAAGTAACCATCTGACTGAGGATAACTGTCGACATGAACGGATGCACTTGGTCAGCAACGATGTGGCATTCAGACTTGAATCTATTGATATCAATGGACCCAACGTGTGCCAAGAAAACAATCCCCACACCACCTTGCACAGTAGTCGTCAGACATGACCGGTCCATGGATTCATGTTGTTTTCGAGAAATTCTGAGCGTTCCATCAACGTGATGCATTAGGAACTTCGACTCGTCAGACCAAGGAACTGTTTTCCAATCCTCGATAGCCAGTGGTGGCGTTGCTGCGCCCACAGGAGGCGTGCTCTCTTGTTCTTCATTGATAACAAAGATACGCGATGTGGTCGTTAGGTGTTGTAGCCCATTTGCGACTAGTGGTCCGTTGCGATATTTTGTTCTGCGCACCCAGATTGACGTGATGTGCGACATTGTGGCCCGTCTGTTTGCTTACACAATTCCAGCCATCCTCCTCTGACCTCTCTCATCAACAAGCGATTTTCTTCCACAGGAATGCCGTTCAGAGAATGTTTTCTGTTCGTTGCAGCATTCTCGATACATTCTTAAAACTGTGGTTCTCGAAAAGTTCAGGAGAACTGCCGTTTCAGAGATGCTTTTTCCAGCATGTCTTGCACCTACTACCATGCCACGTTCGAAGTCCGTTAAATCACTTCTTTTTCCCATTCTTGCTACGGTTTGTTCGCTTAACTGATACTAGAAAGGTTGTTCTGCGCATTTATATCCACAACTGTGGTCATGTGATTTGCAAAGTTGTGGGACAAACAATATTTGTGTACAACATGGGTGTACCTAATAAAGTGGCAGCACAGCGTGTGTATATACAGGGTGTCTCAAAAATATTGGTACAAACGTTTAGGGGTAAGTGTAAATGTAAGTGTGTGTTGTTGTCTTACGGCACCAGGGGTTTCCCCCATCTCCGCGTTGCTTTCATTGTGGTGAACCAGTTCACTGGGAAATGCCAGAGATTTAAAAGTGTGTGGGAATTGTTCATGTGTTGTGTTCTGTACCGTTGTTCATCTGGTCATTTAGCCGTTGGACCCCTATTGAGGCCCAACGTTGTCCCACTTACGCCCCGTGGAGGCAGACCAGGAACCCAGTAGCTGTAGATTCACTCTGGCAGGTCCTGCCGCTTAATTTCCTGGGATTTCGGCGGCTAGGACCTTAAAAAAAAATATATAATAATAAAAAAAAAAAAAAATATATATATATAAGTAAATAAAAAATCTGCGCTGGGGTAATGTCGCTTTGGTTTGCTAGGCCGAGTTTTGGGCGTAAGGTAATTTGATCATATTAAGTTTTTGACGTGTGGGGCTTTCGCTATGATGGAGGTAGAGAGGGGAGGGAGACCGAAGATTTGGGGGAAAAGACAGAAATATGGGGCCAATAGAGTAGATAGCCCCAGTTTTCAGTGGGGCATGCCCATGCCCCACCAGAGTAGAAGTTTGAGGGTGGAGGAGAAGGAACAAAAAATGTCCCCTCCCCCCCAAGGAAGTGGGAATAATAGGTGAAGAGGGCGAGGGTGTCCTCTTCAGATCGCCATCAAGCTGTTTGCAACTGTGCTGCGTTTAGTCTGTTCTCTACTGTCTGTGCTGCATTCCCCCGTCCTTGCTTTTCTCTTCCGTGTGATCAGCACTCTTCTTGTCCAAGTACTGGTACTCTGCAAGGTTTCAGTTTTTTTGTCACATTTGGCGCCGATTTTTGTCAATCTCTGTGTACGTTGCTGTAGATAGCTATTAGTGTTTTTCTCCTGGTGAATAAGTCTTGCGCATACTGGGAGAGTGCCCTATATTCATCCTCCGTGTCCAGGAAGTGGTGCTCCAGTCCTTTTCGGAAGTATCTTAACCTTGTTATTAGTAGCCCTCTGAGGTCTTCATAGTGTTGACAATCATAGACTATGTGGCTCCAGCTTTCACTTTCTCCACATATGCAGTTGGGGTCCTCAACGAGTCGGAAGCCAAACAGCTTCTCCTTGTAGGGTCCATGTCCGGTGAATAGTGTTGTCATATGGTACCCTGGGAAGTACCACGGTGGCTGCTTTGGGTATATTTTCTGGAGGTCTGGTAGAAATCTTTTTGTTACTTCGCCTTTTGTAGTCTCTATCCATCTTCTCTGCCAAAGATCTAGGAGGTGGGTCTGTAGCCTATTTTTTTCGTGTTTTAGGTTGCCCGCCGGGTCTGTCGTGTATCCTTGGTGGGTAGCGGCCACACCCCTGGCCAGCAAAAACAGTAGCCCCGCCTGAACTGCCTCCAGGTCCAGAGGGAGCGCTCCAGCAAGTACTTGCAAAGCTGGGGTACTTACCGTGCTGCAGGCGCGCGTTGTTGATAGCAGTATGGTCCTTTGGGTCATTTCTAGTGTTCTTTTGTTGACTACCAGTGTCGTTTTTGGACACCACACCGCTGCAGCATAGGTGATTGCAGGCAGGAAGGTTGTTTTATAGTAAAGCATCAGTGCTTTTCTCTTGATTCCCCAATCTTTCCTTGTGATTCTGGTTACCAGTCCAGAGTATCCTCTGATTTTTCTTCTGGTGTATTTCAGATGCGGCTGGAACGTCACGTTTTTATCTAGGATAACGCCCAGATACTTCAGTTGGCTCACAAATTTGATTGTTACATTGTTGATTTTAATTGGCGGGGGTCGTCGTAGTTGCAGAGTCCCCTTTAGCAGGATCGATGAGGTCTTGTCTGACGATATTTTCAGCTGGTTCTTTGATGTCCATTGCTGCAGCCGCTGCAGTGCCTGATTTGCCAGCGTCTCCAATTGGGCCCTGGAGTCCGCCTCTACCGTCAATGTCAAGTCGTCCGCGAAGGCGTGTACTGCCACAGAACCCAGGTCCGTAGTCAGGAATTCATCGAGGACCATTGTCCACAGAAGCGGCCCAAGCACCGATCCCTGCGGACATCCTCTGTGCACCTCTCTTGTTATTTTTTGATAGTGTACATTGATTTCCACTCTTCTTTGTGTTAAATATCTTTCGATTACTTTGTAGAGGTTAAGAGGCAGCTCAGCCTCCCTCAACCTTGCCAGGACGCTTGGCCACCAAAGTGAATCAAACGCCCTAGCAAAGTCAACAGAGATGAGCAGCAGATACTTTCGTCTACAATCCTGGAAAATCCTTAGCAAGTTTCCCAGTGCGTCCACGGTTGAGGATCCTGGTCTGAAGCCATACTGATTTCTGGCATGTAGGCCTGCCGCTTCATAGTGTTTTATAACTCTCACATGGAGTAATCTTTCAAACAATTTGCTTGCCACTGGGAGCAGTGCGATGGGTCGATATGAATCCGGAAATGTCTACCGGAGGTTTATTGGAGTTTGCTAATGCCGTCATTCAGTGTAGCCACGTGTTCTGGAGCTCCTGAATGTTGAGTTATTTTAATGTGTTTAAAGTGTTTTCTTCCACTGGAAAAATGTACCAGCTGAAAGAACTTCGCAATTGGATTAAGTGAGTGAAAAATTTTTGTTATTACGAGGGTTATCTGGACTGTACTCTCTCGTCATAGACCTAATCCCTTTAGGCTTAGCATTCTGCTAACGTTTAGGGGTGGTAGATAACATCTAAAGGAATGTGAATCGCATAGGAACCCATAACCGGAAACGTCACCGTAAGTCAGTAGACGGCGCAGTAATCGCCGCACGAAGAGCATGCATCGATATACGAACTGTGAGCTAGCTGACATGTACCTAGTGTATGGATTAGCAGAGGGCAATGGACGAGCCACTCAACGAATTTATGGAGAACGCTTCCCAGACAGACATGTACCAGACCACCGTTTGTTTGTGCGTGTGCATCAAAATTTTAGCATTAGCATTAGCATTAGCATTAGTAGAGGCATTTGATGCAAGAAAGCAAGCTTATGCAGCATCAGCCAAAAAAATTAAAGTAAAATAAATATATAAAAAATAACCACTTCCACTTCACCCCTCTGTTCGTTCGAAATACCTGTCCAGCCGAGCCTAATGCTTATTTAGGCTATCAACTTCCACGACAAGGGATGGAAGTCTGTTCCACCTACCAACCACCCGCTGGCTAAAGGTAAATTTCCGCACATCTATCCTACATCTGCCTTTCCTCAATTTGAATTTATGCCCTCTCAGGTGATTATTCTGAGCAAGAGGAAGAATCCCATCAGCATTGAGCATGCTCAAACCATTCAAGGCTTTGTACACCTCTATCAGATCACCTCGCTGCTGCCTAGTCTCCAGACACTGTAATTCGCAAAACTTAAGCCTTTCTTCGTAAGAGCACCCCTTTGTTCCATTCACTAATCTTGTTGCCCTTCTCTGTACTCGTTCCAGCAGCAGCTCTACATCCTTCTTGAAATGAGGTCTCCAGGCCTGTATACAGTACTCTAGGTGTGGCCTGCCCGTTGCCTTATACAAGGGAATAATCACCTCCTTATCCCTGCTAGAAAAATTCCTATACATCATTGATAATACACCATGAACTACTCTTGCAACCCGTCTGCACTGCTCAGAGAACTTCATATCTGCCTGCACAACCACCCCCAGGTCCCTTTCATTCTCTACCACTGTCAGCGTAGTACCACAGAGTTGATTTGTGCGATTATGGGTCATTTAGAAGTAATAGGAGTTGTGCGGGCAGACCACGTTCGATGGGAACTCCCGACATGAAAGAAAGTGTGTTGAATACCGTCCAGAATAATCCTACTACCAGCACACGTGCCGTTGCCTCTGTCTTAGGAGTGTCTCGTTGCAGTGTACAGCGTGTCGGGCACGACGATTCCTTACGCCCCTTTCATCTCCAGAGGGTTCAGTTATTGCTCCCCCAAGATCATCCTGCACGTGTAGCTTTTGCGCAGTGGTTTCTCCAAGAACGTGTTCAAGACTTGAATTTTCCAGCCTATGTTTTGTTCACGGATGAGGCTTATTTCACTCTGGAAGGCTTATTCAATCAACACAATGCTCATGTGTGGGCTCACGACAACCCACACGTGTGCGCCCCCATGCGGCACAACATCATTCGCAATAAATGTGTGGGCAGGTATGGTCGGTGACTGCTTAGTTGGCCCATACCTGTTACCATTCCGCATGAAGTCCGCTAAATATCGGATCTTTCTTGGACAAGTTCTACCAGGGTTACTTGACGATGTTCCAGGAAATGTGAGACGAAACATTTGGTTTCAACATGACAGGGCGCCTGCCCATTAAGGAAGGTGTGTTCGTGACCAGTTGAACAGGCGTTTTGGGCGTCGATGGATTGGCCGTGGTGGACCCGTTTCCTGGCCCCCACGCTCACCTGATTTATCGAGCCTTGATTTCTTTCTATGGGGCCCTCAAATCTATCGGGTATGAATCGCCTGTTGAGACGGAAATGGAACTCGTCTGCGCTGCTGCTACTGTCAAAGAAACTGCAGGTGTGTTCGACCGTGTCTGCTAATCCATGCTGTTCCGGTGTCACGCATGCATGGCGTCTCATGGTGGAACCTTCGAGCATCTGTTGTAACATCATGGAATGCATCCATCTCGTACTTCATTGTTAATATTATGTCAAATAAATGTTTGCCACTAATTACTGTCTTGTGTCATTTCTACTTCTTGTGCCTCTGCTACTACTTTCCCCTGACGTTTCCGGTTATGGGTTCCTATGCGAATCACATTTCTTTAGATGTTACCTGCCTTCCCTAAACGTTTGTACCAATATTTTTGAGACACCATATATATATATATATATACTGTGCTGCCAAACAAATACATATATATATATATAATTTTTTTTTTTTTTTCATATAGAAAAATTCTTCTTCCTCCCACATTTATCATATCAATCTAATATCTTCCTGGTCACACACACGATATGCGTACTTGGTTGTGCTATAAGTGAGTCCCCGGGGAACACAGTAATTATAATATCGTCCTGCTCACACTATTAGAAATGCCCAGGTTTGAAGCCAGTCAATATCAGAACAAACGTTTCTTAGCCTTTTGAACTGCATGCTGAGTTAGTCGGTCTCAGGTAAGGACAGCGAAGTTTTACCTCCGAAAATTCAGATATTCTTCCAAATCAAACTAACTAAAACCCAACTATTATTTTTATGCAACCCGAATAATTAAATTCATCTGCCGTGCTGTGTGTCATATGTTTGTTAATTGCGTGTGTTCTTTGGTCGATTTGTCTGTTTTGCTGGACGAAAACCCCAGATTCTGGGGGAAAATCTTGCTATTTACGCCTGAGACCGTCTAACTCAGCCACGGAGTGAAAAAAGCCCATTAAAGTTTCTCGCGTCATGGACGGGATTTGAACCCGGGTCTTTCCCACCCGGTGTGTGGAGGACGGTGACGATACCACTGTGCTACCCACGCAGACGATATTCATTCAGCAAGACAGGCAAACCGACCAGAGCGCCCTCAATATTTACAGATATGATATACAGAGCCGTACTTATAATCAGGCGTATGAGGCGCTGGCCTCGGACCTCACGATACAAGGGGTTCTCGCATGGCCTCTGTAATCTCGAATTTTTAAATTAAACTTTGTATTGCAACGTTTGTTTTTAACCAGATTGGTAAAAATATTTTTTTTTTCTGATTATATTTATATATGCAAGTTTTTTTCTTTTTAATCTCTGGACCTCTGGTATATTTAAAGGGGTTCCCCCAAGGGCTTAAGCCGATCGGGCTAGCCCGGTGGGTAAAGTACCTGCTTGGCAACCCAAACGTCGCGGGTTCGAATCCCTCCTCGGGCTTGGATCAGAGTAGTGCAAAAACTTTGGGATGTGCATTATGGCCCCTGAAGCCGATGCTCAAACAACTAACAAAAAAAAAAAAAAAAAAGTAAGAGCTTAGCACTTCGGGCCCCGAGAAATATAAGTACGGTCCTGATGAGAGGTATGGTTGGGTTTGGTTGTTCTCGGGAACCATAATAGACAATTTATTATTATTTACTCCTGTGGGATGGACTAAAAGACTTAATCAGGATGCTACCACTGCACTCGGCTTTTATTTCTGGACTGGTGTCTGCAATGAATGGCACGAATTCATGTGACTTGATACACAGAATTAGTCAAAAGCATACATTGATGCCATGATTAGTGCCGTAATGGCAGTAGTGGACATTTTGTTTTATTAATTTGTTCCTTAAACTCGTAATTTTTCATACGTGATAGTATGCGTGTACTAATAGCCATTTGTTTTGCTGAGTTCTAAGAGAGCACCAAGGCGGAATCATTCATGGGATACAGTGCTCAGACCTACAAAGTTCCTAAAAATCTACCAGAAAAAGAAAAAAAAACTGGAAAAAAAAAACCTCTGATAACTCAAAAATGAGAAAAGAAACTTGCTAAATCAAACTGAATAATTTGCTTTAGTCCAGTTAGTTTGCAACACCTTTTAATTTATAACATTATTATTATTATTATTATTATTATTAGCCATATGGTGCAAGGAAGCCTGAGGCTTATCCTGCACCAGCCAAAAAAAAAAAAAAAAAAAAAAAAAAAATTGAGTACCCTGAGACAGAGAGAGAGAGAGAGAGAGAGAGAGAGAGTGAGGGTAGAGGGAATCACCAAAAAAGAGAAGAATGATGATATCCAGCTCAGTACCCTGGGTGTGCCCAGCCAATAGATGTGAGCCCCTGGGGCTCACATCCATTGGAATATCTACAAATGTCGAAGACGTATTATGTGAACCACACATTTTATACAATTCGAATATTTATGCATAGATTTGCTTGTGGGTTTACAATTATCAGACTGCCCCAGGCCTTCAAAGATTTTAATCTTGGAGAGTACAGTTACTCATTCAGTGAACGATTACAAATCCAGCTTGATAATGCAGTTTCGTCAGGCGAATCACGCTGTGTAAATTAATGAGTAAAGTTTGAAGGCAAAAAAAAAACTGAATTGCTTTCTCTTTACATTTTAAATTTGCAGGTTTGAAAAATTTTTAAAAATTTTGGCTGATCAAAATTATCTTTTCCATTAGTAACTGATTGAATGTTTTTTTATGGAAGAAGTAAGTATTAAATATTTTGCATAATTTTTATTTCTCTTCTCACATTCATAGGCGAATGGCGCCTTTGGATAAATGATTTTAGTGGCGCTACAGCGAGCGGTTCCCGGTAAAAGTGTATTTTAGTTGTATTTTGGGGACTGTAGTTGTGTATATTATATTGGGAACTGATAGTAATGCTGATAAAAATGACAAAATCTAGGTAAGTCTTTAACGAAAGGAAGTTTTATAAAGAAACAGGAAATTTAGGTCTCTGAATCTTTCGCTACAGCTGTGGGTATTAGTTTTCCATTATACAACCTCGTTCTCGGTGATGCCCTAGCAAGTTTCGAAATTTTGCAGCAACTTATTTAAATTGTTTTTATAAAACTAGGAAATCCAATTAAAAAGTAGGTCAATTTATATATCAGTTGACCATGTTGAAACTGTAGTTGTACAAGTGCTATACGATATGGGATTGAACCAGACGCGAAAAGCATGGGTAACATAACGGACATTACTTACAAAAAAGGGAAAAAGCCATGTGTTCCACTTTATTCGCTCTACTCGTGTGCTTCGTTGGTCGAAAAATGTGTCTTTTTTGGAATAATTACAAAATACTGTGCACAACGAATTTGTAGCTTTAAAAAGTGAACAGTAATATGTCTCTAAGATTGATTGTTGAATTTGTTGCACCAGAAATATGTTCGCATATTATTTATTTAGGCGTTTTTTAAGAATTCGTTGCAAAATTGAAATCGGCATATTTTTGGTCTAAATTTTTTTTCAGGTAAAGGCGCACAGCATCTCACTTTTTCTACGAACTGTAACCTTAGTATTGGTTAACAGTGTTTACCATTTGAACCATCTGTTCGCCTTCAAGATATATTTTCAGGCAACCACTGTACTTATTTGGGATAAGGATTAGTACGTTGGCAGATACTTCATTTGTGGCCATGGTGAAGTAAGGAATGCAGTCGATTTAGTATTTCTATTTATTAACTGCAAAATGCAGGTTTTAAATACTAACTTTTTTTTTTTCATTCATGCGAGATGTATATCGGTATAACAAGCGTACATTTCTGTATGAAAATACATGCATATACATTAAATAGCCATAGAACGAACATTTTTAACAAAATAATAATAAACAAAAATCGTGATATTAGGCATCATTAGAATACCAAAACTTATACTAGATTAAAAGGATATGAACTTTGGTATCCCTCATTTTCAAGAACTACTAATACAGTAGCAGTCAATGCAATTTTCTGGAATGTGAGCCACGTGGATATTTCTCAGCATATGATGCAAAGTACATATGATATATATATTTTTTGTCGGTTATGTTTAGAAATATCCCAAATGCTTTGCACATTTAAGGCCTTGAATGGATTGAGTAAGCTAAATGTTGAAGGCATTCTTCCTCTTGCTACAACTATACACACGAGGGAGCATAAATTCAAGTTGAGGAAGGATGGTTGCAGGGATATGTGTGGAAATTTGCCTTCAGCCAGTGGGTGGTTGATTGTTGGAACAAACTTCCATCTGTTGTTGTGGAAGAGTGCTTTGAATAAATTCAAGGAAGAACCAGAAAAAATTTTGGAGGGTATGGATGGGTGAATTGTGTGTTTTTTTTTTTGTGACTGATGCTGTGTAAACTTGCTTTCTTGCATCATTCGCCACTCCTAATATTAACACAGTTCTTACATGTTGTGATGGGTCTGCTGTAGTTAGTATTAGAATGGTTGAATGTCACGAGGAAACAGTTTTACTTAATGTGTTACAAAAAAAAAAAAAAAAAAACGCCCCAAAAAGTGACTTTCCAATTCTGCTTTGAACTTTACTTTTCCATTGATCTATAACTTGAAGTTAAACTTCATGAGATGCAATCTTGGGTTACAGGAGGTACAAATGTAAAATCTCATAAGGTTTTATATTTATGTACCCTGGTTTTTGTCTCATGTTTCTCCTATCAGTGAGAATATACCTACCTCCCTTGTTCATAGTTTTATCGAAAACAAAACTGATGTTCTTGAATTGTACATTTTCTCTAATTCCGTCATTAAGCTGTGGCTGCATCAGTAGTTTGGCTGCAAATTAAATTTGTTTAACAAACCTATATGAAAAAATAGTAAAGGAATACAAGTTCAGCACATTCCCTTTATAGCCAAGTTATTTGGAGAACAAGAACCATTTCTTATAGAATTTTTTTTTTTTTTTTTTTTTCAAATGAATATCGTTCAGAATTATTGTTAAAGAATATTAGTTGATCAGAGAAGTTCTGCTGCATTTTTCTAAGCTACAGAAGTAGTAATTTCTGTTTCATTTTACCTAATTATCAGCTTTAAAATTAATAATAAATAAATGAAACAAGAAAATGTGTACTGTAAAAGTAAATATATGTATAGAGATTATCATTTTGTAAGTGTATTTTATTTAAAAAAAAAGAATGCAGTATCATATTAAAATCCTAATAAAGTTAGATCAGTTAATATACTATACAATAAATATAACAGATGTTTTATTAATAACATTAATACAAAAGTTCAGTTTCAGCATAGTTGAAAATGTGCGATTTCAGATTGACTTATGTTCAATAAGATTACAATTTCGAATTTTTTTGTTTACAGACAGTTTTTAGATTTCTTGAATTCTGCTTGCAGTGTACTAGTATATCATCTTTCCTTAATCGATTTCCATACTTATTGTATCACGGTTTTTATTTTTAAAAAACATAAAAATTAATTCTGCTCTAGGTAGAAAATGTCACAGCCATAAATATAAACATGAAACTAATAGTCTTTACCATTTTCCAGTGTAGAAAATGGTTAATATCATAAAAATTTTAAATCATAAAAATGGAATGTAAAATTTTAAAATTATGCATGTGCATATATTTCTGCTTGTATATTACATACGGAAGAAGAAATATACAGGGATTTTTAGTATAGTTAGGAAAGAAAAGGTCTGCATTCAGGAATTTTTATTAATTCTAATGAAAATTAAAAAAAAAAAATTAATCACAGTCATAAAATATAAACATGAAAATATTTCAATTTATCCACTTCATAACACCAAATGGAGCTTTGCCAACAATCAACTACCTATTGGCTGAAGGCAGATTTCCACGTCTACCCAGCAAGCTGTCCTTGCCCAATTTAAATTTGTGTCCTCTCGTGTATATTAGTTCTCAGAGAGATTTACAGCTGATAAAATCATTAACTGTGTAAAAATATAAAATTGATACATTTCTACTTATCTATTATATGTGGAAGCAAAGTTGTGCAAATAATTCGAAAATAAAATAAAAAGGTTACAGTCATAAGATATAAATAAGAAACTATTAGGCAGTTACCGACATTTTCTAAGGTATGACAAGTCAGACTTGCTGCCTGGGAGTTTAAAATGCTGATGGAACTGATATTCAGGTGACACTTGATTCAAGTGGACCGAACTTCAGCGATGTCCATTTGCTCAGCAACAACCAAATCCTCTACTTGCACATTCTTCACGATGGTGGAACTGTTAGTAAGACCGGGTGTTATCCCCATGTGTAAGTCCTGAAATATGGCACCCAGTATACTGAAGGTGACTGACCACCCAGGTGTGAACCAAAATAAGCAGTGTTTGAGGGATGGCATCCAAACCACACAAAGAAATGCCACACCTCTCTGTGTTACCAGGCAATACTAGGTGGTAGATGACTTATCAACTTGGGCAATACTAGGTGGTAGATGACTTTTAACTGGTGAAATACCACCACTCTGCTTTGCTTATTGGAAGCTTGAAGTGGGGAAACCTATCTTTAGGCTCCAGAGCAAAGCTCTGGAAAACCCCATTGATGTCTTTTGAGGTTATGATAGGCACCATGATGAGATCCAATATTCCTTGCATTTCAAGGGTACATCTCTGAAATGATATTCACATATCAGGTGCTAGATAGTCCACTGCACTGACCTATTGGTAACTCTAGGAGGCTTCCAGATCAGCTAGTATATAGGCTTGCTGTCTCTACTCTGCCAGATAGTGACTAGGGGGAGTCTGAGTAGTGTGTATGCGGGAGGGCATTGTTAAGGAGCTGGGTATATTCTTGTGTATATTCTATATACAAAAATTTCATTCCTTTCATAAAGTTCTCCCCACATTTTCTTACTACTGAATACATTATGGATAGTCAAACTAATAGAACAAACTTATCTGCAGAAAGATCTAAACTTCCCAAACACTTCCTTGTTCATTTCACAAATATACTTGCTTTCAGTTCCAATATCAATGATATTTCCACTTAGTCTGCCAAACTGCACTTCTTTTTTGACAGAATCCCAGTTATCAGTTTATTCAACCACTGCTAATCTTAGTTGTCTAATTCTCTGTACAATTCTTTTCACTTCAAATGTGATACTTGTACATATGCATTTGGAATCTCCTCATTTTGATCTTCTCTGGCTTAGAATCTCTCTATGCATTCAGTCAAATTCATTTGTTGCCTCACTCATTATCCCAACTCCACTAATCATTTGGAACTCGGATGTCCTTTCTTTGAAACTTTACTTTCTCCAATCCAACTTTCCTAACAGTGGGGTAATTTTAATTTTACTTGGTGATATTTTAATGTTCACAACTCCAGCTGGCTTCTTGATTTCTAGTCACTCAGATTCAGCTGGTTGAGATGCTGAGCCTTTTGCAATTACTAATGACCTCTCACAGATTGTTAATTTTTCTACCAGAATACTAGACAATCCTTACCACACAGCCAGCACTTGATCTTTTTCTCATAAACAACCCTTTCAAGTACATGGTTTAGCTGAGTGGTCTTCTAGGCACCTCAGATTACAATTTATTGATGGTTCCTTCTCCAGTTGAGCCTTCCTCTTGTGGCCATTTCCAGCCTCATTTTTTTGTCATTACAAGGATGCAAATCGGATGAGATTTCTATTCTTATTTTCTATGGTTGGATAGCGTGTCCGTAGCCAGGTGGGCAGGAGCAGCAGTGCATAGCACACACTTCTTGATTAGACCGGGGTTCGAGCCTGTGACCACCAAATACGGAGGATGCGGAAAGATCAGGGAATGACCACCGCATATCCCCGGAGCAATATGGCCTTAGTTGCTAATGCTCCTAAAAAAACAAATAACAACAACATAACATGGTGGGATTACTGTTTTAAATCTTCCGATGTCAGTATTTTCTCAGATCAAGTCAGTGAAATTATTCCTGTAGGCATGAAGTACTTTATTCCACACTCCACCTTAAAATCTTGTCCTTTATCTAAACCTTGGTTTTCCAATAAATGTGATAAGAATGTTGCATATTGCCAACCAAATTTCTAGATTCATTTTCTGCCTAAACCAAAGCTCACAACAATTTTAAAGCAGTTACTAATCAGTCCAAACTAGATTTTGAACAGGCTGACTGTAGAAGACTTGCTTCTTGCGCAAACAGTAGTTAGTTGACTAGTCTGATATCTTGTCAAAGCTGTTGGCCAAAACTTTTGCCCATCTCTACTTCCACCTCTGTTAAAAGCTGACTGGGCTAGCCAGGTGGGTAAAGTGCCTGCCTGGCAACCCAAAGGTTGCGGGTTTGAATCCCACCTCGGGCTTGGATCAAAGTACTGCAAAAACCTTGGGAGGTGTATTATGGCCACAGAAGCCGATGCACCAACAACTACCAAAAAAAAAAAAAAAACCTCTGTTAAAACCTGATAGTTCTATTGCCACCTTGATTAAAGCCAAGCTGCTAGCATCCTACTTTTCTTCTAACTCTTGTATTGATGATCTTAGTAAACTACTTCTACTACCATTCCCAGTGCACTCAATTCTGTGCCTCCTGTAGTCCTCCACTAAAAGGATGCCAATAGAATTTTGAACAATCTTGATGCTAAGAAAGCTCCAGTATTTTTCCACCTTTTTCTCAAAACCTGTGCTCTTGAGCTTATTCCTGTCCTGTTGCCATTTTATACTTTATTATTCCACTGGTGCGTTTTTTATTCCGCTTGGAAATTTGTTCATATTCAGCAGGGTTTTAAAAGGTGACAAATTCCCTCCCATTGAATTATTGCCCAGTTGCACTTACTACTTCTACTCTTTCTAAACTAATGAAGGAATCCATTAACCACCCACTCCCAAACCATCTAGAAACATTCCATATGATCAATGATTGCCAATATGGATTCTGTCAGTGTCAATCCACTGGTGATATAATTGCATATGTTACTCATCCATGGACAAATTGAATTGAAAAGTTTGGTGAAACCCAAGCAGTTGACATTTCAAAGGCCATTAGCATTAGCAAGGGCACATGATGCAAGAAAGCAAGCTTATATAGCATCAGCCAAAAAAAAAAAAAACTACACACACACTCCCTTCTCATTTCACTCATCCACCCACTCCAAATTAGCATTAGTAGAGGCATATGATGCAAGAAAGCAAGCTTATGCAGCACAGCCAAATAAAAAACAAAAAAACCACTCCCATTTCACCCCTCCGTTCGTTCGAAATGCTTGTCCAGCTGAGCCTTAAATTTATTTAGGCTATCAACTTCCACAACAAGGGATGGAAGTCTGTTCCACCAACCAAATACCTGCTGGCTGAAGGCAAATTTCTGCACATCTATCCTACATCTGTCTTTCCTTAATTTGAATTTATGCCTTCTAGGTGATTATTCTGAGCAAGAGGAAGAATCCCATCAGCATTGAGCATGCTCAAACCATTCAAGGCTTTATACACCTCAGTCAAATCACCTTGCAGGTGCCTAGTCTTCAGACACTGTAATTTTCAAAACTTAAGCCTTTCTTTGTAAGAGCAACCCTTTGTTTAATTCACTAACCTTGTTGCCCTTTTCCGTACTCATTCCATCAGCTCTACATCCTTGAGTACTGTATACCGGTCTGGAGGCCTCATTTTCAGAAGGATGTAGAGCTCATTCCATCAGCTTTACATCCTTCTTAAAATGAGGCCTCCAGACCGGTATACAGTACTCAAGGTATGGCCTGACCATTGCCTTATACAAGGGGATAATCACCTCCTTATCCCTGCTAGAAAAATTCCTGTATATCATTGATAAGACACCATGAGCTACTCTTGCAGTCCATCTGCACTGCTCAGAAAACTTCATATCTGCCTGCACAATTACCCCCAGGTCCTTTTCACTCAACCTCAATCAGTGTAGTACCACACAGTTGGTACATTACTCTGGGGTTACTGCTTCCCACATGTAGTACTTTACATTTGTCAATGTTAAACTTCAGTTGCCACCTCTTAGCCCATCTACTCAACTTTGCAGCAGCGCAATCTCATTATTGTCATTAACAACCCTGCCGACCTTCATATTGTCTGAAAACTTGGACGTTAAGCCTGATATACCATCATCAGTATCATTAACGAATACAGAAAACAACAATGGACCCAACACTGAACTCTGGGGTACTTCACTAATAACATTAGTCCACGAAGAGCAGTGTCCATTGATTACCACTCTCTGTCTTCTCTTGACGCCTCCGTAGCCAGGTGGGAAGGAGCAGCAGTGTGTAGCACACGCTTCTTGATTAGACTGGGGTTCGAGCCTGTCACCACCAAATACGGACGATGCGGAAAGGTCAGGGAATGACCGCCGCATATTCCCGGAGCAATATGGCCTTAGTTGCTAATGCTTCTAAAAACCAAACAACAACAACAACTCTGTCTTCTCCCACTCAACCATCACCTTATCCGTAGCAGCAATTTGCCTCCAATACCACACTGCTTCCATTCGTGAAGCAGTCTTCCATGTGCAACAATATCCAAAGCCTTTCTAAGATCCAAATATATATCAAAATTATTGTTTTCATACAGTTCCTTTGTGGCTACATCATAGTATTCAATCAAATTGGTCAGACAAGACTTCCCCTTAACAAACCTATGCTTTGCTCGAGCTATAACTGAAGTCTTGTGTCTAGAAGATCTTGAAATGCTTCTCTAACCAGTGCCGCCATAAATTTCCCTAGAACAGAAGTTAAACTAACAGATCTGTAATTACCTGTCTCCCTTTGATCCTCCTTTGTGGATTGGGGTCACATTTGCACATTTCCAGTCCATGAGTTCTCCCCTGAGTCCAAGGAAGCTGTCATAATTATGGCTAAGGGTTTGCTTACTTCCTTTGCTGCCTCATGGATAGATTCCATCTACTCCAGATACCTTTCTTATGTTTATCTTCAGCAATTTCTCCTCTGCTTTACTCTCAGTTATTATAAGATTATCTAGCCTACTGAGTTTAATACACCTCTGGCATTTCCCTCCCCGAATAACTCCTCATGTGTGAATGTAGATGCAAATATGCTTGTCTTTTCAATAGAATTTTCCGTGGCCACTGTTATTCTGAATTGGCTTCTATAATTCTCTTGTCTCTTCCAAACCTGTCTTACGTGTTGCCACAACACGTATGTAATGTGCCACAACCAGTCAGCATCCTTTTACTGTCCAGCTTCAAGTTCACAGAAACAGCTTTTGTTCTTCCTCATACCATCATCTTCTGTAATACACATTTCCTGAAAATTAAAGTCTACAGAAATTCAAGTGTAATATCAAGAAGTATGTTCTTTCATCTTCTTGAACTTCAACTCACACACAATACTGAGTACTATAGTTTCTAATACCTTTTGTGTTTGGGAGTTTCATAAAAATATATATATATGCATACAGTGGCGGTTCAGAAAAAAATGACAGGAGGGGCACCATTTGCGAAGGGAGTCACAATTTTGTGTGTACAAAATATGCACAAAAAGTTACAAAAACAAAACAAATATGACACTCAAACATAATGTGACTGGTGGACACAGGCACACAGCTAAAGTCTGAATTACTTTGAAGTAAATATTACCCATGACTAAACTGCGTGACACCTCAAACTAGAATTGCGATCACATCATCCATCATGGCCTTAGTTGTTCTTGTGCCATAAAAACCAAAATCAATCAACATCATCATCAATGTTGCCAACTGTAGTCAGTTTAAAATAGCTGAGCCACAATACAAAAATAGATAAAATCGTATGTTAACAACGAAAAAAAATTTTTTTTCGTAGCTGAAGGGAATTTAAACGATTGGAGTATATGCTCTGAAAAAATGACAGGGGGCACGTGCCCCTACCCTGAATCTGCCTGTGTGTATATATATATATATATGTGTGTGTGTGTGTGTGTGTGTGTGTGTGTGTGTGTGTGTGTGTGTGTGTGTGTGTAACAGTTAAGAAGCAAAATAAGCAGAAAAAGGAAAATAACAAAAGATATATAGTATGTCTAATGCTCAAAAATGCACAGTGCAGCAGTAGAGGAAGCAAAAGGATATAAATAATGTGTGGTTTATATAATACATAAAGTGTCTGTGAAAATGGAAATAAAAAGTGCACATGGTGCCTGAACTAAGAGAAGTTTAAGGGATAGTAGAAAGTGGAAGTGAAATAGTGGTTAAACGGGTGAAAGAATTTGAAAAACCTAGTGCAAAAATGAACTGGGACTGAGGGGAAAAAAAAGGAATATATAAGTAAATAAATAACACTATATTCAGATATGGGAGGACAATTTTAGCAAGAGGTTGAATCAGGGGAAATTCATTTTTTCACTAAGTTTTTCAAATTCTTTTACCTGTTTAACCACTATTTCACTTCCAGTTTCTACTATCCCTTAAACTTCTCTTAGTTCAGGCACCATGTGTACTCTTCATTTCCATTTTCACAGACACTTTATTTATTCTACAAAACACATTGTGTGTGTATATATATATATATATATATATATATATATATATATATATATATATATATATATTCTGTCTGTGTGTACATAGATTCCATTTTCATTTTGATTAGGCACTTCAATTTTGGAGTTGATAAAATCATTTAACAAATGATAATTCAAAATTATGCATGTGCATATATTTATCTGCATGTGTGTGTTTGTGTTGAGCTTCTGCAGAGTGCTCAGGATCAAGATATCGACGAGGAATATTACAACTTTCTGAAAGTGATAAAGCCCAAGAAACCTATAGGTAAAATGAAATCCAAAGAAGAAAAAAATTAGTCAAGAAACACTTGTCATGATGAACTGAAGACGACAGATGAAGAGCAAGATAAACACTGATTAATGATTTTGTAATAACTGAGAGCAAAGTGGAAGAGAAATTGTTGAAGTTAAATGTAAGAAAAGCACCTGGGGTGGATGGGATCTATCCAGTTATATTAAAGGAGGCGGCAAAGCAACTAAGCAAACCCTTAGCCATAATTATGAGAGCGTCCTTGGACTCAGGGTAGGTTCCCACAGACTGGAGATGTGCAAATGTATCCCCAATTCACAAAGGGGCATCGAAAAGTGACATGAGTAATTACAGACCAGTTAGTTTAACTTCTGTTCCGGGTAAAATGGAGTCGCTGGTTAAAGATGCATTGCAGGATCATCTAGACAAGACTGCAGTAGTAATTCAGACACAGCATGGGTTTGTTAAGGGAAAGTCTTGTCTGACAAATTTGATAGAATATTATGATGTGGTTACAAAGGAACTGGATGCAAAAAATAATTTTGATATCATATATTTGGATTTCAGGAAAGCTTTTGACACTGTTGCACATGGAAGACTATTGTACAAATTGGAGCAGAATGGTATTAAAGGTAAGTTGCTACAATGGATAAAAGGATGGTTAAGTGGGAGAAGGCAGAGGGTGGTAATCAATGGGTGCTGCTTTTCGTGGACTAATGTTATTAGTGGGGTCCTATAGGATTCGGTGTTAGGTCCACTGTTGTTTTGTATATTTATCAATGATATTGATGAAGGTATATCAGGCTTAATGTCGAAGTTTTCAGATGATACAAAGGTTGGCAGGGTTGTTAATGACAGTAATGGCAGTGTGCTACTGCAACAGGATCTAGATAATTTGGGCAGATGGGCTAAGAAGTGGCAACTGAAGTTTAACCTTGACAAATGCAAAGTACTGCATATGGGTAGAAATAACCCCAGAAAAACGTACCAACTGTGTGGTACTACACTTAAGGTGGTAGAAAATGAAAAGGACCTGGGAGTAATTGTGCAGGCAGATATGAAGTTTTCTGAGCAATGCAGACAGGCTGCCAGGGCAGGTCATGGGGTTTTGTCAATGATATATAGGAATTTTGCTAGCAGGGAAAAGGAGGTGATTATCCCTCTGTATAAGGCAATGGTCAGGCCACGCCTTGAGTACTGCGTACAGGTCTGGAGGTCTCATTTTAGGAAGGATGTAGATTTACTTGAGCGTGTACAGAGAAGGGCAACAAGATTGGTGAGGGGAACGAAGGGATCCTCTTATCAAGACAAGCTTAATTTCTGCAAATTGCAGTGGCTGGAGACTAGGCACCTGCGTGGTGATCTGATTGTGGTGTATGAGGCCTTGAATGGGTTCAGCACGCTGAATTCGGATGGGATCCTTCCACTTGTTCAGATTACGAACCTAAGAAGGCATAAATTCAAATTAAGAAAGGACAGATGTAGAATAGATGTGCGGAAATTTGCCTTTAGCCAGCGGGTGGTTAATTGCTGGAACAAACTTCCATCTGTCGTTGTGGAAGTTGATAGGTTGAATAAATTTAAGGAGGAACTGGACAGGCATTTGGAGGGAATGGTGTGTTTTTTTGTTTTTTTTTTTGGCTGATGCTGCATAAGCTCATACACTTGCTTTCTTGCATCACATGCCACTACTACTACTACTGACAAGGAGAAAATTAAGTATACTGAGTTATGTAAAGCCATTAGAAAGAGACTCACAGAGGACATAAGAAGATTTAACACAAAAGTAGAACAAGCATTAAGGGAAAACAAAGGACTTAAATCAGCATCTATGAGCAGTAATACAGAAAGACAAATGATACAGAAACTGAAGAATAGCGATGGTGTACTTATAAATAGCAGAGAAGCCATAATTCAAATAGCAGAAGACTACTATAGAGAATTATACAGGAGCAAGGGAATGATGCCAGCACTGGTAAGATGGATCGCAAATTAGTAACACATACAACACGATATCCTTCCTGATGAAGTAGAATATGCGTTGAAGAAAATGAAGAATCAGAAAGCCTCGGGGGAAGATGAAGTTACTGTAGAGTTGTTAAAATTGGGAGGAAGAGACATAACACAAACTGATAAGACTTCACAAAAAGCATTAGAAAAGGTGTGATGCCCAAGGAGTGGTATAATGCAATCAGTTTTCCTGTATAAGTAAGGAAATAAATCAGAAATGGGAAATTATAGATCAATTAGCTTGTTATCCCACATCTACAAGTTGTTCACAAGGGTTATTACAAACAGATTAGAAAGAATCCTTGATGAGAATCAACTGAAAGAGCAAGTTGGCTTTAGAATAGGATTCTCAAAAATTAATCACCTTCATGTAATATCACAGCCAATGGAGAAAGCAAATGAATACAAAACACCATTATGCCTGGCATTTGTGGATTATGTAAAGGCATTTGACTCCATATAGCATAAGGCAGTGTTTCGGGCATTGTAAAGACAAGGCATAGATACCCCATATATTATGATTTTGAAGAAAATATATGAGAGTGCTACCTCCTTTATTAGACTAGATAAAGACAGTAGCAAATTTAAAATTGAGAAAGGAGTTCGACAAGGAGACAATATCTTCGAAGTTGTTTACTGCTGTCCTTGAGGAAGCTTTCAGAAGATTAGACTGGTAGCAGAAAGGAGTCAATGTGAATGGAGAGTACCTAAACCATTTACGATTTGCAAATGACATTGTGGTCAACATGATCCCAAAGAATTAGAGCAAAATCTTAATCAGTTATGCAGAGTTAGTAAGGATTTTGGACTAAAGATGAATATGGCTAAAACAAAAGTAACGGTGAACAAGTATGCCACAGAAAGGGATATAATGATTGAAGGAGCAGTAATTGAAAAGGTGGAGTCATATACTTATCTGGGACAAGTCATTAACTGTAATAATGATAAATGGCTGGAAGTCAAGAGAAGAATAAATTTTGGATGGATAGCATTCAGGAAATGTAGTCACATACTGAGGAGCAATATCCCAATTTATCTAAAACATAAAAAACTGAAACAATGTATACGTCCCACCATGACTTATGGAAGTGAAACTTGGGCACTCACCAAAAGAATGGAAGAGAAGCTGAGAACTACACAGCTAAGAATGGAACAAATTATATTGAGAATCAAACTGTTAGTTAAGAAGAGAAACACATGGATTAGGCAGTAAACTCAAGTAAATGAAATTTTTATCAAAACTAAAGAACTAAAATGGTCTTGAGCCGTACACATAGCTCGAAGACATGATGACAGATGGACTAAGAAAATAACAGAATGGTACCCAAGAGGAGCTAGAAGAAAACCTGAAACACAATGACGGAGATAGACAGATGAAATTCATGAGTTTGTGGGTAGTAAATGGATGGCCATTGCACAAAACAGAAGGAACTGGAAAGTTGCTGGAGAGGCCTTCATACTGCAGTGGATTGAAAGGGGATGATGTGTGTGTCATTTTTATTGTGATGAAAATGAATGCTTTGCAACTTCCCCCCACTTAATTTTAGTTTATTATACTGCTAGCAGAAGTACCATTTCCATTATGTATTCAGTAGTATATCACAATTCAGAATAATCAAATTCAGCCTCAGCAACTGGATTAAAAATATTGGGTTCTTTGAGGAGTAAGATTCAATAGTTTTATATATATAAATAAACTGACAAACTGGACTTATTATTTATCATCAACCAAAACTTCCTAAAAATAATTACAAGAATGACTGTAGAAAAGAACACCTGCTTCCAGAATTCTCATGTGTTTTCAGAATTTCTCATTCTGTAAAAGGACTAAAATTTTATTTTTATCCATAAGATTTTATTTGTTGTTACAATTTAGGATATGATTAAACTGATAATGCCACTTTCTTCTACGAAATGGATGAACGAAAACAGCAATCATTCTCCTCATTTGAAAAACAAGGTTTATCTGTGAGGTTCTGTGAATCACTTGAGAAAAAAATGGCACTAATCATCCATCTGGTTCTTTTATGCAGTTACCCTGTAAAAACTAAAATATTGCTTCAGAAACAATTTAGGTAAAACTAGGTGTGTATTTTGGAAAGTAGAGAAAGTTTCAGTCAACCTTCATTAAAAAAAAAAAAATGTGCAAAACATTTGTCACAAGTCATTTGAACAGGTCCCATGCAACCACTTCTGGAATAAATAGGTGCACACCTGCAAGTACCAGTTGCTAATGAGTGAAAAAAAAAAAGATTTATGTGCCCTGTGCATTATCTTGCTCGTTAACTATTCAATTCATCAGCAAATCTTTTGATCCCAGTTTCATTTCTCAAATCATAAAACCTCTGTTTTGAGGTACCCAAGTTTCTGTTTTACCTCATTTCTTTCTGTATACCATTGAACTGTTACTGACTTACAAATCTTATTCAGTGCTTTTTTGATGATAGTGTGATACATTGGTCTTTCTTTTTTGACAAATAATTTCACTATAGAAATGAACTCATGAAATATGTACCACTGACTACTTAAATGTAACTTGTCAGAATTATTCTCTAAAACCTGTTCCTGTCTAATTGTCTCTTATTTTCCAAAAAAAAACCCCAGATATTTAATAATGTCCAGGTGTTTAACACTTCATCAATTGTATCATATCTGACAGATGCCTCAAATTGTATGGAAAAATTATCAGGTGATACAGAAGCCTCTGGTAGGTATAAATTAGTCTGTAATCATGTCATAATGCAGAAATCCAGTAACTGCCAACTCCTAAACTATCTAGAACCTTTCCATCTGATCAATAATAGCCAGTATAGATTCCATCAGTGTTTGTCTACTGTGTGGAGAAATACCATCATTACCTGGTGCTTTCTTGTCATCAAGACTTCAAAATTCTTCTAACATCATCTTGAGAGAAGACCACACAAGGCATTGAATGGATTGTACTTGGAATGGTAGGAGATGGTTTACCAAGTTCATCAATACATGAGTTAGAAGAAAAGTAGGATGCTAGAGGTCGGCTATATGTTTAGCTGGGATGGCAATAGAAGCATTCACTTTTGACAAAGGTGGGAATATTGGTCACAGGTTTGTGACCAATAGCTTTTGCAAGAGACCAGAATGCTGAACTACCATTTGGACAAGAAGCAAGTTTTCTGTTCTTAGCTTGGTTCAAAATCTAGTTTGGACTGATTAGTAACTGCTTTACAATTGGTGCAAGCTTTGTGGAAACAGAAAGTGAACCAACAGTTTTGGATCCTTATCCAATTGTGATATTCAACATTCTTACCTTGGGCAACCTTACACATTTATTGGAAAGTAAAGGTTTAGATAAGGAAGGGATTTTAAAGTGGAGTGTGGAATGAAGGATTTTATCCCTGCAAGAATAATTTCATTGACATGATCTGAGCAAATGTTGACATCAGAAGATTTAAAACAGTAATCCATGGAAAAGAAAAGAAATCTTGTGGATCATTCCATTTTAGATTCTTATAATGCCAAACAACATGTGTTTGAGAATGGCCATGAGTGAAAAGCTCCATTTGAGAGGAGACTATCACCAAGACGTGGTCTGAAGTGCCTAGAGAGCCCTCTCCTTGGCCATGTACTTAGAAAAAACCAGCAGTAGCTATGTGGTTAGGGTTGTCTGGTATTCTGGTAGGTGAGTGAACAATCTGTGTGAGGTCATTAGTAGTTGCAAATCCTCAGCATCTCAACCAGATGTATCTGTGTGACTACAAATTGGAAACCAGCTGGAGTTGTAAACATAAAAATCATGAAGCAAAATTACTTCATTGTTAGGAAAATTTGACTTAAGAGAAAGTCAGAGTTAGTATTAGCAATGGCCACATGGGGCAAGGAAGCCTATGGCTTATGCTGCACCAAAAAAAAATAAAATAATAATAAGAAGAAAACTAAAAAATAATAATAATAATTAATAAGAGAAAAGAAAAGAAAAGAGACAATGTATGCATTTCCCTTCTCCTGTAAGTAATTATCCAGCTGACCTTTGAATTTTCCTAAACTGTCAGCCTCTACCACCCATATAGGTAACTTATTCCAGTAATTTATAACTCGCTGGCTAAAATAAACAATCCGGTCTAAACATCTATCCCCCCCCCAACAACTTGAAATTATCAAAATTACATCACTGTTATTAGCATTAGTAGAGGCATATGATGCAAGAAAGCAAGCTTATGCAGCATCAGCCAAAAAAAACTTCCACTTCACCCCTCCGTTTGTTCGAAATACCTGTCCAGCTGAGCCTTAAATTTATTTAGACTATCAACTTCCACAACAAGGGATGGAAGTCTGTTCCACCAACCAACTACCTGTTGGCTAAAGGCAAATTTCCGCACATCTATCCTACATCTGTCTTTCCTCAATTTGAATTTATGCCCTCTCAGGTGATTATTCTGAGCAAGAGGAAGAATCCCATCGTCGTTGAGCATGCTCAAACCATTCAAGGCTTTATTCACCTCTATCAGATCACCTTGCCGGTGCCTAGTCTCCAGACACTGTAATTTTCAAAACTTAAGCCTTTCTTCGTAAGAGCAACCCTTTGTTCCATTCATTAATCTTGTTGCCCTTCTCTGTACTCATTCCAGCAGCTCTACATCCTTCTTGAAATGAGGCCTCCAGACCTGTCTACAGTACTCAAGGTGTGGCCTGACCATTGCCGTATACAAGGGAATAATCACCTCCTTATCCCTGCTAGAAAAATTCCTGTATATCATTGACAAGACACCATGAGCTACTCTTGCAGCCTGTCTGCACTGCTCAGAGAACTTCATATCTGCCTGCACAATTACCCACAGGTCCTTTTCATTCTCTACCACTGTCAGTGTAGTACCACAGAGTTGATATGTTGCTCTGGGGTTGTTGTTTCCCATATGTAGTATTTTACATTTGTCAATGTTAAACTTCATTTGCCACCTCTCAGCCCATCTCAACTTTTCCAGATCCTGTTGTAGCAGCATAGTGTCAGTAGTGTCCTTAACAACCCTGCCAACCTTTGTATCGTCTGCAAACTTGGACATTAAGCTTGATATGCCATCATCAGTATTATTTATAAATACAGAAAACAATAATGGGCCCAACACTGAACCCTAAGGGACTCTACTAATAACATTAGTCCACGATGAGCAGTGTCCATTGTCTTCTTCCCCTCAACCACCCCTTTATCCATAGCAGCAATTTGCTTCCAGTGCCACACTGCTCCAATTTGTGCAGGAGTCTTCCATGTGCAACAGTATCAAAAGCCTTTCTAAGATCCAAGTATATAATATCAAAGTTATTCCCTGAATCCAGTTCTTTTGTGACTGCATCATAGTATCCAATCAAATTGGTCAGGCAAGACTTTCCCTTAACAAAACCGTGCTGTGTCCGAGCTATAACTGAAGTCTTGTCTAGATGATCCTGCAGTGATTCTTTAACCATTGCCTCCATTAATTTTCCTGGAACAGAAGTTAAACTCACAGGTCTATAACTACTTGTGTCAGCCTTTGATCCTCCTTTGTGAATTGGGGTCACATTTGCACATCTCCAGTCTATGGGTACCTCCCCTGAGTCCAAGCAAGCTCTCTTATAATCCATAAATTCACATTGGAAGCAAGAAACAGTCTATAATAGATTACATTATCATTAATGAAAATTTAAATGACAAAATTAGAGAGACTAGAGTATTCAGAGGCAGTGAAATTGACAGTGATCACTACCTAGTAGAAAGCATTTTCAAAATAAAAAGAAGAAAATACCAACAAAAACTACTAAGAAATTAAAAATACATTTGTTGGAAGATGAAAGCACTAAATTCCTGTATGAAAGTCGATTGAAAGATAAACTCAAATCAGATAAAAGTGATAATGTTGAGGAAATCTGGTCAAACAATTGAAAAAATTAATTCTGGGAGCTGCTGAAGAAAGTCTTGGATATAAACCTATAAAAAATAAAAACTGGTTAAGAACTTGGAATGAAGAATTGAAACGAACAGTCAATGAGAAAAAAGAAAAGACCTATAAAAGTTTTCCTACAAACTGAAGACCTACATCTACACATAAAATATAAAAAGCTTAAAGCAGAAGTTAGTAAACCAACCAGAAGAATCTGATGAGATGACGAATAAATTTGTTAAATCTTTAGAACGTGATATCACGGGCCCACAGAGAAGAGGTTTTGTAATTTTTAAGAAATTACAACTAGACACAACGATCAAGTATAAACCAACTCCATCTCTCAAGCAGAATGGAAGCAACACTATTCCAAACTATGGTATAACCCTGGTGCTAGGGAATTGGAAGATGAATCTGTGGTAACCAAAGATGAAGAAAATATAACAATGGAAGAACTAGAGTTAATATTACAAAAATCAAAAAACCGAAAAAGCTCAGCATAGACAATTTGAATGTAGAACTATTTAAATATGGTGGCACCTTACTAAAAAACACACTATTGAAATTATTTAACATCATATGGCATAAGCAACAGATACCCAAAGATTGGGAAACAGGAATAGTAATCAATTTACACAAAAAAGGCTCCAGAAATAACCCTAACAACTAGAGGGATAACACTGCTATCAACTGCTTCAAAGTTATACTCTAATATACTAAAGAATAAACTTAATAAATACAGTGAACAAGTCTTAGAAGAAGAACAATGTGGGTTCAGAAAAGGGAGAAGCACAAAGATGCCATTTTCTCATTACAACAAATTTTGGAGAAAAGAAGAGAATTCAATCTACCAACATTTCTACTGTTTATTGATTATGAAAAAGCATATGACAATGTAAACCGGGAAAAACTGGCAGATTCTATGTGAAGAAAATATCCCAACCCAACTCTGGAAAGCGGTGCAAAGCCTATATAAAAACTCAAGTCTGCATAAAATATTTTAATGGTCAACTCTCAGACCCAATTGACACCAATAAAGAAGTCAAACAAGGTTGTTGTTGTTTGGTTTTTAGGAGCATTAGCAACTAAGGCCATATTGCTCCAGGATATGCGGTGGTCATTCCCTTGACCTTTCCGCATCCTCCGTATTTGGTGGTGACGGGCTCGAACCCCCGGTCTAATGAAGAAGCGTGTGCTATGTACTGCTGCTCCTTCCCACCTGGCTACCGAGGCGCCTAACAAGGTTGTGGACTATCACCAAATTTATTTGATATCTGCATCAATAAAATTATTAAAGAATGGAAACAATTAACAACGGAATACAGTTGAACAACGGAATAAAATCCAAACTATATTATATGCTGATGATCAAGTTATAATTGCAAAATCCGAAGATGAACTACAGATAGCAGCAAATGAACTGAATAAAATAGATAAAAAGTATGAGATGAAAATCTCCACCTCAAAAACAAAATCAATGGGATTATGTGGGAAAAACAAGAGTTAAAATTGTTATTGATGACAAAATATTAGAACAAATATCTGATTTCACCTATTTGAGAAATTTAATATCAAATGAAGGGAAAGACATCTATACTAAACTACAAAAATATAATAAAATGAATGGAATGATTAAACGCCACTTCAGAAAACAAATGATAACTGAAACAAAATTACGACTGCACAACATCACTTCAAAATCAGCCCTCTTCTACAGCTGTGAGACTTGGATCATAAGAAAGATGCACACAAACTAGAAGCAGCACAAATGAGATTTTTAAGACCATTATTAGGCTTTACAAGATTAGACCGCCAAAGAAATTTAGATATCCACGAGAAATTAAAAGTAGATAACATAGTAAATGACATAAAACGGTATCAGAAAAAATGAACCCAGACGGGATCCCAAAATTAGCCTTTAACTACAAACCTACAGGCAAGAGAGATGTGAATCGACCAAGACAACGATGGCGAAATCAAGACCACCTCCAAGAGCTACAATGGAACAGGTCTTAAAAGACTTAAGCCAGACCAAGTTCAGGATGATGATGGTGATCACTGTTATAAATGATTCTTGTTCAAGAATCATTTATAACAGTGACAATTTCGGCCTCATTCATTTTACTTATGCCTCTCAGAGCCTTAAACACCTCAATCATGTCTCCTCTAAGGTGCCCAGTTTCCAAGCTGTGCAACCCACATAATCAGTCTTTCCTCATACGGACGCCCTTTTGCCGATCTCACTAGGTGAGTTACCCGTCTTTGAACCATTTCAGCAAGCACAATATCTTTCTTTAGGTGTGCTTTCCATACCTGAACACAGTACATTCAGTCCTCATATAACATGTGTTTACACTACACAAATTTGATCATACACAATTTATGAATAGGAGAACGATATTGTATATAACATGAACTGAATTTTGTGTTTACAAGAAATGGCAGTTGAATGTGGAATCATCCCAACTGAACACAACACGATAGCAATGAAGAGAAGATTCTGAAAATGTATTTGTTTTTTATATCAGTGAAGGGGAAACACATTTCACACAATAACGTAAAAATCCACACAATTCCAGCTGTCGGTATTATTGCAAATGCAATTAGATCAAGTTTACTACCAGTTTATAACCGATTCCACTAGCAGAAAGCAACTGGAAATTGTTTTTATTGTTTTATGGTAGTAACTCCCAGAAATGTGCTTTAGTAAAATATGAGCTAGTGAGGTATTAATAGTGTCTTTGCCTTTACGGTGATGTTTATTCAATTGCTACACGTGCGTGCAGCTTTGTTTATGTGTATCAAGCATACCTCATTTTGTAATTGTGCTTTATTCCCTAAAAATGAGTAAAATACTGAAGGTGTGAAAAGGAAACGTCCTGGTGACGACACTACAAATTCAGAGAGAAAAAGAAAAGCAATATTGATAGACAGAGGCAGACTGGGTCAAAAATTCTTACCAAGGAAAATTTGTAGAGGCCTCTTACTACGTTTATGGCGAAAATCACACCGGCCTCCATTGTCTTCTGGCCTTTGGCACACGAGGGTTCCCCGGTAAGGCTTTTGGTCAGTCTGCCTCTGTTGATAGAGAAAAAACATGAAATTGTGAAACACTTTGAGCGAAATGAAAGACCATGTGATATTGCACATGCTACAGGCCTAAATGAGGCAATGCTGAGAATTAGAAAGAATGCAGAAAAAATAAAAACTTTCAAAATCCATTAGATCAAGACAAAAATTGGAAGAGATGGAACGGCTGTCATCTGTTTGAATAGAAGGTCAAACAAAGAACAAGTTTGCTTACGATAGAAGCAAAAGCATTAATGTTTTATTACGATTATTTACTGTTTGGTAATGTTTTGGTTAAAAATGTGTGTATGTTCGGTCTTGGGTGGTCGGCACTTAACCCTATTTTTCCCATAGGGCCTGTTTATATTGCACGAGGGTTTTTAGGAACACAACTATCGTGCTATACGAGGACTGACTATTCCAAGTTTGGTCTAACAATGGCCTTATATAATGGGATTATTATGTCCTTTTCTCTACTAGCAATTGTTCAATAAATCATTGATAGGACACCATGGGCCTTCCTTGCAACCAGTGTACAAAGCTCAGAAAACTTCATGTCTGACCGTATTGTAATACCCAAGTCCCTTTCCTCCACTGCTGGTTTCAGTTCAACACTGCCAAGTGTATAAGTTATTTTTGGGTTACCGTTCCCCATACCTTACACTTTGCTGGATTTGAAGCATAGCTGCCATTTTTCTGACCATCCCTGAAGTCTCTAGGTCATTCTGAAGAAGCTCTGCTTGGCAGTAATCGTTAACTACGCTACCATTCTTTGTATCATCTGCAAATTTAAACATCATGCCCTTTATCCCTTCATCAATATCATTTATGAAAAATCAACAGTGGTCCTAATACTGATCTTTGGGGAACTCCACTTCTTACATCAATCCAATCTGAGGAATAACCATTTATCACAACCCTCTGCCTCCTGCCCTGAAGCCATCCATCTAAAGATTTTCCCTGTGATTCCAACCTGTTCCAACTTATAAAGTAACCGCTCATGTGGGACTGAGTCAAATGCTTTGCTGAAATCCAAATAAACAATGTTGAAATTATTCCCTAAGTCCAGCTCTCAAGTGACCATATCAAAATAGCTAACTGGATTAGTTAAACATGATTTTCCTTTTAAAGAACTATGCTGAATATCCTTCAGAATTCCATTTCTATCTAAATGATTCAGAATTCCACCCTTGATCATTGTCTCCATGATTTTCCCTATTACTGAATTTATACTATCCGGCCAGTAATTTCCCACTTCACCCTTAGCACTGCCCTTATGTATTGGAGACATGTTGGCACTTTTCCAATCCAACGGAATCACTCCCGAGTCCAGTGATGCTCTCATAATTAGTCTCGATGGTTCAATGTACTCATCCCCCCCCCCTCCATAAGATTATAGGATATATGCCATAAACCCCAGGAGCCTTACTGGCCTGTAGGCTTGAAAGTTTTTTTCATTTAAATAAACATGTGAAATTTCAATGTCAATAATTACATTTTTTTTTTCAACTTTGCTCCCATAATTTCTCATTGACATGCGTAGTTTTTCTTCTGTAAATATTGATACAAAATAACTGTTGAGTTTATCTGCAACTTCAGCTGGGGTATCTAATGCTATCCCACGTCCATTACATAAGGGTCCAATCTGGTTTGTCCTCTTCTTTGCCTTTATATATGTGAAGAATTCCTTATCCCCCCCCCCTCTCTCTTTGCCAGCAATTTCTCATAACTGCCTTTGCCAGCTTAATCATTTCTGTGGCACTATTACAGATCAATTTGTAGCTGTTATAGGCTTCAGTATTTTTCTTCAGTATTTTTTATTGCTCTGTAACTTTTCCATGCCGTATTTTTATGCTTAAGTAATCTGGCAGCTTCATTATTCATCCAACTTGGACCACTTATATACCATTACAAAAATATTTCACTCCTTGTGAAGTATTTTTTTAATGGCATATAAGCGTTCAAAGTGATTAGTGGAGTTGGAATGATAGAGCCAGCAGTTGAATTTAACAGAATGAGGTACAGATTTTAATCCAGAAAAGATAGAAAAGAGGAAATTACTAATTATGAAGTCTGTGACGGGGAATATCAGAGTGGACTTATGCATAAGTACCACCTTTGAAGTGGAAGGAATCATACAGTGAATAATTAGGACAATTGAGATAAGCAGTGGTCAACCGATAATTGGGGTTATGTCAGAAATAAGTAAGTGAAGTTTTGCAGACTAAGTGGAAATCAACATCATTCAGATTGGAACTGAAACTACACGTTTGTGAAATGAACAAGGAAATGTTTGGGAGTTGTAAATCTTTTCGCTGATAAGGTTCTATTAGTTTGACTATTCATGATGTATACAGTAGTAAGGAAAGATGGGGAGGCATGTTGTATGAAGTAATGAAATATTTGTATGTAGCATACAGGCAGTTCTCTCTTTAAGAGTTTTTTTTTTTTCCATTCATCATTCCAGATTATAAATGAAAATATGAACATTAATTGCAATAAATAAATGCTAAACATACATAAATATGGCATTTCAAACCATGTGAATAGTTATACAATACTACTGTGTGTGCATTTGTTTGTTCAGGCAAACAAGAGCATCTCACTGACTCACATAACACAAAGCAGTTACTACGCTGAAGAGTGTTTGTGTTGCTTTTTGTTGTCTTGTCTTATTTCATATCTATCTCCCTTATTAATACTGTTCAGTCTGCCAAAACAAAGTAATACTATGGAGAGTGATCTTAATAAAAAGACACAGAGAAGAGGAATAACATGGAAACAAAATATAAGATCACAAGCAAACATGTGGCCAGAATGACTGTTAAAGAACCATCAACGAGTGTGTATTTAGTCGATGATGAAAAATAAACATTCTTTTAACATTTGTATGACAAATAATTTCTTTATTATTATAATTTGCTTGATTTTAAAGGCTATATTTTCATTTCTTTGGATAAATAAATTGTTTAAGCATAAAGTATTGTTTTGTTGACCTTTATTTTACATTACTATGGTCAAATTTCATTGTTGAGAATGTAACCCGTCTGTGGGAAATAAATTCTTTCTTTCTTTACGAGTGCACTCTAGAGATGAATTAATTCGTAAAGTTGTGAACTATCTGTACCTTGATATAATGTGGCCTTGAAAACACCCCATGCATACTCTACTCAGAATCTATCCAGTCACTGTCTGGCACAGTACAGGCAGCAAGATTATACACTAGCTGGTCCTGAAGCCTCCTTGAGCATTACTAATAAGTTGACTCCAGTGGACTATCTAGCAGCTGGCCTGCAAACACTGTTTTAGAGCTTTGCCCTCGAAACAAGGTAGATTGGATCTCACCAAGATGCACATCATAACCTCAAAAGATATCAGTCATACTTCATGATGGAAGATATGGGGGGAGGTTTGCCCGAGCTTTCCTCTAGAGACTAA
This sequence comes from Mastigoproctus giganteus, assembly GCF_048544385.1. NCBI lineage: Eukaryota > Metazoa > Arthropoda > Arachnida > Uropygi > Thelyphonidae > Mastigoproctus > Mastigoproctus giganteus. The sequence continues at coordinate 20,892,446 of NC_143583.1, forward strand.
ACGTTAGTTCCACCACTTCAAGCCCCCAATAAGCAAAGTAGTGGTATTGAACCTGTTGATGAGAGTCATATACCATGTATTGCCTAGTAACGCAGAGGGGCAACATTCCTGTTTTGTGTGGACACCACACCTGGACCCCTGCTTACGTTAGTTCGCACCTGGGTGTCACCAAGTATACTAGGTGTTGTATTTCAGGACTTGCACATTGGGGGGTTACACCCAGAGTTACCAATGGTCCTACCATTGTGAGGGTGCAAGCAGAGGATTTGGTGTTGCAGAATGACCAGACTTTGCTGAAACTTGGTCCGCTTGACTTGGGTGTCACCTGAATATCAGTTCCATCAGTATTTTAGACATCCAAGTTGAAAACCCAGCTTGCCATACCTGAGAGAGAATGTTTCTGATGGCCTCAGAGACCAGTCAGGTATGAAGTTCTCTGAGCAGTTCACACAGGTGCCAGGACAACTCATGGGGTTTTGTCAATGAAATACAGGAATTTTAATAGTAGGGATAAAGAGGTGATTATCCCATTTTATAAGACAGTATTATGCCACATCTTGAATTCTGCATACAGGTCTAGAGGCATCATTTTAGGAACAATGTAGAGCTGTTGGAACGGGTACAGAGAAGGGCAAACAGATTGGTGAGGGGAACAAAGGGGGTGCCGTTACCAAGAAAGTGTTACTAATTGCTTGGAAGGGGTCGTTGTGATTGTTCGTTATGTTAATGAATTACACTACACTGTCATGTTGTGCATTAAGTAATTTGTTATCGAAATGGTATGATTTTAAGGAATTGAATCTGCTTCAAATGCCAAACAAACTATTTATGGCTACATTTTGCAAACTCAGTTTCCCATTCAAGACTAGGTGATAGAACACTGTTTGAGGAAAGATAGGCCAAATTTGCGATTTCTACAGCCAACAACTGTTTAGAAGGAAAGTAATGCCGAGAGCAAAAGAGAAAACCCAGTTTATTATATGCAGAGGAAGCAATATTTGTAATGTGCTTTATGCCAAGAGAGATTAGAAGTCAGGGTAATCCCCAAGATCTTGCCTAGAAATCAGAGCGTCATTGAAGATAAGCATATTAGCAGAAGAATCTTTTTTGCAGACATAAGACAGGACTGAGGTTTAGAAGGATTGAAATCGACCAAGTTATATTTGCCCACTGGAGATCAGCATTTAAGGATTTGGCAGTGGATACTTGAAGTTGAAGCTGTTTGATCAGGACATTGTTTCCAAACTGGAAGCTGGAATGCAGTGTGCTATCATCAGCAAAACTACAGATAGGATTTCCAGTCAATGAAAGAAGGTCATTAATATACAAGAGGAAAAGGGAAAAGAGTGGGAGAAAGAACTGAACCTTGGGGAACACCAGCATTAGTGGAGAAGTTAGAAGACAGAGCCATCTACCATCACCTGTAGTGAGCGGTCAGAGAGAAAACTGAATACCCAATTACAAAGAACAGTTTGCAAACCATAGGATGGAAGCTTATTTAGAAGACCTTTATGCCAAACACGATCAAAAGTCTTTGAAATGTCAAGGGCAATGACTTGAGTTTCACCAAACTTTTCCATTGAATTTGTCCATAGATGGGGTAACATAAGCCAGAATATCACCAGTGGAACGACACTGACGGAATCCATACTGGCCATCATTGATCAGATGAAAGATTTCCAGATAGTTTGAGTTGGCAGTTAATTGATTTCTCCATTACTTTGGAAAGAATAGAAGTAATAGCAATGGGACGATAATTATATGGAAGGGATTTGTCACCCTTTTTAGAAACTGGCTGGATATGATCAAATTTCCAAGCAAAAGGAAAATCACCTTTGGAATAAGTAAGTGAAACAAAACGACACAAAATCGGAGTAAGTTCAGGGACACAGGTTTTGTGAACAAGTGTAGAAATACCATCAGGACCTGGAGATTGCTTAGCATCAGATTCATCAAAATCCTTTTGACGGAAGACCACCGGAGGCATTGAATGGAGTGTACAGTACTAGAAACGGTTTGAGGTTATTTATCAAGACCATCAATACATGCTTTGGAAGAAAAATAGGATGCTAGCAGGTTAGCTTTGTCTTTGACTGATGTAGCAATGGAACCATCTGATTTTGACAGAGCTGGGAACATAGTTGGGCAAAAATTAGGGCCAAATAGCTTTGGCAAGAGACTAGAATGCTCCGCTACCATTTGGACAAGAAGCAAGTTTCCTACTCTTAGCCTGTTCGAAATCTAGTTTGGACCGATTAATAACTGCTTTACAAAGTATAAATAATATATTTTAATTTAATTAAAATATAATAATTTTAAATTTAATTTCATACCATATTAATTTTTTTTTAATTTAATTTTATGTCATGGTTTAATTCTTATGTATTTTTCATACATGCTTTTATATTACCCCATAACCTTGGCAAGCCCCTGGCATCCTGGCCATGGCGGGCATATATTGTATCTTTATTGTACAATAAAGATTTCTTCTTCTTAATAATAATATTTATTAATACGCAATGTCGCTTATAAAAATGTAGTACTGGAAATATTTTATAACAAAAATTCATAAATATAATAGTCCCCAGAGTTCATTGCTGTGCCCATTGTTGTTTTCACTGTTTATTAATGATATTGTTGAAGGCATATCAGGCGTAATGTCTAAGTTTGCAGATGATGCAGGTTGGTTAATGATAGTAAACAGGGTGAGGTACTGCAACGAGATCTGGGAATGTTGGGTTGATGGGCAGAGAAATGGAAGTTGAAGTTTAATATTGACAAATACAAGGTACCGCATTTGAGTAGCAGTAATCCCAGATTAATCCATAGCAGTAACTTTCCCATAATGTTATATAGACAATTTGTATAATAGTCTTATGTGCAACAGTAACAAAAGCTTTTCTAAAATTTGAGTATATGATATGGAATTTTTTTTTTTTTTTTTTTTTTTTACGTCCAGTTCCTTTTGTTAGTGCATCATAGTATCCAGTCAGATTAGCATTAGTAGAGGCATTTGATGCAAGAAAGCAAGCTTATGCAGCATCAGCCAAAAAAAAAAATAATAAAAATAAAAAATAATAAAAAATAACCACTTCCACTTCACCCCTCTGTTCGTTCGAAATACCTGTCCAGCTGAGCCTTAAACTTATTTAGGCTATCAACTTCCACGACAAGGGATGGAAGTTTATTCCACCAACCAACCACCCGCGATTAGTCAAACACGATCTCCCTTAATCCATGCCATACTTGCTTCAGCAGCATTCCTGCTTAGATAAACCTGCATTACTTCTTTAACCAGTGACTCCATTATTTTACCTGGAACAGAAGTCAAGCTAACAGGTCTGCAATTACTCATATCATCTTTAGAATTCCCCTTTGTGAATTGGGGGTACATTTGCACATCTTTGCACAGGTGCATAAGGCCTCCGTAGCTGAGTGGTCAGGAGCGGGAGTGCAGCGGCACACGCTCTTTGAGTAGACTGGGGTTCAAGCCCCTGACTGCTAAATACGGTCGATCTGCCAACCCGCACTGGACCAGTGTGGCAGATTATGGTCCATTTCCCTCAGCATGAATTGTTGAGGAGGCTTCCATCCTGCAGTGGGTTGATAATGGCTGCAATTTACTTTTTGCACATCTTTGGTCCATGGGTACTTTCTCTGAATCCAAAGATGCTTTCATAATTATAGCTAAGGGTTGCTTACCTCCTTTGCTTCCTCCCTTAATATAAGCTTCAATTTTTCATTCACTTTCTTCTCAGTTATCACAAAATCATTTGGCTCCCTGTTAGAGTTTGATAAACTTCTGGCATCCCCTTCCCTAAAGAACTTCTCACATGTGAATGTAAATGCAAAATAACTGTTTAGTTTGTTAGCAACCTGATCATGTTCATCAATGTTAAACCATTGACATCGAGTGGACCTATGTGATTCAATGCCTTCCTTCTACTGTTAATATAAATAGTCTTTGCTAATTTTCTTTGCATTCTTTGCCAGAGACTTCTTGTAACTTGCCTTAGCTTGTCTGGGACAAATTACGAGAAGTGACTTGTTTACAGACTAGTTGATATCTACCATAGGCTTCTGTATCATGTAATACCCTATGCACATTCCATGTATTTTCCTTCTCAGCCACAAGCCTCATCAGTTTGTCTGACATTCATTTAGGTCTTAACCTTGAACAGTATTCCCTAGTTGGTATGAAAAACCTAGTAGTTTCTACAATTAACGTATTTCCCCATGTATAAGATGCACCTTAATTTTGGGGCCCGAAATTTGAAAAAAAATGTATTACCTAAAGTTATTGAACTCAAGTTTTATTCATCATAAAATTCATACAACTCATCACTGTCAAAACTCCCATCCATTAGCCTGTCCTCATCTGTGTCTGATGACGAATCAGTCTTCATATATTGCCTCGTCCCCAGTTCCATCTATGGCATTTGAAATGCCACACTTCTTAAATGACTTGACAACGATCTCAATCTTGATATTATCCCAGGATCTTTTCACCCAGGTACAGACTTCTCCTATAGTTGGTTTCTTCACTCTTCCTGCTGGTGTCAAATTGTCCCCAGAAGACTTCATCCATTGGTTCCATTCGTCTCTCATGGCAGCTTTGAAGGGTTTGTTAATGCTGACATCAAGTGGTTGGAGCTGGGATGTCAAGCCTCCAGGTATGACGGCAAGTTTTGTTTTTTTCTCTGCAGCAATCTTCTTTGTATTTTTTGTTATGTGTGCCCTCGACTGATCAAGCACCAATAGGGCAGATTTGCGTAAGAGCCCACCTGGTCTCCTGCTCCAAACTTTTTTAACCAGATCTTCATCCCATCCTGATCCATCCAACCCTTGTCATGAATGTGGACAATCACTCCTCGAGGAATGTCTTCTTTTGGCATTGTTTTGCGTTTGAAAATCAGCATAAGAGGCAGCTTGGTTCCGTCGGCACAACAAGCTAGAACAACTGTATAATGGCTCTTTTCATGTCCACTTGTCTTCATAGTTACAGTTTTCACCCCCTTCTTATCAACAGTTCTGTTACTTGGGACATCAAATTGAAGGGGGACTTTGTCCATATTTGCAATCTGTCCCAACTCAAACTGATGTGTCTTCCGATATTGAATGACAAAACGATGAAATTCCAGGACCTTCTGCTCATAGTTTTCAGGCATCTTTTGGACAAGTCTGGTGCGTGTACGCATGCTTAGTCCATTCCGTTTCATGAACCTGAAGCACCAATTGTGTCCTCCTTTGAAATCAACTTCTTTTTCACCAGCAATTCTTCTTGCTTCATGCTGAACCATCTTTGTGGACACAGGAATTCCAATTGCCCTTTGCTCCTCGATCCATATCTTCAATCCCCTCTCTAAATCAGGCCATTTTGCTGACTTGCTTCTAATGGCCTTCTTCTGCCGTGGTGTTTTCAGTAGGATTTCTTCTTCCCGTAGCCAGTCTCGGATTGTTTTCTCAGTTGGAGGAGGAGGAGGACCAAACTTACGTTCAGCAGCACGATTTCCATTCACTTTTGCAAACTGGGTCGCTTTTAACTTGAATTCAGCACTGTACGAAAATCTTTTCTGGGCCATTTCTGGGCAGAACGTGGCAAAATGTAACCTAATACCGGTAACAAGTGCGAAACAATGAGCGCAAAGACAACAAGCGCGAAATGCAAGTAAAAAAAATCTACAACCACTGTATAAGATGCACCCAGTTTTTAGACCCCAAATTTTTCAAAAAAACTGGTGTCTTATACATGGGGAAATACGGTACTTCCTTGAATGCTTCCCATTCAGAATTTGCTGTTGTTAACCTCATTGGTTGGTCCCACTGCATAGAATTTAAAAACTGTCTATGACCACTTTAGGTTACCCTTACAAAAGCCCTTCCCTTCCCTTTCCTTTACCCTTGATAGTAGTCATATCTTTAAGCAATCCCACATCAGTACAATGTGATCACTGCCACTCAGTAATCTTTTACCTGCAAATTCTTAATGCAAGAAGATTTGTTGCCTGTCTAACATGCTACTGTAGAAAACAATCATCTATATAAAGTCCATCTCCTTGAAAAGTATTAACAGAATTTTCCCACTTAATACGATGGAAATCCTTAAGCAGTTTCAAGTTAACTGAAAAATTATGCTCCAATAAGACTTACAGACCAACTATCTTTCTACAGACAACTGAGTCACATCAGTACTAACTGGAATATGATGTGGATACTCCTCATTGGAGACACCCAGCACGATGGACTTTTTTTTCTTTTTTTTTTTTTTTTTTACTAAACTGTCAATATTTGTGTGAATTTATGTACATATTATAAATTTTTTTATCCTCTGGCTTGCATGCTGTACAAGGGACAATTGTAACTAGCAATCAATTGAATAAATAAATAAAATATATTTCTTTCACAGAATTCATAGCCTTCCATTGTTTTGTTGAGCCAGATCTGTTATTGTTTCTTAATACTGGAAGAAAAATATAATTTTTGGAGTCCACCTTCCTTGAACATTTATCTAGTTCTTAAAAATGGCACTGAAAATAATCTTATTTTGGTCCATGGAACCTTAATGAAATAAAATTTTGTATGTGCCCAGCATGCATAGTGGCAGTTAAGTGAAACTTCTTTTGAAACATTTTGGTTTTTAAATTTTTAAAATTGGACAGCTAGAAGCTGAGATATAGGGATTTAAAACGTAAATGCAACACATGTGCAAGTTACACTGTGGTTGTACTGTAATGGTACCGATTGCATCGTGTCACTGCTACATATGGCACTGCATCGATCATGTCTGTTACAGAGTAGGACAATGGTGGGAGTGATGAATATTTTTGCCGATCCACGGACTCAAGTTACTCCCATTTGAAAACTGCCTGTGATACACTTAAAGAAGTTTCGTGTCAAAAACCCATAACTTTTTCTTTTGTGAAAATAATCAAAAATAAATACAAGGATATACTGATTAACTGTCATTTAAGACTGTTTGGAAGCCATGTAATGTACCATTTTGAAGTGGTTCATGAGATGAAGGAATTTCATTTCTTCCAAATTTTTTAAATATTGTTTTTAATACTGAGGTGGCTAAAAGGTTTAATTTTGATATATTGACATGAAAGAGATGGAAAACTTTTTTTTTTGTTATTTTTAAAATTTTTTTTCATCTTTAAGGTTTACACATGTTCACTGTTGATTTCAGATCAACTTCACATTTGTGCATATGAACTGCGCATAGCTGCAAAGTCTAGAGGATATATTAATAAATTATAGATTATTATATTAATAATAATCCTGCCGAATGCTTGAACTTTTATTTTCAAGCAAACAGACTTCAGCATCAGAAACTAATGCTGAAGTCTGTTTCTGTTGGAATCCCAATTCATTTTGTGCTCAAGGGAAACAACTTGTCAATAAGGCTGCCAAACCCTTAATCTTCTGTTGCTAACATTTCATCTTACAGATGCCACTGTTTATTTATTTTATTATTATTATTATTTTTTTATTTGTAAATGAAATCAATCCTCCTGTGCACCTTTGCCCACCAGTGTTCTCTAACTGTTTTCATTTCTATATACTATGAATTATATAAGACATTAATTTTTTTATGTGATGTTTCACAGCCACCAGACGAGCAAAAATGACTGTCTTCTAGGTAATTCCCATTCCCACATGGAATCTGTGAGACACCAGCAACAGGCATCTAATCTTGCCATAGAGCTTTGGGTTCACTGGCTAAATGCAAGCAGCTGACAGAAATAGACTTTCACATTGCATCTGCCACATGAGCATCTGGGTTTCACTCTTAGGGATCTTTAAATTCTAAAAAAATATAAAAATTTTATCATTATTGTTGTTTCTTGTTTATTTTCATTCAATATTTTTTGAGTTTAGCAAATAATTTCAATTAAGTAAAACTAAAAAATTAATTTTTATAATTAAACAAAAATGGATATAACACAGATACCATACAAGTATCTCTTTTAATATTGTGAGGGTGAGAGGCACTGCTGGACTTCTGTCCAAAAGTGCCATATGTCAGCTATAGATCCAAATTCTTGTCAGCATAACCAATTGATGTGGAACAAGAAGAGGAATAAGGTATATTAGATTATGCTTATAATAAAAGCATGGGGCTCTAATTTTGCAAAGTACAAAGGGGAGAAATTGGTCTGAGTACACTTTGAATAGGACACTGTTATATCGTGCATTTCTTTTTTGCTAAGAGCTGAAAATCCTCCAGTGTGTACCTGTTATAATATTAAGATGATATCATCTTAATAATATGAAATAATACATGAAAATATACACAAAAATAATACTGAATAATACTACACTTATAGAGTGCCTGTGTTACATTAATGAATGCTGTACTATTTTTGCTGTTTATAAATACTTCTTCAAGCTTTTACACTTCCTTTAGTAGACAGTATCAATATGTTAGACATCTTTTCCTTTCAACAATGGATAAATTATCACCACATTTAAATGGTGTTTTAAGTTATTGACTCATAATATATTATGCCTTTTACACAAGCTTTTACTTGTTACATTATTTCCAAATACAGTGTTGCATATTTTAATTTTTACCATGAACTTTGTGTGCTCTGGCTTTAGTTACTAGTGTTCTATAAAAAAAAAAAAAAAAAAAAAAGTAAGGCAACCAACAGAACAGTGGCCATTTATAACTGTTCTGTCTCTTGTCCCAGTGTATCATTACTCCACTTTATACAGCACTTGTTCATGTGGATAGTATCAAAAGCTTTACTGAAATCTTTGTTTCAGTAAAGCTAATCAATTAGGTCAAGCCCAAGCACTCTCTTAACACATTTGCTGCCACCTATGATTCCTGTCCTTCACTCAAAATCCAACAGTTGGGGGTTGTCTCATTTGAACAGGGCCAAGTGGAGACTTCTGTGGACTTTTTTCTCACCATGGCTGAATTAGTCTCGGATGAGAGTTGGCTGGGTCAATAAATCTGTTTTTTTATCGAGATTGGTGAAAACCCACCCCGATGTACTGTATGTGTGCATCAAGCAGTAGCAAACATCAAACGTGCTAATAAATCAATGCCTTAACACCACTTCTAACCTGTTCATATTTTATCGTTTGTCAACGTAAAACTGCTTGGGAGGAAAAGAATTTTTGATCCAAAATGATACTATTTCAGAGAAATAAGTGCAAATATGTAAATTGTGCCTAGAAATTTACAGACTTTTGCTAATTGTGACCGGAATTTCATTTACCATGGTTATTACAGAGGCCAGTCAATACATTCTGTATCAGTGTGCTTAAATGATATATTCATTAAATCTGCACAAAGGTACGAACAATTAGAAACTTTTAGCATAGTCCAGAATCCTAAACAATCTTGATGTCAAGGAATATCCAGATCTTGCTGGAATTTCTCACTTTTTAGTTTTGTAGCACAGAGTTAACTTCCATTTTATGTTGCCATTTTACACCATTATTCAGCTGGTGTTTTTCCTTCATTGAAATTTGGAAGAGATGAAATTTGAACTTGCTGTTGTATTTAAATTACAACAGTTATGAATATATAAAATTACATAGCCATTGTTGTTTTAATTTTGAAGATATATATATATGAATAAACTAGCAAGAAAAGTTAAATTTATTTTAAAAAAATCTAACATGGTAATTATATAAATTAAAAATAATCTACAGTCTACTACTACTACTAATATTTTTGTAATAGCTTTACTTAAAAGTGGCTGGAGAGCAGGTGAGACTTTTGGATCTGAGGTAAAATTTCCATTCCATCTTACCAGATTGTCAGTTTGTTTTATTAAAAACAAAACATTATTATTTTTCTAAATGATCTGTAGTGTTTGCAACCTCATGCCATTTTTTTTTTTTTTTTTTTTTTTTCTTCTGTTTGTTTCACATGCCAGTTTAATTTTATTCTCCACACTTAACTTTGCTACCCCTCCCCCAACTCACTTTTTACTGGTCATGTGGATTCTCTGCAATGGGTTCATTTGTTTGGAAAGGTTTCAGTTAAATCCCATTGGAGATTAGAGGAATTCTTAAAGGCCTCTTCAGCCAAGTGAATATAGTTTGGCCTTGGGGTATTCCTGGTTTTTTTCAGCCTTTACGTACAAACTGGCCTGTGAACATAAACTTGTGCAGACATGTGCAAGACCATGCAAAATTGCAAAGTATGACCAAAAGTAGTTAGTTGAACAACAAAACAAACTGACAATCTGGTAAGGTGAAGTGGGGATTTTGCCTCAGATCCATTAAAAGTCTCACCTGTTCTCCAGCCACTCTTGAGCAAAGCTATTACAAAAATATTAGTAGTAGGAGTAGCAAATGATGCAAGGAAACAAGTATATAAAATATCAACAAAAAAAGCCAAACTTTCCCTTTCACCTGTCTATCCCCTCTAACTGTTTATCTAGTTCTTCCTTCAATTTATTTAAACTACCCACCTCTACAATGCCAAATGGGTGTTTGTTCCAACAATCAACCACCCTCTGGCTGAAGGCAAATTTCTACACATCTGACCAGCAACTATCCTTACTTACTCAGTTTGATGCCCTCTTGTATGTAGTGTGAGCAAGAAGATTACTGAATCCATTCTAGGCCTTAAACACCTCAATCAGATATTGCAGTCTCCACATGCTGCAATTTGCAAAACTTGAAACTTGAGGGGGCCAAAAATGTGATGCTAAGACACCCTCTTGCTCTCCTCACCAATGTTGTTGCTCTTCTCTGCACCCATTCCAGCAGATCTATGTCCTTCCTAAAATAAGGCTTCCAGATTAGATGCAGTACTAAGAGCTATATAATATCGGTGTTTAGATACACCATAGACACTCTTAAAAAACTACAAAGTAGTTGTGGGCATCATTTGCTCTTTCTCATATTGTGCTCTGCCTTCACAACGAGTTGCCATGATACTGCACTACCTCAAATAAGTAACGCTTCACTAATAGAGAAGACTATTGTTACTTATTCTCAGTGAGTACCACCACCCAGACATGTTTCAAGGCTATTGGCCTATCATCAGTGGGTGGGCAGGTACCCTAGTATTGCAGACGTGACGACCCAGTTGTGAAGTTAATCGCACAATATGAGAGATGCCAAAAGGTGTATAAGATAATATTTAAAATAATTAAATGCACTTGGCATAATACTTTAAGAGTTTAATATCTATATAATATTGGTGTATGATGCCCACAACAACTACTTTGTAGTTTTTTAAGAGTGTCTATGGTGTATCTAAACACCGATATTATATAGATATTAAACTCTTAAAGTATTATGCCAAGTGCATTTAATTATTTTAAATATTATCTTATACACCTTTTGGCATCTCTCATATTGTGCGATTAACTTCACAACTGGGTCATCATGTCTGCAATACTAGGGTACCTGCCCACCCACTGATGATAGGCCAATAGCCTTGAAACATGTCTGGGTGGTGGTACTCACTGAGAATAAGTAACAATAGTCTTCTCTATTAGTGAAGCGTTACTTATTTGAGGTAGTGCAGTATCATGGCAACTCGTCATGAAGGCAGAGCACAATATGAGAAAGAGCAAATGATGCCCACAACAACTACTTTGTAGTTTTTTAAGAGTGTCTATGGTGTATCTAAACACCGATATTATATAGATATTAAACTCTTAAAGTATTATGCCAAGTGCATTTAATTATTTTAAATATTATCTTATACACCTTTTGGCATCTCTCATATTGTGCGATTAACTTCACAACTGGGTCATCATGTCTGCAATACTAGGGTACCTGCCCACCCACTGATGATAGGCCAATAGCCTTGAAACATGTCTGGGTGGTGGTACTCACTGAGAATAAGTAACAATAGTCTTCTCTATTAGTGAAGCGTTACTTATTTGAGGTAGTGCAGTATCATGGCAACTCGTCATGAAGGCAGAGCACAATATGAGAAAGAGCAAATGATGCCCACAACAACTACTTTGTAGTTTTTTAAGAGTGTCTATGGTGTATCTAAACACTGATATTATATAGATATTAAACTCTTAAAGTATTATGCCAAGTGCATTTAATTATTTTAAAAAAGTACTAAGAGCATAATCCTCCCTCCTGCCTCATCTGTACTCATTGTACTCCCCAGGTTTAAACTCTGAATCCCTTATATCTGAATGACAACTGTGTATCTGATATTCCCACAATGTCTGCATTTTGATGATTTATTCGGTATTCTGAAATTATAGCATATAGAAATTTACTAGCAGTCCATTGGACTATCTGTTATTTCCATGTGCAAGAGTAGCAGCTGTTTGATAATTAGTAATAGACAATGATTATCCACTGTCCTTAGTCCAGTTTTTACATAAAGCAAAAAGCTGAAAATGTATTCACTGATCATTATAAACAAAGGCTAGAATTTTGCTACTTTTAGATTTTTTTTTTAATCCTAGCAATATTCTATCTACATTGCCACAACTTTTATTCATTTATATTTGACCAGAAAAAACTTTTGTTCACCAGTGTTGATTACTGATTAACAAGCTCTTGAAGGTGGAAGTGCTGTAAAAAACCCATACTATTATTCATGTTAAATTGAATGGTATATAATTAACCTTCTCTTTGTGATTTAGAATATAGCATTTTAACCAAGACATTGGTATATAACTTGGTTATAGCCATGATGTCACTTAAACTAGGGTTGATTTTGGATCATTGTGATTCATCGACCACTTTGGTCAAAATATGCCAGTTTGTATGGTATATCTGATTGTGTGTGTGTGTTATGACGTGTTTTAAAACACGTCATAACACACACACATTTAAAACATTTTACTATTTAAGTAAAATGTTTTAAATGCTAATTTTTAATAACCATTTTTCTCTACTTATTAAAAGTAATCAGAAAATTGTAAGAAACAAGTGAATTTAAAAACAATTACTGTTTAAATTTATGGACATAACTGTTTGTAATGCGAATTGAGCTGATGTATTGGTCTTTTAATTTTGTCACTTATTTTTGTAGACATTCATCACAAACGTTTATGCAAATGGCATTTACAGTAGTTTTAATCATTACATCCATACATTTAAAATGTGTACAGTAATACCCCGACTTACGCTACCCCGACTTACGCGAACTCGGAGTTACGCGGTTCTTGATTTTTTCGTTTGGCAACGCTGCCGCCCACTATCTTCAAGGTCGTTTTTCATATGTTATCGATATACGGTGCGACGGCGGAGAATGAGAGCGAAAGATGAACAAAATTCAACTTTGCTGCTTTTATGTTTTTTATATCAGTGAAGAGGAAACACATTTCACATAATGTAACCTATCTCAATCAGCATGGAAACATCCTTTCTGGTCACTGGACATGGATCTCTCAACCAGAAACTCCACCAACTAGGTCTGCTAAATACTGACCTCTGTTTCTGTGGGTCTGTCGAGAGTTGGGAACATCTACTATTTGAATGCACTATCTACGAGGACCATAGACAACAACTGCAGGCAGCAATTTTGGGATTTTCTCCTGACCAAGTAGAACTCCTTGTCCATTCCAAAAGGAACTTAGGTGCACTACAGCACTTTGCGGCAGACGTATTCAAGCGTAGGAGGAGGATCATCCTAGAAGCTTCTGCAATTCAATAACTAGTTATTTATTTTTATTATTTTTTTTTTACTCTCTCTCTCTTCTTCTCATAATCAGCTAGCACTCTCCTGATAGCCTTTTCCTATCCACCCCGTGTGGGATAATTTGGAAAAAAAAAAAAAAAAAAAAAAAAAAACCTCTTTCTTTTCTTTCTTATTTATTTGTTATTTTTTTCCCCTTTAACATCATTCTGCTTGCTGACATCCTGGCTCTATTCCTTTCCTTGACCAGGTTGTGGGATTAAATCTTTTTTTTTTTTTTTTTTTTCGCGTTCTGACCTGGGCTGGGGCTCCCCAGACCAGGAAAGCTCCTCTCTCACACTAAAAAATTTTTTTTTTTTTTTTTTTATTATTATTATTTATTTATTTATTTATTTATTTGTTTGCGTTGTTGTTCTAGCTATCCATCCTGGACTGGGACTTTCCTGGGCCGGAACAGTCCTTCTCCTCTTTACTCCTTCCCTCTCTTCATCTTATACAAGTTTTTCTTTCTTCCCTGGGAACTCTTCCCCAGGGAGGAGGGCGTGTAGATAGTAGGGGAGGCCTTGCCCTTCTTCTGCTAGGGACGAGTACCTGGAGGAATCGTCCAGGTGCTCACTCCTTCCAGGTAGCCAATAGGCCAAAACACAACATCACGCTACAGAACACACACACATAAGCTCACAAACACAGTTTTTCTTTCCTATCACTTTCTCCCGTGCGGGATGAAAAGCTTTTTTTTTTTTTTTTTTCCCCTCTCTCCCCTTCCTTTTCATCTATCTTCATGCAATCTGGGATATTCCTGTGTGGATTCGGTTTGGAAAAAAAAAAAAAAAAAAATATTTATTTTTATAAGACACATACCGGCCTTACGCTTACAGAGTGTATAAAAACTGAACAGAGCAACGAGGCGGAGATGAACTTCTGTTCTAGGAGCCGCCCATACAAAAACACAAAAATAAAAATAAAAAATAATGTAACCTAAAAACCAACACAATTCCAGCTATCGGTATAATCGCAAATGCAATTAGATCGAGTTTACTACCAGTTTATAACAGATTTCACTAGCAGAAACGCAACTGGATTTTTATTGTTTTATGGTAGTAACCCCTAGAAATGTGAGGTGTTAATAGTGTATCTCTGCCTTTATGGTGTTGTTTATTCAGTTGCTACATGCGCGCAGCTTTGTTTATGCGTATCAAGCGTGCCTCCTCGTTTTGTAATTGTGCTTTATTCCCTAAAAATTAGTAAAATACTTAAAAGGTGTGAAAAGGAAGCGTCCTGGTGAAGACACTGCAGATTCAGAGAGAAAAAGAAAAGCAATATCGATAAACAGAGGCGGACTGGATCAAAAATTCTTACCCGGGGAAAATTTATAGTGGCCTCATACTATGGTTTATGGCCAAAATCACACCGGCCTCCGGCCCACCTGGGTTTTCCCGGCAAGGCTAATGGCCAGTCCGCCTCTGTCGATAGAGAAAAAATATGAAATTGTGAAACGCTTTGAGCGAAATGAAAGACCATGTGATATTGCACGTGCTACAGGCCTAAATGAAGCAACGGCGAAAAGCACATGACAATTGCAAACTTGACAGGTTGAAAATTGAAAAGGGCTCAATTGTAAAGGGCTTAAAAATTTTAGAAAACATAGACTCCAACGAAGAACGCGTTATAGCTACAAAGCAAGGAATAAAAAAATGATTAGCTTGCTACGAAGAAATTCTGCGTGAAAAAAAAGAAGGCGCTGTGTCGTCAGACGAATTTGTTAGATTTTATGAAGCCATCGACCTCGAAATAACTTTTTTACGTAAGTCATTTGTTTTTTTAATACATATTTTGTATTAATATGTATAAAGAACTGCAATTTTATTAATATTTTTCTTCTAAACTAGTGTTTTTGTTAGTCCTTGGTCCCAATTAAGCAAAATTTATATGTATTTATATGCAAAGTTGTACCCCGACTTACGCGAATTCGACTTACGCGATTTTCGTCGGACCCACCTATCGCGTAACTTCGGGGTATTACTGTATAATAAATTTAATGCATAATCAGTTTGCAATCCCTTTGTAGAGGAACATTAATGTATGAATCTTAGATTCTTGAAGAGAATTAAGCCTAGTTAAAATACAAGTTTTAAAATTAAACAATATATGTCATTGCTTTTGAAGTAAAATGTTTAGTATTTTGAGATTAAGAAAGCATGAAAAACTAGTTTTCATGTACCTGTTATCAATACTATCAACTGATTTTTATATCAGTAGGTGGGTGTTCTGAAGTGGACTTTAAACTGTAAGTGAGCATAGATGTTTGTATGTAGACAAAGTTGTTCACTTAGATGAAAGTTTGGTGTTTGTTTTTTCCCTTTGAAGCTTGGCTTAATCTCATGCATTCAAACCTATAACAGGAATATACCATTTATACTGATTTAACAAGAATACCATATGTATTTGAATGTTATTCTTGTTACATTTGAATCAATTTGCAAAATGTTCCCCATTGTGATATACAGTATCAGAATATGTTAAAAAAATGACTAGTATATTTTGTGCACTAAATCCAAAGTCCAACTGCATAGAATAAAATACTTATTTATTTAAAATTTGTGCACATTTCTTTGTTTGGTTTTTGTCTTTGGAATAGTTTGCTTCCTCTAGTGACAGAAACCTGCTTTCAGTTTTCAAGCTTGGGTTTATGTTCACATCAGTGACACTATCCACAAGTCAACTTAAATTGCTAATATCACTTTAATAAACATAGCATCACTAAAAAGGTGAATCTGTTATTTAAAACTTAGGACACTTTCATGACAGCTGATTTCAGAGTTACTCACTTCATCAGACATTGGTTGGTTACATTGTGACGCAACATCCACCTCGGAAAGCTCTGCCTTAACGGTTTACAGAAACTGCTAGTCATGCGGACAGAATCAATTTGGATAAGTGTTTTTTTGATGATATGGATAAAATTAACACTTGCACACATTTCAAGGGTTCCTTTTGACATTGTGAGGCAAACACGTGGCTTGCATATCAAAATTAAGTAAAAAAAAAAAAAAGAATTGCATATGTGATTTGAGATATTGTAGAAGAATACTATTTCTCGAACCCCGGTCTAATTCTTGATTAGACCCGGGTTCGAGCCCGTCACCACCAAATACGGAGTATGCGGAAAGGTCAGGGAATTACCACCGCATATCCCCGGAGCAATATGGCCTTAGTTGCTAATGCTCCTAAAAACCAAATAACTAACTAACTAACTAACTAAACATTGGTTTTCCAATAAATGTGCTAAGGCTGTTCAAGAGAAGAATGTTGCATATCGTAATTGGCTTGTTTCTAAATCTTCAGTTTCATTTTCTGCCTACACCAAAGCTCGCAACAATTGTAACAGGCTAAGAGTAGAAAACTTGCTTCTTGCCCTAATGGTAGCCGAGCATTCTGGTCTATTGCCAAAGTTATTGGATCGCAACTTTTGCCCATCTCTGCTCCCACCTCTGTCCAAACCAGAAGGTTCTGTTGTCACTTCAGCCATGTATAAAGCTGACCTGCTAGCATCCTATTTTTCTTCCAACTCATGTATTAATGAGCTTGGTAAAACACCTCCCACCATTCCGAACATGCGCCATTCAATGCCTCCTGTGGTCTTCCGTCAAAAGGATATCAGAAGGATTTTGATGAATCTTGATGCTAAGAAAGCTCCAGGTCCTGATGGTATTTCTCTACTTGTTCTCAAAACCTGTGCTCCTGAACTTACTCCTATTTCTTTGCCACCTTTTTTCACTTTCTTATTCCAAAGGTGTTTTTCCTTCTGCTTGGAAATTTGCTCATATGCAGCCAGTTCCTAAAAAGGGTGACAAATCCCTCCCATCCAATTATTCCCCTATTGCAATTACTTCTACTCATTCTAAAGTAACAGAGAAATCAATTAACCGCCAACTCTTAAACTACCTAGAAACCCGTCTGATCAACGATCGCCAGTATGGATTCCGTCAGTGTCGATCCACTGGTGATATTCGGGCTTGTGTTACCCATTTATGGACTAATTAAATGGAAAGGTTCGGTGAAACACAAGTAGTTGCCCTTGACATCTCAAAGGCGTTCGATCGTGTTTGGCATAAAGGTCTTCTAAACAAGCTTCCATCTTATGGTTTGCCAACTGTTTTTAGCAATTGGTTATCCAGTTTTCTCTCTGATCGTTCACTGAGGGTTATAGTAGATGGCTCTCTGTCTTTAACTTCTCCACTAATGCCGTTGGCCCCCAAGGTTCAGTTCTTTCCCCCACTCTTTTCCTCTTGTATATTAGTGACCTTCTTCCATTGACTGGAAATCCTATCCATAGTTTTGCCGATGATAGCACATTGCATTCCACTTTCCATTTTGAGAAACCTTGTCCTGCTCAATCAGCTTCAACTTCTCGAAAATCTGCTACCAATTCCTTAAATGCCGATCTTCGGGTAATTCTCCAGTGAGGCAAAGACAATTTAGTTGATTTCAACCCTCTGCTCCTATGCTTATCTTTAGTGACACTCTGATTTCTAGGCAAAATGATATATCTCTTTTGGGGATTACCCTGACTTCTAATCTCTCTCTCTCTCTCTCTTGGCACAAGCACATTACAAATATTGCTTCCTCTGCAACTAAAAAACTTGGTTTTCTCTTTCGCTCTCAGCATTACTTTTCTTCCAAACAGCTGCTCACTCTGTATAAATCGCAAATCTGCCCTTCCGTGGAATATTGTTCCCACATCTGGGGTGGTGCCCCCAAAACCTCTCTCAGGCATCTTGATTCCATTCAGAAGAGGGCAGTTAGGTTAATTAATGATTCATCTCTAACAGAGTCTCTCCACTCGCTTTCTCATGGACGTTTCTCATAGTTTCTGTTGCATGCCTCTTCTACAGATACTTCCATGGGCACTGTTCTTCTGAATTGGCTTCTATAATTCCTGCTCTCTCTTTCAAAACAGTCCGAACACGTGCCGCCACCAGCCAACATCCATTTACTGTCCAACTTCAAACCCACAGAACGAACTTTTCATCTTCCTCATTTATTCATTCAATTGCCGTTTTCTGGAACAACCTTTCTTCATGCAATCTACAGAAGTTCAAGTCCAATGTCAACAAATATCTTCTTTCGTCTTCTCAACATCCAACCCAAGCATGGTACTAAGTACTATACCTCTCGTGTTTGGGGTTCACATAAAAAAAAAAATATATCAAAATTATTTTTGACATTCAGTTTCCTTGTGACCACATCATAGTATCCAATCAAATTCGTCAGACAAGACCTCCCTTTAACAAGCCCGTGCTGTGTCTTAACTGTTACTGCAGTCTTGTCTAGATGATCCTGCAATGCTGCTTTAACCAGTGACTCCATTATTTTCCCCGGGACACAAGTTAAACTAACAGATCTGTAGTTACTTGTTACCTTTTTGCAGTATATATAGATACATAATAGTTTTAGTTGGCCTTGCATTCATTTAAATTGGCGACTACAGACTGTATTCCCTAGCAGAAAGAAAGACAAAACCACATATAAAGTTACATTTATTATAAAGTTTATAAGGTAGCAAAAATTTCTCATAAAAACCTACTGCTGCCTAAAACAAACGTCTACACATCTACCTGCAACCATCCTTCTGCAATTTGAATTTAGACCCATTTCATGTTTTGTCATCTCAACAAGAGAAAGGATGCTATTAGCACTAAGCTTACTTAAATCATTAAATCAAAGCCTTAAACAACCTAATCAGATCTCTTTGCAGGTGCCTAGTGCCCTGCTTCTGCAGTTTGCAAACCTGAAACCTTTCTTGGTAAGAGCACACTTTTGTTCCAGTCACTAACCTTGATAATCTTCTCTGTACTTGTTCCAATAGACCCACATCTTCCTAAAATAAGACTTCCAGATTTGTATGCAGTACTCAAAATGCGGCCTAACCATTGCCTTATACAATGGGATAGTCATAGGCATTAATCAATATCATTAAATAAATAATAGTGTTGTTTTCTATATTCTATAACTGTGGGGACCCCACTAATGACATTAGTCAAAGAAGAGCAATGCCTATTGATAACCACACTGTCTTCTCCTGCTTAGCTAGGACAAGCTTCTCCTGCTTAGCCTCCTTTATCCTAGAGGTCTGCATGGCCTACATTTATTGATTTTTACCCGGCCCGAAGCATAGATGACTTGACCTGAGCCCATATTTGTTTTTGAAATTTGCTACCCATACCTGACCCACCCAAAGCGATTTTTATCCCAGCCTGACCGAAACTTTTTATATAAATAAAATCGCTATCATTAGTTTTTGAAGTTTCATAATAATAAAAAAATAAACTTTCAGATTCAATATTAATAATTATAACAATAATAATTATCAATATTAATTATAAAACAAGAAAGGTAATAAATTTTCAATTTGCCATATTTAATATAATTCCAAAATGAATAATGATATATACCTCCACCAGCCACCTTCTCTTCACATGCTTTTTTATTGAAAATTGTTGTGCAGAAATAGTCAACACTTGCTATTTAAATTGGTCTGATGCTATTGCACAGATAATCTGGCTGCACTAAAATTTATTTCGGAGTTTGCACTGCTTGCTGGTCATTTCCACAAAAGAATACAAATTTCGGTGAATTTTGGTGTTTGGTGACATTGGCGAAATGTGCCTTATTGGTCAATTAAAAGTGTCAACAGACAAATAATACCCATTTTTCCAAAAAAACTTAAGAATTTAAATACATAAAAAAAATATATTTACGAGAAATATATTGTAAGAAATAGTCCGAAAAAGTCCTAAATGTTTGAAATAACAATTTGTTATGATTATTTGTACCCGATCCGAGCCTGAACATTGTTGGTGTTACCCAGGCCCAAGCAGACCTCTGCTCTATCCATAGCAGTAACTTGCCCCAATTACAACACTGCTCCAATTTGTACAGTGTTGGAATAGTATCAAAAGCTTTTTGATAAGTATACAATGCCAAAAGGTTTTTATTTTTTTTGTATCCAGTCAGAATGCCCCTTAAAAAATCCATGCTGTGACTACAATATAACTGCATTACTTCTTTAATCAGTGACTCCATTATTTCCCTGGAACAGAAACCAAGCTAAGAGGTCTGTAATTACTCATGGATCCTCCTTTGTGAATCACGGATACATTTGCGCTTCTCCAGTGACCTACTCACTTTTACTGCCTCACTTAACATGATTGGACAGATCCCATCAGATTCAGGTATTGTTTACATTTAGCTTCAACAATTTCTTTTCCAATTGCCTCTCAGTTATCATAACATAATTTAATAGCTTGTTAGAATATGATACACATCTGTCAGCCTATTCCTAAAAGAATTCCCTATGTGTGAATGCAGATGATTACTGAATATCTGAGCAGGATCATCAACAATTAAACATTCATATCTATAGTAGACTAAAGGGATTAATCCCTTTCTTTCTAGTGTTAACTTAAGACGTCTTTGCCTGAGATTTCTTGTAATCTGCCTTTGGCTTGCCTAATCTTTGTGACCAGATTGCAGACTAGTTAATATTTGCTGTAGGCTTGTGTTGTTGTTTACCATGTTGCTGTATTTCATCCCCTCCCATCAGCCATTCCTTGAATAGTTGCTCTCCTTGTAATTTCCAGATCTTTCAGCAGTCAGTCTCAGCAGCCTCTGTGCTGGGGTCGCTGACTCAAAGTAAGGTTTTCTGTGAACAGTTCTTTTCACAGACGTAAGTTTTAACAGTTTATATGAATAAGTATTTTACTCAAAGAAATCAGCACAACAGCAGAGGAACAAACCTGCCCTGTGTTGTTGTGCTTGTTTATTCCTTACTCTCTTCAGAGCACTCCTCCTTTCCATCCCCCCCTTCTTTATGCTATATGTATAGTCAATTTTTTTAACTTTATTTTTTACTTTTTATTGGTGATACCTTTCTAGTTTGTTTGTTTTTTTCAACAAATCTGAGTAATTTGGATGCTTGAATGATGTGGATGTCACCTTCTGTCCTTTTCCATCAAGTGTTCTACTGAGACCTTACCTTAATCGTTACTTTGTATTTTTCATTATGTTTGCAGTTTTTTTAGCATTTAAAGAATTGATTTGTGTTAATTAGTAATTTAATTTGTAATTTTATATTGTCATTTATTTTTGTAAATTAATATTTTTCTTTCTAACCCTGTAATCCCTCTTTAAATCCTGATGATGTTACTCACTTTATTAATGAAACATTGCCTGGTTGTTTGGTACCTGCATTGTGGTGGTTATATTGCTATTAATTTTTGGTAACTTTCAACTATTCAAATAAATATATATAGCATTCACATGGTTTATAGTGGCTTCCTTTTGATTACTATCATTTGTGATTTTGTGTTTTGAAAGAAGTGAACTGGTCTCTTATTTCAAAGTTGGGGATGTTTTATTAAATTTCTGCTGAATTCTCAGATTATTTTATTATCATAGAAAACAAAATGAGGGATATTTCATTGATAAAATGCCTAATAATGACTTAGCAGTTATTTTTTATTACTCTTTTAGGTACTCAGAATTATCACATACATGATGCACTCTTCTTTCTAAACCTCTTAGTAATTAGAGCTGGAATCTACAAGGTATCTTTCTGAGATTCCACTTTATACCAACGTAATTTAAATTTATGAATTGCATTGAATTACTGATCTGTTTTCATAAACAGTAACTGATACACTTGTTTATTTATGTGGAGTTTTTATATTACTAATATTCTTTCTTTATTCTTTCTAGGGGTGGCAGAATTGAGCTAGGATGTGTAACTCATCATAATATTAAACAGTTGAAAAGGCTAAATCAAGTTGTCTTTCCTGTCAGTTATAACGATAAATTTTACAAAGATGTTTTAGAAGCTGGAGAATTGGCTAAATTAGGTTGGTTAAATTGAATTAGGAAATGAGTAAATCATTTCTGCATAATCATTGTAGTGTACAAACAACATAGTATAATAATAATATTCTTTATTTACCAAATAAAAAACATGCATATAATAAAAATCCCTTATAATTTTTCAGAGGGATTTTACATTTATTCTTAATTTTATATAGAAGTAGCCCTTGCCGATTGCAACTGGTTGGGAACCTCATGAACTGCGAAATTTAGTAGTCCAGTTTTGTAGGTTGCAGTACTTAGACCAGACATCTGCATAAGTACTTTGTTGCTCTTCTTTTCCAGACTTCTCATAGTCTGTCTTTCTTAGCTTGCCTAACCTCCTTTGTGACTTGATTACAGGCTAATTTATATACCACAGGCTTCTGTATCTGATAATTTATATGCACCCCACACATTTTACTTCTCTGCCAGAAGTCCCATCAGTTCATCTGATATCCATTTAGGTCTAAGCTTTGAACAGTATTTCTTAGTTGGTATGAAAAGCCTAGTAGCTCTTATGATTAGCATTAGTAGAGGCATTTGATGCAAGAAAGCAAGCTTATGCAGCATCAGCTAAAAAAAAAAAAAAAAAAAAAAAAACCCACTTCCACTTCACCCCTCTGTTCGTTCAAAATACCTGTCCAGCTGAGCCTTAAACTTATTTAGGCTATCAACCTCCACCACAAGGGATGGAAGTCTGTTCCACCAACCAACCACCCGCTGGCTAAAGGCAAATTTCCGCACGTCTATCCTACATCTGTCTTTCCTCAATTTGAATTTATACCCTCTCAGGTGATCTTTCTGAGCTAGAGGAAGAATCCCATCAGCATTGAGCATGCTTAAACCATTCAAGGCTTTATACACCTCTATCAGATCACCTCGCTGGTGCCTAGTCTCCAGACACTGTAATTTGCAAAACTTAAGCCTTTCTTCGTAAGAGCACCCCTTTGTTCCATTCACTAATCTTGTTGCCCTTCTCTGTACTCGTTCCAGCAGCTCTACATCCTTCTTGAAATGAGGCCTCCAGACCTGTATACAGTACTCTAGGTGTGGCCTGACCATTGCCTTATACAATGGAATAATCACCTCCTTATCCCTGCTGGAAAAATTCCTGTATATCATTGACAATACTCCATGAGCTACTCTTGCAGCCCGTCTGCACTGCTCAGAGAACTTCATATCTGCCTGCACAACCACCCCCAAGTCCCTTTCATTCTCTACCACTGTCAGTGTAGTACCACAGAGTTGATACCTTGCTCTGGGGTTGCTGTTTCCCATGTGTACTACTTTACATTTGTCAATGTTAAACTTCATTTGCCACCTCTCAGCCCATCTGCTCAACCTTTCCAGATCCTGTTGCAGCAGCATAGTGTCAGTAGTGTTCTTGACAACCCTGCCAACCTTTGTATCGTCTGCAAACTTGGATATTAAGCTTGATATACTATCATCAATATCATTTATAAATACAGAAAACAATAATGGACCCAACACTGAGCCCTGAGGGACTCCACTAATAACATTAGTCCACGATGAGCAGTGTCCATTGATTACCACTCTGTCTTCTCCCCCTCAACCACCCCTTTATCCATAGCAGCAATTTGCCTCCAATGTTACACTGCTCCAATTTGTGTAGCAGTCTTCCATGTGCAACAGTATCAAAAGCCTTTCTAAGATCCAAGTATATAATATCAAAGTTATTCCCTGCATCCAGTTCTTTTGTGACTGCATCATAGTATCCAATCAAGTTGGTCAGGCAAGACTTCCCCTTAACAAAACCATGCTGTCTGAGCTATAACTGAAGTCTTGTCTAAATGATCCTGCAGTGCTTCTTTAACCAGTGCCTCCATTAATTTTCCTGGAACAGAAGTTAAGCCCACAGGTCTATAATTACTTGTGTCAGCCTTTGATCCTCCTTTGTGAATTGGGGTCACATTTGCACATTTCCAGTCTATGGGTACCTCCCCTGAGTCCAAGGAAGCTCTCATAATTATGGCTAAGGGTTTGCTTACTTCCTTTGCTGCCTCCTTTAATATAACTGGATAGATCCCATCCACCCCGGGTGCCTTTCTTGTGTTTATCTTCAACAGTTTCTCCTCCACTTTACTCCCAGTTATTTCAAGATTCTGTAGCTTACTGCTAGAGTTGAATACACCTCTGGCATTCCCCTTGCTGAATAACTCCTCATGTGTGAATGTCGATGCAAAATATTCATTTAGTTTGTTAGCTACCTGAGCAGGATCATCAACAGTTGACCCATCAATATCAAGTGGACCAATCTGATTCATCCCCTTCCTTCTAGAGTTTACATAAGTAAAGAACTCTTTGCTGTTTTTCTTTGCATCCCTTGCGAAGGATTTCTCGTAATCTGCCTTCGCCTGCCTAACCTCCTTTGTAATTTGGTTGCATATCAACTTGTATCTATCATAGGCTTCTGTGTCATGTGTTAATTTGTAAGTATCCCATGCATTTTTCTTCTCTGCCATATGCCTCATTAGTTCATCTGACATCCATTTTGGCCTAAACCTTGAACAATATTTCTTAGTTGGTATGTAAAGCCTAGTAGCTTCCAAGATTAATTCTTTGAATGCTTCCCATTTTGAGTTTGCTGTTGGTAACATCATCAGTTGGTCCCACTGTATAGAATTTAAATACTGTCTCAGTCCATCGTAGTCGCCTTTACGGAAGCAATAACCCTTCCCTTTACCCCTAATGGTAGTTACCTCTTTGAGTAAATCCCACTTCAGCACACTGTGATCACTGCCACCTAGTGGTTCATTTATCTGCAGATTCTTAATGCATGAAGAATCACTGCTGATAATCAAATCAAGAGTATTACTCCCTCTAGTTGCCTCCCGAACATGCTGATGTAGAAAACAATCATCCAATAAATCCACAAAAGCCCTGCTAGTGTGTGAGTAACCAGCCCCCAAATTCCAGTCAATATCTGGGAAATTAAAATCTCCCATTATAAGACTCTCTGATTTACTGGCCCACTCTATTTCCCTGTACAGTTCCTTATTATACTCATCAGAGTCATTAGGCCTATAGCACACTCCTACTCTCAATTTTGATCTCCCAATGCTTATGTCACACCAAACTGACTCAACACTGCACTGTCCAGCGATGTCGACTGACTTCACTTCCTTGGTTTTTATGTGTTTCTTAACTAATAGCATAACCCCTCCCCCCTTCCTATCCTGTCTATCCTTTCTGTAGACGTTGTACTCCCCAAATTGCAGTTCTGCATCCCTTATATCCCTGAATGCTTCACATTTAGAATTTGCTCTTGACACCATCAATTGGCTCCACTGCATAGAATTTAAAAACTGTCCAAGACCACTGTAGTCACCATTACAAAAAGCAAAAGCCTTTCCTTTTAACCTTGTCAGTAGTTTTGTCTTTAATTAAATTCCATATTGGTACACTGTGATCACTGCCACTCAGTAGGTCTATTACCTGCAGATTCTTAATACACAAAGCATTTCTGCTGATAATGAGATCAAGAGTGTTGCTTCCTCTTGTTGCCGTTCAAAAACAGTCATCCAGTAAATCTACAAAAGTCTTGCTAGTATGGTACCGACCAACCCAAAAATACCACCCATCTGAAAAGTTAAATCCCTGAGTATAAGATATTCTGATTTATTGGCCCACTCTATTTCTCTGTATAATTGTTTGGTATACTCATCACAGTCATTAGGCCTATAGCACACTCCTGCTGAAATTTTTGTTTTCCCATGCTTATGTCACACTAAACTGACTCAACATTGCGCTGGTCACCCGTCTACTGGATGCACTGCCTTAGATTTAATATGCTTAACTAGGAGCATACCACCCTGTCCTTTCTGCCCTTCCTGTATACACTGAGTGGACAGAAATCATGAGATACCTACCTATTAATAGGTAGGCCCACCTTTCACCCAGATAAGGGCAGTCACACGGCGAGGCATTGTCCACTAGTTCACAAAAGCATTCCACAAGTATTTCCATCCATGCTTCCTGCACTGCTGTCCATAATTTCATCACGTTCGCGGGTGGAGGATCCAAAGCTCGAACAGACCTTACCACAGCATCCCAAAGATGCTCCACAGGGTTCATGTCCATTGAACGGGGAGGCCATTCCATGGTGGTACAATCTGCGGAGTACTCTTTGAACCATGTTCTAATAACCACGGCTCTGTGGAGCAGACGCATTGTCCTGCTGGAAGAGTCCATTACTCTGTGGGTGCAAGATGACCCAAAAGACACAAGAACTGGAAATTTAATAAGAGCTTAATTTTTGAAAAAATGACTGGATCCCAAAACCCAAATTTCTAGCCACCATAGTACAAGAAATAGTATAGATCAGAAATTTCCATTTATTTGTCCTCCTGATAGTCAGTATTCAAAACACAAAATAATGTTTATATTAGACAGTGGCTTCTGACTATATATCTTTGCCACATATGTCAGCAATGCGGTGCTGCCTAAAATCCTGACATACCAATTGTATTTAAAAAACAAAGTTAGTCTATATCTTAGAAATGTTTTCGATAAAAAAAAATGTTTTTCATGTAATCAAAGTGGCCGCTAAAAACATTAAAATTTTATTTGAACACATGGAACATGTACATTGCATTTATGCAAACAGTATATAATGTTAATGTTTTATATCATATTAATGAATAAACAACACACACTGTGTGTGTGTGTGTGTGTGTGTGCGTGCGTGCGTGCGTGCGTGTAATTAAATAAAATAAAATAAAGAAACATTGTGTGCAATACCATCATTCTTTTTTCTCGAGAGAAAGAAAAACGAGAATGTTGCCTTCAAGAAGGCGTGGCAACGAGAATGTTGCCACGCCTTCTTGCATTTTGTACAGGATTCACCACGAAGTATGCATTCAGCCTGGTTATAGACCTGTTGCTGTTCTTTCTGAAATTCCTCTATGATCCTATATATTCCAATATTTGCTTGTCCAACTATACACTCCCATCTATGCCAAGCCTCAACACTGTTTTGGGTGCGTGGAATTCACAGTTGAATGTAATTGTATACGGACCATAATGTTGATGGAAGTAATGGTGGAGTGTGAATTACTGTATCATTATGCATATACCATCTAATTCTTGCATATATAAAATTGTCTTTAAACCACTATCACGTCACTAGCTTCCCTCGGTAAATGTGGCTTCAGAATATTAAATGCTTGTGGTACCTCACCAAATGGAATAAATGTCAGGGTACACACGTCAAAGCGGCATACTAAATTCTTCATCGTTACCGTACTAAGATGCGAGTCCACTTGCTTGAAGTTTTCTCCAAACACATTGCCCCAGGTGGAAAAAACAGACCTTATTAGACACGTTAGAGAACTCTCCTTTGGAGGCATCTATTGCAGCTAATTCCATGTCAGTTAATATGCCTGTGGTCTCAATTCAGTTTCATTTTCTTCAGCAAAGTCAATCATATCTTGAAACAAATGTTTATAATTCTCTTCACTCTTATTCGTCATCAACACGTAAACTAAGGGAAGAATTTGATAGTTTTAATTACTGATGATCACATGAATTGTATATAATTGATAAAAAAAAAATTGTGGGCACTGTTTTAAATGGTACCATCCATAATCCAATATTGAGCACATGTTAGGCATTGAATATTTACTTTTATTGTAAATAGAATTCTTTCCTCTCCCACAGCAGAATCTGTAACAAGATATTCCATTTTCTTCTTATAATAATAGGAAAAAATATCCTATTTTCTCCTTGTTACCCCTTTCAAAATATTCTGCCGGCACCCATGGATATGCCTTAATGTACTTGTCAAAGAAATTCATGAAAGTACAGCTAATAACAAATACCTGTATAATTACAGTTTTAATAGTTACACTTTTAGTATGTCAGTGTGTCAGCTAATGATATTTATGACAAATGTTATGCAGCTGCCAAAATATATTACTGGTCCTCAAGGTTGTCACAGACATTCTCTCAGATTGCCAGACAAGCTGTATTTGCTACCTGGGAGTCTAAAATGCTGATGGAACTGATATTCGGGTGACACTCAAGTCAAATGGACCCAATTTTGGTGAAGTCCGGATGGTCTGTGACAGCCAAATCCTCTGCTTGCACCTTCATGATGGTGGGACTGTTAGTAATCCTGGGTATAACCTCCATGCATAAGTACAAGGTGGGGGTGACCACCCAGGTGTGAACCAACGTAAGCAGGGGTCAAGGTGTGGCACCCACACCACATGGAGGAACGCCGCCCCTCTATGTTACCAGGCAGTACTAGGTGGCAGACGACTCTCATCAACCGGTGCAGTACCACCACTTTGCTTATTGGAGGCTTGAAGTGGTGGAACCATGTTTAGTCTCTAGAGCTACGTTCCGGTCAACCTTTCCCTATCTCTTCCATCATGCAGTATGACTGATGACTTTTGAGGTTATGATGAACATTGTGGCAAGATCCAATATTCCTTACATTTCGAGGTACAGCTCTAAATCGGTGTTCGCAGGCCGGCCTCTAGTTAGTACACCGGACCGAACCAATTGGTAACTCTCTAGGAGGCTTCCAGATCAGCTAGTGTATAATCTTGCCACCTCTACTCTGCCAGATAGTGACTGGAGGGAGTCCGAGTAGTGTGTATGCAGGGAGCATTGTCGAGGCCACATTATGTCAAGGATCTGGGTATATTCTTACCATGTGTACGCCATATCCAAAAATTTCATTACTTCATACAGCATGTCCCACCCACTTTTTCTTACTATTGAATACACCATGAATTGTCAAACTAATAGAGCAAGCTTATCTGCGAAAAGATCTAAACCTCCCAAGCACTTCCTAATTCATTTCACAAATATGCGTGGTCTCAATTCTAATCTCAACGATGTCAATTTCCACTTGCAGTCTGCCAAACCCCATGTACTTTTTCTGACAGAATCTTAGTTATCGGTTGATTAAACTACTGCACATCTCAGATGCCCAAATTATTTGCTGTATGATTCCTTTCGCCTCAAAGGTGGTACTTGTGCATATGTCCGTTCTGATATTCCCTGGCAGAGACTTGGCAATTTGGAATCTCTTCTCTTTGATCTTCTCTGGCTTAAAATCTCTCTACCTCATTGTGTCAGATTCATCTGTTGTCTCTACCGTTCTCCCAACTCCACTAATCACTTGGAGCTCTTTGACTTTCCTCTCTTTGCAACTTGACTTTCTGCAGTCCAACTTTCCTAACAGTGAGGTAATTTTCCTTAGTGATTTTAATGTTCACAACTCCAGCTGGCTTCCGTTTTCTAGTCACACCGATCCAGCTGGTCGAGATGCTGCGGCTTTTGCAATTACTAATGACCTTGCATAGATTGTTCATTTAACTACAAGAATACCAGACAATCCTAATCATACAGCCAATACGCTTGATCTTTTTCTCACAAACAACCCTTCTAAGTACACGGTCGAAGTGAGAGTCCTTTAGGCACTTCAGATCACAACTTGGTGATTGTCTCTTCTCCAATGGAACCTTTATCTCATGGCTATTCCCAACCTCATGTTGTTTGGCATAACAAGAATGCAAAATGGGATGACCTGCTAGATTTCTTTTTCTTGGTTGGATTACTGTTTCAAAACTTCTGATGTCAACGTTTGCTCAGATCGTGTCAGTGAAATTATTCTTGCAGGAATGGAATCCTTTATCCCACACTCCACCTTAAAATCTCGTCCTTTATCTAAACCTTGGTTTTCCAATAAATGTGCTAAGGCTGTTCAAGAGAAGAATGTTGCATATCGTAATTGGCTTGTTTCTAATTCTTCAGTTTCATTTTCTGCCTACACCAAAGCTTGCAACAATTGTGAAGCAGTTATTAATCAGTCCAAACCAGAGTTTGAACAGGCTAAGAGTAGAAAACTTGCTTCTTGCCCTAATGGTAGCCGAGCATTCTGGTCTATTGCCAAAGTTATTGGATCGCAACTTTTGCCCATCTCTGCTCCCACCTCTGTCCAAACCAGAAGGTTCTGTTGTCACTTCAGCCATGTATAAAGCTGACCTGCTAGCATCCTATTTTTCTTCCAACTCATGTATTAATGAGCTTGGTAAAACACCTCCCACCATTCCGAACATGCGCCATTCAATGCCTCCTGTGGTCTTCCGTCAAAAGGATGTCAAAAGGTTTTTGACGAATCTTGATGCTAAGAAAGCTCCAGGTCCCGATGGTATTTCTCCACTTGTTCTCAAAACCTGTGCTCCTGAACTTACTCCTCTTTGCCGCCTTTTTTCACTTTCTTATTCCAAAGGTGTTTTTCCTTCTGCTTGGAAATTTGCTCATATGCAGCCAGTTCCTAAAAAAGGGTGACAAATCCCTCCCATCCAATTATCGTCCCATTGCAATTACTTCTACTCTTTCTAAAGTAATGGAGAAATCAATTAACTGCCAACTCTTAAACTACCTAGAATCGTCTTATCAACAATCGCCAGTATGGATTCCGTCAGTGTTGATCCACTGGTGATATTCTGGCTTATGTTACCCATTTAGAGGTGTGTAAATATGGCGGCTGTTAGAAGTATCGGTTTTTTATATATCTTAACAGGAACTTTTGGTGTCTGATTTCAAGACCTATTTCTACAACACAGAAATGTAAAAGCTATAAATATGTTGGAGAACCAGAACCAAGTATGGATGTGAAGGATTTGACTGATCGTACTGCTAATTCAGTATTTTAGGCTGAATTGTTTCAAGGAATGGGACTTACTTTGGCACATATTTTCAAGGAACCTGCCACTATAAATTACCCATTTGAAAAAGGGCCGCTTAGTCCATGATTTCGGGGTGAACATGCCCTACGCCGCTGTCCTTCAGGAGAAGAGAGATGCATTGCATGCAAATTATGTGAAGTAATTTGTCCTGCACAGGCCATTACTATTGAAGCAGAGAACGATCAGATGGTAGTCGTCGCACAACACGATATGATATTGATATGACAAGGTGCATATATTGTGGTTTTTGCCAGGAAGCATGCCCAGTGGATGCAATTGTAGAGGGTCCTAACTTTGAATTTTCCACAGAAACACACGAAGAGCTGTTATACAATAAAGAAATATTACTCAATAATGGAGACAAATGGGAAGCAGAAATTGCAGCTAATCTTCAAGCAGATCACCTTTATATATGAGAGGGAGTGCCAGATACACCACTCAATAGGGTGCCCTGTAGAATCAGAAAATAGCATGTAAAATGTTTATTATGTAGAAGTGTGAATGTCTATAGGATAGTCTACTATACATAAAATAACGCTAAGATAAATAACAAAAAAAAAAAAACCCCTGGCACCACCATGCCGTGACGGGACTAATTGTATGTCTATCATTGCTGCAATTAAAGATTCTATTCTATTATGGACTAATTCAATGGAAAGGCTCGGTGAAACACAAGTAGTTGCTCTTGACATCTCAAAGGCTTTCGATCGTGTTTGGCATAAAGGTCTTCTAAACAAGCTTCCATCTTATGGTTTGCCAACTGTTTATAGTAATTGGTTATCCAGTTTTCTCTCTGATCGCTCACTGAGGGTGATAGTAGATGGGTCTCTGTCTTCTAACTTCTCAACTAATGCCGGTGATCCCCAAGGTTCAGTTCTTTCCCCCGCTCTTTTCCTCTTGTATATTAATGACCTTCTTCCATTGACTGGAAATCCTATCCACAGTTTTGCCGATGATAGCACATTGCATTCCATTTTCCATTTTGATAAAGCTTTTCCTGCTCAATCAGCTTCAACTTCTCGAAAATCTGCTACCAATTCCTTAAATGCCGATCTTCAGGTAATTCTTCAGTGGGGCAAAGACAACTTAGTTTATTTCAACCCTTCTAAAACTCAGTCTTGTCTTATATCTCGCAAAAAAAGGATTCTTCTGCTCCTTTGCTTATCTTTGCTTATCTTTAGTGACACTCCGATTTCTAAGCAAAATGATATATCTCTTTTGAGGATTACCCTGACTTCTAATCTCTTTTGGCACAAGCACATTACTAATATTGCTTCCTCTGCATCTAAAAAAACTTGGTTTTCTCTTTCACTCTCTAACTCTGTATAAATCGCAAATCTGCCCTTCCGTGGAATATTGTTCCCACATCTGGGGTGGTGCCCCCAAAACCTCTCTCAGGCTTCTTGATTCCATTCAGAAGAGGGCAGTTAGGTTAATTAATGATTCATCTCTAACAGAGTCTCTCCACTTGCTGTCTCATAGACTTACTGTTTCTGCTGTATGCCTCTTCTACAGATACTTCCATGGGCACTGTTCTTCTGAATTGGCTTCTATAATTCCCGCTCTCTCTTTCAAAACAGTCCGAAAACGTGCCGCCACCAGCCAACATCCATTTACCATCCAATTTCAAACTCACAAAACCAACTTTTCATCTTCCTTGTTTATTCATTCAACTGCCGTTTTCTGGAACAACCTTGCTTCATACGTATTTCCTGAAAATTACAGTCTACAGAAGTTAAGTCCAATGTCAACAAATATCTTCTTTCGTCTTCTCAACCTTCAACCCAATAGTACTAAGTGCTATAGGTTCTAATACCTCTCGTGTTTGGGGTATACATAAAAAAAAAAAAAAAAAACCCTCTAAATTTTCATATTCTGAAAGTATTCGTATTTCAAGTTTTTATCTTTAGCATTTCAATGCTATACCTGTAATTATTGCTGAAATGCCCTCTACAAATAGCAAAATTTGACTCGAAAATTACCAATTAAATGCAATATAATAAAGTAAAATTAAGTTGTTTTTATTCGTTAGTTGTATTTTAAAACTGTTTGTTTCTGTAGCAGAACACATGATCTTCAAATTGAGAGGGGTATTTGTTGTTGAAATTTTTATTTTTTATATTCTTTCTACAAAATTAATCTAATAAGGTAAATTTTTACTTACTTATATAATTCTATATATATATATATATATATATATATATATATATATATATATATATATATATATATATAGAATTATATTCATATATTTTTACAATATAGTAGATATTGTTGGGATTTTGGGCCAGACCCGTTAGCAATGAAATTATTTGGGTATTTACAAAAGTCGCTCAAAAAATTTACTTTAGTAGTAAAGAAAGAAAGAAAGAATGAACATAGCCTAATTTGTATACATTTTTTTTCTCAGTATATGTCCATTCAGTTCAATGCATTACCTCCATTTTGAGGCAAAGAGGAAATACCTGGGGGATGGAGGCAGTTCACAGCTTCTTTGAAATTGTCATCATTTGAAATCAATACCCATCAGGTATTTCTTCAGATTTCCAAAGTGGAAATGATTATTGGATTGGGGAAGGGGGGGCATATGGATTGTAGGACAGGGATTTAACCCCAATAATCTGAAATCTCTCAGAGCAGCAGTCACGATGAAGAAGAAAAATATCTCTTCATTTTCTCTCTTCCTTTTTGGCCCCTTCTTAAATTTTTGAGAAGAGTAGCATAGGCATTTCAGCGCTTGTTTTCTTATGTGACATATCTGTCAAACAAATTCTTTCCGTATCCCAAAAAAAGGTAGCTGTGATCTTTCAGAGGGTTGGGTCCTGAATTTTTTGAACAGTGTTTGATCCATGGTGTTTCCTTTGCATGAATTCCTGTTTTGTTTCTGGATCCCAGTGATGATCCACATTTCATCACCAATTACAATTCTGGAAAGGAACCAACCCTTGTGGATCTGCATTATGCATTTGTAAATTTTCCTCACAAATTTGAGCCCTGCACTGTTTCTGAAGAGGTGTGAGCATTCTTGTGACATCCATTGACATCTGACTTTTGACACTGTCAAGTGTTCATGGGGGATGGTCAGTTCTGATCCCTCAGAAGTATTACATTTCTTTGGTAATCACTTTTCTATCCTGTATAACAAGGGCTTCAGTTTTTTAGCATATTTCTGGAGTTGTCACTTCCATTGGTCACCTTTAGCGGGGATTATCTTTTATGAATTCTTGACCCCCATTTATACTAATGAGACTTTTTTTTTTTTTTTTTTGTATTCAGCAGGGTTAGCATCACCATATGCATTTTTCATGCATTTGGGAATAACTTTTGGTCCATTCCCTTTTGTTAAAAATTTGATGGCCATTGGGCTATAAATTCATAACATCTGTGTTTTCCTTTGGGTTCAGCTGTACCTCTGCAAATAAGATGTAGACACTTATGAGAGAATGATGAAACTACATTTTTATTTATATATATATATATATATATATATATATGAAGCACATTTAGTTGTGGTAGATTGGTGGCCTCTTGTATGGGGTATACCCAAGGCCTGACTGATATTTGCAGGTGTCTCCCCTTTTTTGGAGTGCTTAATTATGTTAGTTTTTGCATCTGTTGTTATGATTCTACTTCTCTTAAAGCAGAAACATCTCTAGCACTATTTTCTCATAGGCAATTTCCAATGTCACACTGGTATAACATAGACTGAGTCAGGGCTTTTCAAAAAATTTTTTGGCTATGAAATCCTTTTGCAGAAATGCATCTTCCGGTGAACCCTGATATCTTTAAAAATAATAATTAATAATAAATTAAAAACAGTAATACATGTGTGCAAAGTAATTTTAAAAAATTACTGATAAAAAGTAACATTTGCAGAATCTTCTTGGATCCCTTTGCAGAATAAGCTTTGAAAAATAGTGCTGTAGATATCTCTAAATCTTGAATATTTCTTAATCCATACTAGAGCATTATTGGTATATCCCAAAAATCTTTATTCTCTGACTTTTTTTTTCTATATTATATGCTCTACTTTCATGGGGGGGAAGCAAACATTGAAAGATTGTAAAATCGTCTTTCATTAAAGCCAGGCCTGTGATACTGTCCAGTCAGTTCAACTTGCTCTGCATATGAAAATGAACAGCCATGATTCACAGGGCATAGTAGAAGAAATGGGATATATAAATTAAATATTTGTGTGAAGTTTGTACTTATGCCCAAGGATTAATACATAAGTTCCTTACCATTAGTTATATACTTTACCAGTGTACTTCATAGTTGCTAATTTTTCATTTAAAAGTTTATATAAAGTATTTAGTGGTATAACTTTACTGATGAACTAAAAGTTTTTAAAACTTTTTTTTATAGCCTATTACAATGATATAGTTGTCGGAGCAGTATGTTGTCGTATTGATACTTCGGAAAACTCTCGGAGATTATATATTATGACACTAGGTTGTTTGGCTCCTTATCGTCGCCTAGGAATTGGTAAGAGTGAGGTGGTTTTTTTTTGTTTTTTGCTTTCAGTATTTGTCTGTTTTTTTGTTTTTTTTTAATTGATCTAGGCATCAGGGTGGTAGAAAATGAAAAAGACCTGGGAGTAATGGTGCATTCAGATATGAAGTTCTCTGAGCAGTGATGCAGATGGCTGCCAGGACAGCTTAATGGACTTTGCCAATGATAGACAAGAATTTTGCTAGCAGGGATAAGGAATTGATTATTCCATTATATAAGGCAGTGGTCAGGCTACATCTTGAGGTATGAAGGCTTCATTTTAGGAAGGATGTGGAGCTGCTGAAACGAGTTCAAAGAAGGGCAGCAAGGTTGGTAAGTGGAACAAAGATGTTCTTAGCAGCGTGTGGAGACTAGGCACCTGTGAGGTTATCTGATTGAGGTGTTTAAGGTCTGAGCAACAGGAAGTTCTCATCAGCATTGAGCAAGCTCAATGCTGACGAAAACTTCCTGTTGTTCAGACCACACACACATGGAGGTTAATAGCTTAAATTCAAGAACGAACTAGGCAAAATATTGAAGGGAATGGATTAGTGAAATGGAAGGCGTCTTTTTTTTTTTTTTTTTTTTTTTTTTTAGCTGATGCTGTATAAGCTTGCTTGTTTTCTGTAAGACTAATCAAAAGTGATGGCATTTTGCATTCCAGCCATAACTAAATAGCCTTGGTGTGAGAAGTTTAATCTTGACTGTTCTTGTAGTTACCAGCTACCCAGAATAAAATAAATTTCAACTACATTAAGATAACAAAAAATAGACTAGTCTATGGCAGCTACAATATACAGTTGAACTTCCCTATAACAAATTCGATAAATCCAGCGAAAAAATTCTTTATAGAGAAATTTCGTTATACAGAGAATATCTTTTTTTATTAGAAATTGTTATTTAACTAGAAAATGAAAATGAATCTACATTTATTTTTAATGTATTTTATTTCAAAAACACTTATTTAAATTACCTTTACGCAATTTTCGCTTGTAAGTATCACAAATTAAAATCTAATTTTTGTTTGCACAGTACAATTAAAAAATGTCTGATTCTCAAAGAAAACCTCACATTTGTTCAGAGCATTAAAAACATTATCAGGAACATTTTCACAAAACTGTAGACCCATACGAACTGTTTTAAAAGCGTTAATCATTTCTTCACGAGTTTGGTTTTCTACTGGTTGTTCTGATGCGTCTTCAGCGTCATCGTTAATTTCTTCGTGATCACGGTCACGTTTAACACTGTTCAGCAGTATTTCATCTTCAATTTGGATGTTCTGTTGTAGTCAGATCTTGATCTACATAAACATAATTATCCAGTGTTGTTTCATTTTCGATGTTTCCGGACGATTCTAATAATGTCCAAAAGTTTTTCAGTTGTGAAAAGGGCAGTTCCTCTTGTTTGTCTAGTTGTTGTTCGACTTCTGTATTCAATGCAAATCCCGCTTTTGAATAGGGTATTCAGTGACAAAGTTTGGAACTGTCCAAACTTTTGCCAGTTCAGAGATGCAATCTCTAAGGTTAATTATAACCTTAGAGATTATAATTCTAACCTCCAAGTTTCTATTTTCTGATAATGCATTAACAAGCTTCATTATTATTCTCTTTCAATAATGAAATTTAATTTTTAATAATGCCTTGGTCCATTGGCTGGAATTTTGATGTCATGTTTGGTGGTAAAAACAACAACTTCACACTTTTAAGTTTGGCAGAAATACTGGCAGGATGTGTGCTGGACAGTTGTCAGTTACCAACACGATTTTCCTTTTTTCTTTTGTTATACACTTGTCTAGTTTTAATATCCAGTCTTCAAAAATATCACTTTTCATCCATGCTTTTTTATTAAAGGTGTAGTCAACGTCCAAAGATTTTGTGCCTCTAAAACATCTTGGGTTTTTGATTTTCCGATGACTAAAAGTCTTAATTTTCACTTCCTGTCATATTTGCTCCAACTAGCACAGTGATTCTTTCTTTGCTTTGCTTTCCGCCAAAACACTTATCATCCTTAAAAGCAAGTGTTCTATTCAGTAAACATTTAAAGAATAAACCCATTTCATCAGCATTAAAAACATCCTTAGGTTCATGTTCTTCCAAAATCTTCTTTAAGGTATTGTTCCTCCAACTGTTGCAATCTTCACTTACATTAACACTTTCTCCACAAATAACCTTTTCCACAATTCTGTAGCGCTTCTTAAATTTATCTAGCCACCCAATGCTCACATTAAATTCTGTATGTCCCAGGGACTATGCAAATTTCAGAGTTTGTTGCATAATTATTGGACCTGATATTGGTATATTCTTTTCACGTATCATTTTTTTTTTTTTTTTTTATGAAACCCCCAAACACGAAAGGTATCAAAACCTATAGTACTTAGTACCATGCATGGGTTGAAGGAGAAGTATAGGGGAGGGGGATGCCGGAAACTTTGCTCTAGAGACTAAACGTGGGTTTCACCACTTCAAGCCTCCAATAAGCAAAGTGGTGGTATTTCACCGGGTGATGAAAGTCATCTACCACCTACTAAATTTGCACCCATTTTAAAACAGCTTTATCAACATCGTCATATATACATAACTTAATTCGCTTTTTGTCTGCTCCTCCTTCAATTGCATTTAAAATTGATTCTAGATTTTTTAAAATCGTAGAAAAGCTGCTTGCAGGTATGCCATATTTATTCGCAATATCTTTTTTTCTTAAAACCTTGGTCAATACCATGAAGAATCTTTACTTTATCATTAATACTTAAACACTTTCTCTTCAGCATTGTTTCCGCAAATGTAAAAATTACTGGACTGCTGCTCTTGCTGATACATACACTGCAAACTTCGCTGCACTGGCCATATAGAATTGTTAGTACCGCCTACTCAATGACGTTCGCTTGCCAATTCAACAGTATCATCACGTGACCTTTGCTATCAATCACTTTGAAGAAATATACAACTTTCATTCATATATACACGAAAGAAAATTTATGGTTAATGTATGCTGTATGTTACTTTTCAGAAAAAAAAAAAATACAAGAGCATATAGCCTATGTGATTGATGACAAATTGTTCTAAAAGAACAAAATTCAAAAAAAAAAAAAAAAAATTCATGAACACCATCTACTGGGAGTCCAGTTAGATGAGAACGGACATATCATATAATGATTGACAGGAAGGTCACATGGTACGGTTGCGGTGAAAAGCGAATGTCACTCAGTAGTAGATTTTATTGCTTTTAGCTGGTTTTTTTTTTTTTTTTTTAATTGTATTTTAATGAGCCTGCTGTTTTGTTTTATTCTGCACAAGTGACTACAAGAACATTGAGTTTTTAGTTCAAGGAACCAAAATACATCCATTTTGATTTAAATGGATTCAAAGTATCCAATACAAGTTCAGAACATGTTGGTACTAATTAAAAGAAATTTTTAGTAAGATACTCTTATTAACATTGCAGAATTTTTGTAATTCTCATTTAAATTATTATTACCTTTGTTGTGGTAAGCATTCATGCATAGACAGCTAGCATATTAATTTAGTCAATATGAGGAAGTTAACAATTGTGCCAAAAGAAATTCAGAAATTCATACATAACACGATTGCTAAGTTTTGTTTTTGCCACCATAACAGTCATGCAACTTGGGCGAGGTGTACATTAAAACAAGTGCAGTGCTGTTTATCATGTATAGTGGTAGATACCTGAGAGAGAGAGTGTGTTCATGTCTTTTTGCAATATCATTTGTAGTTGTAATCTGTCGCTTGTAATCCATGCAAAAAAGGTGACATTTCTCCTTTAAAAATATTAGAGGTACTTATTAACAGTGCAGTCCAGGGACATTTAGATAGATATGGCGTTGTTAAGGGTAAATCATGCTTGACTAACTTAGTAGGCTATTTTGTCACAGTTACTCATCAGCTGGATTTAGGGAACAGTTTCAATATACAGTAGAATGTCTGTTATCCAGAACGTCAGTTATCCAAAATAATTTGAAAGGCTGATCTTTTTTTTTTTTTATACATGGTAGTACAGTAAGTGCTGGTTATAGTGGTCATGTTTGCAGATTGAATTTTGTTATAATAAGCGAAAGATCGAGTTTACTATCCGTTTATAACAGATTGTACAAAAAGCCGAATAAACTGAAAACTGCAAATTGTTTTATGGTTGTAATCCCTAGAATTCTATGTGACCTTCAGAAATGTGCTTTAAAAATATATCAAAGTGACTACTGGGTTTTCTCTGAAACCATGAGTGAATTTCAGATTAGTTTAGCTCCAGATTCGGTAAGAATAATATCAGCCCGAAATTGTGCGATTTATTATTTTTCTCAATTTTTTGCAGTAAAATGTGAATGACAAGAAAACACGTAGTTTTTACATTGCAGCAAAAAACAGAAATTGTTAATAGAATTAGAAAAGGTGAAAATTTAGGAGATCTCTCCAAAGAGTATATTGTGGGGACTTCAACAATTTACGACATCAAGAAAAATTCCAATGCTATAACAGAATTTGTGTCGATTATGGATAGTGAAGAAGGATCTAGCAGGAAAAAGACGATATCGAAACCTGAAAATGCCGATTTAGAGTCGACTTCATTATCATTTTTTATTTTTATTATTTTTTTTTCTTCAGAAGCAAAGTTTAGGATACCAGTGTCTGACCCAATGTTATATGAAAAAGCATTGGATTTTAATCGAAAATTAAGAGGTAATGAAGATTTCAAGGCAAGCACAAGTTGGCTGAAAAACTTTAAACTGAGACACGGTGCAAAGGGTACTGGGAAAGTTTTGCAATACAGCTTTGTTTATTTAATTTTTTCAAAGTAATTTCCTCTACATTCAATACACCTCTCCATCCTCCGAAACCAATCTTTAAACCAGTTCTGCCAAGTTTCACTAAGGAGTAAAGCACACTCATTGTCCCAAGCCTGTAGAAGGTCTTCATCACTGGAAAACCGCCTCCCTTTTAGCTTCATTTTCACATGCAGGAACAGTGCAGAGTCGCAGGGAGCAAGGTCTGGACTGTAGGGAGGGTGCTCGAGAAGTTTCAGTCCTGTCGTGGTCAAATATTCGGTGCAGGCTTTGGCGCGGTGAGCTCTAGCATTATCTTGATGGAGATACCAGGTGTCCATTCTTGACTTTGGCCGCAGGTTCTTCATAGATCCAATGACTTTAGGCAGGCATTGTTCAGTATACCACTTAGCTGTGACTGTCATCTGCGTGTCCAAAATGACACGTTCCACAATTCCACTTGATTTGAAAAATACAGCTATCATTTTCTTCTTTACAGATCGGGATTTTCTGACAATTACGGGTGTGTCGTCATCATCAAAGACCCAAACTTTGTTTTGAGCCTTGGTCGGCAGATCGTAATAGTACAGCCAAGTCTCGTCACCTGTCGCGATGTTGTTCACATACCAAGATTGTCCCTTATCAAACTTTTTTAACATCTCCCAGCACCAAGTCACACGTCGTGTCATCTGCTCTTCAGTCAGTTGATGCAGCACCCAGAGAGAACAAAGTTTCTTCACGTGCAAATGATCTTGCAGAATCGAACGAATTGCTGGTGCATTTAGGCCCAAAGTATCCTCTATCTGTTGGTAGGTCACTCGCCTGTTTTCGTCAAGCATTTTCCTCACAGCAGTAACGTTTTCCTCCGTAACTGACGTTCGTGGCCTTCCCGGCCTCTCAGAATCCTCCAGAGTGAAATTTCCCCTTTGGAATTCTCTATACCACCTGAATATCGTTGTATGATGTGGACAATCATCATCTAGTGTAAGAGTCATTTCTTCTAAGCACTGGTCTATGGTTAAACCACGCACGAAATTATACCGCAAAACTGTCCTTATCTCATTTCGTGACCACGATGCCATCGCAAGCACTTTACACTCTCACTACTAATGAATAACTGAGCCCATCGACTTGGTGCGGCGGCTACTATGCACGTATGAACATGTCTCAACATGCAGCAACAAGCAGCTTCCTGTGATTCATTGTTGCGTCATATTGCAAAACTTTCCTAGTACCCTTTGTATGTGTGAACTATAGATATTCAAGGCAAGAAACTATCTGCAGACGAATTGGCAGTGGTGTCCTTTAAAAGTAAGTTTGCTTTAGTTATAGCAGATTAAAAGAAAGAAACATAATGTTGATGAGACAGGCCTGTTGCGAAAAGCATTACTGAGAAAAACCCTAGCCAGTAAAAGTGAAATGCCTATACCAGGTTTTAAGATGAGAAGATAGTGAGTTACAATTGCTATGTATGGAAATGTCATTGGAATGCACAGATTCTGTGCCCGTTATCGGTAAGTCGAAAAACCCGAGCACATTTAAAAATCTTTCTAATTTTCCTGTTTTGTATAAAAATCATAAAAATGCCTTGATGGATGTTTGTTTTTTGAGATTAATTTATAATTTTTTTTATTTAATTAAATAATTAGATTAAATTTATTTAATCTTACCAGAAAATTTTCCCGTTTGATTATCCTGAAAATGTAGCTACTGGAAGAGGTCTGACATCAGTTATTCCAGATAACTGATGCTCTACTGTAGTTTATTTGAATTTTAGCAAAGCATTTGACTCTGTCCCTATGAGAGGTTACTGTATAAGCTTGAACAGGTTGGGATTACTGGTAAAATTTTAAGATGGATTGCTTGGTGGCTGCAGGGCAGAATTCAGGAGTTTGTGATTAATGGATATTCTTCAGATTGGTGTAACATCAGGAGTGGGGTCCTTCAAGCATCAGTTCTTGGACCATTGTTTCTCATTTTCATAAATAACGTCGACGAAGGTATAGAAGGCGTGAAGTCAAAATTTGCAATGACAGAAATATTGAACGAGTCGTTAATGATAGGTGCCAAGCAGCTCTCCTTCAAGATGACTTGAAAGTATGGAGACCTCATTTAAAAAAAGACATTGAGCTTCTTGAAGGGGGTCCAAAAATGGGCAGTTCAAATTGTGAGGTTGACAGATAAAGAATTTTGCAGATAAAGGAACCACTAGGTGGCAGTGATCAGTGTACTGATGTGGGATTTACTTAAAGATATAATTACCATCAGGGGTAAAGGAAAGGGTTTTTTCTTCCATAAAGGTGAGTACAGTGGTCTTGGACAGTTTTTAAATTCTGTACAGTGGGATCAACTGACGATGTTACCCACAGTAAATTCTAAGTGGGAAGCATTCAAGGAATTAATTGTGGAAGCTACCAAAAGTTTCATACCTATTGTGCAAGGTTTAAGCCTAAATGGTTATCAAATGAACTAATGAGACTCGTGACAGAGAAAAAAAATGCATAGGATGTATATAAATT
The DNA here is from genome assembly GCF_048544385.1 of Mastigoproctus giganteus. Lineage (NCBI taxonomy): Eukaryota > Metazoa > Arthropoda > Arachnida > Uropygi > Thelyphonidae > Mastigoproctus > Mastigoproctus giganteus. The sequence goes on from NC_143583.1 coordinate 20,935,445, forward strand.
ATCAGGCGACACAGAAGCCTATGGGAGATATAAGCTAATCTGTAATCAAGTCACAAAGGAGGTTAGGGAGACAAAGGCAGATTATGAGAAATCTTTGGCAAAGAATGCTAAGAAAAACAGCAAAGATTTCTTTACTTATAAACTCTAAAAGGAATGGGATGAATCCACTTGTTATCGATTGTTCGACTGTTGATGATCCTGCTCATATAGTAAACAAACTGAATGAGTATTTTACATCTACATTCACACATGAGGAGTTATTAAAGTTTGAAAATGGCAGAAGGTTATCAAATTATAACAGGGTGCTTAATGATTTTGTAATAACTGAGAGCAAAGTGGAGGAGAAATTGTTGAAGTTAAACATAAGAAAGGCACCTGGGGTGGATGGGATCTATCCAGTTATATTAAAGGAGCCGGCAAAGGAAGTAAGCAAACCCTTAGCCATAATTATGAGAGCATCCTTAGATGAAGGGGAGGTCCCCACGGACTGGAGATGTGCAAATGTATCCCCAATTTGAAAAGAGGGATCGAAGGGTGACACGAGTAATTACTGACCAGTTAGTTTAACTTCTGTTCTGGGTAAGATAATGGAGTCACTAGTTGAAGATAATCATTGCAGGATCATCTAGACAAGACTGCAGCAATAATTCAGACACAGCATGGGTTTGTTAAGGGAAAGTCTTGTCTGGCAAATTTGATTGATTATTATGATGTGGTTACAAAGGAACTGGATGCAAAAAATAATTTTGATATCATATACAGTAAACCCCCGCTATTCACGGTCGCTGATTTAATATAAAATGAAACCTAAAAAAATGTGAATTTTAAAGCGCCGTGAACATTTTCCACCATAAAAAAACATAGGCTTGGCTAAAATTATCTTTCCCTGTCAAAACAGCGCTCAGTGGGTGGGGGAAGAGGGGTGACAAAATCGTGGGCGTGGATGTTTCTTGCTAATCCTTGTTCATTATGTGTTATGCGTTTGTCCCGGAAGATTTCGTTTGCTTTTAATTTATATGCTTATAAATTGAATAAATTTATCAATTTATAAATTGATGTGCTTACAAAAGTGATAAATCTACTGTTTTGCAGTGTAAAACAGACTTTTTCAAGTGTGTTAACGGAAGAAAGTGACTTTATTGTGGACAAGTTCTTTCTAACCCGTACAAAAATATGGCTACGAATAACAAGGGAAATGTGAAAAGATCAAAGAAGGTGATGACATTAGCGAATAAAATTGAGTTATTAGACAAAATTTCTAATGGTGAAAGTGTCTTCTCAGTGGCAAAACATTATAAAATCAATGAGTCAATGGTACGATCAATCAAAAAATCGGAAGAAAAAATCTGCCGTAGTGTCCGTGAAAACACGCTAATTGCTTCAAATATTTGCTCTGTAACTAGTGATGTTAAATTAGGAAAAATGGAAAAAGCTTTAAATCTGTGAATAGAAGACCAAACTCAATAAAATTTCTTTAAGTTCACTCATCATTCGTGAAAAGGCAAAACTCCTTTATCAACACTTTAGCGAAACTGGTGATAGCACTGGCGGGATAAGTTTTTTAGTTAACAAAGGCACTAGTTTGAAATATTTGTTTGAAATTTCTAATAAATATTGCATTTAATATTAAATTGTATCTTATTTTCATTTCGATGCCATATGCTTGCATTTCGCTATGTACTATCTATGTACATAGTCATATTATGAAGGTACATATAATACATACATAGACAAAATTTTAGACTAGTTTTTCTTATATATTTCATACTTTGGAATGGAACCCCTTTATTACTATGGGAGCCATAACTCAGTATTCGCGTTTTCGGCATTCACAGCATTTCTCAGGAATGTAACCCCCGAGAATAGCGGGGGTTTACTGTACTTGGATTTCAGGAAAGCTTTTGACACTGTTGCGCATTGAAGACTACTGTACAAATTAGAGCAGAATGGTATTAAGGGTAAGTTGCTACAATGGATAAAAAGATGGTTGAGTGGGAGAAGACAGGGGTGGTAATCAATGGGTGCTGCTCTTCGTGGACTAATGCTATTAGTGGAGTCCCACAGGGTTTAGTGTTTGTTCCACTGCTGTTGTTTTGTATATTTATCAATGATATTGATGAAGGTATATCAGGCTTAGTGTCGAAGTTTGCAGATGACACAAAGGTTGGCAGGGTTGTTAAAGTAATGTCGGTGTGCTACTGCAACAGGATCTAGAAAATCTGGGCAGATGGGCTGAGAAGTGGCAACTGAAGTTTAACCTTGACAAATTGACAAAAATGAAAAAGACCTGGGAGTAATTGTGCAGTCAGATATGAAATTTTCTGAGCAGCGCAGACAGGCTGCCAGGTCAGGTCATGGGGTTTTGTCAATGATATATAGGAATTTTGCTATCAGGGAAAAGGAGGTGATTGTCCCTCTGTATAAGGCAATGGTCAGACCACGCCTTGAATATTGCGTACAGGTCTGGAGGCCTCATTTTAGGAAGGATGTAGATTTGCTTGAGCGTGTATAGAGAAGGGCAACAAGATTGGTGAGTGTAATGAAGGGATCTTCTTACCAAGAGAGGCTTAAGTTCTGCAAATTGCAATGGCTGAAAACTAGGCGCCTGTGCGGTGATGTGATTGAGGTGTATAAGACCTTGAGTGGGTTGAGCACGTTGAATTCTGATAGGATTTTTCCACTTGTTCAGATTATGAACCTAAGGGGGCATAAATTCAAATTAAGGAAAGACAGATATAGAATAGTGGCACCTCCGTAGCCAGGTGGGAAGGAGCAGCAGTGTGTAGCACACGCTTCTTGATTAGACTGGGGTTCGAGGCCGTCACCACCAAATACGGAGGATGTGGAAAGGTCAGGGAATGACCACCGCATATTCCCGGAGCAATATGGCCTTAGTTGCTAATGCTCCTAAAAACCAAATAACAACAATATAGAATAGATGTGCAGAAATTTGCCTTTAGCCAGCGGGTGGTTAATTGCTGGAACAAACTTCCATCTGCGTTGTGGAAGTTGATAGGTTAAATAAATTTAAGGAGGAACTGGACAAACATTTAGAGGGAATGGCTGTGAATTTTTTTTTGGCTGATGCTGCATAAGGAAAGACTGTGGGCTATGGAGTTTGTTAACCAGGCACCTCATTGAGGTTTAGAAGGCTCTGAGAGGGATTAGTAAAATGAATGAAGGTAAAATTATCGCTGTTATAAAGAATTCCAGAACTATGGGTCATAAATTCAAATTATGGGGCTTGAGGTTTAGATTAAATTGTAGAAAGTTTTCTTTTAGCCAGCGAGTCATTTATTGCTGGAACAGGTTGCTCTTGCAGGTAGTTGAGGCTGACAGTTTGAATAATTCAAAGGTCCACTGAATAGTTTACCTGTATGAGGGAGAAGTGTATAATTTGCATTTCCTTATCTACTTTTTTTTTTCTTTTTTTTTTTTTTTTACCTGCTAGTGCAAAAAAAAGCCTGTGGCTTCCTTGCATTGTGGTGAATATTATTACTTTTATTTTATTTTTTTTTATGTATTATTGCTTTCAGTAAATTTTGTAACTAAGAGGAATGCTCTCTCTCTCTCTCTCTCTCTCTCTCTCTCTCTCTCTCTCTCTCTCTCTCTCTCTCTCTCTCTCTCTCTCTCTCTCTCTCTCTTTCTTTTGTACATGTAAATAAGTTGGTTACTATTTATGGAAAAGATTAACCATGTTAGATGCATAAAAAATAAAATATAAGCAGCAGTAAACTAAAGTAAATAACACAACAAAAAAAAAACAGATCAGATGATTTTCAAGACAGAAAAACTGTTCTATTCAAATATGCAGGTTTTTTATATATGTTCATCCTTTTAACTTGGATTATCAAAATGGTAATGAAAATTAACAAAAGTCTCCTGAAGCAACATTTTGATTAATCTCTTCCATAAATATGACCAGCTTACTTTAACAGCAGTAGTTTAGTGCTGTGTTATAAAGTTTACTGAATGAGCTGCTGTGCTAAAAGGGTTATCTTTATTATTATTATTATTATTTATTTATTTATTTATTTTTTTTTTTTTTTGCAGTGATTAAAAGATTAACACATTTGCAAGTGTCCTTTATGTTTGTTTTGGGGCACTGGAACAAGTAGGCACTACTTTTTAGTAAATGGATTTTATCTGTGAAGGTTTTTGGTTATTTGAGGAGCATTAGCAACTAAGGCCATATTGCTCCGGGGATATGCGGTGGTCATTCTCTGACCTTTCCACATCCTCCATATTTGGTGGGCACGGGCTCGAACCCCAGTCTAATCTGTGAAGGGCATCACTCCAAATAATGCTGGCATCCTCTTGTTTGGGGCATTTTAATGTCAACAAATGCATTTGAACAAGATCCAGAATCCACATCACTGGAATAGAATTCTATTTCAGTATCAGATGACATATTATAAAGAGCTCATTCAATATCATCAGCTTCAACATACTGTCCATTGCTGTTCTTTTTCAGTCCTGATGTCCAAGGCTGTGGATCTATTATAACAACCCTTTAGGTTAAAATTTTACAGGAAAAACACATTTTACACAATTTTATCAGCAGACACACTAGGAATGTTTTGTTTTTCACAAACCAAAGAATTGTTGCCTCCGTAGCCAGGTGGGCAGGAGCAGCAGTGCGTAGTACACACTTCTTGATTAGACTGGGGTTCGAGCCCATGACCACCAAATACGGAGGATGCGGAAAGGTCAGGGAATGACCACCGCATATCCCCGGAGCAATATGGCCTTAGTTGCTAATGCTCCTAAAAAAAAACCAAAGAATTAAAATTCTGCAAGCATAAACTTCAAAAAATGTATCTCTTTTTCTTGTGAAAAATACTAAATTAGATAAAATAACTTCAACGTAAGCAAAGAACATAAATTATGAACCAAGTGTCCAGTTTTTATAGCACTCTCTGGGCAGTGCAATTGACTCTAAGCAAAATCACAGCCATAATGGAATAGCCCATGGTTCAATCAGTGTACCAGTATTACTCAGTTCCTCATTTCATGTACCTTTCATTTTTACAGTGTTCATTTATTGACTGCAATTGAATGGACATGTATTTGCATTAAGGCAGTTAATTTGGACACAAGTTTGCATTCTGGCAGCAAATTTGTTAAACAGTAAATAACATCCTACAAAATATGATTATGCTCTCTTCAGAAGGTATATGCAGCTATACATAAACAACACAGTGAATGTTTTGCAAAAACAAATCTCAGAAAAATTTTTTATCGTGTTCAAGAAATTGAAAAAGATTCCATATTTCATATAAATTCTCCAATATGAAAGAATTTTTTTATTTGAAAGACTTTATCATTCTCGCTAAAATTGAGTGCATACATGCAGATACTTAAATGCATAGCACAGCATTGAGAAATCTTGCATTTTGCTTCATTAGCAATTACTGTTTTCTCCTCCCCACACACACACACACACAGTATAAACATGTGCATCTGTAATTCTGCACACAGTTCTTGTGGAAGCGAATAGAAATGTAAAATTTAAAAATGTCATATACTGTATTAATATTGTATGCAATGCACTGTCATTTTTGTTATAATAAGGTTTGCATGTAGAATTTCTATTTGCAAGTTGTGGGACCCAATTAAGACTGAATTTCATTGTAGGTGTATTGCAAATGATACATTCTGAAATGCACATGAAACCCTACATTGTCAATCAGGGAATGGTAGGTAACTTAAAATACATCACATTTGGAATAATCAGATAATGTAGAATTGATGAGGATATACTGTACTAACCACTAATTAGCATCATGAGTAGTGAATATTCTTATAATGTAAGAATGTTCTCTAAATTTTTCAAAACTAAAATTATATTCTCAAAAATTATCCACAATTAGCAAGATGTTTAATTTCGTATTTCAATTAAGAAGTTATAAATAGCAAAACTGAGCTTTTAAAGTATATGGAAAATTATGCATAGTGCTTTTAATTTATGTAAAGAGACACTCAAGGTATATAATATTCCAGACCCTTCCAACATTATCTTCCATGGCATAATATAAACAGAAAAACAGAATAGCAACAGTTTTGAAAATTATTTGTTTTAATTGTCTTATTTATTGATTATTATAAATAATCAATAAATAAGACAAAGGTGCTGGTGCTGTCCCTGGGTCAAGGTTCACAGTCATGATTCATTAAAGCCTGTCTTGGGCAATTCTTTTCAGTTTAAAGTATTTATTCCTGTTAGACTGTTCCTTTAAATCATCTAATCATTCTCTTAGCCTCCCTTGTTGTTACACACACACACACACACACACACACACACACTCTCTCTCTCTCTCTCTCTCTCTCTCCATCCCTCTAATGCTGTAACTGTTTCCAGAGGACCCTTTCATAATATGTACAGCATACATTCACTTCCTTTTCATCACTATTTAATTTTCAGTATTTTAGCACACAACATATCAAAAGCATTTATCTTATTTTTGCTTTCTTTTGTCAGAGAGCACTCCCATATAGGGATACTGGCCAAACATAGCAGCTCCAACATCTTTAATTTTATTTCCCTGTTCACATTCCTTTTTATCAGTTCTTTGTTTCCAAAAAGTTGCCTTTGCCATTCCCATTCTTGAATGAATCTCTCTGGTGCTCTTTACAACTACTGTTGTCAAACTCGCAAGGTATCTAAATTCTCTCACTTGTTCTACTAACCTTCCATTTATTCTAATTTTACATTCCAAATTTTAATTTTCACTGAATACTATTTTTTTTTGTCTAACCATACTCTTCTCCCATTGTGTGAATTTTGTTAAGTGCTCTCTTTAGTTCGGATTTACTTCCAATAATTATAACTGTCGTCCATGTACCTAATCATGTTGAAATTAGTTCCACTTATTTTTTATTATTAGACATTATTATTTAATGTCTTCTAAAGGTTCCAAAATTATTATTACAGGTAACCCTCAAATAACACGGTAGTTTGGGTCCTACAAAATCTTGTGTAATGCAAAACTATGTTATACGGTACTAAGAACCAGTACAAAAAGGGGAGGGGGTTATGTTTCAAAAGCTAACAAAAATACACTTTTTTTTTTTTTTATAACTATCGGAAACTTAATTTTTATAGTAGTAATAATTAATATTTTAACTTTATTTTTATAATAGTAATAACTTTGCAAACGTCTTATCTTGCACGCTGTGATACTTATATGTCAGATAATGTATGTTCATTTAATTTTCCTCCTCTTCATCGCTGCTAAGCACAATCTCTTCTGCAGCATCTAGATTTCGTGTACCTTCTGCTGTCAAGTCACAATCTGCATGCTTCGAAGTCACAATTTTTATGGTCTCAAACAAGCACAAGTTCAATAGCACAGAACCTAACCCAGGGATCTCCCAACAAAAAACAGTGGACCCCCGCTTAGATATAAAGCACAAATTTAACTTTATTACCTTACCAATTAACAAAGTTAAATGATAGGTGAAAATTGGAAGAATATTTTCCAGTTAGCAAAATAAAAATAAATTTATGCTTATGTGCATAGCTTAATTAATACGTACTGTAATATGTACATAATAACTAATTGATATTTCTGTTCACTGACTTTTCTTTTTTTTTTTGTTGTAAAATTTAAAACAGTAAAAATGATAAGCAAAGTAAAAAATAACAAAGAACAGGGCACGCACAAGTTGCAACAAACACGATACGCACAAGTGAGATACGGTGTAATGAGTTTCTGAAAAAATTATTTGTTTTTTATATGATTGAATATTTCATGGATGGGGAAACATTTCACCAGAATAACGTGAAAACTCACAGAATTCCAGCTGTCAGTACTATAGCAAATGCAAGAAGATCAGGTTTACTACGCGTTTATAATTGATTACACTAACATAGTGTTTTCCAAACTGGGGTCCACGTACCCCTGGATGTTCATAGACCAGTTTCAGGGGGTCCACAAAATTTTGGACTCTCTGGAACTAGACAAATTATTCCTTCTGTGTTATAGCAAAATGATGAGAAATAAAGTTATTATTATATATTTATGTAAAAATAAGAGTAGAGTTGAGTTGTTTTAAACATAAAACTTGGAATTTTCTTTTCAGAAAACCCTGTGGGGGTCCGCAAACATTTTTTGATTTTTGAAAGGGTCCATAGAGCTCAGTAGTTTGGGAACCGCTGCACTAACAGAAAAGACCAATAAACTGGAAACTGCAAATTGTTTTTATTTTTTTATGGTAGTGACCTCCAGAAATGTCCTTTAGAAAAATATCACAAAGGCGATAACAACTAGCAAGTCAACAGCAGGTATTCACAAAAAGGAATGGAAACGTTGAAAATTACATCTAACATAATAGAATGTTAAATTACATCTAACATTCTCAAACCATGTTAGAGCAAAACAGTGTTGTAGAAGTATCGTGTTATATGGGGGTTGCCTGTATATTGTTTATTTATATATTGATATACTTGTTTTATTATGTGACTTCAATCTGCCCCTAATTGATCGGAATAAGTGGAAGTGAAACTTGCCATTGGGGAACCAAATTTAAAAAAAAAAAAACTAGGTGATTATTTTTTGTACCAGCTTATTAGAGAAAATACTAGTGGTAAGAATATTCTGGATGTCTACTCACAAATCATACGACATCATAGGACGTGCAGTTCAGGAACCATTGGCAGGTGGTCATCGTGCAGTCTTTAATTGGAAGGTGAAGAAAGTTGTTGAAAGGTAAAGGCACTGGTTTTAATTTCAGAAAATGGGATTATGACAGTTTAAGGCACTATTAACTGGGCAAATTGCAGAGGAGGGGGATACATTAGAATTTTGGAATACCTTTAAAGCAAAAACACAGAAGCCATAGATGCATTATACCATTAAGAAAATATAACATGAGGAGGATATCGAGATAGTGAATATACAGCTGACCAGTCTTATTAGAGCATAAAAAGATAGCATGGAAAGGTTACAAAGCAATTTAAAATCTACTGATGCTTACAACAAATTGAAGTTGATATGTATTAGTACTCCAGATAAGGTTAGGAAGGCCAAAGTGGAGTATGAGAAAGCACTGACTAAGAGAGAGAAGAATGGGGATAAGGAGCTTTTCGTGTGTGCAAATACAAAGAAGAAGAAAAACAAATCATATCAGACCCTTATGTACTGGATATGGGTGAATTGCTGGTGAATTGAATAGATACTTCACATTGGTCTTTACTGATAAACAACCCTTCATTCTGAAGAGAGGCTGTGTGAATGAGGGAGACATGTAATTTAGAGATTTTGAAATTGCAGATTAGCATTAGTAGAGGCATACAATGCAAGAAAGCAAGCAAGCTTATGCAGCATCAGACAAAAAAAAACAAAAAAACTCCCATATCACCCCTCCATTCATTCCAAATGCCTTTCCAGCTCAGCCTTAAATTTATTTAGGCTATAAACTTCAACAACAAAAGATGGAAGTCTGTTCCACCAATCAGCTACCCTCTGGCTAAATGTAAATTTCCACACATCTTTTCTACAACTGTCTTTCCTCAGTTTGAAACTGTGCCCCCTCAGATTCTTAATCTGAGCAAGAGGAAGAATCCCATCAGTATTCAGCTTGCTCAACCCATTCAAGGCCTTATACACCTCAATCAGATCACCTCACTGGTGCCTACTCTCCAGCTGCAGCAATTTGCAGAACTTAGCCTTTCTTGGTAAGAGCACCCGCTTGTTCCCCTCGCCAATCTTGTTGCCCTTCTTTGTACCCATTCTAGCAACTCCTCATTTTTCCTAAAATGAGGCCTCCAGACCTATACACAGTACTCTAGGTTGTGGCCTGACCATTGCCTTGTACGTAGATGACTTTATTAGAGAAACTTTTTAAGCCTAAAGGCAAATTAGGCTCCTGGAATTGATTGCATATACTCAGTAACTTTGAAGGAGGTTACCAGGAAGTGTAGCGAGCCATTGAGATTAATTATGGGGGTATCATTGGACTCAAGAGAGAGACATTCCTTCAGACTGGAGAAATGTGAAGGTATTGCCAATAGGTGGATGTGGTTCTAAGAGTGAAGTTGGTAACTACAGACCAGTTTGCCTGACTTAGGTGATAGGGAAAATCTTTGAGGCAATGATTAAGAATGCAATCCAGGGACAGTTAGATAGAAATGGCATCCTAAAGGACATAGTACGGTTTTGTTATGGGAAGATTGTTTAACTAACCTTTAACTGTAAGCTGTTTTAACATAGTTACATGAGCTGGATGTAAAGAATAATTTCAACATTATTTGGTTTTTAGCAAGGCATTTGACTCATACCTCATGAGAAGTTATTATATAAGCTGAACATATTGATATTACTGGAGAGGTTCTAAGATGGATCGCAGGATGGCTGCAGTGCAGAAGGCAGAGAGTTGAGATTGATAGCTATTCTTCAGATTGGTGTCAAATCAGAAGTGGGGTTCTGCAAGGATCAGTTCTTGGACCATTGTTTCTGATTTTTCATGAACAACATTGATGAAAGGATAAAGGGTGCGATGACAAATTTTGCAGATAATGTAAAGATTGGGATAGTCATTAATGATCAGTACCAAGATAGTACTTTATTATTAGTCTTCAAGTCATCTTCTGGATGACTTGGAACAGGCATCAAGAATGATCAGAAAAGTGGCAACTATGTTTCAGTGGAGCAAAGTGCATGAGATCTTACACTTGGGGAATAGCAGCTCCAAAATAATTTATACACTTGGTGGGGTTGAATTAAAAACGGAAGAAGAAAGGTTCCAAAGGTGGACGTCACATGGTAAGATTGGCAAAAGGGTGACTGTATGAGGAAAGACTTATGTGGGCTACCAGATATCTTAAAGGAGACATGTTTGAGATTTATAAGGCTGTGTGAGGAGTAAGTAGAATGAATGAAAGTGAAATTTTCACTGTTATAAAGAATTCCAGAACTAGAGGCCATAAATTCAAATTACAGGAAAAGAGGTTTAGACTAGATTGTAGGAAGATGTTGATTACTGGAAAAGTTGTTTCTGCAGGTAGTTGAGGCTGACAGTTTTAAGAAATTAAAAGGTCAACCGGAGGAGGAATGCACATAATTTGTATTTTCTTTTCTACTTTTTACTTTTTTTTTTGCTGATGCAGCTAAAGTCTGTTGCTTCCTTGTATTGTATGACTGATACTAATGATGTGGTTACAAAGGAACTGGATGCAAAAAATAATTTTGATATCATATATTTGAATTTCAGGAAAGCTTTTGACACTGTTGCGCATGGAAGACTATTGTACAAATTGGAGCAGAATGGTATTAAGGGTAAGTTGCTACAATGGATAAAAGGATGGTAAGTGGGAGAAGACAGAGGGTGGTAATCAATGGGTGGTGCTCTTCGTGGACTAATGTTATTAGTGGAGTCCCACAGAGTTCAGTGTTGGGTCCACTGTTGTTTTGTATATTTATCAATGATATTGATGAAGGTATATCAGGCTTAGTGTCGAAGTTTGCAGATGATACAAAGGTTGGCAGGGTTGTTAATGACAGTAATGGCAGTGTGCTACTGCAACAGGATCTAGATAATTTGGGCAGATGGGCTAAGAAGTGGCAACTGAAGTTTAACCTTGACAAATGCAAAGTACTGCATATGGGTAGAAGTAACCCCAGAGAAACGTACCAACTGTGTGGTACTACATGTGGTAGATGACTCATCAACTGGTGCAATACTACCACTTTGCTTATTGGAGGCTTGAAGTGGTGAAACCCATGTTTAGTCTCTAGAGCAAAGTTCCCCACCCCCCCCCATATTTCTCTTTCAACCCATGCACGGTACTAAGTACTATAGGTTTTGATACTTTTCGTGTTTGGGGATTTCATAAAAAAAACAAAAAAAAAAAAACACTTAAGGTGGTAGAAAATGAAAAAGACCTGGGAGTAATTGTGCAGTCAGATATGAAGTTTTCTGAGCAATGCTGCCAGGGCAGGTCATGGGGTTTTGTCAATGATATATAGGAATTTTGCTAGCAGGGAAAAGGAGGTGATAGTCCCTCTGTATAAGGCAATGGTCAGGCCACGCCTTGAGTACTGCGTACAGGTCTGGAGGCCTCATTTTAGGAAGGATATAGATTTGCTTGAGCGTGTACAGAGAAGGGCAACAAGATTGGTGAGGGGAATGAAGGGATCCTCTTACCAAGAGAGGCTTAAGTTCTGCAAATTGCAGTGGCTGGAGACTAGGCATCTGCGTGGTGATTGAGGTGTACAAGGCCTTGAATGGGTTGAGCACGCTGAATTCTGATGGATCCTTCCACTTGTTCAGATTACGAACCTAAGAAGGCATAAATTCAAATTAAGAAAGGACAGATGTAGAATAGATGTGTGGAAATTTGCCTTTACCCAGCGCGTGGTTAATTCCCGGAACAAACTTCCATCTGTCGTTGTGGAAGTTGATAGGTTGAATAAATTTAAGGAGGAACTGGACAGGCATTTGTAGGGAATGGTGTGATTTTTTTTTTTTTTTTTTTTGGGCTGATGCTGCATAAGCTCATACACTTGCTTTCTTGCATCACATGCCACCACTACTAAAAGGAAAGTACCAAATCTATCTATAAAAAATAAAAGATTATAAATAAAAATGTCATGAGATGTTCTCATATGACAGTTGATTATATGGCAGATTATCCTGTTCTTTTACCATTTTATATGAGAACAATATGTTCCCAGAAAAAATTTAATGGATTGTCATTGTGACTGAACAAGATGTTATGCTTTTGATGATGAGTTATTTTAAACTACCATACTTTATTATTAATCTTTGTTGTCCATAATGTTATAGTGGCTTTGTCATGTTGCTTGTTTATAAAAGAGGTAGTTTGTTTCTAGTGGTTCTCAAGTGTGGCCAAATGTGGCCACCAAGACAGTTCTGTGTAGCCACCAGGAAATTTTTTTTAAATATCAATTTTTTAATTAAAAAATTTCAACATTAAAAAGAAATTAATTTTTATACAATAAAATATCATATGGACTTTTATAAAAGTGATATTCAATGGTATGAGACATGATTGTTCATCCAGAGTACTGCCGTTTTAATAAACACACTAGATTTATTTTAAATACAAACGAAGATTTTCCGATGTTTGTCAGATCTTTTTTTTTCTAAGCCGCAAAGTATGCCAATACATGGCTTTAAGCTAAGATACATAGCTCTAAAAGTGACTATATAAATGTTGGATGTAAATTTTATTAGTTTCAATAGAAATTGGGAATGTAATAATTTCATTCCCTTAAATTTATTAAGACAGTACTTTTCAATGTTAAATTGTGAATGTAGGATATCGGTGATGCAACATTAATAGTAGTTGCCTGCTTCTAAGGAAAGTTATTTTCGCTGAAGTTCGTTTTTTGTTGCATGCGTCATTCGTCTTATGTTATCCCCCTAAGTTACAAAGGGTACTAGGAAAGTTTTTCAATATGATGCAACAATGAATCACAGGAAGCTGCTTGTTGCTGCATGTTGAGACATGTTCATACGTGCATAGTAGCTGCCGCACCAAGTCGATGGGCTCAGTTATTCATTAGTAGTGAGAGTGTAAAGTGCTTGCGATGGCATCGTGGTCACGAAATGAGATAAGGACAGTTTTGCGGTATAATTTCGTGCGTGGTTTAACCATAGACCAGTGCTTAGAAGAAATGACTCTTGCACTAGATGATGATTGTCCACATCGTACAACGATATTCAGGTGGTATAGAGAATTCCAAAGGGGAAATTTCACTCTGGAGGATTCTGAGAGGCCGGGAAGGCCACGAACGTCAGTTACGGAGGAAAACGTTACTGCTGTGAGGAAAATGCTTGACGAAAACAGGCGAGTGACCTACCAACAGATAGAGGATACTTTGGGCCTAAATGCACCAGCAATTCGTTCGATTCTGCAAGATCATTTGCACGTGAAGAAACTTTGTTCTCTCTGGGTGCCGCATCAACTGACTGAAGAGCAGATGACACGACGTGTGACTTGGTGCCAGGAGATGTTAAAAAAAGTTTGATAAGGGACAATCTCGGTATATGAACAACATCGTGACAGGTGACGAGACTTGGCTGTACTATTACGATCTGCCGACCAAGGCTCAAAACAAAGTTTGGGTCTTTGATGATGACAACACACCCGTAATTGTCAGAAAATCCCGATCTGTAAAGAAGAAAATGATAGCTGTATTTTTCAAATCGAGTGGAATTGTGGAACGTGTCGTTTTGGACACGCAGAAGACAGTCACAGCTAAGTGGTATACTGAACAATGCCTGCCTAAAGTCATTGGATCTATGAAGAACCTGCGGCCAAAGTCAAGAATGGACACCTGGTACCTCCATCACGATAATGCTGCAGCTCACCGCGCCAAAGCCTGCACCGAATATTTGACCACGACAGGACTGAAACTTCTCGAGCACCCTCCCTACAGTCCCGACCTTGCTCCCTGCGACTTTGCACTGTTCCTGCATGTGAAAATGAAGCTAAAAGGGAGGCGGTTTTCCAGTGATGAGGACCTTCTACAGGCTTGGGACAATGAGTGTGCTTTACTCCTTAGTGAAACTTGGCAGAACTGGTTTAAAGATTGGTTTCGGAGGATGGAGAGGTGTATTGAATGTAGAGGAAATTACTTTGAAAAAATTAAATAAACAAAGCTGTATTGCAAAACTTTCCTAGTACCCTTTGTATATTACCTGTTTTTGTTTGTTTGTTTTTTTTTTTTTTTGTTTTTTCCATCTTATTTTCACTGGGTGTATATTTCAATTAAAATTGAATACTTCCAAGCTGCTAAGATGCTTGGAGTTTTTGTAATTTTTCTTGTTTATGACTATGTTGCTTCATTAATGTAAAAGTTGTATTTATTTATTTTATTATATATTTCTATTCCTTATTAATATGTTCAGTATGGATTTAAGAACATTTTTTTTGGTAAGAAAAGAACATAATTTCAGAAACTGCAGCGAGCACAAGTACTGAAAGTGATACAAGTACAGGTATCCCTTGTATAACATGGTAGTTAGGTTCCTATAAAATGTCATGTTGTGCAAAACTGTGTTATAAGGGACTAAGAAAAAGTACAAAGGGGGGTTACGTTCCAAAGGCTAACAAAAATACACCATACTAGATTTCGTGTATCTTCTGCTCTCTTTAAAAAAAATCAGTAATATGGTTCTGTTTGCTTTGCTTTGATAAATCTTTGTGAGTTTCATCATATGGAACTAAGCATTTTTGAAGCTTCCTTTTGAACTTTGGGCTCCTTTGATTCTGAAATGAATCTGTATTCAAAAAATAAGATTCTAATTGCCCGGCTAACTTTATGCCTTCCCGTATGCTTGTTAGTGTAAAATTTGGAAATTTGCAATTTTCATCTGCACTATCATCCTCTGAATTTATTTGGTTTTACCTCCGATGCCATTTCCACTAAATCTGCTTCGCGAGCCTCTTTTTCTACCAGTAATTCTTGAATGTCTTCAGTAATCATATCTTTTTTTTTTTTCATTTTTTTAGGAGCATCGACGACTAAGGCCATGTTACTCTGTGTATATTGTCTATAAATTGCGTGTGTCCTGAGGTCAATTTTCTGTTGTTTTGGACAAAAAAACGCAAGGAGAAAAAAAACTATGCTACCCTAACCTGAGCCCAACAAACTCAGCCACATTGTGAAAAAGACCCATAGAAATTCTTCCCATAATGACAGGATTCGAACTCAGGTCTTTTCCACTTGTTGTGGGGAGGAGGGCGATTCTATCACCTCTGCTACCCACTAGGGCTTCGGTAGTCATAACATCAAAACATAGCAAGTTCTACTATCGCACAATTCCGTTTCTACCGGTTCGATCATATTTCCTGAATGAACTTTCTCTGGCCATACATTTTTCCAACACACACCTGTTAATAATTTTACGTCTTTCAGCGATAAAGCTATGATTCTGATAAAGTCCACAATTGAGAAATGTTTCCATGCCTCCTATATCCGGAATCAATTTTTTCCAAAATCCACTGCAACGATTTTCTGATGTAATGAGTTTTAAAGGTGAATATAATGCCTTGATCTAATGGCTGAATAAAAGAAGTTGTATTAACGTAGTACAACTGTGGTGTTAGGAACATAACTTCAACTTTTGGATGGCCTGGTGTTCTATCCAGTAGTAATAAAACTTTGAAATCTAGATTTTTCCACAAGTTCAATAGCACAGAATGTAACACAGCATTTTTTCCAACAAAATAAAATACAGGGATTTCTCAATTTTTTTTTTTGACTAGTGAGTCAACAGTGGAGATTCAAATAGAGTGGAAATGTTGAAAAATTACATCCAACATAATAGCAGAGTTTTCCCCACACAAAAGCTCAAAAATACCCTGTTACTGAAATTCTCTAACCATGTTATGTGAGGATTGCCGCAAATTATCAATTGTGTTAGAGTGGTACCATGTTATATGAGGGTTGTCTGTATTTCACAGCCAGCATTGAAACAAAGCCAAAATTTTCAAGAAGAAAAAAAAAAAAGAACTTTGCATCGAGAGTGGGGAAAAATGTATTTAATTACATTAAATGAAAATAAAAAAGGTGATGTAGCCAAGGCCATTTGTACAGTTTATAAAATGACTATTTATCAAATTAAATCTTATGCTATGCAGTGTCATTACAACACTCATGATGTAGAAGTTGAGAAGAAATGGCCAACTTCACATTTACACCGCAAATTTATCAAAAATTTTAAAAAGGATATGGCTTCTCAAAGGAAACAAATGGCAACTTTTCTCTCAAGAAATGATAAATTTTATTTAGGATCTTTGAAAGTAAGTTTTTTGATAGGAAAATATCGCAAACCTTTTACCAGAGGTGAATTTTTGAAATCGTTTTGTTTTTTTGGGCATAGAGCCCGAAAATGAAATATTTCGAAATATGGCTTTCAGTAATGATTCAGTTCAATGATAAATTAAGGAATTAGGTGTGTTTATAGGCAAAGAAGTAAGTGAATTGATAAATAAGTCCTTTTTACAATTTATGCTTAGATGAAAGTAATGATATAACAAAAACAAGTCAAACTCTGATATGTGCAAGACACTGATAAAACTAAATTTGTTGAAAAGTTATGTCTTACTTCTTTAAAAGAACATTCTAATGCAGTGAACATTTATAATACAATCAAAGAATATTTAAAAAAAAACTTTATTTAACACAAATGAGTTATATAATTTAAATGCTGATGGTGCAGCAGTAATGAAAAGTGAAAGAAATGGTGTACAAATTTTGTTTATAATAAAGATTGTCTCAATGGAAAGTTTTTGCTTACATTGTATTGTTCGTCAAGAGGTACTTATCAGCAAACCTGTAATTAATTGCATGGATGATGTTGAATTGACAATTTGAAGAGTTTTAAATGCAATTAACACAAGTAAAAAATATACTGCAGCCCATTATCAACCCAGCCTCCTCAACAATTCATGTTGAGGGAAATGGACCATAATCTGTCATGCTTGTCCAGTGCAGGTTGGAAGATCAATGGTATTTAGCATTCAGGAATCCCAGTCTCCTCAAAGAACATGTGCCACTGCATTCCTGCTATGACCACTCGGCTATGGAGGCCTTCATCAACAAAAGTAGTGTGTTACTAAATAATTTTAGTATATTATGTGACAATAATGACAAAGCATAATGTATTACTTAATTATACTCACATATGATGCTAGTGTTCGGCATGTTTGTGAACTGTGTGAAAATGAGTTCTGCACGGACATTGTGCATTGGAACCTAATCATAAAGATTTAGTGGAAAAATTGCAAAACAGTGTTGTACTTGGCTCAATATTATTTTTAAAATACTTTTACCAAGGTTGAGCTCCATAAATAAGAAACTACAAGCAAGCAAGCACCTTGACAATAATTGTTGCAATGTTTATAATTGATAAATTTAAATATCTTAAATGATCTTATACATCAAGCTGAGAGTGATGCAGTGTTCTCCCCAGGACCTATTGAATGGGTGCACTGCCCAGTGAATTTAAGCGATTCTCGCGGTACCATATGGTACTGCTCACTGACCTCGATCAATATTAATTCAAACATACTATGCAATAGAAATCGATGTGACAGGAGCAAATAATATTAAATTATGCAATTAATTTTTGCTCTGGATTGCTTAAGTCACATTTATAAATAACAGAAAATTTTTATAATATTACAAAGTATTACACTTCCCCACCCAGCTGGCAAATTTTCTGGGGAGAACACTGCGATTGATTTTTTTGATTTTTCCTCTTTAAATAGTTTTATAAATGCGAGATGTAACAGAACAATTCAAACAAATATTAAAAATAAATGATAGCTTAAATCTATTTCTTTAAATTGATTTTTTGATTTCTTTAAATCTATTTCTTTCATAACATTTCCTTTTCAAGAAATTGATATGGAAAATTTTGAATTATTATATGACAAATTATCCTCATTTTCAGCTATTTTAATACTTAGCGGAACAAATGTAAAATTTTCCTTAATGGAAATTCCTAATGATGATAGAGTTAAAATTTTTTTAATTGATAAAAACTTGACAATAGTATAATTTTGGACATATTTGTATATTTAAGCAAATATAAAGAATTAGCTACAGTAGCTCTGCTTCTTTTATCGATATTTCCAATAACAATTTACTGTGAGTAAGCTTCTTTAGTGCACTGCATTTTATTAAAAATGAATATTGCAATCAATTAACAGATGAGAACTTAGAGGCAGCAATGAGACTAGCATTGGAAGATAGAATTGAAAGAATTTCCTTTGGAACAATTATTAAAGTAAATAAACATAGTTTATTATATTAAACTAAAAAACAGTTTTGCTTTTCATATTATATACATTTTGGGGTATTATGTTCAGTTGTTGCTGTGTTTTTTTGTTGCATTTGATATTTTATTTTAATAATTTCTAATTTTTTGCATGTTTGTAGATCTTTATTATTATACATTAGATTACCCGAAGCTTAAAAAACCAAAACAGGGTTTATTGCTATATAACACCATGTAATTAATAATAAAGATTATATAATTATTTCTTCATATACAGTTACATACGAAAAGAAAATTTAGAAACTTAAATACACGCATAAGGGTGTTTGACCACCCATCCGATATTTTTTAGTTTTTTTTTTTTTATATTTTCAGTTTAATAGCAAGGTATTGCAGTAGTTACAATTTTACATGATATTGTTCTACAAAACTCAAAAAAAAAAAAAAAAAAAAACTGTTTCTCAGCTGACTTCAAGATAGAATCGTAAATTACATAGCTTCTTATTATTAGTTAAGAGTTTTTACAACCGCTTTAGGAATTTTAATATTATTCCTGTTATATGCATATAAATTCCATCTATCATTGTTATCAGTAAAATGTCTTAAGAAAAAAGGAATTGCCACAGCCACCAGAAAAATCTCATGGCCATTTTCCTAGCCCCCAGGGAAAAAAACTCTTGAGAACCACTGTTCTAGACTGCTGCACCTTTTATAATCATATGTACATACATATATACCTTGGTCATGGTTGAAGTTTTCCACATTAAACAATTTTATCAGACTAAAGTGCTTTAGGGCTTAAGCCTCAAGCATCTCTCATATTGTGGAGTTATACTTCATAACTGTTTTGTCATTGCATCACCAGTGGTACCTACTCACCTGCCAAAGAAGGGCCAAATAGCCCTGAAACGGTGCCGTCTGTCTGGGTGGTGGTATTTGCCGAGAATAAGTGACAATAGTCTTCTCCGTTGGTGTGAAGGTATTCACAATATAAGATATAGCTAAAACGATGCCATTTTTTAGCATTTTTTTAGAATTTCTGTGTACTAATATGCTGCTTTTGCACAATTTTATCAGTAATTGAATTAGAGATAACTCAAAAGAATAATTAGGTTTTGTAAAAACTGATTTCATAAGCCATAAGCCATTCTAAAAATTATGGGCTGCAGTGAAGGGCCACAACAGGAGAATATGTAATTCCAGTTTATAACTATTAGTATATCACATACCCTTCAAGGCATTTGCATGACATGAAAATTGGTCCATGAGCACGCATAATATTAACTAAAATTTTTAAAAGAAACTAATCCTGCTAATCTTAGAAATAAGCACCAAAGGAAAATTTAGTTTCTCTTAATGGAAAATGGAAAGAAATCCAGTGAAATATGCTAGGATGAAATCTAGATTTATATTTATTTATTATTTTATGGAAATAAAACAAAAGAAATGAACTGATGTATTTGTTTTTGTATATTAAATATCTTGTATATTTAATTATAAATTTATATTATTTAATGATATTTATTTCTGTAGGCACAAGGATGGTCGAACATGTTTTAAATTATGTTGAAAATGATGGCAACTTTGACAGCATTTTCTTGTAAGTTAATATTTTATATTTTTTAAAGGGCTTAAAATATAAAATTTTATTTTATGAGCTTAATTTTGACTATTGCTGAGGTAGTAAAAATGAAGATATCAGTAGATGTATCAACAAAATGCCCACAGATTTTTCTGTGAGTTGGGTAAACAGTGAGCTTCAAAATCTGAATGTCTGAAACATCCCAGGGACCAATAAAACTTTATTAAAATTTTGGTTCTGACTTTTCCCCTCTTTTCTTTCATATTCCACTCTTTTTGAAAGACTTGTAGAGCTACCCCAAACTTCATTAAATCGGACCCCATAAGTCCAACAATTATTATTTCTTTGTCCGTCCATCTACTTGTAATAGCTTGACTCTCAGTGGATGAATTTTCATGAAACTGTATATTTCGACCTTTTGGAAAGATGTTGACCTTTCCTGAGTTATATTAAAATTGGAATGATTTATTTTTTCATACATATCACATAGGTTATCCCTATACCATATATTTTAGCTGAAGCGCTGGATATTGTTTATTGCCATGCACTAACTGGAAAAGGCAATGTGGCAGATGTGCAGAAACAAAATTTTCTCAGTTCACATAAGGCATTCTTTTTTTTTTTTTTTTTTTTTATAAATCATGAATTATTACTATTCTCTAATACACCTGAATTATAATGCACTGTGCACATTAACTTGTTAAACGGTATCACTACATCATCTTTTCCCTGAATGTGTCATTGGTGCTTGTTTGTTTGTTTGTTATTTGGTTTTTAGGAGCATTAGCAACTAAGGCCATATTGCTCCTGGATATGCGGTGGTCATTCCCTGACCTTTCCGCATCCTCCGTATTTGGTGGTGACGGGCTCGAACCCCGGTCTAATCAAGAAGCGTGTGCTACGCACTGCTGCTCCTTCCCACCTGGCTACGGAGACGCCTATCCTTGGTGCATTATAGCCTATGTTGCTGATGTGCCATTAAACCAACCAACCAATCAACCCTGGATGTGTATTAGTATTACTATGTAGTTGTAAGAAAGCCACCAGCTTTTGCTGCACTACATAAAAAAGAATAATAAAACAAATAACTAAATAATAAAAATTAATAAAGACTAAAAATAAATAAATAACTTGCATTTCTCCCTCCTCACATAGGTAACTGTGAGCCAACTGTTAAATTTCCCCAAGCTTTCAGCCCCAATTACCCTGCAGAGGTAACTTATTCCAACAATTAATATTTGATTTTGTATTTGAACTTGTAACAGAATTTCAAGGGAAAAAAAATCTATTGGAAGCTGCATTACAAAGTTCTATAAACTGGCATTAAATTGAAATCTTTGTGACCTTTAGTTTGTGCATATATAGAAAAAAAAACACTTGCTCTTCACAACAAATTGTTTTTTGGAAAAAAAAAGTATTATATTTTGCTTCTTCCTTGGAATTTCAAGGAAATTTGACTAGTTGTAACTGTGTTATGTTTCTTAAAATTGTAGTGGTGAAATAATAGTGTATGTGTGTAATAACGCTTATATGAATATGATATTTTAGTATTGTGAACTAGGTAACCTAATTGTCAAGAATAATAAAAAGACTTGGTGAGAAATTTTCATGAACATCAGTAGTTACTGAGTGTTTAAGAATTGGATTTTATTGAAACTAAGCATGCTCAGAAGATGTGGGTAGGAATTTGTCATTGTCATGCACCAGCTGATAATGATTTATTTTTTAATTTCATTGTTTGATTTTGTAAGTAGCATAAATGAAATTGCTTATTCAGGCTTTTTTTATACAGATTAATGTAAAATGTGTATCGGCAAAAAATGCAGTACAGAAATAGGTTTGTGTCATAAACCATGTACCTGAGCAGAACAAAAAAAGAAATTTAAATTTCTTTTAAGGCATGGCCAAAGCAAAATAACTTAAATCTGTTTCATAAGGCTTGTTATTTTCTCAAATGTATCTCATATTAACAAATTTTGACTTTTTTCTTTTAGTAACATGTATAAAATAAGCTGCTTTCAACTAAAAGTGATATGTCAATCATGAAAATAACAATCAAAAAGTTGTAACATGCAGTTTTTAAGTTTTTTTTTTTTTTTTTATTATATGAACTTACATTTATTATGCAAATTAAAATAACATTATCTAAGAGAATAGGCATTTATTTGTTAATAAAATATTCTTTTATTTCTTTATCTAAAACCATGTGAAAATTAGGATTTAAGACCTGCACAGCTAACTGAATGGGACTTGGTTTTTGTTTGAAACTGCTGTCATGCAATAGTTTTCTAATTTGTGGTCTAACAAAGATTCCTCCTTGGAGTTTCGCATAACTAAATTTTTGGAAAATTTTCATTAAGGCCAGATTTATGTGACAGAGGAACAAGTACAAACTGGTAATCCACTAATGGTACATATCTGACATTACTTTTCCCAATAAATAACTCATTCTCGTGCTGTTGTTTTGTTCAGCTATCCCAAGTGTTGAGGAAACAGCAATACTTGGTAATTCCACCTTGCAGTCCTGACTTAATGTTTCTACAGAACTATCAGTGATATTTCACAATACTTTGTTCGTAGTAGTAAACTACAACAGTAGCATGAGAGGCATCAGTTTAATTATATCTCATATTGCGACTACTTCACAACGAGTTACCATGATATTGCACTACCTCAAATAAGTAATGCTTCACCAATGGAGAAGACTATTGTTACTTATTCTCTGCAGACACCACCACCACCCAGACAGCACCATTTTAAGGCTTATTGTCCTATCATCAGTGGGCAGGTAGGTACTCTGGTGATGCAATCATGCCAACCCAGTTATGATGTATAGCTCCACAATATGAGAGATGCCAAATGGTGTACATAGTAATAAAACTAAGAAAATAAATGCACAAGGTGTCATACACTACTAATTAGAAATTCACTACAGAACTATCAGTGACATTTCACAATACTTTGTGTGTAGTACTGAACTCCAACGTTAGTATGAGAGGTATCGATTTAATTGTATCTCATATTGTGACTACCTTCACAACAAGTTACCATGATATTCGAGATAGGGCAATATCGTGGTAACTCACTGTGAAGATAGTCATAATATGAGATACGATTAAATCGATGCTTCTCATACTACTGTTGTAGTTGACTGCTACAAACAGAGTATTGTGAAATGTCACTGATAGTGTTGTAGTGAATTTCTAATTCGTAGTGTATTGCACCTTGTGCATTTATTTTCTTAGTATTATATGTTTCTAATAATATCAGACATTTGTTAGGGATGTATATTGTCCAACCATCATGAGAACCCTGCCAATCATTCTGCCTCCATGGAAATGGAAGAGTTCGTTTTTGTTTGGGTGTTGTGAGCACTAATGTAGGGTTGCTGTAAATGAATACTGAAGGCGGAAACAGAACTTTGTAGAAGTAGCACTAGCTGCTTTCATTTACAAACGTGCACTTATCCAAACTGAAATGAACTATTCTGTGTCCATGGCTGCAGAATGATTAACAGGGCTCTTTCATGGTGTTTGGGGTTTGTGTGTGTGTGTGTGTGTGTGC
Source organism: Mastigoproctus giganteus (assembly GCF_048544385.1). Taxonomy (NCBI): domain Eukaryota; kingdom Metazoa; phylum Arthropoda; class Arachnida; order Uropygi; family Thelyphonidae; genus Mastigoproctus; species Mastigoproctus giganteus. The sequence goes on from NC_143583.1 coordinate 20,959,350, forward strand.
GTGCATGCGTACATTCTGATTTGTTTTTGTTTTTTTTTATTTTAGGCATGTTCAAGTGAACAATGAAAGTGCCATTGAGTTTTACAAGAAATTTGGATTTGAAATTGTAGAAACAAAACAGCAGTATTATAAAAGGATAGAACCTGCTGATGCTCATGTATTACAGAAAATGCTAAGACCTCCAAGAGAACCTAGAAATAATATTTACTAATAAAACAAATGTTTAGTTAGTAATTCATTTATTATTATTACACATACAAAAGAAGCCTGCCAGTGGTGACCAAGATGAAGAGGAATAACTGTTTTCCACCTGATACCAGAGGATTCCAAGAAACTAGTGTGAACTAGTTCACATAATCTTGAAATTCCATAAAAACACTGCATATAGTTCTTTGAAATGCATGAATTGATTCATTTCTGCATTCATACGTTTAATATTTTATATATATTTTTTAACCCCTGGCTTTTTGGCCGTGAAGGGCATTAAAGATTATCTCTCTCTCTCTCTCTCTCTCTCTCTCTCTCTCTCTCTCTCTCTCTCTCTCTCTCTCTCTCTCTCTCTCTCTCTTTTTTCAGCTGTAACAGATAGAATTAAAAATTGAATTTTATAATATAGTGGTTGTTTTGAGGTACAACTTCTGAAGTGCCTTACTTCAGAAATGGAGGTATGCAAAATTTTAAGTTACATCATGTGTCTCCTTTGCATCATTTTAAGCAGCATTGCCTGTTCAACGACCTCAAACTCTGGTTGCAGGTATGATATCTGATAACAATGGATTTGCCTTGTGAGAGATGCTTGCATTTACATTGACACAGATTCTCTTTCTATAAATGAAACTGAATTGTTTCCATTTGGGTTTTCATGAGCATTATTTTAGATTTTTGTTTTCTAATTTATGTTTTAAATATCATTACTTGCTATTTTACTATTTATTAATAACATGGTTACAAGAAACTCATTAAAACTGCACAACACATTTTTTTATTCAGTTTTAGACATTTACCAAGACCAGGTTTGATTTCTCTTGAATAATGAATCAGATCTAAATGGCAGCATTAGTAATTTAAGAAATGAGCATTTTGAGCATGCATAATTGTTAATATAATTTTTTTTTTTACTGTAATCAGGGGTGGTTGAGGTTAGAGCTGTAGTTGCATAAAAATTTTAATTAACCTAGCCTAGCCTGATGATATAGCTTTTTATAAATCTTGAAAAATGCATTGTGTCCACTATGAATGCATTTGGTTATATAATACTCTGTGATTGAATAATTTAACTTTCTGGCTGAATAATGCTAGTTTGGTTTAGTGTCTTTAACAGCTAAAGGTATTTACAAATTTACTAGCTCTTTAATAACAGTCATATGAAAATATTACCCTCCTAGGGTAAAAATGAATAGTTTAAAGTAAACTTTAACAGAAATTAGAATAAATAAATTTCTTTTATGGAAACAAATTGATGTTAGATCTGTTAGGGTTTTTTTTTTTTTTTTTTTTTTAAGCATGAATACTTGTCTGTAAAATCCATTCAACTGATTTCAAAGATATCACTTAAACTTTTAAGATTTTAATATCATATAAATATAAAATGGATATTTTATATAATTAATCAACTTGATAGTATATAACAGAGCTATGATGCCCAATACGTTCTACATTGATATCAATATTTGTAGAAGAATAAGAGAAATTTACCTCAATATGATAACGTAGAACACTTCAGTATGATACTCTGCAGAAATTAAAACAAATAAGATTAACACAAAATGATTCCAGTAAAAAATCAATTTGAAAACAATTCAAAAATTAATTAATTCAAAAAAACAATTTAAAAAGTTTTAATGTAGATTTTGAAGGAAGGAAAATAGTTCAAAATTTACGTTTAAATTTTTTAAATTGTTTTTTGAATTTTAAATTAATTTTTGAATTATTTTCAGTTTTTTTGTTTTTTTTTTACTGTAGTCATTTTGCGTTAATCTTTTATTTGTTTTAATTTCGGAGAGTATCATACTGAAGTGTTCTACGTTATCATATTGAGGTAAATTTCTCTTATTCTACAAATAATTAATCAACAAAATTTCAAAAGTATATATTAAATTGAAATAAGCTTTAGTAATGAAATGACCATCAGATAATCATTATGGTTTCCCATAATTGAAAATTGTGTGATTATTTTGCTTATTTTAAATGAAATATTGCCTATATCATTACATTTATTTCATAACATGATAATTTGTTAAAAGGCACAGTGAGTTAAAAATTTCACTAAATATAATATCCTGGTGCTATGTGAAATGCAGAGCGTAGAAAGCTTGTTATAGTTTTGTCAACAACTGAATGCAGGTCTGTTATATTCAATATTATCTTAATAATAAAGAGGATAACATTGTTTGAAACTTAACTGACCTTTACAAAAGACTAATTGCTCAATTTGTAAATCTGACCACATTAAAAAATTATTATATAAAGGTAACACTGCCAATTGCTATAACAAATAGTTCAGTTTACAGTCATTCTTCACATAAAATTCTTCACGTTCATTTCACATAATGTTTTATGTTTTGGAGATTTAAAGTATATAATGCTGTCTAAGCATTTAGTTTCATGAAGTGATGTGCTGAAATAAATGTAATGATAAACAGTAACTATTGTGATTAAAATTTAAAACAAACAAAATTTCTGTAATCACAAAACTGCCTTGGTGGAATAGGTTAGGCAGCATTTGTGGAGTGTGTGGACTTTTGAATTAAGTTAGAATGTCTAAAATTGTCCATCCACATAATTGCATTCCTCAATTATGCAAAATATGACCATGTTTTCAGTCTTGTTAAAAAAACAGAAATTCAGATTATCTGTCAAGAGATGTAGAGGATATTTTGGTTTTATAATGTAAAAAAATGGGTCTGCACTGTGAGTACTTTTAATGCAATTTCTATGAGAAAGTATCAGGCATTCAAAAATCAAAGAAGGCTGCTGCTCTTTTTTTTTTTTTTAAGTGTTCCATATTGAAATAGTAGATAAAAAAAAAAAACATTTCATATGTGTTTTACACATTCTGATAGGTATTTATGTAACATTTCTTTTAATAGAGCTCTATATTTCAATGTTTGAAATTAAAAGTAACATTAATTAATCATTTTGACCTTTCAATACTCTTATTTCACATAAATTTAAAAATACAAATTCTTATTTCTTACAAATTGAATATATTTTTATTAACAATTTAAAGCTCTGAAATCTCTGTTGACAGTTTACTTTTTTTGAATGAAAACTCATGAACAAACTAAAATGTCTGTAAATATGCCAGAACTTGGCACTGTTAATAAATAAATATACAGTAAAAGTTCCATAATGCAGTATCTGATTTGCAGATACTGGATAGATTATCAGACTTTTTTTTTTTTTTTTTTTTTTTTGACTTTTATATATCGTTCCCCCCCTCTCAAATGCTGATGCATAAGATGGAGCTTTTGCTTCAGAGCAATAAATTCTTGCTAAGTTCAGTTTGACATAACAGTAATGCACAATACAGACATTTCTTTTCAAAATAAGACATGTTTGCATTATATAATTAATAGCATGAGGAAGTTTAGAAGGGAATGGAATTGTCTGTTGCTGCTGATGGTAAGCAAATTATTGACTCACTGATAATTAGGAGTGGGGAACTAAAAAGAATTTCTCAGTTCCATGGTTCTTACATGAAGCATTAGGTTGACAATGTGTTTTGATTATCATTTTGTAAGCAACACCAGTTCAACCCGTTTCATCTGTTTATTTTACCCAGGAAAATAACTGCTGAAAGATTATTCATTTGTGACAGTATAATATATATCTTATCCAGCTTTATTCATATGTACATGTTCATAACTTGGGGAGCAACCCTGTATTTTTTCATCTCTCGTGTCTTGATTTCTGTTGTTTAAGTACACCAGCAATAATTAATTTGTCATTTATAATTAATTCAGCATATATGACAAAAGTTAATCATGTAATGAAATTTAAAAGTTTCAATTTTTACAGTTTAATTATCAGGGATAGTCAGATCATATCTTAGCATAAGTTTGATTGTATCTGCAAGCACTTTGATTTTGGAAGTCATAGCAAAGTTTTCCAGTGGGACCATAGTACTGTATGCAAACACAGTGATAACAATGATTTTTGATCACTGTTATCATGGCTGAATTTAATGTTGCCACTTCTACTGTATATGACTAAATTAAAGAGGTAGGGAAAACCAACTGAAAGGTCCTTTTCTGTTATCCTCTGCCTGTAAGTTACAAACAAGTCTAAACCTAACATAAGCTAACCAGTGTATTTATGTATATTTATTTATATCTATATGCATTGGCTAGGTTAGGTTAAACTTACATTTAACTGAACACTGCACTAGTGAGAGGATAATAGATGTAATATTGAAACAGCTGAAGGTTGTTTTATTGCTAATTTTGTCTCTGTACTTTACAGCTTTGTGTAATTTTTTTTGTTATTTTATTACATAAAACAATAGCTAGATAAAATATAAAATAATAGTATACAGACAAACCAAAAATTTTGGGTTACATGAAGGTTTCAAAAGTAGTTTTAGATAAATGCCCAGTAATTCCTAATATCTGATAATCTGTAACTGCCACAGTGCTGTGGATGCCTAATTATCAGACTTCTGCTGTATTATTATAATTTAATATATATTAATTTATATGAAACAAAAACTCTACAGATCTATGGATCCCTTAGAGTTATTGCTTATTTAACTGGTAAAACTTGTGAAAAAATGCAGTTATGGTTCTATACTTGTCATTTATGTACAAGTAAAATCATTAACTGTGTATGGTCAGGTGCAGATTTGCACAACTACAAACAACGATCAGCATGCTGAAACTGCACATGTAATAATATAATTTTGCGATCTTGCACCACTGTTATTGTAACTAGCTGCAGTTAACCAGCAAACTGAACATGGAGATCTAGGTTCACTGATATTTACATGTGCATATGGGAATCCAGAAAAATGATCATCAGGTCATACAGCTTCATTGGGGTAGAAGACATTTGCAACTCAGTACCTCTATGAATGCTTTGTTAAACATGTTGCATTTTGTTAGGCCTTTGCATGGATGAGAATGTGCAGGATTATAGCAGCTCTATGAATTATAATTTAGTTTTAATTTTAAAAACATTACCCATAACAGCAATTACAGGTAATGATTTTTGAAACTAGAAAGCTAACAATCAAAATTCAAATTGCAATCACCTCTTTCTTATACTGCAAGTCACCACTGGTTAAAATAGTTATTATAGTATGGTATTATTGTATATTTATATCTAGGTATACTTACATATACCTTATCTGAAGCTTTTTTTTTTTTTTTCTTTCTTTCTTTCTTATATACACTTCCTACAACTTTATTAGAAGCAGTGGATTGTTTTACATATCGACACATTTGGTCTTCTTTTGGATAAATCTATCAAATGTAACATAACCTACTTTGTGAATGAAAGTATTCAAAATTTCATATCATTTGTCTCCTTTGCATCATTTTAAGGTAGTGTTGACAATTCAATGAAGCTGAACTCTGTTTTGCAGGTATGATATCATATCAAAAAAATTAATATTATTTAGTGGAGTTCAGCCATCAAAATTATATTGGTATTGGAATAGCTTTCCAGATTTGTGGGATTTTGAGATGAAGCGACTGAAAACCAAGATGTTTTAATCAACTTCATGTTCCTTTTACCACTGTGCCTTTATACACATGTGCCATTCTGTATCAGTCCATGCTCTTCATATTTCTTCTCTTATTTCAGATATATCTAATATTAATTACTGATTGCTAGTTCCTCTTTGACACCTAATATTCTTATAACAGTTGTTAAAAACTCAAGCATACTACTTAGGATGCACGAATTTTAATTGGTCTGTATTTTGTAAGACTGTTTGTGTATGTGACAAAACTTGCTGTTTTCATTTGATTTTGCAGGATCATTGTGTCACTCTTTATGCTTAATATTTTTCACTCAAATTGCCATTGGGTACTACTTTGAATCCATTAGTACTTAATCTTTTGTAGTCCTCACAAAATAATTTTTGATTATTTAATCAGAAGTTGTTTTGTAAGAGGGAACGAGCAAGATTGTAAACACTAAAGGACAAATGAATGTGTTACTCCTAATGATGGCAAAATAAATATTTGAGCAAAAAAAATTAAGAAATATATTAACAATGTATACTGACTTTTTTACTGTTATCATGGAAAGAAAGTTTGAAATATATATCATGAATTATTTGGAAAATTAATATAAAGTACTTTATTTTTCCCATCTAGTTTGTGTGCAGACATGCGTATGCACTCATAGAATCTTAATTTTTGTAAAGAATGTTTCTATGAAGTTGTAGGGCAGTGTTTACTAATAAAAATTATATGCATCAGTTTTGCTTTAGCTTTAAATTTTCAAAGATAATAAGTACAAATATATAAATAAAGTTGTGCACCATTATGATTATCTAAATTTGAGAAGTGAATTCAGATGACATGCATCTGTATAAAATACTTGAAAACAAACTTGAATTCATAAAATTATGTATAAACTTTATATATAAAATAAATACTTAATTTCATAAAATTATTCATATTGGTATCCATTAGTAATTTATTTACAAGTTGTTGAACCTGCTGCTTTAAAATACAAAATACATTTTTAATTTTCAGAGTGTGAAACTATTTTGTTCTATTTCTTTGATCTATTTACTTTTTTTTCTTTGATAAAGCGAAACATATCTGATTGCAGTTTAAATTTTACATAATTAATAGTAATGTCAGTGGTGTAGTGTTTTTATGAATAACTTTTTTCAAAGTTCAGAATTATTATTATTATATATTTTTTTTTTTCTGTCCTGTTGGATAAAAGTTTGTTTATATTTTTGTAAATACTGGCCCTATTATTTAATATTTCTGTTTGTTTTCTATGTCAAATTACTTTTTCAAACAGTTTGAGCAAGAAATGAAATAGTACTATTGCAGGAATGAATTTTTAGAGTAAGAAAATGAATGAGATTAGATGTGGTTGGGGAGGAAAATATGAACAAAAATTATATTACTGTATAATACTGCATAAGATTAATTACAGATAAAGCTCATACCTCAGTATTCTTTGATTGTAGATTCCTGGAGGAAAACAGCCTGATTAGTTCTGACCGTAAAATAACTGTCATTGAAAATTAATGTCAGGATTATAAGTATTTTTTAATTTTCTTAATTTATTAGCTTACAGATTTTGAATAAAAATCTATAGAATTGGATTTTTTTTTTTTTTTGCATTCTACAGAAATCTTTCTTTGAATCTTTGAACAATCTGTAATGGCTTGTTAAATCTTAATTACAGTTAAGTTTCATTTATTGTCCTTATAGTTTTCTAAAAGGTAAGTGATTAAAAATTATGGAATTATCATAATCTGATTGCAATGAGATGTTTATTTTGTGGATAATTAATAAGCATAGATTTATCATAGACCTAGTTTAAATAACTACATTGCACAACTCATCAAAAATACCTAGTGGGGACTGAGGTTTTTTAGTATCTGCCTTCAACTTGTCCAGAGTTAAAACAAAACAGCCTGTTTAGTTCTAAACTAGTCAACTAAAATCCAAGCTAAATAGTCTGTTTAACCTCTGCCACTAGTCAAGGTAGGAGGCAGAGACCTTTCAAACTTTTTTGTGATTTGAGTTGTGCGGTGTAATTGCATAAATTGCGTCTGCAGTAAATCCATGTTTGTTAATTATATTGTGGTGCTAAGTGCATGATTTATGTACCTCATGGCATCCTGTCATATCGACCTTGGTCAGTTCCTCTTAAATCACTGCTCAGAATGAGGCCTGGGCCATATCAAGGAATTGAATAAATATATAAAGGATATTAGTAAAGTTAGTATATAATAAGTTAATACCTAAAATGTATCATTTAAGTTTATTAATAAAAAAAAACAAACAAAAGATATAGTAAAAACAGACGTTATTATTGTTTCTTATTGCCTTTGTATAATGAGGAATAGTTATTTGCCATTTGCCCGTGCAAGCTTTTTTTCTACTGATTTATATTTCAGCTTAATTCTGACAAATAATCTAGTTCCTTGACATTTTTAAACATGCTTAAATTTAACATAAATATGCTTTAATTTTTGATTTTTACAAATGTTTTATTACTTGGTTATGTAAGTATACAGTATTAGCAAAATTTTTCTGGATTTCTCTCTCTCTCTCTCTCTCTCTCTCTCTCTCTCTGTGTGGTGATAAAGAATGTTTCTTTAATTTTTTGAGGTATGAAAGAAATGGTTGCTTTTCCAGTTATTAAAATGCGCCTGTGCAGAAATTTATATGCAGCATAATACTAATTTGTTAATATTATAAGACTTTCAAGGGGGAAAATGTGAAATTTTAAAATGGACAAAATTAACAAAACAAAGTATACATTCAAATAAATTATTGAATAAATTGAAAATAAACTTATATATGTCTGTGTATATGTGTATATAATTGACATGTAAACATGTTATAGTGCATTCATTTCTTTGATTATCATAAACAGGAAAAATTTGTAGAATATTCTGGTATAAAACTCAGTAAATGGTGCAAACTACCCACTTTATTAGCATCAGTTTTATTACCTACTGGTGGCAAATGATATCTCATATGGAATGTTTAGTAAGAGCTCAATGACTAGGAGTTACCAAATTGTGTGCAATAAGTTAGTGGATTTTTCTGGACATGTTTTTCTGTAAGGTGTTTATTTAAACAATGTTTGAATAGGAAAGAGAATGCATTTTTAATAACATACTTGTGTGAAATATTTATTGCATTACCATTTCTGTGTTACTATTTAATTAATATGTAATGCAAAAGATTTTAAAGAGTGCTGTTTAGCAGCAAAGATGGGAAAATTAGATTTTCTGAATAGTGCTCTAGGAAAACAATACAGGAAGCAGTTGACAATCTTAAACTTCTGTTAACATAACTTGCAATTGTTTTAGATGTATACATTTTTAACATTGCATTTGCTGAAAAAAGTGCAATTCATTGGAGGCAAATGAAGTGGAAAGAAGCATTCATTAGAAACAGTTGATGCCAAAATCAAAAGAGATACTAATTCTACATAATGTGATACAAGTGTTTGTGTATATGTGCATGTATTGAGATTGTATGCTTGGCTGAAAATAAGGAAATCTAAGATTTTTTTTTATTCTAACAATTATGGGACAACTGAGTCATTTAATATATTAAATAAGATTGTGAATCTTAAAGCATTTGTTTGTTAATTGACTATATAGCTCAGATTATATTGGATCAAGGATTTTTAGTCATTTTTCAGTCCCAGTTGATATCAAATTCAATTATATGCTGTGAACAAATCAGTTCTATTAGAATAGTTTAACACCCCTATGGAACAGTAACTGTTGACTGTGAGGAAGAGATTTTCAACTGCCTATGCCTTAAAAATTCCTTAGACTCTGATGGATCAGTCAGAGGCACAAACTCTTTCTAATGGATGATTCAGTTCTTGTATCTTTTAAGGTATTTTATTTCAGCATGGATAGTTACCAAATAAGTTGGACTTAAGCATTCAGATTTAGGTAGTAGGTACAACTTATGAAGTGCCTTACTTCAGAAATGGAGATACACTAAATCGAAAGTTACTTGCACAGTCTCATTAAGGTTGCTATTTTTCTTTAATTTTTATGGTAAACAGGCTGCTATCACATTTAAGATGTGGGCTAAGTGAAAAAATATGCTGAAACAGTTTCTTTATCTCATTTACTTGCCGAATTGCCTGCTGGAATGAACTTTTGGCTGCTTTATTGTCTTCATATATTAATATTAAAAGCTTAAAAATGAGTTCACTATGAATGTAAAATTTCTGTCTGGGTGCTCTCATTTCTGCTGTCCATAGCAATTATGTTATACCGTAAGTTCTGAATGACAGTATTAGACATTTACAGTTAAGTGTGCATTTGCAAACAATTCTTGTATATGATTCAAGTATAATTAAAACATTCAAAATGAATGATTAATATTTCTGTAGAATACCTTTAACAATTTCACAAACAAAATAAATCCATTGTTTCATACTTTTGGACATGATTATTATAGTCACACTTATGCATCTCAACAAGCATGTTATGTCCAGTGCTAAGTGATTTGTTTTCTGGGTGTCATCAGTGTGATCCAGCAATAGCCAATGGGCTTATTGTGTGCAGAATAAAAGAATTGTAAAAAAAAAAAAAAAAAAAAAAAAAAGTAAATACTATGTTTATGCACATAATTGTTGCCATTTTGTTTTGGTTATGAGGATAAACAGCAGTGTCAAATGGGAAAGCAAAAATTTAGGCGCATTTAAAATTCTAAATGAGTTTTGACACACCAAGTGTGCCCTTTTCATTACTGACATCAAATGGCAGGTTTCCAGTTCTCAGATAAATGGGAAAAAGTGGTTATTTTCAACATTTGCATTTTCTTATAGACAGCAACAGTAAAGCTGTGCTCAGTTATATGTTGCATAATTATCATTGTTAAAATAGTATAAAATACTTGAAAATTATAGATCTGAAATTTTTTTACACATGATTGATAAAATGATCACTTTGAATGCAAGTATTTGATTATATCAGTAGTGGCAAAATGATGTGTGGAAGAAAACATACAACATCAACCAAAAAAAACTGCATGCTTCATTTACTTGTTCTAATAATTTTCAGTCCTTTAAATTTATTCAAACTAACCAATTCCACAATAGAAGGAAGTTTATTCCAATAATTAGTTTTTCTGGATACTGAAAATTTGTCTTACAACCATCCTTTTCCACTTTTAGAGTAAGAGTGCCATCAGCATTTAGTTTACTCATCCATTTAAAGTCTTAAACACTAAAGTCATGTTTCCTTGCAAGTTTTTAGTTGCCAGATGCAGCAATTTAAAGAACTTGGTTAAGTTGTTAACATACCCTTTTGTGCCCCCTAAGGCTGCATTTAGTACTGCAATACAAGCTGTTGGCATCACTTAAAAATTGGTTTTTGGATTTCTGTAATAATTTCAAATAATTTTACACCAAAAGAATTAGAGAAAGATTTTCTTGGAACTTTGATATTTCCTGCACCTATTAGGCTTCTTGTAAGACTGCTAACCAAGGCCATTGATGTACCTGTTACTTTTGCAGGGCACATAGGTGCTTTTTCAGGACTTGATAATGAGCTCCAGAATGAAAGGTGTCAGGTTGGTTGAATAATGAATACATAAGCTACTTAATTTGCTTATTAGTTAAGTTTAATTGAAATCACAGTATTCATAAGATGAAATCTTGATATTGAGCACCAATTTAATTTTTGATTTGGTGATTCAAAATATCAATTTTTTTTTTCACAATCTTTAAATTTGCCTGGTTGCTTTGAGTTCATGCAATTCAAACCAAAAGTTCACTGTAAGCCTTGGCAGAAGTCAGTGGATCACACTACTTATAAAAATGTCATTTTCACTATAACTGCAGTACATAAATTGGAAGTTAATAGAACTGATTTTAAGAACTGAACTCGTCTATTTTAAGTGTTAACACTTCAATCAGGTCTCCTTGCAAGTTTTTAGTTGCCAGATGCAGCAATTACAGAACTTGGTTAAGCTGTGAACATACCCTTTTGTGTCCCCTAAAGCTTCATTTAGTACTGCAATACAAGCTGTTTGATTCACTTCTGCTATAAACTAGGTGCAATCTTTGAGGGTAAGAAGTACATGTGCTGATGTAAATATAGAAGGCTGGTGACTAGCAGTAAATGAGGTAGAAACCTTTTTACAGTAGAGCCTCTGACTATTAGGACTGCAATTTCTTACTATATCTGGCATTATTCCCCAGTTAAAGGCAGGACCATTTCAAGGTGCATTGCCTCAAGCAATAGCACACCAATGTTTAATAATTGTAGAGTTGCAAAATTCCAGTTTGCACACCAAAATGAAAGCTTAAGCAGTAATGTTTTAGAATGTTGCAATGCAGTGCAGGTTGGAATAGCTGAAATGGAAATAATCAGATCAGGAAATGCAACAACATCACTATCCAAAAGAGAATTTGTCACTAACCTCTTGCCTCTCCCAACAGTCAAACTGCTGTTAAATTTGCCTAGTCTTGCATGTTTGCCATCCTGAAAACATGCTGCATGAATATACACATGCAAATGACATATAGAGAGGATAAATAGACTGGTAATACAAATGATGTGGAAGAAACAGGAAGAATGTGCTGATGTAAATATAGAAGGCTGGTGACTAGCAGTAAATGAGGTAGAAACCTTTTTACAGTAGAGCCTCTGACTATTAGGACTGCAATTTCTTACTATATCTGGCATTATTCCCCAGTTAAAGGCAGGACCATTTCAAGGTGCATTGCCTCAAGCAATAGCACACCAATGTTTAATAATTGTAGAGTTGCAAAATTCCAGTTTGCACACCAAAATGAAAGCTTAAGCAGTAATGTTTTAGAATGTTGCAATGCAGTGCAGGTTGGAATAGCTGAAATGGAAATAATCAGATCAGGAAATGCAACAACATCACTATCCAAAAGAGAATTTGTCACTAACCTCTTGCCTCTCCCAACAGTCAAACTGCTGTTAAATTTGCCTAGTCTTGCATGTTTGCCATCCTGAAAACATGCTGCATGAATATACACATGCAAATGACATATAGAGAGGATAAATAGACTGGTAATACAAATGATGTGGAAGAAACAGCAGCTGGTTTGGTAGTTGTGCTGACTCTGGAAGAGGAAGCAGCATAAAATTTTGAATAAAATATTGAGTTTGAAGTGACTAACAAATGTATAGCTGCTTGCAAAAATCAGACTAACATGTCTGTATAAAACCATTTCCTACATTGGAATCTTAAGAAATAATTCCATTGCAATATCAGTGGTCATGGTAAGGATATATATAGTAGTGACAGCAATAAAGCATCAACCGAAAAAAGCTCCCACATCTACCCACCCCCATAATTTCTTTAGTTCTTCCTTGAATTTATTCAAACTGCCTACAATGCAAGATGGAGGTTTGTCTCAAGAATCAACCACCTGCTGGCTGAAGGCAAATAACATCCTGCAACCAAGCATAAGGAAGATTTCCAGCAACATTGAGCCTGCTCAGTCCATTCAAAGCCTTAAAACACCTTATCAGATCACTGCAGGTTGCTAGGCTCCAGGTGCTGCAATTTGCAGAAGTGAAGCATGTCTTGGTAAGACCACCCTTTTGTTACCATCACCAATTCCATTGCCTTTCTTTGCACCCATGCAAAGAAAGGTAAGATTAGTGGAGCTTGTTACAGTGACTCTCATTAACCACCCAAATATTGCCACAGGTGAACTCCAAGAGAAAGAAGGGCTTTGTACACATAGCTTAGGGCCACAAGTTTAAATCGGCCTTGTCACAGACACCACCGTACTGCACCCTAAACTCTACAAACAGCAACTAATGACGAAATGAACAAAGCTGCAGAACATCTATATGGATATAAATGCGATTTAAAGTTTTTCTTCAGTGCTCGACTCCTGTCTTTCAGGCTAGCTGGACATTTTGCATCAGGGCACATGCTAGGCCACTGCTTACAAAGGGTACTAGGAAAGTTTTGCAATATGACGCAACAATGAATCACAGGAAGCTGCATATTGAGACATGTTCATACGTGCATAATAGCCGCCGCGCCAAGTCGATGGGCTCAGTTATTCATTAGTAGTGAGAGTGTAAAGTGCTTGTGATGGCATCGTGGTCACGAAATGAGATGAGGACAGTTTTGCGGTATAATTTCGTGCGTGGTTTAACCATAGACCAGTGCTTAGAAGAAATGACTCTTGCACTAGATGGATTGTCCACATCGTACAACGATATTCAGGTGGTATAGAGAATTCCAAAGGGGAAATTTCACTCTGGAGGATTCTGAGAGGCCGGGAAGGCCACGAACGTCAGTTACGGAGGAAAACGTTACTGCTGTGAGGAAAATGCTTGACGAAAACAGGCGAGTGACCTACCAACAGATAGAGGATACTTTGGGCCTAAATGCACCAGCAATTCGTTCGATTCTGCAAGATCATTGGCACGTGAAGAAACTTTGTTCTCTCTGGGTGCCGCATCAACTGACTGAAGAGCAGATGACACGACGTGTGACTTGGTGCCGGGAGATGTTAAAAAAGTTTGATAAGGGACAATTTCGGTATGTGAACAACATCGTGACAGGTGACGAGACTTGGCTGTACTATTACGATCTGCCGACCAAGGCTTGAAACAGAGTTTGGGTCTTTGATGATGACGACACACCCGTAATTGTCAGAAAATCCCGATCTGTAAAGAAGAAAATGATAGCTGTATTTTTCAAATCGAGTGGAATTGTGGAACGTGTTGTTTTGGACACGCAGAAGACAGTCACAGCTAAGTGGTATACTGAACAATGCCTGCCTAAAGTCATTGGATCTATGAGGAACCTACGGCCAAAGTCAAGAATGGACACCTGGTACCTCCACGATAATGCTGCAGCTCACCGCGCCAAAGCCTGCATCGAATATTTGACCACGACAGGACTGAAACTTCTCGAGCACCCTCCCTACAGACCAGACCTTGCTCCCTGCGACTTTGCACTGTTCCCGCATGTGAAAATGAAGCTAAAAGGGAGGCAGTTTTCCAGTGATGAGGACCTCCTACGAGCTTGGGATAACGAGTGTGCTTCACTCCCTAGTGAAACTTGGCAGAACTGATTTAAAGATTGGTTTCGGAGGATGGAGAGGTGTATTGAATGTAGAGGAAATTACTTTGAAAAAATTAAATAAACAAAGCTGTATTGCAAAACTTTCCTAGTACCCTTTGTATTAAATTAGATAAAACATTCAACTTAAAATAGGAAAGTTCTGCTCATTCTTCACAACTGCAGTTCATAGCAATGTCCCACATTTAAAAGTGATTGAAGTACTAATCTTTTTACCTCCAAATATGACTTCTGTAGTATGTCAAGTAGTACAGAGCAGGGAAGCGATTCGGAATTCGAAACATTTATCGTTAGTTG
Organism: Mastigoproctus giganteus; assembly: GCF_048544385.1. Lineage (NCBI taxonomy): Eukaryota > Metazoa > Arthropoda > Arachnida > Uropygi > Thelyphonidae > Mastigoproctus > Mastigoproctus giganteus. The sequence continues at coordinate 20,974,415 of NC_143583.1, forward strand.
GTGGCAAAAACGTATCAAAACGATCTTCAAAACTGCAGTTCGAAAAAATCTCGATGCTAGTTGGATGATTGCAAAAAAAAAAAAAAAAATAGGCTAGAGACTGATATGACAATGTACAGGTCGCACTACATACCAAGCGGTTGGAACGATACCTGGATATTCAGGTCACAGAACAGCGATTAGCAGACCAAAGAAGGACCATCGTTGTGAAGAACCTAATAGCTCCTGCCATCTTGGAAAAAATCAAGCAGGATGTCAGCGATGAACTACAAAGAATGTGGTCAATATGGAACAAGAGGAGGAACAACAAGAAGAAATACAGCCCAGAGTAGCTGAAGTGGAAAGAGACAAAGTCACGCTGTCCAGAGTGGAAGAAGGCCCTAACGGAATTCAAAGGAATGGACCCCATGTGATACCTAAGCAGAGGCCAAATAAAATCCTGTGGAGAGTAACAGACCTTTTAATCGGCAAATAATGCCACATTACCTTGAAAACAATGGTGCAGCATTGGAGGCTATCCACACAGCTGTATACTGTGCTACCATAGCAGCTACTGGGATTAATGGAAAAGAAACGAGAGACCAGCAGCAGAATCGAAAACAGAAGGAACTGCCAGCTTGGAGAAGAAAACTTCAGCAAAATAGAGAAGAATTAAGAGTCAAGATAGGTCAGTTGACCCGGTACCAACAGGGTAATAAAAGTAAGAAATTTATTGGAAAGGTGAAGAGCATCCTCAAGAGAGCCAGCAAACATGAGACCGGAAATCAGAATAGGAGAATGCTTGGACACACTGAAGCATAACCTCACACTCAGAAAGAGACTGCAGATACAAAGAGAGAGCTCCCAGAAGAAAATCAACAACCGAATCTTCGATGAGGACCAAAGAGTCTGCTACAGGAAACTGGGTGAAGATGAGAAAGCAGGAAGCGGACCACAGAAGAAGACGATCGAGGCGTTCTGGGGAATTATCTGGAGCAGTGAAGTAAGACAACAGCAGAGTACCCTGGATAGAAGTAGAACGGAAGAAAACCAAGGACATAGAGGTGGGAGGTGCGAGAAGTAGTAGTAAAACAGTCGATCAGGAACACCCACAACTGGCGAACCCCAGGAATTGATAACATCCACAACTACTGGTACAAGAAGTTCATCTGCACACACAAGCCCCTAGCAGAGCAGTTCACTCGATTCCAACGATGTACAAGATCCTCACCAACTGCATAACCAAGAAGATATCAGACCACTTAGAGAGTCAAAACATAATGACCGAAGAGCAGAAAGGATGCAAGGAGCAATTAACCGTAGATGCCGCAGTTATGGAGCAAGCCTACAAGAAGCACCGCAACCTATACACGGCCTACATCAATTACTGTAAGACCTTCGACTCCGTACCTCGTAGCTGGCTATTAGAGACACTGAAGATCTACAAGGTCAATCCGGTAGTGACAAACTTCCTAGGAGCAACAATGGCGAAATGGAGTACCACCATTAAGGTCCAGAACATCACAACCAGGCCAATCTCCATTAGAAGAGGAATCTTTCAGTGAGATGCTCTGAGTCCACTGTGGTTCTGTTTATCATTCAACCCGCTAATCACCGTGCTTAACGGCAGCAATATGGATATAATCTCAAAGAAGGAAGAAAGAACCTGTACACACTCACCCACCCGATGTACATGGATGACATCAAACTCTATGCGGCAACTACTCTGGATCACCGAGAATTCAGCAAAGACATCAGGATGGAATTTAGTCTAGACAAATGCAAGACCCACACACTGCACCAGAGAAAATTAGTTGGCCGAAACTACCAGCTGCTAACTGGTAAGGAGATCGAAGCTAGGACAGACCTATGGATGATGCAGGCTCAGCAGTTAGAGCACAAGGAAATCAAGAATTGCCTGACCGAAAACTATCATCAGAGACAAAGAAGCCTGCTGAAAGCAAAATTGAACGGAGAAAACACGGTTAAAGCCATAAACACCTATGCAGCTCCAGTACTAACATCCACCTTTGGAGTCATAGATTGGATTAACAACGAGCTAGAAGATATCATGCGAAAGCAAGACAATGATGACCAAAAGCCGCCAACACCACCCGAAGTCAGCAGTGGAGAGACTAACAATAGCTCGGAAAGAGGGAGGAAGGGGCCTGACAGAGCAACAGAAAACAGCGATAGTTAACCTGAAGGATTACTTCGAGAACAACACAGCACCACTCTACCAGGCCCTAAGGAAGATAGATAAGTGTTATACCCCACTCAACCTAAGCAAGGAACCACCACCCACCCAGACGGCACAAGAAACGAAGTTAGAAAGATGGGCAAAGAAGACAATCTATGGCAGGCACTACAGCGACCTCCATCAAGATCATATTTCATGCTGGCCATCCATGACCAGGTAATCAACATCAGAAACTATATAGAAAATACATCGCAAAGGAACCGGGAATATCAGATGACATATGTCAACGGTGCCACCTGGCCTCAGAAATGATCCAACACATCACCGCGGGTTGCAAGGTGATCACCCAGAGTGAGTACACTCATAGACACAACCAGTTAGCCAGGATAATACATCAGAAGCTAGCAAGAAAATACCTGTTGACCAAAGAAAGTGTACCATACTACAAGTACGTACCCCAGGCAGTATTAGGGACGCGACACCACAAGCTGTACTGGGAATTGCGCCGTAATAACGGATAAGACCATCACGCACAACAGACCGGACATAACCCTTGTGGACAAGAAGGAAAAAGCTACCTACCTGATTGACACAGCGGTGTCCAACACTAGCAATGTCCAGAAAACTCGCGAGGAAAAAATTAGGAAGTACACGAACCTGAGACATGAAGCCAAGGAGCTATGGCATATGCAAGAAGTATCAACCATGCCGATCATCGTGTCAACCACCGGTATGGTACCAAAGACTCTACATAGCAGCCTAGCAGCAATAGGTCTTCCAGAGAACACCTACAAGGAACTCCAGAAAGTCGCAATCCTGAACACCTGTAGGATAGTCAGAGATTTCCTCGACCAACAGTAATACCAGACATTACAACCACTCTGTGTACTTGATAGCAGTACCCGTCACGAAGTGGAATCCCCCAATCAGGAAGAAAATAATATAAGAGCAACAATAATAATAATACTTCATTTCGCCATCGTTTCTCCTATTTGACTTTGTATTGTTAGACGTTCAGCGTCTCTATTAGCCAACTATGAGGCACGGAGTCGAAGGCCTTGCGGTAATCGATGTAGGATGTGTACATGATGCGGCGCTTCTTGCAGACTTGCTCTACAACTGCTGCATCTATGGTTAATTGTTCCTTGCATCCTTTCTGCTGTTCGGCCGTTATGTTCTGGCTCTCCGGGTGGTCTGATATCTTCCTGGTTACGCAGCTGGTCAGGATCTTGTACATTGTTGGGAGGCAGGTGATTGGCCTGTATTTTGCCGGGTTTCTTGTATCTTCGTCTTTATGCTTCAGATATGTGATTCCTTGAATGAGAAACTTCGGGGTTGTCTCTGGATGCCTTATCATTCGGGTGCACTGCTTTGCCAGGTGCTTTTGTGTGTGCAAGTGAGCTTCTTGTACCAGTAGTTATTATTATTAGCCGTATGGTGTAAGGAGGTCTAAGGCTTTTTTTTTTTTTTTTGCACTAGCAAAAAAAAAAAAAAAAAAAATCTGAGTTACCCAGAGAGAGAGAAAACAAGAGTCAAAAGTAAAAGGGAATCACCATGTCTCACCTGGTACGAGCTGTTTTGACTGCACGTGGAGGGCCAACGTCATATTACATAGGTGATCATAATGTTTTGGCCCATCGGTGTATATATGTCGTATTTTTATAATATTATGGAGAAGATTAAAATAAGATAATCATATTAACATATATACCTAGATAGTTCAATAGAAAACGCATAGGATAATATAATGCACAAAAGTTAGTGTACTAAATGATAATATACAAAACTTGTCGTTTCTTACTCACAATCTAGGTGGGTTTGCAACGATAAGTTTTGGTCAATCAACCAAATTGAAAGTGAAACACAAACAGAGAACCCCTTACCGCTTTTTACTCGCAGTTTGGTGATCGACCCCAGACGAAGTCACATAGATTGTGGGTAGGCAACGATAAGGTTTGTATATTATCCTTTTGTATACAGTAGTAGCAGCAATAGCAGAACACCTTGCTATGCATCCAAACACGTCTCTTAATCTTGGTGGAAAGTATTGAATGTGTAATACGGGGATCTTCAATAGTAAGTTTTCTGTTATTCATCTAGACCCTCGTTCCCAGCCCATACAGTGTAGATTGTAAAGTGCATATTGATTTGAAGGAAGATCATTCTCCTTTGGAAACTTTAGAAAGCCGACTTTCTTAATAATAATAAAAAAAATCAATTTTTTATTAGCAACAAGAAATTTACATTCCGAATTGCAAATACAGTGGATTAATGATCCATAAATACTCAATAATACAATCAATAGCAATTGTACGCCACTGGCCCTCTTTCTGCATCACTTCAACAGGTTCTTGAATTGTCCCTCCTCGAATAACGCAAGCCTTGATCCTGGACGAAGCAGTCCTCGTTCTAAACGTCCGTGTGAAAAACCCGTTAATCAGCTGATGTCTAAAGGAAGAAAACAATCCGTAATTAATGAACCGGATCCGTAGACGGGATTGCCCTTACGGAAGGACACCAGCACAAACAGATGAGTGCACCGTATACCTCCCCCCCCCCTTCCTAACGGCAAACGTCTGCCGCACTAGTGTCCCCATCCCATCGTCAGGATCCAGTTCATCCGTCTTGAATAAGCCCACCCTCTGCCCTGTTCTTACAACGCAACGGTTTTTCGGTTTCTCTCCTTAACTACCCTCCCTCCTTTGATGGACATGTTGTTTCCACTGCGCAGCACCTCGTGTAGGAATAATGAATGTGCCTCCATCCTCCTCATGGGCATCATCCATACAGCAAAGTTCTGCTCAGTTAAAATCCAACAGATCCATCGCTCACCACATTTACACTCCCTAGACAAAAAAAAAAAAAAAAACAGCCAACGTATACTTATAAGCTAATTTACTATGTTAGAAAAAGGTTCTATAATTTTATGTAATAACATTTTTCTAATTTAAATTACTCATTTTTAAGTATTAGTTAATAGCTAACTATCAAAGGCAACAAAAAAAATTAAATAGTTGCACTAATACTAATGATTATAAATAATTTATTGAAATTATTTTAAAATCAGCTTTAATACATGGGGAAATAATACAATCATCTTCCAGTTCAGTAAATATCCTCGGATGGATGGTTGCAATATTACGTTGCAGTCTTTGCTGTTTTCGACAGCAAAGCAGCGATAACTTCCATCGGAGGATATTTGATGGTTTACCTACTTCCTACACTGCAGTTCCTCTTGGGTAAGAAGGGATATCTTGCTGATGATACCTTGTAGACTGGGTCAATGCTCCAAAGTTGTAGATCTGAAGCTTTTTTAGTCAACTTTAAAGCTAATCAAACCAGCTAAAGAGATTCCGATTACTCTGAAGTACTTTAGTGGTGTTTACCAATCAACATGGAGTTTTCATTACGATTTCACCTACAGTAGTCACGATTAGTGGAGTGTTAAACGTTTCAGATTCCTTGTAAGAGTGAAGCGAAACATTCGAACACTGAAGGTAAATTTTATTGTTAGAAAATCAATGCCATGACAAAACTACAATGGAAGAATATTTCTAACTAAAACAAAGTTTTATGGATGGCCCCATGATAAATCAAGTGTATAAATAAATAACGTGGTGCGTGCGTCTATATTGTTTCAAGGGTGAACGTTGTTCAAGTTTATTTTATTTAATATGGAATTTTTCAAGCAAAGTTCAGGAATTTAAATTTCGATCAACATTCTCTGTTGATGTGCCCCCCCTTTTTTTTATCTTTTGTTCATTGTACAGACCGGCATGAAATTTTTGTAAGCAGTGCAGATAGGCTGCTAAATCAGCTCATCGGGTTCTGTCAATGATATTGGAATTTTTCCAGCAGGAACAAGATGATTATCCCATTGTATGAGACGACAGTTAGGCTGCATCTGGAGCCTAACCATCGTCATCGGTCACTGCATTTGAAGAGGGACATGGATCTATTGGAACAGTTATAAAGACCAACGCGATTAGCCAAGGGACACAAAATGATAGATGCTACCTAAAACTTTTGCGTTAAACAATTTGGAAAAATAGAGTGCATATTTTGAAAGGTCAAATTGACCATCCTTCAAGCATACAGAAGAATCTTCAATTGGATACTCCAACTGAAGATTCTCCTTGAGGATCAAATGCTTTTAAAAATTTCTTGATGCGGAGTGATGAAAGTAAGGCCGTTTCTTTGAACCAATTGATTAATTACTTCAATCTATGCGTCAAGCCGTAATTGCTCTCTTCATGGGGATCACTGCACTCTTGGTGGAGATCATTGTAGTGTTTGCTGTGGAGTGTTTTCTCTGTTCATCTTTCTAGCTTCGTTTGTACCTCCTGGTTGTGGGGAGACGCCTCGCTTAGGTTGAGTGGTACATCTGCTTTATGGCCTGGTGGAGTGCTACTGTGTGTTTCTGGAAGTAATCCTTCAGGTTAACTATCGCTGTCTTCTGTTGCTCAATGAGGTCTATCAGGCCCCTTCTTCCTTCTTTCCACAATTATCAGGGCAATTATCTCCATGGCAAATTTCGGGTGGTGTTGGCGTCTCTTGGTCATCATTGTCCTTCTCTTTATTATTATTATTGTTCTTATATTATTTCTCCCTGATTGGGGTTCCACCTCGTGACGGGTATTACTACCAAGTACACCGGGTGATTGTTGTTATGTCTGGTGTTACTTTTGGTCGAGGAACTCTCTGACTATCCTACAGGTGTTCAGGATTTCGACTTTCTGGAGTTCCTTGTAGGTGTTCGCTGCGAGCCCTATTGCTACTAGGCTGTTAATTAGGGTCTTTGGCATTATACCTGTGGTTGACACGATGATCGAGATGGGGGTTACTTGTTGCATATGCCACATCTCTTTGATTTCCTGTCTTAGGTTCGCGTACTTCCTGATTTTTTCCCAATGGGTTTTCTACAGGTTGCCAGTGTTGGGTACCGCTGTGTCAATCAGATAGGTAGCCTTTTCCTTCTTGTCCACAAGGGTTATGTCCGGTCTGTTGTGTGGGATTGTCCTATCCGTTATTATGGCGCGGTCCCAGTACAGCTTGTGGGTTGAGGTCCCTAGTACTGTATGGGATTTGTACTTGTAGTTTGGTACACTTTCTTTGTTCAACTGGTATTTCCTCGCTAGCTTGTGATGTATTAGCCTGGTTAACTGGTTGTGTCTATGAGTGTACTCAGTCTGGGTGATCACCTTACAAGCCGCGGTGATGTTTTGGATCGTTTCTGAGGCCAGGTGGCATTGCCAAGAGTGTCATCTGACATTCTGGGCTCTTTGTGATGTATTTTCTATAGTTCCTGGTTTTTATTTTATTTTATTTATTTTTTATTATTATTTATTTATTTTTATTTTATTTTATTTATTTATTATTATTATTTATATATTTTTATTTTATTATTATTTTTTTTTTAACACCACGGGAAATCCCTTTTTTTTTCCCTCTGCAGTGGGCTTCCAGAGGAATCTGGCCCATCTTTTGCCAACATCAGGTGGGTCAGAGTCTTGAATTGAGGCAGTGCGAGCTCCATTGAGACTCGCCCACCTTCTCGTGGTATGGACGAGTATCCAGAATCATCTGTCAAGGTGAATCATGATTCTGGGTAGCCAAGCGGTCATACACTACTTATTTCTGGCCCTTCTACAGTGGTACTGTTCTTCACAGAGATATGGGGGCAGAGATGAACTGACGTTCCAGGTGCTCCCCATTACAAAAACACATGTCCACACATGTATAGTTCTTGGTGTTGATTACCTGGTGTTCCTGCTGTTGATTATTATTATTATTATTATCATTATCCATATGGTGCAAGGAAGCCTGAGGCTTATGCTGCACCAGCCAAAAAAAAAAAAAAAAAATTACCGAGTTATCCTTAGAGAGAGAAGAATGATGATGATATCCAGCTCAGGACCCTGGGTTTTCCAAGCCCATTACTCACCAGATGTGAACCCCGGGATAATTATTTTGTTATTACTCAAGTGTTATTGATTGTTAACGAATTAAAATGATTACTTAAATATTATTATTTAAAAATACTATCAATATAAAAATTAATTAAATTTTTAATTAATATTAGCAATATTTAAAATGTTAAATTAATTAATCACTTAAGCATTACCCATGCATAAGTGAAGTCTTTTATTAATTAAAATGATGAATCAACAGGGCTTACCTTTATTTTGATATATCTTTTCCAACTCTCCTTGTCCTTCTTCTCCTTGGAAAAGAAGCTCCCTATATCAAAATAAAGGTAAGCCCTGTTGATTCATAATATAATAGAATATAGGAAATATCGAGCACTTAATAGCTCTCTAGTATCAAATAATTAAAATTAGTACACCAGACGTATATATTTTCTAAAAACGATATCTTAGATGGCGCTTTTAGTTGGAGAGTCCATCTTTGTTTTTCGCTCGTATTTGAATATCATGTGTATTATTTGTATGCCAGTGCCATGTGTTAATTGAAGGAAGTTGGTACATATTTATGTTTATCATGCTTTAGGTGCAGCCAAAAATGGCTGTATCTAGCAAGTCTTTGAATTTGCGTGGCTATTATGTAATGCGCGTGAAATATTCTGATGAAAGTGCTGTTCCTCATACAGTTTTTTACTGCAGACATCAATCAAAAGAAGAAGATCCAGAAAAACCAAAAAACAGAACATTGTTTATTGCTAATGTTCCGTTTTATTGGACTGATGAGTGTATCCAAAGTTTATTCGTTGAGTTTGGTTCTATTGAACGTGTGACGTTTGAAGTATCTTCAGATAAAACTGAAAATCCGAAGATTGTGAAAGCGTCTTATGTTGTTTATCATCAGAGTTCGTCGGCTGAGAGGGCAGTGCAAATGAATCCCAGTGAAATTCGCTATATTTGCAAAGGTGTGTAAGCACTTCCGTTTATTTATATTATACGACATTTTAAGAGTAAAAGCAGAGGTACCGATTAGTAACTCCGGAGTGCTACTAACCGGTAACTCTTCGGTGCTTTGTGGAAATTTTCCATACCCGACTGCAGTTTTGCCAACTTTTGCAAGTGGGGTTTAGTGCAAAATATCCTCCAGGTTTCAGTGCTGAGCCCATGGTTGTTTTTCATATTTATTAATATTGAAGAAGGCATATAAGACTTTGTCTAAGTTTGCAGGATGGTTAATGACAGTAATCATCGTATTCTACTGCAACACGGGTAGCAGTAATCTAACTGTATTGAAAAAATTGGACTTTCTCTCAATCGATTTAATAAACTGAATTTTATGTGTTTTAATGTAATAGATAACTGTGTCTCTGGATAGAAGAATGGTATTTAAATCATTACTGTACTTTTCTCCAGGCATAATTGAAATAATTTTTATTGCAGCAGGGAGAAAAAGGGATTCAGCAATAGTATGTGATTTCAATTTTTTTCCTATTAAATATGAAACTTCCAACGATGCTCTAAAAGCTTTACATGGAATTGCAGTGTTTCTTCATGAAAGATTTCAGACCTTGTATGGCATCGTTGTGTCTTTTGAACAAGGATTCAGTTTTATTTCATTATCTCTGGATATTTCATTTGTAAGTGTCTTTTTAATTTAATAGGTTTCATGCTTTCATTAGCCAGTTTTTCGTAACATATTATGCACGCAGGATGTTGCTCATCATAAACAACACTAAGTAAAGTAAAGCTGTACTTCATAAATTCTTCTTGATATTTTCTATTCATTTTTATTATTTTTGATTTGGAATATGATGGCTCTCTACCAGAAATTGGTGGTTGCTGTAGGAATCACGTTGAAGAGTTGAGTACATTTGAAATAACGTTAGTATCCAAAATTTCACATGATACATTTCTTACCCTTTCAGTTTCTGATGTATCTGTAGCAACATTATTGTCGTCACTCCTGGACTGTTTTGTTCTGATTACCCAATTGTCCGTGGTAAAATATATATTTTTTTCTTCTTAACAACAACAATAATATAAAAAGTAGCAGAAGAATAAAAAACACTTCCAAGTTGACGGGAAAGCACCGAATTACGTAGCAGAATAAAGCGTGTGTGCAACAGACTTGCTATTTACTGCCACCGCATATTCTCTCCTCTGGTCTTTAGGCAATTTCAGAAATTTTTGCTGTAGGAAGCACGAATTAAAGCTAGAGGGATTCCGGTGCAGCAATTGAGTAGTACTGAGAAGTATTAATACATACTGAGAAGTCACACTAGCCAGCTGCTTTCTCTGTGTCCATAGCCAGTGAGCAGATTAAGCCATATTATCCACAAGGACAATAAGTAAGAAAGCCGCCTGCATCACACATGAAACCACCCTAAAAAATAAAGACTGGCAATAGGGTTCATTCGTATCTCAAGCTTCGTTTGAGTAGTAAAGTCTCCACACTTACAGTATTGAAAAAGTAATTTTAACAACAGGTTTTTTTGTCTTCCGTGTACACAAAAACTAATTTTATTTAAAAATTTCTGCGACCCCCAGAGGGGTCGCACCCCATAGTTTGCACACCACTGGGTTAGACCACATCTTGAATACTGCACATGGCCTGGAAGCCTCATTTTAGGAAGGATGTGGACCTGTTGGAACAGGTGCAGAGATTAGTAAGAGGAACAAAAGGGTGCTCTTACCAGGAAAGTCTTCAGTTCTGCAAATTGCAACATCTAGAGACTAGGCACTTGTGAGAAGGCCTGATTGAGGTGCTTAAGGCTTTTAATGGTTATGGATGGAAATTTGAGTAAGGTTAATGCTGATTGAATCCTTTCTTTTGCTCAGACTGATTCTTGGAACAAATTTCCATCTGATGTTAGAGAAGTAGGTAGTTTGAATAAATTCAAGGAAGACTAGATAGGCATTAGAGGGGATGGGCAGGTGAGGTGATTTTTTTCGTTTCTTTGCTGATTCTGTATAAGCTGACTTTCTTGTATTGTTTGCCACTAATATAAAAATTATAGTATTTCAAGTAAATATAATATGCCATGTTTACTGTTTATATATTAATGACCATAGAATATTATATAACATATAGTATTCTATGGTTATTAATATCTTGGGGGAAGATATTTTTTAATCAAATTGTGGGATGATCTGCTACTCACAACAAAATGTTACATTTTGCAGAGCAGTTTGAAAAGTATTTGCTGGTCACATAAACTGAGAAATTTTTTAGTTTTCATTATAATATTTTTCCTGAATTTTGTGCTTTTTATTTGCAAATTAGTAGTAATAATGCGTAACACAGCTGTAATACATATGTTGCGTAATTCACATCTGTTTTAAAATTGAGATTCTCCATCTTTTGTTAGCCAGCCTTTTAAATTCATCTACTTTCCCATTTTTTCTGAATTTTTTTTGTATTTCTGTATTTTTATGATCTTTTAGTAACGTTGCATTCCTTCCCTTTTATTTATTTATTTTATTTTATTTATTATTTTTTGGTGTAGTTCTTACTTCATCTGAACTGCAGTTCATGTGATATATATACTTTTTTTTTTATCATTATTTCTGAATAATTAATTTCATATTAAAAATAATTGTAGTATGAGTGTATTTATAGTGTTGCAAATGATCTTGTTGTCATATTGTCTGTCAGTTCATAAAAGTTCAAATAGTGCTAATGTGCTCCATTTGGAAGGTGTTGTATTGACTTTAGAAATTAGAAGAGTTAAGATATATTTGCATTTAAGATATATTCAGTAAGTTCAACAGGTTCTTGTAATTGTGATAAAGTGTGCAGCCTAGTAGAATATGTTTCATTGTTAAATTGGTATATCTTGGGCACTGTGGTGCATTTTTGGAAATTCTTAATGCATCATGTATAGGATCACGTTGTCTTAATTCAACCCATCTAGCAGAGTCATATATAGGAACATCATAATCTATATTGGATCTAATTTGGGATGTACAGATGTAATAAGGTAAACCTGTCTGCCCCTAGCAGCAATTTTTTTTTTTTTTTTTTTTTTGTCATTTGGTTAATTTGGAGAGCAAAAAGGGTTGCACTGAACACTAATAATGTATTATGATAAAAAAATATTAGCAGCAACAAACTAAATACTCTAAGCAGTTTCATTGTTTTGAATGTTCATCAAACATGTGACTCTCGCTTTTAATGTTTACATTTGATGATCATGGAATAGCAATGCATTGTGCTCACTGTATGCTGCGCTGCAACACAGGTGCAGTAAAGCAATAGAAGTGTTGAAACTTTATTATAAATACAAATAAAAATACTCTATAAAATAGAAGTAAAAATTTTATTTCAAGAAAATTAGTTGATAAAATTTAATTTTCATAAAATGTCTGTAAATTTTTAAATGATAACATTATCTTAAAAATTATAGTATTTAAGTAATACAGCTTAATGTTATAGTACATTATGATTCAATTATAGTACAAATACTATAATTATAGTACAGTTGGCAACATTGCTTACCCCTCATAAAATCCTTGGTATGGGTCTGTACTCGGAGGTCTCAAAACATACATCTGAGCGTTTCTGATATTTAAAGAGTTCACTCATTAAAGAGTGAACTATGGTTACTCTTTAATGCAGTCAGGTCAACAGCATTCATTGTTTATATTTGTTCTTGGCACCCAAAAGCCAGTGACATATATTGAACATTAAGGCAGGATATTCAATCCTTGGGGATGAAACATGAAAGTTAGGATCCTTGCCCCTGTCAGATGATAGGCCAAAGGGGAGGGGGGAAAGAGTATTTGACTATGAGGTTGTAGTCTAACTGTTTTTAATTAATCGAAACTTTAAATTTGAACTATCTGTTTTCAAGTTTCTGTCTAAGTGATCAAGATTTCAGTTATCAAATAAATGGTTAAATAATAAATTGTGAAATTATTGTGATGAAAAGTAGCAGGAATTTTTTGACTGCTCTTTTGTATGGCTGGTGGTCCTTTAATTGCCTAATTAATTCAGTTACCTTAATACTCATTTTAGAACAAACTTCGTTTTAATTACAAGCTGTCTAAGTAGCTATTTTATACTTCAGGTTCTAACTATATTCTACATGGCAACTAATATGGAACATATACTTTACCATTGTTTTGTCAACTAATTGTCACTAGTGACCACCTCTTATCCAGTGAAAGTCCAGTAGATCTTGAAACAGACTATTGTGGCATTTCATATTTTAAATAAATAGCAGATTTCCTTTTGTTGATGGCATTTGTTTGAAAGCAATGCAGTACAAAGTCAGTTCATAGTTAAATGTAGTTTGGTTTTCTTTGAATATTGTGACATTGAGAAGTCATGAGCTAGGTACGGAGCTGTCTCAACAGCAGTGATATTGTTAGTGGGGGACTGTGCCTAGGATGCCCTATGCTTCAAACTTTAAACATTTGATACATTTTATATAAAGTAGAAAGGTGACCTTTTATTTTTCTTAAAATTCTTTTTACTTTTAATTAAAAAACCAGAACCATCTGTGGAGGATGAGTAGTTGAAGAGCAGGAAAGCACTTTGTTATTCTTAGTGCATTATTACAAATATGAAAATGGAAGGAGAGTTTTATTCAGTTTTTCTATGAGGTTTCGTATGAATTTATTCAGCATTTAATATTTTTATAGGCTTATGTGTAACTGAGCTCAGTATTTAATACATTATAATTTCCAATGTTAGTAATACTGAAATAAGGGATAATGAAGTTAGGGTGGTAAGTTTCATGGGAAAGGGTTGATGTGCATTATCAGAAATTTTCATAACAAGTATTTTGTTAACATATTCACTGCTGGGCAGTGCTGGATTAAGGCATGGGATAGCAGGGCCCTTGATCAGGTCACCATTCTTTAAGGGTGTCAAATTTTGCAAATCATGAAAAATATATGTATATATAGCCTTAGTAAAGGGGGCGCTGAAACATTTTTCTGCCTGGGCCACGAAAACACCTTGTTCCGACACTGCTGCTGGATGATTCATATGCACATGAAAGGGATTTAATTGATCTGGATTAAATACCACCTGACTTTAAGAACCATTTTCTTCCAATCTGCCAGAAGAAAAACTGGATAATTTTGTCAGGCAACCTTCTTCAGAAGCCAACCAGTTGAGCTGTAGTGAGAAGTCATGAGCGTGAACTATGGTCACTCGAAGTATGTGCAATTTTTGTACCTGCCCCCCCCCCCCAATCATACAGTTCCTTTAAAGGAACTCCATAAAACCCTAATCCAGTGCCTCTTGATACTATATTACAAATAAATAGCATAATATTCTCTTTCCGGGACCTATTTGTTTGTAATGTGACAGTAAGAAATTCATTGACAGCTCCCAATATTTGCATACAGAGCCTTAATATAAATATATAATACTGTCTGTAATTATTCCTAACTTAGCAGGGGTAAGAAGATGAGTATCCCTGTGTACATGGCCATAGTTTGGCTACATCTTGAATTCTGTATACAAGTTTGGAGGACTGACTTTAGAAGGATGTAGATTGCTGGAACAGTTGTAGAGAAGGGCAGCCAGATTGGTGAAGGGAACAGAAGGGTTCTCTTACCAAGAAAGGTTTCAGTTCTGCAAATTGCAGCATGTGGAGACTAGGTCAGTCCATTCAAGACCTTAAACACCTCAGTCAGATCTCCTGCAGGGAGATCTGATTGAGGTGTGTAAGGCATTGAATGGATTGAGTAAGTTCATGGCATTCTTCCTCTTGTTGATACTACATGCAGAAAGAACGATGGTTACAGGATAGATGTGCAGAAGTTTGCATTTTGCCAGCAGGTAGTTGATTGTTGGAACAGGCTTCCATCTGTTTTTGTGAAAGGTGGGTGGTTTGAATAAATTTAAGGAAGAAGTAGTCAAATTCTTGGAGGGTATGAATGGGTGAAGTGGGTAGGTTTTTTTTGATTGATGCTATATAAGCCTGCTTTCTTGCATACTGGTGAAATAAAACAAATTTTTAAAATTAAAATAAGAATTGAATTATTAATATTCTTAATAAATTTAATTCTTGTTAATAATTTTTTATCATTTTATTGTTTTTCTTTGTGAATCCACATGGTAAGGGGTTATATTAGTATATACTGTATCTTGGTGGGACCTGGGACAAGGTATACTACCTTGCCCCAGGCCACATGTATACTGCAGACAGTTCTGACTATGCAGCTTTAATCCTGCTGGCAGAAACACAATGGAAGATTGTGTTTCATAATTTATATTTAGCCAAAAATAGCTTTAACTGTGTTAATGCTTCCAAATATTAAATTATTGTTAAATTGAATATACATATTGATAATGGCATTTTTGAACTGACCATGTAATGTGCATGCATTTATACATCACCATCCTACATCAGAGTCCATGTGTATATACCGTATATCTTTTTAGCTTTATGAATATTTGGCATTCCAATCACTAAAAATTTATTTATATATATAGATAAAAGAATACGTCTTCCTGGAGTTATGGATGAGATTTGGGAAAAGTACACAAATGTACCTAGTTTAGAAGAACTTGAAGCAAAGGTGGAGAAATACATAAGGGAATATGATAAGAGACAAGAAGAATTGAAACAAAATGCCAGAGATCTAGGTAAGATAAATATTGATTGTAGTTGCTTTTGGGGGGAAAAATACATATCTAGATAATTTTATTTTATTAACATGTTTTTGTACACACATTTTTTCAAGCTTTTGTATACCAGCTTATAGTTTTTAATATAAAAAAAAAAAGATATAGTATAGCAAAGATATAGTAATAAACATCTCAGAGTAGAAGATATAGCATTATTACTCTGCTATGTTTATTCATACACAATCTCATTTTAATGATGCTGTTAGAATAATCAGGTCGTAAATTAAACTTGGGCATTTTTAAAAGAATTTTCTAAGAAATTTCCTAAAAAAATTTCTAGCTAATTGCTAGTCATTGAGTGTCATAAAGAGAGATAAGTTTTACCAACCCTTACACATTGTTTGACATATTGGCACTACATGTTTTTACCTCATTTCAACTCTTTGAGCATTGAAAATTGTCAGCTTTTCTTCCTTTTTTGGTAAACTGTTTGTGTGACTATCAAATATTGTAAGCAAAATATGAGCACACCATCATGATGGTTCTTGGTGCAAAATTTGCAAATGTTAGAACAATTCCCTATTGCTGATCCACATAATAGTGCCGGTCTGTGAGATAATTTCCAATGTGTTCACAAAGATTAGGAAAAAAAATGTGTAAAATTTTAAAGCAGCAGATATAAACTGCAAATTATATTGTATTGTTTCATTGCCCACAAGAAGGTTAAATTAAATTAGATTTTAAAGTAAGGTAGGTACAGCTTTGACTTCATTTTACGCTTTTTCACATTGACACCCTTTTAAAATAATAATGATAAAATAAAAAGAAAATTGAAAAAAAACAAGCATAAATGCAGCACAGGAAGTGGATACCTAGGCGGCACTAATGTTCACATCAGTTGCTTTCTCCTTGTATGCTAGTGTGCATGTGTTGTGAGCTGTGCCTTAAATTTTAATATTTTCCTGTGTTCATTAGTGCCTTATTATTTTAAATAAATTGTGCAACCATGTCTTGTAAGTGAAGTGGTGAATCTGTGCTGGCACATGTTTAAAAAGCCGCAAATCACTAACAATTAAGTGAAAAATGGACATTATTCGTTGTATGGAATCTGGTAAGTGGTGTTCAGAGGTGTGCAAGACAAACTTAGCACCTTCTACCTTTTTTTTTTTTTTATGAAAACCCCAAACACGAGAGGTATTAGAACCTATAGTACTTAGTACCGTGCTTGGGTTGGAGGTTGAGAAGATGAAAAAAAGATATTTGTTGACATTAGACTTGAACTTCTGTAGACTGTAATTTTCAGAAAATACTGAAGAAGGAAGGTTGTTTCAGAAAACAGCAGTTGGATGAATAAACATGGAAGATGAAAAGTTGGTTCTGTGAGTTTGAAGTTGGACAGTAAATGGATGTTCGCTGGTGGCAGCACGTGTTTGGACTGTTTTGAAAGAGAGAGCGGGAATTATAGAAGCCAATTCAGAAGAACAGTGCACATGGAAGTATCTGTAGAAAATGCATGCAGCAGAAACAGTATATCTATGAGACAGCGAGTGGAGAGACTCTGTTAGAGAAGAGTCATTAATTAACTTAACTGACCTCTTCTGAATGGAATCTAGAAGCTGAGAGAGGTTTTTGGGAGCACTGGCCTAGGTGTGGGAACAATATTCCATGGTAGGGCGGATTTGCAATTTGTACAGGGTGAACAGCTGTTTGGAAGAAAGGGAAAACCAAGTTTTTTAGATGCAGAGGAAGCAATATTTTTAATGTGCTTGTGCCAAGAGAGATTAGAAGTCAGGGTAATTCCCAAAAGAAATATATCATTTTGCGTAGAAATTGGAGTGTCACCAAAGATAAGCATAGGAGCAGAAGAATCCTATTTGCGAGATATAAGACAAGACTGAGTTGTAGAAGGGTTGAAATCAACTTAGTTGTCTTTGCCCCACTGGAGAATTACCTGAAGATTGGCATTTAAGGAATTTCTAGTGGATATTCGAGAAGTTGAAGCTGATTGAGCAGGGCAAGGTTTCTCAAAATGGAAAGTGGAATGCAATGTGCTATCATCGGCAAAACTATGGATAGGATTTCCAGTCTATGGAAGAAGGTCATTAATATACAAGAGGAAAAGAGTGGGGAAAAGAAATGAACCTTGGTGGACACCAGCATTAGTCTTCTAACTTCTACACATAAGTGTAGAAGTTAGAAGACAGAGAGCCATCTACCATCACCCTCAGTGAGCGATCCGTGAGAAAACTGAATAACCAATTACAAAAAACAGTTGGCAAACCATAAGATGGAAGCTTGTTTAGAAGACCTTTATGCCAGACATGATCGAAAGCATTTGAGATGTCAAGAGAAACAACTGCTTGTGTTTCACCGAACTTTTCCATTGAATTTGTTCATAAATGGTTAACATAATCCCGAAAATCACCAGTGGAGCGACTCTGACAGAATTCATACTGGCAATTGTTGATCAGACGGAAGGTTTCTAGGTAGTTTAAGAGTTGGCGGTTAATTGATTTCTCCATTACTTTAGAAAGGGTAGAAGTAATTGCAATGGGATGATAATTGGATGGGAGGGATTTGTCACCCTTTTTTAGGAACTGGCTGCATATGAGAAAATTTCCAAGCAGAAGGAAAAACACCTTTGGAATAAGAAAGTGAAAAAAGCAGCAAAGAACAGGAGTAAGGTCCGGAGCACAGGTTTTGATAACAAGTGGAGAAATACCATCAGGACCTGGAGCTTATTTAGCATCAAGATTCGTCAGAATCCTTCTGACTTCCTTTTGATGGAAGACCACAGGAGGCAATGAATGGAGCGTGTTGGGAATGGTGGGAGATGTTTTACCAAGATCATTAATATATGAGTTGAAAGAAAAATGGGATGCTAGCAGGTTAGCTTTATCCTTGGCTGAAGTGACAACAGAACCATCTGGTTTGGACAGAGGTGGGAGCAGAGATGGGCAAAAGTTGCGGCCAATAGTTTTGGCAAGAGACCAGAATGCTTGGTTACCATTAGCACAAGAAGCAAGTTTTCTTCTCTTAGCCTGTTCAAAATCTGGTTTCGAATGATTAATAATTGCTTTACAATTGTTGCGAGCTTTGGTATAGGCAGAAAATGAAACTGAAGAACTGGAAACAAGCCAATTATGATATGCAACATTCTTCTCTTGAACAGCCTTAGCACATTTATTGGAAAACCAAGGTTAGATAAAGGATGAGATTTTAAAGTGGAGCGTTGTATAAAGGATTCCATTCCACCAAGAATAATTTCACTGACACGATCTGAGCAAACATTGGCATCAGAAGCTTTGAAACACTAATCCGACCAAAGAAAAGAAGAAAAGAAATTTCACAGGTCATCCCATTTTGCATTCTTGTAATGCCAAACAACACGAGGTTGGGAATAGCCATTAGATAAAGGTTCCATTGAAGAAGAGACAATCACCAAGTTGTGATCTGAAGTGCCTAAAGGACCTCTCACTTTGACCGTGTACTTAGAAGGGTTGTTTGTGAGAAAAACATCAAGCGTGTTGGCTGTATGATTAGGATTGTCCAGTATTCTTGTAGGTAAATGAACAATTTGTGCAAGGTCATTAGTAATTGCAGAAGCCTCATCATCTCTACCAGCTTTGTCGGTGTGACTAGAAAATGGAAGCCAGCTGGAATTGTGAACATTAAAATCACCAAGGAAAATTACCTCACTTTTATTACCAGGAAAGTTGGACTGAAGAAAGTCAAGTTGCAAAGAGAGGAAGTCAAAGAGCCCCAAGTGATTAGTGGAGTTGGGAGAACGATAGAGATAACAGATGAATTTGACACAATGAGTAGAGAGATTTTAACCCAGAGAAGATCAAAAAGAGGAGATTCCAAATTACCAAGTCTCTGACAGGGAATATCGGAACAGACATGCACAAGTACCACCTTTGAGGCGAAAGGAATCATACAGCAAATAATTTTGGCAACTGAGATGAGCAGTAGTTGAATCAACTGATAATTGAGATTCTGTTAGAAAAAGTGCATGGGGTTTGGCAGACTGCAACTGGAAATGGACATCGTTGAGATTAGAATTGAGACAACGTATATTTGTGAAATGAACTAGGAAGTGTTTGGGAGGTTTAGATCTATTAGTTTGACAATTCATGGTGTATTCAATATTAAGAAAAAGTTGGGGGGGGGGGAATGCTGTATGAAGTAATGAAATTTTTGGATATGGCATACACATGGTAAGGATATACCCAGATCCTTGAAATAACGTGGCCTTGACAATGCCCTCCCACATACACACTACTTGGACTCCCTCCAGTCACTATCTGGCAGAGTAGAAGTAGCAAGATTATACACTAGTGAATCCAGAAGCCTCCTAAAGAGTTACCAATAGGTTCAGTCCAGTGTACTAACTAGCGGCTGGCCTGCAAACACCGTTTTGGAGCTGTACCCCTTAAATGTAAGGAAGATTGGATCTCGCCATGATGTTCATTATAACCTCAAAGGGCATCAGTCATACTGCATGATGGAAGAGATGGGGAAGGGTTGACCGGAACTTAGCTCTGGGGACTAAAGATAGGTTCCACCACTTCAAGCATCCAATAAGCAAAGTGGTGGTATTGCACCGGTTGATGAGAGTCATCTACCACCTAGTACTGCCTGGTAAAATAGAGGGGCGGCGTTCCTCCATGTGATGTGGGCGCCACACCTCGACCCCTGCTTACGTTGGTTCACACCTGGGTGGTCACCCACCTTGTACTTGTGCATGGAGGTTATACCCAGGATTACTAACAGTCCCACCATCATGAAGGTGCAAGCAGAGGATTTGGCTGTCACAGACTGTCCGGACTTCGCCAAAATTGGGTCCACTTGACTTGAGTATCACCCGAATATCAGTTCCATCAGCCTTTTAGACTCCCAGGTAGCAAGTACAGCTTGTCTGGCATATCTGTGACAACCTCAAGGATCAGACTGTTACGACCATTATGAATAATGCTGAGAAGATGAGGCAGTCACATACTTAATGTAAATATTTCTGGAAAAGCATTAGCATTAGTTGAGGCATATGATGCAAGAAAGCAAGCAGGTGTCAAGCCCACACCACATGGAGGAATGCGACCCCTCTGTGTTTTCAGGCAATATTAGTTGGTAGATGACTTTCATCTAGTCAATACTATCACTTTGCTTATTGGAGGCTCGTAGTGATGGGTTCGGAACCCATGTTTAGTCCCCAGAGCAAAACTCTGTCAAATCAACACCCCCCCCCATCTCTTCCATCATGCATTATGATTGATGATGTCTTTTTATGTTATGATGGACATCATGGTGAGATCAAATCTTCCTTACATTTCAAGGATACAGCTCTAAAACAGTGTACATAGTCCACTGTACCGAACGTATTGGTAACTCTCTAGAAGGCTTCTGAGTCAGCTAGTGTATAACCTAGCTGCCTCTACTCTGCCAGATAGTGACTGGAGGAAGTCCGAATAGTGTGTATATGGGGGGCATTGTTGCAGACACATTATGTAAAGGAGCTGGGTATATCCTTGCTACGTGTACACTATGTCCAAAAATTTCATTACGTCATATAATGTGCCTTCTACACTTTTTCTTTCTGCTGAATACATTATTAATTCTCAAAGTAATAGCACACTCACAATTGCTCAATGCTGATGGGATTCTTCCTCTAGCTCAGAAAAATCACCTGAGAGGGCATAAATTCAAATTGAGGAAAGACAGATGTAGGATAGACGTGCGGAAATTTGCCTTTAGCCAGCGGGTGGTTGGTTGGTGGAACAGACTGCCATCCCTTGTGGTGGAGGTTGATAGCCTAAATAAGTTTAAGGCTCAGCTGGACAGGTATTTTGAACGAACAGAGGGGTGAAGTGGAAGTGGGTTTTTTTTTTTTTTTTTGGCTGATGCTGCATAAGCTTGCTTTCTTGCATCAAATGCCTCTACTAATGCTAATACTAATGCTAATTTGTTAATAAGTTACCTACATGGGTGCTAGAGGCTGACAGTTTGGGGAAATTCAAAGGTTAGCTGGATAGTATAGTTTGTTGTTTTGCTTATTTCAAGCTATTGCTATAATTCTCTCCAGCGGGGCACCAAACTTGAACTGAAGTATTTCAAGCCCACTTAATTTATAACATGTATTTATTTTAATTAATGCAACAGGACAAAAAGCTAATACTGTTCCTTGAAAATTAAGTTGATTGTAACTAACATGAGAAAAGAACTCAACCTCCACTTCCTCGTTCATTTCACAAATATGTGTGGTCTCAGTTCCAATCTCAATGATGAATGTTTCCACTTACAGCCTGCCAAACCCCGCATACTTTTTCTGACAGAATTCCAATTATCAGTTGATTCAACCACTGCTCATCTCAGTTGCCCTAGTTATTCACTGTATGATTTCATTTTCTTCAAAAATGGCACTTGTGCATATGTATGCTCTGATATTCCCTATATGTATATAGGCAACTCCACTATATACATATTATTGCCGGGCATTTTTGGGAAAAACGACACCAGGTCTCCCCAGAGAATGCTGTCATCCTTGACCGGGCGCATAAATTCTGGGACCGCAAGTGGCTCGAGAGCTTGTGGATTGGTTCATCTGAAAATAATACTATGAATAGAGATGGGGTGTTTGGCTTCACCCCCTTTTCGAGGCTGTAATCCTCACAAAAGATGAGCGTTTCTGCCTTCCACACCCCCGAGCTGCTTCCGGTTCTGGTACACACGAAAAATATACTGCTCATGCGTCTGGTCAACCACTTGTGCCGTGAACCTGATACTTAAGGATGTGTTACTTAATGTGCTGTATTGTTGAGAAAGGTGGCAGGTGCCCCCGAAAGCTACAATTGCACAGTTTTAACACTTTTAAGTATTTATATTTTATTGTATTTTAACTTTTTACTTTTATTTTATTTTATTATATTATAATGTATAGTAAGTCAGTCAGTCATTGTAAATAGATTATTTTATAATATCATTATTTTTGTAAATATTAAACTATGCTAATTTAAACGGTTGGTGTATTAATTTAACGTTGTGAACAGGGAATGTTTTGACTGTTTTTACTGGATTGCAGGAAGTTTTATTTTAGCCAGTGAGTTATAAATTACTGAAATAAGTTACCTACATGGGTGCTAGAGGCTGACAGTTTGGGGAAATTCAAAGGGGTTAGCTGGATAGTATAGGGAAATGTATAAGTTATGTTTCCTTTTCTTTTATTATTTATTTAATTTTTGTTTATTATTATTATTATTTTTATTTTTTTCCTGTTGTAGCATAAGCTTCCTTGCACTGTATGACCATTAATAATACTCTCTGACAACTCATTGGAGGTGATGGCTGTCTTCTAACTTCTCCACTAATGCAAGTGTTCAAGGTTCTGTTTTTTCCCCCACTCTTTCCCCTCTTGTATGTTAATAACCTTTTTCCATTGAACACAATCCCTATCCATAGCTTCCTCTGCATCTAAAAAAAAAAAAAACTGTGTTTTCTCTTTTACTTTCTGCATTACTTTTCTTCCAAACAGCTGTTCACCTTGTATAAATTGCAAATATGCCCTACTGTGGAATATTGTTCCCACATCTGGGGCAGTGCCCCCAAAACTTCTCTCAGAATTCTGATTCCATTCAAAAGAAGGCAGCTAGGTTAAGTAATGTCACATCTCTACCAAAGTTTCTCCATTCTTTGCCTCACAGACATTTTCTTTTTCATGCCTTTTCATAGATACTTCCATGGGCACTGTTCTTTTGAATTAGCTTCCATAATTCCCACTCTTATCTTCCAAACCAGCCGAACAATGCTGCCACCAGTCGGCATCCTTTCACTGTCCAACTTTAAACTCACAAAACCAACTTTTCTTCTTCCTCACTTATTCCTCCAACTTCAGTTTTCCAGATAACCCTTCCTTCTTAAGTATTTCCTGAAAATTACAATTACAGAAATTCAACTGTAAAGTCAACTGTCCATTCAAGCAAGGTATTAAGTACTATAAGTTCTAATACCTTTTGTGCTTGGAATTTTCATGACAAATATATGGATAAATATAAAACATACATTACAAATAAAAGTGCATAATAATTTATTTCCTTAAAATTATTTTTATACTTTATTTATTAGGTTTCACACCCTGCCTGCTTTACTTATTAACCTCCAACTCTGCAGTATTGTCAATGTAATTGAAAGTACTTTGAACCTTGCTTAATGATTTACAGCAAATTTTACATTTTGTGAGGTTCAGGGGTTCTTAATAATTAAGAAAAAAATTGAAACAGTAAAGGTGTATAATTAGACAATCATATATTACCGGTTGAGATTGAAGTAAACATTGCCGTGAGCCTTGATTGGTTATGAGCAACCAATAAGCTTCCTCCACTATTATTAGCTTGCATTGCTAAAACTGTGCTCATATCTCAGTATAAGTTCATTATTCCACCTCAATTTATGTACATGTAATTACCAAGTTTCCCGCAATGTCAGTTATAATCTCGCTTCCTTAAGTACTACTGATGCAGAGAGAGAGAGAGACACACACCTACCTGACAGTTTCCTATCCTTTAACAGATTGTGGTAAACCAGCTGCATAAACCTTTTACATTTTATGTAAACATTAATTCTTTAATATCTTTTCCGTTATTAGTTTGTATTTGTAATTCACTCATTTGATAAGATAACTGATTAAGGTCAAACCTCTGAAATCCTTGGGACCTGAGCCTTACCAGATTACCATGTTATACTCATATATAAATGAGCAAAAATGAGAAAAGTTTATATTTCTGTTCTGTGCTTCAACTTATTGTACATAGTATACCATGTGTGTACACCCTTTCCATAATAGAGGTGGAAAAATCTTTCCTGTCTGTGTTTGTGTATTGAATCACCACAAGCCTCTGAGCCACCTGTTTTTCTTTAAGGTAACATATATAACAGCAAATACAGGCTAAATATATTGGAAATGCCACTAGCCAACCAGCCAGGAGTATTAATTAAGGAAACTCCATGCCTTTTGGACAAGTGGCACTACCTGAGAACTAAATTGCCATTTCTTGAGGGGTTTGTAATTTGCCTTAGTTACTGTGAAATAAAGTTCCCTCATTTACTTTGGATTATTCACTTTTGCCTTTTAGGCATTCTAATAACTTTTTTTGTTTTTATCAATTAGTATTGTACTTCTCTATTTTATTTTAATAATTGTCATGTATTATATATATTTTTTTTTCTTCAAAAAATTGTATAGGTGAAGCAGATGAAGAAGGTTGGATAACTGTCACCAAACGTAGTAAGAAATCAGTTGCTCCTGTAACTGATGCGACCTCTTTAAATGCCTCAAGTAAATTTAAAAAGAGAAGGAAACAACAGGAATTGGTGAACTTTTATAATTTTCAGGTGAAAGAATCCAAATTAAAACAAATGACAGAAATGAGTGAAAAATTTGACAATCAGAAAAAGTTAATTGCAAAAAAGAAAGCTGAAAGGAAATTTAAGCCTTACTAACTTATTTCTTGTATTTTGTAAATACCTTAATTAAAAGGCTTTAAACTAATTCTGCTTGTGTTTGTTGTTTTGCTTATTTCAAGCTATTGCTATAATTCTCTCCAGGGGGGGCACCAAACCTGAACTGAAGTATTTCAAGCCCACTTAATTTGTAGCATGTATTTATTTTAATTAATGCAACATAGGACAAAAAGCTAATACTGTTCCTTGAAAATGTAAGTTGATTGTGACTAACATGAGAAAAGCTAGCATTTCTATGGGAAAATTTCATTCAGTTACATAAAAAAATTTCCGAAAAATTGTAGAATTTATTAATATTAAATTTCTCAGAAACATTAATTTTATTTTCTGTGGTTTTTATTGAATTTTATATCAAAAGGACATAATACAGTAAAGTTGTGGTAGAAAAACAAAAATCTTAATGCAAAATGGTACAAGGCAACTAAACGAGAGGACATTTACACAGTACTTTAATTGGCACGGTTCAGTTACTTAAGCTTTCATGTCTGATCTTTTAAACAGACTCCACAACCATATTTTGGGAGTTAATGGCTATGATACTGTAACGGTAAAACAAATCAAATAATATTTCACAGGACACTTTGCTTTATTGTTGTATTATCAAAATTTAGTATTCTGTATTTCTACACAAATTTTAGACTTTTGTTTTGGATCATCTTCTTCTTCAGGTAGTATCCAGAAGGAGTTGTCATGAAATAGATTATCTGATGGTGGCAATTCAAAACCAGGAAGACATGTGATGAGACCTGCAAGATATAAGAATACATTAGGTCACAAAAATTGAAACAACTCAGGTCAAACTGATGACAACCCAAAATTTTAGCATTGATATGGTCAGCTGTTGAAAGAATGACAATACCAATCAATTTTATGGGGTTTAAAAGACATAACATAGGGTGAAATAAAATGCTGAAAAGGCATCAACACTGTACTTTATAGAATATGCATTTACTATTGAGTAAGGGTATGAATGATTTGTTCATTCTGCTTCCTTCAAAATATCAGAATCAGCACGTCACCTCTTTTGTATAGGACTGAGTTTTAATTTAATTATTACAAACTGTTTGTTTTTGTCTTACTGTTGCTCTTCCTGCTGGATTTTAATTTTTCTGTGAAGTCACTTTTTTCGTTTTTGTATAAGCAAATAAATCCAGGGGCACTTTAATCAATAGTGCACTGTGAGGTGCATTAGGCTAAGCAAATTTTCTTTACTAAATTTAAAGCTAACTTTAAGTGTGAAATTGGGGGTGGAGGAGAAAAGCCAGGCTAAGCCACATACAAAGTTCAACATTTTTTTTTTTTTTGAAACAATGTTTAAAAAAAGTGTGCTTTGCTCTGTCATTTCAGCAATATAAGGGACACAATTACATTGGAAAAAAAAAACAAAACAAAACACAGTACTAGTAATGATACACCTTTCCTGGATCGACTAGTACTGTGTGAAATTGGTGTACATCACCAATTTCACACAGTACTAGTTGTATTGTTTTATTGGTGTACATCATTGTACACCATACAGAATGCATATTTTTGAAAAATGTTAAATAAAGAAGGGTGCTTGTTCTTTGTTAATTTAAAATTTTATTTTTTTAAATAAAAAATTTAATATAAAGTTGAGCTGGTGCTTTGGTGCATGCTGTAACAACAGTGCAAGATTGATTTTTTTTTC
Source organism: Mastigoproctus giganteus (assembly GCF_048544385.1). Classification (NCBI taxonomy): domain Eukaryota; kingdom Metazoa; phylum Arthropoda; class Arachnida; order Uropygi; family Thelyphonidae; genus Mastigoproctus; species Mastigoproctus giganteus. The sequence continues at coordinate 21,001,285 of NC_143583.1, forward strand.
ACAGTCATACTTCTTGAATTTTAACACAAATAACGCAGATTTAAAATCAAAACAATAATGAAAAAATAGAAATTTGCATGATCACCACTCAATATTTTTTTTTATTGCTAAATTTCACCAATATGCCCAGTTGATGGTTATGAAAACACTAACTGTTCATAAACCAAAGATGTCCGTCCTCAGAAACATTCATCTTATCTTACTGTATTAACAATTCTGCAGAATGAAGCATGTATAATCCAAATATGATACATCTCATGATGAACATTTGATGAGTAGTCAGAATTCAATATTGTACTGCTTTATTTGAGTCTGAATTGCCAGAATGCATTAGAACTAACATTGAAGTTGTAAAGGTAAAGTAGTGTCAATTTTCACATTAATATTAAAATTCCTATCTAGTTTTTTCATCTTATACACAAAACTACAAATTGTTATTTTTCTGAAAGTTAAGCTTTTCTGGACTGTTTTTTGCATGTTCAAAGTCTATTTCCTCACATCATTTTAGCCATTATAATGGCTAAAATTATGTGAGTTAATGTTGTTTCAGCAACTGTTAATATTAATACTAATATTAACAGTTGCTGAAAGGTTCGATCTCCAATTTTGAAAGCTATTTTTTTGCTGTCATTTATTGCAAGCTGGATCTACAACTGCCCAGAGTATAAAAGAAAGTTATCTCCAAATAGGCCTACAAGGCTGGGACAATTCATATTGAGCAATTAGACTTCATACCAGCCTGTATTTGAATAAACAAATTTCAATCCTGCAACTAAAACACTTTATTTACAATAAAATAAAATAAAATTACAAGTATATAGAATAAAAATGTAATAATCTAAAACTGATGTGGTTTAATTTACACATCTGAAACCTTAGTTGTTTTCTCCGAGACTAAGGTTTCAGATGTGTATAGTCTCAGAGAAAATGACTAAGGTTTCAGATGTGTATAAACAGAGGCAAATCAGCAAATTTAATAGATTATTAGAGGAGACAGTGATTACGCATTACCATGTTAATACTAATTTTATTTGTAATCTCAGTAGAAAGAAAGCCGCTAACTAAGGAACAGGAGGGGGTTTTAAGCTTGGGTACCAAGTTTGCTCTGATGCTCAACAAACCTCCCATCACGGAAATAGCCATGGGCATCGAGAGAGAGCTGTTTATAAGTTACCAGCGATCCAGGCTGATGAAGTACACATTAGAACTGCTGCTATCCTGAGCCAGGCCAAATCGGCCCCCTCCAACCTTAGTACTAGTCATAAAAGGGCTTTGAGGAAACTTAAACAAGATGACGAAATCATAGTCTTGCCCATGGACAAGGGTAGAGTTACAGTTATTTTAGACAAGGAACAATATTTTAATAAAGCCTTGGAACTATTGCAAGATACCACTATGGATAAAGTCACCCGTAGAAATCCGTTGGTTAGTTTGGAGCGACAAGTGAATAACTTATACAGCATTGGCACAAGTCAGGATGGATATCCAAGGAGGTATATTGGTCATTACATGCTGCTGGATGCCGCTTACCCAGATTCTACGGGCTCCCCAAGATACATAAAGTGGGCATACCACTCAGGCCAACGGTATTATTTGTAAGGAGTCCCACGTACGCTCCATCAAGGTACCTAGCTAAGTTGATCGCACCCATAGTAGGATTTTCCAACTTTGTCATCAAGAATAGCAAAGAGTTTGTGGATTTTATAAAAGGACAGACTATACGAGAAGACGAAATTATGATTTCTTTCGATGTTACATCACTATTCACTTGTATCCCTATCAAATTTGGAGTCCAATGCATTAGAATGGCATTAGAAAAGGATGTATTGTTAAGTACTAGGTCTCCTCTAAGTGTTAAAGATATTTGTGAAGGTGTGGAGTTTTGTTTATCTAGTACCACCATGGTTTTCCAAGACGTCATGTATAGGCAGGTCCATGGCACAGCCATGGGTTCCCCCATTAGTGCCAGAGTGGCTAACTTAACTATGGAAGAATTGGAAGTCAGAATTTTTTAAGGGTTTGGAATTTCCCATGCACAAATGGAAAAGATTTGTTGATGTCACATTCACCATTATACAAAAGGGGAGGGAGGATCAGGTACTTGATGTATTTAATAGCATCTCCCCTTTTATCAAATTTACTTCGGAGGTGGAAGCAGAGGGGATCCTACCATTCCTTGACATGTTGGTAATTAAGGATGGTTGTAGACTCAAGACCAAGGTGTTTAGAAAGCCCATGTGCCGGGGTCAATATACCCATTATACCTCGGCACAAGTCAGCCAACACAAGGATAGTGTTGTCAAGGCTTTAATAGATAGGGTGTGGTCCCACTGTAGCACCTCCGAGGATAAAGATAATGAAATTATTCGTGTCACGGCAGACCTCAAGTAATGTGGCTACCCCCAGAGGGTGTTGGACAGATTTATTAGAGGAGCAGAGTCCACCCGTAATGAGCCGTTAACCCCTGTGAGCACTGCATACATTCCCTACTATCTGGGCCTTTCAGACCACATTGCACAAATAATTTGGGGGTGTCAGATATGCTGTGTGAAACTCCCGAGACAGAGGCTGCACACAGCGATATCCCGTGTCAAAGACCCCATAACGAAAGAAGCCAACAGTGGGGTGGTATACGAAATTAAATGCCTGGAGTGTGTTATGTGGGTGAGACGGGGCAACAATTGAAAGACCGTCTGGGGGAGCATATGAATGCAATAAAGTCCGCAAACTATGGGAAGTCTGCCACGGCAGAACACTTCTGGGAGAAGCAACATCAAATTTCCCCGGAGGATGCTGTCATCACGGATCATGCACAGGGGTTCTGGGACCGTAAATGGCTCGAGAGTTTACGTATTGGGGCAGCTAGCAATACCATTAATAGAGACAGGGGTGTATGCTTACAGTCCCTCTTTGAAACCGTTGTTCTTGGACAGTTTCAGCTAGCACGCTCCTGAGCCATTTCTTGTTCTGGTGTGCAAACGGGAAATTCCAACCATATTTCTGAGGAACAATGTGACGAGTGCCGTGGATCTGCTATTTAAGGAAAACGCAAAGAAGAAGTATGCTGTTGAGAAAGAAGACCGCTGTCTCCGAAAGCTACAGTTGTTACGGTATTTTAGTATATTATTTCACTGTTTTTATTGCTTTTATCATCATTTTATTTTATTGTAAATTAAACCACATCAGTTTTAGATTATTATATTTTTATTCTATATACAGGCATACCTCGGTTAACGTTACCTCTGATAACGAAGCTTCGATACAACGAAGTCGGCAATTTCAAGCCCCGTTTAACATAAAAAAAAATATTCCAGTTTAATTACCTGAAATCTAAACAAACTGAAGAAATTATGGAAACCTTTGGGGCTTCTCGTGGTTGGTTCGAGAAATTTAAAAAACGGGCCAGGATTCATAGTGTAAAATTAACAGGAGAAGCTGCAAATAAGTTTCCAGAAAAACTAAAGGAAATAATTGAACGTGAAAATTTTCCAAATTTGGTGTTCAATGTTGACCAAAGCGGTTTGTTCTGGAAACGGCTACCAACAAAAAGCTTCATTTCTATTGAAGAAAAATCAGCTGCTGGGTTCAAAGCAGCCAAAGACCGTTTAACGTTACTCTTTGGATCAAATGCCTCTGGCGATTATAAATTAAAATTGTTATTAGTTTACCATTCAGAAAATCCGAGGGCATTAAAAGGTAACATAAAAATGAATTTACCTGTAATATGGAAAGCAAACAGAAAAGCGTGGGTTACCAAGGAGTTATTTACTGATTGGTTTGTTAACCACTTTTGTCCTGAAGTAAAACGGTATTGTCAAAAAAAAACAACTTTGAAGAAAAAGCTCTTTTGTTGTTAGACAATGCTCCGGGACATCCTACTTATCTTAACACGTTGGACACATGCATTCCTGTCAAAGTTGTGTTTCTTCCAGCAAACACAACTTCCCTGATTCAACCATTGGATCAGGGAGTAATAGCATCATTTAAAGCTTATAGTCTGCGTCGAACATTAAGCAGTTTAACTGAACTAGAGGATAAAGAGGAAATGACAGTTAAAACTTTTTGGAAAAACTAAACCATTAAAAACGCAATTGAAAGCATTGATAGTTCTTGGAAAGAAGTCACTAAGAAATGCTTAAATGGAGTTTGGCACAAAATATGGCCAGAAGTTGTACTAGAAGAAGAAAATAACATCCAAGAAATTAGAAATGAAGTTATCCAGATGGCTCAATCAATAGGTTTCGAAAATGTCGATGAAGAGGATGTTAGAAATTTATTAAATGCAGAAGATGATGGTTTTTCAGTGGAAGATTTAGAAAACCTTGTTAGCAACGAAGACAAAGATAATGAAGACGAAGTTAAAGTTCCTGCCGAAAAAGTGTTAACAACCAAAGATTTAAAAAGGTGCTTAAATGACATTGAAAACGTTTTAAATTTTTTTAGTGAAAATGATCCTGTTTTGGGAAGAAGTGTTAAGCGATCAGTGTTAAATGCAATAACTCCGTATAGGCAATTGATAAATGAAAGAGAAAAAAAGCATAAGCAATCAATTTTAAAATGTGATTTCACTTTGTATGTAAGTTGACTGTTTATTTAATAAAACTTTTCTTTGTTCGAAAAAAAAGCTTTTCATTTTCTTTACGTAGGAACGTATCCCTATTCTGGCCATAGTATTTTTACCTCTGAAAACGAAGTTTCGCTTAACGAAGTAATTTCGTGGAACGCATCCTATTCGTTATTCGAGGTATGCCTGTACTTGTAATTTAATTTTATTTTATTGTAAATAAAGTGTTGTAGTTGCAGGATTGAAATTTGTTTATTTAAATACCAGCTGGTGTGAAATCTAATTGCTCAATATAAAAGAAAGCCTAAAGGACTGGGACATAAACCCAGTCCTTTTCCAGATGATATTGGAGGACAGCAATCTTAATTTCAGTGGTTGCTGTGAAGGTATTTGCTTGATGAAAAGTCAATTCTTTCGGTTTTAGACAAGATGTAATTCTTGTCTAAAACTGACTAACTCAGTCACGGTATGAAAACAGTCTATAAAAGTTCCGTCTACAGAAACAGCATTTGACTCTAGCTCTTTTCCACGCAGTATGTAACACTAGGAAGATTGTGGTCACTATGTAAGCTATAAGGACCATTAATGTATTATGTTTTAAAACTATAATGTACAGATAATGGACAAAAAAAAAATGGAAACAGTAACACAAAATCACTAAGTTCCCATAGATTTTCTATCAGGTTCAGATCCATTGACTGCAATGGCCATGGTATTTCATTTCATTTGAGTAAGCTAATAATCAAACTCTCCTGCCTATATGCATTTCAAGCTCATCTGTTGGTTGTTCTGAACTTCTAATTGTTGGTTATTCAGACAAACAATTCAGACAACAAAGGTCAAACCCAGCCGGGTCTACTCAAACATAAATAAATGAAAATAAAGAGATTAATCTGAGAGCAACCAGTGCCTTGCAGCGGGTAACAGGCACTCACCCTGTCACAAGTTACCACCCCCACCATGAGGAGTGGGGCACCTCCGTAGCCAGGTGGGAAGGAGCAGCAGTGCGTAGTACACGCTTCTTGATTAGACCGGGGTTTGAGCCCGTCACCACCAAATACAGAGGATGCGGAAAGGTCAGGGAATGACCACCGCATATCCGGGAGCAATATAGCCTAAGTTGCTAATGCTCCTAAAAACCAAAAAAAAAAAAAAATAATAAAATAACAATAATAACCAAGAGGAGTTTGGTCACTATTATCTATTGCTCAACAATCACAAATCGAACACTATAGTGTTGTCCTACAACAACAACCAATCCGATGTATAAAGAAATAAACAGAACTCTTATCAGTCCTACATATATTAATACAAAGTCACTATTCTGGTTAACTTATGTTGGAGACAAAATCAGTGGGTCTTAATCACAGAAGACGCCATACCATCACATATTGAAACACCAAATTTATAAGACCTTAACCCACACAGGGAAGAATGCCAAACTTAGGTCCAGGAGCAACACTCCACAGCCACCAAGTAACCAGTAGGCCAACCCTGGCCACAGCGTAGTTAGTACACATATGAAGATATATCACCCTCTGACCAATGCAAATGATCAAACCTAGCCATAGTCCGTCCTACGTCACACTATGTCAAGCATAAGGGAATATTCTGAACAGGGCTTATTGACAGCCGCCTGATCAGGAGCCTTTCATCTCCAACAATTAACACACTTTTGTTATTCACACACTCTCTAAAAGGGTGGCCTCTACTACTACAGTGGCCATAGAAAATGTCACTCCTGCAATATTTTGCCACATAGCCATAAGCCATGCAGCAATAACACTGGGTCAGCACAAAAAGAAGATCCCCCTTACCCTGTGCAAGAACCAGTCGATATACTCTTTAGTTGTAAAGTGTATATCTCTGCAACTAAAATTTTTTGGTTGCAGAGATATACACTCTGACTAAAAATATTCTAACCAGTCCTGAGACTTGCACAACAAAATTGTAATCTGGCCTGTCTCTCACCTTATCCCTAGCAACTACAGGCACAGTGGTATAAAAGTTTACTCAGAAATTCCTGAATTGTGAAGATTTCTAGAGCAAAGCTGGTCCATCAGATATGCACAAGTTACTGACTTGTCCACATCAAAATTACTAGAAATTTTTAGTAATTTTTGATATGGAACATCACTCCACAAAATTTTCTATCGAGTTCAGATATTTTCAGGCCTATAAATTTTCTATCAGGTTCAGATCTGGTGACTGCAATGTGAAATAGTTCAGTCCCATGCTCCTCCACCCACTGGGTGACCATCTTTGCTCTGTGGATTGGAGCACTGTCATCCTGAAAGACGGCCCTCTCTTCACAAAAGAAATGCTTGACCATTGGATGAAGATGATCACCCAGGACAAAATGCAACTGGCATCAAACTTGGCTTCAAAGAATGAGTTCACCCAAACTGTGCCACGAAAAAACATCCACACCATTATAGAATTGCCAGAACCCTTAACAGTAGGAAACAAGGAATCAGAGTTGTTAGCTTCCTTTGGTTGGTGTCACATGTGCACTTGTCCATTTTCCACAAAGTGTAGGAGGGTTTATTGGACCATATCACATTTCTCCACTGCTTGGATGTAGATTTACTTGAGCGTGTACAGAGAAGGGCAACAAGACTGGTGAAGGGAATGAAGGGATCCTCTTACCAAGAGAGGCTTAAGTTCTGCAAATTGCAGTGGCTGGAGACTAGGCACCTGCACGATGATCTGATTGAGGTATATAAGGCCTTGAATGGGTTGAGCACACTGAATTCTGATGGGATCCTTCCACTTGTTCAGATTACGAACCTAAGGGGACATAAATTCAAATTAAGAAAAGACAGATGTAGAATAGATGTGCGGAAATTTGCCTTTAGCCAGCGGGTGGTTAATTGCTGGAACAAACTTCCATCTGTCGTTGTGGAAGTTGCTAGGTTGAATAAATTTAAGGAGGAACTGGACAGGCATTTGGAGGCAATGGTGTGATTTTTTTTTTTGGCTGATGCTGCATAAGCTCATACGCTTGCTTTCTTGCATCACATGCCACTACTACTACGTCCTGCACTGAAATCTGTGCACAACCGATCAGCTGTTGCTCAACGGTTTTGCTTTTCACATCACACTAATGTTCCAACTTCCCAATTCTGGAGTATGCAGTTTTGCCCTCTGTTGCCTTTTGCAGATAATGTCTTCCCTTTAGATTCCCATGCAGACATGACCTGGGAAACTGTTTCTTGTGAAACACTGGCAAGGTCAGCTGTCTTAGTGACCTAAGCTCCTAAGCATGCTCCAACCATCATGCCCCGTTCAAAAATGGCAGGTCTTTTCTTGAAAAGATAAATACCAATTGCAGTTAGGCTGCGTTTATCTCTACAGACATAATGCTAAGCATGCTAGAATGTCATTTGCATATTTCATGCCTTTGTCAGTGGCATGTAGACACAACTGTTTACCATTAACCTAATGTTTTCTGCAAACCCTGATGTTTCCAATATTTAGATTCTCTAATTATTCATCACATTAGATTCTCTAATATTAGAGAATCTAATGTGATGTTATATTTGTGGGGAAAAGGTCCACAAAGTGTTCAACAAGTTAAGCATGTCGTGGTAGCTTCTGACATACACTATCAGTATATCTTGAAAGTTAGCAGCATAACTCAGTAATTATGACAGATAGTGCAAAATAGTTAATTGCAAAGTTGGAGAGAATTAGGCCAGGAATTCTTGAGAACATCAACAATTTAGTTGATATCCACAATCATTACTCTTTCAATGAGACCATTTGTGGCTTCACACATGTGAACCAAAATCTAGAACACTAGAGCAAAAGGCTATAAATTTGATTGTGGCATGTTTAAAGTGTAAGCCGCCTACATTATCCCCGATTGTATGCATAAGTCCACAAGAACAATATTCTACAGCAGGAGCGTCAAACTCAGAAGTGCTTGTGGGCCATACAAAGTTTTTGTTTGGGCCCACCAGCCCCAAAACAGGTTTTGGGGCTGGTGGACTGCACAACTGGCTCTAGAGCAGCTTAGGAATACTGAACGCAGCAGTGCAGAGCATATTACTGGCATTATTGAGAAATAATTAAATATTTTTATGTATTTTCCCCTTGTGCAAAAATACATGATCTCATCCATCAATATTTATAATGCTTGGTGTACAAGTTATGAATTATATTTTTAAATCTTATATTGGTGTAGTAAATCTTATATTTAAATATATATTTAAATCTTATATTAGTATCAGTGCCGGACCAAGGTATTTCCTCACCTAGGGCAGAAACATGTTTTGGCGCCCTTTACTAAGGATGTATATATTTTTTGTCTCATTGTTCTTCTGTTCTGTTTATGGACTAACAGGGCTAGTCCATACCTTAATCTGGCACTGATTAGTATTAAGTATCAACATTTGTTGTTATTTTCTTATAGGATTAATCCTGTTAACCTGTGAAAGTTGACAACATTTGGGGGGGGGATGCTCAACAGACATCAAAAGGGTCACATGCTGCTGCTGCTGGTTTGATATGCTTGCTGTACAGTAACTAGTTATGGCAAATAAAAGGAACATAATTAATGTAAAAGCCTAAAATTGCTTCTTTTCCCCAAAATACAGGCTTGGATTTATGTAAAAGTATTATGTCATCAGTGGTGCTTCAGGAGGTATATATCCATTCCTCAAATTCTTGCAGATATAGTGGGATGTAGCATATACTTTGGATTTCATATTGCATCAAAGAAAGAGAGAGACAAGGTGTTGCCACTCTGCAAAGATAAGCTGATACTTTAAAAAGTATTACAAAAATTAAGCACACTAAATATCCCTTGTATTATATTATTGTTGATAATCAGATTGCATAACAAACATCTAACCCATCTTAACATAAGTGATTTTTGGAAGTATTGTAAAATATTGAGTACCTGTTACAAGTCCTCCGCTAAGAGAGATCACAGTGGTTGTTGCTATACCTGCTAGTTGAAAAAGTGCTTGTGTAGATGCTGTCCTTTCTAAACCAGGTTCTACACTGGACAGTCTGGAATGCAGTTCTGCAAATTCAGTGCTATTTGCCAATGGAGCCCGAGCAGGATAAATGGTATAGAGGCTAGAAGAAGAAAATGATTACAGATTTTCAGTGATACATTACTGTAGCCAGATAATTAGTGTTTCATAATGACTTTAAATACAAGATTCTAGAATGCAAAATTCCACCTGTTTCAAATGTGAGAAAAAATGTATAACAATAAAAATATCAATGCGCTTGGAAATTATTACCTGGACCCATATTCATCTTCCTCGGCCATTGCAGCCATGATTACACTAGCAATTGCTGAAAGAATTCCAGGAATAATATGGAGACTGCTAATACCACATGTGTCATGAATGCGGCATCTATTTATAAGGAATGGCTAAAAGAGGAAAAGACATGGGAAATGTTATAGTTGCTTATTTTCAGCAGGGGAATGGAATTAGGGTAACTGCCTAGTATGGGACACTTGAAATCAAAACCATAAATATAAACTATTATAATTATTATTATTATTTTTTTTTTTTTTTAATGTGTGAAGTTCCCCAGGCTCGGTAGTTCTCTGAGCATATTCCTAAAACAGTATTAATAAAAAAAGTATATATATATATCCAAAGTTCCTATATAAATAGGAATATGTATATATATAAAACATATAATCTTTGGAGATATATATAGATATATATCCAAAGATCCTATATTATCCGCTGGGCAAGCGGATAACATAGAATCAAAAAAAAAAAAAAAAAAAAAAAAAATCAAGTGTTATTAAATAAGTCCCTGCATACATTTATCCCCAATCTTAACATCTTTCACATATGTAATTCTTAATACCAGCAAACAATAAATAGATCGATTAATTAATTAAAGTATAATTACGTTTACTGACAAACATGCTAAATTAGACCAGGGGGCACGCACAACCATCTACAAAATTATGTTGAGCTGCCGTAAGACTTTTTGTACCGACCACAGTCCACAACGGTTACAGGTAAATGCATATCGATTTTATATTGATGCATACCTGTTGGGCTTTGGGTCCCAATCCCAGTTTACTGTTAACACCAAATATTTTGGATTTCAGAAAATAAAAGAAAACACTTATAATCCGAATACCTAAAACTAAAAACTTAATATGATAAAGATCTAGTAAAACTGTTATTGGGACTACAGAAATGGGTATGCATGAGACATTCATTTAAATAAATAAATAAATTTTCTGTTTATACTCCGGGATGACCAAACAGTCAGAGCAGTTCACAAGATAGACATGATACAAGAAACAGCACCGCTTAGCAGTCACGGGCTTGAACCATTGGCTATCTGTCTGCTCAAAACCCCTGAGGAAGTAGTGGAGAGATGCCAGGTGAAAGAATGTAATTTTGTTCCCTAATTTTTCCTTAATCTTTTTCCTCCTTAAATTACCTTAATTTCTCCTAACTTTACCTTATTATTATTTCCACTAACCTATTATTGTCTTGTAATAATTCTTTTAGCAATTTAAATTTAAATTCAACATGTAACAATAGGCTAACCAACCACTGCTAGCACACCAATTGCTAGGCAGACAGTCAGGCCTTAATGACTGAAATGCCTCCTGCCCTAAATAAAAACCATAAATCAAATAAAATTTATGCACAATACTATTAATGTGCATATGATGTATAATTGTTAAACCAGCAATAGTATTAATGCCAATTAACATAAAAGTTTATCCATTACAGTGTTTCGCTGCATAAGGACCACCGCCATGCAAATCCTCTGCATTGGTTGATCTATCGGAGAATGGAAGGGTGGTTTGGTTCTTCGATATTTCCGCCTTTGCGATGTTTTGTATGACGATTGAAATACAGCGATTCCATGACCATTATTGGCCTCGTGGTCCTCTGTCGATATGGGGCATGATGGTCAGTCTATTTTATTTTAGTTTATTTTGATTTTGTTATCGTTTGGTAGTTCCTTTAACCCTCTTTGGGTGATATTTCACGTCTTTCGGAACTGGTACCTCTCGGGGGGGTACCGCTAAATTAAAAACTAATTGGCATTATCCTAAAATTTGTATAGTTTTTGTTAATTGGATTTAAAGATCGAAATTATATTAGGGTTTCTGGGCTACTATTTATATCTATTCTTTTTTTTTTTTCGTTCGATTGTTTATTTGGGTTATTTTTATGTTAATTTTCGCTCTACAGTTTTTGCCATACTACTGGCTTATGTTTTATTTAATTTAAAATAATGGATGTATTTCAGCTTCATATGGAGGAATTGCATGTCGCTGCCTCTAATGAATGCTTAATTATTTATTCATTTTATTATAATTTAACTTTATTTAATATAATTCAATGATAGTATATATATATATATATATATAGTAGTAATATAAAAAACTTTAAAGAAGCAAAATAAGCAGAACAAGGAAAATAAAAGTTATTGTATGTCTAATGCTCCAAAATGTGCAGTGCAGCGGCAAAGGAAGCAAAAGGATATAAATAAAGTGTCTGTGAAAATGGAAATGAAAAGTACACTAGGTGCCTGAACTACGAGAAGTTTAAGGGATAGTCAAAAGTGGAAGCAAAGTAGTGGTTAAACAGGTGAAAGAATTTGAAAAACATAGTACAAAAATGAACTGGGCCTGAGGAAGCAAGCAATATACAAAAATTTTTTGTACAAAAAATAAAAAAGCAATAAATAAGTAAATAACACTGTATTCAGATATGGGAGGGCAATTTTAGCAAGAGGTCAAATCAGGGGATGGCAAATATGCAAATCTGAATGTAGTAAATGAAAATATGATACATAGATGGGAAATTCATCAGGGGATTACTCCTGGCCATATATCAGGCACTGCATTTCCAAACTTGTCTATAGTATTAGAAAACGGGGAGAAGCAAATATGCGACCTTTATCGTAATACTGATAGACAAGGTACTCCCTATGCAGTGTAAAAATTAAGTTAATAATGTACTTCGAAATAAATACAAATTTACAAAAGTGTAGCGTGAAATATAATACAAATGTATGTGAGATACAGAAGGGGTGAAAGGTAATTAAATTAATGTGGTTAAAAAATAAAATTCAAATATAAAGCAGTGAAATTTGATCGAAAAAGTGTGGACAAGCAAATGGCATAGGGAATAGTAAAATTTTTGGGGGTGGGGAAGGGGAGAAAAATACTGTCAAAAGACGGCGAAAATAGCGCCCTCATATTATAATCCCGATTCGACCTCTTGGTAAAATTGCTCCCCTATCTGAATACAGTGTTATTTACTTATTTATTGCTTTGTTATTTATTTTTATTTTTTGTACAAAAAATGTGTATATTTTTGTATATTGCTTCCTCAGCCCCAGTTCATTTTCGTACTAGGTTTTCCAAATTCTTTCACCTGTTTAACCACAACTTCGCTTCCACTTTCGACTATCCCTTAAACTTCTCTTAGTTCAGACACCTTGTGTACTTTTCATTTCCATTTTCACAGATACTATTTATTTTGCAAATCACACATTATATATATTATTATTATTAGCAATATGGTGCAAGGAGGCCCGAGACTTATGCTGTACCAGCTAAAAAAAAAAAATAAAATAAGTTACCCTGAGAGAGAGAGAGGAGAAGGGAAGGGAAATTACCAAGGAAGAGAAGAATGATGTGATATCCAGTTGAGGACCCTGGATATATACAGGGTGTTTCAGTTAAACGTTTCAGAACTTCTAAGAGGGGTAGGGTACATCCTGACAACTCGAAATCATATAGCAATGTGGGGTCGGAAATGCTTTCCTGAAGCGGTGTTGTACACAGAAGCACCATAAAGAAAAGAGACTGTAAGTGAGAAATCGTTTTAATAATACATGAAAAGAAGCAAAAGGTACATGGATTAAAGTAAGTGTTTGAAGTTTCTTCCACGGGCTACAATGCACGCCTCACATCTCCGACGCATGGACATCCGAACATTCTGGAATACTCCAGGCAGCGTGTCCAGACACAGCAACCGGAGGATTATGCACCTCGTATTGCTTTCGCACAGTGGTACCTTGGAAAATGTGCTACAAATCCCCTTTTTCCTGCTGAAGTGTTGTTTTCCGATGAGGCATCCTTCACAAGGGAAGGAATTTTCAACACGCATAATGACCATATCTGGGCGGTCGAGAACCCGCATGCAATACGACGTCGTGCAGCACAGATTCGATTTTCGGTCAATGTATGGGCCGGTATTATGGGAGATCACCTCATCGGACCTTACCTGTTACCGTGTCGTCTAACCGGACCTATCTACTTGATCTTTCTGCAGCAAGTATTGCCACAACTTTTGAGAGATGAACAGATTTCTGCATCGACGCAACAGACAATGTGGTTCCAACACGATGGAGCCCCTGCCCATTATAGCGGAGATGTTCGTAACTACCTGGATGTCACATTTGGTCAACAGTGGATCGGACGTGGTGGTCCCGTGCGTTGGCCTGCTCGGTCACCCGACCTATCATGTCTTGATTTTTATTTCTGGGGTCATATGAAATCGCTAGTTTATGACACCCCTGTTGACAATGCTGAGGAGCTGGTTGCAAGAATCGCAGTAGCTGCCAAAGAAATTCGAAATTCGCCTGGAGTATTCCAGAATGTTCGGATGTCCATGCGTCGGAGATGTGAGGCGTGCATTGTAGCCCGTGGAAGAAACTTCGAACACTTACTTTAATCCATGTACCTTTTGCTTCTTTTCATGTATTATTAAAACGATTTCTCACTTACGGTCTCTTTCTTTTTATGGTGCTTCTGTGTACAACACCGCTTCAGGAAAGCATTTCCGACCCCACATTGCTATATGATTTCGAGTTGTCAGGATGTACCCTACCCCTCTTAGAAGTTCTGAAACGTTTAACTGAAACACCCTGTATATATAAGAAAGGATTTTATCGAAGAAATTCATGATCTTAATGGCAGTTGCGATACACATAGAATCCATTTCTGGTGTATGGAACTGTCCAAACTCTCAACACAGAATATGCAATGAAGTTCCTGGACACTATAAATGGAATGATCCCTGTCCAACCATGAGAACTTCCACACTGAAAATTCTGATCTTCTAATATACTATTCATAAATTATGCAGTGAAATAGAGGAAAAGGAATTAACTGAATATTACACAACAGGTTTTCATAAGATAATAAAACTCTGAATATTTTTAATGTCGATTAATTATGGGAAAGGGAATCAAAGTTATTCGTACTGAGTGTTACAGTATATAACAGAGCTATGGTGCTCAAAACGTTCTACGGTGATATCAATATTTGTCAGCGGCGGGAGTGCAATAGCACACGCTCTTTGAGTAGACCAGGGTTCAAACCCCTGACTGTAAATACCCCCGATCTGCCAACCAGCACTGGACTGGCATGGCAGATTAGGGTCCATTTCCCTCAGCATGAATTGTTGAGGAGGCTTCCATCCTGCAGTGGGTTGATAATGGCTGCAGTTTTTTAAGAGAAATTTACCTCAATATGATACGTAGAATACTTCTGTACAATGCTCTCCAGAAATTAAAACGAATAAAAGATTAACACAAAATTATTACAGTAAATAATCAATTGAACACAATTCGAAATTAACTAAAATTCAATAAACAGTTTAAAAAAAAAAAATCAGTTAAAGTTAAACGTAAATTTTGAAAAACGATTTTTCTTCCTGAAGCAGGCAATTGCTTTTCGATCGTGTGTCGTGATCACAGGAATGGAAATTATGGAGTGTGGGTATTTGTCCTCACGCGTGCACCTGAAATGGTGCGATTATTTCTCTTCGCTCATGCGCTCAAAAGACCACGAATCGGAAATTAGATATGGATGATGAACATTAATAGAGTTCTCATGTAATTTAATTTCGACAGTTTCTACAATTAAGAGTCTCGTATAATTACGTTGGACACTAAGTATTTTGGCCTCGTTAAATAAAAATGTATGTTTTTCGTTAATGGCACAAAAGTTCAATTCTGACGATGCTGAACGAGAAGCACGAACTGAGGATTCGTGCTGTTTTGAGCGAACAATGAGCGGAAATTCGTAGATCCTTTGGTAAGAAGAGTCGTAATCACTGCAAGAAATGTATACCAAGTCAATTATTTGTGTCACGAAAGAGGAAAGAACAGCGATCGTTCAGTATAGCGTGTAATATCCGTATTGGTCTGGCCACAATCTTAAATTCGGTGTATGGACTTGGCACACCCAGGGTCCTGAGCTGGATATCATCATATCTCTCTCTCTCTCTCTCTCTCTCTCTCTCTCTCTCTCTCATTCAGATTCTTTGGCTGGTGCAGCATAAGCCTCAAGCTTCCTTGCACCATATGGCTAATAATAATAATCTTTAAAGAATCTGTTAAGCTGCTTGTGCCGCTGTTCAATGTATGGGACAGAAATAAAGTATTTTTTGATGTTACTATTGTTTGTAGGTGTAGTTTTTTGTATCCTATTTTTAGCTTGTACCCCAATTCGGTTTATGGGAGCGGAAGGATAACTCCTGTTTAAGAATCTGCTGGTTAATATCTGTATTTCTGAGTCTAAAGCAGATTCCGTCGTAGAATATTTATACGCATTGAGAAACTGATTAAAGTTAATAGCTCCTTTGTAGGTGAACAGTTGATAACTGCTATAATGTAGAAGCATACCGATGTTCGTTAATTTACGATAGATGTTAAATTGGATTTTATTTGCGTCCCGAGTAAGCGTGAAATTTAGAAAATTTAATGACTTAGTATCCATATTTTCCCTCTCCAATGTAAAATTGAGTCTAGGATGAACATGCCACACTGCTCCAATTTGTGCAGCAGTCTTCTATGTGCAACATTATTAAACGAATGTAAAATGTCTTGAATAGTGCTACTATCAATAAAACCCAGAACATCGTTTAAATACCTCCCGTAATATGTGATAGAAAAGGCGTCAAATACGCCCAATCTTTGAGAGATAGACCTCCAATATTAAGCAGCTTAGATTCAGTCCCATTGGCAAACCAAACAGAAGTATTATACGTATCATATTGAGGTAAATTTCTCTAATTATTCTGCAAATAATTAAGTGTTAGAGGGAATAGGTATTCAAAAAAAGTTAAAAACCGCATTAAATAATTTGCTAATGGCCCCGTAAACTTCATTCCTGGGTTGACAAATTTCATCCTGCTAAATAGAACTCTTTTTGCATTCTCAAAATCCACCTTTAATTGTCTACTGTATCTTTTGAGTATTGGGTCACCCTCATTGTTCTATCAAAAATGATGGGCTGAGAGGTGGCAAATGAAGTTTAATATTGACAAATGTAAAGTACTACATATGGGAAGCAGTAACCCTAGAGTAAGGTATCAATTTTGTGGTACTACACTGACAGTGGTAGAGAATGAAAAGGACCTGGAGGTAATTGTGCAGGCAGATATGAAGTTTTCTGAGCAGTGCAGACAGTCTGCAAGAGTAGCTCATGGTGTCTTCTCAATGATATACAGGATTTTTTCTAGCACGGATAAGGAGGTGATTAATGATTATCCCCTTGTATAAGGCAATGGTTAGGCCACACCTTGAATACAATTCGAAATTAACTAAAATTCAATAAACAGTTTTAAAAAAAATCAGTTAAAGTTAAACGTAAATTTTGAAAAACGATTTTTCAAAAAATCGTATACAGGTCTGGAGGCCTCATTTTAAGAAGGATGTAGAGCTATTCGAACGAGTACAGAAAAGGTCAACAAGATTAGTGAATGGAACAAAGCGTAGCTCTTACGAAGAAAGGCTGTAATTTTGCAAATTACAGTGTCTGGAGACTAGGCACCTGATTTGATTGAGGTGTATAAAGCCTTGAATGGTTTGAGCATGCTCAATGCTGATGGAATTCTACCTCTTGCTCAGAATAATCGCCTGAGAGGGCATAAATTCAAATTGAGGAAAGACGGTTGTAGGATAGATGTGCGGAAGTTTGCCTTTATCCAGCGGGTGGTTGATTGAATCAATGCAGACAGTGCCCATTGGTTGCATTTATTTCTGTAGGTGCAAATAGAATGCGTTTGCTTAAATGAGAAGTGACTGATATAACACACAGCCGAACTTCTGATATTCCGTTAAGTTACATACTGAAGAGAGTCCAGGTATGTTTGAAATTATATATTATGAGCATATACAGGGTGTCTCAAAAATACACGGCATAACTTCAGAAATGAATTCTTCATATATAGACAATAAAAATATTTTATATCAACATAGTTCCGGAAATGCTTGGTTTCCGAGTTTTGAAGGTCTGTCTATGACACTTAAACTGTTCACATCACCTTATAGTAATTGTTCAAAATATCCACCTTCTGCCTGAATACAGGCCTCACATCGATGTCTCATGGACTCGCGAAGACGATGCCAAATTCCTGGCATGTTTCGTATCGTCTCATAACCTGCCACAATTCGATTGCGGAGAGTTTCCACATCACCTACCGGAGTCGAATACACCAATGACTTTAAATGGCCCCACAAGAAGAAATCTAGTGGGTTTAAATGAGTTGAGCGTGGAGGGTAAGCGCAGGGTAATCTGCTGGTGACAAGGCCTGTACCCGTTGCAGATGGTAAGAATACAGTTGATGTTCTCGCAACACTCTCCAAATAGTCGAACGTTGAACAGCCAGTTGCATTGCTATTCTGTGTGTGCTGATTCCAGGAGTGGCATGTACATCCAAAATCTCCTCCTCTACTTCAGGAGTCGTAGATCTTGGTAGCCCTCTGTCGGCAGCACGAGGTGTAAAGGTCCCATGTTCACAAAGGCGGCGATGGATACCTTCAAACGTTTTCCTGTCTGGACATCGTTCTGGGAACGTTTCGTGGTACAAACGACGAGCTTCCAGAGCATATCCGCTTGCTCCTGATTTGAGTACATGGTAGGAATGGAAAACCACCAGATTCTGTCAGTACCTTGTGATGAAGGAAATCACCTGCGGGAGATGAGACATTCCGGTTAATAACTCGGGAACAAAGCATTTCCGGAACTATGTTGATATAAAATATTTTTATTGTCTACATATGAGGAACTCATTCCTGAAGTTATGCCGTGTATTTTTGAGACACCTTGTATAATGAAATTTTTATTATAGAAAACCTTTTTGAAGGAAAATGGGCCATTTCAATAATAAAAGCAATGTGAAGAAGAAAAACAGCATCTACTGTCAAAAAGATAATAATTTTCAATAAAATAAAATTCTTTCTTTTCATGTTTTGTCTACTTTCAAATATTTATCTAATCTTTTAAATCTGTATGAGCTCTCTGATTATACGGGTTTAGGTGGTAACTTGGTCCAGGAGTTAGTTACTCTTTGACTGATGGTATTTTTTTTTTTTTTTTTTATTAAGACGGATCTTAATTTGATCCATCTTCTTTTGCATCATCCTGCTAAAGGTATAGCAATTGGTAGGCTGATAGTAAAGCCTTGCATAAGGCAGGCATTGATTAAAAATGCTCTATTAATAGAAAATACTTTCTAGGAATGCAGACATGCTGCCAGGAGAGAGTTCATGGAGTTTTGTCGATGATGTACAGGAATTATTCTAGCTGGTATAAGGAAGTGATTATCCCATTGTAAAAGGCAATGGTCAATCCACATCTTGAGTACTGCATATAAAGATTGTCAGGGCGATCTCATTGAGATGTTTAAGGATTGAATAAGTCAATGCGGATTACATCCTCTTGCTCAGACTTCACACATGTGAGGGCCATAAACTCATATTGAGGAAGGATGTTTCAGGATACATGTGGAGGCGTTTTCCATTAGCCAGCAGGTGGTTGATTGTTGGAAAAAACTTCCATTATTGTGGAAGTGGGTACCTTGAATAAATTCAAGAAAGAACTAGACAAGCTAATGATACGATTTCATGATTTTGTCAAAGCGATTTAGTCAGATTTCAGGTTTGGAGAGCTGGCTAGTTACTCCACTGGTTAGTTTTTTTTATCACTTGAAGAAATTTGTGGTCACACTGTATTATGTGGAAAAGCATTATTGTCACTTAAAATGAAGCAAGATCCTATGTGAAAAGTCTCACATGTGCGAATCTTTTTAGATTACCCAACCACGATATGGTACCTTTTCCTAATATTAGAGCAAGGGGAGCATGTTTCATGTAGTCTAGACACGAGATTTGGCTCAAGATGAATCTCCACTCATCCATAAAGAGAGCATGGGCTGGTTGTTATTAACTTCAAAAAGAAGTGCTCGTACTGTGAGGAGTCTCTAGCAGAAGGGGTCAACGGGAAATAAACTCTGAGCAATATCGCTTGGCATACTTTTTCATGAAGTCTTCTGCATGCAACCTGCAGACCGAAGTATATGAGGTTGCTGAGAGCTCTAGAGGAAGCTGTTCAACTGTCATCTTGTAGTGTGCCTTTTTAGACTTCACTCTTCTAGAGATATTTTAGCTCTTTGCTGACTTTGGACGTCTTAGAATCATCTCTCCTGTTTCTTAATATTGTTGCCATAATAAATACTATTCTAAACATGTTTAAAGCTTTTGTCACCTCGAGTTATGACTATACTGCCAGAAGTCATCAGCCGCTCCAAATAGTCAATGTTTAGAATGTTTTCCACAAAATAAGAAACGTAATCAGATGCATTTTGTACCGCATTAGATTTGAAATACGCAGTGCTCTTTTAGTGCTCCCTTTAATATCTCTCCTGATTTACACGTTCAGGATATTAAAATATTCTGTTGTCATTTTGATTTATCATGTTAAATTACATCAGGGCACCAATTTTCTTTTAAAATTTAAGCATTTACCTTAAAAAAAAACCTTATATACATTTACTTATATTTCGAACAGGCACCGGACACCAGAGTAAGGATCGGGTACAAAGATGAGACTAGGCTAAGAATAATGACAAAGGAATTGATGTAGGAATATACAGAGTGGACAGAAAGCATAGGATACCTACCTAGTAAAGTGCAAGTCCACCTTTTGTCCGGATAAGGGCAGTCACACGGCGAGGCATTGAGTCCAATAATTTACGAAAGCGTTCCATAGGTATTAACATCCATGTGATTACGCTGATATCGATGATACAATTCGTTGCTCGCCTGAGTCGAATTGTTTCAAAAACACAAATCCTGTCGAACCACGCAAGATGCCGTTAACTAGCAGAGAATCTGGCCTAAAAGATCAAGAAATTTCGCTCGCAGGCGACGGCCAAATTTCTAATGATGATAACGATCCACCGATTATCGGCTCCTATCAAATACCTTTGGAATTACTAAGAGAAAACAACAAATCCGCCTTAAATACCGTAAAAAAAAATGCAAGCACTCAAATCCCTGAATCAGGGGTGAAACTCTATGAGCATAAGTGTAACCAAACAGAGGATGAACTAACGTTAGGTGCAAAACGGAAGAAGAGAAACGATAAAGGACCAACTCAACTAAGAGTAACACAAGCTGAACACCCAACCATAGAAACATGCAAAACCAGCAAAAACAAAGGACGTCGGTTGGAAAGTGTAACTCACCGAAACAAGACTCAAATCTCAAAGAATGTTAATAAATATGAAAAAAAGATTGATGCACACACCGACACGAAAGAAACGTATACAGCCAAGGCACAGACAAAGCATACTTATGCCCAAATATTAAAAAGGGATATGGAAAATGGCGGCGACAAGGAGGAAGCGGATAACACAGACAAAATTGAAAGAATTTACTCTAGCAGAAAAAAAAACCGGAACCGAATCCTCAGCTACTAATCGGGGCTTCAAAAAACAAAAAGCTTAAAGTTATTCCAAAGCTCAAGGCTATATTTGTTTCAAGGTTGGCCCCGGACACAACTGAAAGAGAATTACAAGAATACGTTAACAGCTTTTGTAAGTCAAATGTTCAGGTAACCAAACTGAAAGCAAGGTTTCCACAGGAGTACTCATCCTTTAAAGTTTCATATAGTGAGGACAACGAAGCAAGAATTCTGGACACTAACAACTGGACTGAAGGAACACTGATACTGCCTTTCCTCAAGAATGTAAGTACAAGGACAAAATCAACAAACCCATCCTCACCTACGAATATTGAAAACGGAAATAAATAGCAACTACAGACAATCAAGAAAATACAGGAAAATAGGATTCCAGTTCGGCAAAATAAGAATAATTTACAAGATGATTTGCTATGTTACTATCAAAACGTGCAATGTCTAAACAATAGCAACTATAAAGACACCTATTCCCTGATATTACAAGAAGACTACGACATCTACTTTTTAGTGGAAACATGGCTCACTCAGGATGTTAAGGACAGTGAATTGGTCCCACCGGGCTTTGTTGTTATTCGTAGGGATAGACTGGATAAGAGAGGTGGCGGACTCATGATCGTCTGCCAAAAAGAGATTCCTATCTCAAAAATCAAAGTCTTGGCTAACATTGAAGGAATTTTTCTCCAACTGGGCAGTGGCTCTTATATCTGCTATGTTATGCTTGTCTACCTTCCACCACCTGTAGATAACACTCTTATGACGGAATTTGAGATCACTATCGACCAAATTCTTGATCAACATCTGGGAATAGACCATTTAATTGTTTTAGGGGACTTTAATATGCCACATGCCTATAATGGATGTAATGCCAATCCAACTAATGTCTGGACACTTAAGGGTAGATTTCAAAAAATTTTCATCTCCCTAAATTTGAATCAGATCTGTGAATTTCCAACTAGAAATGAAAACTACTTGGATTTAGTCTTCACCAACTTTCCTTTGGTGGTCTTTAAGCCAACTAATCTTTTCAAATCAGATCACATTCCTGTGGCTTTTTCCATCAAGAAGAGATCAGTTAAAAATACGGATTTAGAACAAAAACGGAAGCTCAATTTCAATAAAGTGAAATGGCCTGATATGAATTATGCATTTAAAAACTGTAATTGGGAATTACTATTAAAAATCAATGATCCTCAAGAAGCACTGGACTGCTTTTACCAAATCATTAATGAAGTAACTAACAATCTTGTTCCATGCTATAGTGTTCCTGATAAAAATTACCCACACTGGTTCTCTAAGGAACTAAAATCCCTACTGGCAAAAAAACGAAAAATGCATAGTAGGTTTAAGACAAATAAAGAAATATGCCTTTACAATAAATATTCCTCCTTAAGAAGACAGGTTAAAACGACATTAAAACAGGACTACAACAAATACCTGTGTTTTGTCGAAAGAAGAGTCTTCGAGGCAAAAGATATGAAGCCTATATTCAGCTATTTCAAAGCAAAAAATCAAAATGCGGCTGTAAACACGCTAGATATTCCCAGTGAATTGTCATCTTTGTCTGAGGCAGACTACCTTGCTGGCAGCTTTGAAGAAATTTACAAAACAGATACAGCAGATGACGGGATGGAAGGTAACGAAAATTTTCCTCTCAACTACATTGATACCCTAACAGTATTTGAAATAAACCAAGCAGAATTATTGAGTACAATCCACAGTATGAAAAAGGATCTCACACGAGGCCCGGACGGTATCCCTACTGTCTTATGGAAAAAATGTGGAACTACACTTATAAAGCCATTACTTCACTTAATAAAACTGGTATTTGAGAGTGGAATCTATCCAGTTCAACTGAAAAAGGCCATTGTTACCCCTCTTTACAAAAAAGGAGACCCATCCTCACCCAACAATTACAGACCAGTTTGTCAATTGAATACACTCTCAAAGATAATTGAATCCATTGTAATGAAGCAGCTATTTAACTTTATGAAACTTAATTTGTCAGATTACTCTCACGGATTTATCAAGGGTCGTTCCACCTGCACAGATATGATCTCGTTTGTTTCGAACATATCCCAGGCGCTTGACGAAGGAAAACAAGTCGACTCCATCTTCCTTGACTTAAGCAAAGCCTTCGACAAGGTAGTCCATCAGAGACTAATCAACAAACTGCATCACTATGGTCTCAGAGGACAAGCACTAAACTGGATTGAAAACTACTTGGAAGGTAGAGAAATGTCCGTGACATTTAAAGGTAAAACCTCATATCCTTTCAGTCCTGAAATTGGTGTCCCACAGGGTTCATCCTTAGGCCCGCTATTATTTCTTATCTACATCAACGACCTGCCAAGCACCCTTGGAGCCTACCAAATCAAAATCAACGTATTTGCAGACGACATAAAAATCTATAAAGCAATTCGCAGTACCAATGACTGCATCATCCTAAACGAAGCTCTTCAACGAGTTATTCAGTGGCTGAAGGAGAACAAAATGGCAGTCAATGAAAACAAGTGTGAGCTGATGAGCTTTGCTAATGCACACAAGAAAAACAAACTTAATTTTTCTTATTGTATCAACAACAAGGCAATCAAAAAAGTTAGTACAGCCAAAAATTTAGGTATCTTTATTAAAGAATCATTTTCCTTTGATGTCCATGTCTCTAACATTGTAAAGGCAGCTAGCAAAAAACTAGGTTTCCTGAAAAGAATTAACCGAGACTTCAATCAGTTGGCACTTTTCATCTTTCTTTACAAAATCTATGTTAGGCCAGCCCTAGAATTTGCCTCACAGGTCTGGTCCCCACATGTTGCGTACCAAAAATTAGAAATTGAAAATATTCAAAAGAGAGCAATCCAGTACGTTTGCTTTAAAAGTGGCCTTGAATACTATGAGAAATCCTACCAAGAGTGGTGTGTATTCTTTGGACTCGAAACGCTGGAAAAAAGAAGAGATAAAGCCGATTTACTCCTTCTTAACCAACTATTAAATGGTACCCTGAATTGCCCTCATCTCGTCTCACAAATAAATTTCAACGCTCCGACAAGAGCGCTAAGAAACCATCCACTGCTGAAACCATCCTATGCGAGAACAAATTATGGATACTACAACTTCTACAACAGGACTGCAAGATCAATGAACAAAGCAAATATTGAGATATTTGGTACCCCCGGACACTTCAAGAGGCAACTGAAATTGCTAACCTCATCCGGTACCTGACTTAAAATAGACTCTTCTTTTAAGTTCTAAGACTGATTGTGTGTGAAGAAATACCAGTGCTCTGCCTGTTCACTTAAATAGGACGGATGAGTCCTTTTACTTATTTAGTTTATTTTATCTGTACATATACTTTTTTCTTTACTTTGGGAAATGTATACTCCAAGCTTTTTGAAGCTATGTAATAATTCTTTGTAGCTGCACCCTCAGGCACGTTGTTTGCTGTTTTGTAGCTGTTAATAATAATAATAATAATAATAATAATGCTTGCTGCGCTGCTGTCCATAATTCTGTCGCATTCCTGGGTGGAGGATACAAAGCGCTAATGGACATTTCCACAGCATCCACAAAGATGCTCCACATGGTTCATGTCTGGTGAATGCGGATCCACTCCATGGTGGTAAAATCTGCGAAATGCTCTTCGAACCATGTTTTAGTTACCACGGCTCTGTGGGGAGTCGCATTGTCCTGTGGGATGGACACGTAACCTGGGCATTCAGAGATGGGTCTAGACGTACCAGAAGTCCCAACATGTGCCAATTGAACACGCCCCAGACCATTACCGACCGTCCGCCTGCCTGAACAGTTTCTTGTTGACATGACGGGTGCATAGCTTCGTGCAGTTTCCGCCAGATACGCACCCCACCATCCACTCGAAATAACAGGAAACGGGACTCATCGGAGACTGGGAGACACGGCTCCAATTATCCAAGGTCCAGTGCCGATGTTCTTTCGCCCAGTTGAGGCACAGATTCCTGTGTCGTGCACTTTTGCACTTTTGAAGCAATGGGACTTTTGGTGGGTTAGCGGCTCCCATAACCTATTCCGGCTAATGATCTCGTGATGGTCTTGGTGGAGACGTTTCTGGCTCCTCCCTCGTTGAATTCGGCAGTGATTTGTGCCACTTTCGCTCTCCGGTTGGCTGAAACAATGCGAAACAGATGTCGACGGCCACGTTTATCCACCACTTTTTTCCGCCCACAGCACTGTCTACGATAATATGTTATTACGAAAATTGTGTATTCCCGACACACTCTTGATACTGCCGAACGGGGATAGTGCGATTTCTGTACCACTTCCGCGATAGTGACCCATGCGTCGGGCACCCACTATAATCCCTTTTTCAAAGTCTGTTAACTCATGACGTTTATCCATACTAACATCGAATTACCGTCTACGTGAATGCAATGATGCAGTATACCTATATACCTACCAAGCAGTGGATTCGTCCACTAGCTAGAGGGGTGACAGCATCGCGTTGCCCAGGAACCCCACGAATCTGTCCTTTCAGTGTACAATATAGCTATGGAAAGGACAGATTTTGGGAAGAAATCTATTACTAAAACGGATGGCGAGGCAGGGCCCAAAATGGAAAATTTCACGACACGAAACACTAATTAATAAAATATCTTATTTTTAATAATCAAATATGTTTATGACACTATCCATAGGAGTAATCAACTGGAAGAGCATTCCATAATGTCCAAGGCCCGTGGTGAAGTTATATAAATTTTTTACACAATCAATTTCAAGTAGGTAAATGTTTCATAAAACTTCAAAACATGTATTTTCTAATCCTTCAGAAAATACATTGTCCTTAACCCCCCCTCTTCTTTTCCGATTTGGCTCCATATGATTTCTATTCTCAGTACCAAAAAACCCATCTGCATATTGGTATAAGCTGAAATGGACATACTTTTGCCTTTCGAGTGGAACTCTAGCACGTTGAGGGCACTAAAATATATCAGCAAAGTATTCCAAAAATGCCCACAGTTCTGGAAGAATAGGACGGCTTCATATAGAGCCGTCTAATGTAACTATTTTGCAAGGGAACAATTTGGAAAGTTCGATTGTAAAACGCTTATAAAGTCATTCCCAGCGCTTTCTCACCACGTCTCATGTATTTGTAGTTTTATGTGATCTCAAGAGGGGATAAGGTTAATTGGCGAAAAAAAAAATATACAGAAGCGGTTACTGACTAAAAAAGAAAAGTAATTAATAAGAAACTTATTCCATGGATAAAAAATAGTTATGAGGATGGGAATTGTGAGACTGAGAGTGTTGAATAGGTCAGAAGCATAAGAGAATGCTACTGTTTCTTAGAAAAATTTAATTAATATTTATAGGAAATAAGTAAAGGTAATATAAATACTGATGGTGGGAAAATTGAGTGTATTGCATTTGAAGTTGGTATGACACAAATTTCTTAAAGTGAAGAAGATTTGCAGAATAATTGAGGTAACTATGGGTGGATGAAGATGCATGTGATATGAGCATAAGGATCAGCAGGGAAGAAATAAAAATAAATTAAGAAAAAGTCTTAGCAATAAACAAAAGAAACTTTAATAGCCGAAGTCAGATTCTAAGTACATCAATGAAAATGCAATTCCGAAAGCTGCTGATGGAATGTTTTATACGAAAATAAAATAATGATTAAGACTTAAAGAGAAACATTATCGGACGAACAACAAAGTAACAGATAAAGCTGTCTGTAAAACATCTACTATTTGGGAATCTCTGGCAGAACATGTGATAACAGTTATCTACTTTCTGTTACATATATTGGTATAACTAGTAATATCAAAGCATTACCGTTAAGTACTGAAAACTTAAAGCTGATATGCATCCTGCTACAGATCCAATTAGCACTGCTCCATAAGGATATACCATAAGATTTGTAATGGCACCCATGGCAACTCCACCAGCAAGGGTAGCATTCTGAACGTGGACCTGCAAACAAAACAAAAAAAATCAAAATGTAGCCTTAGTTTGCATTTAAGATTGAATATGCGCCCGCATTATGACTATATACACCGTGCTGCCACTTTATTAGGTACACCTACCTAGTAGCGTGTTGAGCCTTTTTTAGCTTTCAAAACAACCTGAATTCGTCTAGGCATGGAGGATTGAACAAGATGCTGAAAACGTTGTGCAGCAATGGAGTACCATGCAGACATGAGTGTGTCACACAGTACCTTTGCATTCGACGGAGATGTAGGCCTGCAGCGAACAGTCCTTTCCAGCTTATCCCAAAGATGTTCAATAGAATTGAGATCCGCGTTCTGAGCGGGCCACTGCAGCAAAGAAAAGTCATTGTCATGTTCCTGGAACCATTCCATAGTGATTCGGGCTTTCTGCACCGGTGCATTATTCTGCTGGAAGTAACCATCTGACTGAGGATAAACTGTTAACATGAACGGATGCACTTGGTCAGCAACGATGTGGCATTCAGATGTGAATCTATGGGTATCAATGGACCCAACGTGTGCCAAGAAAACATTCCCCACACCACAAAACTGCCCCACCACCTTGCACAGTAGTCCTCAGACATGACGGGTCCATGGATTCATGTTTTTTTCGCCAAATTTTGAGCCTTCCATCAACACGATGCACCAGGAACTTCCACTCGTCAGACCAAGCAACTGTTTTCCAATCCTCGATAGTCCAGTGCTGGTGTTGCTGTGCACAGGAGGCGTGCTCTCTTGTTCTTCGTTAATAACAAAGGTACGCGATGTGGCCGTCGGCTGTTGTAGCCCATTCGCGACAAAGTGCGACTTGTGGTCCGTTGTGATATTTTGTTCTGCGCACCAAGGTTATATTCTGACGTGATGTGCGACATTGCGGCCCGTCTGTTTGCTTGCACAATTGTAGCCATCCTCTTCAGACCTCTCTCATCAACAAGCGATTTTCTTCCACAGGAGTGCCGTTGAGAGGATGTTTTCTGTTCGTTGCACCATTCTCGATACACCCTTGAAACTGTGGCGCTTGAAAAGTTAGGAGAACTGCCTTTTCAGAGATGTTTTGTCCAACACGTTTTGCACCTACTACCATGTTACGTTCGAAGTCCATTAGATCACTCCTTTCCCCCATTCTTGTACTCTTATCTGATACTAGAAAGATTGTTCTGCTGCATTTATATCCACAACTGTGGCCATGTGACTTGCAACGTTGTGGGACAAACCATTTGTGTACACAGCAGGGGTGTACCTACTAAAGTGGCAGCACAGTGTATATTAAGAGTAGGTGTTATTTGAGTTTAAATTTGAGACTAAATTGAAATAACATTTTAAATACTTCGTATGTACTCTTCGCAAACAGAGCAAACCATTGCATTAGCAGAAATATTTCTCTGTAGAAAGCATAAATGATGTAGACCCATCTTAACTTTCATTTTTATGTATAAATATGCGGATGTCTTGAATTACCAACCAAAGTTACGGACTAAGTTCAAAGATTTATCACTCAAGGCTTTTCGAAGTTTATGAGCTCATAGAAAGATTACATTTTGTAATTATAGCTGTAATAAATCATATAAGAACACATCTGTATTTTAACGATTCCGCAAATATGGGACATCACAAAGGTCACCAAACACGAGATTTCTTATATGACTTTGAGAATATATTTCGAAAGTCTTTTAATCTCATTTATGAGTTTAATGTGGATAGAGAGAAGTATATTTCACTTTCTCATGGCTTGTCCAGCTCAGTGATAACTAATAATATAAGAGTATCAGTGTTTAAATTACTGATACTGTAACATCCCCTTACTACCTGAAATCCTTTACTTCTTCCTCTATGTACATTTTATTAAAAATTGAGTCCTTACCTTATTTTTTTATTTTTGATTTTAGAATCTAAAAGAAAATCTTTACTCTTTTATTTTTTAATTAAATGGCAAATGTAGGCTGAATTTCAAAGAGAATGTCCATTCATGGTCTGAAACACTGGGTTAGGGAAAAAGTGACTAGAGCAAGAAAAGTCTCTGGAGATTTAAAGTGTAGCAATCGGGTTGCCCAGTATGATCCTTTCAGAAATTTCCCAGTCTACTGTATACCAGATGATTTCATAATCTTTACTGAGCAGAGCTCAAGCTAAGAAAGGCAGCTTTTTAAAGTAAGTTTCATTTATGCACAGAAATATTTTTATTGAAGATTGAAGCACAGGTTTTTTTTTTTTTTTTTTTTGAGGTGGTGTATGATATAAAATCATCTATTAGCCCTGTTATTTATTTATTGAACAGCACGTTTCAGATCTATGTCCATTAACTAAGTGCAGAACGTTTACATTCAAATAAAACTTAACATTCTCAGCAGGAACTTTGGGAAATGGGGCCCATGTTAAGTTTTCGTTTAAAATGGAAGATCCAATAGAGAAACAAGTTTATGTTACTGCAACAGGATCTAGAAAAATTAGGCAGAAGGGCTGAGAAATGGCAATTGAAGTTTTAACATTGGAAAATGTAATGTATTGCGTATGAGTAGCAGTTACCCCAGTGTCGTACCAACGGTGTCGTACTATACTCAGGGTAGTGGAAAGTGAAAGACCTGGAGGTAACTGTTCAGTCAGATATGAAGTTCTCTGAGCAGTGCAGACAGGCTGCCAGGACAGCTCATTGGGTTTTGTCAATGATATAGAGGAATTTTGCTAGCAGATATAAAGAGGTAATTATCAATGGTCAGGCCACATTTTGAGTACTGCATACAGGTCTCGAGGCTTCATTTCAAGAAGGATGTAGCTCTGCTGGAACGAGTATACAGAGAACGGCAACGAGTTAGGTGAGAGGAACAAAAAGGGTGCTCTTGATAAGAAAGGCATCAGTTTTGCAAATTGCAGCGTCTGGAGACTAGGCACGTGCGAGGTGATCTGACTGAGGTGTGTAAGGATTTGAATGGATTAAGCAATCTTAATACTGAGGGGATTCTTCCTGTTGCTCAGAGTATGCATATGAGGGGACATAAATTCAAAATTGAGGAAGAACGGTAGTCAGCAGGTGGTTGATTGTTTGAATAAACTTCTATCTGTTAATGTGAAAGTCCATAGCTTAAATAAATACGAAGAACTTGAAAAACTATTGGAGGGAATGGATAGGTGAAATGGAAAGGGGTTTTTTTGTTGATGTTGTATACGCTTGCTTTTCTTCATTATTTGCCATTACTTTTGCTAAAGCTAATTAAATGTTTATACAGAAGTGATATCGACCCATATAATTTTTACGAGAAAAAAAAAATGGAAATTTCAAGTCAAATTTCAACCCCTTCCCACCGTCGTACATAAACGATGGAATTTAATAGACATAAATGGCTAAGAAACTTCGACACAAATTACGGTCGGTCCTTCGGGATGACCAAAAAAAACCAAATTATGATCCCCTGTAAATGATTACATCTACCCATCTATTTATTTTGTCTGTAAATTGCGTGTGTTCTCTGCATCTGTAACCTGTTTGCTTGTAGGAAAAACTCAGTTTGTGGGGGAAAACCTTGCTATCTACGTCTAAGACCGACTAACTCAGCCATGGAGTGAAAAAAAAGCCCACTAAAGTTCCTCGCGTGATCGACGGGATTCGAACCAGCATTTTTCCACTGGGTGTGGGGAGGACGGTGACGACACCACTGTGCTACCACGCAGACCCTTCGGGATGACCAGAAGACATAGACACATTTATATTTTTGATTGGAATTTGTTTATGTGAATTTGTTGTTGAATTTATCGTTGAATTTGTTTATGTGAAAAAAATCCTACACCATCGCCAGGGCCAGGGCCAAGTTTAGGCAAAGTCTGTTAGAAAATTCTTCTGTCTTTCATGAAAATCGAATCCAGAGCTTTTTAATTGGCGGTAACCGGGGGAACTGTGAAACCACCACGGAAGACAATGTCGCATTAAATAAAAGTTAGTAATATAGTATTTACCATGCTGAACTTCCCTTTGTTATCTAGAAAGGAAGATACTGCAAACGTTACCACACAGCTTGCGGCCAGGGCAAGATAATTGTTCACAATGCTACGATGTTGAGATATGCCACTAAGGAGAGACGAATTGAAACTTGGCCAGAACATCCACAAAAACAGCGTTCCTACGAAAAATAGAATTAAATGGTATCAAAGAAATATGCAAAAAAATAATTTCTTATTATACAAGTAGACAACATGTAAGACATACGGAAACAAATATTATGAAGATTCCGTTAAAAGTGTAATGGCAAATCTTGGTTATTTTTCGAAGCAATAAGTAACAGATAGAATAATAGCAATACATACCAGCCATTGTGAATAAATTTGAGTTATAATTCGTTGATTCATTCGGGTGATATTTGGTCTCTTTTCTGTAGAGAATAAATGACATACCCAAGCCATATAAACCAGCAAAGAGATGTAATGTTATCGATCCGCCTGCATCTGTAACCTGGACAAGACAAGATGAGAGAGAGTCACTAATTTTAAACTTCTAACTTCCATACAAAATTATTTTAGGGTTACAATAGGTTTTAGCAATCAACGACGTACTTTTACTAATGGATTGTTCTTTTTTGCAGAGGGCTGTTAAATAAAGAATGATCATAATTTTTTTTTCACAAAATACTTTTATTAATCATCCATATTTTGATGGTCCTTTTCAAAGTAGCCCCCATTTGATGAAATGCACTTACTCCAACGTTTCTGTTATTCTTCAAAAAAGTGGTGGAAGCCAATTTTGACATGCGTTTGAGAATCGCCTCCGATGTTTTTACTTTTAACAGCTGGAAACGTTTTCCTCGCACCTCCTCATCCAACTTTGGAAATAAAAAAAAATTTGCAAAGTGCAAGGTCATGGCTATAGGGTGGATGGGGAACACATTTGACATTAATGCTAGAGTCTCCAATTGAGACGGTACGAGGTTTACTGGGACTGGCTCACCTTCCAGTGGTGTGGACGAGTATCCAGAATCATCTCTCCAGGTGACTGATGCTTCTGAGTGACCAAGTGGCCACACCAACACAACGGAACATACATAAACCCACACTACTCTCATATATGGTCCTTTTACAGTGGTATTTTCTTCACAGAGATTCGAGGCGGAGTTGAATTGACATTCTAGGAGACGCCCCTTGCAGAAACCATGTTAACATGTGCAGAACCTCACCATCTTCAGTAACCATCCATTGCTGTTCATAACAAACCTCCATGCGAACTTGCTGTTGCTCAGATGAGAGTAGTCTTGGAACACAGCGTGTACAAACATGTATCATGTGCAGATGGTCACGGAGAATACAGTGCGTGCTACATATTGATATTCTCAATATCTCTACCAGTTGCCTTACTGTTATACAACGATCTTCTCACACGATTACAGAAACACTGTTTATGGTTTTTGTAGCGACAGCAATGAACCGTCGATTTTTGTGATAGAATCATGTCAATCTAAACCACCTCGAGCTATGCTATAAAGAAGCATAGATTCAGCATAAGTCTCTTTTAACATTTTATATGCTTCAGCTGATGGTTTTCTTGAGATGGAAACAAAATTTAAGGGCAGGATACTGTTCCTCGCGTTTCACGTCCATTGTTACGTAGGCGGACTTCCAAGGTCACACCATGCTCAAGTTTTGTTTGTTTGTTATTTGGTTTTTAGAAGCATTAGCAACTAAGGCCATATTGCGCCGGGATATGCGGTGGTCATTCCCTGACCTTTCTGCATCCTCCGTATTTGGTGGTCACGGGCTCGAACCCCTGTCTAATCAAGAAGCGTGTGCTACTCACTGCTGCTCCTTCCCACCTGGCTACGGAGGCGCCCATGCTCAAGAGTCACCTGCGCAGTTGCTATGTGATGCAGCTTGGTTTGGTCTTAAAAATCCGCAGTTCAGCTAGAAATAGTAAGCGGTACGGTTGTTCAAGGAAAATTATGATCATTCTTTATTCCAATGTATCTAAAAGTACATTGGGCAAAAGCTAATAAGTTAAAGATCCTTAGATTACTTGTACATACGTTACTTTAATGAAGAGTTTTTCATCCTAGAAGTACTTACTTTTAGCACAGCCCCGCTCAAATGGGAATTGCATTCATAGATGGCAATTTCTATAATTGCCATGATGATCAAGTGTAAAGGACTAACTTGGCCGAGAACACCTCCTACGGCTATAAGAATGCTAGCAGCAGCAAAATCAGCTCCAATCATGCTGTAAATAAAGAATGTAACATTTTATTGGGTTCCACACAAAAAAAACACCACATTTTAAAGCAATTACTGTGAATCATTTCAATTTCTGGATAGTATTAAGTTACAGTATTTGATTTCATATATCTGTTTGTTGAAAACTGATTTAAACGTATTGGTCCATCTCAGTGTGAGAAATTTTCTATAAGAGATCACTCTTATAGAAACAAAACTTCGATTAAGTAAGGTTCTTTCTCTCGGGGCTTTCCGACACTGTATGGAAGGATGATCTGCTGGAACAGGTGCAGAGAAGGGCAACCAGATTGGTTGCCCTTCTTACTTTGCTTAAGTAAGAGTATCCGAAAAGGATACTCTTACTTAAGAAAGGCTTCAGTTCTGCAAATTGCAGCGTCTTGGTAAGTTGAATGTTGAATGATCTGCTGGAACGTGTGCAGAGAAGAGCAACTAGATTGGCGAATGGCCCAAAAGGATACTCTTACCTAAGAAAGACTTCAGTTCTGCAAATTACAGCGTTTTGAGTCAGCAGAATGTTGACTGATCTGCTGGAACAGGTGCAGAGAAGGGCAACCAGATAGGTGTAGGGCCCAAAAGCTTACCAAAATACTCTTACCTAAGAAAAGGGTCTTGAGTAAGTTGAATGTTAATGGTATTCTTCTACTTGCTGAGACCACACACACATATGAGGGGACATAAATTCAAGTTGAGGAGGATGGTTGCAGGATATGTGCGGAAGTTTTCTTTCAGCCAGGGGGTAGTTGATTGTTGGAACAGGCTTCCATGTATTGTGGAAGTGAATGGGTTGAATAAATTCAAGGGAGAATTAGACAAATTCTTGGAGGGTACGGATGGGTGTTGAATTGTGTTTTTTTTTTTTTTTTTTTTTTTTTGGCTGATGCCTATATAAGCTCGCTTTCATGCATTATTTGCCATTACTAACTACTACTACTACTATATAATTTTCTAATGACAACAGCAAAATTGGCATAACCTTTCCGTAATTACAAAAGAAATTAATATCGATTAAAGAAAATAATTTCAGCATCAGCAATTTAGTTGTATCACCAGCCTTGGAAGCGATGGCAGATCTTTTTTTAAGGTATTTGGAATTTTCGCTGTGTCTGCTTATCGGATTTAGTCTATGTGTGCCACAGAACATCTTTGGCCTTCTCCTGAGGTATCCTCACAGGTAATATAGTGGGTATAATCACCATCCTTCCCACTTCGGGTGGAAAAAGGCCCTGGTTTGATTGCTGTTTTTACTCCGTGGTTGAATACAAATAAAAAATAACCTATTTCATCAAAGAACCAAATATTCAAACACTGCATCGTTAATTTTTGATCTCACTCTTAGATTAGAAAAATATTTTTTAATTTACTTATAAAGCTTAGCGTAGACATTTCTGTTATCATTAGAAAATTATAGAGTAATAGTAGTAGTAATGGCAAATAATGCAAGGGGTGGCTACAATAAAAAATAAAGTAAACTGTGTCTTCTGGCTAGCACAGTTTTACTCTCCATATCAGCGGTTAGAAGAAAATTTACATAAAGGAAGCATAAAGAAAATTTACATAAAGGAAGGAAGTTGTGATCCCTATTTGCAATTCTTTATAACAGTGAAAAATTCTGCCTTCATTCATTTTACTAACACCTCAGCGCAGTTCCACAATTAGACACCTTAATCAGATCCCTTCTAAGGTGTCTGGTTGCCAAACTGTGGCCCACATAACTGAAGACTTCTCGTACGATCGCAATTTTGCCGATATCACGATGCCAGTTGCCCATATTTGGACTCTTTCAAGAAGCTGAATGTCTTTTTTAAGATGAGGTCACCATACTTGGACACAATATTCCAAATGCGGTCAAACAATTGCCTTATACAGTGGGACTATGAACTCCCTATCTCTATACGATATTGTTCGATAAATCATCGATAGGACACCATGAGCTTTCCTAGACGTCTGTCTGTTCGCACTGCTCAGAAAATTTAATATCTGCCCGTGTCCCAGATCCCTTTCTTTTTCTTCTACTGTTTTTAATTCAACTTCACGAAGTGTATGAGTTATTTTGGTGTTGCTGTTCCCCAAATGCACCTTGCATTTCGCTTCACTAAAACATAGCTGCCACTTTTCATACCATTCTTGAAGCCTATTCAAGTCATCCTGAAGTATCTTTGCTTGGCAATGATCATTAACGGCTCTTCCAATCTTTACGTCGTCTGTAAATTTTGACATCACGCCCTTTATCCCTTCGTCGATGTCCTTTATAAAAATTAGAAAAACTCAGTTGATCCAAGAACCGAACAAAATCTCATTTTACACCGATCCGAAGAATATCCATTAATGACAAACCTCTGCTTTCTGCCCAATCCTTGCAATGGTACAGCACTTTATTTTATTCATTAACTAAGATAATTAAGAATTGAAACCAATATAGTTTTTCAGTAAGATGGAACACATTTCCACGTCTCTCGGAATGTTCGACAATTCTTAAATACAGAACTGCCAGTGTACGAATATATACACAATATTTTGTTCGTAGCAGTGAACTACAACAGTAGTGTAAAAGTCATCGATTTAATTGTATCTCATATTGTGACTACCATCACAACGAGTTACCATGATATTGCACTACCTCGAATATTGTCACTTATTATTGGAGGATATCACCACCCACACTGCACCGTTTGAAAAATGGTATGGGATAAAACACTGTGTTATCCATAAACTTAAGCAAAAAGGTGTAAGAAAGTGATAGTAGGAGAGGAAGAAGAAATGCCGTCGAAAGAGGAAAGTGATAGTTACTCCTCACACACTCACTGAACTAAACCACTCAAATCCCCCGAATAGGTCACGCTTCCCATTAGGGAAGACTGTTGTTACCTATTCGCGGTAACGAGGGCCCCCATCAAGACCCCTCCTCCAGACGGCACCATTTCAAGGCTTATTGGCCTATCCTCTGTGGATGGGTAGGTATCCTGGTGTTACAATCATGACAACCCAGTTGTGAAGTATAATTTCACAATATGAGAGACGCCAAATGGTGTACATAGTAATAGTACTAGAAAAATAAACGCAAAAGGCGTAATAAACTATGAATTTAAAATTCACTACAGAACTGCCAGTGTATATACACTACTACGAACAAAATATTGTGTATATACACTGGCAGTGCTGCAGTGAATTTCAAATTCGTAGTATTACGTTTATTTTTCTAGGACAATTTTTGAAGGAAATCTTCCCAAACAGATGAATCGACAGAGGTGGACCTTTGTTCGGCCAGCTCGCTTGTCCGATTTGTCCACATTGGACTTATTTATATGGTTTACTCCTCAAAACCTCGATCTTTAAACGATCTTCCTATCAGTATGAACAAATGCAATTAATACTGTAACTGAAACACAACTCGAGTGTTTCAGTTGCCTGTTTATGAAATTGTAAAATAGTACTACACTTTGTATCAGAGCGATGGGGGTTATGTTGAATCTTAACAATCTTATGATTACATACCATAAAACTAAAATAATTTACTTTTCTAGTCTCTCTATACATTAAAAAAGTTTTTTTCCTAGTGATATTATTCGAGCCAATGGGAGATATGGGCGAGGCAATTACGTCACTACAAATGCAATTAATTATTGACAACTGCCTCAATAACGTTCATCAACCTTGTGCACGTGCTTTTCTGTCCAACATTCGATGTTCCATTGTAACCATTTTTTTTTTTTTTTTTTTTTTTTATATCTGTATAGTTTGTAAATATTTTAGTCCTGCTCTTTCGGAATATTTCTCATGCATTATGGAACTCGAAGCAAAAGGCCTTTTCCTAAGTGACCTATGTAAACT
Source organism: Mastigoproctus giganteus (assembly GCF_048544385.1). Lineage (NCBI taxonomy): Eukaryota > Metazoa > Arthropoda > Arachnida > Uropygi > Thelyphonidae > Mastigoproctus > Mastigoproctus giganteus. The sequence goes on from NC_143583.1 coordinate 21,038,579, forward strand.
CAGTTAAATAATTACATAGTGATATTTATTCGACTTTTAGAATGTATAGGTAAATAATTACATAGGTAATTTCCTGATTAGATATCGATCAGTGCGTTTCGACAGGTATGCCTTTTAAGTAGAAAAGATTTGACTTACTCCGTATACCTCTACATTTTACATAGAAAAGCGTGTGCGGGGGGTTGAGCGAGCAAAGCTGTAAAATGCACTAGGGGACGAAGCCCCCTAGTGCATTTTACAGATATGTTCCGCAAGAAATTTAAAAAAAAAAAGTCATTGCAATTTTAACGTGCACAAGGACGTTACGGGCACACTGTGTATTGAGCAAGAAGTATTTTCACAAGTCTGCACAACCTACATGATATTGAAGGCAAATGAACGCATACCTCAGTATATCGATGGGAATTTTTCCATGATCCATATGCCAGATATTCTGCATAATGATTGACCACTGGATAGACATCGCAGCTAACAACAGGTTCATACCAACAGATGAGTATCCGTACTTCTTGAGGAATGTTAACAAGAATCCAATGCCGAAAACCACCACCACATGAACATCCTGAAAGACTAAAACAAATGTTTTTTTCTATTTTTTTTTTTAATTACAGAAAGGATTTGTAATCAAAAGAGAGAAATTTAAAATTATACAGTTTGCACATTTTCTTGCCACACGAGGCTTGCCTTTCCATTCATTGTACAAATAATACAGGTGATTTGTATTATCCCTATCAATATTAATCTGTTAATTAATAATTCTTATTAATATTAATCCATTAATTGTTCAGAAAACACAATGACACAGGTCGTGGTGTTTTTCTATACAATGTGAAGCCCTCGTGGGAAGCACAGTTGGTAGAATCAACGTCTTCCCCGCACCAGGTGTAAAAGACCAGTGTTGGAATCTCGTCAATGACGTAAGGAATTTTTATGGGCCTTTTTCACAAGGCCCGAGTTGTTTAGGAGCATCAGCGACTAAAGCCATATTGCCCCATGTTTGTTTGTAAATTGCGTGTGTTTCGAGGTCGATTTTCTGTTGCTGAACAAAAAACCCGAGTTTTCAGGAGAAAAAACCATGATACCTCCACCTGAGATCGACTAACTCAGCCACGTTGTGATAAAGGCCCATAAAGATTCCTCCCGTCATCGACGGGACTCGAACTGAGGTCTTTACCACCCGTCACTAGTCTCAGGCGAAGGTTTTTGATCCCAAAAATTGGAGTTTTTCGTCTAGCAAACAGCAAATCGACCACAGATGACACAAAATTTATAGACATATTATATACGGCGCAATATGGCCTAACTTGATGCGCCTAAAACCCTACAACAACTAAAACAATATATGATGTTTGATTTCTAGATTAAAGCAAAATCTGTTACTTAGCTTTTGTTATGGTGTGAATGGAGTGAGGTTTATATCATAACAGAAATATGGAAGCAATCCCCAACCTCTTCGTATTTCTTACCAGTCACAAAACCAAAATGGAAACCCCACACTACTGGACACTAGTCTACCGTAATGTTAAAAAGAATGGGTTAAAGGAATCTTTTAGCTGATTCAACTCAGTGGAGTAATATATTGAAGGTAGTCGAATCATTTCGTTAGTCACCGCTCGAGAATGAAGGGGTGACAACAACATGCACTAGTAGCGTAGACAAATCGTATGCTCCGTCACTGCTCTAAGGAAATCAATAGCTGCATGTTTTCAAAAAGTTATAAATTTCTTATAAAGTAGGAGGTTGGTGGTTAGGGATGCGCTAAGCAATTAAGAATATGGGCCGTTAGTATATTGTCAGTAATTGCGGGAATTCTTCGTCCATTTACTGTTTCTGGACCAAACACCAGAGTTTTCGGGAGAAAATATCATGCAACCCTCTCCTAAGGTCGACTAACTTAGTCACTTTGTGAAAAAAGCCCATAAAAATTCTTAGCGTCATTGATGGGATTCGAAACAGAGAATTTTTAACCCGGTGTGGGAGGACGGTAATTATAATTACTGCGCTACCCGTGAGGGCTATAAAGATGGATGCCAGTGCATGGAACGAGTCAGCAGTAAATTTTAAGTGGTTCATTTGAATCAGTTCACTACGTAGAATCACTCATTTTAATGAAGTCATTTGTACGGTAATTTCCTAACACTGGAGCTTTTGAACGTTTAATGACTGCAGTCAGTGATTCAGTTAGATGGCTGTCATCCGAAACGAGTTATCACCCTAGGGGCTCACATCTGGTGAGTATGGGCTTGGCACACCCACGGTCCTAAGCTGGATATCATCATTCTTCTCTTTCTACTTCTTACACACACACACACATACACACACACACACACTCTCTCTCTTTCTCTCCTGATGACTGGGGAATTTTTTTTTTGGCTGGTGCAGCATAAACCTCAGGCTTCCTTGCACCATATTGATAATAATAATTAGCGATTACTATTGTATGTGCCATCTAGGTAAAAGGAATTCTCAGTTATCCACATCCTGAGATTTGTGGCGCAGGTAATACAGCACATATGTGGAGCCTACGTTTTATCCTGATCACCAATCTTACAAGCAAAGTACAAAGAACATGCTTCTCTAAGTTATGAGATGTACGTATTATGGGTAAACGCAAAAACCTGTATACGTAGAAATTTTAAAATATTAAAAAATATATTTTTTAATAGAAAATAATATATTTTAAAAATTTTTATTTATTTATTTTTGTAATAGGGTACTTGTGGCTCTGCTACCCTCTTTCAAATTCGTAAGTTATATTCGAAATAGTAGGCAAAGTCACTTCAGATGGGGTAATATGGTACCGAACTGGAATTTATTCTACTAAACACAAACCAGTGGAAACCTCTCGAAGACAATGACTCTATGAGAACTTAGTTCCGTTTCATAAAACATCATTAAGACAAGTTAAAAACGTACAACAGATTTCGTTATCAGATCAGGCAATTAATGATGAAGAAATGCCACGTACTCTTACTTACCTTGTAATTTGTCAGCTGTATCCTTTTGACACTCATTATTTATAACTTCCTCCTGGTATCAGCGACCATCAATTAACAGGCTGTATAATTCTTCAAGGCTGCTCTCTGACATGGAACCAACAAACAAACTAACAACATTTTCTGCAACAGTTATTTCTTTTTGTTCCGCATGTTATGCAACTTGTGTTCTGCGACATTATCCAGTGTCCCCAAGAAATGTTTTTACATTTACATATACACCATACCAAAACTCAAGAGACATCCCTGTGATCGCAGAAAATTGCGTATAGCTACGAAATATGCAAATATTTTAGTCCCTACTACCCTCTTTCAAACTGTTCCACTTTCAAATTTCACTCAATGTTTCATTTCACTTCGTCCAAGGTATGTGGGTTGTTTACATAAATAACATTTTTGAATGCAGATCCAATTTTTTTGCAACAAACGCACGTTCTTCTCGGGAAAGACCCATTCTATTCACCTCATTAATGAATGCTGAATTACTCCTCAATTAGAGAAGTCACATTAATTTTCCTTCTGCCACCTATCTAAAATTATCTCCCTCCATATCTGATGGCATTTTGTGATCTGTTTCCGTAGTAAACTTGGTCCGCACCATTTACTAGTGGGATGCTCGATAAATGGACAGCCCTGTACATAGTGTTCCAATCATTTCAAGTAATTTCTTCTCCTACCACCTTATCTCATGTCTGTTGAAAAGCAGCAGAACATATGAATCGACATTACCTTAGAGCAGGGTTGGTCATTGAGGTCCATGGGTGTGGTCACTCGGATCACCTGATTTCAATCATCTTTATTTCTTTCTTTGGGTGCTAAGGCCAAAAGGGGGTGGATGAGGTGTAACCGTACCCGAACCAGCAGAAGATTCAAATCACACTGAAAAAAATTTATTATGTTGAAAACTAAAATGTCGAAAATGAATTTCGCAGAATATCCGCTTTTGTTGCAAAGACAGTGTTGGGGCCCACAAAAATCTAAGAGGGACCTCATAACAGTATTAAATTATTTACGAGTATTTCGGATTTCCTTTTTGAGCTCGTTTTAAGTAGAATTGTAGTGTCCGATACTTATGCTAGTATATGTAGACTACATAGAATCGGAAACAAAATCTCCCTTCCCCCCACCATCACCCAAGAAAATAAAAGTTGAGGGTCCCCCAAACTTTCCAGTATTTTATAGAGATGAAACTGCAGTGCTAAAGAAAGCATAATGAACTTGGAATTAGTGAGAGGTCGACGTGTACGTGCGGAGCATTGGAAGACTGGAACCATGTTTTTTTTCGTGTATGCAATGAGTACGAGGACTTCAGAAATGGTTTCGTGTGTAAATTGCTATATTTGCATAGATTGAAGGATGGTTGTTTGGAAACTCTAATAAAATCAAAGGGCAGTTTGAGTGCATTTTGACCTACACAGCAGCTTGCTGTGTAGGTCTTTTAGAGGAGACAAGTATTACTACAACTTGAGGAGCATCATGCGTGACTGATTGCAGTGTTTCAAACTGTTCTGTGGCAAATTGTGGAGGAAGTATGCAGTTTAGGTTTATGGAAGACATATGGAAGATAGGGAAGAAACTGTAAGCCCCTGGCTTTATGGCCGTGAAGGGTAATAAAAGATTATCTCTCTCTCTCTCTCACATAGAGAGCTAACCTGACTTACTGTACTGTACGGTGTTTGCAGTACAGGTTTTCAAGATCGGATAAGTCCTGCTACAAATGAAATGGAACAACGACCTACGTAAAATATGTGGTCGGGTGGACGGGCTAAATTGTCCACTGGACATTGGAACGGAGAATTCTGCAGTCGTGGTACAGTTCCAATCTTTCAGTTGTCGAAAGCAAAACGGGGGTGATTTAACCACAGGTAACACTAGTGTAAACTCACATCTTCTTCAGTAGGAGGCGACAACTTCGCGATATCCTTGGGGAAACGGAAACTAACACCCTCTTCACTACGAGGTGACTTCTTTCTTCCTAAAAATGTGATCCATGCAACGTCATATTAAAAACAATTTCCACCACACAGTCAAACGCTACTATGACATTTTCTTAAATGATCCTTGTTACACGAAATCATATTGAAATTGAAATTCAAAGGTGGCTTCACTTGGAGACCCTCAGAATACTGCAAAACGATTCCTTGTGCCGCGGATGACAGCTGTGAGATGCGGTTTCTTGTACTGCAGGCACGAGCTCTTTCAGCTGGTGACAATCACTAATGATTCAAGAGGACTAGTACGAATAAGCCAGTTCATCTATAGTTAGTTGTTCTTGTAAAAGCATCAGCGACTAAGGCCATATTTCTACGTATATATCTGTAAATTGCATGTGTTCTGTGGTCAGTTTTCTGTTTGCTGGAAGAAAAACTCGAGTTTCCGGGAGAAAAAGCCACGATCTCACCTGGGTTCGACTAACTCAGCCACCTAATTAAAAAGTTCCATAAAAAGTACTCGTGTCATCGATGGGACTCGAACTCATTCAGGTGTTTTCCACCCGGTGTGGGGAGGACGGCCATTCTACCAACAGTGCTACCCATGTGGATGTCCATAGTTAGCACATTTCAACACTAAGTGATCTGGTCTTTCAAGTCAGAGTATTCGAGAAGGATAGGTGCTTCACTGAGTTGTCTTTCAAGTCACAGTACCCGACGAGACCATTGGAAACGTCAACGTCTAACCGTTTCAACGATTATGAAGATGATGCGCTTGCAGCAAATCTGTGTTCATCTTTTGGCTGCAATTTACTGATGAGAATACTGCTATAGTTCAGCTTTCCGGATTATATTTCATTTATTAAAATGACTTTTATTTTCCAGAATGGACATCACATTGAGATTATATGAAATAACTAGCATTTCTCACTGGCTACTTTTCGTGGCAGTCAGGGACTTCTAATTCACATTACAGGAACTGTGGGGTTTCAATGCCTTGTACTGGAGCGGGTATTAATTATTGGCTGTAAGTCTGTAATTATCTGTACAGTATTTTAAATAGATGGAAGAAATGCCAGGGAAGCTGGCTGGAATCGCCTAGTACAATAAATACAAAACAAAAGTACGCATCAAAAACTATAACAAATTTTTTACGATAAAAATCGTAAAAAGACCAAACTGTTCTCTCCCCCCCAGTAGGTAGAATGTCTACACACCGATATATCTAAAGTAGCTAGACTGCATAGAGAAAACCTTCATCCGGTAATTTGAACCCAAGGATACCTAATGTTTATATTAAGAGCAAATTCTATTTCGCAAACGCAACGTCGGTGTGCTGTATTCCCTAGCGTTCTTCACTCGGAAACATTAAATCAGTTAACATGCAACGTGAGGAATTTGATGACGAAATCTCTTTATTCAGAGGAATGTTGATGAAATAAAAATAAAATATTATTACCACAGATTGCGTCATTTAATTAGCAGAATTGTACTAATATGGTCGTGGCTCAAATGACTGAAAATACGATTTTTTTAAAAAATCCCCATATTCGCATAAAAACTGCTCGATTCCATAAATAAACTACATATATATTAATCTTACACTGGCGTGCAAAATTTAAGGACCAGTCCGGTTTTCACCTGTAGCTTCTCAGAGGAGTGGCCTGGATATGGGAAAAGCATACCAAAGAAACCTCGTGAGGTAAAGAAATGATGAAGGAAACAACACCGACACAACAACGGAAATAAAACGGTACACAGGGACTTTATTCAAAAATGGCAACATAGCACTGGCTGCTGCCATAATACAGATGCATCACTGCCAAAGATGGAACAAAGGGAAGGGGTGGTCCTCAGTAGGAGATATGGCCACCCCTAATGTCGATGCTGACTTTTCACCGTCTGTCAATACTTAGAACAATGTTGTTGATAAGTTCTTGCGGTAACACAGTCCATTCCTCTGTCATGCCATCTTCAGCTTGTGAACATTTTCTGGTGGGTGTGGACGTGCCGCTAGACGTCTTACCGGAGCGTCCCATATATGTTCGATGGGATTTAGATCGATGGGACGAGGAAGGCCAATCCATACGAACAATGTCCTCACTTTCCAAAAGCATATCACAGCTGCAGTGCGATGGGGTGTGGCGTTATCATCCATAAACACGAACTCGGAGCATGGCACCTCGGAACAGACACACGTGGGTAAGGATTATCTCAGTATAGTAGCGTGCACCGGTTACAGTACCGCCTTCCAGTATCTGGAATTGTGTACGTCCATCCAAGATAATGCCTTCCCAGATGAGAACACCTCGACCGCCATATCGATCCCTTTCAGTGATGTTTGCGGGGTGATACCGTGTGTCAACCTCTCGCCAGATTAGCTGACGTCCAGAATCGCTGCTGAGACTGAATCTACTCTCATCAGTAAAGAGTACCTTAAATAAAGATTTTGTGGTTGTAACCTTTAGAAATAGTGTTGGTTCTTAAGTTTTGCACACCAGTGTACGTTTTAAATTACATATAAAAGTTTTAATTTTTTTTAAGCAAAATAGTGGTATTTCAAAAAGTAAAAGAACCCCCTCTCTCTCTCTCTCTCTCTCTCTCTCTCTCTCTCTCATTGTAATGTAGGTTCTAGTTCAAATGACCAAAAAACACGAAAGATCCTCCATTTTTTAAATGAAAAATGTCGATTTTCATAAAAAAAACTTCATTGTTTTTATACACATATGAAATTTAACATAATTAGAGAAATCAATTAGAGAAATATACGAAAAAAAAAACCACCCTCTCTGTAAAATTACATAAAAGACACCTGTACTTTTGCTTTTTGAACCTAAGGTTATAGAACTACTAAAAACTGCCCTACTGATAAAACTCCCATTGTGTGCTTAAACAATGTTATCTTTTCGTTTTCAATTGAATCTACCTGAAATTATTTCAGTTTACACTGTTATTTCAAAATGTGCTAAGATTTTCACTTGTACTTAAAGGTCCCTTCGCAATTTCCTCTCATTATTTTTGAAATGGCTATTTGAAATGGTCCCATTACTTTGCCTTCTACTGGCTTGTGAAGTTTCGAACAGCTGCTTGGGGATGTCGCACTCTGCTTTCTGTTGAATAGACGAGTCCTCTATGTAACAACACCCTCTAGCACTTTCTGTGAATGGATCTAGTTCCTTTCCTCGTGTTATTCTGTTCCATCCACCTGTCAAAGAGCTGACTCGAGAGCCTTTTGATAGAAATCGGAGAAGTAGGACCTACAACCATCAGAAAAACACCTCACAGAATGGGTTATTATGGTCACGTAACCCAGCGATGCATGTTATGGCTTACCATGGTGCAGCAGTAGTAGATGGAGTGATGAATCATGCTACACAGTACAGGCATCAGATGGACGTACCCATAGCCTACTAAAGTACTGTAGTAGGCTATGATGAATTGAAGCCGACAGAACAGTTTTGGAACAACAGTTGAGAGCTAGAACAAGGCGTCCTGGATTAAAGAGCGAAGTAATCGCAGTCTTATGGGAGTAGCGGAACAAGATTCCAGTGTCCATATATCGAACACTTGTAGAGTGTGTACCCTATGGACTTTAATCATGTATAACTAGACTTGTGGCTGATTTTCCAACGACTGTTGAGCCAGTCATGGTAGATTCGTGACACCACAGAACGGGAACTGGGGTTTTGAAGAGAGAAAACACCTTACATATCCAAAAAAATTGAGAGGTATATTAAAAAATACTCTTTCTTGCTGAAAATTAAACGACAAATCTCTTACATTACATTGTGGGGGGAAGCGCCAAATAGTAAGTTTAAATTCTCAGCGTCGCAAATTTCCAGCATAGAACCGGACAAACAGAAACTTAAAATAAAAACGTTAAAATTATTAAAAAAGCAATTTATTTTAATTCTCTGAATTACATTGTACAGCATAGAAAGTGCGCGACATTCACGACCGTCAAAATAACAGGTTCAATCAGTCGGACCTGAAGTGCTCCGATGCTATCAGGCTGCGAGGCAAAATAAATCATTACCAGGATGTATTTCATTTGTATAATTTTTTAAGTGGTCGCTTAAGCAGCATTAAAAATTATTTTTTAGTCACTTATATAAATTAATTGCAGTTTCTATTTTATATTTCTTAAACTTTTAGTGTTTTGTAATCAAAGCACCATGGACCAGGGACTAGGGATTTAAAAAAACCTTTATTAATTAATATCATTTATTATATGCATACAAAGGACCAGGAGAAAAATTCTAAGGGACACCTGACTTAAGTGAATATTGAGAAGACGCCAAGCCATTGACAAGAATTGAACAGCGGCAATTTGCAAAGTAATTCCAATCAATTCAAGTAAAGGACTTTGGCTTACCCGTATAACATCTAACCATGAATTAGCTGCAAAATAAAAGTTAAAGATCTTCTCTAGATCCATGTACATTACTTAAATATTATATTTACCAATTGGTATTGCCAATCGTCGTGTTGAAGACGACAGGCGTGAAATTTCGGTGTGTTACAGGACTTCAGTTGGAAATTTCTTCCCATGGATTCCTTTTAGGAATATACCCCGATCATTAATATCCGAACACCCATCCGTTTATAGTTGGCTCCTCCTACCCAAGCACCACGTATTAGACAACTATAAATATGATCACAGGCCTTCAAGGAGACAGTGGTACCATTGTGGATGAAAAAACACTGCGATGGACGGCGTTAACACACTTCCAGCGCAGAATGATAAGGTGGCACATAAGCAATCGATCTGTATGTGGCACCAAAGATCCCCAGGTGGACGATTGGTGATATGATCTGCAAATAGAGGCGGACTGGTGCCTGAGACGGTTACGAAACGACTCGGAAGCCTTCTACGGAACGTAGAAGGAGATCCCTGCAAAGATCATCCACTCGGAACGCAGGTCGACATTGTCACAGAGCACACACACACAGGCATTCAGTGAGACGATTGTGACATGTCAGCACGAGTACAATGTGTAGAACGCAGCATGATATGGGTTACTACTGTCGTGCAGCCGTCCACAAGCTGCTTATCATCACAACTAATGCTAGACTCCATCTAGCTTGATGTAAGGCCGTTGTTCTTGGACTATGAACCAATGGAAAGCTGTGCTTTGGAGTGACGAGTGTGTACAGGATCTAACAGTCTAATGGGCGTGCTTGGGTATGGCGGATGTCCAGAGAAGTCTGGATATTAATGGTAGGGCAGTGTATATGAACCACTGGCCAGGATTATTCGGGTTGTGATGGGCATATTGACAAGCTTTATGTAAAGGATAATAAATGTGGCGATTACTAGCAGTTGAAGTAAAGAACATTTTTAGATGACAATAAATGGATCCTGTCTGGGCTCTTTGAATAATCGTTTAGGTGCTACTCTCTGCCGGACTTGTTCTTGAAAAACAAAAATATTGTCAAAATGGGAAATACTTTTGTTTTTCACTAGCTTGTCTTTTATTTTTCAAATATACTATATTACCAAAAATTAGTTATTAGGCATTTCGAATAATTTTGATCATAACGCGCATTTTATATTCTACTCAATCGATGTGATTATATTTATAGAATTGTGAGTTCATGTGCCAATTTGCATGTACATATATAAAAAAAATCGAAAGAATTGCAGGACAATTCTTTCGAATTTTCCTGCATAACTGCTTTCACCTGAGATCGGCTAAATATCAACCCGATTGAAGAGGATTTTAAGAATTTTTCTTGGTTCCTACAGGAAAGTCCAAACTTCACCTAACCTTGGTAAATACTTTTATTGGTCACATACTACTACATAAATAGCATTAATTAATAAATTTGCGTTTATAATTTGTACTGCTGAGGCCATAAGGACAGTGCACTTTTGTGGCAGCAGAGGGTCGATTTGGAAACACGAGTGTATACGCAACTGTCCGGCTACGTTACTTCAGGAGTACAGCCAGCACTTTGGCGAGAATAGTGCGATAGCATAGACATATACACCATAGTGAAAAAGTATCTGGACACACCTTGGATTTGGGAATGAACCATACCCATAATAGAGGTATCATCATAGGATGCCGTATTTGATAGCACTGGATTTTATGGAAGAGGTGCACAGTGCAGAGCGTCTACATTCAACATGACGGAACTCGAACCTAGACCAATGAGAGAAGTGGCAAACCACTATACTGGCCAGGAAGATAATCATAATTTAATTGATGTGATTGCTCTCAAATTAGATGGGTCGTGTCATCAGATAATATCCATAAGACTAAAAAACAGCAGACAATGATAAATAATAAGATTGAGCTGTGGTAACACGTGTATTAAGCGTTGTGGGAACTAAAGGCTATGAGGCGTTGGAGTCAGTATATTGCATGTATTCTGTCGTCGATTTACTGGACGAATAAACTCAGCTGCAGGAAGATAAAACAATGTTTCCCGAGATCGACTAACCCAGACACATTGAGAAAAAACAAGCCAATAAAATTTCCTGGCGTCAGTGTGACCCGGTGTGGGCAGGACGGTGATTATATCCACTGTGCTACCGACGAGAGCATAATATTATAATCAAAATGTCTGTCAGGGTCAAATCTGTTAAAAAATTAATATCCGGACTTTTGTTTCATTACAGAATTAGACAATAAGAAGAATGAATGAATTGCTGGTAATTACTACCTTGGTTCAAACAACCTTCAAGCCCATTTTATTTAGAAATACTTCGTATTACTTTTGAGAAATTTATATAATACCATTAACCAGATACGCTCGAAGGAATTTCACAGGGGGAAAGTCTATAAAGCTGTAAAATTACAAATCATTCTTATCTGAGATGATACGAGTAATAACATTCTTGTGGGGAGGGGTAGATTGTCTATCCTGAAGATGATTACTGTTAACCCCCACAGGATCTTATTCAATCTAGAACCTGAAATAATTTTGCTTACTTTTCGAAAACAAATTATTCTTCAAACATCTCTAATTATAAAATTCTATAATTAACACTCACCGGGATAGTTAACAGCCAGAGGATCTTGATTGTCGTTGTGAGGGTGACGAACGGGCACGGTACCCTGTCCATATTTCACAAAGAATGCATAAATAATTATCATCACCACCTGAAATACTACAACCACTATACCAAATGTATATCTACTGAATTTTGTCATGGCAGGATTAAAAAATGATTTAGCTTTATGACCAGACCTCAACTTTTTCAGATTATACTCTTCTAAATCACACTTTTAGGGATTAAACACACCACACATCCAACAAACAAATACCCACGAGTTATTAAGTGGGAACATTATCCAGTATATAAATTAAAAACTTAATATCGGTATTATTTATACGCGTGCTTGTGTTCAGTACTAAGTTCTGACTTTCTATTGGCCACTGCTACACACAAAAAAAGTAATGTGAAAACTTTGTCTCAGCGCAGGCGCAAGATGTTTCACAGAGAAGACAGGGTGGTCGATCAGGTACCATAGCAACGACTGTCATTATCGGAAGTTTCGCCATCTCTCTCTCTCTCTCTCTCTCTCTCTCTCTCTCTCTCTCTCTCTCTCTCTCTCTCTTTCTTTCTCCTACAGTTAAATCGGCCATGAATGCTTAGGACGTATATACACTATCATATGAAAAATATTAGGACACAGTGTGATATGTAAAATATCGAATACGAAAAGACTACGAAAAAATGTGAAGCATGCGTTAGAGAAGATCAAGTATCACCAATATAATTGGGATATTGTAAGGACTACAAGATGCTGGAGTTCCTTCTGGATTTGAAATGTAGTTTCACTACGCTCCCTTGCTCTCTCTGGGAGATCAGGACTGTAGATCACCGCTATAGACGAAGAGAATGGTCTGCCTTAATTCCATTATGGTGCACACAGTGTAGTGAGTGATCCCTTGGTTCCAAGAAAGACAGCCTTGCGTCCATCACGTTGTATCAAACTGATCCAAAAAATTGTAAAAGCAGTGGAGCCTCAAAGTGAAATCTTTTGACATATAGAGTCTACATTTCCAAAATTCTTATGCCGAAGTGAAAGATAGCAATTTTTATTGGTTCATAAGCAGATGTTTGGCTTCACAAGAACTAGAAGAAAAAACAACTGATGCTGGGCGAAATTCCTGGCAATTGTTTTTCGTAATGTTAGAAGTGAAAATTATAAAGAGTTAGTTGATAAGTTGATTGAAAATTACTGAAAATGGGACACAGAATATAAATCATGGTCCATTACTCGAATCCTAATGAGGATTTTTTTTTCAGACAAAATCTGGGCGATGTTAGGGAAGAGCGTGAGAAGAGAGATTCTATCAGTACGTATAGTCAACGGAGAAGAGGTGGCAAATAAGGTGGGATTAAGCTATCAAGAGCAACTATATCTGGTTCTTGGTTTGGGATGATCACACTGACCATAAAAGTCAAGGACATTCTAATGTACATTTTTGAGGAAATTTTTTGATTAACTCGAGGAGGAGGGGTTTCTTCTCGAGTTAAAAAGAGCTGCAAATCATTTTTCGTCCAGCAAAACAGGCAAATCGACTAGAGAACACACGCAATTTACAGACATAATACACATGGGCAGTTGAATTAACATTCTGGGTGACCCTAATAAATAGTTTTGTGATTTTTTTTGATATCTTTGCGTCTGCGCGTGTAGCACAGTAGTATCGTCACCATCCGCCCCACACCGGGAGGAAAAGGCCTGGGTTCGAATCCCGTCGATGATTCGAGGAACTATAATGGGGTTTTTTCACTCCATGGCTGAGTTAGAGAGAGAGAAAATCTTTATTGCAACTTAAGAAAAGAAAAAGAAAAGGTGGTTAGAGAGAACTTAATGTTGCAATCGACCCGTCACGGCACGCAGGCCAGGGGTTAACAATGATACAAAATGAAGTTAAAAAAAAAAACTCATTCCAACTGATGTCATTGCATGGAAAGCACCTTCTTTCGATATCTTTTATCACATGCGAATTTGTTGAGATCAGCATCAAGTTTGTAGACCTTGGCTTGGAGAGCATCTGAAAAGGGAGGAATCAATCTGTCAGGAACAGTCTCGAATTCCTGTCAGCCAGACTTGAAGTAGTCCGCAAGGCAGAGATAGGGATTCTCCAGCAGCAAGTGTCCCAAATGGATGGCTCGGAGATAAGTTCTGCAATCATTTTCACTGTGATGACCAACCTCCAGGAATTAATAAGCTCGGAGAGACGGGGAACCCCCATTGCATTTGCTAATGCTGTAGTTCTAGCGGCAGATTGGATTTCCAATTGGCCCATTTGAGTAGACAATATTCAGACGCAATGAGAGGTTTTTTAGTCGTTTGGGTGGCTGAGGCCTAGACTTCCGATGCGTACAGTAATGGTGAATAAATAATTGTTCTGATGTATTTCCTGATTCTTTTGGGATTTTAATGTGCAACAGATTTTGTTTTGCTATCCATCTAAAACTCGAAACCCGTGAGATGAGTTTATCTAGTTACGTATTGAAACGGAGTTTAAGGTCGAAGATTACACCTAAGTCACAATGTGAAGTAACAACAGGAATTTGGGCGTTTCAAAAAGTGGGAGCGATCACAGAAGGGTTGGTTTTCAGAGAGAACATCATTATCTTGGTCTTCCCCGGATTGATCGTCTGGCCAAAGTGCTGTAGAAAGGATGCGATTTCCAAAAGACTATTATTAATGTGGTTAGTGGTCGTGATAAGGTTGGGATTGGGCCCGATTGGGGTAAGAATCTTAAGGTCATCTGCGAAAAAGATGATTTTTTGGTTATTCCGCACCAGTGGGGCAATAATTTCTGCGAACAACAATCTAGAGAGGATACCCCCCCCCCCTATGGTACTCCAGCGGTATCCCTCCAATAGCATCTTCCTCTAATGTGAAATTGCAACAACCTCTTGCTAAGAAGAGCAGATAGAAAGCACAGCATATCTCCCTTGATGTTATAGTATGATTTTAAAAGCCACAAGACAGAAGGGACATTCACAGCATCAAACGTAGCCTCAATATCTATGTAAGTTATGGCAAGATCGCGATTGCTCTCTAACACTGCTAGTATGGCATTTGTGGTTGCGAGGAGGTTTGTAGTTGTTGATCGCTGTGAGAGAGAGCGTAGTGAATCTGGGGAGGCTTATCTGCGAGTATTTGTTTAGTGAGGACTGGTAGCAGCATTTTTTCCAATAACTTCAGAAGTGTTAAGGCTTTAGAGATTGGGCGGTAATGTTTACTTAGCCATGGGTCACGGATCTTGGGTATAGGCCTGACAGTGTAGCTGTTCCACTCAACTGGAATGGAGCGGGTTTTCAGGATGTCATTGTAGATAGTCGGTCTCAGGCGTAGATAGCAAGATTTTTTCCCCAGAACTCGGAGTTTTCCGTCCAGCAAAGCAGGCAAATCAATCAGAGAACACAAGCAATTTACAGAAGCAATTCACATGGGTAGATGAAATAACTTTCCGGGTGAGCCTAATGTAATAGTTTGGTTTTTCTTTGGTTTTTTTCGATATCTTTGCAAAGCAATCTAGCCTTTCAACCTTTCTTTCTTTCCTTGGGTCTATGTGGGCTCTCTAACCCAGGGATATCCAAATTCTTCGCTCTTCCCTGCAAACTATACACTTCCACATACACATTTTGGTCTTTTTCAATGTACTGTATGCATCACATAGTTACTACGCGGATTTGGGGGAGAGTTCCCCCGGTGTCTTCAGACAACAAACACTATGTCATTACGTCTATTTCTATGCAATTGCTTTGAATACATTAAACAAATCAGCAGTTTTAGTCACCGATGCCACTACTAAACGAGTACCAACGATTTGATGCCTTTGGAATTCAGACATGTCAATTCATTGTCTTCATATATCTTTTTTATATTGTCATTAAATAAACATCAGCTTTTATGGTCTTCCCTTCACTGTACTAATTGCAAGAAACAAGCCCTTGGCCCTCGTGGGTAGCACAGTTGGTAGAATCATCGTCCTCACCACACCGGGTGGAAAAGATTTGAGTTTGACTCCCGTCGATGAAGTGAGGAATTTTTTTATGGGCCTTTATCATAAAGTGGTTGAGTTAGTCGATCTCAAGCTAAGGTAGCATGATTTTATTCCCAGAAACTCGGGTTTTTCCATATAAATAGAAAATCGACCACAGAACACATACAATATACACGGAGCAATATAAGCCTTAGTTGCTTATGCTCCTAAAACTCTACAACAACAACAATAAGCATGTTGGCTGTTGTCGAGATACTGGCACCTACCCGTCGTCCCTCCACAATCATTCCACGTTCGAAGTCGCGATGATCTCGAAGCTGAGCCTTTCTTGCTCGCAGACACTAAAAAACTGATTGCTATGCGCATGAATTAATCCAATATCAGCTGTTCCCGACTTCACCAGCGCCACATAACAGTCCATTCCTACACAATGTGTGTTGTTAATGCAAAGTCAACTTAGTTGTATATATATGATTGTAGTCCACGAACATGTCCTGCAAAAGGTTCCAATGATAAAAGAAAATAAAGATGCAATTAAAGGAATAATGGAAAGCATGTTTTCCTCCCTTCATTAGTGATATGTCAATCAATATTTTGCTTTGTACAATCAGGTCATTAGTTCTGCTAACAAA
Organism: Mastigoproctus giganteus; assembly: GCF_048544385.1. Taxonomy (NCBI): domain Eukaryota; kingdom Metazoa; phylum Arthropoda; class Arachnida; order Uropygi; family Thelyphonidae; genus Mastigoproctus; species Mastigoproctus giganteus. Next base: position 21,055,127 of record NC_143583.1, read on the forward strand.
CAAGGCAGCCATTCATAGACAATGAGCCGAAACGAAAGAATCCCACAGATGATTTCTACATATATTGCAACATCGTAATCTTTGTGAACGCCTACTGTATCAAAAAACTACGCAAACAGATTCTATTCTGGATGATATTCGATGTGAATGGCTTAATCTCAATGTAATGCGTCTATGCGTCTGGTGAAGACGAGTTCCGACCAGACGGTTCAAACTGTATGGTCCAAAAATTGCTGATTCATGATTTGTTTTGGAACTTTTGTTTTTTTTTCTGATTGGAACAAATTTGAAAAAGCTTTTGAAAAGTGGGAATTTTTATGATGTGATAAAAGGATGAAGGTCAAGGCTATTTCTTGAAGCTATATTTTTTAGATTGTAGTCTACAATAGGAATACAAAATTTCCCCGATTTACGGCGACAGTCATGGGATTGAACTACATATTCCTCAAATTTATTTGTATCCAGAATGTCCTCAATTTTTTTTTTATGATATATAGTATCCTCAGTTGAACTGTAAATATATTCCCCCTGTAAATATTTTTTATTTACAGGGGGATTACAGGTACAATTGATCTTAGTCTCGACTGTGTCTACAGTAATGCCAGAAGTGTTGTCAATAAAATGGCTGAATTTGAATTCCTGGTTAACTTTAGTTCAGGCATATGATGCAAGAAAGCAAACTTATACAGCATCAGCCAAAAAAAAAAAAAAAACCTTCCCATTTCACTTAACCGTTCATTCCAAATGTTTGTCGAGTTCAGCCTTAAATTTATTTAAGCTATCAACTTCCACAACAACAGATGGAAGTCTGTTCCATCAATAACCTACCCGCTGGCTAAAGGCAAATTTCCGCACATCTATTCTACAACTGTCTTTCCTCAATTTGAATTTATGCCCCCTCAGGTTCTTAATCTGAGCAAGCGGAAGTATCCCATCAGCATTGAGCCTATTCAAGCCATTCAAGGCCTTGTACACCTCAATCAGATCACCTCGCAGGTGCCTACTCTCCAGATGCTGAAACTTGCAGATCTCAAGCCTTTCTTCATAAGCGCAACCCTTTGTTCCTCTCACCAATCTTGTTGCCCTTTTCTGTACTCGTTCCAGCAACTCCTAAAATGAGGCCTCCAGACCTGTACGCAATACTCAAGGTGTGGCCTGACCATTGCCTTATACAAAGGGATAATCACCTCCTTGTCTCTGCTAGCAAAATTCTTATATATCATTGACAAAACTCCATTACCTGCTGTGGTAGCTCGTATGCACTGCTCAGAGAACTTCCTATCCGAGAGCACACTTTGCATTTATCAATGTTAAACTTCAGTTTAGGACAACTAATGCTGATATAATAGAGCTAATAGAAATGTGGTGTCATCCGGAAATAGGGAATGACCACTTCCACTACGGTAAGTACAATGTATTTAGAAGAGATAGGGAAGATTGAAGGGGTGGAGAGGTCCTGCTTTTTACCAAAAGCAGCCTAAGCGAGAAAAGAACTTTTGCAGAGTCTGAAGTTACTTGTGCCAGCATAGATCTGTGTGGTGTGAGTTAATTGGAAGAAAAAGAATAATGAAAGTGGCAGTAACCTACGGACCAGAAGATTGTGAAGGATATGACGAGAGTCTTTACAATCAGATGAAATGGGCAAGCAAGCGTGAATATCTTATTATGGGTGAATTCAACCTGCCCCAGACTGATTGAAATAAGTGAGAGAGAAACTCACGATGGGGAAAAACTCTTATAAATAAAGTAGATGATTATTATTTGTACCAGCATGTTAGACAAAGTAGAAGGAGGGTGAGAATTTTCTTGACCTCATCATTACTAACGAATAAGATGAGGTCACAGGGCTTAAAGTACAGGAACCATTGTTAGGAAATGATCATGCAATCGTCAGTTGGACGATGAAGAAAGATGCAGTAGTTAAAGGTGAAGGCACGGGTTTTAACTTCAGATGACTTTGAGAGTTTAAGGCGCTATATGGCATCTATGAATTGGGCAGATTGCTGAGGGATGGCGAATACATTTGAATTATGGAATAGGTTTAAGGCAAAAATCACAGAAGCCATTAAAGCATACATACCTTTAAGAAAATATTGAAGGAGGAGGATGCCGAAATGGATGACTGCAGAGTTGGCTGGTCAAACAGAGCAGAAAAAAAACATAGCATGAGACAGTTACAGATCGATGAAGAGTACTGAAGCCCACAATAGGTACAAGTTTATCTGAAATACTACCACAAATTAGGTTACGGAGGCAAAGGCTGCTTATGAGAAAGAATTGGCTTAGAGAACGAAGATGGGGACAACAAATTTTTCATGTATGTGAATAAAACAAAGAAGAAAGCGAATCAAATCGGACCCTTGTGCACTGGGTGTATGAAAATCTTAGATAAACTAGCTGATGTTGCGGATGAACTGAATAGGTACTTTGCATCGGTCTCTACTGACGAAAGAACCTTCATGCTGAGAAGAGGCTGTGCGAGTGAGGCGGAGTCATATGAAATTAGTGATGTCGTAATTACAAATGATTGTTTATTAGAAATACTTTTGAGCATAAAGACAAGTAACGCCCTCGGAATTGGTGACATGTAGCCTGTAGTTTTGAGAGAGAGCTCGAGGAAGTGTATTAAACCATTGAGGTTAATTATGTGGGAATCTTTGGACTCGGCGGAGATCCCTTTGGATTGGAGGATTGCCAACCTAGAAACAATTCAGCGGAGTATATTGCTCGCCATTACCAGGGCGTGCTGCACAGTAAGCTCTCCGGCCCTACAGGTTCTTGCAGGTGTCCTCCCCTTGACTTGGAGGTTATCCATGGAGGATTGCACTGCTGCTTGTCGGGGAATCCCAGCTACCATCTTTGGACATACCATCGACACCCGCACTGACTGTAAACAAGAAAAGAAGAAACTAGCTGCCATGCTACTACAAATCTGGCAGACAAGATGGGAGGAGACGGACAAGGGCTTAATAACTAAGAAATTCATCCTGGATGTCAAACTGGTTTATCCAAAGTCGCCGCCTTGGTTCTCTCCTGGCCTCTACTGCACATATATTATAACTGGACACGGCTCTGTAAATCATAAGTTGACTACCTTGGGAATCATCAATAACCCTTACTGTACATGTGGAGAAATTGAAGATTGGGACCATCTTCTTTATAACTGCTGAATTTATGACGACCTTTGAGGAACACTGTACACCAGACTCCAACACATACCTCAAGGACAGGAGCACGTGTTAATTTCTGATGAACAATATTACAAATTATTAACGGAGTACGCACAGAACTTCTTTTCTAGGCGCATGACTCTACAACCAACTCAAGCTAGGGATACAAACCTGTAAGGGACTTGCTCAAACTTGAAATAAAAAATCTGTACTTGACCGTTTTACCAGCATCGACTTGCTAACCCTGGAACATCCAGGATAGGATTACCTGATAACTTTCCACATGGTTGGGTAGACTCCAGTGGTCTTGACCACTCCACCGCAAAATGTCACACTCAGCACTCTCGCTGAGTGGCTTTTCAACACTTCTGGAGTTATCCCCTCCCCCCTTTTCTCCTGATGGGGCATACGCTCCACTGTCAACTTAGGGGATGCCCTCACCTACATCCCCTTACTCTTACTTTCATCCCCCATCTTCTTCCGTACACCCCGTACTGCTGCACTCCACCTTATTTTTATTTATTTTTATTTTTTTATTATTTTATTTTTATTATTGTTATTTATTTTATTTTTTATTATTTTTTTTGTTATTGCATATATATTTTTTATTATTTTTTTTGTTATTGCATATATATTTTTTATTATTTTTTTTGTTATTGCATATATATATATTGCATATGTTATTTAATATATTTTTATTATTTTTTTTATTTTTATTTGTTTCATTATATATTTTGTTTTATTATTATTATTATTTTTTTTAAATTGGCGTCCGTTCAGGAAGCTCAGGCAACCCTGACGAAGATCTGCCAGAGAATAATGGGCAACCTGGCTACCTCCTAGTGGTGTGTGCAGGCAACATGGGGTCCCATTAGGGATCCCGCGGCCAAATGCCAGGACACACAACAGAACCCAACACAATAGTACACATTGAACACACTACACATTTTCTGGCATTTACAGTGTTCTGTATTTCTTCACAGTGTACATATGGCGCAGATGTGGGAAACCACAGATGGCGCCCGACCCTAACACTATGCACACTTTATACTCCTCTTTGACAATGGTCAACATGCGAAGCATGACAGGGGACGAAAAAAGACGTGTAACGGCAAAGAGCTTGATTCTAACGCTAGTGAGGGAGAAGGGGTAGCTTACTGTTGAAATATAGTGTATGTACACGCCAGATCGAATCCTTAAAATTTATGGCACGTGCAAAGATTTTTAAAATAACGGTGACTCCGTTATCATAACTGAATCCAAACGAATGAGATCAGAAATGAATACGTAGTTTGTTTTCGTCCAAATGATGACATATTTATGAAGCCATAAAAGTAGTTTCGTATTTAAAACTCGTTAGGTATTAAAGATAGTTGAAAAATGCAATTTATTGATGAAGCACTTTATCAGATCATGAAAATATGGGAGTTAAGATTTTGTAGCTGTATTTACGAGACTTTTATCTATATTACCTTGACAAAAAAAACAACGAAATATGCGATAAACTGTAACCCTTAACTATTGCTGATTCAAGATTTTTATGTGAAACCAGAAAAAAAAGGATAGCGCATTCCACCAGAGTGACTTTAAATTTAATATTTACATCACCCATAATTGATAGAAAACTCAAAATAACGTTTGTAAATTATTTTTAAGCGAACACTTTGGTCTACTAAGGATGAAAGGCTACTGTAACCGAGTGGTCAAACCCGATGATACAGAAGTATGTACCTTTAAGTGACGTCTTTCAAGCCCACTGTCTATTAAATACGGCGCTGTTCTCGTATCATCAACATGTTATGAACTCTGCTGATCTTATGTGGTCGTCCAGAAGTATAAAGACAACTATTTTTCCTTTATTTTGCTTTTGGAAAGTAAGCTAAAATCCTTCATACCATCAATCATTATCTATACAATAATGCTGAAATATTATCTATTTGAGCCTTATGTAAGATAAGGCTCAAAGAATAAAGTATCTTATTCTTTGAGCCTCATTAATCTTGCGGAATTGATCTGTGGAGTGAAAATTTATGATTGACTTTTGTAATCTACACGTATGTCAAACCAATTAAAATTCTATAACTGCATATTTTTACCTAATAACAGAGTGAAAGATAGTGCGTTAAATGAACTATAATTAAATGTAGTTATAAGCAAGGAAATGAGATAACTGTGTTTCGAAATCGATATTTCTGGCCAATGGTACTGCATTCCGGAAACGATTTTGTACATGGCAACACTTACCTGACGTCTTTCAAATAAATAAATGTAATTAGCTTACATAGCGTTTATCCAGGCAAATTTCAGCCTTCCACCCCCAGCTGTCTTATTAGCACAAACTACTTCAAGTTCAGTAAGAGAGAGAGAGGGTGACAGTGAGTATATTAGTAATAGTCATGCAAGAAAGCTGACTATTTCTGCATTTGCCAAGAAATTAAAAAAGTTTCATCCACACTTCAAAATAATATTCATTCAAAGCTCAAAAGAACAACATTCATTTATTTTCCATCACCAAAAAATGACTATTCAATTCCGCCTTGAACTTTACTACACTCGCTGCCTCGTCCACTTAGCAGGGAATTTATTCCAATGATCAACACATCTGATGCTAGGGGAATCAAACGAACCATTTTGTTTCTTATGAAATGTTAAGCTTTAGCGTTGTAAAAACAGAAAGGTGTCTTAATTAATTTATACTTTTAATTAAAGAGTAGAATAAATTAAAACATGTTATTATTATTATTTAGAATTAACTTAAGCATACAGGACTTTTATTTTATAAAAGGACACTTGAACTACACTGGTATGCAAAACTTAAAGACCAGTCAGGTTTTCACCTGTAGCATCTCATAGGAGTGGATTGGATATGGGAAAGGCATACCAAAGGAACCTCTTGAGGTACAGAAATGATAAAGGAAACAACACCGACACAACAACGGAAACAAAACGCTACAGAGGGATTTTATTCAAAAATGGCAACATAGCACTGGCTGCCATGATACAGGTGCAACACTGCCAAAGATAGAACAAAGGGAAGGGGTGGTCCTCAGTAGGAGATATGGCCACCCCTAATGTTGATGCAAGTTTTGCACCGCCTGTTCATACTTAGAACAATGTTGTTGATAAGTTCTAGAGGTTTCATCGTCCATTCCTCTGTCAGCGCCATCGTCAGCTGGCAAACATTTTCTGGTGGGTGTGGACGTGCTGCTAGGCATCTCCCCTGAGTGTACCATATGTGTTCGATGGGATTTAGATCGAAGGAACGGCAGGCCAATCCATACAAACAATGTCCTCACTTACCAAAAGCATATCACCAGCTGCAATGCGATGGGGTGTGGCGTTATCATCCATAAATACGAACTCGGGGCCAATGGCACCTCGGAACAGACGCACATGGGAAAGGATTACCTCAGTACAGTAGCGTGCACCGTTTACAGTACCGCCTTCCAGTATCTGGAATTGTGTACGACCATCTAAGATAACGCCTCCCCAGACGAGAACACCTCGACCGCCACATCGATCCCCTTCTTAGTGATGTTTGCGGGGTGATACCGTGTGCAACCTCTCGCCAGATTAGCTGACGTCCAGAATCGCTACTGAGACTGAATCTGCTCTCATCAGTAAAGAGTACCTTACCCCATTGCGTTGCTGTCCAGTCCTTGTGTTCGATGCACCACTGTAAACAGTGTCTCCGATGGGCCGGTGTTAAAGGGACACAGCCTACTGGCCGTCAGGCAAACAATCCACCTTTGTGGAGTGCCCTGTCCACAGTAAACCGCGATATCCTGCATCCTGTGCTCCTGTGCAGCTGGTTTGCAATGGATCCCGCTGTCTGTTTTTTTTTTTTTTTTTTTTTATGTAAACTCCAAACACGAGAGGTATTGGAACCTATAGTACTTAGTACCGTGCTTGGGTTTGAAGTTGAGAAGACGAAAGAAGATTTTTGTTGACATTGGACTTGAACTTCTGTAGACTGTAATATTCAGGAAATACGTATGAAGGAAGGTTGTTCCAGAAAACGGCAGTTGAATGAATAAACGAGGAAGATGAAAAGTTGGTTCTGTGAGTTTCGAGTTGGACAGTAAATGGATGTTGGCTGGTGGCAGCACATGTTCGAACTGTTTTGAAAGAGAGAGCAGGAATTATAGAAGCCAATTCAGAAGAAGAGTGCCCATGGAAGTATCTGTAGAAGAGGCATGCAGCAGAAACAGTATGTCTATGAGACAGCGAGTGGAGAGACTCTGTTAGAGATGAATCATAAATTAACCTAACTGTCCTCTTCTGAACGGAATCAAGAAGCCTGAGAGAGGTTTTGGGGACACCTCCCCAGATGTGGGAACAATATTCCATGGTAGGTCGGATTTGCGATTTGTACAGAGTGAGCAGCTGTTTGGAAGAAAAGTAATGCCGAGAGCGAAAGAGAAAACCAAGTTTTTTAGATGCAGAGGAAGCAATATTTGTAATATGCTTGTGCCAAGAGAGATTAGAAGTCAGGGTAATCCCCAAAAGAGATATATCATTTTGCCTAGAAATCGGAGTGTCACCAAAGATAAGCATAGGAGCAGAAGAATCCTTTTTGCGAGGTATAAGACAAGACTGAGTTTTAGAAGGATTGAAATAAACTAAGTTGTCTTTGCCCCACTGGAGAATTACCTGGTGATCGGCATTTAAGGAATTAGTAGCAGATTTTCGAGAAGTTGAAGCTGATTGAACATGGCAAGGTTTCTCAAAATGGAAAGTGGAATGCAATGTGATATCATCGGCAAAACTATTGATAGGATTTCCAGTCAATGAAAGAAGGTCATTAATATACAAGAGGAAAAGAGTGGGGGGAAAGAATTGAACCTTGGGGGGAACACCGGCATTAGTGGAGAAGTTAGAAGAAAGAGAGCCATCTACCATCACCCTCAGTGAGCGATCAGAGAGAAAACTGGATAACCAATTAGAAAAAACAGAACAGTTGGCAAACCATAAGATGGAAGCTTGCACCACTGTAAACGGTATCGTGTTGAAAGGAATAAGGGACGCATTCATAAAATGACGAATCAAACAGAACTGGCTAGGAAACCAACGTACAATGGCATAGGTGCATGCACTGCCACTAGTGTACCTAGTTTACACACCGATTGGAAAAGGCCCACTTTCGAATTTCGTCAATGTGATTAACAGCTTTTATGGTCCCCCCCCCCCCCCCCCCCGCCGCTGCTGTCTGTAGTTGAGTTGGTCGATGTTCGACGAGGAAAGAGATTTTTATCCTAGTAACTCGGGTTTTCCGTCCGGAAAAGCAGGCAAACCGAGCAGAGTACATACGCCATTTATGGACATAATACACATAGATGGATGAGGTTCTCGGATAATCCTAATATCTATCGAAAATGGATGTAGTTCACCGTGAGAAATGCTACCAGATATGACATCCGCTCCAAACGTCACAGTTTAGACAAAGAATTCGGATTCTTTTTTCTAACATCTTCCATATCCAAAGGTCCATCAGAGTTGAAGAGAGCGTGATTCATTGATCCACATGAACGATTTCCGATTTCCATTCATCCACAATTCAGGTTTGGCGTGCCTTGCACCATACCAATCTATGGTATGCATTTCTCTTTTGTTATTAGTCTTGTGTGCTGCAACCGTTCGTGAGGATGAAAATACAATCCACAGCGCACAGGTGCCTATATGTCAGAAAAAACTTCCAAGTTTGTTTGTGGCCACTCAGATTCTTGAGAATTTGATGGATAAATGAGGTAAACAATCGTCTAAAGGCACATCGGCTTTTTTCAGTTAGTATTTTGTAGCTACCTGGCCATTCCTCAGGCTCTATGTCATGTGGACTTACATGAAGAGGACACTTTGATAGTTTAAAGCGCTATATAGCATCTATGAATTCGGCAGATTTCCGAAGTTGGACGAATACATTTGAATTATGGATTAAAGCAAAAATCACAGAAGCCATGAACGCATACATACCTTTAAGAAAATATTGCAGGAGGAGGATACCGAAACGGATCACTGCGGAGCTGGACAGTCAAATAGAGCAGAAAAAGATAGCATGGGACAATTCTAGAGTGATGAAAAGTACTGAAGCCTACAATAGGTACATCTGTAATAGGTTTATCTGTAATAGTACCACAAATAAGATCAGGGAGGCAAAATTGCTTATGGGAAAGCATTAAGAGAGCAAAGAACAGGGACAAGGAATATTTTATGTAAGTGAATATAACGAAGAGGAGAGCTAATCAGATCGGACTCTTGTACACTTGTTGTGGGAAATTCTTAGATAACCCAGTTGAGGTTGCGGATGAATCAAATAGATACTTTGCAACCATCTTTAGTGACCGAAGACCCGTCATACTGAGAAGAGGCTGTGCAAGTGAGGCTGAGCCATATAAAATTAGCGATTTCGTAAATACAGATGCTTGTTTATTAGAAAACGTTTTCAGCATAAAGCAAGGCTCCCTGAATTGATGTCATATACTCTGTAGTTTTGAGGGCGAGCGCGAGGGACATGGACATGTGTGGACATGTGTATATGTAAAGGGCGGCTCCTAGGACGTCAGTTCAATTCCGCCTGGTATCTCTGTGAAGAATAGTACCACTATAAAAGGGCCAGTAATGTGATTGGTGTAGGTTTGTGTGTGTTCTGTTGTTCTGTTCTGGCCGCATGGCTACCCAGAAGCATCAATCTTCTAGAGAGATGATTCTGGGTACTCGTCCAGATCACGGGAAGGTGGGCCAGTCCATGTAAAGCACGTACTGTCTCAAAAGAGACTCTGACCCACGTAGTGTTGCCAGAAGGTAGGCCAGGATCCTCTTGGGGCCCATTCCAGAGGGAAAAAAGAAGAAAGAAGAAAAAAAAAAAAAACACCAATAGTGCTGGATATGGAAAAGAAATTAATAAAAATGAAATAACAAATGAAGTACAATAAAATAAAATAAAATATATATAAAAAATAAGATAAAGAAAATAAATAAAGAGCGCGAGGGAGTGTATTGAACCATTGTGGTTAATTATAAAGGCATCTGTGGACTCAGGGAGATTCCTTTGTACTGGAAAATACATAAAGGCGGTTCTAAGAGTGAAGTTGGTAATTACAGACGGCTTATTCTGACTTCAGTGATGGTAAAAATCTTAGCTACAAAACCAAGGTGGTGAATTGCTTTTCTCAAGGATCGGTTCTTGGACTACTGTTGTTTCTCATTTTCATAAATGAGATAGACGAAATGATAGAAGGCGTGATGTCAAAATTTGCAGACAACTTAAAGATTGGTAGAGTCATTAAAGACCAGTGCCAAGCAGCGCGCCTTCAGGATGACTCGAACAGGTTTCAGGAATGGTCAGAAAAGTGGCAGCTAAGTTTTATTGCAGCAAAATGCAAAGTGTTACATTTGGGGAAGAGCAACTCAAAAAATAAATTATATACTTGGTGGGTTGGATTAAAAATAGTAGAGGAAGAAAGAGATTTGGAAGTTATGATACGGGCAGGTATGAAGTTTTCTGAATAATGTAAAGAGACAGGCAGGAAAGATCATGGTCTCTTATCGATGATTTACGGAACGTTGTCTGTAGAGGTAGGAAGGTAATAATCCTAATACATAATGCCACATTTGTAATACTGAGTTCAAGCATGGATACCTCATTTGAAAAAAGATATCGAGCTCCTTGAAAGGATCCAATGATGAGCAATTCGAATGGTGAGATCGGAAAAAGGACGAGTGTACTAGAAAAGACCCTGATTATGAGAGGGATTAGTAAAATGAATGAAGGTGGAATTTTCACGGTTATAAAGAATTTCACAACTAGGGTCCATAAATTCAAAATACAGGGGTTGAGTTTTAGATTTCATTGTAGGAAGTTTTATTTTAGCCAGCGAGTCGTTAATTTCCAGAACAAGTTGCCCTCGCAGGTATTTGAAGCTAACAGTTTGAACAAATTCGAAAGTCAACTGGATAGTTATCTGTATGAGGTGGGAAGCATACATATTCTCATCTACTTATTTTGTTTTTTTTTTTGCCGGTGCATCAAAAGTCTGTGGCTTCCTTGCACTATATAGAGAATACTATTACCATTATTATTAATAATGAGCTACTATTACTATTACTATTTGCCCAGATAGTTGCCAGTTTTCAGCTTTGGATATTTAATTCTTGCAAAAATGTTTAATGTTATCCTGACTACATTACTTGAAGAGATTCTGTCCTCGAAGTTCGAATGAATGGTGAGTGTCTGACAGAAACAAATCTAAGATGTATTGCGTGCGCTATGAAGCTATAAAACCAAGATGGTAAATTGCCTTTCTCATTGTGTCAGACCGCACACTATCATGATGGATGAAAACCTATTTAAGTATCGTTCAACAAAACAATAACCATTAGTTTTCCAGCACACTCTTAAGACGACTTATTAATATCTGTAAACTGTGTACATTCAATTGTCGAACTGCTGGGTGTCCTTGGTGAAAAATCGGAATTTTCATCCAGGAAAACTCAGAAATTCTAGAAATTAGGATTTTTCATCTGCGCCGGTTACCGAATACCTTCTCACGGTATCAATAAGCTAAACGTGTTTTGTAGGACCCTTTATTATTATTATTATTATTATTATTATTATTATTATTATTATTATTATTATTATTATTACTAGCCATATAGTGCAAGGAAGCCTGAGGCTTATGCTGCACCAGCTTAAAAAAAATTCCAAAGTTACCTAGAGAGAGAGAGAGAGAGAGAGAAGTAGAAGGGAATCACTAAGAAGGGAAGAATGATGATATCCAGCTCAGGACCCTGGGTGTGCCAAGCCCATACTCACCAGATGTGAACCCCTGGGGTTTTTGAAACTCTTTTGAAAGAGCTTAGCTCTTTGAAAGTTCAAAACTTCATAGAGTCATATGAACTTATGAGAACGATAAAGGAGAGATATTTATATTAATTTATTTAAAATTTCAAATATTTCAAGTTTAAATAAATATATCGAACTTGTTTATTGAACACCTATTATCTGATGTGACGTCCCCGAGATAAACAAAATATCTATTTATTTAATATTATTCGAGAATTTAAATTTTTTAAAAACATTGTATGTTGTTTAATCATTTAGATATTTTTAAAGATGTGAAAACAATGAAAGAATATCCAGTAAATATCTCGTAATTGTACATTTATATAAAATAAGTCAAAAAATCTATTTATTTCCACGAGATGGCAGCACATTTGAGTACAAGTTTGTTTTGAATGAAAAATAAAAATCTCTAATTTTAGGATATTCATATTTGTTTTGCAACAAGCCTTTTAACATTTCGTTAGTATAACGAAACTATCATGATAAAATTTAAAGTAAATTATCTGTTATATAATATTATAAGATTCCAGGGAGGATATTTATTTATTTTATTAAATTATATATTGCTTTTTAAGGCTTGTTTTTTAAATTAAAATAAAAACATTTGTTGTAATATGATTTTTTCAGTTTCAACATCGAATTAATCTCATTCAACACCTAATTCAGAAGAACACAATAAAAGTTTCAGTGCAGAGTCTAGAAAATCTTAGATTCGCCTAGAGATTTTATAGATTCCCCATTAAAACTTTAATGTTTTTTTTTTTTTTTTTTCTGTCTGTACAAGAATTCTAATTTAGACAAGTACCCAAATCATTTCATTGGCAATGGGAAATGAAAAAGATCTAAAGGACTTCCAAAAAGATATAACTGCTGGAAACTACAGATCTCGGGCACCAACTAACTGGAAAGAAAATCAGGAAAAACGAACGACTTGCTTTCCAGTCGGTTTGGTTTCAAGTGAACATGCTGATCTGTCCCAATGAGTTTCAATTTAAGGCCTAAACCTTAAGCTTTCAGCATCAGATGGAAAAGTGCACATATGGAAGAAATACATGAAGCATTGGAACTATTCTGCTGTGCTCTAACAGTGCACGCTATTGGAAGATGTTGTAGATCATGTATCCGTGGCATGCCTTTGGTCCCTTGATCCCATTGTAGGGAACTGTGAACGCTAGAGAACATAGGAGAATAACTGTAGATCAGGTACACCTAGCAATGTTACTCACGGAGATGCTAATGCAGCCATCCACTTCGTCAAATATGTAAAATAATAATTTGAAGAACATGAGAAAGATTTCAAGAATTTTTCCCGACCAGTTACTCGGTGGATCTCATTCCCATTAAACAGCAGTGGGAAAAGAAATGGAAAGGGTCCTGCGCAGGTCCATTTCATTAGACCGGCACCCAATCCGCTTTGGCAGTAGCTGGAACTGCACCCGAATCCCACCCTCATTGTTTCTACCCACAATCCGACCACCAACCTACAAAACAAAAAAGAAAAGGACATATTAAAAAAATTGTCTTAGATTTTTTACACATCAATAATAATGGAATAGTCAATCATTGACAACATCAAATATATTTATTGTATATGAAACAATTAAAGAGAAAAATATAATGAAGACATAATTCGTATAACGTAATTAATTTTTCACATTATGGCTGTGCAGAAGAGGCACAGTTAAAATGTACAAATTTCTTTCTTCTTGGATTAGAAATACAGTTGCAGAAATATCTTTTTCACTGAGTACACTACTACCAGGAACGATAAGAATGAAGCTACAGCTTCAAGATTTGGAAACAAAAATCTAAAATGCCTTTCTTTCTTTTCTACTATTTTAACAATTGAAAATCTTCGCGAAACTGGTTATGATAATTTCATTGTGATATAATTTTGGATTTCGGAAGATGGAAGTTCAACATTTTTATCGCTTGAAACTGCCACATTAAGTACACTTAGTGGACAGTAATCATGGGATACCTACCCAGTAACGGGCAGGCCCACCTTTCGCCGGGATAAGGGCAGTTTACACGGCAAGGCATTGAGTCCACTAGTTCACGAAAGCGTTCCACAGGTATTTCCACCCATACTTTCTGCACCGCTGTCCATAATTTCATCGCATTCCTGGGTGGAAGGAAAGGTCCGTTCGATCCAACGCGTTCGAGCGTTGGATCGAACGGACCTTTCCACAGCATCCCAAAGATGCTCCAGATGGTTCACGTACGGTGAACGGGAAGGCCATTCCATGGTGGTAAAATCTGTGGAATGCTCTTTGAACCATGTTTTAGTCACCACGGCTCTGTGAGGAAACGCATTATCCTGTCGGAAGAGTCCAATTGCCGCGTGGGTGCACAATGACCATGAAGTGATGCAGATGGTCTGCAGGGATGGATACGTATCCTGGAAAGTTCAAAAATGCGTCTAGACGTACCAGAAGTCCCTACGTGTGCCAATTGAACACGCGTCCTAGACCATTACCGACCGTACACCTGCCTAAACAGTTCCTTGTTAACATGACGGGTGCATATCTTCGTGCGGTTTCCGCCAGATAAGCATCCTCTCGTCCGCTCGAAATAACTGGAAACGGGACTCATCGGACCAGGAGACCCGCCTGCAATCATCCAAGATCCAGTGCCGATGTTCTTTCGCCCATTTGAGGCGTAGAGTCCTGTGTTGTGGTGTTAGCAATGGGACTGTGGTGGGTCGACGGCTCCCATAATTTATTATGGATAATGATAGCCTGATGGTCTTGGTGGAGACGTTTCTGGCACCTCCCTCGTTGAATTTGGCGGAGATTTGTGTCGCTCTCGGGTTGGCTGAAACAATGTGAGACAGACGTCGACGGCCACGTTCATCCATCACCTTTCTCCACTCACAGCGCTGTTCACGATGAGATGTTATTCGGGAAATGGCGTATTCCTGATACACTCTTAATACTCTCGAACGGCGATAGTGCAATTTCTGTACCACCTCCGCGATAAAGTGACCCATGCGTCAGGCACCCACTATCATCCCTCTTTCAAAGTCGGTAAACTCACGACGTTTATCCGTACTGACATCGAATTACCGTCTACGTGAATGGAGTGATGCAGTGTACCTATATACTTGCCAAGCGGCGGGTTCGACTACTAGTAAGAGGGGTGACAGCGTCACATTGTACAGAAACCTGGTGTCCCATGAATTCTGTCCTTTCAGTGTAAATCGTCTACCCTCCTTCGTTTTCTTTTTTTTTAAACTCCGCTGTTGCCTGTCGTGGCAATGAATTCTTTTTAAAAAACTGAAACCACACTCGAACCGCAAAATTACCAGAGAACCCTCCTGCAACATGCACAAATTTGGGTACTCTTTTCAACTGGAAATGCACGTTTCTGCACAATTCTCAACCCACGCCTTTAAAAATTGACGAGTTTTCTTACACGAATGGTCCACTATAACCCAATATCACGTAGTATCAGTGTGATTCTGGTAATAAAGGTCCAAAACACTATCAGCTTATTATCCACATAAAGTGGCGAGCAAATTTCTTATTTTCCTATTTTGTAAATGACATTGTGTTAATTGCAGGTGTGGTCGCTTCATTGAACTTTAGCGGTTCCCTTGCGAATAGCACTCACGTTCAGTGGTTATAATTACCACCTTTTAAGGTGAGTGACAAAGGCTTCGGTTCGAATCTCATTAATGATGCAGGGAACTTTTATAGGTGTTTTTTCATGCCGTGGTCGAGTTAGAATTGAGTTAGTAAGTCTCAGGCAAGAACAGAAGGATTTTCCTCCAGGAAAGTCAGGTTTTTTGTCAAGCAAACAACAAATCAAATTGTTATATTAGGGCCACCAATAATTTCTTATATATGTTCATATATGTATCATGTCTGTAAATTGCGAGTGTTCTGAGGTCGATTTGCCTGTTTTGCTGGATGAAAAAACCGCAGTTTCTCTGGGAAAAACTTTGCTATCTATGCCTGAGACCGGCTAACTCAATAATATTAAAAGCTTTACATTTAATTTAAAAGGACATAGCATCACTCGACTTTTCAGCCCCAGGTGGGTTAATGGAATACAAAACACTGGCTTCCTTGCGTAGAGTCCACTTGAATTGAGTAATTAACACAGTCCGGTTGGAAATGTTTTCACCTTTGACCTCAGCAACTTCGACAGTTCATGACAGGACATCGTATGGTTCCGTCTTGCTTTTAGAGCCAGATGGTTTGTTCTGGTTACGTTGCCTTCGGGTGACCTTGGCCAGTTCTTCTTGTGATAGTTCCAGTTTCCTGAAGCTGCTCCCATAGTATAGGTATGTTGAGGGTCTGACGGCTCCGGGGATTTCTCCCATCTCCGCGTATGTTCTATGTATCGAGTGACAGTACCCTGTCTATGCCAGAGGTTTAAAAATAATGTATGGGTCATGTGGTATGTAGTTTGTTGTGCCCATTGTTCATCCGGCCTGTTGGCCGCCGGGCCCCCAGTGGGACCCGGCGTTACCATACCTAGCGAAGGGGACGCCGACCGGGTGTACCAAGAGACTAATTATACTCTGGCAGGTCCTGCCACTTACTTTCCTGGAATTTCGGTGACTAGGACCTAAAATAAAGGTTGGAGTTATCGCTGTTGATTTAAGTAAAATTGTATTTAGAAAGCGCTGCGTGAGGTTTTACGCTGAAAGAACTATTTCTAGAGAGCCTAAAAGGTCGGGCAAAATTTGATGTGATTTAAATTTGGACATGTGGGGCAGTCGCTGTACAAGAGAAAGTAATGGGAGGGAGGGTGTAGATGGGGGATGAAATAGGAAGAAGAGGGTGTCGGATAGGAAGGTGGTCCCCCCATTTTCAGTGGGGAATGCCCATGCCCCACGACATGGGGAGGCGAGGAGAGGAGAAAAAAAAAAATAAATAAAAAAAATAATAAAAAATAAAAAATAAAAAAATGGGGAGGCGAGGAGAGGAGAAGAGCCAATACCCCCTCTCCCCTCCCCGAAAAAAAAAAAAAAAAAGCCGCACAAGGGAGTGCAGTTTTGGGTCGACAGTAGGCTATCCAAATCATCCTAGAGTCTTGTCTTTCTGTGGTATGCTGAGTTTTTTTTTTACTTGTTTGACCTCCTGCATTCTTTCTAGTCGGGTTGCCTTTGGTATATTTCTATCATTGTTTTCCTTCTAGAAAATAGATCCTGGGCATATTGACTGAGTGCCTTGTAGTGCTCTTGAGTGTCTAACAGTCTGGGTTCTTGGTTGTCTGGGATATATTGGATTGCTGTTATTAGGCGTAGTCGTAGGTCATCATACAAATCGCACTCAAACATTAAGTGTATCCAGAACTCCGGGTTGCCACAGGGACAGTCCGCGTTATTTATGATGCCAAGTTGGTGAAGTTTAGCTTTAAACGGGCCATGTCCTGTAAGGAGAAAGGTGGTATTTCGACCAGGGTGAAACCACGCTGGCGCCTTAGGGTACAGCTTGTTGACAGTGGGGAGGAATCTTCTGGTCACTGCACCTTTTTCTGTGTTACTCCATCTCCTCTGCCAAATCTGGACGAGGTGGTCGGTGATTCTTCTCTTCTCGTAGTTGCGGTCATTAGTGATGGCAGTGGTGAGGTCATACATTGTAGCCGATATGTTTCTGGCAAGATGGTAGAGCAGACCACAGCGGATAGCTTCGAGGGGCAGAACTCCTACCAGAACTTGGAGGGCAGCCGTGCTAGTCGTTCTAGTTACTCTCGACATAGTAAGGAGGTTGGTCCTCTGAATGGTTTCGAGGATCCGTTTATTCACTTCTAGTGCCGCCCTCGCGTACCAGACAGGGGAGCCATATGTGATGGCAGGGACGACGCTGCGTGTTTAATTCACATTAAGCCAGTGCCACCTCCGCCTGCGACTGCTCAGCTTTAAGTTGTCTGACACCCCGCCATCTAAAGAATCATCTAAACGACAATGACTTGCCATCCTGAGTACTCAAGATGTGGCTGTCCTACTTAGCAAGCCAAAAACACGGGAATGAAGTGATGTGGTCGCAACCTGTGTTTTCATAGGCATGAATAATTTGCATAATGTACGGATCTGTAAGGTAGTAGATCGATTTCTATTGGATATTCGGAATTTGCATGCCAGGATGCCTATTGCAGTAGACTTTGAGAATAACGGCACCCTCGGGGATTCAAGGTGCCGTTTTTTCGAATTTTTTGTTATCTAGAAAGTTTTATTTTTAATATATTTAATGCAGAAATAATGAGGCTAAATAAGAAATAGAGAGACTAAGAAATTTAGGCTACACTGTACACAATCAAATATTCATGAAAAACATTTTCTTCTGTTAATTTTGTCGAGCAGTGTATTTTTCTGTCTGCATATAATTCTTTTCTTCTTGCATTAACTTTTTCTGGAGTAGTTACATATATATACCTTTTTAATGTGTGGCCCTGAAGAGGGCCACACATTAAAAAGTACATATATATTTTTCAGGTCCTTTAAAGTGCATTTCAAATAATGTGTCCATTTATGAATGTCTTAAAATCCTCCAGTAAGTGCTACCATCTCTTATCTTTTATTAGCAGAGTTTATACTAGGTGATAGCACAAAATAGGCTTTAAAAGTTAAAGAGCTTTAAAAGTTAAAGAATTTGTCCTGGTTCCATCAACGGATCCACTCTAAATGGAACTATGGGTAGATCAACGGTTACCTTACCACCATTTTCTAGCCACTTTCTTCTTAGAGAAGATGCCAGGACAGAAAAAGGAAAGCCACTGATATAGTCAATACATAAAATACTGTTTTTGTTTACTGGTACTAATTAGAAATTCTGATTTGTTTTTGTTTGAAATTTAAGAGTTCACTATGTAGAGTGGTTGTGATATTTTCATCGAAATTACATCAAATTTATTATAATTTTTATTATATGTTCATGTGATAGTTAAAAATACAAAAAATATGTTAAAAAAGAAATAACAGACAAACATAAACACTATAAAATGTGTATAATTTGTAAATCACTTGAAACTAAATTTCTGTATAAACCGAAAATATATTTGAAAAATTTTAATTTCTTTCGATTTATCAAACAATTCAAAAACAAGTACAAATTTTGAATGTGTATTGTACAGCAGATAGTTTGTCGAAAGATGAACACAATGTAAATGCACGTGACACGTAATAACCAATAGGATTTATAGACGAAGCTTGTTATGCTGGCAGTATTAGGTATTTCGAGATCGATCCCGTACGTTGTCCCCCCAAAAAGGGGTTAAAAGCAGGGTCCGTTGCTAAACGTTGCTCCTCTTGGTTTATCTCCTATAATAAAGCAGTTACAACGAAGTGGCCCCGCCGATGGTCATAATGTCTTTATGCCTTTACCACGACTTGCCTTGATTTTGCACTATTATTAAACAAATGGTATCGCCAAAAGGAAGAGCAAGCTGGCTTTAGGACAGGATTCTTAACTGTGGATCACCTTCACGTAATATCACGGCTAATGGAGAAAGCAAATGAATATAAAACACCATTATGCCTGGCATTTGTGGATTATGAAAAGGCATTTGACTCCATACAGCATAAGGCAATGTTTCGGACACTGGAAAGACAAGGCATAGACACCCCATACATTATGATTTTAGAGAATATGTATGAGAACGGTACCTCCTTTATCAGACTACGCAAAAACAATACCAAATTTAAAATTGAGAAATTACAAGGAGACCCAATATATCCGAAGTTGTTTACTGCTGCCCTTGAGGAAGCTTTCAAAAGATTAGACTGGTCACAGAAAGGAGTCAATGTGAATGGAGAGTACATAAACCATTTACGATTTGCAGATGACATTGTAATCATAAGCCATGATCCCAAAGTATTAGAGAAAAATCCTAATCAGTTATGCAGAGTTAGTAAGGATTTGGGACCAAAGATGAATATGGCTAAAACAAAAGTAAGGATGAACAAGCATGCAACAGAAAGGTATATAATCATTGAAGGAACAGTAATTGAAAAGTGGATTCACATACTTACTTGGGACAAGTCCTTATCTGTAATAATGATAAATGGCTGGAAGTCAAGGGAAAAATTCAGGAAATATAGTGACATACTGAGGAGCAATAATATCCCAATTTGTCTGAAACGAACAATAATGAACCAATTATACTCCCCACCATGACTTATGGAAGTGTAACTTGGGCACTCACCAAAAGAATGGATGGGAAGCTGAAGACTACACAGCGAAGAATGGAACGAATTATATTAGGAATCAGACTGTTAGATAAGGAGAGAAACACATGAATTAGGCAGCAAACACAAATAAAGGACATTCTTATCAAAACTAAAGAACTAAAATGGTCTTGTGCAGGACACATAGCTCGAAGACATGATGACAGCTAGACTAAGAAAATAACAGAGTGGTACCCAAAAGGAGCTAAAAGAAAACCTGGAAGACAACAACGGAGATGGACAGATGAAATTCACGAGTTTGTGGGTAGTAAATGGATGGCCATTGCACAAAACAGAAGGAACTGGAAAGTTGCTGGAGAGGCCTTCACCCTGCAGTGTATTGAAAATTGCTGTTGCTGATGATGATCGCCAAAAGGACAATCTGCCATATACTTAAAAGATGTGACACTCCTAGGACAGCTTTTTTCAGGTATTACTGTCAGCATCAGAATCAACAGTACGTAATCTTTATACAAAAATGCAGATTACTCTCTTGACAATGTCTTTCGTATAAAACTAGTGAAATACCAAGGTAACTCCTGGTAAAGGCGAAGTTAATTTTGTTATGAATATTAAAACAACTACCTTTACTAATTAGTTTAAATGATTTCTATCCCAGACACAAAAGAGAAATCGAGAAAGTGCTGCTTTTCATAATAAAAACAATATTTTTTAAATTTATTTTTATTAAGTATACTGATTTAGTGAGATTTATTTGTTAAACACTTATTTGTTAATAAGTTTTTACCTCTGCTCACATGAACAAAACAAAACATCAATAAACAAAAAAAAAGCTGTCAATTAATAAACTTACCAGATTACTAAATATTTAAGGTAAAAACTTTTTTTAATAAATGCATCTTTTCTTTCCAGTTAGCAATGGCTGCCTGTCTGCTTGATTCGCCATGTTGATTTATGAATCAAACGTTAATATACGCGGGGTGATCATTTAATTTGCGGATTGGTGCAAGATCTTATCTTAATTGTCATCATCTGACTCTTCTGAGGATTTCTCCTTCTCAAAATACTCTCAATTGAACTTAACACAATTTCACCACCATCTACGCATTAAATGCTTCTTGCAAGACATTTTTCTAAAGACTGCGAAGTGCTCCGTTGTGGCACTGCGAGCATCGTTGTGTGGGACTCTAAACGCTTGCCTTTCAGGGCTTTCTTCAGACATGGAAACAGGAAGAAGTCACAAGGGGCTAAGTCGGATGAATAAGGAGAATGTGGAAGAACTTCGGCACCTATGACAGTGATCACTGCCTGCATAATATTAGCCGTATGGGGCATGGCATTGTCTTGATGGAGAAACCACTTCATACCGGAATATGGCCACCCTACCAAGGCACTCATTACCATACGCTTCATTCATCTCTTTAACTGTTTCCGATGCCTTTAAGTCCCGTCTGACACATAACGAATCGCATATTGCTGTTCAATCTGTATGTCCGACATGATACTTGCTTCAAAACGATCGTCACTAACACACGGCTGAAAAAACTCTCTTCACGCAACGTTAGCTCGACAAGTACTGGCATGCGCACACAGAGTCTGCGCAGTAGCGATCAGGGAGTGCGCCTCTAGTGGCAGTTATGGAAAGTTCGTGCGGTAAACATAAAATCTTGCACCAGTCCGCGAATTAAATGATCACCCCTCGTAAAAGTACTTTTTGTTTCAGCTTCCATTTTAATCTCTAAATAATCGTTTTAAAAGAGTAAATGGTATTCTTTACAGTTTCCTTTGCTTGTGAATGAGGCTGTTCCTCGTTTATCAATGGAGCAGCTCTATAATTATATAAACAGCTTGTTTATTATCCATTATTGGTCATTATGCCATCCCTCACCAAAGTAACATTAGCAAATTGTAAGCAATTAGCTCTGACCACATAAGGAATGCTGACTGTCACGTGCAGCTTTCAAAAAAACATACTACAGTTCAAATAAATGAACTTCACTTTAACCAAATCAGAAATAGTGCAATACCGTGGCAACTCGATGCTATAGTTTTTTTTAATAGGTTTTTATAGGGCTAGTTTAATAGTCATGTTGGACCTAACGGACTAATTATATAAAAAAAAAATCAAGAGAAAGGAATAAATAAAACTGAAAATTAATTTAAGATTCTTATTTTTCAAGAATTATTGTTTTTATAGGATTTTAGACGCATCAGCGACTTAGACCATATTGTGCCAAATATATTATGTCAATAAATTGCGTGTGTTTGTGGTTGATTTGCCTGTTTTCTATACAAAAGAACAGGACTTTCAGGGAGAAAAAACCACACTGCTCTTGCCTGAGACCGACTAACTCAGCCACATTGTGAAAAAGGACCATAAGAATTCCTCGCGTCATTCACGGGATTCGAACCTGACCCTTTACACGCACTGTTGATACCCACTTCGAGAGAATGAGGTCTTAACCTTTCCCTAAAACTTAAAAGAATACTGTATGGTGATCTCACAACTCAGCAAAATATTTTTGCTTTGATTTCAGAGGAATAAAGTGAACAGTTTTGTACTATTAATGTTAAATGTTTATAACTATAGGCATTTGGCATTATTTTAATTCAAATAGCATTGAATCTTTTCGCAATTTATTTTAATAATAATAATAATATAATTTATTTATAATTCTATAAAATTTTAACAATAAATTAGAATTCGGTTGCCATTGTGTAATTATTCCATTCTATTAAAGGAATCTAATTCAAATCAAGTTTTCATTTCGAGCCTTTATAATCAGATATGACCAAATCTGTTATTAACCTTAGAAAAATATTGGCACATAAACATAATTTAGTGTTTGTTGTGCGATTCAGCTTAACTCTCAATGGATTCTAATATTTCTCTACTGCGTGCGGTATATAAATATGACAACGATGGTAAAAGCAACGTTGGAATATATCCTTAGTTTGACTGAGGTTTAAAGTGGTTGTAAAAGAAAGAAACAGAGAAACACACTATGTAAAATTCTTTTGCGCAGCATCAAATCAATATCTAGACTACCAACTCATCTTAAAACTGAAGAAAACTATGAGGTATCCTAAAGGAATCTAATCCAGATTCGCTTCAATTGAACGTCATCTGAATATTCGACAAATGCAACAAAGATTTGTAATATGATTCTCGTATAACTTAACATTTCCTATCGACATCCTGAAATACCCAAAATTCTTCAAGACATTCGTTGAGTTTTTAGGGTTCTCTCACTAGTTGGAATGGCGAACTTGTCTAGTACACCAAAAATCAGTGATGGTTTACAAGTTTTCTTTTAAAATACTCGTTAAAATTTGGTGTTCTGTGAATCGTTATGTGGCAACTGTTTCTGCTTATCCTCTTCTTTTGGAAGGATCCAGAATGCGCTGTCATCATATAATTTGTCAGCTGATGGTGGATTGCAACCAGGAAGGCAAGTGATCAAACCTGAAATGCATAAAAATAAAATAGAAATTAGAATTTTGGTGTATTCTGGATTCGTTATTAAATGACTTAACAAACAACGGTATCTAGAATTCAATAAGATCAGATGCAAAGGATGAAAACAATATCAATTATTAAAGTAATTGCTATTTTTTTAAAATATAAATTGATATATGAAATCCAATTGAAACAAATCACTCTAAATTGACCTAAGGTCAAAGGGGGCGTTGAAGTCAATAGCTATGGCTATAGTTGGATAAGTCTTTGTTCTTGTTATTCTTAGGTTTAAGGAGCATCAGCGACTAAGGCTCCGTTGTATATTGTCTGTAAATTGCGTGTGTTCTGAGGTAGATTTTCAGTCTGGAAAGATTGTGCAAGACTTATTGAGATAGGCTTCTTCTCAGCATGGCCTACATTGTTGGCAGAAAGAACTGTCTGCATAGTGAGAGTGAGCTTAAATAGAAAAAGTAAAAGCAAAGTTAGATCCGATTTACTATTTTCTGTTTTATTAAGGCTTGCTGTTGACACTTATTACACTTATAACAGGTATCTTGGAAAAGTAATGGGGAACTCCTCATAGTTGTACAGACAGAGCTAGAATTACTCGAATATCCAGCTATAAAATTCCATTGCCATGAAGAACTGAAATTTTATTTTTGTAATTACATGGTATAATTTATAATTGCAATTACATGGGACGTAGTAGAAAGACATGAAAAGACAGCCTAACACATGTTTGAATTAGAAGTAATTAATGCCAAAAGAATAATAGAAATACAGTTGTCATTCTGATGTATGCAGAATTTTGATAATTTGCATAAGAAATGCAAATAAACAGAAGAGGAGAGGAATTATATTTTAACTACGTTGCACGTCGATTCATGAAATTTATGTTCCATAGATGAGAACTGACAAGGTGTTATTGAGTCATCTTGGTGCGGCATAAGTGATGACAAAGCAAAAATGAGAGTAAGAGCGTGCTACAGATCAAAATAAAGTTACATAGGATGAATGAACATTATCAAAGAGAGAAACAGAAACATTACGACAAATATAAATCTATCTGTAATCAAGTTATTCAGGGAATAAAAAAATACTAAGCAGACTTTAAAAAGGTATCTTCATATGAATCCTCTTTTAGGCTTCACTGTCATATTCCCAGGATAATGGAGCCAGGCACAAGACTGTGATCATTGAAAGTGGGTCGATAGGGAAATTGTCATGTTTGAATGTGAAAAAAAAAAGCAAGCACGAACATCTGATGGGATTTATCAATGTCATTAAAGGACGCAGCAGGTCAGATTGAGAAATCACCATGTATTATAATTTGTGCATCTCTAGACTCAGGTGGCGTGCTGGCATAGTTCCAGCGGATTGTAGCTGTGTAACTGTTTCTCCAATTGACAGAAGTGGTTCCAAGGATGAAAAAGGCAATTAGGGATCTGTAACCTCTCTGGCAAAGAAAAATGATTGAATCAATGATTAAGGATATACTCCAGGATCATTTGGACAGAAATGGAATCATGTGAGAAATTCAACATGAGGTTGATAAAGGGATATCTTTCTAAGTAATCTGATATGCTGTAATGAGGCTGTAGCAAAAGAATTGAATGCAAAGAAAAATTTTGGCACACTATATTTAGACTTTACTAAGGATTTTAATGTGATCTCACTTGGATGCATTTGTATGAATTGGAAGGGCTTCAAGAAAACTTACATAAATGATTCAATTGGTCTGAAAAATGGAAGTTAAAGAACAATATCGGGAAATATTGTTCTTTAACTGCCAAATTACTCGGGAAGAAGAAGACCTAAAGCAGTTGACAGTTAAAAAGACTTAGGAATTAGGAAGTATCCAGTCCAACATGAAGTTCTTTTAACAATATAGACAGGCTACCAGAAAGGCACCTTTATCAATACTAATGTTAAATATGGTGTATATAGAACGTTTTCTTGTTAATAAAACTTTTTAAAATATTTTACAAGAAGTCATAGTGACTATTTTAACATATTAAACATTAAGTATCATTTTTATAAGTAATTTTAGTAGATTAAAGAAAAGTAAGTTAACGAGAAGAAAAATTTACCTGTAGCAAGACCTCCAGCAATAGCCATGGCTGTTGATATTCCCATACCAACTAATTGGTAAAGAGCCTGATTAGTTCCCGTTCTGTTTTGACCTGGTTTCAGCGTTGGCAGCCTAGAATACATCTCGCGAAATTCGGTAGTGTTAGCCATCGGTGCTCTTGCAGGATAAATTTCATAAAGGCTGGAAGATAATGAAGTCAATCAGTTCGTTTTCTGATAATTTTTTTTTTAGTTGGAATTACTAAATCTCTTAAAATATGACATCTTGTATTCCTAACTGTCAACCACTTATGGCACAGTTCATCGGCTGAACTCATTTTAAATATATTTTTAGGTTTATTGTATTATAACAACAGCCAACTTGGAAACTTGAGTCCCTCTGAGGAAATATATACACAATTAGCCTGATGTTCTTTCAAATGGTCACATGACATCAGCATGGCGTATGATCCCCTCCAACAGCTAAACAGGCCTGATGGCGGTGAGCCATGCTCGATAAGGGTGTCTATAAGATTCTGTGGCAACAAATCCCATTCTTCCATAGCACAGACCTTAGCTCACCAAGTGACGGAGGAGTTTTTAGCTGTCGGCGTCCAATGCGACGCCCAAGGGCGTCTCACACATCGATCGGATTTAAGTCTGAGGACAGTGGTGGCCATGGCAGTCGTTGCATATCTTCAGTTTCAAGATATTCCTTCACCATTTGCGTTCTATGTGCAGTGGCGTTGTCGAGCAGTATATCTTTACACGACCGTCCTGTTTTCCATCGAAATTGGGATTTTCATGAAACCAATAAAATCGAGACTCGATTATTTTAATTATTACGAATGATTGTCATATACTGCTGGTTGTATAGTACGATATACTTGTACATTCGCTTTTACTCTATCCTATTTCTTTATAATATTTTATTCATTTCTTAGGGTTGAATCAAAGTAACCGATCACGTCATGTTATTTAAATGATAGTATCAGTTGATGAAATGTAAATAGAAGATGTATGAATTAAATAATCAATTATTTAAAAAATCTTCAGAGATAGCTTAATATTAAAATCTTTTTCAATGGTAATAAAGAGATACGCAGTCTTTAATTTAAAAATTGGATTAATTAAAAATAAAACCTTAAATTCCTAATATTTAAAATTTGGTGTGCTCAAAGCTCATAACTCAATAATATAAAATCCATTCTGATAAACTTAAATATAAGTATTTTCATTTTGACAGCCTGCTTCGGGATTAAGTAGGGCTCTCATCATATAGTAACTGGTTTGTGGACATCACCTGCTGTTTGATCTGCTATTTGTTTAAAAGTAATACAATACTAAGGCAACTCGTGATAAAAGCGAAGTTATTTGTGTCGTGAGAACTCTCAGTAAAGTATAAATTTTTGTGTTTGTTTCTCGAATGAATCAAATTAACCATTATATTTTCTCGAATGAATCAAATTAACCAAAAATTTCCATGTACTCTTGTCAAAGAGTTCCTGGAAATTACTACCTCTTATAGACCAAACAGTTATTCAAATTTTTCGAACTCTGCTTTAATTTTTTTTCAATATAAAAATACTCTAAAAAAAGTTAATTATTATTGGCATCTCTTGAGGCATTCTCCTTTCTCCCACTGCCCAACTGTAAAGCCAAAATCACATCGATACTTACACATATCCGTAATCGTCTTCATTTGCCATCCATGCCATTAAGATGCTTGCAAGCCCTGATAATAATCCTGGAACTACATGAAGACTACTAACACCACAAGTGTCATAGAGCCGACAGTGTTTGTTAAGGAAAGGCTAGAGAAGGGATAGAAACAATGTAAAAGATTTTCAATTCCATTTCTATGAAAGCAGTTCAATATCCAAATTCTGTTAAACTTTTAAAGTGAAAATATCGCTTGTACCTTAAAGAGATTCAGATATAAACAGCTAGGTATAAACAGATATAAACGATGTTTAAATTTTTAACTCAGCATCTCTTCCACTGCTACATGGCATGCTTCCCATCCCATTGCAGACTCTTATAGCATCGAATAGTCTGTAATGGGATGGGTTGTTGTTGTAGTAGGGTTTTAGGAGCATCAACGACTAAGGCTTGTATATTGTCTGCAATTGCGTGTTCTGAGGTCGATTTTCTGTTTGCTGGACGAAAAACACCAGTAACTTATCCACGTGAAAAAGTTCATAAAAATTCCTCACATCATCGATGGGACTGGAACTTAGGTCTTTTCCACCCAGTGTGGGGGGAGGACAGCGATTCTACCATCTGCGCTACTCACGACGGATAATGGGATGGAGCATCAAAGTGTGACTAGTCATAAAACTTTTCAAACATTCCTCTCCACCCCTTGTACGTCGAAGACTCCTACCGAACTGAAGGACCCGATCAAATCTTTTATAGTTGAAATCTTCCAACTACTACCAAATATTTTTAATATTTCACGTATAATATTTTACACAGTAATTTTATAAATTTTAATTCGTGATAGCATATTTAAATGTAAATTAAATGAAAAACACTGTCACCGAAAGCAGTTTTATTAATATAAAGAGCGAGCGTTAAGCGTCAAAGCAACTAAGGCTCAGGTGACAATACATTGTGTATGCAAATTAGGTGTATTTTTGTTGTGGATTTGTCTGTTTGCTGAGAGAGTCTGCGCGGGTAGCACGCTTGTATCGTCACCATCCTCTCCACACCGGGTGAAAAAGGCCCGGGTTCGAATCCCGTCGATGACACGAAGAACTTTAGTAGCCTTTTTCACTCCATGGCTGAGTTAGTTGGTCTCAGGCTTAGATAGCAAGGTTTTCCGCTCAGAAACGCTCAGCCACGTTGTGAAAAAAAAAGGCCCATAAAAATTCATTGAATCATTGGATTTGTTGTTGTTGTAATAGGGTAATAACCGTCCTACCAGGTGTTTTTCACCCGGTAGGACGGTTATTATATTCACTGGCGAGGACATTATTATTAGAGATGTAAAGCATAATTTACTGTTATATATATATATATATATATATATATACTGAGTGATCTCTGAATTATGGCTACCTACCTAATACCAACGATTCTTACACAACAGAAAATACTGAAGAATCTTTTACAAATGACGATCAACGATTGAATATACAAATAAAAGCTGCACTGCACAAAACTAAAGAAAATAAAACTCCTGGCAATGACCTCCTCGAGGTGGATGCTATCAAGAAATTTGCAACCTACTTCCCTAACACCATGCTCGCCACTTTCAACAGATGCCTAATGGAAGGAGGCATGCCTTAAACTCATCTTGAAGAACCCAGACAAACCACCTGAAGAGCCAAAATCTTACAGGCCAATTGCTCTCTTGCCAGTCCTCGGCAAACTTCTGGAAAGGCTTCTACTCAGCATGTTGTCAAAATGCTACTCTAAAGAAAACCTCATTTCTCCACTTCAGTACGGTTTCAAAGCTGGCTGCAGCACTGAAGATGCTCTTCTTAAACTAATATCTACTGCTTCAAGCACTCAAGGCAAGTATGCGCTAGCCATCACAGTTGACTTTGCTGGAGCGTTTGATCGGCTGTGGTGGCCAAGTATTCTCAGAAGACTCCGACAAGCCAAAGCACCACTCAACCTTTATAACTGTGTCAAGGAGTACCTGAGACACCGCACTGTCCATGTTAGTACCATGTACAAATCTGTCAATAGCCAGGTCTCCCGAGGCTGTCCGCAGGGTTTGGTCCTGGGGCCTTTCTTTTGGTCCATCGTTCTGGACGAGTTCCTTGGGATGGACTTGGGGATGACTGAACCCCTTGCGTTTGCTGACGATTTGGTTTTGGTGGTGCATGGTGACACAAGAGCTGATCTAGAGGAGCGAGCAAATTGAGCACTAACTAAGCTCCAGGATTGGGCAGCCATTCACCGACTAAAGGTCTCGGGAGAGAAAACCAAATCTATATTGCTCAAGGGAACGCTCCAACTACGAAGATCACCGGTTATCAAAATTGACAACAACTCCATAAGATTATACCCAGAAATCAAGTATTTAGGAATCGTCTTAGATATGAAGCTAAATTTCCATCCTCACTTGAAATATATGTCACAGAAAATAAAAAAATACTCGGCCATGATCATCCGTATAAGCCGTGCAGACTAGGGCCTTAAGCGCCGGGCTATGGCCCTCATCTATAATGCCATATTTGTCCCAATAGCTTGCTATGGAGCCTCAGTATGGTGTACTAGGGCCTCCCTCGACCGAAATCGCCGTAAACTAGACTCCATACAGCGTTCTATTTCCTTGCCGTAACAAGGGCGTGCCGTACAGTAAGCACACTAGCTCTACAGGTGCTAGCTGGATGTATGCCCCTACACCTAGAGGTAATAAGAAGAGGATTGTATCAACGGTTGAAGGAGAGTATTCCCACCGAAACAGCAGGCATCACTCTTAACCTTGATAACAACCCTAAACAGGAAAGGAAGAGAATCTCTAAAATTATGTACAGGACCTGGAAAGAGACATGGGACACCACCAACAAAGGATTGATAACCAAAAAGTTCATTCCCTCTGTGAACCTCATCAGTACAAAGCCTCCTCCCTGCTACTCACCAGGCCTCCATACTACATTTCTATTGACAGGCCACGGACCCTTTAAAGCGAAGCTAACATCCCTAGGCATTGAAGATGATCCACTGTGTCACTGCGGGGCTGAAGAAACGTGGGATCACGTAATGTATGATTGCCATGAATATGACGAGTTTGCTCAGTTTGTCTTCACTGCTAGACGGGTTCGGCACCCAAACACCACCCATTGAAGATCAAAGTAAGAAACTACCTGGATATGACAGTCCTCTCAGGAGAAGGGAAAAAAAAAACCCTCCTTCCTTCCTTCGTCCCAGGAGTGACAGAACCACCAGCACAGCTCAGCTACGCTGCCATTAGGCCTCCCTAACCACGCTCCCTTGCGTGGTCCTTTGCCTCCACTCCCCGGCGGGAGGGGGAGTTCATCCCTGGTGTCCTCCCCCCTTCGCCACCCCTCTTTTTCACTCTGGTGGGGCATGGGCCTGCTCCACTGACTTGGGGTCATCTTCCCTATGGACCCCATATCTCTATCTTTTCTCCCCAGTCTTCAGTCTCCCTCCCCTTCTCTAACTTACAACTAGCGTCCGAATCAACTCCAAATTGCTTGAGTCCTACACCCAAAAACTTAACAACATCAAATCGCCCAACTAATACTCCCTTTGTTTTGGCTGACCCCTATCTTTAGCGTTTTTTTTTTTTTCTTTTTTTTTTTTAGGTCCTTGCCACTGAAATCTCAGGAAATTAGGTGGCAGGACCTGCCAGAGTAAATAACTATAATAGTGGTGTACCTGGTCTGCCTCCACGGGGCTGAGTGGGGCAACGTTGGGTCCCATTAGGGGCCCAGCGGCTAAATGACCAGATGAACAACGGTACACGACACTACACAAATACAAAATCCATATACTTTTAAACCTCTGGCATTGACAGTGTTCTGTTTCACACCCATAATGTATAGCACGCGGAGATGGGGGGAACCCCTGGTGCCGTTTGACACTAAACACACTCTACACTCTACTACCTACCTAATACCGTGTTGTGCCGCCGTTCGCATGGATAACAACCACTATTCGCCATTGACTCCACTAGAATATCTAAAGACTATCTAAAGACGTCAGTATGGATCTGCAGCCATGCTGCCTGCAAGGCTTTCCACAGTGTCAGAAGAGATGATGGTTACGTGTCCATACGCCTCACTTCCTGTTCCAAAACATCACACATGTGTTCAATTTCACGATAGGAGGGAGTATATGATGAGAGCCTTGTCGATCAATTCGGCCCTGGAAAGATTGTGCAAGGCTCAAGGGGTAGACTTTTTTTAAGCCTGGACTGTACTTGTTAACAGGAGAGATTGCTTCTACAGGGATGGGATACACTTAAATAGAAAGGGTGCAAGAATATTTGCTGATGCTATCGAGGCAGTGTTAGGTGGGTCGGAAAACTGCTAGCTTGGGGGGAGACAAAGACCAATAGATTGACAGTAGCCACTGGCAGAGGTGAAAGAGATTCTTGCACTGCTTCTATTAGAATGAGCAGAAGCCTGAAAAACAAGATGCATGGTATTTCAGAGACTGCTGGGAGTCATTGCGGTACAAGTAAACACATGGGTTGTGTTAGGGTAGCTAAGAATAGAAACAGGTGCAGGTATACTTGCGTGTACACCAATGCTAGGAGTTTAGTAAATAAATTTGATGAATTTGAGGTATTGCTCAAAACATCGAAGGCAGATATTGTTGGGATATCAGAGACGTGGTGTCACAAAGATATAAGGAATGCAGAACTGCAATTTGGGGAGTACAACGTCTACAGAAAGGATAGACAGGATAGGAAGGGGGGAGGGGTTATGCTATTAGTTAAGAAACACATAAAAACCAAGGAAGTGAAGCCAGTCGACATCGCTGGACAGTGCAGTGTTGAGTCAGTTTGGTGTGACATAAACATTGGGAGATAAAAATTGAGAGTAGGAGTGTGCTATAGGCCTAATGACTCTGATGAGTATAATAAGGAACTGTACAGGGAAATAGAGTGGGCCAGTAAATCAGAGAGTCTTATAATGGGACATTTTAATTTCCCAGATATTGACTGGAATTTGGGGGCTGGTTACTCACACACTAGCAGGGCTTTTGTGGATTTACTGGATGATTGTTTTCTACATCAGCATGTTCGGGAGGCAACTAGAGGGAGTAATACTCTTGATTTGATTATCAGCAGTGATTCTTCATGCATTAAGAATCTGCAGATAAATGAACCACTGGGTGGCAGTGATCACAGTGTGCTGAAGTGGGATTTACTCAAAGAGGTAACTACCATTAGGGGTAAAGGGAAGGGTTTTTGCTTTCGAAAAGGCGACTACGATGGACTGAGACAGTATTTAAATTCTATACAAATTTGTACAGTGGGACCAACTGATGATGTTACCAACAGCAAATTCAAAATGGGAAGCATTCAAAGAACTTATCTTCGAAGCTACTAGGCTTTACGTACCAACTAAGAAATATTGTTCAAGGTTTAGGCCAAAATGGATGTCAGATGAACTAATGAGGCATATGGCAGAGAAGAAAAATGCATGGGATACTTACAAATTAACACATGACACAGAAGCCTATGATAGATACAAGTTGATATGCAACCAAGTTACAAAGGAGGTTAGGCAGGCGAAGGCAGATTACGAGAAATCCTTGGCAAGGGATGCAAAGAAAAACAGCAAAGAGTTCTTTACTTATGTAAACTCTAGAAGGAGGGGGATGAATCAGATTGGTCCACTTGATATTGATGGGTCAACTGTTGATGATCCTGCTCAGGTAGCTAACAAACTAAATGAATATTTTGAATCGACATTCACACATGAGGAGTTATTCAGCGAGGGGAATGCCAGAGGTGTATTCAACTCTAGCAGTAAGCTACAGAATCTTGAAATAACTGGGGGTAAAGTGGAGGAGAAACTGTTGAAGATAAACACAAGAAAAGCACCCGGGGTGGATGGGATCTATCCAGTTATATTAAAGAAGGCAGCAAAGGAAGTAAGCAAACCCTTAACCATAATTATGAGAGCTTCCTTGGACTCAGGGGAGGTACCCATGGACTGGAAATGTGCAAATGTGACCCCAATTCACAAAGGAGGATCAAAGGCTGACACAAGTAATTATAGACCTGTGAGCTTAACTTCTGTTCCAGGAAAATTAATGGAGGCACTGGTTAAAGAAGCACTGCAGGATCATTTAGACAAGACTTCAGTTATAGCTCAGACACAGCATGGTTTTGTTAAGGGGAAGTCTTGCCTGACCAACTTGATTGGATACTATGATGCAGTCACAAAAGAACTGGATGCAGGGAATAACTTTGATATTATATACTTGGATCTTAGAAAGGCTTTTGATACTGTTGCACATGGAAGACTGCTGAACAAATTGGAGCAGTGTGGCATTGGAGGCAAATTGCTGCTATGGATAAAGGGATGGTTGAGTGGGAGAAGACAGAGAGTGGTAATCAATGGACACTGCTCATCGTGGACTGATGTTATTAGTGGAGTCCCTCAGGGCTCAGTGTTGGGTCCATTATTGTTTTCTGTATTTATAAATGATATTGATGATGGTATATCGGGCTTAATGTCCAAGTTTGCAGACGATACAAAGGTTGGCAGGGTTGTCAAGGACACTACTGACACTATGCTGCTGCAACAGGATCTGGAAAGGTTGAACAGATGGGCTGAGAGGTGGCAAATGAAGTTTAACATTGACAAATGTAAAGTACTACACATGGGAAACAGCAACCCCAGAGCAACGTATCAACTCTGTGGTACTACACTGACAGTGGTAGAGAATGAAAGGGACTTGGGTGTGGTTGTGCAGGCAGATATGAAGTTCTCTGAGCAGTGCAGACGGGCTGCAAGAGTAGCTCATGGAGTATTGTCAATGATATACAGGAATTTTTCCAGCAGGGATAAGGAGGTGATTATTCCATTGTATAAGGCAATGATCAGGCCACACCTAGAGTACTGTATACAGGTCTGGAGGCCTCATTTCAAGAAGGATGTAGAGCTGCTGGAACGAGTACAGAGAAGGGCAACAAGATTAGTGAATGGAACAAAGGGGTGCTCTTACGAAGAAAGGCTTAAGTTTTGCAAATTACAGTGTCTGGAGACTAGGCACCAGCGAGGTGATCTGATAGAGGTGTATAAAGCCTTGAATGGTTTAAGCATGCTCAATGCTGATGGGATCCTTCCTCTAGCTCAGAAAAATCACCTGAGAGGGCATAAATTCAAATTGAGGAAAGACAGATGTAGGATAGACGTGCGGAAATTTGCCTTTAGCCAGCGGGTGGTTGGTTGGTGGAACAGACTTCCATCCCTTGTGGTTGAGGTTGATAGCCTAAATAAGTTTAAGGCTCAGCTGGACAGGTATTTCGAAAGAGGGGTGAAGTGGAAGTGGCTTTTTTTTTTTTTTTTTTTGGCTGATGCATAAGCTTGCTTTCTTGCATCAAATGCCTCTACTAATGCTAATGCTAATTGTACTGAGGTCAGGAGAATTTGGAAGCCAATCAAGACGGGTGATATCTGTATTGTGTCCCTCGAACTATTCGTGCACAATGCGGTCCCGATGGCCTGATGACAAGGCGCATTGTCATCTTAGAAGTTCCCGTTTCTGTCTGGGAAAAATGCAACATGGCAGGGTGCACATGGTCACCTAAACGGCTGCCGGTGGTCCTCACAGGTGAAATGTTGGCCCATACGCATCACGGGTCATACTTCGTGCCCGTAAAACATGTCCCATATTAAGCAACCACTGTCACCTGCTTGGACAGTGGACATCATGCACGACAGATTCGTATGCTTGCGCCACACACCTTCGTGTTTCACCAGGTATTTGGGCTCATTTGACCAGCATACGCGTTTCCATTCCTCCAGTGTGCAATCAGTGCGTTGTTGACACTATAGCATTCGCCGTCGACGATGATCAGCGGTTAGGAGATGGTGTCTCCTGGGTCGTCTTTTGTGGAACCCCATGTTATTATTATTAGACACATGGTGCAAGGAAGCCTGAGGCTTATGCTGCAACAGACAAAAAAAAATTCTAAGTTACCCAGAGAGAGAGAGAGAGAGAGAGAGAGAGAGAGAATCAGAAGTAGAAGGGAATCACCAAGAAAGAGAAGAATGATAGTATCCAGCTCAGGACCCTGGGTGTGCCAAGCCCATACTCACCAGTGTGAGCTCCTGGGGTTAAATTTGAGTGTGTAGCACATCGTTATGTGGGTATTGTACTTGCATTCCCCTAATGTATTGAGATGTGTACAGTCGCACAGTGACCTACTGTTGAGCTCGTAAAACGAGCTTCAGCCTTCGCTCACCACGAACATCCACCTTGCATAAAGTATAATTATTAGTCGAAGTGTAAAACGTTATTTATTTGAAGTATAACAGAATAGGCAACTCGTTGTGAGGACATCCACAATATGAGATGTATTGAAACGAAGCCACTATAACAACTGAGTATAGACATAATGCATTTGCACTACTTATGTGTCTGTAAATTTTCCAACAGTCTGAGGGCTTTGCCCTGAATTTTTATTACGTGTTATTTCGAATTATGATCTTTTCTATTTTCATTTATGCTTCTTAAATTTGTGGTAAAAAGGTTCAATTAATTAAAATTTGTTTTTCTTTTATTTATTTAATTATTTGTAACAGCTCATGTCGGCCTAAGTAATTTCCAAGTATCCGAAAAATCTTAAGAATGTTAGGCATTGAGATTGCATCTGCCATCTTGAACGGTATTTATTCTTTGTTGAGCATAAACAGAATCCAAACTGTGCATCAAGGATCCCTCCACCCTCACAATCAGAATTTACCCGTTTAATGTTGCTTGGATGTTGTTTCGTCTTTCTTGGAAAGCCGTCGCGGGTACACAAGATATAATCACCTTCCTCCCATACCGGTGGAAAATAAGTGAGGAATTTATATGGACTTTTTTCGCAACATGGCTAAGTTAGCTGGTCTCGGCCGAGAGTTGCAATGGCTTTTTCCACCGGCAAACTAGACATATTCAACTATGACATCATGACTAGCGATTCCAATAATTTAATGAATAAATATCGCTATCTGTCAAATGACATTACTTAATAATGATATTAATTTTGGATAAGTACAAATCATTTATTCTTAAGTTCTCAAATTTTGTTTGTTGGCAACAAAACTTACTGTAAGATAGTCGAAGCTCAGGGTTGACAAACAAGCCGCCAAACCTCCTATAAGTATCGCTCCATAAGGTTGAACCATGAGATTGGTGATAGCCCCTATGGCCACTCCTCCAGCCAGAGTAGCATTCTGGATGTGAATCTAAAAGAAAGAAAGAAAAAAGCTGGAATGAAGTCCAGTCAATCATACTTAAAATAACTGTGGATTCGGTCCAGTTTAACTTACCAATCCAACACAAAAATGTATCAGCTAGAGATTTTATTTTACCTCGGATAATTTCTACTGTCCTTTGTGTTGTATGCCATAATTCATCTAGAATATATGGGTTCGCACCGGGAAAATTCCACCCCGATGGAGTAATTGGACATCATTGCTAGCTAACGAAATATCGTTAGCTAGCAAGCATGTTGCCAATGAGAATCAACTTGTGTAGATATTGTCACGGTGGATTTGGCTTTAGGAAATTTGGATAAAGATGGCAAACTATTTTAATTGGTTGACATGTTGAACGAAACGAAAATAAGTCATTAGTTCAATCAGTGCTTCTCGTTAAAAAAAAAACAAGAAAAGGGACAAGGGACAAGTATTAGTATCAACCATATAGTGCAAGAAAGACACAGGTTTTCGCTGCTTCAGTATCAATAGTGGAATAGACGATATTGTTCCTGGATACTGTATATGACAAGATTATCACGATAAGAATTTTGACCTAATATTTGTGTATTTTAATTAGGGAAAAAATAAACGTTGCAGAGCGCCTAGTAACAGTGCATAGAACAACAACGATATAATGTATCTAAAGTACCAGATAATAAATTACATTTGATTATTTACAGATCGAGAAGAGGGTAAAAGAAAATTGATACCGGGATAAAGATCACTGAGAGGGTTATAAGGAAGGGGGGTCACTTCTGACGTGTTTCAGTACAAAGTTAAGAACAAGTGTGCTCGCAAGCTCACAGAAGGAATTATTCACCTTCGTGACAAGGCTCAATATTATATTACACTTCCTTCCAGAAAGTATATGGACACCCCTATTTTCATAGTTCGTTGAATCACCCCGAATAAACAAAAACTCAAACTGATATATAACGAAGGCACATAAATCACACAGGTCAATTTTTCTGGCCATGGTAAGTAGATTTCGAGATGAATGATATTGCCAAATTATCAGATTCTACTGCTGTCCACACATGAGGAGATAGTTATCACAAAATATCTCCTCATTAAGTCAATACAAGATACTCGAAAATACGTGACATTAGTACGGCGTATGACTCCCTCCAACAGCTAAACAGGCCTGATAGAGGTGAACCATGCTCGATATAAGGGTTTTTATAAGATTCTTGAGGCAGCAAATCTCCTTTTTCCACCAGCGCAGACCTTAGCTCACCAAATAACTGAGGTGGTGGCTGTCGGCGTGCAATGCGATGCTCAAGAGGGTCCCACACATGTTCGATCGCATTTAAATCTAGGGATAGTGCTGGCCACGGAAGTCGTTGGATATCTTCACTTTCATGATATTCCTCCATCACTTGAGCTCTATGTGCAGTGGCATTGTCATGAATGAAAAGAAAATCTGGGCCAATCGCACAATTACGGTATCCCCATTAAAAACATGAAGAGGAGTGCGGCCGTTAATCATTATTCCTCCCACACAAGAGGTGGGCAGAAGAATTTACCGCCTCCACCTTAAGAGTCCCTTACTCTGATGTTGGAGGAATGTTATTGCATTTCTCGTTGTCTCCAGATGAAATAACGTCTAGAATCTGTTTGTAGGCTAAAGCGGGACTCATCAGGAAACAGAACTGCACTCCATTTGTCAAGGCTCG
The DNA here is from genome assembly GCF_048544385.1 of Mastigoproctus giganteus. Lineage (NCBI taxonomy): Eukaryota > Metazoa > Arthropoda > Arachnida > Uropygi > Thelyphonidae > Mastigoproctus > Mastigoproctus giganteus. Next base: position 21,093,395 of record NC_143583.1, read on the forward strand.
AAGTCACATGTTCATGGTACCAGTTTCGATTAACTCTGCAGTGCTTTGGGGTTAATGGGATACAGACCACTGGCTTCCTTGTGTCTTTTCAACAAGGGGCGGAGAAGACGGTGATTATATCAACCGTGCTACCCTTGGATATTTTTATTTTCAGTGTTTATTTAAATCAGTAAAAGGTATGAACCTTCCCAAAATGGACTATAACGCCAGACAGTTACTTTAAATTTATAAAGAGTTAAATTATGTTTGTCTTTCAAACCCATTGTTAGTTATAACAGGTTTGAAAGATAAGACAAAAATATAATGTGTTTCTAATGCATACGCACTGGAAATTATTTATACTTTGCTCACGATGCTTGCCATCGTGAGCAAAGTATAGTGGATAAACATGATGGATACTGGCATAGTGGATAAACATGATGGATAGCGGCATAGTGGATAAACATGGCAAGGAATAAGAACTGAGTATTAAAAAAAAAAAGAAGCAGGATTATAACTCTTTATAAAGAAAGTTATCCCAAGAGAAGTATAAGCAAAAAAACTAGGCGCTTCATTTAAAGGAGTAGAAACTATGACTCGGAGATTCAAGGAGACTGGCAGTTTAAAGGACAAACCACGATCAGGACGATTGTGCGCAACAACGGAAGCACAAGAAAAGACCATAACATTAATTTCTAAACGCAATCGACGAATTGCTGCACATGAAATCCAAGCTGATTTCAATAAGAACAGAGAAAAACTCCTGTATCTATATCCACAGTAAACCTTCGTCTTAAACAAGCAGGACTTCATGATCGTGTAGCGGTCTGACATCCCTCATTAAAACCTGAAAAATCGAAAGAAATGGTTGGCTTGGGCTAAGAGCCATTAACATTAGACAATTGAAGAGTGGAAAAAGTACTGTGGATGGATGGATGAATTCAAATTTAAAATTTTTGGATCCGAACAGACAGTTCATGTGAGACGATCAACTGAAATAAAAATTGTGCCACATTTTTAGTGCCGACAGTCAATGATGGTGTTGCTTCCATCATGATCTGGAGTTGCTTCTGTTTTTATGGAGTGGGTGACATCGTCAGAATTGAAGAAACTTTAAGAAAAGAAGGCTATAAAATTATTCTTGAACATGATGCAATATCCTCGGATTCTAAGCTGTGTAAGGACTTTCTTGCAACTAAACAAGAGGTGGGCCTATTGAAAATTATGTGTGGTGGGCCTATTCCCAAAATTTATGGAAAACGTAGATCGCTTGAAATAAGTTAGTCAAGACACTTTTAGAAAATTAATCTCTGCAGGATGCATGCCATGTTTGGGTATAAATTCTCTCGCGGATATTTTGATGAAAAATCAGTTATTTTCATAGCTAATTAAAAAAAAATAATAAAATAAATAAATAAAAAATTAACGAAATATTCGCAGAACCACTGGAGTTCCTTTGCTCAACACCAATGTTTTACGGAGTACACCTTGAAATACAGAGCACACCACGCTCTAGACAGTTCTGAACTTTGACTATTTCTAAAACCGTATTAAAATATTTCATAAACGTTTAAACCACGCATTTTTCTAAGTTATCTGTACCTCTTTCATTAAAAAAATAAACAAAGAAAACAGAGAGCATAAAATCGCTTCTTCCTCTCATTAATACGTTTCATAATAGCGTACCATCATCTTAGTACATTAGCATTAGTAGAGGCATATGATGCAAGAAAGCAAGCTTATGCAGCATCAGCCAAAAAAAAAAAAAAAACCCACTTCCACTTCACCCCTCCGTTCGTTCAAAATACCTGACCAGCTAAGCCTTAAATTTATTTAGGCTATCAACTCCAAGACAAGGGATCCACGACAAGGGATGGAAGTCTGTTCCACCAACCAACTACCCGCTGGCTAAAGGCAAATTTTCGAACGTCTATCCTACATCTGTCTTTCCTCAATTTGAATTTATGCCCTCTCAGGCGATTATTCTGTGCAAGAGGAAGAATCCCATCAGCACTGAGCATGCTCAAACCATTCAAGGCTTTATATACCTCTATAAGATCACCTCGCTGGTGCCTAGTCTCCAGACTAGGTAATTTGCAAAACTTAAGCCTTTCTTCGTAAGAGCACCCCTTTGTTCCATTCACTAATCTTGTTGCCCTTCTCTGTACTCGTTCCAGCAGCTCTACATCCTTCTTGAAATGAGGCCTCCAGACCTGTATACAGTACTCAAGGTGTGGCCTGACCATTGCCTTATACAAGGGAATAATCACCTCCTTATCACTGCTGGAAAAATTCCTGTATATCATTGAGAAGACACCATGAGCTACTCTTGCAGCCCGTCTGCACTGCTCAGAGAACTTCATATCTGCCTGCACAATTACCCCCAGGTCCTTTTAATTCTCTACCACTGTGAGTGTAGTACCACAGAGTTGATACGTTTCTCTGGGGTTGCTGTTTCCTATATGTAGTACTTTACATTTGTCAATGTTAAACTTCATTTGCCACCTCTCAGCCCATCTGCTCAACCTTTCCAGATCCTGTTGCAGCAGCATAGTGTCAGTAGTGTCCTTGACAACCCTGCCAACCTTTGTATCGTCTGCAAACTTGGACATTAAGCTTGATATACCATCATCAATATCATTTATAAATATTGAAAACAATAATGGACCCAATACTGAACCCTGAGGGACTCCACTAATAACATTAGTCCACGATGAGCAGTGTCCATTGATTACCACTCTCTGTCTTCTCCCCCTCAACCACCCCTTTATCCATAGCAGCAATTTTCCTCCAATGTCACACTGCTCCAATTTGTGCAGCAGTCTTCCAGGTGCAACAGTATCAAAAGCCTTTCTAAGATCCAAGTATATAATGCCAAAGTTATTCCCTGCATCCAGTTCTTTTGTGACTGCATCATAATATCGAATGAAATTGGTCAGGCAAGACTTCCCCTTAACAAAACCATGCTGTGTCCGAGCTATAACTGAAGATGATCCTGCTAGATGATCCTGCAGTGCTTCTTTAACCAGTGCCTCCATTAATTTTCCTGGAACAGAAGTTAAACTCACAGGTCTATAATTACTTGTGTCGCCTTTTGATCCTCCTTTATGGCTAAGGGTTTGCTTACTTCCTTTGCTGCCTTCTTTAATATAACTGGATAGATCCCATTCACCCCGGGTGCCTTTCTTGTGTTTATCTTCAACAATTTCTCCTCCACTTTACTCTCAGTTATTACAAGATTCTCAATCTTACTGCCAGAATTGAATACACCTCTGGCATAATGAATCCTGCACATTCATAATGAATAACCGCGAACGTCCCTGTTTCAATAAATCACATTAATCTTTTAACTCCATTACATACCATTCCTTCTCCAGTGAGCTACAACCATGTCTTAAGACACATTATATATTAATTATAAGGAAACTTTTACGTTGGCAATTATGTGAATAAATTTCAGCTGATTTTATCTGACTTACCATTGATTGAGATCAGCTACACTTTATTTATCTCGACAAAGAAGAGTTGTCTGAGTATTACCATCTCAATGCTTACCATGTTAAATTTTCCTTCTTCCCCAATCAGCGCTGACACAGCAAAAGCCACTGAACAACTGGAACACAAAGCAAGATAATTATTTACAACGCTCCGATGTTGAGCCACCCCTGTAGCAAACGAAGATTCGAAGCTGGGCCAAAATACCCACAGAAATATTGTTCCTATAAGGTAACATATAAAAATTAGAATTTAATCTTTAAAAAGATTATGTTAAAGTTACTTCTAAAAATAATTATTCTGTAAAATCTTCTTAATCTGAGGGATTAACAAACTTTAACTGTCGAAATGGAATATGAGAGAAATATTTGTATTGTGCATACTCACCAGCTATAGATAACATGTTTGAATTGTAAGTCGACGTTTCGTTGGGATGGTTTCTGGCCGCTTTTTTGTGAAGAACAAAAGACATAGCTAAACCATAGAACCCAGAGAACATATGTAATGTTATCGCTCCTCCAACGTCTACAACCTATGGGGATAAATATATGTGTATATTTATTTATTTACTTAAAAGTTATATACTGTATATTTTCCCCCCTAGAGATGTGATACAACCAAGATAATTGAAAAAAAATCGCGTGTGTACCCTGTACGCACGAAAGATGTTTTATGTGTAAACATCTTTGACGACACCTATTAAATTTCGAACAGCTAGAACCGAAATCATGAACGATGTAATTTATGGTCACGCCCGCTACTTACTCTACTGAATCATCGTTTGGAAGAGGTTAGGCCAACAGACTAATTACTCATTTGATTGTAGCCATTTGTTGAATAGTGTGATTGCAAAAATACAAGTATTTGTACTGTTACAATCATTCTATCATGTTGGATCATGTTACTCTGTCATGCTTTGTCGCAAATTATACATGCAGCGCTACAAGATCTGCAAGAAACGACAGTATCCATGCATAATACGCTATCGAAACTATGACTTGGGACAGGATCTCAGCGAGTACAAGCGCGAGATGGTAACGTTACACATTCCCTTTTACAATGAGGAAACAGAGATACTATCAGAGATGAAATATGTCAAGATCTACGACGACAATGAAGAACTCATACTAGATCGTAAATTGTATGAATTGGACATTGACAAAACGATTGAAATATGTAAGACGATGTGTCAAGACAACGATAACGGTGACCTTGACGAAGCATACGGTAATGACTTGCGTAGCCTTGTAACTCGATTGCGAGAAGACCCCTTTCGAAACTTTTACAATCATCCAAACAGCGAGATGAATGAGGATCTAAAGTTCGCCACGCTCAACCGACTCAGTTCAATTGCACAGAAACGCGAAAATTTGATGACCAACGAGGACTTCTGCAACATAATGAGAATGGCCAATGACAAGCAAAAGATTCTACTCATGCATGTAATTTGGAGTCTGTTATCTCCCAATCGCGAACCGATTCAAATATTCTTGACTGGCCCAGCGGGTTGCTGACAAACGTTTATGATTCGCCTCTTGATGGAAATATACAACTGCTTCAGTAATACAGACGGGTACTGTAACGCCTACATTACACATGTTTCAAATGGTAAGGCTGAAGCGCATGTAATGTTATGATCTTGGATGTGCTCAGAGTTGGTTTATGCCAGTTCTGAGCACATCCAAGATCATCTCCCATGATCCTTTGGGCGATTTCCACTCCCGACTCCGTTCTTTTTGCCTTTCCCACATGTTTTCTGCAACCAGCTGGTCCATGGCAGCTCTGAGCATATCCAACATCACTCCCATGATCCTTTGCTATAAATGCTTTACTTCACTTTACATTTTGCGAGATATCCATTTCTTCGGTTACCAAAAGGTTTCTGCCATGGGTGGCAATGTTTAGCCCAAAGCCACCAAAGTGGTATGCCCCGAATAATAAACGTTTTTCCGCCACAAGCTCGTTTATGCCAGCTCTGAACACATTCAAAATCGCTTCCCATAATCCTTTTCGCAATATCCTCTCCCGACGCCGTTTTTCTTTCTTATGAAACGGAAATTACACCATTTCCGCATCGCAAAATCGTGACAAATTGATTTTACTACCATTCGAAATTCAGTAGGTGCCGATAAAGATGTTTACACATAAAAAAAAATAATAATAACTTTGAGCTTGCTTAAGTAGAGTGCCTCATTTCCCTAATCAGAAAGAACTGGATGACTTTGAGAAGGACTTGGGTATAATCAATTCCACTACAGAGTTCCTAACATCACGTTTAAAAGAGTGTAACCTATTGTAAGACTCCCACATACAACAAAGACATACCACTTATGCACGTTTTCACAATGTTGAATAATCTTGGAGATATTTTGATTTGACTGGTCTTTAGTTACAATCCAGAGAAGTAGTATGTTTTCATATGCAGTTCAAGTAAAAGTGTGGAAGCTGTGCTGCTCTCCACACAATATAATTTCCAAACTGAGCTGCTCTAAAATGAGAATATACACCCATCGGCTATATACTCTGTAGATACTTGAAGTTGCTTCACTCTACTCTCCTGATGTCCCAAAGCCGAGAAAGCAAGTTCCCTTGCTTTCTGGGCTTTGGGACATCAGGAGAGGTAGATCAGCACTTATAGGAGAAAAGAATCGTCTGCCAGAATTCAGTTTCAGCCTGGTGCTGCACTTGTCGAACACTTTGTTAAAGCATTGGATCCTCAAAATGACATCTTCAGGTATATACGATCTATGTTTCCGAAACAGATGCAAAAGTGAAAGGTAGTATTTTTTTGGTCCACCAGTTAATCAGATATTGGCTTCACGAGAGCTACAAGTAAGATGACCGACGCTGAGCAAAATTCCTGACAGCAGTTTCGCCTTATAATGAATGGCTTTCTTGGTAACATTAAAAGTGAAAATTACAAAGGAATAGTTGACAAATTGGTTGAAAATTTCTGAAAAATGTGATGCAGAATGTTAATCAGGCTCCATTACTTGCAGTATCACCTAGACTTGTTCAGACTAAATCTAGGAGTGAAGAGGGGAGACACATATACTAGGACATACAGTCAGTGGATAATGAAGTTACGATGGTCCACAATATATGGTTCTTGATTCTGGCTGATTACACCGATTATAAAAGACAAACACATACAAGTGTACATTTTTAAGGAAATATTTTTGATTAACTCGAGGATAGTTTCTACTTTTTAATTTTTGATTGTTGTTAGCATTAGCATTAGCATTAGTTGAGGAATATGATGCAAGAAAGTAAGCGTATACAGGATCAGCCAAAAAAAAACCCTTCCCATTTCGCCAATCCAGTCACTATAAATGTTTGTCTAGTTCAGCCTTAAATTTATTTAAGCTATCAACTTCCAGAATAACAGATGGAAGTCTGTTCCAGCAATCAACTAACCGCTGGCTAAAGGCAAACTTCCGCACATCTGTTCTACAACTGTCTTTCTTCAATTTGAATCTATGCCCCGTCAGGTTCTTAATCTGAGCAAGCGGAAGTATCCCGTCAGCATTGAGCCTGCTCAAACCATTCAAGGCGTTATACACCTCAATCAGATCACCTCGCAGGGGACTAGTCTCCAGATGCTGCAATTTGCAGAACTTAAGCCTTTCTTGGTAAGCGCACCCCTTTGTTTCTCTCACCAATCTTGTTGCCCTTCTCTGTACTCGTTCTAGCAACTCTACATCCTTCTTAAAATGCGGCCCACAGACCTGTATACAGTACTCAAGGTGTGGCCTGACCATTATCTTATACAAAGGGATAATCACCTCCTTGTCTCTGCTAGCAAAATTCTTTTATATCATTGACAAAACTCCATGACCAAAACTCTAGCAGCCAGTCTGCACTGCTCAGAGAACTTCATATCTGACTGCACAATTAATCAGCTACTTGAGCAGAATCATCAATAGTCAACTCATCTATGTTATGTGGACCAATATGATTCATCTCCTTCCTTCTAGAGTTTACATAAATAAAGAACTCTTTGCTGTTTTTCTTTGCGTCCTTCGCCAAAGATTTCTCGTAATCTGCCTTCGCCTGCCTAAACTCCTCTGTTATTTGATTACAGACTATCTTATATCTGCCATGGCGCCTCCGTAGCCAGGTGGGCAGGAGCAGCAGTGCGTAGCACATGCTTCTTGAATAGACCGGGGTTCCAGCCCGTGACCACCAAATACGGAGGATGCGGAAAGGTCAGGGAATGACCACCGCATATCCCGGAGCAATATGGCCTTAGTTGCTAATGCTCCTAAAAAAAAACCAAAATAACATATCTGCCATAGGCTTCTGTGTCACCTGGTATATGCATCCCATAGATTTTTCTTCTCTGCCACGAGCCTTATTAATTCATCTGACATCCATTTAAGTCTGAACCTTGAACAGCATTTCTTAGTTGGTAGTTGTTTCTTATAAAATTATTAATATTGTATAATACTCTACACCTGTGAAAAGACTATACTTGTAAAAAGATTTAATACTCTATTCTCTACAGAAGTTAAACATTGTTAATAAATCTGTAATAGTATTATTGCACCGTTAATTGTATTTCTGGGGAAACTATTGACGCTATACAAAAATTAAAATGATATTCGGATCAGAAAATCCAGATTCATAACCAAGAAAGACAGATAAACAGAAGTATTTTGAAAATGTTTTTATATCTAAAAAAAAACTGGTTCATTATGACATCGTTCATTTGCTGTCCAAGTATGGTAACATTACCTAATTTCATTGATACGCGCTTCCATGTAAATAAATCCTGGACGAACAATTGGTGATTGATAACCCCAGACAGCATATGAAAGAGATACCATATTTATATCCATGTTAAAGGTTTGACCTTATTTAAGAGAAAACGTTCCAAGGCCACCTGACGGAATAAATCGAATCAACACCAAATATCTGTAGAACTGAGTTGCTCTGACTACTTTATAAAGGGCATTATGTCACTACCAGCTTCTCATACCACACACAAACATGCATTTACCGGTAATGCAACGTCCCACTACGAGCACGTGCGAATTGCCACGCTTCGCTGACCTTGTAATTTTCAAAATACCAGGGCAAGGATTTCTTGTAATTAGATCGGCTCCAGTGACTAAATATTGCTGAGGTGAGCTGCTGATCTTTGCTAACACTCACGCTGTTTCAGAAAACAGTAGAAAGATGACTGGTTCAGTCCATTCAGATAAAATGGGGTCACCACTAAGAGTTCTTGCCGAAGTCGAAGAAATACCTCTTTGGTTCAAGTACTAAATATTACTGGCGTTTTCTCTTTGTTATTACTTCATAGCAGGGACATTAGAATGTGCTATTGTATAAACTCATATTCGACGGGAGCAAAATTAAAACAATTCGTTTTATGGATATTCACAGCGTTCATCTTGTATCCTCGTGGGTAGCACAGTTGGTAGAATCACCGCTCTCCCCACACCGATTGGAAAAGACCTAATTTGAGTTACGTTGACGACGAGAGGAATTTTTACGGGCCTTTTTCACAACGTGGCTGAGTTAATCGGTCTCGCGGGTAGAATTGTTTTTAATTCCAGAAACTCGGGTTTTTTCTTCTAGTAAAACAAAATCGATCACAGAACGCATACAATTTACGCATTATGGTCTTAGTCGCTGATGTTCCTAAAACCCAATAACAACGTCCATCCTGCGAATTTTTGGTGTTGTTTTAAAAGAGTTTCTTTACTTGTGGACTGTGCGCATATGCTATTAGCTGTAATCTTTTTGTACATGTGTGTTCATGGGCTGCGAATACAACTCAACTCAAAATTTAGAAAGTACTTTCAAATTTTCAAAATGGTTACTTGAAAAATACACTGGACTATACTCAGTGGCTAGTAGTTTTAACTCCTAAACTCTCCAATGAAAATTGCCCAAGTAAAGGAAATTTTAAGATTGCTGCCTATATTCTGAATCGCATCTTATGCCAAACAAATCCATCTTGTATCATAACGTAATAGTGTTTCCTTAAAATGTACTCAATGGTTGGCCCATTTTCTTTCACTACCTTTAATTGTCCCTCTAGGCCTTTATCCACTTTTACATTTTCAACATATAAAGTGCACACAAATTATTTACCTTTTCATTTTTAATAGAGTAGTAAAATCATTAAGTGAGACTAGCATGAATATTTTCTCTTCAAATATAGAACTTCTGGACATCCTTAATCGCATACTTTTCCTACTATTATTTCCTATACAAGGTTCTGTTATTGTTTTATTTGATGCGTTGATTAAAATTTAATTATTAAAATTGTAATTTTATGTAGTACATATATTGTTTTATACATAGGTTATATTTTATAATATAGGTTTTTATATATAGGTTCTCTCTATATCTTAGATAAGAAAATGTATTTTCTTTTATCAATAAATTAAAACTACTAAATGTCTTGTATATAGACTATAAATTTCAGTTTTTTTGTACTCGAAATTATTACTTGAATAGTAATAGTACTCGCGATTGGGTGCAAGGAAGCCACAGGCCTTTGCTGCACTGGTATAAAAAAGTAGGGAAGAAAATAAAAATTACATTACATACTTCTCTCCTCATGTAGGTAACTATCCAGTTGACCTTTGAATTTATTCAAACTGTCAGCCTCGACTACTTCCGAGGGCTACTTGTTCCAACAATCAACTACTCGCTGGCTAAAAGAAAACTTCCTACAATCTAAGGTAAACCTCAACTCTCGTAATTTGAATTTATGACCCCTAGTTCTGGAATTCTTTATAATAGTGAGAATACTACCTTCATTAATTTTACTTATCCCTCTTAGGGCTTTTATAAACCTCAATCAGGTCACCTCTGAGGTGCCTGGTTGGCAAGCGCTGTAGCCTACATAATCGGAGTCTTTTCTCATGTGGTCGTCCTTTTGTCCATCTCGCCATTCTAGTTACCAGCCTTTGGACCCTTTCAAGAAGCTTAATGTATTTTTTAGATGAGGTCTCCATACTTGAATATAATATTCCAAATGTGATCTTACAATTGCCTTATACAGTGGGATTCTGCCCTCCCTATCTCTACAGAATATTGATTTTGATATTGACATTTATTACTTAAAGCTGTCCCAGCCAACCAATGGCAACCCCGCTGTCAGTTACACATAATTTAGCAGTACTCTTATATACTCCCTCTCCTGTTTGCCCAAGTACAGGGAGGGAAAAAACCTGCCATGACCAAAAAAGATTGATATGAACAAATTGAAAAATAATCAAATTACATAAAAAATAAAATATACATATAATTAAATTTCAGACAAAGTCCAAACTTCATTGGAAAGATCTGCATATGTTCACAGTCTATTGGAAAGCCAGCAACGCCAGGAGCTGCCGAGAGCAGAAATGCCAGCACAAGGAGCTGGAGTTGCAGTGGATATAGCAGACTCAAGCCTCCACGATTTCACAGAACTTTAGGTAACTGGAGTTGCAGTGGATATAGCAGACTTAAGCCTCCACGATTTCTCAGAATTCTAGGTAATTCGGCATACACCATACCACATTACAAATCCAAGGGTTCCAGATGCAGAAGAGTCTTCCGCCTAAGAAATATTGCAGTTGCAAAGACTTGGAAAGCCAAGAAGTTCTCCTGTTTATCAACTAGAATTGTCTCGCAGCCTTCTGCAATAATATTGAGATTACTAACGCGAGATACCAATTCAATTCGTAGATCACAGTACTCCTCACAGTTGTACATAATATGTTCCCATGATTCTCTTTCGCCACAATGGCAACTGGATCTTTCATTAATTCCTAAATCATGCAACTTTGCATTAATCGAACAATGGCCAGTTAATAAGAACATAGCTTGTAAGTTTGGGGCAAACCATTTGAATTTTATCGAGGCTGCATTTCTTAAATCTGGAAAAAAAGTTTGTGTAATTTACCCTTTATCACAAACACTCCAACGCTCTTGCTAGACTTTTACCAAAGCATCCCAGATTCTTGTCCTTTCCTTCCTGGGATCTGCCAAAATGTCCACCTGTATATTCAGAAAAAAACAAGGAATGCCACGGCGGATGAAGTAAGCCAATGCACAATACAATAAATGCAGATCAATAGCCATTTTCCAGTCACAATCTGCAAAGCTGGGGTCGACACAGTTCTGCATGCCATGCACATCCTAAGGAGCATTACTCTTTGAATGGAACTGAGCTTTCTAGTAAATACTTTTCCACTTACACGTTGAAACCAAATTGGTGCACCATACGTTACCAAGGGGATAAATACGCATTCATATAGCAAGTTCAGCGCCTTACCTTTTATTCCCCAGCCAACTCTAGTGATTCGAGTAATCATCCCAATAAATGTCCTCACATTTTCTGATAGATAAGTAACATGTGAGTTGAAAGTCAAAGATCCGTCAAATATAATGCCTAGATATTTTAATTGCTTTGCGGATTTTAGGCTCGACCCATTCATTCTAACAACCAGGGGTCTTCTACTCGAACATTGATCCTTAAAGACCATTGTCCTTGTTTTGGTTACGGATACAGTCAGTTTATGTAACCTATACCAGTTATTAAGTTCAAACAAAACCTGCTGTGACCTGGTTTCTAGTTGCATCCGTGTATTTCCTTCAATAGGCAACACAAGATCATTGGCATATGCCACCATCTCTGTATGCTCGAAGTCCTTACGCAACCAGTCCTCCAAAACTAGATTCCACATTAGTGGTCCAAAAACCGATCCTTGTGGGCATCCCCTGGTCACCTCTCGTACAATAGAATCAACCGACGACTTAATAGTCAGTGTACGGTGCGTGAAGTAGTCCTTTACCACCCTAAAGATCTTATTTGAACAGCCTGCAAGTCTCAACATCATAAGAACGCTGCTCCATTGAACGGAGTCAAAAGCTCCCTCAAAGTCAATAAAGATTCCAAGGACATACTGTTCGAGCCTAATATATAGTTTCGCAATGCCCGAAGCGCATCTTATGTTCCACGACCTGGAGTAAAACCATATTGTCTGCCAGACCAACCTAAGTTTTTTTCAGTATAGTCAGTAATCCGTCTCGCCAGCATCCTTTAAAACACCTTTCCTAATCCAGGGAGGAGGGCAATAGGTCGATAAGATCGTGGATCATTCTTTGGCCTATATGGTCCCTTCAGTATCAGCTTTAACAGGGCATCCTTCCATGGTGATGGAAAGGCCCCGTCATGCAGGCAGCTATTAAAAGCTTCAAGAAGGATCCCTGGTATCAGTCGATGAGCCCGTTTAATAACCTCTCCTTAAATGAGGGCCATCCCTGGGCATTTATTGTTCCTTATGCGTTGCTGCATTACACAGTTCAATCAGGCTAAAGGGATCCTCGTCATGTACCCCAGAGTAAGCATGATTAAGCCTTTTCATCAACATCTGTTCATCATCGTCTTGCTCAGAGATAGTATCTCCAATCAAATGATCCAAAATCGCAGACATACTTTCTCTCCAACTCGTACTTTCCTGGTCAACACCTCCAATAGAGTATGCTGTATCTCCATTATATATTTTAGTCTTGCCGGTACACAGCTTATATACAATTCCCCATGGGTTCTAATTGCCCACTTTCTAACCAACGTTCTCCAGGCAGTTAATTTTGATTTAGATATCATACGCACGTATGCACTCCGTATCCTCTGATACTCTACTTTAAGCACATTAACTTCCTCTTCCCCATTGTTACGCTTACTTCTTTGGTACCTTTTCCGCGCTTTATGAACCTGCTTCCGAATTTGGCTTAACTCACCAGACCACCATTTAACTGGAATCCTATTACAGTTCTTTTGCTTCATAGATGTGCTGGTAGCCTCAAAGAGAGAGCGCTGAAGTAACTCCACTGCATTCTCTCCAGACATCTGACTGAATGCCCAAATACCCAGATTCCCAAGTCGGACATGAATATATTCGTCAAACCTATTCCAGTTTGCATTTTCGATAGCAAATCGTCATAACTGTTCCTGAGACGGAGCTAGTTTTGTTATGTCCCTGACAGAAAATACAACGGCCCGATGATCACAGCAGACCCAGTCTGCTCTTAATCGCCAATCGTCCATGATACCAGCTGCCCTTACGTTACAGATTGTCAAGTCAACATTTAATTCTCCCTTAACAGTGAAGAAAGTACTATCTGAACTTGGTAGATTTTGTATAAACAATCCACAACAAGCCAAGAATTCATCTAGTTGACGACCACGATCATTTGTAATTCTATGAAACCACGATGCTGATCTTGCGTTAGAATCCATCGCAAATATTACTGAATTACTACCCAAGCGATTTTGAACCAGTTCCATGTACCTGAGGTAGAAATTAATGTCTGTTGTCTACAGAATATTGTTGAAATGATCGATAGGACACCATGGGCTTGGGTAGTTGAGATCTTGTTTTCCAGTTTACTAAATACATAAATCATGAATTATCACTGTTTTGTTATTATACTGATAATATCTGTTATATTTCAGTTGCTATTAAAATCCAAGAAATAAATAAAGTATTATAAAAAGGTGAGTCAATGTTACGTTGCGAGGTATGTACAGGGAAGTATGAATAAATAGTTTTGTATATTACCAGTTAATAAAATAAAATATATTTATAATAAAACCTCTATTTAAAGTTATTTTAATAAAAAGATGTGAAAAGTTAAATTTTCGTTTATTCTTCTAAAATTTCTCTAATTTTGTTTATAATAATAATTAATAAATGTAAATTTTTTTAAACACCTTTTTGTTCCTGAAATAGTACTTTTAAGATGTAATAGTGTTATTACAAGTTGAAAGTATACACAAGTAAGGTTAAATAGCCTAGAGTTAATGTTGTGGCACTACATTAACTCTAGACTAGGGTTAGCCTTCAGTTAATGTTGTGGCACTTAATCGGTTGAGTTGTATCTGTACTGCTCCTGCCAAGATGAAGTTTTTTTTTTTTTAATGAGAAAAAAAAAAAAAACAGTGCCAAGTACAGAACGTGTCCTGCCGCTAGCATATTTAACGTGTTTTACATTTAAGAGTCATTGGCAGGCGTTAAAAACGTTTTAATTTTCAGATATTAATAAAATTCACGGATAATAATATAACAACGTTTTTATTTTATTAATAATAATTACATATAGCTTACTAAATTAGGATATATAATTTTTACATTGAAGAGATTTTAGTTCACCACTAAATACATCATCTATAGTTGTTCCATTAAGTGTAGTATTTATCTAAAGATCTGATGACATGTCCAAGTTGAAGAAAGTTTTCTTAAATGTGCAGTACTCTTTTCCAGCCTCAGAGTTTAATTGTAAAGAAAAAAATTACATTCAATCTGAAAACACCAGGTGACTTGAAACCAGATGCGTTTTCGAATTAACGCATTTCCCAGTTTCCGAAATTTTTTTTGTCCTAAAACCCTAATATTTCTGTTTCTAAATTCCTTAGCTTTCCAATGATATGCTATATGTTCACACTATCCCGTGTATTATGTGAAAAAATTTCCTTGATCACATATTCATATCTTCCACTATCCTGGAAAACCTACTGCAATTTTCAGAGGTTTGAAAGCTTTTCTTCTAGAATAGAGCTAAGATGAAGCTCCGTGCAAAATTTCATTAAATTTGGTCCAGTAGAAAATAAATTACTGTTGCCTGCATGCAAGTATGATGGCAACAGTACAATTTACAATAATTCTCTTCTAGCGGAAGCTGAAGATGACGTCACTTCCGTAACGCTTTTCGCATGACGGTTTTTCGTTACAAAATTTTTGGAATAACGCCAGTAGAAACGTTTTTAACATCAATAAATTTCCATAACACTCACCCCCCCCCCCCACACGGACTTGCTGTTACGGCAAGTCCGGGGGGGGGTTACAAAATTTAAGGGCCAATGTTACAAAATTTAAGGATATCCAGTCATCTCGCTAAATAACAGAGAATAAGTTCATTTGAAGGGAGTCAGGCACTTAACCTTTGCAGCGTACAGAAGTGGTTACGTTTGGATATTTTTAGTGTGTTTCTAATCCAGTAATATAATTTCTCTTCCCGTAATCTATAAAACTACTCTTGGATTTTTCTGTTTTCATTTGGTAGCATTAATTAACTTTAGTTGCCGTTTTTCCACCATACTTGCTATCGGTCCAAATCCTTTTGGGAGCAGCATAGTCCAGTTCTGATCTTTCACCACCCTCCTAACTTTAACGCCATCTCTGTATGCTCGAAGTCCTTACGACATCAGAAAACTTTGACAGTTCCCTTGTATACCCTTAACAACGTCATTTAGGAAGATGAGATACTACAGAACTCTAAACAATGATCCCGGAAGTGACCTCTTGTTACTCCAGCCCATTCTGAAGAATACCAATTTATGACCACTCTGTCCCTAGTCCTTCACCAACCCCTAAGCTACTGATGACTGTTTAGTCGCCTCTTCTATCATTATGTGACTAATTTTATAACGGTTCAACTCTGCTTCCGTATTCTCTTTGACACTAAGTTAAAGATAGTTGTAAAATCTCAATCAATATTTTTTCAAAACTTGCTTTTCAGTTCTTACTCCTTCAATGGTTTCATTACATATTTCCTATATCCTATCGCTCGTCTATTCATTTTTCCCTCTTGCCCAATTAAGTCTTCCAGTCCAGTCATCCATTTTGGTACCTTTATTATTGTACTTCTCAAAAGGAACGAATGTATTTGTGGCCTTCGGGATAAATCTCTTAAGTACTTCCCACAACGCATTAGTAACTCCATAAACAGAGCTCAAGAAATAGCCTCGAGAGTAGCACAGTTGGTAGGATCGCCATTCTCCCCACACGGGGTGAAAAAGACCCAAAATTCGAGTCCCGTCGATGACATGAGGAATTTTTATGGATCTTTTTCACAACGTGGCTGAGTTAGTAGGCCTCAGATGAGGGTAGCATGGTTTTATCTTCCAGAAATTCAGGCTTTTCGTCTAGTAAACAGCAAATCGACCACAGAACACACGCAATTTACAGAACAATATGCCCTTAGACGCTTAATGCTCTCCGGCAATTAAAACGTTGAACTTTTCCTTTGACCACTGAAATTTATTTGGATACAATATTTATGACATTATGAACACCCCCGCTATCATCTGAACAGCCATATTTGTGATACTCCTCACGTTTTCATACAATGAGTTGGTGAGTCAAGGATAGCTGACGCCCTTCTGTATTTTTTAACGCGTTGAAATAAACAGAAGACTACTTTAATCAAGAAATTGTTCTCACTATGTATTCTGCATCTCCATGATTTTCAATCTATAAAAGAGAAGGCAAACATCCCCACAGTCTTATTTTCTTTACTACAACTCATCTCGCACTACACGAACTAGACCAAGCTCTGGTAACCATTCTTGTTGCTTTCAAGCTCCCATTGTAGTTACTGAATGAAATTAGGCTTTCCCTGTCTCGGGACAGCACCACGTTTTAGTTATTCCTACAATATCAGGAATTTCCCGGGTTGCAAAGCGAAATTTCATCAATTAAAGCTTGCAGATCATTGATTGGACAGCATGAAATGTTGAAAATAAACTTTCATTGAATCTGAAGTACAATGAGCTCATGACCTTATTTCTAACCCTTATGAAAATGAAGCGCATTGATAAAAACTTACCCGTTTTTTGAGAATCGATAAAGCATGCGCATTAATACATTCCTTAAATTTAAAATTTAAAATTATGAGGGCTGCGCTTGCGCAGCCCCTATACCAAAAATTACACGCCCCACTAGCCCAGTTTGGGAAAGTGGCAAGGGTCAGCAAACTCATTGTGCTATGAGAGAGCCTCTCCCTGGAGGAGCATCCTTGGTGATCGAAGCATCCCCAACGCCAGGTAAGTGAATCATGATGCTAATTATTGAGTAGCCATGTAACAATATAAATCCCTCTAAATGGTTTATTAATAATATCTCAAATTATACATTATTTATAAAAATATATTAAAAACTTTTAAATAAATTTAATATTTAATAATTTATAAATTATTATTATTATTAAATTAATGCTAATTATGAAATTTCAGAAAATAAAAACTGGCATGAACCTTATTAGTCATATATAATCTAATGATTTAAGTTCGCATTATTGGCCTTCAAAAACATCTATTATCCTATTTTTTTAAAAAGAAACCTCATTTAAATAGTTCTTAATGGTGATTTTATATAAAAATACGACAAAAATTCCATTCATTTTTTTTATTAACAGAATTTTCCCTTCTCATATTATGATGGGTTATATGAAAATATATTCATAATATGCTATTTTATTTATTAATGAGCATGTTAAATCAATGCAGCAAAAGCAAACCTTTTAATCACGATTTTGAAATGATCCTCAATAGCAACCACAAAATCGCAGTATCAAACCACATAAACTCCCCTTAAACTTCTGATGAGAGGGAAATTTTCTGTCCATATTAACTATCAATCCCAATATCAATTCCAACTATATACTGTTAGTACAGTCATTAACCAATCTTTGAAACTACGCCATCTTCATCTATTCATACCTGCAGTATATGCTCTCGTGGGTAGCACAATTGATAAAACCATCGTCCTCCCCACACCGAGTGGAAAAGATGATCTGAACTCCAACCCTATCAATGACGCGAGGAATTGTAAGGCCTTTTTTACCCCGTGGCTGAGTTAGTTAGTCTCAGGTGAGGATAATATGGTTTTTTCTCTTGGAAACTAGGAACCCAGTAAACAGAAAGTCGACCACAGAACACATGCAATTTACAGACATATTATATGAGATTTAATATAACCTTAGTTGTTGATGCTCCTTAAACCCCACAACAACCAACCCCAATATATGTATAGTCGTTCCCCCACCTCAAGTGTGGACCAAAAAATTCACCTAGCCATAAAAAAACAACCAGATGACTAATGCTATAAATTGCAGAGATCTCCGCATAACTTTTAGCAGAATATTAAGTAAAATCTTTTGTGGGTATATCAAAGGACTGTAAATCACCACGAGATACATCTCTTGCATCATTCACCTGAATCCGATCTATAGTACAGAAATCTCAGCGCAGCCACACCAAATTCTAGGATCACTGAAGGCTGATGAATATTGGATGTTGAAATTGGTTGTATACATATATAAATGTAGACTTCTACCACTCATCAGGATTTTTCAAAGCTACTATAAAGACTTTCTCTCTGTAAAGAATCAAAATTGCTAATTTCCATTTTGGCCACCATCACTACTGTAAGATTTCATTGTCAATTTAAGTCTATAAGTAGCATAAGATTAAATTTAATTCTGTAATATTTCTCTGCAAAAAATCAAACAAAATATGCATTTACAATTACTTTATTCTTGTTTCCTACTTGCAATACTTACCCCAAACTTGACGGAATTCACGAAATAGTTGAGTTCATAAAGTACAATCTCAATAATCGTCATAATCACCATTTGGATGGGACTAGCTTGACCCAGAAAGCATCCCGCAGAGACAAGTACACTAGCTGCAGCGAAATCAGCTCCTATCATGCTGAAAGAGAAAACAAATCCCAAAGAGAAACATGCGATTCATTCCCCAAATCAAACTGTCACCAAACCTGCATGCCAAAGTGTAAACTTCTTACCTCATTACATTTACAGGAATTTTTCCATTCTCCATGTGAAACACACTCTGCATAATGACAGCCCATTGCATAGACAAGCCAGACATGAGGAAGTTCATGCCAATAGAAGAATAGCCATATTTCTTCAGGAAAGCCAGTAGGAATCCAATGCCGAAAACCACCAGTATATGGATATCCTGGAATACTGGAGGAATAAAAAGCAGAGGTCATATCAAAGAAAATATACAGAATGGTTATAACTGAATTTAACAATTTTAATTATTTTTTTTACCCTTATATAAGTACCCATACAGCTAGCAATCAATAATTAATAAATAAATATACCATTACGCGGTCTTTGGTCAGGATCGAATCTGATTGCTCAACTGAGGTAGCCTCAGAATATATGCATGAGTGTATTTTTACCATGATACACACATGCCTCGTTGCTTGAGTTGCCTTGTCGATATCTTAAACAACCCACAGTGTCGCCAATCATTGTTGTGGAAAAATAAGAAGAAATGTTCAAATTAATGGTGTTGTCAATCCTTATTTGGAAATTTCATGCGCCATTCTTTCTCCAATAATGTTTTAACAATTTATATTTCTCTAAGGAACATTTAAAAAGTGTTAGCTAACATTTACTCCACAACATATTTTCTCCTTTGTTTGTAGATGAATCATGTTTCAGAATATTTTATATACCTCAATAATTTGGGCAATTATTCTGTAAATCACTATCAGATGAGTTGAAAAATATGCCGAATCAGTAGCAAAAGAACCCGTATTTCATCAACTTATCGTGATAGTCATTAAAGGAAATATATGAGAATCACTCCCAAAGTGTTTATTAAAGTTTCTTTATCTGAATAACGGTTACTGAAACTCTTATGCAATTTTCAAAGAGGAAATATTTCTGTCACGCAAAATCTCTCTAGCAGGTTTGCCGCTTCTAGTATCTTCTACGCTTCTCATTTGCAATCGATAATGATAGATAGGAGGTGGTATGAGAATGCATTTTTTAAAAACAAAGGCTTGTTAAAATTACCTACTTTTGTCACGTCCCATCTAAGTATCCTGCTTTGGGATTTAATACACAACCAAACTGTTCTGTAATCGTTGGTAGCATGTCTGAAGTTCTTTTTAAGTAAAACAATCAAGTACACTACCTATATACTTGAGAGGGAACCAGAGAGGGTAATACTCTTGATCTGGTTATCAGCAGTGATCATTCGTCTATTAAAAATTTGCAGATAAAGGAACCACTAGGTGGCAGTGATAAAGGAAAGGGTTTTTGCTTCCTAAATTCTGTACAGTGGGATCAACTGACGATGTTACCAACAGTAAATTCTAAGTGGGAAGCATTCAAGGAATTAATCGTGGAAGCTACTAAAAGTTTCATACATATTAAGAAATATTGTTCAAGGTTTAGGCCTAAATGGTTATGTAATGAACTAATGAGACTCGTAATAGAGAAGAAAAATGCATGGGATGCATATAAATTATCAGGCGACACAGAAGCCTATGGCAGATATAAGCTAGTCTGTAATCAGGTCACAAAGGAGGTTAGGCAGGCGAAGGCAGATTACGAGAAATCTTTGGCAAAAGATGCTAAGAAAAATAGCAAAGATTTCTTTACTTACATAAACTCTAAAAGGAAAGGGATGAATCTGATTGGTCCACTTGATATCGATGATTCGACTGTTCATGA
The DNA here is from genome assembly GCF_048544385.1 of Mastigoproctus giganteus. NCBI lineage: Eukaryota > Metazoa > Arthropoda > Arachnida > Uropygi > Thelyphonidae > Mastigoproctus > Mastigoproctus giganteus. The sequence continues at coordinate 21,114,155 of NC_143583.1, forward strand.
TCCTGCTCAGATAGCAATCAAACTGAATCAGTATTTTGCATCTACATTCACACATGAGGAGTTATTAAGGTTTGAAAATTGCAGAAGGTTATCAAATTGTATCAGGGTGCTTAATGATTTTGTAATAACTGAGAGCAAAGTGGAGGAGAAATTGTTGAAGTTAAACATAAGAAAGGCACCTGGGATGGATGGGATCTATCCAGTTATATTAAAAGAGGCGGCAAAGCAACTAAGCAAACCCTTAGCCATAATTATTAGAGCATCTTTGTACTCAGGGGAGGTCCCCACGGACTGGAGATGTGCAAATGTATCCCCAATTCATAAAGGGCGATCGAAGGGTGACACGAGTAATTACAGACCAGTTAGTTTAACTTCTGTTCCGGGTAAAATAATGGAGTCGCTGGTTAAAGATGCATTGCAGGATCATCTAGACAAGACTGCAGCAATAATTCAGACACAGCATGGGTTTGGTAAGGGAAAGTCTTGTCTGACAAATTTGATTCGTTATTATGATGTGGTTACAAAGGAACTGGATGCAAAAAATAATTTTGATATCATATATTTGGATTTCAGGAAAGCTTTTGACACTGTTGTGCATGGAAGACTATTGTACAAATTGAAGCAGAATGGTATTAAGGGTAAGTTGCTACAATGAATAAAAGGATGGTTGAGCGGGAGAAGACAGAGGGTGGTAATCAATGGGTGCTGCTCTTCGTGGACTAATGTTATTAGTGGAGTCCCACAGGGTTCGGTGTTGGGTCATCTGTTGTTTTGTATATTTATCAATGATATTGAAGAAGGTATATCAGGCTTAATGTCGAAGTTTGCAGATGATACAAAGGTTGGCAGGGTTGTTAATGACAGTAATGGCAGTGTGCTACTGCAACAGGATGTAGATAATTTGGACAGATGGGCTAAGAAGTGGCAACTGAAGTTTAACCTTGACAAATGCCAAGTACTGCATATGGGTAGAAATAACCCCAGAAAAACAAGACCTGGGAGTAATTGTGCAGTCAGATATGAAGTTTTCTGAGCAATGAACACAGGCTGCCAGGGCAGGTCATGGGGTTTTTTTAATGATATATAGGAATTTTGCTAGCAGGGAAAAGGAGGTGATTATCCCTCTGTATAAGGCAATGGTCAGGCCACGCCTTGAGTACTGCGTACAGGTCTGAAGGCCTCATTTTAGGAAGGATGTAGATTTACTTGAGCGTGTACAGAGAAGGGCAACAAGATTGGTGAGGGGAATGAAGGGATCCTCTTACCAAGAGAGGCTTAAGTTCTGCAAATTGCAGTGGCTGGAGACTAGGCACCTGCGCGGTGAACTGATTGAGGTGTATAAGGTCTTGAATGGGTTTAGCACGCTGATTTCTGATGGGATCCTTCCACTTGTTCAGATTACGAACCTAAGGGGGCATAAATTCAAATGAAGAAAAGACAGATGTAGAGTATTTGTGCGGAAATTTTCCTTTAGACAGCGGGTGGTTAATTGTTGGAACAAACTTCCATCTGTCGTTGTGGAAGTTGATAGGTTAAATAAATTTAAGGAGGAACTGGACAGACATTTGGAGGGAATGGTGTGATTATTATTATTATTATTTTTTTTTTTTGGCTGATGCTGCATAAGCTCATACACTTGCTTTCTTGCATCACATGCCACTACTACTACTACTATCCACTTTTTTAGGATTGTAAATGAACAGCATTTTGGAGTGCCCTGGTCCGCCACCTTGTAACATAGAATCAACAAGGTGTTTAAAAGTGCCATGAGCAACATCGGACCATTCACTTAAGAAAAACCGTCCTCAATTCCTTTAGTGGCTAGGGCAGGACTATGCTTACAAACACGTCTCTCCAGTTCAGCCCACAGAAGCTCAATAGAATTGAAATCTCACGACTGAGCTCTGACAGATGTTTAGTTTCCGGTTTTGTTTATTTTTTGAATTTTAGGCACATCAGCGACTTACACCATACTGCGCCGTGTATGCCATGTCAGTAAACTGCGTGTGTGCTGGTTGATTTGCTTTGCTGGACGAAAAACCCGATTTTTCGGGAGAACAAACCATGCTACCCTCTCTTGAGACCAACTAACTCAACCACGTTGTGAAAAATGCCCATAAAAAAAAAATTCCTCACGTCATCAATTCGAACTCACGGGGAATCACGGAACTCGAATTCAGGTCTTTTCTAGCCAGTTTGGGAAGGACGGCGATTCTACCAAACTGTGCTACCCACGAAGGCTCAGACTCATTCGCAGGTGGAGAATGGACATATTGAAGTAATGATAGGATGCACCAAGTCCTAACCAATTTCCAAATAACCTGTGGCATCCGAATATTGCTCCAGTGGAATCAAGGAACCCGATTGCACCACGAAAACACTCCACACCACTGGCACCACCAGCTCACATTATTACCACCTGTCAGAATGGACGAAATGCTTTTTTGATTACTACTTTTTAATTACTAACGTTCCAAAATGCTTTTTTGATTACTACTGTTTATTGGGTTGTTATATGACTGACTGTAGCCTTTCTGTTACTCTGTGCCGGTATTGTCAGCCGCCAAAGGCCACTTGCATCAACGAGCTGTTTCCGATCACCATTTGCTTAATATCATTTGGTTATTCGACCGAAAAACAATAACAAATTGTCATATTAGGGCCACTCGAGATTTACCAATGTGCATTATCTCCATAAATTGCTTGGAACTGCATTCGTCTTTACCAATCTCGCACTGAATTGGATACTTAGCATCGCTACGAATCTTCCCGCTCGTTGTACACTGCCCTATCATTAACATACGGATAACCCTCCATGGATGGGAAACAGGTCCTATGCATGCAACACGGCACAGTACCTGCTATAAATATGCACGCTGGGCTTCGAACAGACAATTGCAAAAGTGGGCATGACACGTTCAACAGAATTACCTCAACAGTTCAACAGAATTGATCACCTCAACAAATGCTAGATGCCGATTAACATGGTGTAATGAGCGCGAATCCTTGACTGTAGAGCAATGAAAAACAGTCCTATGGACAGACGAGTCGAGGTTCGCACTCTACCAGTCTGATGGCCATTCCTGGTTGTGGTGAATGCCAGGGAACAGTTCCTTCCTGATTGTATCCTCCCAACAATGAAGTTTGGTGGAGGCACTGTTATGGTATGGGGCTCCTTTCATGGTTTGGCTTGGGCTCATTAGTCGTTATCGACAAAACCATGAATGCTGTACAGTACCAGGACAGCCTGGACAATTATGCACTTCCAACACTATGGAAATACTTTGGGGAAGGCCCATACCTGTATCAGCAAGACAACGCCCCATGCCATACTGTTCGGGTCGTAACAGAGTGGTTTGAGGACATGGGTGTGGAAAAGTTGGATTGGCCTGCCCAGAGTGCTGATCTGAACCCTATCGAGCATCTTTGGGATGTATTGTGTTGTCGTGTATGTGCACGTTGAGATTGCCCAAAGAACAAGGCCGAACTGCTGGCTGCGTTAAAGGCCAAGTGGAGGAACATATCACCTGACATTCATAAAAAGCTGGTTGAGAGTATAACCGCGAAGATTGAAGGCCGTCATAAAAGCAAAAGGTTTCAGCACAAAATAATAAATGACACAATAAAAGCTCTTTTTATGTCTAAAGGCAGGTGTCCGGATATTAATGGTAGGGCAGTGATACCACAATTTACTAACAAGCAATGCTTTTTCTAAAGAGTACTCCATTTCATGTAAAGGGTATGTGCACCTAATAAAGTAGCCACTCATTATACTGCGTACTTTTTTAATTCAGGGTACTCAAAGGCAGACAGAAAATCAGAAATTATACAATATACTGTATGGATTATATCAATGTACCAAATGCTTCCGTAATTTACCAAATATTGATATAAGGAAAGTAGAGTTTTTATGAAAATGCTCCTTTTCTGTTTCATTCAACAGGACACTGAATATCCTGTTCACCCCCCCCCCCCTTCCACAGAATCATTAGTACTGTATGACCTGATTCAATATTTCCTGTTTTAATAAGTATTTCCGCGTATTTCGATTTACAGTATAATTATCTGCTTGTTTTCATTTTTTGGACGTTCTATGAGGTCTTAATTACCATGCGGAAGAGAACTAATTATCGCGCAATGACGCAGTATCACTACTAATTTATTTTTATTGGTTGCCTTATTGATTTCTGCAGTGATAGGAATGCTACTCTTTATATCAGTAGTTTTGTTCTCTGATATCGGTGAAGTAGCGTTGGTGATATTTAATAATTGAAAATTTCCATCATCAGTTGATTCGATTCTGAATTAAACTCTCTAGTAAAGCTAATTGGTATAATTGAAAGTATTCTTCGGTCAGTTTGCTGATCGAAGAATACTCTCAGTCGGGATCACGACAGCAAAGAATACTTTTCTATCGGGATGTGTCCCTTGGTGGGCCAAGAGGTTTGCATAAGAGAAGATGTAAGCGACAAAGCGCAGTCAGTCACAGTGACAATCATAGTAGCAAAGCTGAACTCGAGAAAGGAGAGTTAGGTTGGTGTGAACTTAAAATATCGACATAAGAAAGGTATGTCCCTGCTAATTTATTCCCTAAGAATCTAAGCGACTAACTGCAGAAGAAAAGAAGCACTGGGTTTTTTATATCCTGCAAGAACAAACTTGTTCCAAGATTGAAAAGTTCTGTGATAGGAACTTAGGCATTAATTGGAGCATAGAGCTATCCAGCTATATTGCCAAGGAGTTAATATCCCTTTCAGAAAACGACTTTCGGGGATACCCGGAAATATATTCTGCAATAAAGACAAAGGGAACCAAACTATATCTGACAGACAGGAAATTTATTATGAGACTAACCACTATCAGGTAATACAGGGAGTATAGTGACCAGTATAGTTATTGACTTAAAACATAAACGAACTGATGACCTAGTTAAAAAATATGAGCTCATTCGAGAAAAGAGAAGGGACAAAATGTTGCGAGAAGCGAGAAAATGTTCTTATGCCTGCAGTTCTGTCTAGATATAATCGGAGGGAATATGTATGATGAAAGCCTTGTGAATTAACTGTATACTTGAAAAACTTAGAGGGGAAAATTTTTCTCAGCTTGGCCTGCCTTAGTTAATAGAATAATTTTGTTTTGTAAAGATGGAATTCATTTGAACAGAGGTGCAAGATTTTTTGCTAGTGTCGTTGACGAAACTGACAATTCGGGATGTAAAGAGTGTCACTGGACTGACGTAGGTAGTGACATAGGAGAAAATCACATTTTTAACCTCCTTGTGAGTACATGTGTCTCATCTGTAATTACCTCACGCACAGAAAGAAACTGAAATATGTGTAAAAAACACCAACTGTGAAATATCACCAAGAAAAACTTATTTAAGCAGCTAGGGATGCATCAGTTTGTAAAAAGCAAAAAATACAAAACTTAATTTGTGCATATAGTAATTCCAGGAGTATTGCAAATAAATTAAACGAAATTGAGAATATATTAGGTCAACCATGTTGATATAATACTTGTATAACCAATACTAACGGAGACATGGGGCCAGAGATATAGGATAAAGAATTTCATTATGGTACATAGAGTTCTCAAGGAGAAAAGAGAGAGGAGAGAAGGAGAGGAGAAGTTATGTTTCCTGCCAATGATCAAGTTGTACCCAGAGTAAGATTAAGTTCAGATAGAGATGGAATCTGTGCGGCGCAAGATAACTTGCGCTAAAGAGAAGCTTGTGCAAATGATTCTAAGGAGAGTGATTGGCTCATTATGGACAAGTTTAGCTTTCTTATAGGCTGGAAATCGTGGACTGGTAATACACCTTTAGGAAACAGATTTTCCATCCATCCATCTGTTTAACTGTTATATATTCCAACATGGCAAAGAAAGTACAAAGGGTTTAATATTCTCGACTTGTTTCTCACCGAGGATACAAACTGCTCCAAAATATGAAGTACAGGAACCAAGAATGGATATTGGCCACAAAATGGGTAGTATCCAAAGAGATTTCTTTTTGGATAATATCCATTTCATGATATTGTTAAGAGTCCCTCTCTGGAAATTGAGGGCTCCGATTTAAAAAGAGGAAACTATAATGAATTGAGACTCTATTCACTTCAGAGACAATCGTGTGCTGTTGAATATTCATTAGAGAATATTAACTATACGCTGTTGAATTCATTATAGAAAGTATTCAAGGTACTTATCCCGGAAGCTATAAATACATTTCTTACAGTGGAAAATATCCGCAAAAAAAAGATGACCAAGTGGTTAACAAATTAGGCCATAGAGCGCTTGGTAAAGTTCAAAAGAGGAACTGTATAGCTACATTTTGGAAACAGAGAAGATAAGGGTGATAGATAATTGGTTCTTTTTTTTAACAGATGCAGAAAAAGTCTGCTTTCTTTCACCATTTAGCCATTATAATACTAATGCAATAATTTTAAGCTACGGGGGCTTATCAAAAAGTCCGCAAATTTCGAGTACTGTCAAGGAGCTGCGAATGTAGCAAATGAGAGCTCACAGTGCAATATGAGTACGATGTGACTGTATGCTCACACGTGCAATTCCATTGCGCCACCTGCATTCAGCCATATTTTACGAATTGCTGACTAAAGTGTATGTGTCAAGATTTGCGCTAACCTCTGGAAGACGGGTTCGGGAACTTGCGAAATGCATTAGTCAGGGGCTTTTCTAAGTATAATAACAGTCGGGGCTTTTCTAAGTATAATAACTGCCGAAAGACGCTTGGAAAGTGGATTTTGTTATCATTTTTCGATTGAGAAATCATGGTTAACTACGATTACCATCCTACAGATGAATCTATGAATCGAACTTTCTTTCTAGAAGTTCTGCCTAAATCTATTCTACTAAAATATCTTCACCAACAATGGCTCCTGATTTCTTCATTGGATCAATCAGAACGTTTTAATAAGCCATCGTAATTTACAGGTATTTCTATAACTTTTCCAGATCTTTTATTTTAATTATGTTGATTTAACAGAGAGGAATAATAAGGATTAATCCATAATGGCCAGAACTCCATTAAAAATTCCTGTCTTCATAGCTGCTAATTAAGCGGCGAATTTCTGTCGCATTTAGGAAATTAAATGCGACAGAAATATCTCAATGTGATTCCTCTTCATCAACATACTTAAAAACAGCACGTAAAGAGACACCAAAAACATTATTCACAAAACATTAGATTCTACACTAATTCTACGAACTCAGAGATAATTACTCACTGGGATAATCTACAGCCAGAGGATTTTCCCCCACATTTGCCGAACGTTCTCTAGTGGTAACGGTGCTACTGTCGTATTTCACAAAGAAGGCATAAACGAAGAGAAGAGCAACCTGAAACAGGATCACCAGCAGAGCAAACCTGCGTCCGCTAGCCTTGGACATCCTTATGACTTTCCGCTTCGATCGTCAGCGAAATTCTCGCACTTAAATTCCTGTTTCCATCAAGCACATAGTAAAGTTAAGGCAGATCCAAAAGTTCTTTAATAAAACCAGCGATTGTGTACATAACCGTATCCTGTATATTGTATTCTTTCTGGCATTGTCATCCACCTGTTACGGTCATGTGTACACCTGTCCTATTGCATCCTTCCTGCATTTCTATTGGCTGTTCAAAAGCAAAATCATCGTGCGAACACTTCCACTCGACTATTTCCAGTTTCAAGGGAACTGTAATGATCCCTTAGATATTCTTAGCATAACAAATTGCCCCTTTTCTTCTTCTTGCGTGCTTTCTTAAAAGTTAAAACGATGTTTTGTTATCCTATCTCTCTCTCTTTGTGAAACCTCTCATAAGCTGAACGATATCCGCATATATGAATACATTGCCATGGCTGTTTAATAAGAGAAAAGATCACGCAGAAGCTATTATCCATTTTTAACAAAAATGCAAACAAAAATTATTCGTGATTATTTTTATTAGTTTATGAAAAGCGAAATTAAAATAGTCTGTAACGGGTTAAATTAAAAATAAAGGAATAAATATGAATAAATTCCACTGACGATTGAGATTTGATAGTACTCTAAATGATAAAAAGTCAGTACACTGAGTGTCACTTTATTAGGAACAACAACCCTTTCCATGAAGTTCCCTGTAATGTAAGATAGATCTACGTAGGGATTTGTTTGCCATTTTAAAAAAATATGTATTAATATAAATACACAGAGTGGCTTTATTTTTATGTAGTAATGTCCTCCTCACGCCGGGTGGAAAAGACTTGAGTTCGAATCTCATCGATGATGGGAGGAATTTTTATGGGCCTTTTTCACAACGTGGCTGAATTAGTCGGTCTCAGGCGACGGAAGCATTGTTTTTTTTTTTCTTATAAACTCGGGCTTTACATCCAGAAAGCAGAAAATCGACCTCAGAACACACGCAATTTACAGACAATATACTCGGAGCAATATGGCCTTATTTGCTGATGCTCCCAAAACCCTATTACAACAACAACAACAAACTCTATTTGTGCATACTTATCCCATCGTTGTCGAAGTGCTAATATCCCTGACATAGAATTTCTTAAGATGGATTCGCAGTCATTGGAGAAAGACGTCTGAAGTGCCCATTTCTCTCAAACTTCTATCCTCCCAAAATATTATGACAACGTGCTCCAAAATATCTGCACAAATTAACCTATCAGATTTCCAGGAGCCATTATCTTGCCAATTTTGATTTTTGATTTTTTTTTTTTTTTTGAAGCAGAAAATTCCATGTTTGTCCATTTTCTCTCGGGTATAACAATTATCCCAGGTCTCAACACAATCTGCTGAAGTTTCTCTCTGTATTAGAGATCCCTTTTTTGATAAAATACGCGGTCTGTCTTGGGAATATCCGACTTTGGCATTCTTCCAACCGCTTTTCATTTGTTCAGAAGTTCCAAAATTTTATGCCCTTTGACATCTCATCACTAGTCCACTGAGCTCTTTCCAAATAGTATGTGCAATGTAAAAGAAATCCATCTTCTAAAGCTCCACTCTGTGCTATCGAAATTCCCCCTACAATTGCATAACCAATAACAGAATTCGAATAAAAAGTGCTTAAATGATCATGTCCCGATACTTTTGATAATGAAATATACATTTCACGACAAAACGTTCTAGTCTGACCACCTGATCAGCAACGTAAGGTTTATGTCTTGGCAAAGACATTTTTTGACTGATTTATCGAAATACAGTGTATATTATCTACGAAGTAAGGCTATCAGATACTGCTAAACAGGAAATATATAGTCGTACACAAAAAATGATTTTCATCAATAGTACATATAGAACTCGCAATAATTAATAAAAAATAGCTCACTTGAATCATTTATAACCAGTGAATTTTCCTGTTCAGTTCCTTCAGGAAGAGATCTCGAAGTAACTATACTTGCATCATATTCCACAAAGAAAGCGTATATAATGACTAATACGATTTCCAAAGCGATCACCACCACACCAAACTTTCGTCCAACAGACTTTCTCATCGCACTGTTGACAGAGTGTAGATCAACTGTGTACTTGGCGGACGTAAAGAAATTAGCGAAATGTTTAATCTTCTTCCCACAAAACCTAATTAGAGCATGTTCGGAAGATGAGCATAAAATGTCGCCACGGACTGCCCTTGACCAGCCCACTCGTGTGATGCCATTGAAGCACGAAGTTCGGAAATTTGCTTGGGTTCACTGAAAATGTCGACGCGAACTACGGATAAGCATTTAATGAAAGGAAGTATTTACGGATCTGCACTTTCCTCTTCAAATAAACAACAGGAGTTGATTGGCACATCTACTCTGTGAGATGCCACCACATTTCGGCACCAGACTCTAATTTATGGCGTTGACCCAATGGCACGCGCCATTATCACTATCTCTTCAGAAACTTTTGATCTCGTAGGTTTATAATAAAAAAATAAAGCTTATTTAAGGTAGCTGGTTGGAAATTTAAACCTAAAAATGAGAACTCTTGAATGATGTTTAAAATACCCAATCTTTTGAGATTTAGAAAAAAATTTAAATTTCAGATTTATTTTTTTAAATATATATTTTTTGCATCTGCACGCACCAGAATATCTTATCACTATCGTTTGAGAAATACTTTATTAATCGGTAATCTAACAACGAGAAACAAAAAACGCGGGATGAGTCAAAAGTCATTTAAGAATATATCTTGAAAATTATTATTTTTAGAAAGCTAAATTTTTTGTGTTATTACAAAAATGTTTATATGCATCATTAGTATCAATCAAAAAAAAATTCTCATTTCGCCCATTCGTCCCCTCCAATAGTTCTGTCTAGTTCTTCTTTGAATTTATTCAAACCATCCACTTCCATAATAACCGATGGAAGCTTGTTCCAGCAATCAACCACCCGTTGGCTGAAAGAAAACTTCTGCACATCTCTCCTGCAACTATCCTTCTTCATTTGAATTTATGCCCCCTCATGTGTGTGTAGTCGAGCAAGAGAAATAATGCCATCAGCATTTCAAAGACTTCAACAGCCCAATCATGGCTAAACTGGCAACTCATGTTAGGATTCTTAACCGTATTTTCTTACTCAGGTGTGACAAAGAAAATGGCCTAATTATTCTGACTTTCCATCACTTCCAAATTGAAAAGGAAATGCTACTTCACGCAATTATTTATCAACATTACTAGATTTTGCTTTCCTTAAAGTTGAAGATGGTTGGAGTTGTTAATGGACAGAATAACTTTTAGCATTGCTACATAAAAGGAAAAAAAATAGTCCTCCAGTTGCTTTAAGAGTTCAGGAGGGAAATAGGAGCAAGATGTCGAAAACGAAGTAGTGACTCGGGTATACCAATAAAAATTTAAGAGGGGGGATTTCTTTATGTTTCCAAAAAATCGAATTAAATTGGGTGGTGGCACCACATCACAAAACAGCAACTTCTGTTATGAGAAGTTCTATTTATATGCTAAATGTAGGTCATTTTTTACACCTCCGTGAAAGAAGAGCTGCTGTACTCACAAAAATATAAATAAATACATTAGTTAATTAAATTTAAAAATAATTTTTAAAATAAGATGCCTGACAACTATCTACGAAAGTGAACGAAGGTTAAAGTTCTAAGATTAACTGGAGGGGACACTTAGCAATGCTGACTCCGAAGGTCGAATTATTTTTTCTAAAAAAAATAACAGAAATAAATTAATTTAATCATGATAAGAAGTATTATCGCAGTATAACGTAAACAGTTTGCTTGAAATAGAGCAGAATAGCTTTTGTCATGTAAGCATAGCTAGCATATTATAACGCGTCAGTGCTTTTGATTGTATGGAAACTGGAGATGAAGCGTATCTTATTTGTTTACTTGTAAATTCTCATGACTCGCTTATTAGGGGGAAAGGTATAGGATTCGAGATAAATTCCTACTGCCCTGCTTTTTCTATTTTCCGATTGAGTGGTCTCAAGAAATGAATTACCTCTGTATTTCTTACTCCAAAGCACGCCCTCATGGGTAGCACTGTTGGTATAATCACCGTCCTCCTCACACCGGGTGGAAAAGACCTAAGTTCGAATTCCGTCAATGACGCGAGGAATTTATATGGACCTTTTCACGACGCAGCTGAGTTAGTTGTTCCCAGGTAAGGGTAACATGGTTTTTTTTTCTTCCGGAAACTCGGGTTGTTCGTCCAGCCAAAGAAAATCGACCAACTGCAAAGCACAGAGACCATGCTTGAAAATGTTTATTAATTCCAAAGAGCATTAGTAGAAAGGCAGCAAACCTTGTGGCTTTTCGTTTCACTATTCCCAGCAGACCCACAACATTCCTTAAACGGGATTTCAAACATATATACTCGAGATGTAGTCTAACCAAGGTTTCATACAATGGAAAATAATTACCTGTGTCTGCTACCATAACTCCTGTAGCTTATATCCCACATAAAACACCATTGCTGTTTTAGCAGCCTGTCTACACTCTTAAGAGAACTTCGTGTCTTATATTTTCTACTTCTTTCATTTTATCGAATCTACTTTTCGCGTGGAGGCAAAAATAGTTCGTTCCATTTTCGAAAACAAAATTTTAAATACGAAATTTCGTTTATTTCCAGATAGCTATGATGAATTACTTTTCGTAGGCGGTCATAGATAAAACTGATAGAATTGTTTATCAAAATAATTTTAAAAAATACAGTTTTTTTTTCATTCTGGAAACGCTGCTCTATGTGAATTTCATTTTTTTAAATAACCTTAATTTATAATTTATACCGTGCTCTATTTAAACATTCGCAATCATAAACGAACTCACTACGTGTTTTTTCACAATCCAAAAAACAACAACAACTGTTTCTAAATTCACAACTTATGCATACCAGAAATTCATTATTCAAAGAGCTTTCTGTGGGTAAATTTCACATTTACTTAGCCATGTTTCAGGTTACATTCCTTGATATTAAATCACCGGCTGTTTATCCTGTAGTCTTGGAACTTAGACGGAAATGTCATCGTAGTTCCAAGAATACACATCAGGAAAATTGCAATCTCAGATATTACACCATTCTCGGTCATTAAAGATCCCCCTTTGGCCAACCCCACTACCTACGGTGAGACCAGTCATACCAGTTTTCGCGAGTAGCTCAAATATAACTTTGGAAAATATTCTCCCCGTTGGTGCATCTTTGGATCACTTAATTTTATTGAGCAATTAAACACACATGATGGATATTATGAAATATGATTGTCTAGGATTCTTGCTTGGTTTTTATCTTTCTACCAAAAAGTTAACCATTTACGGTTATATAGTTTTTGTATATATATCTGATATGAGCAGGATAAATAAAAAGGCTTGCCGGTCTAATCCTTTAGACTGGACAGACCACATTCGGATCACTTCATGAACCAGTGACTGACCTCTTCTTCCATCAATGGGAAGGTCAATGGCTACGTTTGAATGGTACGGTTTTTTCTATTTCTGGATTGAGTGTAGAAACCATGGGATTTTTTGTAAATTTTTCATTTAAAGTATTCTTGAAAATTATGAATGAACATTATTGTTGATTTATTGTTTAAAATAATTTATAAAGAATTTAAGAATAATGTATAAAATATGAATAATTTATAAAATAAAAAAATGGGAAAAAACTCAGAGAAGTACAAAAATTAAAACAAGTATAAAAAGTACTAAAGGTAAAAATATAAAAGCAGTAAAAGTAAAAAAATAGTTTAATAAAAATAATATAAATAAAAAGAACAATAAAAAACATTTTATTGTTTGTTGTTTTAAATTTTTAAAATTAGTCCTAATAATTTTTTTAAATTGAATTTTTTTAAAACAATAATTTTTTGAAAAATACCTTTAATATATATTTTTTAAATTACCTAAGAAAAATAAAAATAACAAAGTCGAAAGACAAGAAAAAAAGGCTTAATGAAAACGAAAAGCGATTATGCACAGTCCTCAACACCCACGATCGGTAGTTTATTATAAATTATATACAATAGAAGCTCTATATTATGACCCCCCAAGGGAATGAAAAAACGGTCGTTATATCGGAAGGCGTTATATAGATTGTTCATAAAATAGCATTAGGTTAATGAGAAATTAGCCGGGACCAACAACATCGGACGTTAAAAAGAAGGTCGCTATAAACAGCTTAGACTGTGTATGACATCATTGTTTCTATACATGAAATATTTGATTTCTCCATTTCTCCTAAATGTACTGAAAAAAACAATTTTTTTTTTGAAAGATTTTTGACCCATCATATTAACACCAAAACCTCCAAGCTCAAGCCCAATTAAGCTCAAAACCGCTTCTAATAAAGAAATCCAACAGTTTTTAGTCACACAATAAGCATACCATCTTAGAAAGGCGCCTGAATGAATTTGCTTTTATTAAAAAATTAATTAAGATAATGGGATTAAATTCATTAAAATAAATTAATTTAAAAAATTCAAACTCTTTTTATATATAAAACTTGAATAGTTAAAGCCTACAATGGTATTTACTAAAGACTAATTTTATACAGTGGCATTTATTTATTTATTTTTATTTATTTTTTTTTTTTTTGAGAAGGAAAAGCTGTGAAAAAATCTAATTTATTTATTTTATTTTTCTGAAATATATACTACTCGACAAAATTAACAGAACGAAACGTTTTTCGTGATTATTTTATTGTGAATAGTGTTTCCGAAGGCAAATATTTGATATAATAGGCATCCTGGCTGGAAAATTCCGAGTAACCAATAGAAATCGATCTACCACCTTACAGAACGTCACATTATGCAAATATTCATGCCTATAAAAACATGTTACGACCACATCACTTCATTTCCGTTTTTTGGCTTCCTCGGTGGGATAGCCACATCTCCAGTATTCAGGATGACAAGTCATCAGATGATTCTTTGAGATTGCGTGCCGTCCGGCGACTTGAAGCCGAGCAGTCGCACGCGAGGGTGGCACTTTGGCTTAATGTGTCACGCGGTGTCTTCTCGCCACTATGGAAGCAGTTTCGGGAGGCAAGAACTATTACAAATGACCTGGTCAAGGTCGCCAAAGGGCTATGTCAAACAGAACAGATAGACAGCTACCTGACTCTAACAGCAAGAGAACCCTACGATATCTTGTCATCAATTGTTTCTTCGGGTTGCTGCGGCCACAGGGGAAAACATTTCCACCAGGACAGCGTCAAGAAGGCTGAAATCAAGTGGATTCTACACAAGGAAGCCAGTAGTTTGTATCCCATTAATCCCTTTCGGTACATAGGGGAAACCCTGGAGACCGCCTCAAAAAACAAGAATCCGATTACTCCCAAACCACCGCAGAGCTCGTCGAAACTGGCGCCATGAACATGTGACTTGGAGCTCTGACAAATGGGGTACAGTTCTGTTCTCTGATGGGTCTCGTTTTAGCCTGCAAACAGATTCTAGACGTTATTTCATCTGGAGACAACGATAAATGCGGTATAATCCCTCCAACATCAGAGAAAGGGACACTTACTGTGGAGGCGGTGTTCTCGTGTGGGGCGGAATAATGATCAACGACCGTACTCCTCTTCATGTTTTTGGCATGGATACCGATCCTCGAACCCTATGTGAGACTTTTTTTTAGGGTTACGGTTGGCCCTTTCATGCACGACAACGCCACTGCACATAGAGTTGAAGTGGTGGAGGAATATCTTGCAATCGAAGATGTCCAGCGATTGCCACCGTGGCCTGCACGATCACCAGACTTCAATTTTTATCGCATAATAATCCTTGATTTTTCCAACAAAACTTTTAAAAACAAGATTATTATACTCACCTTATTGCTAGAAATAGAATTCCAAAAAAAAGAGAAGAAAATCAGATGACACTTCTGTGAATAAAACATCCACCATTTACCCGTAATTCAACACTGAAAGATGGAACCGAACTTGCACACTAAATAACACGAGTTATTAAAAAAAAAAGTATAAAAATACCAAAAATCTTTTTACCTTACTACATTACGCCTGTTACCAAACCACACAATTTAAACTATAATAATAATAAACATTTGATCCAGAATGATTAATAACTTACTGGGATAATCTACAGCCAGAGGATTTTCTTGTACAGTCTTTGTAATTCGTTGTTTAGAAGAAACAAGCTTACTATCATATTCCACAAAGAAAGCGTAAATAATGACCATTATCACCTGGAACATGATCACCAACGCACCAAACCTTCGTCCACTGACCTTTGTCATCGCGGATAAAATTGCTCCTCCTTAGCGATTCATGAACCTCCAAATCTGTACGGTTTTGAGTCAAATCTAATTTCCATCATTATCTTCCATTGTAAAATCCAGTTCATTTTAAAATCGTTTCGTAAACATACACAGAAATATCTAAAACTAGATGTCAGATGTAAATTCGGTAAGGCAGTGCATCATTCAACTGATTTTGAACAACGTCAACTTACCTGCATCCTTCTTATATATGCACAGCTGCCTTATACAGACTACGTGATTTCTTATTGGTTGGGTAATGAGTAGATTGCCACAAGCAATTAAACGGTTTATTTGCAGTTACCAGGAAAATGAGCCTGGAGGCAAGCTCACCGTGACATTTCTGGTTTTTATTAGTATAATTTTCTTCTTATTTAATCTCGTGAAAAGGCCACTCGTAATAGCAATAAAATTACACAATTTTTCTCTTATAAACTCTGTATAGTTGAACGCTTTTCAATTCTTTTTTGAAATACAAGAAATCCTGTTATTTTTCATTTGGTATGACCGGCTCAAATGTTATTTCCTTTAACTATTTTATATCATGAAATGTGTGCTTTTCATTGATCATCTTCATTTCTACTTGACAATGATCTACATTCACTGGCGAAAAAATTAGAAACCATTATTCAATGTCTACAAATAGTAGAGCCACCATTTGTCTGAATTTCAGTCCATAGATTCCACTAGATGTCTAAGGGAATCTAGCTCCAGAGTTCACAGTTCTTCCATCGGAATATTTGTCAGCTGCTGTATTGCGGTCAGTAGAAAACTGCAAAACCGAACTACCCTTTTTTACTGCTCAGAATGTCTGCCATATACCAAACATTATATATTAGGCGGCCAGGGATGACGTTGGAAATCTTGGAAATGTCCCTCGAACCATTCATATACAATTTTCAGATACAATCCTGCAAAAATGTAGCAATTGTACGGTGAAGTTTTCCAATACGACAGAAAGATATTCATTGGAAGTAACGCGAGTTTCTAATGGTATAAGCAGAGCCAGTCCGTACCAATAGAAAACACCCACATACCATACTCCAGCCCAGAGCAGTGCCGAGGGTAAGGCTAACGAGGCTCTTGCCTCAGGTTAAAAGCTGAAAGGAGTGCCAAAAGTAAGATTAAATAATTGCCAGCGTTTTCTATTTTATGTTTTCTTTTGCAAGACGAAAATCTTTGCCGCGCCACTATACAGATACCGAGCTCTGCGCGCCAACGCTATAAGGGGAGCCACCACGGTTGTTGCCCCACTGGGTTTCATTTTTATAACCTCAATTACTTGTGTCCCGGCAGAGTTAGCGTCGACGCCATCGAGCGTTAACGCTCTACCTCTATAGAAGATTTGCAATTTAATTGTGAAAGGTAAGTGTTTGTGTATATTTGAAATTAATTAAAATACAATGAATTTATTTAATAAATTTAAATTTGTTTTCTAGTAAAAAATGGCATCAAAAAAACTTAGTGGAAGTGAATGCAGGAAAAAGCGAAAATACAATGAAGAAGATAATCGTAAGATGGACAACAATTTACAGAGTTGGTTGAAGAGAGGGAAAACGGATACCACACAAGCAAGGGAAGACAATGAAAACCAATCCTGTCTCTTGAAAAAGTACCGCCAGAGGAAGAAATTAACTCAAATAACCAAACAAAAAGAAAATGAGGAAGAGTTGGAAGTCCCAACTTTCGAAGAAATTTCAGGATATGTACAACGGACAGATGAAGAAGACGTAATACATTACAGTTAATTTATTAAAGAAATATTGTTCATTTATAAATAAAATTATTCTAATTTGTGATATTTTTGACGAAACATTTGTTTCAATTATTATAATAATATTATTATTTATGAAATTAATGACATATAAATAAATCTGTTATGTATTTATAATAAATACTGCTTATGAGAATAAAATCACTTTAAACAGTTTTTATTTTATTTTTGTCATCTTTTATTTTTATTTAAATGTGTACTAGAAATGTATTTTAAATAAATCATATTTTTAAAATTATTATTTTTATTTTTTTTTAATATTTTAGGGGAGGGCGCAATTTTTCATTCTTACCTCAGGTATTAAATGGCTTGGAACGGCCCTACTCGGAGTCCAGCCACTTCAGTTGTGGATATGAGACAGTTGCCCCCATTGGCTGACTTCGAATCCCGTCAATCCTTGAATTTTTTTCTTTATCGGTGAATCCTTGTTCTCCGTTCCACAACCTTAATTCTGCTTCATAATATTGTACCAAGGTCTCATCTTCGCTGTCGAAGCTGTCAAAGAAAACGTCACTGACGGTCTGGTACAGTTCCAAAATATTGGCATAAACCTGAGTTCTCTGCTTTTGGGATCTGACAGTAGCATTTGTGAAATCCTCCAAGAACACTATTCCCTGTATCTCAGCTGTCAAAATTCTTTTCAATCTATTAATGCCTAATTTCCCAATCTCGCACACATTTCTGCGGGATTTCATGAACCAGTTTATCCACTCTCTCAGAACAGGCTGTCCTCGGTATGTTCTTCAAAAAAGCTCATTTGAGAGAATATGTTCTGCCACCTGATCCAAACAACTATATAACTTAGAAGCTATTTTTCTCAGCACCAGATAATTGTTAAATCCAAATTTCCCCAGGTTTCACAGAATGTTACTCGAGGGTGTCGCCAGACCTCAACCCTGGTCCACTTATGTGAAATACTGTTCTCAAGATTGGCACGCCCTTTCATTTATAAAAAATAAAAATCATTGCAGATGATCTTATTATGTTGGTTGGAGGCAGTTCTAGGAGGACTTTGGAGACAGTCGCCAATCTTATATTAAATTACAGATGGCCAATTTAAAAAAAAAATTAACTGTTAATCCCGCTAAAACTAAAATGATTATATTTAAAACTAAACTGAATTTTTTTAGGTGGCAGTGGTGCTGCCCTTAAAACCTATACCGGTTGTGTACTTCTATTGTATCGAGCAGTCGCCCTGGTCAGCTGCTATCTATGTGTCAACATTAATAAAATTTAGCAAAGATTAAGGCATATTCCTGACGCGGACATTGGCTCTGGTCAACCTGTTTTCTGCTGCAAGCACCCTATTAGAAAATTAGGAGAGAACGATTTTCCTTTATCTCGGAAATTCATGTGTTGTTTCACAGAAATGAGTCATCCACACTTTCGTTAAATTTCACCTGTCTCTGTTAACATGGTAGGTAAAAGTGCTCCCTAAATCAGTTTTGTTTTAGCTGCTGTGCAAGTAACCTCACAACGTCTAAGAGGAAATTAAGTCCTTGGGTGCATTGGAAAAGTCGAAGTGCTTAGTAGTATAGATCGGGGCGTTAAAAAAAAAGAAGAAAGAAATCGCTTTAAAATTTGGTATTCCTGCCAGTAGTGTGTCAACCATTTTGAAAAATCATGTTTCGATTCTCAAACTGTTTGAGAAAAAGGACCCAGTCGGAAGCGTGCGAAATTATGCCTGTATGACGCCGTTTTTAAGTGGGCGAAGTTGATACGAGACCAAAACATGCCGATATCAGGGCCATTAATAAAAGAAAAGGCCATGTAGTACGCATATTTTCTGGGGCATAAAACATTCCAAGCTAGTTCTACTTTGCTGGACAAATTTGAAAAGCGTCATGGCTTACTCGAAAAAGGTATTTCTGGTGAAAGTGGAGTCGTAATCGAAGAAGACTGTACCCATTGGAAAGACAGTTTTGGAAAAAAAATTATGAAAGACTACAAGCCCAAAGACATATTCAACTTTTATGAAACAGGTCTATTTTTTAAAAGTTTGGCGAACAAGACACTGACTTTTAAAGGTGATAAATGTAGGTGGTAAAAATAGTAAAGAGAGAATTACACTCTTGGTTTGTGCAAATATGGCTAGTAATGAAAGACTGAAGCTTTTGGTAATGGGCAAAAGTAAACAACCCTGATGTTTCAGAAGAGAAAAGTCGCTAGAGTTGGACCAAAACTACAACAAAAAATCTTGAATGACAAGTGAAATTTTTGAACAGTGGGTTTTAAATTTCGATAGAAAGATGATGAAAGAAAACTGAAAAATCGCGTTGATTGTCGACAACTGCCCTGCCCACCTTCACTCGGTAATTTCGAAACTTACAAGTGTGAAGCTTGTTTTCTTCCCTCCGAATAATTCGTCTAAACTGCAGCCAATGGATCAAGGCATTATCAAGAATTTTAAAATGCACTACCGAAAGCGCATACTGAAAAACAATTGCACTGCGAATAGAAACCAACCAACCTATAGATTCTGTTACAGATTTGAGGAAGTTCATATCAGAGTTGGCGAAAGTGTGGAGTCAATATGTGGCGGAAACGACGATTAAGAATTGTTTCGCAAAAGCAGGTTTTGCTAAAATTCCAATTAACAGCGATGAGAGGGATGAACTTCTACAAGATATTGAGCAATCTTGGAAAGAACTCCAAGCGAGAGGTTTGATCAGTGCAGAAATTGTTCTTGACGATTTTTAGAAGTTGATAATAATGTCATAGTAGCTGAATATCCGAGTGATTCCAACATTTTGGAGAGTATTCAAAGAACTACTGACAATATCGACGATGAGCTGGATGAAAATGAGAGCAATATTAAGCCTACCAAACGTGAAATGTTGGCAGCATTTGAAACTTTGCGCCGAGGTGTTCAGTGTGAAGAAAATATGCCAGAAAATATATTTGAGTGTTTAAACAAATAAGTAC
Organism: Mastigoproctus giganteus; assembly: GCF_048544385.1. Lineage (NCBI taxonomy): Eukaryota > Metazoa > Arthropoda > Arachnida > Uropygi > Thelyphonidae > Mastigoproctus > Mastigoproctus giganteus. The sequence continues at coordinate 21,134,562 of NC_143583.1, forward strand.
ATTTTTATGAACGACGTACAGTAAAATCCAGTGTACAAATAAATAAATAAAATAATCATATATTTTACGAGATAATTCTTAAAAGTGTACCAATATATTGTGCGCATCACGTAAGTAGCAATTTCTTAATATGTATATATTAATAAATTAATTGTTTTAAAATGTTAGAAATTAGCATTAGCATTAATAGTGACATACGACGCAAGAAAGCAGACTTATAGAGCAACACGCCCTTGTGGGTAGCACAGTTCGTAGGATCGCCGTCCTCCCTACACCGGGTTGAAAAGATCTGTGTTCGAATTCCCGTCGATGATGGGAGGAATTCTTATGGGTCTTTTTTGCAAGGTAGCTGAATTAGTCCATCTCAGGTGAGGGTAGCTGTAGACATGTAGAGATGTATAGTATCTTATGTACGATGGCACCTGAACGAAAGTTCAACTCCGTCTTTGTACATTGTGATGTTTACTGAGCACTGCAACAGGCCAGAAATGTGTGTAACGTTATGTTCGTGCAGTGTGTGTGTTGTTGTGTTGTTTGGTTGTTTCTGGCCGTTTTGTCACCAGGCAGGCGATCACCTGGAAAGCCTGCCCAGTGTCCGTCTACACCACGGGGAGGTAGGCCACAACTACGCAAGAACCATGGCCAACCTCAACAGTCACGTACTGAATGTCCAAAGAGGGTTTGGAGCCATTCAAAAGAACCCCGTGCCGGCAACGGCACACACACACACACACACACACACACACACGAAGAAATAAGGATGAGAAGGATGAGAAGGATGAGAGAAGAAATAAGGATGAGAATAGCATAAAGTAAAAAAATATAATAATAATAAATAAATAAAAAATAAAATAGAGAAAAAAATAAAAAATAAGAAGAAAATAATAATAATAATAATAATAATAATAAATAAAATAAAATAAATAAAATAAAATCTTTATCCATTTCTTGCCCACGTCTTTATGCAGTGCTGCCCACCAAAGTAGTCCACAAAGAGAAAACGTGTATTGTCAAACAGAAGTAGTAATGTCATTCAATCATGATCGGCAGGAAAAAGTTCTAGATATAATTCTGAATTCTGTTAATCTGGAGTAGTGTCAGAAGTCTCTGGTCGATGACGGTATCACTGAGCAGAGGAAGGATTTAGTTGAAGAGAGCCTTGATAAAGGATGAGTCAGAAAAGTGCAGCATCTGTTAAAATCTTTGCGTGTTCTTGAAAACCACAACAATTTTGTATATGACGTCATCAGGACGACGAGGCAGCGCACAGTTGTACTATGATTTATGGTGTGTTTTCAGTTTGATTTCTTGAATCAACACTGAGATTGAAAGCCTTCCTGCGATTAAAAGCAGCATTGCAGAAGGTTTGAAGGGCCTGGAAATTGTTGACAGAAATGAGTATCTTCTCACCTCCGGGACACAAGTTTGGTACTGTTGCCTTAAGAGCCAATCTTAGATCCTCGTAAATGGAGCATTCAAAAAGTACGTGAGGAGAGTCTTCCGGTAGCCCACATCGACAGGAGACTGTATTGGAAAGTCTGAATTGGTAGAGTTTTGCGTTAAGTGAACCATGCCCAGTTAGTATGTAGGAGGTAAACAGTGAGGGCGAAAACCATTTTCTGGTGGATGATGAAAGTAATGCAGTTACGTAGTGAACGAATTTTTTTGGGAAATACTTCTTTTTCGGTAGAATTCCATCTATTCTGCCTGGTGTTCACTAACAAATTCCAGCATCTGGTTCGCTCAGTTTTGGGATCAGCCTGAGGGTTAACAATGATTCCCTGAAATTCGGTAGAAATGCCTTTGCGGATGTAAAAGCAAAGCCCTCTAAACACAACATGCAGGTCAAGTGGTATAGTGCCTGCAAGAGTCTGTAAAGCTGGAGTTGATACTGTTCGGCAAACGTGAAGTAGGCTAAGGAGAAAATAACGTTGAATAGTGGATAACTTAGTTTGTACAGTTTTAAGTGCAGTACGTCTAAACCAAAGGCTGGCAGCATAGGTTGTTATTGGGATTATGGCAGCATTATAAAATAGATGTAGGGTTTTAGTGTTCAATCCCCAGTCTTGTCTGGTAATTTAGAGCAGCATTGCGGTAAAACTCTTAACTTTGACGGACAGATGTTGAATATGCTCAGTAAAGGAAAAGCGGTCGTCGATGATGACTCCTAAAAATTTGGTGCTTCGGACAAGTGGAAGTGATTTCTTGTCAAGTTTTACAACTGGTGGTCTGCGATAGTCTAATTTGTGTTTAAAAATCATGATCTTCGCTTTGGTTGGGGATAATTTTAATTTGTTCTTAGAGGACCAGGACGATAGTTCAAAGAGTACTTTATTGGCATAGAGTTCTAATTCAGATCTTGAGTTTCCATTCACTAAAATGATAATGTCATCTGCATACGCAAGTTGTTGCACATTTTGAAATTCAGTCGTCCTAAGCAGCCAATCATCGAGAACTAGGTTCCAAATCAAGGGACCCAAAATTGATCCTTGGGGGCAACCACGGGAAACAGATCTGTGAATCTTCGTGCTTTTAGTGATGACGGTGACGGTGCGATCGGCAAAGTAGTTTCTAACAAGTTTATAAAGCTGAAGAGAGCAGTGATTGGAACGGAGTCTACTGAGGGCACTCTCCCACCATAAAGTATCAAAAGCGCCCTCAAAATCGATAAAGATTGCCATAACGTACTTGGAAGTGGAGCAGTCAATGAGGTGGTGGAGTTATAATAAGGCGTCTTCGCATCCAAGCCCTTGCCTAAATCCGTATTGAAGAGAGGATGTGGAGCTTGTGGCTCCCTGCAGTGTGATTATTTTATTGGCGATTAATCTCTCTAACACTTTTCCCAGATGAGAGAGCAAGGCTATGGGGCAGTAGGATCTGACATTATCTAGTGGCTTACCAAGTTTATGTTAAATCTTAAGAATGGTAGTAGTAGTAGTAGTAGTAGTAGTAGTAGTGGCATGTGATGCAAGAAAGCAAATGAATGAGCTTATGCAGCATCAGCCAAAAAAAAAAAAAAAAAAAAAAAATCACACCATTGGAAGTGGAGCAGTCAATGAGGTGGTGGAGTTATAATAAGGCGTCTTCGCATCCAAGCCCTTGCCTAAATCCGTATTGAAGAGAGGATGTGGAGCTTGTGGCTCCCTGCAGTGTGATTATTTTATTGGCGATTAATCTCTCTAACACTTTTCCCAGATGAGAGAGCAAGGCTATGGGGCAGTAGGATCTGACATTATCTAGTGGCTTACCAAGTTTATGTTAAATCTTAAGAATGGTAGTAGTAGTAGTAGTAGTAGTAGTAGTAGTAGTAGTGGCATGTGATGCAAGAAAGCAAATGAATGAGCTTATGCAGCATCAGCCAAAAAAAAAAAAAAAAAAAATCACACCATTCCCTCCAAATGCCTGTCCAGTTCCTCCTTAAATTTATTCAACCTATCAACTTCCACAACGACAGATGGAAGTTTGTTCCAGCAATTAACCACCCGCTGGCTAAAGGCAAATTTCCGCACATCTATTCTGCATCTGTCTTTTCTTAATTTGAATTTATGCCCCCTTAGGTTCGTAATCTGAACAAGTGGAAGGATCCCATCAGAATTCAGCGTGCTCAACCCATTCAAGGCCTTATATACCTCAATCAGATCACCGCGCAGGTGCCTAGTCTCCAGCCACTGCAATTTGCAGAACTTAAGCCTCTCTTGGTAAGAGGATCCCTTCATTCCCCTCACCAATCTTGTTGCCCTTCTCTGTACACGCTCAAGTAAATCTACATCCTTCCTAAAATGAGGCCTCCAGACCTGTACGCAGTACTCAAGGCGTGGCCTGACCATTGCCTTATACAGAGGGATAATCACCTCCTTTTCCCTGCTAGCAAAATTCCTATATATCATTGACAAAACCCCATGACCTGCCCTGGCAGCCTGTCTACATTGCTCAGAGAACTTCATATCTGACTGCACAATTACTCCCAGGTCTTTTTCATTTTCTACCACCTTAAGTGTAGTACCACACAGTTGGTACGTTTCTCTGGGGTTACTTCTACCCATATGCAGTACTTTGCATTTGTCAAGGTTAAACTTCAGTTGCCACTTCTTAGCCCATCTGCCCAAATTATCTAGATCCTGTTGCAGTAGCACACTGCCATTACTGTCATTAACAACCCTGCCAACCTTTGTATCATCTGCAAACTTCGACATTAAGCCTAATATACCTTCATCAATACCATTGATAAATATACAAAACAACAGTGGACCTAACACCGAACCCTGTGGGACTCCACTAATAACATTAGTCCAAGAAGAGCAGCACCCATTGATTACCACCCTCTGTCTTCTCGCACTTAACCATCCTTTTATCCATTGTAGCAACTTACCCTTAATACCATTCTGCTCCAATTTGTACAATAGTCTTCCATGCGCAACAGTGTCAAAAGCTTTCCTGAAATCCAAATATATGATATCAAAATTATTTTTTGCATCCAGTTCCTTTGTAACCACATCATAATATCCTATCAAATTTGTCAGACAAGACTTTCCCTTAACAAACCCATGCTGTGTCCATGTGTTTCCATGGTTTGGGAAACGTTCCAGTATTTAAGCAGTTGTTGAATAATTAAGTAGAACTTTGGGCCTTAGGTCATAAAAGTGTTTGATAAATATATTGTCAATCAGGTCATCGCCAGGACATTTGTTTGACTGAATTTTATTCAAGATTGAAGTAAGTTCTTGTGCAGTGAATGGACTTGTTTCTTCTAAAGGAAGGTATTTTTGGTTTAAATCTCGAATAGATAGATGGTGTGAAGTGTCAATAGTGAGATCATCATTAGGCAGCAGTTGGTCCAAGATGGCATTTATGGAGTCTGTTAGTGTAATAGTTTCCATACTGTTGGAGGTAATGGAGTTAAAAATGTCACCCAAGATCATTTTGTTTTTAGAAATTTTATAGATGACGCCCCAAGGATTATTAATTCCCTGACGTACGGAGACAAAATTGCGCCAGGATTGCAATTTGCTTTCATAAATCAATTTTACGTATTTTCTTTTGAGAGTTTTGTATTCTTCATGTAATCTGTTGACTACTTCTTGATGCCAAGTACGCCGTTTGTGCTGAAAATTTCTTCTGGCTTTATGTACAAGTTTCCGAGTAGAGGAAAGTTCGTTATTCCACCAAGGTGTGCAGTTAGTTTTTAGTTTCTTTTTATGCGTATATTTCTGAATTGCAGTGATGATGATGTTTTGAATCTGCAGTGCTAGTTGTTCGGTGGTAAGAGAATTAAAATTTTCGAGGGTAGCATGGTTTTTACTCCCGAAAACTCGGGTTTTTTGTCCAGCAAATAGAAAATCGACCTCAGAACTCATGCAAATTACAGACAATATACGCGGAGCAACATGGCCTTAGTCGCCGATGCTCCAAAAACCCAATAACAACAATACAGAGCATCAGCCAAACAAACAAAAAATAAATAAAAAATAAATAAATAAAATAACACTATCGATTTGCTCCAAAAGATTGTACATTTTTTCCTTGATTTATTTAAGCTGTTAACTTCCACAACGACAGATGGAAGTTTGTTCCAGCAATCAACCACTCGCAACTAAAGGCAAATTTCCGAACATCTATAATACAACTGTCTTTCCTCAGTTTGAATTTATGCTCCCTCAAGTGCGTAATCTGAGCAAGAGGAAGAATCCCATTAGCATTTGAGCTTACTCAAACCATTTAAATGTCTTATACACCTCAATCAGATCACCTCGCAGGTGTTAATCTCCAGACGATCCTGTTGCGGCAGGAAAAGTTACTGTCATCAACAACCCTGCCAACCTTTAGTGGACATAGTGGACATAGTGTTTTTTGTTATGCGGTTCCCGTGGTTTCCCATAAATCCGCGTTAAATACTCTGTTAACATAGCAAAGCCAGTCAGTGTGGGTTATGTGTAAGTAGTGTGTTGTTTGTGTTGTTTGACTGGCCTCTTCGTTACTGGGAGGCGCGATCACCAGGAAGGAGCCTCCCAGCATCCGTCCACTGGCACGAAGAGCCGGACCAGGGAGTAAAGACATCTGACGGGCCGTCCACACTCTTGCAGGAGCGAGAGTGGGGAGGGCCAAGGAAAGAGCGGAGAAGAGACAGGAAAGTGGAAGACAGACAAGATAGCGAGGATGACAGAGCGTAGGCATCCTCCCAGGCGAAACGGAGCACGAAGAGTGCTAGGTGCCAACCTTTGTATCATCTGCAAACTTGGGACATTAAGTGTGTTATACTATCATCAATATTATTGATAAATATAGAAAACAACAATGGTCCCAACGCCGAACCCTGAGGGACCCCACTAACAACATTAGTTCACGACGAGCAGTGTCCATTGATTGTTACTCTCTGTCTTCTCTCACTCAACAATCCTTTTATCCATAGTAGCAACTTTCCCTTAACGCCATACTGCTCCAATTTGTACAGCAGCCTTTTATGTGCAACAATATCAAAAACTTTCCCACTTACTGCTGATTTATTCCCATCTTTTACTGTATTTCTGAATGTTGAATTACAGTATTTTTAATTGGCAATAAGGTCATATAACATTATAACGAAATTTCTGTTTAACGAATTTTTTAAGGGAACGATTGATTTTTGTTATTTAAAGGTCCTACTGCATATACTTCTAGTTAACACAGGATATCTAAATTGAATATTAATTGAATTGAATATGAATATTCCAACATATGTTCTCTGAATAGTGAATATATGTTCTCTGAATAACACGTGTGTTACAAAGTTGCAAAGTCATGATAATGTACCAGAAACGTTCCACCATGTCTAGACAATAATTTCGCCTTTATGATGATGATGACATACGGAAGTTTTGTTTCTTTAACGAGTTAGAATTTTTTTTGAACTGAGTATCAGTAGCACACTCAACCTCTTTTAACTAGCAATAACATTGCTAATCAGTTGTTTGCCATAACTGTTACAAATCTCTGCCAATGGATCTGAAAGGAATTCCATATTAGGCGTTTTTTTTATCTTATGGTCACAACATATTTTTGTTAAGAAAAAATCATTCCTAACTAATCTAAGCTATTTTAACACAGTTACTCATGAGCTAGATGAGGGGAACAGTTTTGACATAGTTTATTTGGATTTCACAAGACATTTTCCCCATCATGAGAGGTTACTGTATTGGTTGGAACATGTTGGGATTACTGGAAAGATTCTAAGATTGATTACAAGGTGGCTGCAGAATAAAAGGCAGAGGGTTGTAATTAATCGATATGCTTCAGGTTGTTGTAGGGTTCCACAAGGATCGGTTCTTGGACCACTGTTATTTCTGATTTCCATAAAAGACATCGACGAAGAAACAGTGTGTGTGATCTCAAAAGTTGCAGACGACGTAAAGATTGGGAGAGTCGTTAATAATTAGTGCCAAGCAGCGTTCTTTGAGGACGACTTGACACGCATCAAGAGTGGTCAGAAAACTGGCAGCTATGTTTTATTGCAATAAAAATACAAGGTCTTAAATATGGGGAAGAGCAACCCCAGATTAAATTATACGCTTAGTGAGGTTGAATTAAAACAGCAGAGGAAGAAAGAAGAAAAAGAGGGATCTTTGAGTTACGATAAGGGCAGATATAAAGTTCTCTGAGCATTGTAAACAGCAGTCAAGAAAGCCCATAATGTCTTATAGATGGTTTATCGAACAATATCCAATAGAGATAAAGAGGTCATAATCCCACAATATAAGCCAATTGTAAGATCGCATTTGGAATACTATGTCCAAATAGGGGGACCTCATTGAAAAAAGGCATTGCGCTTCTCAAAATGGTCTAAAGAAGGGAACTCGCATGATGACATCGGCAAAAGGGCGACCGTATGAGGAAAGACTCCAATTATTGTGGGCTACAGAGCTTTGCAAATAAACACTTTAGAGGGGACCTGATTGAGGCTTATAGGGCTCTGAGAGGGATCAGTAAACTGAAGGTTGTAATTTTCATTAACCATAACATTCAAATTACAGGGTAAGAGGTTTAGGAAGTTTATCTTTTTACTAGCGAGTTGCTGATTGTTGGAAAAAGTTGCCTTTGTAGGTAGTTGAGGCTGACAGTTTGAAAAAATTCAAAGGTCAAATGAATTGTTACCTGCATGAGGAGAGAGAGCAGAATTTGTAGTTCAGAAAACAATACCCATGGAAATATCTATAAAAAAGGCAATGCAGCCGAAATTGAATGTTTGTGTGATAGAGAGTGGAGAGAGTTCGTACGTGACTGCACTCTTTGGAATAAACTAACTACTAAGCGTTAAACTGGAACCCCATGTTTGACCTTTCTGTTACTCATCTTTAATATATTTAATTACCTTTAATGATTCTTCGTTGCATTCAATTTAAATAGCGTTCATATCGCTTTCCAATCTCACTTCTGGAACTTCCATTCATATCGATTTCTGATCTTTTTTAACTCCCGTTCTCAAACCGCAGATTCATGATATGCTTTCTTAAATTCCGACTTCTTAAGATGCCTGTGCAAGTCATCACTGTAATGCATTGCTTGATGAGGTTGGAGGCAGAATTGTGTTTGACGTTTTAACAGTAAACTGCCGGTAAAATATAATTGCGTGGAAAGTCTCATTTTTAATTTAATTAATATTTACATTATCCTTCTAACAATGATATGTATATAATATAATTGGCAGAAGAATATATATATATATATATATATATATGTCTGATCACTGAACTATGACGACCGACCTAATTCCGTGTTGAGCCACCTTTCGTAAGAATAACAACCGCTATTCTCCTACGCACTGACTCCACTAGATGTCTGAAGACGTCTGTAGGGATCTGCAGTCATGCTGCCTGAAAGGCCTTCCACAGTACAAGAAATGATGACCGTTGCTTGTCTATACGCCTCACTTCCATTCCAAAACATCCCACAGGTGTTCAAGGGGACTGAGATCAGGAGAATTTTAGCATTCGCATTAGCATTAATAGAGGCATATGATGCAAAAAAGAAAGCTTATACAGCATCAGCCAAAGAAACAAGAAAAGAAAAAAACAGCTCCCATTTTACAACTCCATTCGTTCCAAATACCTGTCCAGCTCAGCCTTAAATTTATTTAGGCTATCAATTTCCACAACAAAATATGGACGTCAGCTCCACCAATCAGTTACCCGCTGGCTAAAGGCAAACTTACGCACATCTATTCTACAACTGTCTTTCCTCAATTTGAATTTATGCCCTCTCAGGTGATTATTCTGAGAAGAGGAAGAATCCCATCAGCATTGAGCATGTCGAACCATTCAAGGCTTTATACACCTCAATCAGATCACCTCGCAGATGCCCAGTCTCGAGACTGTAATCTGCAAAATTTAAGCCTTTCTTTGTAAGAGCAACCCTTTGTTCCATTCATCTTGTTCTAACCTTGTTCCCCTTCTCTGTACTCGTTCCAACAGCTCTACATCCTTCTTAAAATGGGCCTCCAGACCTGTATACAGTACTCAAGGTGTGCCCTGACCATTGCCTTATGCAAGGAGAAAATCAACTCCTTATCGCTGCTAGAAAAATTCCTGTATATCATTGACAAGACACCATGAGCAGATGCAGACCTTCTGCACTGCTCAGAAAACTTCATATATGCCTGCACAACTACCCCCAGGTCCTTTTAGCATTAGCATTAGCATTAGCATTAGTAGAGGCATTTGATGCAAGAAAGCAAGCTTATGCAGCATCAGCCAAAAAAAAAAAAAAATAAAGTAAAATAAATAAATAAAAAATAACCACTTCCACTTCACCCATCTGTTCGTTCGAAATACCTGTCCAGCTGAGCCTTAAACTATTTAGGCTATCAACTTCCACGACAAGAGATGGAAGTCTGTTCCACCTACCAACCACCCGCTGGCTAAAGGCAAATTTCCGCACATCTATCCTACATCTGTCTTTCCTCAATTTGAATTTATGCCCTCTCAGGTGATTATTCTGAGCAAGAGGAAGAATCCCATCAGCATTGAGCATGCTCAAACCATTCAAGGCTTTGTACACCTCTATCAGATCACCTCGCTGGTGCCTAGTCTCCAGACACTGTAATTTCATTCTTTTCATTCTTTTCATTCTCTACCACTGTCAGTGTAGTACCACACAGTTGATACGTTACTCTGGGGTCACCATATGTAGTACTTTACATTTGCCAATGTTAAACTTCATTTGCCAACTGTCAGCCCATCTGCTCAACTTTTCTAGATCCTGTTGTAGCAGCGTACTGTCATTAGTGTCCTTAACAACCCTGCCAACCTTCGTATGGTCTGCAAACGTGGACATTAAGCCTGATATACCATCATCAATATCATTTATAAATACAGAAAACAACAATGGACCCAACACTAAACCCTGAGGAACTCCACTAATAACATTAGTCCACGAAGAGCAGTGTCCATTGATTACCATCCTCTGTATTCTTCCACTCAACCATCCCTTTATCCATAGCAGCAATTTGCCTCCAATGCCACACTGCTCCAATTTGTACAGCAATCTTCCATGTGCAACAGTATCAAAAGCCTTTCTAAGATCCAAATATATGATATCAAAGTTATTCCCTGCATCCGGTTCCTTTGTGACTGCATCAAAGTATCCAATCAAAATGGTCAGGCAAGACTTCCCCTTAACAAAACCATGCTGTGACCGAGCTATAACTGAAGTCTTGTCTAGATGATCCTGCAGTGCTTCTTTAATCAGTGCCTCCATTAATTTTCCTGGAACAGAATTTAAACTAACAGGTCTATAATTACTTGTGTCGCCCTTTGATTCTCCTTTGTGAATTGGGGTCACATTTCCACATCTCCGTTAATATAACTGGATTAATTTGATCCCGTCCACCCCGGGTGTCTTTTTTATGTTTATATTCAACAATTTCTCCTCCCCTTTCCTCTCAGTTATTACAAAATCATCTATCTAACTGCCAGAGTTTAATTCACCTCTGGCATTCCACTCCCTGAATACTCCTCATGTGTGAATGTAGATACAAAATACTCATTTAGTTTGGTAGCCATCTGAGCTGGATCCTCAACTGTTGAACCATCAACATCCAGTGGACCAATCTGATTCATCCCTTTCCTTCTTGAGTTTACATAGGTAAAGAACTCTTTTCTGTTTTTCGTTGCATCTCTTACCAAGGATTTCTCATATCTGCCTTTGCCTGCCTAATCTCCTTTGTAACTTGGTTACAGACCAGCTTATATCTATCATAGGGATCCATGTCACCCATTAATTTATATGTATCCCATGCATTTTTCTTCTCTGCCATATGTCTCATTAGTTCATCTGATATCCATTTAGGCCTAAACCTTGAACAATATTTCTTAGTTCGTATGTAAAGCCTAGTAGCTTCCAAGATTAATTCTTTGAATGCCTGTCATTTTGAATTTCCTGTTGGTAACATCATCAGTTGGCCCCACCGTATAGAATTTAAATACCGTCTCAGACCACCGTAGTCGCCTTTACGAAATCAAAAACCCTTCCCTTTACTCCTAATGGTAGTTACCTCTTTGAGTAAATCCCACTTCAGCGCACTGCGATCACTGCCACCTAGTAGTTCCTTTATCTGCAGATTATTAATGCATGAAGAATCACTACTGATAATCAGATCAAGAGTATTACTCCCTCTAGTTGCCTGCCCGGACATGCTGATGTAGAAAACAATCATCCAATAAATCCACAAAAGCCTTGCTAGTGTGTGAGTGACCAACCCACAAATTCCAGTCAATATCTGGGAAATTAAAATCCCCCATTATAAGACTCTCTGATTTACTTGCCCACTCTATTTCCCTGTACAGTTTCTTATTATATCCATCAGAGTCGTTAGGACTATAACACACTCCTACTCTCAATTTTGATGTCCCAGTGCTTATGTCACACCAAACAGATTCGACACTGCACTGTCCAGCGATGTCGACTGGCTGCAGTTCCTTGGATTATATGTGTTTCTTAACTAATAGCATAACCCCTCCTCTCTTCCTATCCTGTCTATCCTTTCTGTAGACGTTGTACTCCCCAAATTCCAGTTCTACATCCCTTATATCTGTGTGACACCACGTCTCTGATATCCCAATAATATCTGCCTTTGATGTTTTGAACAACACCTCAAATTCATCAAATTTATTTACCAAACTCCTAGCATTGGTGTACACGCAAGTATACATGCACCTGTTCCTATTCTTAGCTACCCTTACACAACTCTTGTGTTTTCTTTTACTGAAATGTCTCCCAGCAGTCTCGGAAATACCCTGCATCTTGTTTTCCAGGCTTCTGCACATTACAATAGAAGCAGTACAAGGATCACTTTCGCCTCTGCCAGCGGCTACTGTTAATCTATTAATCCTTGTATCCTTCCAAACTAGCAGTTTTCCGACCCACCTAACACTGCCTCGATAGCATCAGCAAATATCCTTGCACCCTTTCTATTTAAGTGTATCCCATCCCTGTTGAAGCAGTCTCTCCTGTTAACAAGTACAGACCAGGCTGAAAAAAATTCTATCCCTTGAGCCTTGCACAGTCTTTCCAGGGCCAATCGATCGACAAGGTTCTCATCATATACTCCCTCCTATCGTGTCTGAGGAGAACTGCAGACACTTTTAAATTCAACCCTGATTCACGGTCTTTTTCCAACAGTGACCTGTACTTGTTATGCAATTCCGCCGGTCTCCTACTCTTAAGATGGGTGATATCTTCATTGTGTTCCTCGAACCACTCGTGCACAGTGCGGACTCGATGGTCTGATGACATGGAGCATTATTGTCTTGGAAAATCCCATGTCTGTCCGGAACAAATTGCAACAAGGCACGGTGCGCATGGTCTCCTAAGAGCTGGCGATAGACTGCACCAGTGAAACGTTGGTCCATACGCACCAGGAATTCTAATTCTTGCCAGAAATACATGCCCCATATTAACTAACCATCACAACTGGATACCTAACTTGGATATATACCCTTTCTATTTCTTCTCAATTGTTGCACTTACAGAGACGTGACCTCTGTAAGTGTGGCAAGATGCCGCCTTGCATGGTCCGCATTTGTGTTGGCCTCACAACAAGATGTTTACAAGCGGCTAATGGGTGAAACTCTGAGGTCCGCTAATTTCTACATATGAATATGTAATATATCGCAACTGGATAGTGGGCATACGTGACGGGTCCATGGTCTCCTGTTGCTTGAGCCGCACACGAAAGCGTCCGTAGGCGTGTGGCATCAGGTATTTGGACTCATCCGACCAGCACATTCGTTTCCATCCTCCATTGTCCAACGAGCCTGTTGTTGACACCACAACATTCGTCGTCGACGATGATCAGCGGTGAGGAGATGATTTCTCTTGGGTCGTCTGCTATGGAATCTCATATATCTGAGTGTGTGGCGCATCGTTAATTTCGATATTGTATTGCGATGTCAACTGGCGTACAACGTCGTACAATGACCTACCGTTGAGCCCGTACAGCACGCTGAACCCGTCACTCACTGTGAACATTCACATTATATAATGCTTTACAGTTCTGTCGGCGGGAGGCTGTTTGACCCCTTCGACACCATTCTTTGTGCACCTTAACCACAGTGGGCTGTGAGCAACCGACAAGAAGTGATGTTTCCGATGTGGAAGCACCGACGCACGAACTCCCACGATCATGCCCTTTTAAAACCCCGTGATATCTTTATTACGTCTCATAGCTGCTAGTTTATCACTTTGATTTGCACGACCACATGCAAATTGCCACTGTTGTAGCATACGAAGCTGTTCAGCTTCTTATGCTGTGAACTATGGGGCATAGTCCATTGCGGATGGCGGTGGTGATAATTTAGTGATCACTGAGTGCGAGTGTATATATATATATATAAGGCTCTGCACCCGTTCCATCAGAACTCTATCCTTTCTAAAGTGAGGCCTCCAGACCTGTATACAATACTCAAGGTGAGGCCTAATCATGGCCTTGCAGAAAGGAATAATGACCTCCTTTCCCTACTAGCAAAGAGTCTGTATATCAATTGAAGTTTAACGTTGACAAATGCAAGGTACTGCATATTGGCAGAAGGCATTCATATAGACAGTGCATTAATTGAGAACAAGTTCCCAAATGCATAAATTATTGGAGGCGTAAGCTTCTCTCCGAGCATACGGCTGTTGATAAGATCTGTCCAAACTTATGTAAACTCTAGAAGGAAGGGGATGAATCAGATTTGACCACTTGATATCGATGGGTCAACTGTTGATGATCCTGCTCAGGTAGCTAACAAACTAAATGAATATTTTGCATCGACATTCACACATGAGGAGTTATTTAGCGAGGGGAAAGCCAGAGGTGTATTCAACTCTAGCAGTCAGCTATAGAATCTTGTAATAACTGAGAGTAAAGTGGAGGAGAAATTGTTGAAGATAAACACAAGAAAGGCACCCGGGGTGGATGGGATCTATCCAGTTATATTAAAGGAGGCAGCAGAGGAAGTAAGCAAACCCTTAGCCATAATTATGAGAGCTTCCTTGGACTCAGGGGAGGTACCCACAGACTGGAGATGTGCAAATGTGACCCCAATTCACAAAGGAGGATCAAAGGCTGACACAAGTAATTATAGACCTGTGAGTTTAACTTTTGTTCCAGGAAAATTAATGGAGGCACTAGTTAAAGAAGCACTGCAGGATCATTTAGACAAGACTTCAGTTATAGCTCGGACACAGCATGGTTTTGTTAAGGGGAAGTCTTGCCTGACCAATTTGATTGGATACTATGATGCAGTCACAAAGGAACTGGATGCAGGGAATAACTTTGATATTATATACTTGGATCTTAGAAAGGCTTTTCACACTGTTGCACATGGAAGACTCTGCACAAATTGGAGCAGTGTGACATTGGAGGCAAATTGCTGCTGTGGATAAAGGGGTGGCTGACAATGGACACTGCTCGTCGTGGACTAATGTTATTAGTGGAGTCCCTCAGGGCTCAGTGTTGGGTCCATTATTGTTTTCCGTATTCATAAACGATATTGATGATGGTATATCAAGCTTAATGTCAAAGTTTGCAGAGGATAAAAAGGTAGGCAGGGTTGTCAAGCACACACTACTGACACTATGCTACTGCAACAGGATCTGGAAAGGTTAAGCAGATGGGCTGAGAGGTGCCAAATGAAGTTTAACATTGACAAATGTAAAGTACTACACATGGGAAACAGCAACCCCAGAGCAACGTATCAACTCTGTGGTACTACACTGACAGTGGTAGAGAATGAAAGGGACCTGGGGGTGGTTGTGCAGACAGATATGAAGTTTTCTGAGCAGTGCAGACGGGCTGCAAGAGTAGCTCATGGTGTATTGTCGATGATATATAGGAATTTTTCTAGCAGGGATAAGGAGGTGATTATTCCCTTGTATAAGGCAATGGTCAGGCCACACCTAGAGTACTGTATACAGGTGTGGAGGCCTCATTTTAAGAAGGATGTAGAGATGCTGGAACGAGTACAGAGAAGGGCAACAAGATTAGTGAATGGAACAAAGGGGTGCTCTTATGAAGAAAGGCTTAAGTTTTGCAAATTACAGTGTCTGGAGACTAGGCACCGGCGAGGTGATCTGATAGAGGTGTATAAAGTCTTGAATGGTTTGAGCATGCTCAATGCTGATGGGATTCTTGCTCTTGCTCAGAATAATCAACTGAGAGGGCATAAATTCAAATTGAGGAAAGACAGATGTAGGATAGATGTGCAGAAGTTTGCCTTTAGCCATCGGGTGGTTGGTTGGTGGAACAGACTTCCATCCCTTGTCGTGGAAGTTGATAGCCTAAATAAGTTTAAGGCTCAGCTGGACAGGTATTTTGAACGAACAGAGGGGTGAAGTGGAAGTGGTTTCTTTTTTTTTTTTTTTTTTTATTTATTTATTTTTTTTTTTTTTTTGGCTGATGCTGCATAAGCTTGCTTTCTTGCATCAAATGCCTCTACTAATGCTAATGCTATAAAAGAGCGCTGGATATCATCAAACATAGGACGGATTGTTTAACAGTGACACAGCTGTGTGCTCCAGGGTTGAGGAATGTCCATGGCTTTTGTGTTAATGAATTCTGTATATGAAAAACTAATTGCGTTCTTAGTGGTCCCTCTTGGATGTTTAATTGTATTATTTTATTGATTTAATATCTTGATGTTGTTTTGCTGGAGTTGGGTGATCTCCTCTGTGTGTGTGGACCATGATAGACTGGCCTGCAAGTAGAACTCTGGGACTAAGGCTATCTAGGGAGCAAGAAGATTAGACAGATTCAGGATTTGATTCTGTGCTTACTCGAAAAGTGCTGTTTATGATTATTTTTAATTTTTTGACTCCAGTTGAGTCGTTGTATCTCTGGTTGGAGGGGCAAGTGTGAAGGCTCCATAGTATTGTGAGCCTATTTTGGTGAAGGCTCCATAGTATTGTGAGCCTATTTTGATTATGTTAACTACAGCATAAGATAGGACGGTAACTCGTGGTGGAGGCTAAAGGTCGCTTTGTAATCTCTTTATTTATTGTTCATTTGAATTTACCCGAGTGGGGTCTCTGTTGTACTTTTTAATTAACCTATTAACTGGTCATGTTGCAATTTTTACAGATGAGAATGCATGTGAAAATGACAAACATTGCTAAAGAGAAGTTCTGAATAAAGACTTCAGTACTTGTTTGGCAACTGATGAGCAATGTTTCATCATTAAGACAGACACCAAAAATAGCACATATATTTTCTTGTAAATAGGACATGTCATTTTATAGCATCGCTGAGAAACAAGTTGGTGTATTGCAGTGACCTCGAAACACTGAAGTCACGATAGGCTTGAGAAAGAGAGGGTGAAACTCTAATAGCATTTATGGGGGTAAAAATCGCTTTTAGAATTATTATTATTTATTATTATTATTGCATTATTTCTACAAAACATAGATGGCACTGTAGGCATAATGAGCAGTGTACCGGATATTTTTACATAGTTGATATCTTTCATTTAAAATAATGAAATATTTGAATGTAAGCGGTCATTAAGAGAGGAAAAAAAGTTATTGTTTGAAAAGAAAGAGTTGTACACTTAAGCATCATTAGTTCCCCTAGGAAGAGGTGGAAAGTTACCAGACAAGTATTTCCCTATTACACTACACGTTTTAAGTGCTTAGTATGAGTATACCGAAGAGAAATACAGAAATAAAATAATTATTTTGTTGTTCAACATCGAATGTAAACGAAAAATTATGGATCTAAGAAAATATTTCAGAGCTTTACTTTTTAGGCATAGTTGAACAAATGTGTCTACCATTTTAAAAATATTTGGGAAGTTAAGAAATATAGGGATATGAAAGTGCTCTAATGACATCATCGAGTAGCTGAATAACCACTAACTATAGTATGCACGGCAAGACTAATGACATCAATGAAAATATTCATTTCTCAATATATCTGCGAAACTGAAGTGTAAGTTCTTTTGTACTCTATCGCCACTTCTTTGTAATTTTAATGGACCATTTAATAGAAGAATGTGCACTCAGTCAGTTTTGCATTAACAGCACCCCCTTGTAGAAATGGACTGGTCTGTGACGTTGGTAAAGACTTGAAGTCTACCACGTCACAATCTTATAAGATTGCAGTTCGCATACGCGGCGATCAGTTTTTGTGTGTCTAAGAGGAAAAATGGGTTGGCGTCCAGATCTTTCCGATTTCGAACGTGAAATAACTGTGGAGGGCAAGACGTCCAGGTGCCAGTATCTCGACAACAGCCAACATGGTTAACTGCTCCAGTTCTGTGGTGTCAGAGTCTGCGGTGACTGGATCAACAGTGGTAGAACAACCAGCCAAAGGTGGGGTCAACGCCCGTGATGAGCATGGTGTGGCTCATCTTGCAGCACAGCAGCGAGGCAGCCCAGTGGCCCAGTGGCCCAGCCAGCCATCCAGTACAACGTAGGAAAAGCAATATAAAAACCCCAAACACGAGAGGTATTAGTACCTATAGGTATTTAATAAGCAGAGTACACGGGTTGAAGGTTGAGAAGATGAAAGAAGATACTTGTTAACATTAGATTTGAAGTGTATTGGGATAGACAAAAAAACACTCTAAAATGTTTCCCTTCTAAATTCAGGGAAACAGAAATCCCCAAATAAATTACACACTTGGTGGGGTTGACTTAAAAACAATGGAGGAAGAATGGGATCTGGGAATGATACAGGCAGATATGAAGTTTTCTGAACAACGTAAACCGGCAGCCAAGAAAGCCTATGGTGTCCTAGCTATGATTTATCTAACGTTATCCTGTAGAGGTAGGGCGGTCGTAATTTCACTGTATAAGGCAATTGTAAGACCACATTTAGAATGCTGTGTTCAGGTGTGAAGACCTCATCTGAACAAAAGACATTGAGCTTCTTGATTCGGTCCAAAGATGAGCAACTCTAATGGTGAGATGAGCAGGACGACCGTATGAGGAAAGACTTCGATTATGTGGGCTACAGAGCTTGGCAACCAAGCACCTCAGAGGGGACCTGTTTGAGGTTTATATGGCTCTGAGAGGGATTAGTAAAATGAATGAAGATGGAATTTTCATTGTTATAAAGAATTCCAGACCTAGGGGTTATAGATTCATATTACAGAGGATGCGGTTTAGATGAGATTGAAGGAAGTTTTTTTAGCCAGCGAGTCGTTGATTGATGGAACAATTTGCCCATCGCAGTAGTTGAGGTTAACAGTTTGAATAAATTTAAAAGCCGACTGGATAGTTATCTGTGTGAGGAGGGATGTATATAATTTGTGGTTTCTTATCTACTTCTTTTTTTTTTTTTTTTTTGTGCTGGTGCAGCTAAAGCCTGCGGTATGGCGAATACTATTACTATACATTTCCAAATTTTTATTTGTTTTATTTTCTTTACTTCTCTCTTTTCTATACCCGATTATGAAATGTTAGGTTATGTTCGAAACGGCGTCATTATTAGAGTGAAATTGTCAGAGTGGTTGAGTACAGAGAATATTTAATTTAGTCATTAGCTGTAATAACAAGAGCCGGTAATTTGGTCCGTTTTTCCTTCAGCACAGAGTTAAATTCAGTTATTTACTGCGGGCCGTTGTTGTTGTAGGATTTTAGGTGCATCAACAAGTTAGACCACATTGCGCCATATAATACCTTTGTAAACTTGCGTGTGTTGTTTGGTCGATTTGCTGTTTGCTGGACGAAAAACCCCACTTTCTGGGGGGGGGGGAAACCAGGATACCCTTACCTGAGACCGACTAACTCTGCCATGAGCCAGGTCATAAAAATTCCTCGCGTCTTTAACGGGATTCGAACAGGTCTTTTCCATCCCTTGTGGGAAGGATATTGGTTAGAGCAGAGCCTGATTGCGAGAATGTTCGTCTGTCTCGAAGCCAATGTTTCAGTTCATTCCAAAAATGGTCAATGGAGTTACGGTTGTAGCTCTGGACATTACATTGAACTATATTGCACTCATTATTCCAGGAATGACGATCATGATCCAAACCTAAACTATGAAAAACGATCTCAGATAATTTCAGAACCTCTGCCAAACTTCACAGTTTGGGATGACAGACTTTGATAAATAATGCTCTCCAAGTATCAGCCATACCCAAATATGGCCATCAGGTCAGAAAATCGTGTACTGCGATTCGTACAACAAAACGTTTCGGAGACTAATTATGATAGGTTTGGTTATGTGCTGCAGCACATAATCAAACGTTAAAAATAAAATACGATTCTATGCAGCACTGTAAGTGCAATTCTTGTACTAATATCAGCTCCTATGACCTCCTTACACTTCTGACTGACAGCACACTAACGAGATCTATTTATCACTCTTCTGAGTGCCCTTTCTGTCAGTTCTTTGTCAGTTTCTGCAGTCTATCCGAATGCTCTGACTGCACCAAGACTTTTCCATTTTGTGATTATGTACCGTTGATCTACAGCAGCGGTTCCCAAAGTGTGTGGCGCACCACCACCGATGGGCGCACTTGGTTTTTCTTGGGGACGTATTGCTTGTATGAAGCATTTTATTAACTAAATAGGGACAAACATTTTTTTAAAATCCTTTGTTTAGTTGATTTTTTGCATACACAGGCATGATTGTTAGTATTCTTTCTTCTGTCCCCTTCTTCTTCGCTTCCATTTCATCTTTCCTGTTAGGTGTATGTGGTAGAACATTTCTGAGTGTAGATGGCTCCAGGTTTTCAGGAGCGATATTTCTTTTATTTTTTTTAATTATTTTTTTTAACCTATCTGAGTTAAGTGTATGTCTCTTGACACTTAACGTTTTAAATATTATGTTATTGGCGCTGGGCTGGCTTTCAGTATGGGCTCTACTGACTTCAGTACTGTCTTCTTCCTTCCTTTTATGCTACCTGTTTTCTGTGTGAATAACTGTGAAAGTGTGAATGGGTCTCTGCTGGCAGCACTTCTGGTGCAGGATAATACGAATGTCCTTCATTTTAGGACGTTCGATAGGAGATAGCCGAAGTCCTCTCTAATT
Organism: Mastigoproctus giganteus; assembly: GCF_048544385.1. Taxonomy (NCBI): domain Eukaryota; kingdom Metazoa; phylum Arthropoda; class Arachnida; order Uropygi; family Thelyphonidae; genus Mastigoproctus; species Mastigoproctus giganteus. Next base: position 21,155,044 of record NC_143583.1, read on the forward strand.
CAGGCTTAGCTGTGGTCCACCTCCTTGTGATGTAGGAGACACTGGACAGACTTTCCTGGTGATCGCCTTCACGGTGGCAAACTGGCCAGAAAAACTTAGCTTTAGCATTAGCATTAGTATGGTGCAAGAAAGCAAACTTATGCAGCATCAGACATAAAACAAACAAAAAAAAAACACTCCCATTTCACCCCTCCGTTCGTTCGAAATACCTGTCCAGCTAAGCCTTAAATTTATTTAGGCTATCAACTTCCACAACAAGGGATGGAAGTCTGTTCCACCAAAGAACTACCCGCTGGCTAAAGGCAAATTTCCGGACATCTATCCTACATCTGTCTTTCTTCAATTTGAATTTATGGCTTCTCAGGTGATTATTCTGAGCAAGAGGAAGAATCCCATCGTCATTGAGCATACTCAAACCATTCAAGGTTTTATACACCTCTATCAGATCACCTCGCCGGTGCCTAGTCTCCAGACACTGTAATTTGCAAACTTAAGCCTTTCCTCGTAAGAGCAACCCTTTGTTCCATTCACTAATCTTGTAGCCCTTCTCTGTACTCGTTCCAGCAGCTCTACATCCTTTTTGAAATGAGGCTTCCAGACCTGTATACAGTACTCTAGGTGTGGCCTGACCATTGCCTTATACAAGGGAATAATCACCTCCTTATCCCTGCTAGAAAAATCCCTGTATATCATTGACAATACACCATGAGCTACTCTTGTAGTCCGTCTGCACTGCTCAGTGAACTTCATATATGCCTGAACAATTACACCCAGGTCCTTTTCATTCTCTGCCTTTGTCAGTGTAGTACCACAGAACTATGTTGCTCTGGGGTTACTGTTTCCCATATGTAGTACTTTACATTTGTCAATTTTAAACTTCATTTGCCACTTCTCAGCCCATCTGCTCAACCTTTCCAGATCCCGTTGCAGCAGCATAGCGTCAGTAGCATCCTTAACAACCCTGCCAACCTTTGTATCGTCTGCAAACTTGGATATTAAACTTGATATACCATCATCAATATCATTTTTAAATACAGAAAGCAACAATGGACCCAACACTGAACCCTGAGGGACTCCACTAATAACATTAGTCCACGATGAGCAATGTCCATTGATTACCACACTCTGTCTTCTCCCACTCAGCCATCCCTTTATCCACAGCAGCAATATGCCTCCAATGCCACACTGCTCCAATTTGTGCAGCAGTCTTCCATGTGCAACAGTAACAAAGCCTTTCTAAAATCCAAATATATAATATCAAAGTTATTCCCTGCATCCAGTTCTTTTGTGACTGCATCATAGTATCCAATCAAATTGGTCAGGCAAGAATTTCTCTTAACAAAACCATGCTCTGTCCGAGCTATAACTGAAGTCTTGTCTAGATGATCCTGCAGTGCTTCTTTAACCAGTGCCTCCATTAATTTCCTGGAACAGAAGTTAAACTCACAGTTCTATAATTACTTGTGTCAGCCTTTGATCCTCCTTTGTGAATTGGGGTCACATTTGCACATCTCCAGTCTATGGGTATCTCCCCTGAGTCCAAAGAAGCTGTCATAATTATGGCTAAGGGTTTTCTTACTTCTTTTGTTGCCTCCTTTAATATAACTGGATAGATCTCATCCACCCTGGGTGGCTTTTTTATGTTTATCTTCAACAATTTCTCCTCCACTTTCCTCTCAGTTATTACAAAATCATCTATCTCACTGCCAGAGTTTACTTCACCTCTGGCATTCCCCTTCCTGAATAACTCCTCATGTGTGAATGTAGATGCAAAATACTGATTTAGTTTGTTAGCCACCTGAGCAGGTTTCTCAACTGTTGAACCATCAATATCCAGTGGACCAATCTGATTCATCCCTTTCCTTCTAGAGTTTACATAGGTAAAGAACTCTTTTCTGTTTTTCTTTGCATCCTTTGCCAAGGATTTCTCATAATCTGCCTTTGCCTGCCTAATCTCCTTTGTGACTTGGTTACAGACGAGCTTATATCCATCATAGGCTTCCATGTCACCCATTAATTTATATGTATCCCATATATTTTTCTTCTCTCCCATATGTGTCATTAGTTCATCTGACATCCATTTAGGCCTAAACCTTGAACAATATTTCTTGTTGGTATATAAAGCTTAATAGCTTCCCAGATAAGTTCTTTGAATGCTTCCCATTTTCAATTTGCTGTTGGTAACATCATCAGTTGGTCCACTGTATAGAATTTAAATATTGTCTCAGACCATCGTAGTCGCCTTTACGAAAGCAAAAACCCTTCCCTCTACCCGTGATGGTAGTTACCTCTTTGAGTAAATCCCACTTCAGCACACTGTGATCAGTGCCACCTAGTGGTTCCTTTATCTGCAAATTATTAATGCCATTAATAATTTAAGTAGTGATTCTATTATTATTAATGCCATTAATAATAATAGAATCACTACTGGTAATCATATCAAGAGTATTACTCCCTCTGATTGCCTCCCGAACATGCTGATGTTGAAAACAATCATCAAATAAATCCACAAAAGCCTTGCTGGTGTGTAAGTGAACAACCCACAAATTCCAGTTAATATCTGGGAGATTAAAATCCCATATAATAAGACTCTCTGATTTACTGGCCCACTCTATTTCACTGTACAGTTTCTTATTATACTCATCAGAGTCATTAGGCCTATAGCACACTCCTACTCTCAATTTTGATCTCCCAATGCTTATGTCATACCAAACTGACTCGACACTGCACTGTCCAGCGACGTCGACTGGCTTCACTTCTTGGATTTTATGTGTTTCTTGACTAATAGCATAACTCTCCCCTCTTCCTATCCTGTCTGTCCTTTCTGTAGAAGTTGTACTCCCTAAATTCCAGTTCTGCATTCCTTATATCTGTGTGACTCCACGTCTCTGATATCCCAACAATATCTGCCTTGCATGTTTTGACCAATACCTCAAATTCATCAAATTTATTTACCAAACTCCTAGCATTGGTGTACACGCAAGTATACGTGCACCTGTTCTTTTTCTTAGCTACCCTAACACAACCCATGTGTTTACTTGTACCGCAATGACTCCCAGTAGTCTCTGAAATTCCCTGCATCTTGTTTTCCAGGCTGCTGCTCATTCCAATAGAACCAGTGCAAGAATCACTTTCACCTCTGCCAGTGGCTACTGTTAATCTTTTAATTCTTGTATCCCCCAAGCTAGCAGTTTTCTGACCCACCTAACACTGTAGAATTTGGTTTTTTTAGGAGCATTAGCAACTAAGGCCATAAGGTCATTATCACAGAAAATACTTCAGGCCTGGAATGACAACGAAGATCTTCACACCATTTTTCTGGACATGAAATCTGCTTTCGACTCAGTCCAAATAACACCTCTTCTTGCCTTACTTGAGAGATTCTACGGGATATCCGGAAATATGCTCGAGATCCTCAATAATTTGCTATCTAGGAGAATGCTTCACTTCAAAGGCGATGGCATTACAGTCACTAAAAGCGTCGAAGTAGGGATCCCACAAGGTGGTTGTTTCTCAGCCTTGTTATTTGCAGCAATATTCGTTCCACTAATGGATCAAATTCCAGCGTTCCTATCGTATGCTGATGATATTGTTTGCTACTTGCCATACAAACGCCATGTAGGTGATTCACAAGGAAGACAAACCGCCTCTGAATCTGTAAACAGCTACCTAAATACATTCTATAAGTATGCTAAATTTTTGGGCCTGTCAGTCAATCCAGAGAAGTCAAACTATCTCATCTTTACGCAAGTCGGATGACTTCTGCTGATACTGCATCTTCTCTACTTCCGGAATTGGCAGGAAATGTCCTGACTCCCACAGACAGTGTCAAATTCCTAGGAGTAATCCGTGATGCCAATCTCACCTACAAAAAACAAATCCAAGCTCAGTATTCCAAAGCCCTGAGAGCGTTCTGGGGAATGAAAATTGATCTGTGCAAAACGCACAATAAAAAAATAATCAAGAAATACCTCGCAACTTACTTCTGTAGTGTACTCTCCTATGCCGTGGAAGTTTGGTCGGCGGCACCACCCACCAGCCTCAGGAAACTAGGGGGCCTCGAATTCTGGGTGCTGAAGTGGGCCAACTCGTGGTCTCACCAGATCTACACAACATCTAAATCTACTCTCTGCTGAAACCTGCAATATACGCCCATAGTCCACAGAGCCCATGTGCTAAAAATAAAGTCATTCCTTCATCTGTGCTCAGCTAAGCAGGATCACATCAACATCTGGAACACGGTTGGTTGGCGCGTGCCAGGCAGACATCTCCGTAGTACCCCCTCCTTATGCTCAAGGCTCCAGCGGTTACAGAATTTCAAGAGGCACTTCCCTAATGTGACTCTGGACACTCTCAACTCGCTCAACATCGACATCGACCTGTGGACTATAGACAAGGCATATCGAGATGGCATCTTGTCCCATCTTGCTGTCTGTAAAGGACATTTATGTAAGTGCCGATCTTAGTTAGCCGATGTCATTTCATGTTCTGCTCAACTTGTAGTCCTTTTTCGCTGTAATTACTACTTCAATTTTACATTTTGCTTATCATCTTTGCTTTGATCTATTAATTATTATTTAGGTATTATTATTATTATTATTATTATTTTATTTTATTTTATTTTTTTATTATTAATTTTTAATAAATCAAAATCACTTGTATAAACAACAAATTGTAAGATTCCTCTGGCTTTCTGTGTAAGGAATCACTATTGTATAAAATTTATGTTAATAAAGAATCTTATTATTATTATTATCTTGCTCCGGGAATATGCGGTGGTCATTCCCTGAACTTTCCGCATCCTCCGTATTTGGTGGTCACGGGCTGGAACCCCGGTCTAATCAGGAAGCGTGTGCTACGCACTGCTGCTCCTGCCCACCTGGCTACGGACATTGCACAAACATAATATTACACACATTTCTGGCTATTTTACAGAGTAGTTCTGTATCTCACAGTGTACCAAGGCAGAGTTGAACTTTCGTTCTGAAGTCACCCTACATAACATACTATACATGTTTATATGTCTGAATGCTTGATTGTCATGATGCTTGATGGTGTGCGTGGTTTAATCTAAAAAAATATTTTTAGATTAAATCACTCACACCGCCAAGCACCCCTCATATTGTGTAGTTCTATTTCATAACCGGGTTACGATTGAAACAACAGGGTACCTGCTCACCCAACGATGAGTAAGACAACAAGCTTCGAAACGGTGCCATCTGGATGGTGGTATCCGCCGAGAATAAGCAGTTCAATCCGCCAACGCAGTGCAATACCTCGGCAACACGTTGTGAATGTATTGACAATATGGGATATAATAAAACGATTCATGCATACTGCCTGGGTAGTAGAAATGATGGAAGTGCATTACCCATGAATAAACAGCCTTGTTCAAGGTATAAATAGATAATGAGGAAATTGAACAAGTAAGTTCATTTCTATATCTTGGAAGCAACATACGAGAATATGGCAAAAGCTATTAACAAATAAAAAGAAGAGTTGCAATGGCAAAAGAAGCACTTAGGAAAAAGAAATCATTTATTGCAAGCAAGATAAACAAAGAAAAGAGGAAGATATTCGTGACAACCTATATATGGAGTATACTGCTGTATGGATGAGAAACATGGTTACCAACAGCAACAGACTGGAGGAGAATTGGAGCATTCGAGATGTTTTGCTGGAGAACATTGATGAAAATCAACTGTTGAGACAAAAAGACGTATGAGGAAGTCCTCAGAGTAGCTGAGAAAAAAAGAACAATCAAGAAAACCATAATAAAGAGAATGATGTGATGTGGTTCCTAGGACATCTCTGGCGACAGGCTTGACGTAGCCGAGTGGTCAGGAGCGCGCGTGCAACAGCACACGCTCTTTGAGTGGACCGGGGTTCAAGCCGTGACTGCTAAATACGATTAACATTTGTATTGATTGATTTATTGTAAACTCCACTGACCTGGTGGTCGTGCCGGAGTATAAACGAGAAGAATGGTTGGATAGTAAACATACTAGAAGGACAGCTTGAAGGGAAAAGAAGCAGAGGACGACTAAGAATCACACCACTTGATGACGTGCTCCGACTCTCAAGAATGAACTACAGGGAAACAAAACAAAAAGCCCAGATTCAGGTTGAGTGGAGAAAAAAGATCTCTATGGCGACAGGGCTTGACTCTTAGAATGATGATCAGTGTTTAAAAGTGTTGTCAGCAGTATAATTTCTATAATGCTCTGTTAATTAAAATTCCATAGTATATTGTAAGTTTAAATATGTAAGGTTTTTGGAAAGCTACAGCTTAATATTCAGATATCCTTTGCTATCAATCATTTGGTGGGAACTTCGTTTAACTTTCGTTCGGTAGCTTAAATTTAACTTCTTTAGTGATTAAAGTTTTGTCAACAGTTTAATTCCTGCAGCATTTTGTAAATATAAATTCTGTTATATATTATAAATTTAAATTTCGTAATCTTTGTAAAGTTCAGATTTTACTTAAACTATGATTGCTACAAGATCCACTTACAATATAAACTCCAAAGACATAAGGACAAACGGAAATGTCTTCAGGAATTTCCGGTGTGAGTCGCGACTTCCTGGTTTGTATAGCCTGGCGATTCTTTTCTTTGCAATCGATGTGTATCGATTTCAAATTACAATTTGGTGCGTCACGAGAACTGAGTCACTGAAGAAACAAATGTAACTGGGAGCTCGTCAGTGACTCAAGTATCTCCTGACCTGCCAAGTGATGTACCCCCGATTCGGGTCCCCAAAAAAAAAAAAAAAATAGTCAAGTGCAGACTGCTCTGGTCGAAGGTCATTTAGTTTTATTGGGAGATTTTTATTGTCAGAGAAACGAGTAACATTTTTTGTAATAGAGATAGGTGATTGAGAGCTAGAGTGTGTTTGCTAGGAGCAACAATTGATGATGATACCAAGAGATCGTCAGATTTTAAGGGCGGTAAAGAGAGAACTATTATTCATATAAGGATTAACGATATTACACGTACACTACCTGAACATCTGTTGGATAAATATAGGACTATGCTCAAAAAATGCCGCGAGTTAGGTCAGAATGTGTATGTGTCTGCAATGCCGCCGAGACACCATAGGAGGGATTATATGCTGAAAGCCCTGTGGATTGACTCGAGGGGTTCTGCATGGCTCTATGGAAGGAATTTTTATCAGCGTGGCCCTCATTTTTATGTAGAAGGAATCTATTCTGTAGTGGTATTAATTTGAACAAAGGCGATGCAAGTATTTTTGCCAGTATCATAGAGGATACCCTAAGGGTTCAGTGAAACTACTAGTTAGGGGACGGAGAAGGGTAATTTAGATGCGCGTTTACCTGATCATATGGGTCAAAGTAATGCTTACACTTCATGAATTCTTGTTTGTTGCCACAACAGCCGATGATGATAAGATGTTCTGAGGGTAGCAATGTTTCAAATGAGGGAGAAGATAAACCTTGGGATACACACCTAAATAACTTCAAGGAGTGTGTCAGGGTAGTAAATTACAGAAGATTACTTAGTCTCAACCGTGTTTACAGTAATGTCAGCAGTGTTACCAATAAAATGGTTGAATTTTAAATCCTGGTTAGGACAACTAATGCTGACATAACATTGATTTAATAGGGCTAACAGAAACGTGGTGCCACAGGGAAATTGGTGACGAGGAGTTCCATTGTGGTATGTGCAATGTATTTAGGAAAGATGGGGAAGATAGAAGGGATAAAGGGATCATGCTTCTTATCAAAAGCAGCCTGAGCGCGAAAAGTGCTTTTGCTGAGTCTGAAGTTGTCTGTCAGCATAGAATCTGTGTGTGTGTGAGTTAGTTGGAAGCAAAGGAACAATAAGAGTGAACGTGATCTACAGACCGAAAGATTGTGAAGAATATGAGAGAGTCGTTACATACAAATTAAATTGTCAAGCAAGCGTGAATGTCTTATTATGGATGACTTTAATCCATCCCAGATTGATTGGAATAAGTGGGAGGGGAAACTCACGATGGGAAGAAAACTTTTTTAAAATAAACTATATGATTATTCAGACACAATTTCGCCTCAGTAGCCCTTGTGTCGTTAAGCTCTATACCAACAATAACAACAACAACATGATTATTACTTGTAGCATCATGTTAAAGATAGTACTAGGGGTGAGAATATTTTTGATTTCATCATTACTAACGAATCAGATGACATCACATGACTTAAAGTACAGCAACCATTTCAGGCAGTGATCATGCAATCATCAGGTGGAAGATGAAGAAAGATGTTGCAATAGTTTAAGGTTTTAATTTGTAATAGTTAAAAGTTTGAAGGCACTATATGGCATCTGTGAATTTAGTGGATCTGTGAAATTAGCGAATAGCGGTGGTGAATATATTTGAATTATGGAATTCTTTTAAAGAAAAAATCACAGACGCCATGAACGCATGCAGATCTTTAAGAAAATGTTGTCTGCATGGGTAGCATAGTGGTATTATCACTGTCCTCCCCACACCAGGTGTAAAAGGCCCGGGTTCGAATTCCGTCGATGACCGAGGAACTTTAATGGGTTTTTTCACTCCGTAACTGAGTTAGTCGCTCTCAGGGGTACATAGCAAGGTTTTTACCCCCAGAAATTGGGGTTTTTCGTCGAGCAAAACAGGCAGAACGACCATAGAACACACGCAATTTACAGACACAATACACATGGCTATATGTAATAACTTACTGGATGATCCTAATGTAATATAATAGTTTGGTTTTTAAAGAAAATATTGCAGGAGGATGATGCCGAAATGGACTGGCTCGTCAAATAGAGCAGAAAGAGATTGCATGGAATAGTTACAGAGCAATGAAAAGTACTGAAGCCTACAACAGGTACAAATTGATGAGTAACAGTACCACAAATAAGGTCAGGGAGGCAAAGACTGCATATGACAAAGCATTCACTTGGAGTGCAAAGAATGCGGACAAGAATTTTTCAAGTATCTGAATACAAGAACGAAAAAAGAGAGTCGGATTGATCCCTTGTTCACAGTTAGTGAAACGTCTTAGACACACAGGTAATATAGCTGATTAATTGAACAGGTACTTTGCATCTGTCTTTACTGATTAAAGACCCTTTGAAAAAAGGCAGTGCGAGTGAGTTGGAGCCATATGAAATTAGTGATGTCATAATTATAGATGATTGTTTATAAGAAAATCTTTTAAGTATAAAGGCAAGTAAATCTCCTGGAGTTGATGGCATACACTCTGTAGTTTTGAGGAAGAGTGCGAGAGAGCGTATGGAACAATTGAGGTTAATTATGAGGGCATATTTAGACGCGGTAGAGATTCCTTTGGATTGGAGTAGTATAACATATCTCCAATACATAAAAGCTGTTCTAGGAATGAAGTTGACAACTACAGACCCGTCAGTCTGACTTCAATGGTAGGAAAAATCTGAGAGGCAATGAGTCAGAGTGCAAGGACATTTAGATTGATATTGTATTCTGAGGGACAAGCAACATGGCTTTGTTAAGGGTAAATCATGCTTAACAAATTTAGTATGCTATTTTGACACAGTTACTCATATAGAGATGTAGGGATTAATTTCGATATAGTGTTTTTAGATTTTTAGCAAAGCATTTGACTTGGTCCCTCGTGGGAGATTACTTTATAACCATGAACAGGTTGGGATTACTGTTAAGATTCTAAGACAGATTTCTAGGTGACTGCGGGGTAGAAGGCAGACGGTTGTGATTAATCGATATTCTTCCTGACGTTACTTTGCTGTAACGTCAAGAGTGGAGTACCTCAAGGATTTGTTCTTGCAACAATGTTGTTTCTAATTTTAATAAATGACATCGACGAAGAAACAGATGGCATGATGTCAAAATTTGCAGATGACATAAAGATTGGCCGAGTCAATGATCAGTGCCAAGCAGTGCTCCTTTTGAGTGGCTTAAAGGGACGTCAGTGATGGCCAGAGAAATGGCAACTGTGTCTTAATGCTGCTAAATGCGATGTCTTACACTTGGGGAATAGCAACCCAAAAATTAATTATACACTTGATGGGGTTGAATTAAAAACCATGGAGGAGGAAAGGGATCTGGAAGGTACAATACTGGCAGATATAAAGTTTTCTGAACAGTGTAAACAGGCAGCCAAGAAAGCCCACAGTGTCCTACCGATAATTCATCAAATATTATCCTGTAGCTGTAAGGAGGTCATAATTCCACTGTATAAGGCAATTTAAAGACCACATTTGGAATATTGTGTTCAAGTACACTGGAAGGACAGAATTCATGAGATACCTGGTTCCTGGGGAAAGCGACGCTGTCACTCCTCTCGCTAGTGGACGAACCCACCGCTTGGTAGGTATATAGATACACTGCATTTACGTAGATGGTAATTCGATGTCAGTATGGATAAACATCGGGAAGTAACCGACTTTGAAAGAGGGATGATTGTGGGTGCCCAACGTATTGGTCACTCTATCGCGGAGGTAGTACAGAAATTGCACTATCCTCGTTCAACAGTATCAAGAGTGTATCGGGAATACGCCATTTAGCATTGGCATTAGCATTAGTGGAGGCATATGATGCAAGAAAGTAAGCTTATACAGCATCAGCCAAAACAACAACAAAAAAAAACCCTTCCCATTTCACATATCTATTTGCTCCAAAAGTTTGTCCAGTTCTTGAATTTACTTGCCATCAAGCTCCACAATGACAGATGGAAGTTTGTTCCAGCAGTCAACCACCCACTGCCTAAAACCAAATTTCTGCACATCTATGCTACAGCCATCTTTCCTCAGTTTGAATTTATGCTGCCTCAGGTGTGCAATCTGAGCAAAGAGGAAGAATTTGTAGTGCTGATCAAAACTTCAAAGGCAGATATTGTTGGGATTAACATTAGCATTAGTAGAGGCATATGATGCAAGAAAGCAAGCTTATGCAGCAACAGCCAAAAAAAAAAAAAAAACCCACTCCCATTTCACCCCTCCGTTCGTTCGAATTTCGGAATAAAATCTCATCGCAGACAGCGCTGTGGGTGGAGAAATGTGGTGGATGAACGCGGTCGTCGACGTCTGTCACGCATTGTTTCAATCAACCGGAAAGCGACAGTGGCACTAATCACCGCCAACTTCAACGAGGAAGGTGCCACAAACGTCTATAAAAAGTCCATCATACGACCATTAGCCGCTTTAGGTTATAAGAACCGTTATTTCAAGAGGAAGGGAGGATGCGTATCTGGCGGAAACCGCACGTAGCTATGCATCCGTCATGACAACAAGGAACTATTCAGGCAGGTGGACGGTCGGTATCGGTCTGAGCCGTGTTCAGCTGGCATACATCGGAACCTCTGGTACGTCTAGACGCATCTCTGAACGGTCCAGGTTACGTGTCCATCCTTGCAGACCATCTGCTTCCCTTCATGGTCACCGTGCACCCACAGAGCAATGGACTCTTTCAGCAGGACAATGCGCCTCCCCACAGAGCCGTGGTGACTATAATATTGGTTCGAAGAGCATTCCGTAGATTTCACCAATGGAATGGTCTCCCCGTTAACCGGACATGAACATTGTGGAGCATATTTGGGATGCTGTGGAAAGGTCAGTTCGAGCTTTGGATCCTCCACCTAGGAATGCGATGGAATTATGGACAGTGGTGCAGCAAGAATGGATGAAAATACCTGTGGGACGCTTTCATGAACTAGTGGACTCAATGCTTCGGCATGTGACTGCGCATATCCGGGCGAAAGATGGGCCTACCCGTTACTAGGTAGTTATCCCATGATTTCTGTCCACTCAGCGTATAGAGACCTCATCTGAAAGAAATTAAGCTTCTTGAAAGAGTGCAAAGATAGGCAAGTCGAATGGTGAGATCAGCAGAAGGACGGCCCATGAGGACAGATACCAAATCTGTGGGCTACACAGCTTGGCAACTTCAAAGGTGACTTGACTGAGGTTTAAAAGTCTCTGAGTGGGATTAGTAAATTGAATGAAGGTGGAATTCTCATTCCACCTTCTGATAACGAATACCAGAATTATGATCATAAATTCAGATTACAGGGGCTGAGATTGTTTAGAATCTTTAGATTGTATGAAGTTTCTTTTAGCCAGCAAGTCGTTGATTGCTGGAACAAGTTGCCCTCGCATGTAGTTGAGGTTCAAAGTTTGAAAAAAGGCAAAGGTCAACTGTGTGAGGAGAGAGGAGTATACAATTTGCATTTTGTTATCTAATTTTTTTTTTTTCCAGTGCAGCAGAACTTGTGCTTCCTTGCACTATATGAGAAATACTATTATTAATAATTAGAAAAGGATTCTTTTACTTATAATGGGACATTTTAACTTTCCAGATATTGACTGGAACTTGTGGTTTGGTCACTCGCACACTAGCAACACTTTTGGGGATTTATTGGTTGACTGTTTTCTACAGCAACATGTTCAAGAGGCAACCAGAGGGAGTAGTACTCTTGATCTGATTATCAGTAGTGATTCTTCATACATTTGGAATCTGAAGATAAAGGAACCACTGGGCGACAGTGATCACAAGGTATTGATATGGGAATTATTTAAAGATGTAACTACCATCAAGGCTAAAGGGAAGGGCTTTTGCTTTCATAAAGGTGACTACAGAGGTCTCAGAGATTTTTTAAATTCTGTACGGTGGGATCAACTGATGATGTTACCAACAGTGAATTCTAAATGGGAAGCCTTCAGTAACTTAATTTTGGAGGCTACTAGGCTTTTCATTCCAACTAAGAAATGCTGTTCAAGGTTTAGGCCTAAATGGATGTCAGAAAAATTAATGAGGCTACTGGCAGAGAAGAAGAATGTATGGGATGCATGTAAAGTATCAGGCGACACAGCAGCCTATGGCAGATATAAATTAGTCTGTAATCAAGTCACAAAGGAGGTTAGGCAGGCGAAGGCAGATTATGAGAAATCATTGGTAAAGGTTGCAAAGAAGTGCTTTACTTATGTAAACTCTAGAAGGAAAGGGATGAATCAGATTGGTCCACTTAACATAGATGGGTTGACTATTGATGATCATGCTCAGGTAGCTGATAAACTGAATGAGTATTTTGCATATACATTCACACATGAGGAGTTATTCAACGAGGAGATTGCAAGAAGTCTATAAAACGCTAACAGGGAGCTAAGTGATTTTGTAATAACTGAGAGCAAAGTCTAGGATAAATTGTTGAAGTTAAAGATAAGGAAGGCACCTGGGGTGGACGGGATCGATTCAGTTATATTAAAGGAAGCAGCAAAGGAAGTAAGCAGGCTCTTGGCCATAATTATGAGAGCTTCCTTGGAATCAGGGGAGATCCCTATAGACTGGAAATGTGCAAATGTATCACCAATTCACAAAGGAGGTTCAAAAGGTGACACAAATAACTACAGACCTGTTAGTTTAACTTCTGTTCCTGGGAAAATAATGGAATCACTGGTTAAAAAAGCATTGCTGTATCTAGACAAGACTGCAGTAATAGTTAAGACACAGCATGGATTTTTTATTATTATTATTTTTTCTGTTTATACTCCGGCACGACAACCAAGTCAGTAGAGTTTACAATAAATCGTCAATACAAATATTTATCGTATTTAGTAGTCACGGGCTTGAACCCCGGTTCACTCAAAGAATGCGTGCTATGCATTCTCTTGTCTGACCAATTTGATTGGTTATTATGATGTGGTTACAAAGGAACTGAATGCCAAAAATAATTTTGATATCATATACTTGGATTTCAGGAAAGTTTTTGATACTGTTGCACATGGAAGACTGCTGTACAAATTGGAGAGTTATAGCGTCAAGGGTAAGCTGCTACAAGGGATATAGGGATGGTTGAGTGGGAGACAACAGAGAGTGGTAATCAATGGACACTGCTCCTCGTGAACAAATGTCTTTAGTGGAGTTCCCCAGGGTTCGGTGTTGGGCCCATTGTTGTTTTGCATATTTATCAATGATATTGATGAAGGTATATCAGATTTAATGTCCAAGTTTGGAGATGATACCAAGGTTGGCACGGTTGTTAACGACAATAATGGCAGTATGCTACTCCAACTGGATCTAGATAAGTTGGGAAAATGGGCTGAGAAGTGGCAACTGGAGTTTAACATTGACAAATGCAAAGTACTGCATATGGGTAGCAATAACCCAAGAGAAACGTACCAACTGGGTTGTACTACACTCAGGGAAATGGAAAGTGAAAAAGACCTGCGGGTAATTGTGCAGCCAAATATGAATTTTGCTGAACGGTGCAGACGTCCTGCCAGGGCAGGTCATGGAGTCTTGTCAATGATATATACGAATTTTGCTAGCAGGGACAGTGAGGTGATAATCCCATTATACCAGGCAATGGTCAGGCCACACCTAGAGTACTGTGTACAGGTCTGGAGGCCTCATTTTAGGAAGGATGTAGAGTTGCTAGAACGAGTACAAAGAAGGTCAACAAGATTGGTGAGCGGAACAAAGGGGTGCTCTTACCAATAAAGGCCTAAGTTCTGCAAATTGCAGCGCCTGGAGAGTAGGCACCTGCGAGGTGATCTGATCGATGTGTATAAGGCCTTGAATGTGTTGAGGAAGCTGAATGCTGATGGGATTCTTCGTCTTGATCAGACTAAGAACCTGAGGGGGCACAGTTTCAAATTGAGGAAAGATAGTTGTAGAATAGATGTGCGGAAACCTGCCTTTAGCCAGCGGGTAGTTGTTTGGCGGAACAGGCTTCCATCTTTTGTTGTGGAAGCTAATAGCCTAAATAAATTTAAGGCTGAGCTGGACAGGCATTTGGAACGAATGGAGGGATGAAATGGGAGGGTTTTTTTTTTTTTTTTTTTTGGCTGATGCTGCATAAGCTTGCTTTCTTGCATCGTATGCCTCTACTAATGCTAATGCTAATACTTGCTTGATTAATTAATACTTGAAAATAGAACAATGCGATGTCAATAAGAAGTACCTGAGCAATAGGAAGAACATACAGTTCTTATCGATGCTTTTCTCGTACTTCACAATCCTAAATGTGAAATGTACGATTATTGCTATTTTACGATAATGTTAATTTCCACCTTCAATTAACAAGATTACACAGTATAGTATAATATTAATTTTAACATTGTAAATATAACATTGGAACCTTGTTCCAATGTTATATTTACAAAGTTAAAATTAATGTGTTGAGCAAGCTGAATACTGATGGGATTCTTCGTCTTGCTCAGACTAAAAACCCATTCGATAAGCAAAAAAAACATTAGAAAAATATTTTTATATAAAAATAAGGACAAATCAGCGTCCATGAATTTTTGGAACCGCGGTATTTAGCCGAAAATTGGCACGTCTTGTCACCTTACTAACCAAATCCAATTCTCTTTTCGGTGATATTTTAAGATTTTAACCGGATTAACATGCCATGTCAGGTTTTTATTTTTGATTTCGTAAAATAGATGGCGCTGGTAGATATGTCGCCATTTGTGATCATTTCTCCTTCAGCAGTTATGCCATTTAACGAAAAGTTATGTACTGTTATTCAAAATAATGGTCTAATATGAATTTTTACAGATTGGGTAATGAACGGTATGCATGCTACCAAAAAATATTATTTATTTGCAATTTTTGTTATTTATTTTATATTTTTAAACTGTAATGTACCAATCCGTGTACCAACTGTTTATATTCCACGTGGTTTTTGCCCTATTTGATAACATTAAATTTGATAATCCGAAAAACTCTGAAAATGAAAAACTATACAGTATTTATGGAGAGATGAAAAGAGGGAAAACCAGTCGGCTACTAAGAAAAAAAGTTTGGGTTTTTATATATGAGACATTAAAATGATAAGCAAATCTAAATTCCTAAAATATGTATGAATTTCTTTGGGTCATTTAAAATGAAATTTTCAGTTTCTAAAAATTTATGATTAAAAATGATGATTTAAATAAACTGAAAAGGTTTTGTTCAAGCCAGTAAAGTTTGATATGGACTTATTTGCCTTTGCAAGGCAGTATTTGTAATTGTCATACATTTTGTAACATTCCAATATGTAACTTTGGCACACTGGAATGTTACTTGAGTCGTGTACACGTGGATTGTGCTGAACTCTCATAAAATCCATGTTTAATGGTCTCATCCTGTCGCACAGGTGGTTCAGATACATCAGGGCATGTGTGAGGAGAAAAGGAGAAAATGTACATTGAAGATCAATAAAGAAACATTGCACTAGGCCTTACGATGGTGATGATATGTCACTGCCAAGTTATTATATCCTTTAAAATAATCACACTTATTGACAGTGACAGAACATAAACCTCGTTTTCACATACATATATGCTAAAAAAAACAAAAAAAAACTAAAACAGTGTGAGCAGAGAGGACAAGGAATAGTTGCTGCTCCATAGTAGTAATGGCAAATGATGCAAGAAAGCAAGCTTATATAGTATCAGCCAAAAAAAAAAAAACTTCACCCATCTGTACCCTCCAAGAATTTGTCTAGTTACCCTTGCCTTCAAAATGATCCTCCTTTCCATGTTTAAAAATCTTTCTGCTTGTCCTTCCTGTATTCTGCTGCTTAATAACCAGTTACTTATATCATGGTTTCCAGATATGCTAGAGAAAACAAACATATCTAACAACTTATGTTTCTGAATGAGTGTGCAAGGAAGTTTAAATTCTTTTTTATTTAACTCATTCGTGACACATAAATCATCACCGAGTCCACCTCCTGGTAGACCTCGCGAACTTGTCTGATACCAAAATTTGCATGCTGCTGATCTAGAATAAGCAATGTTTGTCAGTGAATACTATTGGTAGGGGGTTGTGTCGTGAAATCTACATAACAACAACAACTATTGGTAGATAACTTAAGTTAGACCTATAAGAGCTCTATTAAATATGTTTTGATCGTTAAAAATGGATTACTTGTTAATAAAAATAATGGATTTATGTGTTTGATCCATAATAATACTAATATAGTGGGAGAAAAATCTATTACAACCCAAGGTTACACTTAGTTGCAAATTATATGCTTGAGAATTTGTTATTTGTGGTTATTTGGTTTTTAGGAGCATTAGCAACTAAGGCCATGTTGCTGCGGGGATATGCGGTGGTCATTCCCTGACTTTTCCACATCCTCCGTATTTGGTGGGCATGGGCTCGAACCCCAATCTAATCAAGAAGCGTGTGCTATGCACTGCTGCTCCTGGCTATGGAGGCGCCTCCTGAGAAAACATGACTGCATAATAATATTTGATCAGTCATGTTTACAAACGTTGGATGCTGGTGTGAGATAGTTTTATTTGTACTTTATAAGGTATTATTTTGATATTCTGCTTAGTGATCTCAAAAAAAATTGTCTTTGGTGTAAACAAGAAAGTGGACAATATTGTTTTTGTGAAAAAGTAATCAAGAGGGGGGGGGTATACCTGTGGGGAATGGGAAACAATTTGAGGTATGCCTGTGTGGAAGGTAAAAAGTAGTAGTAAACAACATTGTAGGTTGATTGTGTAAGATTAAATCAAAATAGGTAGTGGTCACAAAATTCATAATATAATAGTGTATATGCATGGCATGCAGTGATTATTTGTAGTGATGGCAATAGTTGGCACTTCTGGAATTTAGAGGAAAATTTTAGCTATTTTTAGGATTAGCACAGATATCTTATATGGCATTTTATTTTCTTGCATAGCACACCAAATTTTTGTATCATGACCTTGAGTTTATGGATAAAGATTATGGCTTATGGAAAAATATTTTCATACACTAAATTTTAGTGTATGAATTCTAACACCGATATATCAATTTGTTTTCTAATTAAATTTAATAAAAAGTATGTATTTTCTTGACACCCTTTTGAAATGGAGTCTTGACTGCATATGATCCTGTCCATCTGAACTTGGAAAATAGCATTTGCAAGTTCAGGCAATATTAGCATTTAGATTATGTTCTCATGACATATTAATCTTTTTTGACTGTATTAGACTAATTTACATGTTTCTATATCACAATTAAAATAACAAAAAAATTTTTCATTATAATAAAATTGCATATTTTATTTCTTAAATAAAACTTGAATTATTGCATTATATACATTGTTCATCTACTTATTTTCCCTAATATTTTTTCAGAATTTTTCTTCTCTAAAGTACGGGATGGGGAAAATGTGATTTTTTAGTTCTGGACTACTGTAATGTGAAATTACAATTAGCACAGATCTCTTTAACCTTAGAATGCTAAACTGAAGTCCCTGTCATAATAATCAGTAGAATAAAATATTTTTAAGCCATATTTCATCTTCCTTTGCATTCAAAATCAAGATTGGGAATTGCTCTTTCTTTAGGTAAGCCAAATTTTCATTATTTTGTATATTCAGTTTCTGTTGTAAATTTCAGTTTTATAATTCTTCTTCTAACAGCTTTTAAAAGCGTGCTATGTAGCAATTAAATTTAAGCCCTGTTAAATACCTAACCACAATGGATTTGTGTAAATAATTGTTCACAATTTATACATAATAGACAAATTATTTACTGCAGCAACAATTTTCATTGGCTTCATATTTCTTTATTTATGCCAGAGTTTTCATTTTGGTGTGTGTGAAAAAAGTTTAGTATACCTCCAAATATTTAAAATATCAGACATAGATATATTAGTGCCTAAGGTCTCCTATGCTTATAGTGCCAGCCATATTCATGACAATGTAGCATTCTGCAGGGTATGTGTTAGTTAATGACCACAATAGGATATGAATGACATAACTACCTGCATAATTACGTGATAATACTTAATATAATTATAATATAATTAGGTAAGTACAAGTTGTGGACAGAAAAAGGCTGTGGTTGTGGAAAAGTCAGTCATTGTGTGTGACCCAAATGGTACTGTTTGTGTTTGTTATTTGGTTTTTAGGAGCATTAGCAACTAAGGCTATATTGCTGTGGGGATAATGCAGTGATCATTCCTTGACCTTTCCACATCCTCCATATTTGGTGGTCATGGGCTTGAATCCCGGTCTAATCAAGAAGCGTGTGCTATGCACTGCTGCTCCTGCCCATCTGGCTACAGAGGCGCCCCAAATGGTACTGATACTGCACATACTATAGAATCCACAAGACTGGAACTGTCCTGTATGGATTTTGCACAATTTGTGTATAAGGAAAGGTGCCACTTCACACAGAGAAGCCACTATTGTAGGTACCACTTTAGAAATCTCATAAATGTTCTGGGGAATTAATAGCAAATGGGTAACTTCATCCTCCTGAGCTTTAGGTCACTGCTGCTTAATGGTACAGGCCCTGTGTAGTGTGACATGTCATTCTGGTTGGACAGGAATGTAGTGTGGGCCGCAGAGGATCACTTAGGATGAGTTGGCCATCTCACCGGTGCATAGCTTTCACCAGCAAAACAAACACTTTCTGGAATGAGGGGACCTAGACCATGGTAGGTAAATGTGCCCCACATTACTATGGAACTGACAATTCTTAACTGTTGAGATGCAGACATTAAGGAAGGTATAGTTTCCTTTGGCTATTGCCACATATGCACACATTCATTGGCTGAGAAGAAGATGAGGGACACGTCTCATCAGACCATATTGCATTGTGCCACTACACAGCAACATATGCTTCCACCACCGGACATGCAGAAGGACATTGGTGGGTGTTATGAGGGGCTTGTGCACAGTAACCCAGCCATGGTAGCCAGCTTTGTGTAGCTCTCTATTGTTCATTTTTATGGAGAAAAGGAGCTCCTACATATGTTTAATTCTGCTCCTGTTTGGTCTGCTGTTGCTTGTCAGTTATGTTTCACAGCTCTATCAACATCAGAAATGTCAGTTCCTGAGTTGGCAGTTACTGTTACATTTCAAGGGTATTACGAGTCTTGATATTGCAAACAGACATGGTTACTATTTGTGCTACCGGCGCATCCGTAGCCAGGTGGGAAGGAGCAGCAGTGCGTAGCACACGCTTCTTGATTAGACCGGGGTTCGAGCCCGTCACCACCAAATACGGAGCATGCGAAAAGGTCAGGGAATGACCACCGCACCGAGCAATATGGCCTTAGTTGCTAATGCTCCAAATAACAACAATCAATCAACTTGTGCTACCCAGACTCAGCACAATCTCATTTTATTTCCATGACCAGAGGTTTACTAGTGTTTGCATGTGACGCTAGAAAGTGAGACATACAGCATCTACCTACTTTGCATACACATAGTGGATTCTGTGCTAGGCCCATTATTGTTTTCAGTATTTATTAATGATATTGATGAAACCTTATTAGGATTATACAGCATTAGGCTGAGCAGTACTGCACACGGGTAACATCTTGTATCATTTACTATTAATAATAAGAGTGGAAAATGACACAAAAAAGCAAGCTTATACAGCATCAACCAAACAAAAGAAAAAAGAAGAGAAAAAAAGCCAACACTTCATATTTCACCTGTCCATCCTTTTAACAGTTTGTCTAGTTTTTCCTTGGAAGTTATTCAAACTACACACCTGTACAATAACTAGATGGGAGTTTATTCCAACAGTCAACCACCTGCTGACTACAGACAAATTTCCACACATCTACCCTGCAAACATCCTTCCTCGGTTTGAATTTATATCCCCTCATGTAGAAAAGAGGAAGGATTCCATCAGCAGTGAGCTTGCTCAGTCTGTTGAAAGCCATAAAGTATGCATATGGTATTATTTATTCAGTATTTAGTAAAAAGTATGCATATAGTTTTATTTATTCGGTTACATAAAAGAATAATGAGATGAAGTAAATTATTTATACGAGGGTGGTTCAATAAAGAATTGCCCTGACCAAGCTGCAGAGGTGCTAGCCTATTGATTCTTGGCACAGGTTTGAGTCCTTCTCTACATAGCCACCGTGCAGATTTACACGTTTTTCCCATTAATGGATGAGGCTATGGATATTGTTTTTGTAGAAGTGGTGAGGTTGGTCTTTGAACCATGACTCTGTTGCAGAAATGCGTGTCTCATCGTCAGGAAGTGGGTTCACCGAAGAAATAATTTCAGGGAAGGAAACAAGAAGTCCGATGGTGCAAGATCAGGTGAGTAGGCTGGATGGGGCAGTATTTCATATCCAAAAGTGGGCGCTTGTGTTGTTGCAATTTCAGAAGTGTGAACTGGGGCATTGTCATGAAGCATTCTCACACCTTTGAACAGCATGCCACACCTACGTGTTTTGATTTTCTCCTGTAATTTTGTGAGTAAGTTGGCATAATAGGCACCTGTATTGTTCTACCTTTTGGCAGGTAATCAATCATTATTACGCTTTTCTGATCCCAAAACACTGTCAGCAAGACCTTTCCTGCTGATGCTTAGACCCTTGCCTTCTTGTGGGGGTAGGGAACCATGACGTTGCCATTCCGTGGACTGGTTTTTACTTTCAGGGTCGAAATGGTGTATCCATCTTTCATCCTGGGCTAACAACTCTTGTGATTTCTGTTGTCGATCAGCCTTCTGGAAACCAGTCAATAATCGGGGAATTCATATTGCACTCAATATCCGTAAATGGAGTTGGTCATGAAGGACTGTTTCAACAGAGCCCACACTAACTTTCACCTCCCTGGACAATTCACGCACAGATATCTGGCGATCTTCCATGATTAACGACTCCACTTTTCTGATTGTGCTGTCATCAATGGCTGAATGAGGACAACCTGGAATGGGCTCAGATTCTACCAATGTCCAACCACACCTAAACTGTCTATGCCAGTGCTTCACAGTGCCATAGGATGGGGCTTCATCCGTATATCCAGCAGTCACCTCCTTGTGGATTTCTTTAGGAGATTTCCCCCTCAAGAACAGATACCGTATTACAGCTCTGGCTTCAACTTTGTCCATGATGCTACTTTGTCACATGATCAGCTCTGTAAGAGAAAAACAAATTGACACAGGGCTGAAATTTTACACCTTTAGTACAGAGATGCTACACATAAAATATCATGACTCTGCGATATGTGGAAGTAGGTGAGGGCGATTCTTTATTGAATCACCCTCATACTAGAAATAAACTGAGAAAACCTGCTGTTTATCAGTTCCCAATCTGGTACATATACTTTAAGAAGCAGTATATGGGACAAAAGTACAATTATCTTAATTTTTTTTTATATAAAAAAATTTTTATATTCAGATTTATAATTTAATATGAATGACCTCTCTCTAAAGTTCTGCTGTATCTGTGAATATAAATAAATAACAAAACAAGTATGTTGCTGTCTTCAGTAATATATCAGATGAATTGAACAAGTACGTTTCATCTGTCTTTACTGATGAAAGACCCTTCATGCTGAAAACAAGCTGTGCAAGTGAAGTGCAGCCATATGAAATTAGTGATGCCGTAATTACAAATGATTGTTTATTAGAAAATTTTTGAGCATAAAGGAAAATAAGGCTTCCAGAGTTGATGGCATATACCCTGTACTTTTGAGAGAGAGAGAGAGAGTGTAAGGGAGTGTTTTGAATCATTGAGGTTAATTATGAGGGCATCTTTGGACTAAGGTGAGATTCTTTTGAAATCTTCCTGAGAAGTGCCGATGTATCGCTAATACATAAAAGTGGCTCTAGGAATGAAGTTGGTAACTACAGACTGGTTAGTCTGACTTCAGTGATAGGAAAAATCTTAGAGGCAATGACTAAGAGCACAATCCTGGGACATTTAGATAGATATGGCATTCTGAAGGACACACAACATGGTCTTGTTAAGGGGAAATTATGTTTAAGTAACTTAATGGGCTATTTTGACACAGTTACTTATGATCTGGATATAGGGAACAATTTCGACATAGTTTATTTGGATTTTAACAAAGCATTTGACTCGGTTCCTCATGAGAGGTTACTGTATAAGCTTTGAACAGGTTGAGATTACAGCAATACTTCGTTTAGCACGGCTTCAAACAGCACGGGTTTCACTATAACACGGTTTTCAATTAAGTTTAAGTCGAAAAATTTACTGTACATATTAATACTCATTCAATAGCCTAGACAGGTACTATACATATATGCTGCATTGTCGCAGCCTACATACGGTATATATATGCTGTAGTGCCAACTCTGTTGTCTCACATGATTGTTATTTGGTTTTTAGGAGCATTAGCAACTAAGGCCATATTGCTCTGGGAATATGCGGTGGTCACTCCCTGACCTTTCCGCATCCTCCGTATTTGGTGGTGATGGGCTCGAACCCCGGTCTAATCAAGAAGCGTGTGCTACGCACTGCTGCTCCTTCCCACCTGGCTACAGAGGCGCCGTCTCACATGCACATGTGCCAGTAGCTCCCCTTGGGCAGTCAGCGGCAACGTGCAACAGTATTCTTAATTCCATCCTGACGAGGTGACATGATAGCTTTTCAAACTTTTCATTTCACAATTTATTTTTTACCCCTTTAAATACAATCAAAAATATATCTGCATCTTGGCTAGAAATCACTGCCAACAACATGTGTTCTGTTTGGTAGAATGTTTGCCCCATTTGGTAAATGATTTCACTGGTTTTGATTCGTAAGTTCAGATAATTTCCAAAGATATTGTGAAGGTCGGAAAAGACTTGGGATTCATAACTTTGGACACTGCTAATGTACAACTGCACTGACTCACATGCAAGTGACTTAGATGATGCAACTCTCCTTGAAATTGACAAGCAAACTGTATATGCAGAAGAGGAAAACAATTCTGAAGTGGATAACACTGAAGTGCCGCCAAAAGAATTTTTAACAGAAGAACTGGAGAAAGTTTTTCAGGTTGACGTGGCCTGTGGGGTGATTATGAATGGAGATCTGAATGTTGAACGTAGCATCCGTTCCATTTCGGATATGCTCGGACCCAGTCATCTGGTCATTACAATTTGGCCTTTGTCAAACTTGCTTAAGTCCACTGCCTTTCCCATCTGAAGAACAAGAGTAACACTGATTAACAGAGCTCAGTATCAGGTGTTTTTTATACTGTGTTCCGACCCATACACTCACCGTAGTTCACCTGCAGTTGCTTCGATTTGCATAATGACTCGCTGGTCATAATGTTTTGGCTCATTGTTGTATATCTACTATAGCTTTCTGTGTAACCTAATAATTTATATGCACCCCCATGCTTTTTCTTCTTCGCCACAAGTCTCATTGGTTCATCTGACATCCATTTTTGCCTAAACCTTGAACAGTATTTCTTAGCTGGTATGAAAAACCTAGTAGCTTCCATGATTAATTCCTTGAGTGCTTCACGTTATAGAATTTGCTGTTGGTAATATCATCAATTGATTCCACTGTATAGAATTTAAAAACTGTTTGGGACCACTGTAGTTGCCTTTATGAAAGCAAAAACTCTTCCATTTCCCCTGATGGTAGTACATCATTAAGTAAATCCCACATATACTGATCATTGCTAACTAGTGGTTCCTCTAACTGCAGAAATGATATCATCATCGTCTTCATCTGTCATCGTTCCACTATTCCACGAGTCGATGTATGAAGCCTCGTCACCATGCCCTGTCTGTGTACTCTCTCCGTCATTGATTTCATTCCAGTTGCTTCCTTTCTTAATGACATCAGTCTTTATCACCTCATTCTTGGTCTCCTCTGTGGTCTTTTGTCCCTTAATTGTAAATCAAACATTCTTCTTGGTAAATGCCTCTCATTCATCTTCTTGGCAAATGCCTATCATTCATCCTCTTGATATGTCCAAACCTTTCAATCCTATTCTGGAATTTTTCAACTTGAATTCTCTCCCTAATAACATCTTCCTGATTTTGTCGCATCTTATCTTTCTGACTATGCTCCTCACAAATCTCATCTCTGCTCCCTGAATTCTGCTTCCATCCTTTTTCCTCATAGTCCAAGTTTCAGATGCATACATCAGAATTGTTACGTAATAACACTGGTGTGCAAAACTTAAGGACCAGTCAGATTTTCACCTGTAGCTTCTCATAGAAGTGGCTGGATATGGGAAAAGCATACCAAAGGAGCCTCATGAGGTACAGAAATGATGAAGGAAATGACACCGACACAACAACGGAAACAAAACAGTACAGAGAGACTTTATTCAAAATTGGCAACACTGGCTGCCACAATACAGATGCATCACTGCCAAAGGTGGAACAAAGGGAAGAGGTGGTCCTCAGTAGGAGATATGGTCACCATTAATGTCAATGCAGGCTTTGCACCACCTGTCCATACTTAGAACAATGTTGTTATAAGTTCTTATGGTAACATAGTCCATTGCTCTGTCAGCTCCATCTTCAGCTGGTGAACATTTTCTGGTGGGTGTGGACATGCCGCTAGGCATCTCCCCAGAGCGTCCCATATGTGTTCGGTGGGATTTAGATCAGCGGAACAGGCAGGCCAATCCATACGAACTATGTCCTCACTTTCCAAAAGCATATCAACAGCTGCTGTCCAATGGGGTGCAGCATTATCATCCATAAACATGAACTCGGGTCCAATGGCACCTCGGAACAGACGCACATGGAGAAGGATTACCTCAGTACAGTAGCATGCACCAGTTAAAGTACCACCTTCCAGTATCTGGAGTTGTGTACATCCATTCAAGATAATGCCTCCCCAGACGAGAACACCTCGACCGCCATATCGATCCCTTTCAGTGATGTCTGTGGGGTTATACCATGTGCCAACCTCTTGCCAGATTAGCTAATATCCAGAATCAGTGCTGAGACTGAATCTACTCTCATCGGTAAAGAGTACCTTACTCCATTGCGCAGCTGTCCAGTCCTTATGTTCAATGCACCACTGTAAATGGTGTCTCCGATTGTTGGTTAGGTGTTAAAGGGACACAGCATACTGGCCGTCGGGCAAACAGTCCACCTTTGTGGAGTCGCCTGGCCACAGTAAACTGCGATATCCTGCGCCCTGTGCAGCTGGTTTGTAATGGATCCCGCTGTCTGGTCTCTTTCCCTCTTGGCCTGTAGTAGTATATAGCGGTCATCGTTGGGCTTTTTTTTTTTTTTTTTTTTTTTTGTGGACGACCGCCACTGGTCCTTTGAAAAGCTGTACCTGTCGTTCTGAAGGCCAACCACGCATGTGAGACGATGCTATGGGTGATACCAAACTCACTCCTCACTCCTCACACTTTGACCTTCCTCGAGCTTCTCAATTATTGGACCCCAGGTAAAGTCATCCAGATGTTGTCTACTGGCCATTTCATTGTCTGTCACTGTATGAAACCAATCAAACATCTGTAACAATCATGCTCACCATTCGGTAATTTGCACATAACTGCTTTTATCTGTTTATGTGAGGCCTCTCATCACGATTCAAATTTTTGCATGTGTGCCAGCTTTCTACTGAATGGCCACAGTTATGCAAATCGCCACAGGTTGTTTCGTTTGATAGTGTTGGACCTTAAGTTTTGCACACCAGTGTAGGGTCTGATATATAACCTTCTTACACTTCAGTATGTTCCTGTTTCAGATCAGATCTCTTTCTGCCTATAGAAATTCCCACCCATTGTATCCTTCTACTTATTTCTTTGTCTATCACTCCAGTCTTTGTAATGGTGCTTCACTTCTTAGATACTTGCCAGTCCTCTTTAGAATCATTCCTGTCCAAGTTGTTCCGCCACTCTACATTGCACATCATTCATGACAGCTATGAACAGTAGTGGTGACAGGACTCGTCCTTGCCGCAAACCTGATGTTATTTCGAAGCTCTCCATCAACCCCATCACTGTTCTTACTTTGTTCACTGTATTGATATATATATTCTCAGTTCTCTTCACAAGATGTTTCTCTATCTCCAAGTTTCTCAAAACCTCCCACACTTTCTCTCTCTTCACAGCATCAAACTTTATGTCCAAAAATGGCATCCATAATTCTTTGTGTTCATAACACTTTTCTATCTGATGCAGAAAATTAGATCCACTGTCGATCTGCCAGGCCTGATCGACAGTGGATCTAATTTTCATACTGTTCCTGGGCCATTCTATTTTCAATCGTTCCTCTTATCTTCCACTCTAACACTCTCTCATACAGCTTACTCATATGTGATGTAGTGTGATGCCTCTATATTGGAACACTTTTTCCTGTTCCCTTTCTTGAACAATGGGATGATCAAACCTTCTTTCCAGTCCTTTGGCACCTGTCCCTCATCCCAGATCTTGCGGAACAGTCTGTATGTCCACAGTATCCGTGCCTCGCCTGTAGCCTTCAGCATCTCTCCATTTATCTCATCTATACCAGCAGACTTACCTGTCTTAATGTATTTCCATGCCTACATTACATCATTCCACATCAGGTCTGTGTGGTCTCTCTCCATATCTTCTCTTTCATCCCCTCTTTTATAATTAACCTGCCCTTGTCGCTTTTCCTAGCTGTCCTGATGTTTAACAGCTTTTCAAAATACTTCTTGCGTGTTTCTCTTATCCCTTCATCCTTGGGTATTAGGTTCTCATCCATCAAGTATTTGCTCTGTTCACCATCTCTTCTCCTATTCCTCACCATACCATACCATACAGCATCTTTTTATTACCCTTGATATTTTGTTGTAGAGTTTCACCTCATTCTTCCAACCATAGTCTTCTCTTCTCGTTAACTATCCTCTTGGCCTCTCTGTTCACGGTTTCAATCCTCTGTTTATTCTCATCATTTCTGTTCCGGAAGTAGGTCTCGAATGCATTATTCTTGATTTTCACAGCCTCTCTCATCCTCTCATTCCACCACAAGGTTTCTTTCCATCTCCTTCTATTGCTTGTCTTTCCGCAAACCTGCTCTATCAATCCTACTATACAGTCTTTGAATACTTTCCATTCTGATTCCACACTGTTCACCACTGTCTTAGGTACAACCTTCCTGAATTCTTCTCTGAACATCAATCCTTTTTCATCTTATTAGGGAATCTTATATATGAAATGTTATATATATTCCTGGACGTGAATCTGCAATAGCAGATTCATAATGAATGAATAATCACTGCTAATAATCAAATCAAGAGTATCACTCCCTCTGGTAGCCTCTTGAGAACATACTGCTGTTGAAACAGTCATTCAATAAATCCACAGAAATCTTGTTAGTGTGTGAGTGACCAATCCACAAGTTTCAATCTATATCTGAGAAGTTGTCATCGCCCATTATAAGACAGTCCGATTTACTGGCCCACTCTATTTCTCTGTACAGTTGTTCATTGCACTCATCGCAATCATTATGCCTATAACATACTCGTCTCATTTTTGCTTTCCCAATGCTTATGGCACACCAAACTGACTCAACATTGCACTGGCCACCCATGTCAACTGGATGCACTGCCTTAGATTTTGTATTTCTTAACTAACAACATAACCCTTTCTCCCTCTGTACATATTGTACTCCCCATATTAAAATTCTGCATTTCCTTGTATCTCAGTGACACCCATGTCTCTGATATCCCAATGGTGTCGACATTTGATGGCTTCACCAGCACTTGCCCTGGTGTTGATGTAGGCGGCTGAGAGCTTGATAGGCCCCCAATTTAAATCCTTCGTGGGCATCCATCCTGAAAAGCACTAGGTTCTTTTCAGAAACATTCATTATATAAAATTGCAGCTTGAGATTATTGTTACTGTTTCTTTATTATTTTGTGAGGTGTAGCAATAAAGTTCCTGAACTGTTGCTGTTGTGGTCACGTTCTGTGAGTTTGAAAATAAATGGAAGTGGTATCTTGTAGTTCAAACTTCCTTCAACAGATGGTGGTACAGAAATTGTCCTGTTGGCTAACAGTTTGCCATTAACAAGTTGTGTCAGTAGGGTTAACATTCCATGTCACAATCTTGTAATTTTGCTTTAAACTGAGAGTCTACAACAGAAATGTAAGAAATGTTAAAAACTGTTTATGATGAAATGTTAAGTCATACCAATGTATTTGAATGGTGTAAATGGTTCAAAGATGGATATGAGGATGTTTGCGATTATCCAAGAAGTGGGCATCCATCAACCTCTCAAAATGAAGGCACAATTGCAGAAGTTCAGGAAATTATGGCAAGAGATTATTATTTCACCCTCAGAGTAATGGCTGATGAATTGCATATGAATAAGGAGACAATTTGTCAAATTCTGCATAAAGATTTAGGGAAAAGGAAGATCTGTGCAAATTTATGCTGCACAACCTCGTGTATCAGCAGAAACAAGAAAGAGAGTGTCATCGTGTGAAGACCTCATCAAGACATGTCAAAACAGTCCTAATTTCCTCAACCGCATTGTCACTGGAGATGAGTCTCGTGTGTTTCAGTATGACTGAGAAACAAACCATCAGAGTATGCAGAGGACTTCAGAATCATCACCAAGGTCCAAAAATTTTGTTTACAGAAGTCCGATCAAGGTGATGCTGATCATTGTTTTTCTACAAACAGGGTGTGATTCACAAGGAATTTGTACTTGAATGGGAAAGAGTCACTGCTTCATTCTACATAAAGGTGCTTCAATGACTATTTAAGCACATTTCCTGGGTGAGGCCACAATTTCAAGAGAAAGGCAGTTGGTTCTTGTTGCACAATGCCCCTGCCCATTCCCCACTTTTGTGGAGACATTTCTGACGAAGCATGACATTGGACAGATCAACCATCCACCCTACTCTTCTGATCTAGCACCAGCAGACTTCTTCCTCTTTCCCAAGGTGAAAACTGCCCTCCCTCAAAGGAAAGAGATTTCAGGATGTTGAGGATGTAAAAAAAACATAACCGCTGAACTGAACATCTCTTTGGATGCCTTTGCTGTTTGCTGACTCTTTTCAGAAACTTTTAGAATGGTGTAATAAGTGCATTCAATCAGATGGTGATTACTTTGAATAAAAATAAAACCATTTTTGAGCTCCTTCACTTTGGGTTCTTTTTACTGCCCTGCCTTGTACTTATCAGCCCTTTATTTTCTGGGGATATGTGGAAGTATGCTATACCATCCCCTCTTTTTCGTATATCTTCATATATATAAAAATTAAATTCAAATATTTACTATTATTTTAGAGCTGTTAATGACAGATTTGTTAATATGTAGTTCTGATATATTTTTGACCCTCTTTTAGACGGTTATAGTTAATTTCACTACTTTGGTACTCGAGACAAAAGTGTTGAGTATTGCATGCTTGGTAATTGCACTTATTTTAATAAACTTAGTTGCCATGTCATCTTGTGTTTTACTTTGCGAAAAATTGATACAATATAATATAATATATAATGGAGCACATTTATGTGTTTATAAAATGAAAGTATAAAATTTCTTCTCCTCCTGTATAAAATGTACCAAAGAAGAAATTAATAACCAGAATTGTGACATTATAGTTGTGTGAACAATCCAACTTTGAAACACCTATTCATACTGTAAGCTGTTGACTTCCTGTAAATGACTACAGTTATAAGCTTCTTTGACCCTATGTGGCTATACTGGATTATAAACAAATTTTACCCTTTTCTGTAAACTTTATTTTACTTTTATTTTTCTCTATGCTTTAAAAATGTAAAATTATTCTATGAATTAATTCTTAATGTAATCTTGGATTATTGTTTTATCTTGCAGTATTTGCACGAAAAGGGTTTCTACAACAACATTATGTCTCAACTCCTAGATGATTCATCTTCAGAAAGCGAAGCAGAGTTAAAAATTAATAAGGACTATGCAGAAAGGTATGATAAATGGCGACGTGCAGAAGAGTTACAAAAACTGAAGGCCAAATATGGTGATGTTGATATCAATGCTTCTGAATTAGATACTTCGTCTTCTTCTTCTGAAAGTGAAGTAGGAGATCTTTCACAAGAAGATAATATCAGTTTTTTACGGACTTTAAGTCTTTTGGAGGGTAAAGATCCACGAATATATGATAAAAATATATCTTTTTTTCCTAATGAAAAAGAAAGAACAAAGAATATTAAAAAAGAAAAAAAAGAAAAGCCACTGTTCTTAAAAGATTATGAAAGAAAGCTAATTATAGAGAATAAAGGAATTTTTAATGATGATAATGAAAATAACAAACAGGGAAAAAGGCCTTCTTCACCATCATACATCGAAGAGCAGAAGATACTTAAGGAAAGTTTCAGAGCAGCTTTAAAAAATTCTGATGATGATGATGATGATGATGACAAACTGTTGGTTAAAAGAAAACAAACCAAAGAAGAAGAGGAAGCTGAAGAAGAAGAATACTTAAAATGGTTGAAAGGTGAAAAGAAAACCCTTTCAGCACAAAATAAGGATCTGGAAAAGGATTTGAAATATCTTCATGACCATTGGAACGATTCAGAATTAGAGCCATCTGAAGAATTTTTAAAAGACTATATACTGAATAAAAGGTATGCTGAAGCTAATAACAGCAAAAGAATACCAACTTATGAAGAAATAATAAATGATGATGTAGATCTCAGTGAAGATGAAAAGTTTTTAGAAAAACAAGAAGTATTTGAGCACAAATTTAATTTCAGATTTGAGGAACCTGATCCTGAGTTTATTAAAAGTTATCCTCGAACAATAAAGGATTCCTTAAGAAAACCAGATACAAGAAGAAAAGAGAGAAGAGAAAGAGGTGAAGAGAAAAAGAAACAAGAGAAATTGCAAAAGAAAGAAGAAATTAAAAGATTAAAAGCTTTAAAGAGAAAGGAGATAATGGAAAAAATAGAAACATTAAAAGAAATTACTGGTGACAATGCTGCTGATTTTGAGGATGCTGATCTAGAAGATGATTTTGATCCTGAAAAATATGATCAGAGAATGAAAGAATTGTTTAATGACGATTATTATGCTGTAGATGAAGGAAATTTAAAACCAGTATTTCCTCACGATGAAGAGTTAGATGATACTAACTGGAATGAATGGGAAGGAATAAAAAACTCAGAAAACCAGAGTGATTCTGAAGAAAGTCAAGAAGATCAAGGACAAAATAAATCAAAACTGAAACAAGTTGAATTTCATGGAAAAAATGAATCTGAAGATGACTTAGAGAAGGAATTAATGAATGCGAGTAGAAAGAGGAAGAGAAAATCCCAATTTGCTAAAGCTGTAATGAAGAAAAAGCCTATATTTAATCCAAACAATGAATCATTTCAACAATACCTTGATGAATACTATAAACTAGACTGTGAAGATTGGATTGGTGATATGCCTATACGATTTCCTTATCGGCAGGTTGTACAAAATGACTTTGGCCTTTTAACAGAAGAAATTTTAACTTGCAAGGACAAAGAACTTAATAAATGGTGCTCCTTGAAAAAGACAACACAGTATCGAACTGAAGAAGAGGAACGGTATGATATTCAAGCATATCAGAAAAAGGCAAATAACTCACAGCTGAAAAGTAAGATTCTTTTAAGTTTATTTCAACCAGATGATGAAAACAAAGAGAAAAGTGGAGAAAGTAATGACAAAATGCAAAACAGTAGTGGAGCACTGCTGTGTGATCAAAGAAAAAAGAAAAGAAAGAAAAAGAAAAACAAGAAAGTGAATTTGAATGGAAACAGCACTAATTCCAATACAATTGTTGAAAATAGCAAAGAAATGAAGATACCTCCATCTCACAAAAGTGAAGAGTCACCTTTAGATTCAAATGCAGGCCAAGAATGTAGCACAATGAAAAGAAAAAGGAAGAAACGGAAAGCAAAACTAAATGCCAGTTCGAATCAGATTTTTAATAATTCAGATCTGCACACATTGAATGAGATTCAGGCGCAGTCACATTTACTTTCAGAGTCTGGAAAAGCAGACTCTATAAAAGAGAAAAATATACTCCACAATAATGCCAACACTCATCACCAAAAATCCAATGAAACATGGAATAGAGATAAAAGTAATGAATCACAATTCAGTAAGCCAAACATGGGTGCCAAAAAGAAACACAAACCTTACAGCTCACATTCTACTAAATCTACTGAAGAATTATCTGATAAAAGATTATCAATTTCAGATAGTAGACTGAAAGCATATGGAATTAATCCAAAAAAATTTAAAAATAAAATTTTGTATTCTAAAAAATGTTGATATAAATGTTTTGTAAAAAATAATGGTTAATTGTTACAAAAGAATACCTTTTTATCAGAATTAATGACAAAATTTGTTTCATGAAAAATAGATATTCATTAACAAAAACCAATTTAATTGGGCTGTTCATTGCAAGATACAGATATTACATTGACATATATAGACAAGTAATGCACGTTTTTAGTTTTACAGTGATAGTTTTGCTTGATGCATATGATGTAATGCCCTTCAATAATGTTTTTTTTTGGCATTGCTTCCAATATTTGCAGTTTACAAATTTCCTAAAATGACTTATTTTTTCTTCTTTTTTTTTTAATCCCATGATTTCATTTTAACCTGGTTATGATCGCGCAGAATCTTCAAAATCTCAAATGACCTTCAGCGATGTCGTGCTCTTTGTCTACTCTGTCCACACAACTGAAATTCTCAACGTCTTTCAACAAAAGAGTTTTCTTTGATTTTTTTCATTGAAAATTCCGAAGTCTTTGTTAGTTATCATGCAAAAAAAAGTAAAAATACAGGACCAAGTTGAGCCTAGGCTAGGTATATTTTGCAACACATGCATATGCATGTGTTGCAAAACATATTTAAAATTAGCACGCATCTCTCGTATCCAATCATTGAAGCACATATGCTTCAAAAGTGCCCTTAGTGCTTTATAGCAGTGTCAGTGGTTAGCCAGGGTAGGGTCAGCAGGTATATTGTACCCCCTGATGCCAAAATCTGGTATTGTGGCACTTTTTTTTTAGAAAGCAAATGGAGTCTTTTTTGTGAATTGCAATTGGCACCTTTTTTTGTGAATGCACCTGCTGACAAAAAATCCTGGCTATGGTACTGAGCAGTGTGTCCCTTCATTAAGCAAGCTTGCTCGCTTCATGTCACAGAAGTGACTAGCATCAAACTGTCAAAGTGTAAGGATTTTTCAGTTGACATTTCACTTTCTGTCAGTCAAAGATTATAATGGAGATGATATGCAAATAAAAGAGGATAAAAAATATGTCTAAAGCACTTAGAGGTGGTTTATTTTGAAAAAAAATAATTTGAAATAATTTTCAATCTTTCCTGAATACTTTTCTATGTTCAGAGAAAATTGAAAATAAAGGTGGCATCTAAAAACAGACAATTTTGAAACATTTTGTGCAGATTTTAAATTTTCCACATATGCACTTGCTAATGGAGTAATATTTTTATCCCATTAGCAAATGTGCATGCACTGGCATTCCTAGTTACAGATTAACTGAATTTTATTCAGTGGTGAAACACCATACTGTCAGGTCCACCACTGTAGGGAGACCCCCAAAGAGTCAAGGGCCTGACAACTAGTATTGTATGGTTTTTAACAAGCACGAGTGGCTTGTTTGGAAACTTCCTTGGTAAGGGGCAGAATTTGTAGTTCCCCTGCTGACTGTTCATTTACTAATATATTGTTGAAAGGCTTTATAAGAAAATTTGTTTGACTCCACATTAGTTATGTAGTTTTAAATGGTTTATTGAGTCCCTGAAATAGAAATCAGATAAAAAACTTAAACCTGTTTTCACAAAATATACTAAATAATATTGCAATCTTTTCAGTCTTTCAGATCAAATTTTGGGAATCCATTCTCAAAACAAAGTAGTGCAGGTACCAAGTCTGCCAGGAGGAAACTATTGACTGCTCAACTTTGTCTTGACAAGAAATACCCAGAGTAGGATCCAAAATAAATAAATAAATTTTCTGTTTATACTTCGGGATGACCACGTAAAGTCAGAGGAGTTCACAAGATAGAAATATAAGAACATTGTACTGTACGTAGTAGTCTTGCGGCTTGAACCACGGTCATTCAAAGTGCATGCACTTTTCTAACTTTGCACTTGACTACGGTGCCCTTTATTTGGTATACTGACTTTACCTTTTGGTAGGGAATAGGTGTAAGTCTTTTGTATAATTTCTGCTAATAGGACTTAATTAACCATTTAAAATTACATAAATAATATGTGGGGGGTAAGAGGCCTCCGTAGCCGAGTGGTCATGTGCGGGAGTGCAATAGCACACGCTCTTTGAGTAGACTGGGGTTCAGGCTCCTGACTGCTGAATACGGTCGATCTGCCAACCCGCACTGGACCACCGTGGTGGATTATTGTCCATTTCCCTCAGCATGAATTGTTGAGGAGGCTTCCATCCTGCAGTGGGTTGATAATGGCTGCACTTTACCTTTTATGTGGTGGGTCAACTATAATTTTTAAAGAATTTTCTGAAATTTGAAATTTAAAAAAATATTATCCACAGCATTTCTGAAACATTTTTACTCAGCCATTTTTACTTATGGTGATTTATATATTGCTCACTTAGTCTTATTCCCTACAGTTTGAGAACCATGAACCTATAACATTTTTCTCCTTCGGCCAATTCTTTAGCGTGTAATTATGGTTATTTCTATTCTTCCATCTTATCGTTTTGATTGAACAGTTAATTGTGATATATAAAGTAGGAAAATAAATACTAGCACAGGGGACAGAATGACTGTTTTAAAAAAAATGAAAATTTGGCTCATTAAATGGAGCATTTAACAGTGTAAGTAAATTCTATTGTTAAAACAGATCTTTAGAAACAAACATGAAAAGAAAGGTATTCCGTTGTACTACAGAGAAATTTTCTATAGATTTATTTATTTATGATATGTATTGTTGATAATTATGTTTAACCAAATGATGCATTAATAAATATGCAAGTTTGTAAATAAACTAAATTATTAAAAATCAGTGTCTAAGTAATTTCAAAATATATAAGGGCAAAATATTCAGAATGAAAAATAATATAAATTTACAGTATTACTGTAAATTAAGCAGTACAATATTTTTAAATACAGAAAAAATTTTGACTTACTTTGGAGGTAACCAAAGTTTGGCTTCAGTTACAAAAATAGAGGAAACATAAGAAACACTCACTAAACATGGAGCATTTAAAACTAATATAAAAATGTACCACTTCAGTAACCTGGAAAACAATGTTCAGGGTTATATATTTTTTACTGTTTCTTAATTAGTAAAGTAAGAGTGTCTCTTGAACTGTTTTACCTTGAATTGTTGATTTATATTAGCAATATTGTAAATTTCTTAATTCCAGCAAAGATGGGGTAAAATTTCTCAGGGTGCAGCCACATCAAACCCATTTCTTGTATAGTATTTATAAACTAGACAGTTTTTTAAAATAATTAAATTTAAATTTTTAATCTTTATGTATTATAGATAACTGCAATGTTCATGTTTCAGTAATTATCAGATTGTCTTGAAAGCACTTTTTTACCTCCAAGTAATACAGATCACTAAAGCATGAAAATTGCATATCTCTATTTATGTGAAAGCAAAGTAAATTTGAATATAGAAAGGAATAAAAACAATATTCGATAAATAACATTCTAATTGCAATAAGGAAACCAAATGCTCATTTAACCTTCCATTACTAATATGGTGTCTGACAATGCCACTTTTTAAAATCCTCCTGTATACTGTGCCCACCAATATCCTCTAATTAGTTATGCAGTATTTTCTGTTTTCATTTTGTTATACTGTGAATTACGAGATATTAAATTTTTTTGCTTGGCATTTAACAGACACCAGGCATTTAACAGAAGTTGCTAAAAGAAAAGTAGACTGTGTCTACCTTTCTTTTAGCAACTTCCATTCCCACATGGCATCTCTGAGACACCAGCAGCAGGTAGCATAATACACAGAATCATAAAATATGTATCATTGCATTTATTTATTTATTTTTTCCTTGCTATAATGTGTTGATTTCACAGACTAAAAGCATCTGCGCGTGCCAATTTCCCCACAAGCACCTGAGTTTCAATCTGGGAATAGAATTTAAATTCTAAAAAAAAAAAACTATTATTATTGGTTTCTCACATTTATTTCTGTCAGTTTTTTAATTGGGTTTAGCAAATGATAACTTCAATTCAGTAAAAAGCCAAAGGTTAATTTTTTTTAATGAAAACAAAACTGGATCATACAGGTGCTATGCAAGTGTTCTTGTTACAACTGGGGGTGCAAGTGATTGGCAGGCTAACACGTTAATTGCCATGACATTTTTATCAGGCTGCATGATGACATGTTAGTTCACTACTATTTTTTATTATTATTATTAGCCATATGGTGCAAGGAAGCCTGAGGCTTATGCTGCACCAGCCAAAAATAATTCCAGAGTTACCCTGAGAGAGAGAGTCAAAAGTATAAAAAAATCAAGAAAGAGAAGAATGATGATATTCCGCTCAGGATTTGCCAAGCCCATGCTCACCAGATGTGAGCCACTAGTGTTTGAGCACATGGCTCTACTGTAACATCACAAGCAGTATATTCATAAACATAAAAGGTGTCTAGTTGGTTTAGCAAACAAATTATTATTATTTTTTTTTTTTGTCATGGTATAAAAGGTGTATATTTGAAATAAAAAAAATTTGTTAACATTACAGTGATTAATAGTTAATGGTGTCTACTCATATAACATAGCCCTCCTCTTGCTAGTGCTAAACCAGAAATGTTCAGTTTTATCTGGAATATTTATAGGTAGGTCATGGTTATTCATTAGCTGCTTTGTGACATTACACCACAGTTCCACCCCTACTCATTGAAAAACTTAGAAACCACTTATGCAAACAGTTGGTAACATAAATTGTAGGTGACAGGCATATGGAATGAGATAAGAGAGCAGGTCACAAATGCCCTCCAACCACCTATAGAATTTCCACTATAGTATGAGAAACTTTATTATGCATTTTTTAACTCACAGTGACTATGAGTTAAAAACCTGTTTCATATAATAGGAATGGCAATGTATACACAAAAACAGCTTTGCATTGACAACACCCCTGTCTACAGGACTGGACTGGTCTGTGATGCTGGTGAGGGCTCGAAATCAGGGATGGCTGATAAAAGATTGTAGTTTGCACATGCAATCAATTTTAGAGTGTGAGGAAGAATGGATCATCATCAAGATCTTTCTGACAGAATGTGGAATGATTGTGGGAGCAAGATATGCAGGCACCAGTATCTCAACAATGGCCAACATGGTTAAG
The DNA here is from genome assembly GCF_048544385.1 of Mastigoproctus giganteus. Classification (NCBI taxonomy): domain Eukaryota; kingdom Metazoa; phylum Arthropoda; class Arachnida; order Uropygi; family Thelyphonidae; genus Mastigoproctus; species Mastigoproctus giganteus. The sequence continues at coordinate 21,192,992 of NC_143583.1, forward strand.
TGCTCCCATTCCATGGTGTCAGGTAGCTACCATGACTGGATCAATAGTGGTGGAACAACCAGCCAAAGCTAACACATGGGACATCCACTGTTGCCAGCACCTGTGGTGAGCATTGTGTCATCACAAAACAGCACAGTGGCCCAGCTGTCCACCTAGTTCAACATAGGAATAGCAAGACCAAAGTTCACATGGATTATGTGCAGAATATTAGCTTGTATAATGTATGGTAGTTGATTACTGCAAGACGAAGCTGCACCATGCACATCAGCACTAACATTAGGCCATCTACATGTGGAAATCTTGTCTGATCTGATGAATCCCATTTACAGCCATCATACTGATGTGCATTGGAGAAAGCAACAGGGGGTCAATGGCACCTGGATGCACTGTTGATGCCCAGCAGGCTGACCATCAACAGTGCATCCATTTATGATTTCAGGACTTCATGATATACCCTGGCTCCTCTGATCATTATTAATCAACTGCACATATGCAGTATCGTGCATTGACAAATGCAAGATACTGCATATAGGTAGTAGTAATCCCAGAGTAACATCAACTGTGTGGTACTAGACTCAAGGTAATTGTGCAGTCAGACATAAAATTGTCTGAGCAGTGCAGAATGCTGCCAGGACAGCTCATGGGGTTTTGTCACTGATATACAGAAACTTGCTAGCAGGGATAACGAAGTGATTAAGGCCATGGTTAGGCCACATCTTGAGCTGTATGCAAGTCTAGAGCCTTCGCTTTAGGACAGATGTAGATCTGCTGGAACGGCGCAGAGAAGGCCAACCAGATTGGTGAAGGGAATATAAGGGTATTCTTACCTAGAAAGGCTTCAGTTCTGCAAATTGCAACAACTCGAGACTAGGCACCTACAGGAAGATCTGATTGATGTGTTTAAAGCCTTGAATGGATTGAGTAAGGTGAATGTTAATGGTATTCTTCCACCTGCTGTGATTACACATATGAGGAGGCATAGATTTAGGTTGAGGAAAATGGTTGCAGAATAGATGTGTGGAAGTTTGTTTTCAGCCAGCATGTGGTTGATTGTTGGAATAAGCTTCCATCTGTTGTGAAAGTGGATAGGTTGAATCAATTCAAGAAATAGACAAATTCTAGGAGGGAACGAATGGTTGAACTTTTTTTTTTTTTTTTTTTTTGGCTGTTGCTATATAAGCTTACCTTCTTGCATCATTTGCCATTACTACTACTACAATTACTGCATGATTCAGGCAGAGAATGGAGTGCTGGTTGGGTAATGACACAAGCAGGATTATTAAAGCTCAGTGCTGGATTAAGGTAAGAACTAGCAGGGCCCTTACCCTGGGTACTGCTCTTTAAGAGGTGCCAAAACAGAAGAACAATGAGGGAACAAATATATATCCTTAGTTATTGGCGCCGAAAAATCATTCTGCCTGAGTTTCGGAAATACCTTGGTCCAGCACCACTAAAGCTGCTTCCCTCAAGATCACAAGATGGTAGGGGATCTTGGATAAGATACTTATATAAACTGGTAGTTGAGAATGTGCAACTCAAAGTAACCTATGTTGACTAGCAGGTCACCACCACAGCATATGTGTCAAAAATGTGCTCCCATATCATATGTTTTCTATTATTGTAGGATTTTAGGAGCATCAGCGAATGAGGCTATATTCCTCCATGTATACTGCCTGTAAATTGCGTTCTGGGGTCGATTTTCTGTTTGCTGGATGAAAAACCGCAGTTTCCGGAAAAAAAACCATGCAATCCTCGCCTGACACTGACTAACTCAGCCACATTCTGAAAACAGCCCATAAAAATTCCTCCCGTCATCGACGGTACCCAAACTCGGGTATTTCCTACCAGGTGAGGAGATGACAGTGATCCTAACAACTGTGCTATTCCACATGTGGAATGGCTGTTGCTTAAAATCGAGCAAGGTTCCTCCTTGAGAACCAAAACTCATGCTGATTATCGAGGCAAAAGAAAATAGTAAACTTGTAAGCAGCGAAGATGTCCAAAAAAAGTCTTCGACTCTTGGAAGCCAAAACTGGGAAGCATTAAAGACCAAAGACGGATAACTCGCTTGGTGAGATCGGCAAAAGGGCATTCGTATGAGGAAAGACCGAATATGTGGGTTGCACAGGTTGGAAACTAGGCATGAGACTTGATAGAGGTGTTCAAGGCTCTGAAAGGCATAAGTAAAATGAATGAGGACGAAATTTTCACAGTAATCAATGATTCTAGAACTAGGGGTCATAATTTCAAGTTACAAAGGGAGACGTTTAGCCAGCGAGTTACAAACTACTGAAATAAGTTACCTACATGGGTGGAAGAGGCTGACAATTTGTGGAAATTCAAAGGTCACCTATGGTAGGAGGAAAACGCATAGGTTCTCTCTTAAATTTTCTCTAATTATAATTTTTTTAAAAATTTTCTTCTTTAATTATTTAAAAAAATTTTCTTCTTCTTTAATTATTTTTAAAAAAAATTCTTATTATTATTTCATTTTTATTATTATTATTTTATTTTATTTATTTTTTGTTATTTTATTTTATTATTATTATTATTATTATTATTATATTTTTTGGTTGGTGCAGCATAAGCCATAAGCTTCCTTGCACCATGTGGCCATTGCTAATACTAATACTAATACTAAAAAGTAAAGGAAGGGTTATTATTATTGAAGTTGCTTCCAACGAAATTTGGAAAAAACAACTACGACGACCTTGAAGAAACTGGCCTGATCATGGACAAGCACGATTAGGGGGCCTAGCCTGCTTATTTTTGACTTCGACAAAGATATTTGCAAAGATAAGCTTCTCAATTAAATCGCGTCTCGGTATTTGAGTGAACACATGGATCTTGATGAAACTAAGAGTGAGATTTTAATACAACATTCAACCAGCTCAAATCCAAGGATAATTTATATTGGGTATTTTAAACTTATTCGAAGATAGAGTAGTTTAAACTTATCCAAAGATAGAGTAGTTTAAACTACCCAATCCGAAGATTGGGTAGTTTAAACTTATCCAAAACTTATCCGAAGAGTCATTCTTAACAAGCAGTCCTGTATCTTTGTAGATTGCTGCTCACATCACTTCAAACATTTTGTCCCTGTAACCAAATATTTCACTACCTTGGTCAGCATTAGCATTAACATTAGCATTAGTAGAGGCATATGATTCAAGAAAGCAAGCTTATGCAGCAACAGCCAACCCCCCCCCCCTCATTTCACCCCTCCATTCGTTCCAAATGCATGTCCAGCTCAGCCTAAAATTTATTTAGCCTATTAGCTTTCACAACAAAAGATGGAAGCCGGTTCCACCAATCAACTACTCGCTGGCTAAAGGCAAATTTCCGCGCATCTATTCTACAACTATCTTTTCTTATTTATCCCATCAGCATTCAGCTTGCTCAACCCATTCAAGGCCTTATACACCTCAATCAGATCTACTCGCAGGTGTCTACTCTCCAGGCGCTGCAATTTGCAGAATTTAAGTCTTTCTTCGTAAGAGCACCCCTTTGTTCCCATCGCCAATCTTGTTGCCCTTCTTTGTACTCGTTCTAGCAACTGTATATCCTTCCTAAACTGGGGCCTCCCGACCTATATACAGTACTCTAGGTGTGGCCTGATAAGGGGATAATCACCTTCCTGTCCCTGCTAGCAAAATTCATATATATCATTGACAAGTCTCCATGACCTGCCCTGGCAGCCCGTCCACACTACCCAGCGAACTTCATATTTGACTGCACAATTGCACCAGGTCTTTTTCACTTGCCACTTCCCTCAGTGTAGTACCACACAGTTGGTACGTTTCTCTTCGGTTATTGCTACCGATATGCAGATTAGTTGCCACTTCTCAGCTCATTTTCCCAACTTATCTAGATGCAGTTGGAGTAGCATACTGTCGTTCACAACCCTGCCAACCTTTGTATCATCTAAAAACTTGGACATTAGCATAAGCATTAGCATTAGTATACGCATTTGATGCAAGAAAGCAAGCTTATACAGCATCAGCCAAAAAAAAAAATAAATAAATAAATAAATAAAAATAAATAAAAAATAACCACTTCCACTTCACCCCTCTGTTCGTTCGAAATACCTGTCCAGCTGAGCCTTAAACTTATTTAGGCTATCAACTTCCACCACAAGGGATGGAAGTCTGTTCCACCAACCAACCACCCGCTGGCTAAAGGCAAATTTCCTCACATCTATCCTACATCCGTCTTTCCTCAATTTGGATTTATGCCCTCTCAGGTGATTACTCTGAGCAAGAGGAAGAATCCCATCAGCATTGAGCATGCTCAAACAATTCAAGGCTTTATACACCTCTATCAGATCACCTCGCTGGTGCCTAGTCTCCAGGCACTGTAATTTGCAAAACTTAAGCCTTTCTTCGTAAGAGCACCCCTTTGTTCCATTCACTAATCTTGTTACCCTTCTCTGTACTTGTTATAGGAGCTCTACATCCTTCTTGAAATGAGGCCTCCAGGCCTGTATACAGTACTCTAGGTGTGGCCTGACCATTGCCTTATACAAGGGAATAATCACCTCCTTATCCCTGCTAGAAAAATTCCTATATATCATTGACAATACACCATGAGCTACTCTTGCAGCCTGTCTGCACTGTTCAGAGAACTTCATATCTGCCTGCACAACCACCCCCAGGTCCCTTTCATTCTCTACCACTGTCAGTGTAGTACCACAGAGTTGATACGTTGCTCTGGGGTTGCTGCTTCCCATATGTAGTACTTTACATTTGTCAATGTTAAACTTCATTTGCCACCTCTCAGCCCGTCTGCTCAACCTTTCCAGATCCTGTTGCAGCAGCATAGTGTCAGTAGTGTCCTTGACAACCCTGCCAACCTTCGTATCGTCTGCAAACTTGGACATTAAATTTGATATACCATCATCAATATCATTTATAAATACAAAAAACAATAATGGACCCAATACTGAACCCTGAGGGACTCCACTAATAACATTAGTCCACGATGAGCAGTGTCCATTGATTACCACTCTCTGTCTTCTCCCCCTCGACCACCCCTTTATCCATAGCAGCAATTTGCCTCCAATGCCACACTGTTCAAATTTGTACAGCAGTCTTCCATGTGCAACAGTATCAAAAGCCTTTCTAAGATCCAAGTATATAATATCAAAGTTATTCCCTGCATCCAGTTCTTTTGTGACTGCATCATAGTATCCAATCAATTTAGTCGGGCAAGACTTCCACTTAACAAATCCATGCTGTGTCCGAGCTATAACTGAAGTCTTGTCTAGATGATCCTGCAGTGCTTCTTTAACCAGTGCCTCCATTAATTTTCCTGGAACAGAAGTTAAGCTCACAGGTCTATAATTACTTGTGTCAGCCTTTGATCCTCCTTTCTGAATTGGGGTCACATTTGCACATCTCCAATCCATGGGTATCTCCCCTGAGTCCAAGGAAGCTCTCATAATTATGGCTAAGGGTTTGCTTACTTCCTTTGCTGCCTCCTTTAATATAACTGGATAGATCCCATCCACCCCAGGTGCCTTTCTTGTGTTAATCTTCAACAATTTCTCCTCCACTTTGCTCTCAGTTATTACAAGATTCTCTAACTTACTGCCAGAGTTGAATACACCACTGGAATTCCCCTCGCCGAATAATTCCCCATGTGTGAATGTCGATGCAAAATATTCATTTAGTTTGTTAGCTACCTGAGTAGGATCATCAACAGTTGACCCATCGATATCAAGTGGACCAATCTGATTCATCCCCTTCCTTCTAGAGTTTACATAAGTAAAGAACTCTTTGCTGTTTTTCTTTGCATCCCTTGCCAAAGATTTCTCATAATCTGCCTTTGCCTGCCTAACCTCCTTTGTAACTTGGTTACAGATCAACTTGTATCTATCATAGGGTTCTGTGTCACGTGTTAATTTGTATGTATCCCATGCATTTTTCTTCTCTGCCATCTCATTAGTTCATCTGACATCCATTTAGGCCTAAACCTTGAACAATATTTCTTAGTTGGTATGTAAAGCCTAGTAGCTTCCAAGATAAATTTTTTGAATGCTTCCCATTTTGAATTTGCTGTTGGTAACATCATCAGTTGGTCCCACTGTATAGAATTTAAATACTGCCTCATTCCATCGTTGTCGCCTTTACGAAAGCAATAACCCTTCCCTTTACCCCTAATGGTAGTTACCTCTTTGAGTAAATCCCACTTCAGCACACTGTGATCACTGCCACCTAGTGGTTCATTTATCTGCAGATTCTTAATGCATGAAGAATCACTACTGATAATCAAATCAAGAGTATTACTCCCCCAAATTCCAGTCAATATCTGGGAAATTAAAATCCCCCATTATAATACTCTCTGATTTACTGGGACACTCTATTTCCTGTACATTTCACAAATATACGTGGTCTCAACTCTAACTTCAACGATGTCCATTTCCACTTGCAGTCTGCCAAACCCCAAGTACTTTTTCTGACAGAATCTTAGTTATCGGTTGATTAAACTACTGCTCATCTCAGATGCCCAAATTATTCGCTGTATGATTCCTTTTGCCTCAAAGGTGGTACTTGTACATACGTGCGTTCTGATATTCCCTGTCAGAGACTTGGCAATTTGGAATCTCCTCTCTTTGATCTTCTCTGGTTTAAAATCTCTCTACCTCATTGTGTCAAATTTATCTGTTGTCTCTACCGTTCTCCCAATTCCACTAATCACTTGGAGCTCTTTGACTTCCTCTCTTTGCAACTTGACTTTCTCCAGTCCAACTTTCCTAACAGTGAAGTAATTTTCCTTGGTGATTTTAATGTTCACAACTCCAGCTGGCTTCCGTTTTCTAGTCACATCGACCCAGCAGGTCGAGATTCTGAGGCTTTTGCAATTACTAATGACCTAGCACAGATTGTTCATTTACCTACAAGAATACCGGACAATCCTAATCATACAGCCAATACGCTTGATCTTTTTCTCACAAACAACCCTTCTAAGTACACGGTCGAAGTGAGAGGTCCTTTAGGCACTTCAGATCACAACTTGGTGATTGTATCTTCTCCAATGGAACCTTTATCTCATGGCTTTTCCCAACCACGTGTTGTTTGGAATTACAAGAATGCAAAATGGGATGACCTGCGAGACTTCTTTTCTTCTTTTCCTTGGTCGGATTACTGTTTCAAAACTTCTGATGTCAACGTTTGCTCAGATCGTGTCAGTGAAATTATTCTTGCAGGAATGGAATCCCTTATCCCACACTCCACTTTAAAATCTCGTCCTTTATCTAAACCTTGGTTTTCCAATAAATGTGCTAAGGCTGTCCAAGAGAAGAATGTTGCATATCGTAATTGGCTTGTTTCTAATTCTTCTGTTTCATTTTCTGCCTACACCAAAGCTCGCAACAGTTGTAAAGCAGTTATTAATCAGTCCAAACTAGAGTTTGAACAGGCTAAGAGTAGAAAACTTGCTTCTTGCCCTAATGGTAGCCAAGCATTCTGGTCTCTTGCCAAAGCTATTGGCCGCAACTTTTGCCCATCTTTGCTCCCACCTCTGTCCAAACAAGAAGGTTCTGTTGTCACTTCAGCCAAGGATAAAGCTGACCTGCTAGCATCCCATTTTTCTTCCAGCTCATGTATTAATGATCTTGGAAAAACACCTCCCACCATTCCCAACACGCTCCATTCAATGCCTCCTGTGGTCTTCCGTCAAAAGGATAACAGAAGGATTTTGATGAATCTTGATGCTAAGAAAGCCCCAGGTCCTGATGGTATTTCTCCACTTGTTCTCAAAACCTGTGCTCCTGAACTTACTCCTATTCTTTGCCGCCTTTTTTCACTTTCTTATTCCAAAGGTGTTTTTCCTTCTGCTTGGAAATTTTCTCATATCCAGCCAGTTCCTAAAAAGGGTGACAAATCCCTCCCATCCAATTATCGTCCCATTGCAATTACTTCTACTCTTTCTAAAGTAATGGAGAAATCAATTAATTGCCAACTATTAAATTACCTAGAAACCTTCTGTCTGATCAACGATCGCCAGTATGGATTCCGTCAGTGTCGATCCACTGCTGATATTCTGGCTTATGTTACCCATTTATGGACTAATTCAATGGAAAGGTTCGGTGAAACACAAGTAGTTGCTCTTGACATCTCAAAGGATTTTGATCGTGTTTGGCATAAAGGTCTTCTAAACAAACTTCCATCTTATGGTTTGCCAACTGTTTTTAATAATTGGTTATCCAGTTTTCTCTCTGATCGCTCACTGAGGGTGATGGTAGATGGCTCTCTGTCTTCTAACTTCTCCACTAATGCCGGTGTCCCCTCAAGGTTCAGTTCTTTCCCCCACTCTTTTCCTCTTGTATATCAATGACCTTCTTCCATTGACTGGAAATCTTATCCATAGTTTTGCCGATGATAGCACATTGCATTCAACTTTCCATTTTGAGAAACCTTGTCCTGCTCAATCAGCTTCAACTTCTCGAAAATCTGCTACCAATTCCTTAAATGCCGATCTTCGGGTAATTCTCCAGTGGGGCAAAGACAACTTAGGTGATTTCAACCCTTCTAAAACTCAGTCTTGTCTTATATCTCGCAAAAAAGATTCTTCTGCTCCTATGCTTATCTTTAGTGACACTCCGATTTCTAGGCAAAATGATATATCTCTTTTGGGGATTACCCTGACTTCTAATTTCTCTTGGCACAAGCACATTACAAATATTGCTTCCTCTGCATCTAAAAAACTAGGTTTTCTCTTTCGCTCTCGGCGTTACTTTTCTTCCAAACAGCTGCTCACTCTGTATAAATCGCAAATTCGCCCTACCATGGAATATTGTTCCCACATCTGGGGTGGTGCCCCCAAAACCTCTCTCAGGCTTCTTGATTCCATTCAGAAGAGGGCAGTTAGGTTAATTAATGATTCATCTCTAACAGTCTCTCCACTCGCTTTCTCATAGACGCACTGTTTCTGCTGCATGCCTCTTCTACAGATACTTCCATGGGCACTGTTCTTCTGAATTGGATTCTATAATTCCTGCTCTCTCTTTCAAAACAGTCCGAACACGTGCCGCCACCAGCCAACATCCATTTACTGTCCAACTTCAAACCCACAGAACAACTTTTCATCTTCCTGATTTATTCATTCAACTGCCGTTTTCTGGAACAACCTTCCTTCATACGTATTTCCTGACAATTACAATCTACAGAAGTTCAAGTCCAATGTCAACAAATATCTTCTTTCGTCTTCTTAACCTCAAACCCAAGCACGGTACTAAGTACTACAGGTTCTAATACCTCTCGTGTTTGGGGTTCACATAAAAAAAAAAAAAAAAAAAAAAAACAGTTTCTTATTATACTCATCAGAGTCATTAGGCCTATACCACACTCCTACTCTCAATTTTGATCTCCTAATGCTTATGTCACACCAAACTGACTCGACACTGCACTGTCCAGCGATCTCGACTGGCTTCACTACCTTGGATTTTATGTATTTCTTAACTAATAGCATAACCCCTCCTCCCTTCCTATCCTGTCTATCCTTTCTGTAGACACCCCAAATTCCAGTTCTGCATTCCTTATATCTGTGTTACACCACGTCTCTGAAATCCCAACAATATCTGCCTTTGATGTTTTGAGCAATACCTCAAATTCATCAAATTTATTTACTAAACTCCTAGCATTGGTGTACACGCAAGTATACATGCACCTGTTCTTTTTCTTAGCTACCCTAACACAACCCATGTGTTTACTTGTACCCCAATGATTCCCAGCAGTCTCTGAAATATCCTGCATCTTATTTTCCAAGTTGCTGCTCATTCCAATAGAAGCATGTGGACATGTGTTTTTGTAATGGGCGGCACCTAGAACGTCAGTTCATCTCCGCCTCGTATCTCTGTGAAGAACAGTACCACTGTAGAAGGGCCAGAAATAAGTAGTGTATGTTTGTGTGTATTCTGTGTGTGTTCTGTTGTTGTGTCTGACCGCTTGGCTACCCAGAATCATCAGTCACCTGGACAGATGATTCTGGGTACTCGTCCACACCACGGGAAGGTGGGCCAGTCTCAATGGAGCTCGCACTGTCTCAATTCGAGACTCTGACCCACCTGATGTTGGCAAAAGATGGGCCAGATTCCTCTGGGGGCCCACTCCAGAGGAGAGAAAAAAAAAAAAAAGAATTTCCCAGTGGTGTTAAAAAAAAAAAAAAAAAAAATATATATATATATATATATATATATATATATATACACACATATATATACATAAAATAAAGAAAAAAAAATATATATATATACATATACATATATATATAAAAAAATAAATAAATAAATAAAAATAATAATAATAATAATAATAAATAAATAAAATAATATAAAATAATAATAATAATAATAAAAAATTTAGGCAATGTTGCTCCCTATTGAGCAGCTCCACCAGACAAAGGAGTAAAATTATTCGTAGCCGTATAACTAATTCTTCTTCTTGTGAAAACATCAGATGTAAACTGCTGAAGAGCAACATAAGAATTCTTGTCTCCCACCAGCAAAGTTTCATGCCCATGAGAGAGTGTAGAAACTGATGAACGAAGAACATCTCTAAAGTCATTATACAGCGGACATTCAAATAAAATGTGGCTCCAATTTTAATTTTCCCCGCATTGACAAGCTTCCGTTCTAGAAAGACCAAAACGATATAGTTTTTCGTTAAGAGATCCATGTCCCGTTAAGAGGAGGGATGTATATAAGTCTAAAGAGAACCAAACAGGTTTCTGCTTTACACAAAAGGTCACCTCAGGGAAAAAAGTCCTAGTAACAGATCCGACAGATGACGTATCCCAGCGGGTCTGCCACAGATTTATCATTTCATTCCACAAACGATTACGTTCTTGCTTAATATCTGAATTAATATTCAGAAACAAACCCATAAATTCAGTTGATAGTTGGTTTTTTAACCTATAACAAAGACCTCTGTAAGCTACGTGAAGGTCCAATGGCAATACACCTGCAAGAACCTGCAGTGCAGAAGTTGAAACAGTTCGACAAGCTCTTAACATACATAATAATATTGTGCGTTGCATAGTAGCCAACTTCAATCGAAATTTAACAGTTCTAAGCCTGTGAAACCATACACCTACAGCATAAGTAGCCATAGGAAGGAATACGGCGTTATAATAGATTCTCATGGTACGTCTAGAAAGTCCCCAGTCTGAACGAGAAATTTTTACAATAGCACCAGTGAATCTTCTGATCTTTGTTGTTACATTATTTAAATGAGAGACAAAATTAAGCTTTGAGTCGATTGTAATCCCAAGTAATTTAGTTTCAGAGACAAGTGGAATCCTGTTATTATTAATCCTCACTAAAGGGGGTCGTTGAGGGTTTAAATGTGATCCAAAGATCATCATTTTAGTCTTGGACGAACTTATTGTCAATTTATTATCCACTGTCCATTGGAATAAATTTTGTAACACATCATTGGCATTACTTTCGATAGCAGATCTAGATGAACCATGAATTAAGATAATAAGATCGTCGGCATAATCGATGATTTTGGTACCACTGAAACTACGGGAAATCCAATCCTGCAATACCATATTCCATATAAGAGGCCCTAGGATAGACCCCTGGGGACACCCTCGTGAAACTTCTCTAGACACCTCCTGAAATTTAGATTTCACTAAAATGTGACGATTACTGAAATAGCTTGTGAATAGGTGGTATAGTTGCTGAGAGCATCCAGCTGATCGTAACCGTTCGAGAGCACTCTGCCACCATAGAGAGTCAAAATCGCCCTCGAAATCAACAAAGGTAGCTAACGTGTACTTTGATGTTGAACTCTCAATGCTGCCAGCAAATTCAACAAGTGCATCTTCACAGGACTTCCCTACACAGAACCCGTATTGATTAGAGGACACCATATTTTTCGCCTGAAGAAGATCAGTAACACGCAGAGTCATTAGACGTTCTAGAAACTTCCCAAGATTTGGCAAAAGTGCAATAGGCCTATAAGATCTAGGATTTAATGCTGGTTTATCTGGTTTTTTAATCAGTTTTAAAAGCGCAATTTTCCACATATCAGGAAAGAGACCTTCTTGGAGATATTTGTTAAAAAGTAAAAGCAGTACTTGTGGACGCAATTTGAAAAATCGCAAAATAAATGTATTTTCAACCAGGTCTATCCCTAGACATTTCTTAATATTAATCTTTTTAGCAACAGCGGTTAACTCATCAATGGTGAATTCTTCTGTCTGAATATTGGTGGTATAAAGCGAATTTGCAACTCGAATATTTGAATGTACAACAGAATCAGTAATTATATCATCCACCGGGAATAGTCTGTCAAGAATAACATTAACTGTATTCATCCAATCAGTGGTCTCTAGGAAATCTTCTTTCACAGTGCCGTATACATCTAAAGAGTGAATCTTATTACGAGCTATCTTATAAATAAGACCCCAAGGATTATCATTACCAGCACTGTGAACAAACTCCTTCCATGTTTCCCGCTTACGTGTGGCAATAGCCTTTACATAACGTTGTTTGAGTGAAATATATTGAGAGTAAAAATAAGCTACTTCATCAGAGTGCCAATCCCTACGTCGACGCTGATATTTTCGACGGGCTTGATGTACCTTTTTCCTTAAAGAAGACAATTCTGAGGTCCACCAGGAACAGATCTTTAATCTAATCTTTTTCTTGCTGGCCGATTTGTATGAGGCCTTAAGTAATGACTGGCGTAATAAGGAAGCAATTCCAGCAGGCGTAATAAGGAAGCAATTCCAGCAGCCGTAAAAGAGTGAAGAGACGAAAAGTCTTGTTCAGGGAAATCTGCATAAATGGAGGAGTCAAATAATTCCCAGTTTATATGATTTATGGAAAATCTGACTAAAGCTGGCTGTAGTAGAAATTGATCTCCAGGTTTAGAAACATCAGTACCAACAAAAAATAGAACCCGATGATCACTTGTTGTCCAATCAGTAATCACCACCCAATCACGAACAACTGCTTTAAAATGAAAATTAGTTAATGTCACATCAATATTTGATTCTCCAACAGAGCTGGAAAAAGTTGTTACTACTTGAGGTAGGTTTATTACATTTAAGCTGTTATTAATAATAAATTCCTCCAACATATGACCACGACGATCGCTTCCATTACTGAACCAGAGTGGAGATTTGGCATTTACGTCAGAAGTTATTATGTGGACCCAAGAAATTCAAAGTTGTTTCTAGATAATTCAAGGGTAAATTAAAATCTTCTGAGGGAGGACAATATAGAGAAATTAAATAAAAATTCAAATTCAAATATGTAACCAAAATACAAGTAGCCGTTCTATTGCATAAACCATTGATTATAGTGATATCAAGCTGATTATTTAACACCACAATACATGTTTTAAGTTCCTCAGAGACCGGTTGAATTATACGGGCAGTGAGTGGAAATCCCGTTACCTTTGGAGTATATGCAGGTTGCACTTTAACAGTATAAGGCTCTTGAATTGCAATAATATCAATAGCATTTTGCTCAGCAGACACTCGAATTTCGTCCGATTCTGCTCTAGAACGCTGACCGTTAATCTGCATAATCCTAATACCAGCAAGCAAAGACGCAGGAGAATCAGCAAGAACATCATTATCTCCAATAACAGCTCCACCTCCGGGAATAAAACTTTTATTATAACTATTTTTCATTGGCGGTCCTTAATCGTGCCGTCTGTAATGCCCGTAAGTACTCGGGACATGTGCCATCCCTAACCGAGTGCTGATATTCCTTCCTACGTCTCTTACAGTTGATACAACTAGGTGGCTCTTCCTTAAATGGACACTCATTAAATACGTGCCCACTTCGAGCACAATGTCCACAAGACGGGGACTCATGCGAACAATATTGGGTAGTATGTCCATACCCAAGACACAGAAAACATTTAGTGACTATCGTATAAGGACGGTGCTTATGAGAACTCCAAGTCAAAAACAACCTGTCCAGGGAGGACACATATTTATAAATTTTAGGTGAGAAGCTAACAACCCAATGAACTAGCGATGACGACCTGGCCTGAGTAGTAAAACGAAAAACTGTTTGTTGCTTCACTTCTTCCAATGTGAAACCGTAATCTATCAAGTTCTTGTTATAGAGATTATCCACAATATCGTTGTTTGAAAGATCCCGTGGGACATCATAAATTATGACTGATGGATTACCTTTACGAGGAACGCCAGTGATCACTCCAGCTTCGGAAAACGCCGCTGTAGAAGTTAAGCAGTCCAAATCTGATTTCGTAGCTGTTTCCACAACCACTCCTCGATTGCGAACAAGTCGCAAAGATTTCACTTTTACATTCTTCAAATCATTTTTAAGAGTTGTAGTAACTACATTTTTCACATCAGAATTTTTGTTTTCAAGTCACTTGTATCTGAAGCTCTAATTATTAGAACATTATTAGATGATTTAATAATATCACTAGAAGAAACACCTTTCTCAATAGTACCCCTCACAGTATCAGCATAGGTACGCACAGGCTCTTGTGTATGTAACCTATCCGTCAGAAACTCATCTGTATCTACATCTGACTTTGGTATGTTCTTCCCTTCATCCTGTTCAATGTGTTTACCAGAGACCACAGATAAAGTTTTAACACTGTTTGTAGCAATTGGGCTCTTTTATCAATTTCCTCATTAATGGCTTTTAATCTCTCATTTTCTATCAATAGTGCAGTTGTTACAGTCTCCAAACAAGTGACATAATGATATCCCCATTTTTTTTAGTCACCTTATTAGCCTCTCCGAAAAGAAAACTTGTGATATCTTTTCGCATTTTAGAAATGACCGCATATACAGAGGACGCATCTTGAATATTATCGCACTCATCAGTTATTATACTCGCATAATTTTCACATTCATCAGTCATTGTACTTGAATCAGTATTCAAAATAGGGGTGGGAATAGACCCAATCCCCTCCACTTCAATTAACTCACCACCTGTGCTCTGCTCTCGTACCAACTGAGCCGCGGGTCTTAACTGCTCGTGACCAATACTTTTAGAATATACGAACTCACATAACCTTCGTATATCGCCATGAGATTGAGGAATTTTAGGTGGGAGTAGGGGTGAAGTATCCTCTCCCTCCCCGCTGGATCTGTCTAAAGATCGTTTACCATTAGGATTTCTATCTTCCATAATTCTTTAATATCAAAAACTCACAAATAGATTAATATTAGTAGTATTAAATAAGCAACTTCCAAATGTATTAGTAATAACAACTACAGTATTTCAATAATTCCAACTTCTAAATCCTGTGTTCTTGAACTGTTCCTTTTAGGTTCAAAGCAACAATATTATTTGTACTTACAGTAACTTTCTTGATCTATCAGCAAAAAAAATAATAATAATAAGAAACGTGTTTACGTTTCCCGCCAAAACTACGGATCCGCCGCCGACGATCGTTACCACATGGCAGCCATATTGGCTCTGCCAATGTGGTAAACCACACTCACTTAGCCAGATAGCTGTATTTGTATCACAAAAGCTTAATATTAATAGTTTCACCTCGAAACTATTAATCACACCTAAGGAAATTCTTCCACAGTCAAATCACTCAAAATTAGAACCCGTTTGATCACAATAAACTGAAAATACGATCACCAATCCGACAAAGTGATTCTTGCACTGCTTCCAATAGAAGCATAGTGACATAGTGACATAGTGTTTTTTTTGACAAGCGGCACCGGTGCTTTCGCACAACTCCGCATTTGAATCTCTTGTGAAGTAAGGCAGTACAGTACTGTCAAGGCCAGATATCATATATTAGTGTATGTTCGTGTTTGCTTAGTGCGGGTTATGTTGTTCATCTGGCCGCTTAGCCTAGGGTCTGTGGAACACCACAGACTGCTAGTTACCGTCACTGGCACTGGGAGCCGGACCAGGTATGTGGAAAGAGAACTCTGGCTGGCCGACCCTGGGGTTAGCCTGAGCTTCCCAGGTAGGGCCGAAAAAAAAAAAATAATAATAATAATAAAATAATATAAAAAATAAATAATAAATAATATAAAAAATAAATAATAAATAATATAAAAAAATAAAAATAAAAAAAATAAAAAAATAATTAAATAAAAAAAATAATAGAAGCAGTGTAAGAATCACTTTCACCTCTGCCAGTGGCTACTGTTAATCTGTTATTCCTTGT
Organism: Mastigoproctus giganteus; assembly: GCF_048544385.1. Taxonomy (NCBI): domain Eukaryota; kingdom Metazoa; phylum Arthropoda; class Arachnida; order Uropygi; family Thelyphonidae; genus Mastigoproctus; species Mastigoproctus giganteus. The sequence goes on from NC_143583.1 coordinate 21,209,134, forward strand.
ATCCCTCCAATCTAGCAGTTTTCCGACCCGCCTAACACTGCCTCGATAGCATCAGCAAACATTCTTGCACCCTTTCTATTTAAGTGTATCCCATCCCTGTAGAAGCAGTCTCTCCTGTTAACAAGTACAGACCAGGCTGAAAAAAATTCTACCCCTTGAGCCTTGCACAATCTTTCCAGGGCCGAATTGATCGACAGGGCTCTCATCATATGCTCCCTCCTATCGTGTCTGGGCAGAATTGCAGACACTTTCAAATTCAACCCTAATTCACGGCTCTTTTTCAACAGTGACCTATACTTGTTAAGTAATTCCGCCGATCTCCTACTTTTAATATCATTAGTGCCAACGTGTACGACTATATCACCTTTTGTGTCCTTAAAAGATGATATCCGCTCTACAACGTCATCAACCTTTGCCTCTGGCAGACATACTCTGGTCCTGTTCCACCTATCCTTTTTACAAAGCATGTTTCCCGTTTCCCTGACAATAGTCACCAACAACTACTAGTTCCTTTGGGACCAGCGCACTCTGCTTTGGGGGCTGCCGTTGCGTTGCGTGATCACCAAGTGTAAGCTCTGGAATTGGTGTGGGCAGCTGAGAGCTTGATGGGCCCTCACTTTTAATCCTTCGAGGGCATCCACCCTGTCCTTCAAGCTCTCATATAGGCCCATAACAACGCTGAATTGTCGCCTGATTTCCTTACACTCCATGCATCGCGCACACACAAAGAGATCCCCCATGGCAGTATCATGTCCCATACCCGACTGCTTCACAAACATCAAGCAAGTAGTGCATTTTAAAAGGCTGTGATTCAGAGGGCAACTGCCCCCCTAAGTTCTCCCCTGAAACACAGCACTCCCATTAGCTTGAGCCTTTTGAACATTAAACACGATATACTTTCATCAATATCATTGATAAATATTAGCATTAGCATTAGCATTAGTAGAGGCATTTGATGCAAGAAAGCAAGCTTATGCAGCATCAGCCCAAAAAAAAAAAAAAAAAAAACCCACTTCCACTTCACCCCTCTGTTCGTTCAAAATATCTGTCCAGCTGAGCCTTAAACTTATTTAGGCTATCAACCTCCACCACAAGGGATGGCAGTCTGTTCCACCAACCAACCACCCGCTGGCTAAAGGCAAATTTCCGCACGTCTATCCTACATCTGTCTTTCCTCAATTTGAATTTATGCCCTCTCAGGTGATTTTTCTGAGCTAGAGGAAGAATCCCATCAGCATTGAGCATGCTCAAACCATTCAAGGCTTTATACACCTCTATCAGATCACCTCGCTGGTGCCTAGTCTCCAGACATTGTAATTTGCAAAACTTAAGCCTTTCTTCGTAAGAGCACCCCTTTGTTCCATTCACTAATCTTGTTGCCCTTCTCTGTACTCGTTCCAGCAGCTCTACATCCTTCTTGAAATGAGGCCTCCAGACCTGTATACAGTACTCTAGGTGTGGCCTGACCATTGCCTTATACAATGGAATAATCACCTCCTTATCCCTGCTGGAAAAATTCCTGTATATCATTGACAATACTCCATGAGCTACTCTTGCAGCCCGTCTGCACTGCTCAGAGAACTTCATATCTGCCTGCACAATCACCCCCAAGTCCCTTTCATTCTCTACCACTGTCAGTGTAGTACCACAGAGTTGATACGTTGCTCTGGGGTTGCTGTTTCCCATGTGTAGTACTTTACATTTGTCAATGTTAAACTTCATTTGCCACCTCTCAGCCCATCTGCTCAACCTTTCCAGATCCTGTTGCAGCAGCATAGTGTCAGTAGTGTCCTTGACAACCCTGCCAACCTTTGTATAATCTGCAAACTTGGACATTAAGCTTGATATACCATCATCAATATCATTTATAAATACAGAAAACAATAATGGACCCAACACTGAGCCCTGAGGGACTCCACTAATAACATTAGTCCACGATGAGCAGTGTCCATTGATTACCACTCTCTGTCTTCTCCCCCTCAACCACCCCTTTATCCATAGCAGCAATTTGCCTCCAATGTCACACTGCTCCAATTTGTGTAGCAGTCTTCCATGTGCAACAGTATCAAAAGCCTTTCTAAGATCCAAGTATATAATATCAAAGTTATTCCCTGCATCCAGTTCTTTTGTGACTGCATCATAGTATCCAATCAAGTTGGTCAGGCAAGACTTCCCCTTAACAAAACCATGCTGTGTCTGAGCTATAACTGAAGTCTTGTCTAAATGATCCTGCAGTGCTTCTTTAACCAGTGCCTCCATTAATTTTCCTGGAACAGAAGTTAAGCTCACAGGTCTATAATTACTTGTGTCAGCCTTTGATCTTCCTTTGTGAATTGGGGTCACATTTGCACATTTCCAGTCTATGGGTACCTCCCCTGAGTCCAAGGAAGCTCTCATAATTATGGCTAAGGGTTTGCTTACTTCCTTTGCTGCCTCCTTTAATATAACTGGATAGATCCCATCCACCCCGGGTGCCTTTCTTGTGTTTATCTTCAACAGTTTCTCCTCCACTTTACTCCCAGTTATTTCAAGATTCTGTAGCTTTCTGCTAGAGTTGAATACACCTCTGGCATTCTCCTTGCTGAATAACTCCTCATGTGTGAATGTCGATGCAAAATATTCATTTAGTTTGTTAGCTACCTGAGCAGGATCTTCAACAGTTGACCCATCAATATCAAGTGGACCAATCTGATTCATCCCCTTCCTTCTAGAGTTTACATAAGTAAAGAACTCTTTGAAATATACAAAATAACAATGGGGCCAACACCGAACCCCGGGGAACTTCACTAATAACATTTGCCCAAGAAGAGCAGTATCCATTGATTACCATCTCTGTCGTCTCCCACTCAACCATCCCTTTATCCATTGTAGCAACTTACCCTTAATGCCATACTTTTCCAATTTGTACAGCAGTTTCATGTGCACCAGTATCAAAAGCTTTCCTGAAATCCAAGTATAAGATATCAAAATTATTTTTAGCATTTAGTTACTTTGTGACCACATCATAGTATCCAATCAAATTGGTCAGACAAAACCTCGCATTAAACAAACCCATGCTGTGTTTTAACTATTACTGTTTTGTAAGTGTTCCATAAATATATTGCGGGATGAAAAGTGTTCCGTAACTAAAAAGGTTTCGGAAACGCTGGTCTAGATGATCCTGCAATGCTTCTTTAACCAGTGATCGCATTATTTTCCCTGGAACACAAGTTAAATTAACAGGTCTATAATTACTTGTATCACCTTTTGAACCCCGTTTGGGAATTGGTGATACATTTGCACACGTCCAGTCCATGGGGACCTCACCTGAGTCCAAGGAAGCTCTTATAATTATGGCTAAGGGTTTGCTTACTTCCTCTGTTGCCTCGTTATAGTTGCTACTTCTTGAACTCCCCTCATTGAATAACTCCTCATGTGTGAATGTAGATGCAAAATACTCATTCAGTTTATCAGCTACCTGAGCATGATCATCAATAGTTAACTCATTTATGTTAAGTGGTCCAATCTGATTCATTCCTTTCCTTCTACAATTTACATAAGTAAACGACTCTTTGCTGTTTTTCTTTGCTTCTTTGCCAAATATTTCTCGTAATCTGCCTTCGAATGCCCAATCTCATTTGTGACTTGATTACAGATTAGATTATACCTGCCATAGGCTTCTGTATAACCTGATACTTTATATGCATCCCATACATTCTTCTTCTCTGCCACGAGCCTCATTAATTCATCTGACATCCATTTAGGCCTAAACCTTGAACAGTATTTCTTAATTGGAATGAAAAGCCTAGTAGCCTCCAAAATTAAGTCCCTGAAGGCTTACCATTTAGAATTCAACATTGGTAACATCATCAGTTGATCCCACTGTATAGGATTTCAAAACTGTCTGAGACCTCTGTAGTCACCTTTACGAAAGCAAAAGCCGTTCCCTTTAGCCTTGATGGTAGTAGCACATATTTACGTAATTCCCACATCAGTACATTGTGATCACTGTCACCCAGTGGTTCTTTTGCAAATATCCTTAATGCATGAATAATCATTGCTGATAATCAGATCAAGAGTATTACTCATTCTGGTTGCCTCTCGAATATGTTGCTGTAGAAAACAGTCATCCAATAAATCCACAAAAAGTCTTGCTAGTGTGCGAGTAACCAAACCACAAGTTCCAGTCAATATCTGGAAAGTTAAAATCCCCCATTATAAGACATTCTGATTTACTGGCCCACACTATTTCTCTGCACAATTGCTCATTATACTAATCAGATTCATTAGGCCTATAACACATACCTACTCTCATTTTTCCTTTCCCAATGCTTATTTCACACCAAACAGATTCGACACTGTATTGCCCACCAAAATCAATTGGATGCACTTCCTTAGATTTTATGTGTTTCTTAACTAACAGCATAACCTCTCCTCCCTTCCTATCCCGTCTATCCTTTCTATACACATTTTACTCCTTAAATTCCAATTCTGCACTGCTTATATCTGTGTGACACCATTTCTCTGATATCCCAACAATATCTGCCTTTGATGTCTTGACTAACACTTCAAGCTCATCAAATTTATAAACTATACTCCTAGCATTGGTGTACATGCACCCATTCCTACTCTTGGTTACCCTAACACAGCCCATGCATTTACTTGCTCCACTATGATTCCCAACAGTCCTGGAAGTCTCCATTACCTTGCTTTCCAGGCTGCTGCTAATTCTAATAGAAGCAGTGCAAGAATCACTTTTGCCTCTGCCTGCGGCAACTGTTAACCTTTTATTCCGTGTATCCCCCAAGCTAGCAGTTTTCCGACAAACCTAACACTGCCTCGATAGCGTCAGCAAATATTCTTGCACCCTTTCTATTTAAGTGTACCCCATCACTGTAGAAGTAATCTCTCCTGTAAACAAGCACAGACCAGGCTGAAAAAATTCTTCCCCTTCAGCCTTGCACAATCTCTCCAGGGCTGAATTGATCGACGCGGCTCTCATCATATACTCCTTCCTATCGCGTCTGTGCAGGTTATGGGCATATTTTCTCTAAATGCCTGAAAAATCAACTTGTGTGTCGAATGTGGGCGCTAATTTTAGAATTAACCTGTGAAAGATCGGTCACCTAGATTAGCATTAGTTCAGGCATATGATGCAAGAAAGCAAGCTTATATAGCATCAGCCAAAAAAAAAAAGCCTCCCCATTTCACCTATCCGGTCACTCCAAATGTTTGTCTAGTTCAGCCTTAAATGTATTTAAGCTATCAACTTCCACAGGTGGAAGTCTGTTCCAAAAATCAACTACCCACTGGATAAAGGCCAACTTCCACACATCTATTCTGCAACCGTGTTTCCTCAATTTGAATCTATGCCCCCTTAGGTTCTTAATCTGAGCAACAAGCAGAAGTATTCCACCAGCGTTGAACCTGCTCAACCATTCAAGGCCTTATATACCTCAATCAGATCACCTCACAGGTGCCTAGTCTCCACATGCTGTAACTTGCAGAACTTAAGCTTCTCTCATAAGAGGTACAAAGGGGGTGCTCGTAAGAGCACTCCATTGTTCCTCTCACCAATCGTGTTTCCTTTCTCTGTGCTCGTTCTAGCAGCTCTACATCCTTCCTAAAATGAGGTCTCCAGAATTTTATGCAGTACTCAAGGTGTGGCCTGACCATTGCCTTATACAATGGGATAATAATCTCCTTGTCTCTGTTAGCAAAATTCCTATATATCATTGTCAACACTCCGTAACCCGGTCTGGCAGCCCGTCTGCACTGCTCAGAAAAGTTCATATCTGACTGCACAATTACCCTCAGATCCTCTTCATTCTCCAATACTCTGAGTGTAGTACAACCCAGTTGATACGTTGCTGCTACCCATATGCTACCCATATGCAGTACTTTACATTTGTCAATTTTAAACTTCAGTTGCTACCCCTCAGCACATCTACTCAATATTTCCTGATCCTGTTTCAGTCGCGTACTATCATTACTGTCCTTAACAACCCTGCCAACCTTCGTATCATCTACAAACTTAGACATTAACCTATATATGGATGGTGCTCTGGTCGTGAAAGAGAACGGTCTGTAGATTTTTGGCTGCTCTAAAGGGATAAGTAATTTTAATTTTTACCGTATTCTTCGTTAATTAACATACTACATTGTGTATAGATTTTTTTTTAATATCGTGAATGCTCTTTGAAACATTTCACTCACTGTGAAATGTTTTCCATAGTGCGTTTGATTGTGTACGGTTGCCTAGTGTGTGATTAATCCTTGTACCTGCTGCCTGGAATATGGTACTTTATGAATGGTTAAGGAAGCAGTTCCAACATGCTACTACTACCGATGTATACTTTCCTATGTATTCTTCCCTGAAAGCCATTGCTGCCAAATTGTTTTCGATGTTCGGATCTACGTGGCAGCGAGAGTCAACGTTTTCTTCCGTGCCTAGGTTGAAGTCTAAGAACCGTTCCCGCCTTGTTTATATGAATCTAGAAGTTGAACTAAGTATTTATTATTATTATTATTATTATTATTATTACTACTACTAGCCATATAGTACAAGGAAGCCTGAGGCTTATGCTGCACCAGCCAAAAAAAAAAAATTTCCGAGTTACCCAGAGAGAGAGAGAAGTAGAAGGGAATCACCAAGAAACAGAATCGTAATATCCAGCTCAGGACCCTGGGTGTGCCAAGTCCATACTCACCAGATGTGAGTTGAACTGCAAGGAAAATAAATGTCAACTCTCTCATTGAAATAATTTTTTTTTTCAAAAATATTTTGTTTTCTGTCAAGATAAGGCGTTCTCTATAAATTTGACTTTAAATGTCAGTTTTAAAATCAATTTATTTAGAGAAAAGTTTTTGTTGATAGTGTGACCATTTTCAAGATTGCCTGGCCACATAAATGGCCAGTAAAAAAAAAAAAAAAATTGGCTGCTCATCGCTGTACTAGTGCAGGCCACATAAATGGCCAGTAAAAAAAAAAAAAAAAAAATTGGCTGCTCATCGCTGTACTAGTGCAGGCCACACTAATAAAAATTTCTTCCCAAAACCCTTGCAGAATCCCTCCACGTTGATTGACCATGACACATCTTTTTATACCATTGTGTTCTCCTAGATTTCATTTTTTTTCTTCTGATGACATTCCAAATGACTGCGATGCTGGCATTCAGAATTATCTGAACAATTATTAACTTAACTTTGCCTTGTATATGTATGTCTGTTATCAGCGATGATAATGTAGTAAAGAAAAAGTTTATTTTTGGGACCTTATGCACAGCTATTCTGTATATCTTATTCAACGGTAGTCCAACCCTTTGGCTAGGAAAAAAAAATAGTTAAATGCTGAAGGGTGCGTGCCGCATTGGTTCTCATGTGCAGTTGGTCACGGGCCCCAAGGACAGTCCTTACCACAAATCATGCGTTTTTCGAAACTGAATTTAATTTTTGTTATCAACGTTTACATTTAATGATTAAATACGAAAATCCAACAATTATTAAATGACACTAATGACAATCTTATTTGTATGGTTACGATAATATTAATGTAGAAAAATCGAATATTAATAAAAATATACAGCATATTTTCAAAATTATATGTAAACCTGCAATTTATGATTCACTAGTTTATGGATCCTACGCAGCCCGCGGATTGGACACCTGCTGCGTATGTCGACATTTGAAAAAAGTTGAAAGCACTAATCCACAGTTTATTCCTTTAGAGATAATGTCCTGTTAGTGTCTTGATTTAAAGACTATTTAATTAACTTACTACGTGCTGATAAGAAGCATCACTGAGGCTACTGGTTTCCACCTCATTACAGAAGCCTACGTGAAATATTTGGAGAATTATTTTATTGTACAATAAGCATCATTTTATATGAACGAAGAATGGCTATTTCCGTGTCCGTATATGAGACAGAAATATGGTGCATTAGTAAAGAATATGGTGTGTTCTATTCTGTGTTTGACCAAAGGCTTTGTCCAAAATGTTCAGAGAAAAGCAATTAATTAGTTGTAGAAAAATGCTATCTATTTAAATCACTTAATTTTTAAGAAAAGTTGACAAGATGTAAGAACTAAAGCATGAATTTTAAACATCCCATTCCATTAAATCAATTCTCAGTTCAACGTTTTTTTTTTTTTTCAATATAAATATATCTGATATAACATCATTTAGGATTATTTAATATACCAGTTATGAAGAGAATTAAAAGTTCATCTTTAACTTGTTTTATACAATCTCAGAACGGATAGAAATAATGTTCATCTTTGGCGAACGGGCGCTTGCGAATTGTTCAAGTTCATTGCTTTGTCTCTAAACTTGTATTAAATTCAGCTGTCATTTCGATTATGATAAAGTGTTTAGTGGTATCATTACTGAAACGAAATTGAATATGAATAATTTAAATGGCCTTGTTTGTGTCAGAAACGTCATATCTTTAGCAGTTTAGAACGATGGAGTCTTAACCCAACGCCGAAAATAAAAAGGAAGTAGTTAAGAACAAATGTTTTTATAGCTGGAGGAGAATTGGAAAATAGACTTTGACATGGATTATCAGGCTTTCAATAAACTAGAGTAATACAACAAATTCATCTAAATCAAATAAAGTAACTTAATGTCAAAGTTCATTCGAGATTCGACAACAGCCTTTTGCTTTCAGTAAAAGTAATTCAGAAGTTCCCATTTCATTAGCATTTCTGAAATTTCGACAGTTATTTTACGTTTACAACAACTGAATAATGCAAGCAGAGGTGAACCTATAGATTCTGGATCCACTGTACCTTTCAACAACCAGAATCAGAATTGGGGTACACGTCAATAAGTTGCAAGAGAATTCGTTGTACTCGGTGTATGAGATTATTTGGTGAATGACATTTCGCTGTATGGGACAATTTAGTACAAACAATTTGGTGAAAGACAATTGGTAACTACGACAATTTGGAGTATGCGAGACAATTCGGTTTGTCATACAGAGATCAAAAATTTTAAAAATTTCTGAACATAACAAAATGAAGTAAAAGGTTTAGAAAACAGAAATTTTGGCATCAGAGAAAGGAAGAATGCAGAAATTTAGGAAAAAGAAAATAATTCATTTATTTTGTATAAAATAATTCATGCCGATCATTCTCATAAGCAGGTTTGAAAGTGTGTACGTGCTTATTCCAGCATAAGTCTGTTCATATTGTAACCCTTTTATTCAGCAAGATTCTTTATTATGAACTTTAAGGTGAAACGAGTTCACAACTTTAAAGAGCTCGAATTATGTGTGTTTGAAAGCAGTGCAATACCACAGAAACTTATTGTGAAGGAAAGTTTGTTCTCCTGTTCAGAGGCTCCATTTGCCATACCCGACTTACATCAGCCATTCTCACACTGTACCGTGTTTCAATCTAAGTTAATAATAGTAGTAGCAGTAGCAGTAGTAGCAGTAGCAGTAGTAGTAGTACTAGTAGTAGTAATGGCAAATAACGCAAAAAAGCAAGCTTATATAGGCCCAGAAGAAAAGAAAAAAAAAAAAAAAAACAGTTCACCCATCCGTCGTACCCTCCAAGAATTTGTCTACTTCTTCCTTGGATTTATTCAACCCATCCACTATCACAACAACAGACGGAAGCCTGTTCCAACAATCAACCAGCCGCTGGCTGAAGAAAAACTTCCACACATCTATCCTGAAACCATCCCTCCTCAACTTGAATTTATGTCCCCTCATGTGTGTAGTCTCCGCAAATGAAAGAATAGCATTAACATGCAGCTTACTCAATCCATTCAAGGCTTAAACACCTCAATCAGATCCCCCCGCAGGTGCCTAGTCTCGAGATGCTTCAATTGTCAGAATTGATACCATTCTAGGTAAGAGCACCCATTAGTTCCCTTTACCAGTCTGGTTGCCCTTCTCTGCACCTGTTCCAGCAGATATACATCCTTCTTAAAGTGAAGTCTCCAGACCTGTATACAGTACTGAAGATGCAGCCTAACCATGGCGTTATATAAAGGGATAATCACCGCCTTAACCCTGTAGCAAAGTATATCATTGACAAAACTCCGTGAGCTATCCTGACAGCATGTCTACACTGCTCAGAGAATTTCGTGTCTGATTGCACAATTACCCCCAGGTCTTTTTCATTCTCCTCTACCCTGAGTGTTGTACCACACAGTTGATAAGTTACTTTGGAGTTACTGCTACCTACAGTATGTGCAGTACCTTGCATTTGTCAATGTTAAACTTCAACTGTCATTTCTCAGCCCATTTACCCAATTTTCCTAGATCTCTTGTTGCAGTAGCTCACCCTGATGACTGTCGTTAATCAAGTTAACACCACTTGAACCAGTAGGGTCTCACAAAACAAATGACATAAGGCATAATTACACCCTATTCCTATATGTAATTGTGTATCGTATCACAGTCCCTTTTGTTTATTTATTTATTTTTTTTGCTAATACAGTATAATAAAGTTATAAATTTAAAAAGATGTATCAGTAGATATTTTAAAATAAATATTAATGTTAAATTATCACTTGTAACTTTTAATCAGCAGTAAATTAAAAACAAATGGCCTTGATATCACTGCATCCTAAAAACTAAATGGAGGCAAAACACCCAAAGTTTACCTTCTATATTCGTTGTCTTATTTTGTTTTGTTTAATGGCGCCTCCATAGCCAGGTGGACGGGAGCAGTAGTGCCTAGCACACGCTTCTTGATTATACATTCAGGGGTTCGAGGCCGTGACCACCAAATACGGAGAATGCGGAAGGTCAGGGAAGGACCACCGCACATCCCCAACCCAGATAAAGGGTGAGGGTTGGCGTCAGGAAGGGCATCCGGCCGTAAAAACTGCATACCAAAACAATAAAAGCATTGACATCATATATAATAATGGGAAAAGGCGAGGACCAAAAAAAAAAATTGTTTTGTTTAATAAACGACTCCATGTCAATTATTCTTAATCTCGCTTATACCCACAAGAACAAATTTTTAAATGGAACAATGACATACTCGTAACATTCGAAGAGGAAAGAATTTTTGCATTGTTACCCCCCCCCCTTCGAAACATAATGCATGAGGAATATTGTTGCATCCGAAAGAGCAGGACTAAAATATTTAACTGAAATATTTACAAACTATAGAACTATTCAAAATATTTACACTAAACTATTTACAAACACACAATATTCATTAATATACAAAAAACGTTTCAATGGAACATCAAATGTTAGATAGTGAAGCAGGTGCACGAGGTTGGTGAACGTTATGGGGGGGCAGCTGTCAATAAATAATTGCATTTGTAGTGACGTAACTGCCTCGCCCTCTTCTCCCATTGGCTCGAATAAATATCACTAGGAGGAAAACTATTTCAATGTATATAGAGATAACGTTCACCACAGAAGCTTGTATATTAAAAATATGAGACTTTTTCGGCACTCAAACAGACACTCTTTTATAAAAATAATAATGGTTGTTTGATTAAATAAGCATGAAAATGACATTTAGTCTTTTCTAAAGAATGTTTTTCAAATTCAATTCACCAACTCTCTCCCTACTTCTTAAGAAACAAAATAAAGATACAAGAGCAATTATGATATGAATACAAGTCCCATATACTCATAATCAACAAATTATGAGTATATGGGACTGAAATATTTCCAAATTTGTACATTAAAAAAATTTAAGGATATATTGTATCCTATATTGTAGCTTGTGCGCTGATTAGAGGAATGGATGGGCAAAATGGTGGATGCGCAGAAACGAAATATTCTCGGTTAACGCATAAAAGTGGTTTATAAATCAGATTAAATCTAAAGAGGCCTCTGTTCTCAGGATCGATACTAAATATAATGCAGTTTCGCTGAGAAAACGGATAAAAATAATAAGAGGTTTAGGGTAAAAATTTCTTTAATGAACTTGAGACAAGTTAAAAACATATTAAAATAAAATAAAATAATTAAATCACCAATAGCTTTCGGACATAAATTCCCTTCCTCAGTTGGGAACGGTAATACAAAAAAATAGTACAGAATATCATGTGCCCAGTCATGGTGGTCATGCAAGGCAAAGCGCTGGACACAGGTGCAGACAACAATCCGCAGTTGGAGGCTTGTGGTTGTAGCTGCAACGCTTGGGTATGCTGCGTGTGCCAAAGTTCATCATTCAGGAGGATGGTTGCTTCAGTAATGGGATGGATGCGACCTCCTTTGTTCCGATTAAAGGAATCGCCACAACACAAGATGTGGAGCGATTCCAACCAGACACGACGACGGTAGTGGGGGGATCGGCCGATGATCTCAACGTCGCGGCGTGGGTCGATGTCGTGTTGGGTAGACCAGAAGTGCTCCGCGATCGCTGTGTTCCAAACCGGCGGAACGGATTATTCTCTCGTGTTCAGAGACTAGATCTTTGAATCTCCTGCCAGATTCACCAACGTAGCAGCCAGTGCAGTGACGGCCAGAAATGCAGTACACAAACTACTCTGCAAGAGGGGGAGGGGGTTCGGTGTCTTTACCCTCGAGACGAGGGACTGCAATCTCCTGCCCAGAAGCTGTAAGCACTTTATCCCGTAAGCCTGTAAACCCTAGGGAGTTGTTGCGACAGGTTCGGGTAGTAGAGGATAAAGGCGGGGTCATCGCTACGTGCGGCCTTAGTGTTAGCCGAGTTGTCACAGGCCTGAAGGTCACACCTATCTAAGGCACTGGCAAGGTAGCCGCATTTAGCCAGATCTGCTTTTACCCTAACAATCTCAGCGTGCCTCTCGTCCGTAGAACTGGAGTGGGTCCAGGCGCTGGTTAATAGGGCACGCGCGGTACTGAGAAGTTAACTGTGAGCATTTGCTGACCTCTAGTTGGCGAATTGGCCAGCACACATCGATTTACGATGGACTGAGGTTTTTAAATGCATGCCCTCGCGCCGAACAAGGGTATCCAAAAAAGAAAGAGAATTGTCCGACTCTAGTTCAATGGTGAACTGAATGAAGGGCGACAGGGAGTTGAGGTGTTGTAAAAGTCAAACTTCTGACTCGCGGGGAATGATCACAAACACATCGTCGACATAGCGACACCAAATGGCTATAGTATCTGGCAGACCCACAAACGTGCGATCCTCCAGTTCCTCCATACCGATGTTTGCTGTGACCGAGCTGACGGGTGCACCCATGGGTGTACCGTGAATTTGACGGTAAAGGGATTCACTGTACATAACGACACCACCACCAGTCAGGCACAATCTGAGGGCAGCGCAAATGTCGTTGGCAGATAGTGAAGTTCTGCTGCCCAAAGTTTGGTCGTTGTCCAGGAGTTGTTTGGCACATGTGATGGCCAGTTGGACGGGAACTGAAGTGAAGAGTGGTACTAAGTCAAAAGAGACAATAACCTGATCCTCTGAGATGGTTAGACCGGAAACCAGGTTTAGGAACTCTCTGCTGTTAGAAATCGTGTGAAGTCTTGCCTACCAGCAGCAGATTGGCGACGAACGTCGATAACTCATACATCGAGGAACCACAACAGGAGACGATAGGTCATAAGGTCACACCTTGCTTGTGGACGGTAAACCGTAAAACTGTGGAATCCGGCACCTGGAGGCGTGTAGGCGCCATTATACGGATTCAGAGATTTTGCCAGACTTGAACCAACCATAAACCAGGCTGTTTACTTTGGCCTCCCACCGCTCCAGGATATTCAAGGGATAGTCGAGTACAGGTTCGTAGACGGATGAGTCCTGTAAAAGAGATAGGACTTTCATTTGGTAGTCCGAACGATTTAGAACGACTTTTCGACGCCCTTTGTCCACTGGTAAAATGACAATAAAATCATCACATTTCAACGCGATGAGGGCAGAGATTTGACGTTGGTTAAGATTAGAGTTAACCGGACGGACACGCTGTAGAATTGCCGCAGTTCTTAGGCGAATCGCATTTGCAGTCTCTTCAGACAATCGTGTCAACGACGCCTCAATACCCACAGCAAGTTCTGTGACTGGAGGACTGCAGGGGAGAACGGCAAACTTCATCCCTAGGGTGAGTAGATCTAACTGCTCATCAGACAAGCATTTGTCACTTAAATTCAGCACAAACTGAGAGAAGTCCACGGTAGGGGCTCTTTGCAGGTGACCGGTGTTACGGGCCTCCCGAACTAATTCGTTGAACTTACTTTGCTGACGAGAGCGATAATGGTCGGATCCCCGAACTGCTTGCGAACATAAGGTTCGCATCACCTTGGAATATACGGAGGTAGGGACCAGGCTCCTGAGTTCGGGCATGAGGACGGCTTTGATGGTGGAAGCTCTCCGTAGGTCCTGGTGAAGATAGCCAGTCCAGATATTTGAGTTCAGAAACTGAAGATCCGAGAGGCACGCTGCATACGTTCATTGAGAAACGGAACGGAACTTTGTAGAGAAAGCCCTTTGGAATGACGTGTGAGCCTTGCACCGTTGAACAAACGGTGTTGGTCAGCACAGGCTATGAAGATGAAGCTTTTCTGTAGCTTTACAACGCTGTGTGTTGGCCAAAAACAGTACGTATAGATCGAAAGAGGCTGTTCTCAGGATCCGTACTAAATAAAATGCAGTTTAATGTAGCATTATATTTAGTAAAATCAGAGATTATTACTTTTTTTTTCTGTTTACATTTCGGTCGATAAATTAAAATCTTTTTGAAAATATTCTTGATCTCCAAAAATATTTCTACACACATCACTAAGCACGAATGGCATAATGCATAAATCGTTATAACTGACGTTGCTGTCACTTAAACCTTAATTTTTACGAAAAATAAAGATATCATTTATTTTATCAATTTACAGTGACCTGTTTTGCTTCTCCTCAGTTTCTTGCCATAAAAATCGATGTAAGAAACATCTGCCTTGCTCAGGAACCACAGACATTCAGCAATGAATAATACAAAAAATAGGCGCATAGCAGTTAACGATCGCTTTATATCCTTCCATTAATGATGTGTGATTGCTACTAAGATCACAGGAAATGAAACACACAAAACAGAAAACACGGCTACAATAACTGGTAATTAGGTCATTCGTTCTCTCTAAAGAAGCTGAAAAAGTAATAGCACGCTTCTACTGAATACATACTTGAAATAAATCTTGAGAATCAAAAGTAAACACTCCTTTCCATACTTAACTTTTCACTAAACATACTCTACTGCCACCTGCATAATAATATTACAAACCTCAAAAATAATTACGTAAATTATTAATATATTTAATAATTCACGAAATAAATAAATATTAAGCTTAAACAAGCAAAGTGTGTGCATTAAGCGCAAAAGCAACTAAGGCTATGAGGCGAGATTCTGGAAGAAAAACATCCAATCTTCGCCTGAGTCTGTCTAAGTTTTTTCACATTTGTTTTTTTTTTCCAATGTGATACCAGCGAGGACACTGCAACCCAACGTTGTGTTCAATTTTATATCAATATGTAATAAGTGTAATGTGTACAAGAGCTCGTTCTGAATTATTATCAGTATTTAACATAAAAATTGTCTTTACAGTTTGAATTGGCGTTGTATATATTTCTAATTTTAAAGTTTCATTTTTGTGCTTTTGTCGTAACTCTGCTTGACAACTGAATAATAAAATGAAAATGAAAATCTGGAATTCTTAGTAAGAATCTGAAAGACTCATAACTTAGGTTCATGCTTTTTTTTTTTTCCCCTAAAGAAAATTAAACATTTGCAAAAATAAAAAATATGAAAAGAAAATAAACGTTTGAAATTATAGAAGCTATACAACGTTACCTCTTATTCTTTTAAAATCTCTCTCTCTCTCTCTCTCTCTCTGATGTACCTTTTGTGAAAATTGTTACATAAAAGGCTAAATTTATCATACAACAGTTGTTTTTTGTTTCCTTCGAAATGATTCCAAATTCCTGCTTTAATACTTCCTCTCAGATTTTTTAGGATTTCCGCTAAGATGTCCGTCGGTATAGAAATGCTTATAATAGATACCGGAACATTAAACAATACATTAGTCATTCGATGGATAAATTCATTAAAAGCAGAATGACTAACGCTAATAGCAATGAAGACGATTTAAAAGTACATTTAATAAAAACTGGAGGACTTCATATATGTATACATAATAAATAAATTTTCCATTTATACTCCGGGACGACCAAACTGTCAGAGGAGTTCACAAGATAGACAGAATACAAGAAACAGCACCGTATTCAGTAGTCACGGGCTTGAACCCCGGTCACTCAAGGCACGTGTACTTATGCACCCGCGCGCCTGACCACTAGGCTACGGCGGCCTCCTTACACTTTGCTGCCACTTTATTAGGTACACCCCTGCTGTGCACACAAATGGTTTGTCCCACAATGTTGCAAGTCACATGACCGCAGTTGTGGTTATAAATGCAGCAGAACAATCTTTCTAGTATCAGTTAAGCATACAAACTATAGCAAGAATGGGGAAAAGGAGTGATATAACGGACTTCGAACTTGGCCTGGTAGTAGGTGCAAGACGTGCTGGACAAAGCATCTCTGAAACAGCAGTTCTTCTGAACTTTTCACGCACCACAGTTTCAAGGGTGTATCGAGAATGGTGCAACGAACAGAAAATATCCTCTCAACGGCACTCCTGTGGAAGAAAATCACTTGTTGATGAGAGAGACCAGAGAAGGATGGCTAGAATTGTGCAAGCAAACAGACGGGCCACAATGTCGCACATCACGTCAGAATACAACCTTAGTGCGCAGACCAAAATGTCGCAACGGACCACTAGTCGCACTTTGTCGCGAATGGGCTACAAAGCCGACAGCCACATCGCGTACCTTTGTTATCAATGAAGAACAAGAGAGTACGCCTCCTGTAGGCACAGCAACACCAGCACTGGACTATCGAGGATTGGAAAACAGTTGCTTGGTCTGACGAGTCGAAGTTCCTGGTGCATCATGTTGATGGAAGGCTCAGAATTTGGGAAAACAACATGAATCCATGTACCCGTCATGTCTGACGACTACTGTGCAAGGTGGTGGGGGGCAGTGTTATGGTGTGGGGAATGTTTTCTTGGCACACGTTGGGTCCATTGATACCCATAGATTCACGCCTGAATGCCACATCGTACCTACCTTAACATCATTGCTGACCAAGTGCATCCGTTCATGTTGACAGTTTATCCTCAGTCAGATGATTACTTCCAGCAGGATAATGCGCCGGTGCAGAAAGCCCGAATCACTATGGAATGGTTCCAGGAACATGACAATGACTTTTCTTTGCTGCAGTGGCCCGCTCAGTCCCTGCATCTCAATCCTATTAAACATCTTTGGGATGAGCTGGAAAGGGCTGTTCGCTGCAGGCCTACACCTCCGTCGAATGTCAAGGAACAGCATGACACACTCATATCTGCATGGTACTCCATTCCTGCACAACGTTTTCAGCATCTTGTTCAATCCATGCCTAGACGAATTCAGGCTGTTTGAAGGCTAAAGGAGGCTCGACACGCTACTAGGTAAGCGTATCTAATAAAATGGCAGCATAGTGTATATACATTGCCCTACCATTAATATCCGGACACCTATCCATGGATAGGGAAACAGGTCCTATGCATGCAACACGTCATAGAATCTGTTATAAATATTCACACCGAGCTTCGAACAGACAATTGCAAAAGTGGGCATGCAAGATGACACGTTCAACAGAATTACCTCAACAGTTCAACAGACTTGATCACCTCAACTAATGCTAGACACCGATTAACATAGTGTAAGGAGCGCGAATCCTGGACTGTGGAGCATTGGAAAACGGTCCTGTATACAGACGAGTCGAGGTTTGTATTCTACCAGTCGGATGGCCGTTCCTGGGTGTGGCGAATTCCAGGGGAGCAGTTCTTCCCGAGTTGTATCCTTCCAAAATGAAGTTTGGTGTGTCATGATGTGAGGCTCCTTTCATGGTTTTCGCTTGGGCCCATTAGTCGTTATCGACAAAACCATGAATGCTGTGCAATACCAGGACAACCTGGACAATTATGCACTTCCAACATTATGGCAATACTTCGGGGAAGGCCCATACCTGTATCAGCAAGACAATGCGCCATGTCATACTGCTCGGGGCTTAACAGGGGTTTGAGGACATGGGTGTGGAAAAAGTTGGATTGGCCAGCCTCGAGTCTGATCTGGACCCTATCGATCGAGCAGCTTTGGGATGTATTGGATAGTTCGGGTACGTGCACGTCGAGATCGCCCAAAGAACAAGGCCGAACTGGTGGCTGCGTTAAAGGCTGAGTGGAGGAACATATCACCTGACATTTATAGAAAAAGCTGGTTGAGAGTATGCGCGAAGATTGAAGGCCGTTATAAAAGCAAAAGTTTCAGCACAAAACATTAAATGACACAATAAAAGCTCTTTTTTTTCTAAAAGGCAAAGTGAGTTTCAATGTTTTTCCACCAGGAAACTCGGGTTTTTCGTCCCACGAAACATGAAAACCGACTTTAAGATACAAACAATTTACAAACACATTAAACTGACGCCTTAGTTACTTCAGCTCAAATTATAAACAACTCAAAAATAATTATTGAAATGCGATAAGTCCTTGATAAGTGTACTTGATATGTTTATGTGTATGTCTGTACTGGTCAGTCCTCTATGACAATATAGTGGTTTCACCACTTGTCACTCTTTTGAAGAGGCCTGGGTTTGAATTCCGTCAACGATTGGAGGAATTTTTAAAGTCCTCTTCAATTGAGGCTGTAGTTAGCCAATCTCAGGCAGAGACCCTATGATCGACAAGTCACGGGGTTTTCCATCAGTTATTCCGAGTTTTCCCGTCAATACTACTTACAAATCAGCCGTGAACGCACACTTCTACAGACAAAATACCCACATACAAATTTGGGTAACTCCAGCGGACCGTTAAAATAATAATAATTATTATTATTATTATTATCTCTACTGGTTGCTATTATATAATACAGTGAGAAGGAAGCATGGATCTAAGAAAAAACTGCATGGAAATATCTTAGCTAATCCTTAATCAGATAAATCTTTCATCGTACATTTGATGTTTGTTGTTTCGCACGTTTGAAAACATTTGACCTTCAGCGTCTTCTTAATTAAATGGAAGCTTGGATAAGCAAGTATAACGCAAACGTAATATGAAACATGATAATGTAACCCTCAAGTAAATGTATTCAATAACATCCGCTTAAAGATAGAGAAAAATCTGTTTACTTAAATCTCATCATATGAAGTACTGTTTGTAGAAGAGATTCCAACGATAAAATTCATTCTAGACATTAATTTAAAGGACAACATTAAAAAATTTTCCTTGCATTTATTTTCTGTTTACTGGAATTATCTCAATGCAGTGTTGTCATCTATCCCTTTTACCGGAAAGAATCATTTAAATATGGTCCGGGCAACTCAGATTGCTCAATGGATCACTTCTGAAAACAGAAATTTTAATAAAATTTGTTTCTCTTTCTGTGTTCACTAAATTTATTATTGCCTCCTACCTTAAAAGTGATCGTGTCATTGGAATCGAAAGTTGTATTTCCGATTTTATTTAATCTTCATACTAGATTTATAACACAAATCCAAAACGTAGCAGTTATCTTTACAAACATCATATCTGCGCAATGATGCAATATGATGGCTTCTTTATCATTCTTTCGGAAAGGTCTGAGTTCCATTCCTGTTGGAAGCTGGAGAAATTCCTCAAGGCATTTTCAATCAGTGATGTACTTAGCTGATCTCAGATGTGGGTCTATCCACCTTGAGTTATTCCGGGGTATTCAGTTCTCACAATATGTGAATCTGCCCCTGAACACACACTTGTTCAGACGTAATGCATGATGAAGTTCATGATCCATTGAGCAATCTGAGTTGCTCGGACCATATTTAAATGATTCTTTCCGGTAAAAGGGATAGATGACAACACTGCGTTGAGATAATTCCAGTAAACAGAAATGATGCAAGATGATTAGTTCAGTAGCATATAATCACTATATCATGTACTGTGTTCTAAAATAATTGCTTACACGCGCCTGATTTCAAAATATAATATAAATTTTCTGATATGTATTAAGACACTAAAAAGAATGTTTGTTAGGAAAACGAAAATTTTACTTTCGACTTTTTTAGATTCGTTAGCATATATGCATAAAGCGCCTTTTGTATGCACCACGACTATTCGTCTGTCTGTGTCCGTCCGTCCGCATGTAGTAACTCGACTCCAGTTGAATAGATTTTCATAAAATTTTATATTTAGCTCTTTTAGAAAGATTAGTAATTCAGTAATTCAAAATTTCTTTAAAATCAGACCAATAGAAATCAAGCAGTTATTATTTATTTCTTTATACATTATCAGATTGGTTGTTCATATCATATTGGCTGATCATATCAGATAGGCTATCCGTATCTGAAGCACTGCATATTATGTTCGTTGCTGTGCAATGATTGGAGGAATGAATGTGCAACATGATGGTTGAGCAGAAACGAAATGCTCTTTGATCGCGGATAAAAATCGTTGCTTTTTGTGTTTATATATATATATATATATATTTGCGCCTGAAATATTGTACAGCGCACATATGATATTATTTATGACATTACATTATCTTTTTTGGCTTAAATGACATAAATCATCCTCTGTGGGTAATCGAAATCATCCCCTTCCTCTCGTAAGACTACTGCTAGTTTCCCTTGTGAACGAGGACATCTTATTCTGCTTATAAATTAGCATTCCAAAATAAACCAACGTGGTCCCTCTCCAAATAATTGCGATAACTCAGGTAAGGTATATTCCTTCAGAATGTTACCATAGACAAAACAAAAGAAAAACATTTTAAGTTATGGGTTACCGAGCAGCTCATTCATGTAAACAAGAATTTCTGTGTTGGTATTGATTTCTTGTTTGTATCCATCCGACAATGACTATTATACTTCTAAAAATAGTCAGGAATAGTTACAGTATAGTACTATAATACTTAAGTGGGCAACATCAGTGTAAAAATTATCATTTTGGGGTTACCTGATAATTACCTCATCTACTTGCGTATTCTCTGGTCAGTTTGACTGTGTTGCTGGAATAAAAACCCGAGTTTCCTGGCTTGCTATTATTGCCTGAGACCAAACAACTCAGCCACAGAGTTAAAAAAAAATAATAAAGCCCATAAAAGTTCCTCGCCTCGTTGACAGAATTCGAACTGAGCCGGGCCTTTTCCACCCAGAGAGAAGAGGACAGTGATTATGACCACTGTGCTACCGCGAAGATATCAGTATAGAAAACTTCGAATTTTCTAATATAAATTTCATTTACAAATTAAATTAACTATAATGGATATTTACAAAAGAGAAGAAAAAACAGATAATTGCAAAAAACATGGGGAAGTGGAATTTTTAAATTCTATACTCGTATATGCGCTCTCTAGACCGACAAAACCTGCAAACATAGCATGAAAAATGAGGGTCAGGCCCAGTATTCCCAAAAAATATGCCAGATTCAAAAAGAGGGGACACGTCCGTAAAATCCGGATGCACCAGAGCTCCATTTATCGTATGTTTTACGAGTACACTTTGATCTAAATTTTGGAATTAATTGCCAAGAACGTGGAGCACTTTCCTCTTAAAGAGCATCATAAAATAACAAATATTAAAAATGCGTAATTGCAGTAGGAAACAGTACAGGCTGAAAAACAAAATAAACAGATTTCTGACAACTGAAAACTGGCTCTCATAGCACCACGAAAATAACGAAAGAATCTTTCATAAATATGCATTAAAATAATTCTGTACTACATTAAAAAAAAAAAAAAGGAAACCGGCTATTGTATGCAATAAAGATACCGGCGAAATCAGTGCATTCGTAATAAAAGTCAATTGATGTCATACGTAGAATCAAGCGACCAATCAGAACGGGAAGTTGCTTTGCTGTCTCTCTCCCAAATGAAGTGGTACGCACTTCATTTGGGAGAGAGAATTTCACTTTGCGCAGATATTCAAGCATCTTTCTGCTACATGCATCTCTAATTTTTTTTATCATAATAAAAAATTGTGTACCTTTTGTGTTTTTTTTTTTGCTATTATGCACTGCGTGCCTGGAAAATTTACTCTTGTAGCCGGGATCATTCAGATAGTTTTAATTATCCTATATGCCTTCTGTGTGGATTATGGTGAGGATGCCAATGCAAAGGATTCGAAGAACAACCTCTCCCCCCAAAATGGGGGAAACGATCCTGAAAAAAACTCTCTTGGAAAATACTACGCAAGTAAGTTCAAATGTCTATAAGCATGTTTGTTTGTGTAAAGAAAAGGAGATATGTACTGTAAAATATTTATATATCCTAGTCAACATTTTAAGATTCTGAAGGTACCTATAACACCTACTTCAAGTTTAGCATAATTACAGTATAAAAATGATTTAATGCAAGAAAAAAATGCGATTATTCTTCATAGCTAGAACATCCATTAACTTATTATTCGAAACTGTAGGAGTGTTCCATCGCAGTCCTTATCGATGCTCATTTTGAAATTTTAAACTAAGTACGAATTCCCTAAAAATAAAATCAAGTCTTTTGTACTGTACTGCGTGAACTGGAGCAAATTGATAATTTGGGAAAAATTAGAACTATGGATAAAGGGATGGTTAAGTAATAGGAGACAATAAGTGGTTACAAATGGCCATGATTCTTGATTAATGTTTTGAGTAGAGTACCACGCAGGTTGGTGTAAGGCTTCTTGCTGTTTTTAATATTATAAATGATATTGATGAAGGTATTTCAAGATTGATGTCTAAGCTTTCTGATGATATAATGGTGGGCGTGATGGTTAAGACAGCAATCAGGGTATGCTATATAAAGCGACCTTAGATAAACTAGGCAGATAGGCTGAAAAATGGAAATTGTAGTTTAAGATTGATAAATGCATTTAGGTAGTAGTAAATCTTGAAATAACATACCATTTGGGAAGCACCAAACTCAATGTAAGTAATAAGGAAAATGGACTATAGGTAACTTTTCAGTCCCTTGTGAAGTCTTCAGAAGAATGTGAACAAGCTCTTAGAACAGCTCATGGGGTTCTGTCAATGATACACAGGGGTATCGCCAACAGGGACAAAGAAGTGATTATCCCTTTTTATAAGGCAATGGTTAAGCCAATTTGGCTTAATTGCGTGTATTCTATGATTTGTTTCCCAGGGACTCCATGCAACCCTCTCCTGAGACAAACTAATTCAACCACGTTGTAAAAAATCCCATAAAATCCTTCGCGTCATCGATGGGATTCGAAGTGGCTCATTTTAAGCAGGTGTGAGGACGAAGGTGATCATATCCACTGTGCTACTGCTAAAACCTCCTTATAAGAAGAAATAGATCCGTTGGAAAGAATGCAACGAAAAGCAAGGTTAGCAAAGGCAACAAAAAAAAATGTACTCTTACCACGAAAGAGGGAGATAGCCTGGATTGGAATCCTGTCAATCTTGGAATAACATAACATTTGGAAAATAGGTAATAAGGAAAAAGCCCTATAGGTAACTGTTCGGTCCGATGTGAAGTCCTCAGAAGAGGATTTTCATTTGCTTTTTCACAACGTGGCTGAGTTATTGGGTATCAGGCAATGATTGTGTTTTTTCTTTTTTTTCGGCAACTCGGTTTTTTTTTTTTTTCTTTTGCTTCTGGAAACTAGACGTTTGCGAAGAGACCTGATCGAAAAGTTTAATTGGGTAAACTATATGGTGATAATACTTTTACTTTCTCAGATCACACACACACAAGGAGGGGGGCATCATTTTAAATTGAAAAAGAATGGTTGCAGGATGGATGTGATCGTTTGAACAAACTTCCATCTAGTGTTCTAGACGAGGGAAATTTGAATAAATTTAAGGAAGAATTAGACATATTAGTTTTTTTATATTAGTTTATATTAGTATTTTTTGGCTGATGCTGTGAAGGTTTGCTTTCTTGCATTATTTGCCACTCCTAGTACAGCACTCATACTATTGACTAAGGCCTTGAACACTTCGCTGAGATTCCCACGTAGATACCTGTTGCAGAAACGATCGTGTTAAGTGTGTGTATTATGCGTCAAAGACACGATACGACTCGACTCAACATCAGTTTATTTATGCCTGTAATTGCGTTTTGCTGGACAAATAGAATAGACTTTCAGAACAGCGCATCTTCGGAGATTCAATGTGCCGTTATTTCGATTTTTCCTTTATCTAGAAAAGTTTTATTTTTAATATATTTAATGCATAAATAATGAGGCTAAATAAGAACAGAGAGATTAATAATGTAGTTTTATTAACTGCACATAAAAAACATAAACGTGTTGATGTTCCGATGCTATATTCTGTCATTAATACACTCCTGCTTACACCCCGTTCTATTTTCTTTATTATATCAAGTTTAGTCTGAGCGGCACAGTGGTATCGTCACCATCCTCCCCACACCGGGTGGAAAACGCTCAGGTTCGAATACTGTCGATGACGCGAGGAACTTTATTGGGCTTTTTTCACTCCGTGGCTGAGTTAGTCGGTCTCAGGTATAGACAGTGGGGTTTTTTACCCGGAAAAACTGGGGTTTTTTGTCCAGTAAAATAGGCAGATTGACCAGAGAACACAAGCAATTTACAGACACAATACACATTCTCTGTATGAATTAACTTTTCGGGCGACCCTAATGTGATATAATCCAAAGTTTGGATTATATAAAGTTTGTCACTAAGCTTTAATGTTCTTCTTCTTCTTCTTCTTCTCTGTATAAGGTTTATTAACTTTAGGAGCCATAGTGAGGGGTTTTTAATTTAAAATAAATGTAAAACAGCTTTATAATCCGTGATATCAGTTCACTTTTAAAAAATGGCGAACATGAACAAATACAGTAATCACGTGACTTGCCGTTTTCTTTGCAAGCCATCTGCACTGTGTGTAAACATCCAATTTCAATCTGCCGTTATTTGGACAGTCTACTGTACCTGAGTTCCCTGGAGTAAAGTCATGCAACCCTTGGCCGAGACCAAGTAACTGTCACCTTGTGAAAAAAAGTCCTTCGAATCGCGTTAACGTCGGGATTCGAACTTTGCCTGAAAGTAAGCGACTGCTTGGTGACCTCATTGAAACGTATAAGGCTTTAAAAAGGTTAACTAAATGTTAATACGTCTTGGCTGGCTCCGTATAAGCTTTGCTGTCTTTGCGTCATGTTAGCAATAACAATTTTGCCACTCACTGACCAACAAATATCTATATACCTTAATTGTACAGTTTCTTTCATTTTACTCCTCAACCATCATACTGAGTTTTCTCTACGTTCCAACATATATTTTCTCAATATTCCAACATAAGGCCTCAGAGTCCAAATGCTGTAAAAAAATTAATAATGACCGGATAATAGTCACAAATAATTTAATGCAGCATCGTGATCACCAAATCCCTGGTACATCATGTAAACAATTATCGAACCTACTTAATTACTTATCTTTCTCACCTTCGATAAGATAAAAGCATTTCCTCTATTTTACTTGAACAATCTCGCAACGTTAATTTTCATCTCTTCTAGTGTTCCAGGATGTTAATGTTATGATTTTTGTGGGCTTCGGATTCCTGATGACCTTTCTGAAGAAGTATGGCTACAGTGCTGCAGGACTGAACATGCTGCTGGCAGCGATCGCTATTCAATGGGCCATTATTATGCAGAATGTCTGGCACGTAGAAAATGGCAAGATTCGCATCAGCATTACAGAGTAAGAACTGGTCTAACGTTGCTTGTGAAATTCTTTTTTTTTTTTTTTTAATATTGGGATAGACTTTAATTAATTCTTTTATCTGGCCCTTGTCTTCCAGAATCATTTCGGGTGATTTCGCTTCTGCAGCTGTACTTATATCATACGGAGCTCTTCTAGGGAAAACAAGTCCCCTACAGCTATTGGTAATGACTATTATAGAGATTTTGGTGTTCTCCTGCAACGAACATCTTGGTGTGGAAATATTTAAAGTGAGTACTACCATTTGCTTTTTATAATTTACTATCGTGCGATTTTGTAGTTAAGATTATGAGGTATGATTAAATTCCAATTATCATTTAATGCCCTTTCCTTTATATTTGTAACTCTTTTTTTTTTTTTTTTCTTAAACAGTGCCTTCAGAATACACCGAAACATCTTAAACTCCAATTATTTAAAAAGCAGTTTTATTTCTCAACTTGGGTTGGTGAGGACAGTCAAATCCAAACCTTTTCACAAACTGCAAAAGTGTAGTGTTATCCACAAGAGTCTGCTTCAAGACATTGCATATAACACTATATATACACGTGAAGAAATCTTCATATGATTGGCTCTTAGGGTGGGGTAGGACAGCCTCCATTGTACTCATACAGAACAACGAGGTATTGATTTCACTTGCTGATATTTTGATGCTAACTATATGACACGAATTCTGTTTCGGATTTTGCTGTAGTTAAGCGAACTAGGTGCTGTTTGTACGACTTATCTGTTTGTTGAGACAAATAATTCTTGTAGGCAGAGCCATAGATAAAGAAGATTTTAAAGAGTTAAACTGAAATTCGTTGAAAATTTTATTTTATTGGGAAAATACAAGAGAGACGATCCCTCCCTTCATAATCTAACCAGAGTTACCACTTTGAAAAATAACCGAAAAAAATCGTCTCTGACGGGACTGGAGCTATTGATTATTATTAATATTTTTATTTATAGTCTTATTAGTAGAACCAGTAACTAATAATGATCATTAGTTATTGGTCCTGATAATTTTTACTTGAAAGATGTCATAATCGAGTCATTAAAAATTAGAAGTTAACTGCAGAAAGTAAAACGTAGGATAAATATTGTCCTAAATACTGTGACAAATATTACTTATGGCCTACAGTTATCTACTTATGAACTTCCTCAGACACATTTAAATATTCCACATGTTTACTATCTTTTAGACTGCAGACGTTGGGGGTTCCATATTTGTGCACACTTTTGGGGCTTATTTTGGGCTGGCAGTATCATACGCTCTCTACCGAGAAGAGTTTGTTGGAAACAAAAAAGAAGAGGCTGTTTATCATTCTGATTTGTTTGCAATGATTGGTGAGTTGCAATGTTTAAAATGTTTGAAAGTACCTTTTATATTGTTCCATTTATAACGCACATAATAAATATTGTTATTCAGATTATAGCTATATTGTATACTGTATGTCGATATTGTATCTAACCATAGAGGCAGTAAATATACAGGAGAGACTGCGACGTCCCACAGTGCACAGCAATTGCTACCTTAGCATAGAGATAGTTGTGTTTTTGTCCTATCATTTATATATGGGAAAATTTACATTTTCCCATATGTAAATGATAAGACAATTTTCATCCTCACTCATTTCACCCTGTGGCTCGTAACCATCTGACTTCCAAGCACCAAGAGAAATGGATTTGGAACGATGCTCCATGTCCAGCGCAGTTACTTAATCTGAGTCAATTGGATTTCTTTTTTAGGAGAAAAAATCTTTTGAACACAAGGAAGACTTTTTCACCACAATACGGATGCCAATTATTCAATTTGGAACTTTCCTGAGTTTTTTTAAGGTGTGCGACCAATGTCTGTCTCTGCAGGTTGTGTTGTGGTGCCATGTTCGAGCAGCTTCTGTGATTGATGAACATGGTAAAGAGAACTAATTATAGTCTCCCTTCTCTGTTGTGTTTCACAGCATACCAGCAAGTATTAAAAGCCTTTTCGCCTATCACTTTTCAAACACATTTGTTAACTGGGAAAAGAATGATTTCTGAACACGTGTTTATTACAACTTTTTAACTTTTTTTGGTACGTAGAGTTATCTCTATGATTGTGCCAGTGTAATTTAGAAAAAGCCAGTAAATCAAAGGACAATATATAGTGGGGATTAGGTCCTCGGGCGAGGATTTCACTGTTTTATCTCTGAGAAACTCGAACAATCAGGTCAGCAATTCATGTCAATTTGCCTGAGAAACTCAGGCAAACTGACCTGATTGCTGATACCACCATCTGTGGTTATGACTCCACAGACGATTTTGTCTGCAATAAGATGGATAGGGTCTTCTGTAGGATAATGTCAAACTGTCGTATACTGCTTTAGATTAGAGATAATTTTCCTGGAATAAAAATCCAAAAATACTTATGAAAGTTCCGCACAGATATTGAACTTTCATTTCACTGTTATGCATTCAGATTACTTTTAACTTGAAGAAAATCTTAAACCCAGTTGAATAAAAAGTATTTCCTTATTAATTGATCTCTATCGTGTATTATTAAGTGTTTACTGCTAAGCTGCCCAGGAAACTAAAACTTTTTTTGTAATTTTTATTTTCTAAGGAACAATTTTTCTTTGGATGTTCTGGCCAAGTTTCAATTCTGCTTTAGTGGAAGGTGATGGTCGCCACAGAGCTGTCTTAAATACATATCTTTCCTTGATGGCTTGTTGCGTCGTCACGTTTGCTGTATCTTCTCTTGTTGATGGAGAACGGCGTCTGAATATGGTAACGTACAATTTGTAAAACTTTAATACAGTAGATATTAGGCCTAACATAAAAGAAATTGTTATGCTTAGTATATTTTAATATGGCTTTTTTGCTTCTCCTACCCTTTTGTAATCTAATCGTAGTAAATTGATATTATCGCTCTCAGGTACACATTCAAAATGCTACTCTAGCAGGTGGGGTTGCCGTTGGAACATCAGCCAACTTCATGGTGAATCCATATGGTGCAATGATAATTGGAAGTGTCGCTGGATGTTTATCAACAGCTGGCTATAGGTTTCTGACAGTATGTATTAATTTAATAATAATTTTAATAAAAGAATTTATTAAATTTACTTTAATTAATTAAATTTATAATAAAATAAAAAATAAAAAAATATTAAAAGTAATAAACACTAATAAAATAATAATAATATAAAAATAATAAATTAAATTAATAAATAGCTTTAATAAATTTATTAATAATTTTATACATTTAAAATATTTAACAAATTTTATTTCTGTACAGAGCTGCTAGAATGGTGCGTGTTAAGCACCAAAGAAACTAAGGCTAGAGACGTCAGTATATTGTGTTTGTAATTGCTCGTATTCTTCGGCCAGTTTTCTATTTCTTGGATCAAAGACCAGAGTTTCAAGGAATATACCATGCAACCCTCGTCTGAGACCGATTAACTCAGCGACGTTACTATAAAAAGCGATATAAATTCTTGTCATTGATGGAATGCTCAGGCATTGCCTCTCGATCAGCCAAGCCTAGATTCTAAAACCTTTCTGTATAAACTATTTCCAAATAAAGGACGAACTCCTTGTTCTCTGCTATCAAAGATCATCTACAATCTATGAAAAATAGCCTTTTACCTACGTTTCCGTTAAATTTTTTTTAAGTTTACCACAATACACAGATGACATTTCATGGGTGGAGAATTCACATTAGGACCTTCACTAAGGTGACGAATCAAGTAATGAGCGATTGGGACGACCCCAAAGCCTAAGTAAATGGAAACAAATACTGTTTATGATATTAATTCAATAATGTATTATTATCGTTATATCAGTCCGCCATATAAAAGCTGCCTGGATCCCACTCATCTCCACTACTATTCCAATACCATCCAACTAGATTAGATATTAAATGTTACTTAAAGCAGGGGCGTAGCTACAATACCGCACATGGGTTCAACCGCGCCAGGGCCAGCCACCCCATACCTCAGAAGATCTTTTTCACGAATGATATGCAAGTACTTCTGCTTTTAGGGTCCCTTCTTCGAGCTTGCGCCTGCCCCTGTGAACTTTGCTAAGTCATTAGTTTAAACATAATTTAAACCAGAACTCGAATTTTTCATTACTCAAAATGTGCAAAATTCCAGTTGCTTCTGAAATCGTCTTATCTGCGTTTGCTGTCGCTTGTAGTTCCTCCATGCACTTTTTTAAGGATTCAAAATTTTCATAAACGCTGTTAACGGTGCGTATATTGAAGTTCCATCTTGTAGGGGAAGGTCGGGCAACACGGCTGTACATATGCTTTCTGAGAACAGAGAGACGCTGTGGTGATCTCGAGAAAAATGTTGGCATCGACATGAGGTTCGAAAAGAATATTCTTGAATCTCGAGTACTACTTGCTGCATTTCTCACCATCAGATTCAGTTGATGTGCATAGCAGTGAATAAAATGTGAATTTTTGTACACTTCTTTTATTTTATCTTGAACTCCCCCTTTCTTGGCTTTTATCACACTTGCGCCATCAAATGTCTGAGCAACCAGTTTTTGAGTATTTCCTTCGAGGATTATGCCTAACTGATCTAGAATGCACTTCGATGTTCCGTCTGCCGTTTGGTTTTCCGGAGTGAAAAAACCCCAGAAACGCTCAAAAATGTCTCCATTCAGTTCATACCTCAGAACAATTACTATTTTTATACGTTCTGAAACATCTGTTGTGTCATCAGCCGTGACAGCTACGAGTGAAGCTTTTTTAATTTCTCTTTTTATTTCATCCCGACATATTTGCAGCAAACAGTCAAGAATATCATTCTGAATAGTTTTTGAAATGCCTTTAAATGCTACATTTCTTTCTAAATGGTTCTTTAAATTGGAATATAATGTACAGGCGAAATTTATTAATCCTCTGAATACTCCTGGATTTTTAGAATCGTCTTTTTCATCGTGTCCAATTAAAGGAATTTCAAACTGTCCACAAAATTTAATGCAGTCTATTATTTTAGATAATACCTCACGATTCTTGGTAACTTTTCTGTAATGTTTGCAAGTATTGGTCCTTGAGGTTGTCACAGACATTCTCTCAGATATGCCAGACAAGCTGTACTTGCTACCTGGGAGTCTAAAACGCTGATGGAACTGATATTCGGGTGACACTCAAGTCACGTGGACCCAATTTCGGAGAAGTCCGGACGGTCTGTGACAGCCAAATCCTCTGCTTGCACCTTCACGATGGTGGGACTGTTAGTAATCCTGGGTATAACCTCCATGCACAAGCACATGGTGGGTGACCACCCAGGTGTGAACCAACGTAAGCAGGGGTCGAGGTGTGGCGCCCACACCACATGGAGGAACGCCGCCCCTCTATGTTACCAGGCAGTACTAGGTGGTAGATGACTCTCATCAACCGGTGAACTACCACCACTTTGCTTATTGGAGGCTTGAAGTGGTGGAACACATGTTTAGTCTCTAGAGCTAAGTTCCGGTCAACCCTTCCCTATCTCTTCCATCATGCAGTATGATTGATGACTTTTGAGGTTATGATGAACGTCGTAGCGAGATCCAATATTCCTTACATTTCGAGGGTACAGCTCTAAAACGGTTTTCGCAGGCCGGCCGCTAGTTAGTACACCGGACCGAACCTATTGGTAACTCTCTAGGAGGCTTCCGGATCAGCTAGTGTATAATCTTGCTACCTCTACTCTGCCAGATAGTGACTGGAGGGAGTCCGAGTAGTGTGTATGCGGGGAGCATTGTCGAGGCCACGTTATGTCAAGGATCTGGGTATATTCTTACCACATGTACGCCATATCCAAAAATTTCATTACTTCATACAGCATGTCCCACCCACTTTTTCTTACTATTGAATACACCATGAATTGTCAAACTAATAGAACAAGCTTATCTGCGAAAAGATCTAAACCTCCCAAGGACTTCCTAATTCATTTCACAAATATACGTGGTCTCAATTCTAATCTCAACGATGTCCATTTCCACTTGCAGTCTGCCAAACCACATGTACTTTTTCTGACAGAATCTCAGTTATCGGTTGATTTAACTACTGCCCATCTCAGATGCCCAAATTATTCGCTGTATGATTCCTTTCGCCTCAAAGGTGGTACTTGTGCATATGTCCGTTCTGATATTCCCTGTCAGAGACTTGGCAATTTGGAATCTCCTCTCTTCGATCATCTCTGGCTTAAAATCTCTCTACCTCATTGTGTCAAATTTATCTGTTGTCTCTACCGTTCTCCCAACTCCACTAATCGCTTGGAGCTCTTTGACTTCCTCTCGTTGCAACTTGACTTTCTCCAGTCCAACTTTCCTAACAGTGAGGTAATTTTCCTTGGTGATTTTAATGTTCACAACTCCAGCTGGCTTCCGTTCTCTAGTCACACCGACCCAGCAGGTCGAGATGCTGAGGCTTTTGCAATTACTAATGATTGTTCATTTACTTACACACACATTAATAAAGTAAATGCACAGATTAATAAGTAAATGCACAGATTGTTCATTTACTTACAAGAATACCGGACAATCCTAATCATACAGCCAATATCGCTTGATCTTTTTCTCACAAACAACCCTTCTAAGTACACGGTCGAAGTGAGAGGTCCTTTAGGCACTTCAGATCACAACTTGGTGATTGTCTCTTCTCCAATGGAACCTTTATCTCATGGTTATTCCCAACCTCGTGTTGTTTGGCATTACAAGAATGCAAAATGGGATGACCTGCGAGACCTCTTTTCTTCTTTTCCTTGGTCGGATTACTGTTTCAAAACTTCTGATGTCAACGTTTGCTCAGATCGTGTCAGTGAAATTATTCTTGCAGGAATGGAATCCTTTATCCCACACTCCACTTTAAAATCTCGTCCTTTATCTAAACCTTGGTTTTCCAATAAATGTACTAAGGCTGTTCAAGAGAAGAATGTTGCATATCGTAATTGGCTTGTTTCTAATTCTTCAGTTTCATTTTCTGCCTACACCAAAGCTCGCAACAATTGTAAAGCAGTTATTAATCAGTCCAAACTAGAGTTTGAACAGGCTAAGAGTAGAAAACTTGCTTCTTGCCCTAATGGTAGCCGAGCATTCTGGTCTCTTGCCAAAGCTCTTGGCCGCAACTTTTGCCCATCTCTGCTTCCACCTCTGTCCAAACCAGATGGTTCTGTTGTCACTTCAGCCAAGGATAAAGCTGACCTGCTAGCATCCCATTTTTCTTCCAGCTCATGTATTAATGAACTTTGTAAAACACCTCCCACCATTCCCAACACGGTCCATTCAATGCCTCCTGTGGTCTTCCGTCAAAAGGATATCAGAAGGACTTTGATGAATCTTGATGCTAAGAAAGCTCCAGGTCCTGATGGTATTTCTCCACTTGTTCTCAAAATCTGTGCTCCTGAACTTACTCCTATTCTTTGCCGCCTTTTTTCACTTTCTTATTCCAAAGGTGTTTTTCCTTCTGCTTGGAAATTTGCTCATATCCAGCCAGTTCCTAAAAAGGGTGACAAATCCCTCCCATCCAATTATCGTCCCATTGCAATTACTTCTACTTTTTCTAAAGTAATGAAGAAATCAATTAACCGCCAACTCTTAAACTACCTAGAAACCTTCCGTCTGATCAACGATTACCAGTATGGATTCCGTCAGTGTCGATCCACTGGTAATATCCTGGCTTATGTTACCCATTTATGGACTACTTCAATGGAAAGGTTCGGTGAAACACAAGTAGTTGCTCTTGACATCTCAAAGGCTTTTGATCGTGTTTGGCATAAAGGTCTTCTAAACAAGCTTCCATCTTATGGTTTGCCAACTGTTTTTAGTAATTGGGTATCCAGTTTTCTCTCTGATCGCTCACTGAGGGTGATGGTAGATGGCTCTCTGTCTTCTAACTTCTCCACTAATGCCGGTGTCCCCCAAGGTTCAGTTCTTTCCCCCACTCTTTTCCTCTTGTATATCAATGACCTTCTTCCATTGACTGGAAATCCTATCCATAGTTTTGCCGATGATAGCACATTGCATTCAACTTTCCATTTTGAGAAACCTTGTCCTGCTCAATCAGCTTCAACTTCTCGAAAATCTGCTGCCAATTCCTTAAATGCCGATCTTCAGGTAATTCTCCAGTGGGGCAAAGACAACTTAGTTGATTTCAACCCTTCTAAAACTCAGTCTTGTCTTATATCTCGCAAAAAGGATTCTTCTGCTTTTATGCTTATCTTTAGTGACACTCCGATTTCTAGGCAAAAGGATATATCTCTTTTGGGGATTACCCTGACTTCTAATCTCTCTTGGCACAAGCACATTACAAATATTGCTTCTTCTGCATCTAAAAAACTTGGTTTTCTCTTTCGCTCTCGGCGTTACTTTTCTTCCAAACAGCTGCTCACTCTGTATAAATCGCAAATCCGCCCTGCCATGGAATATTGTTCCCACATTTGGGGTGGTGCCCCCAAAACCTCTCTCAGGCTTCTTGATTCCATTCAGAAGAGGGCAGTTAGGTTAATTAATGACTCATCTCTAACAGAGTCTCTCCACTCGCTTTCTCATAGACGCACTGTTTCTGCTGCATGCCTCTTTTACAGATACTTCCATGGGCACTGTTCTTCTGAATTGGCTTCTATAATTCCCGCTCTCTCTTTCAAAACAGTCCGAACACGTGCCGCCACCAGCCAACATCCATTTACTGTCCAACTTCAAACCCACAGAACCAACTTTTCATCTTCCTCATTTATTCATTCAACTGCCGTTTTCTGGAACAACCTTCCTTCATACGTATTTACTGAAAATTACAATCTACAGAAGTTCAAGTCCAATGTCAACAAATATCTTCTTTCGTCTTCTCAACCTCCAACCCAAGCACGGTACTAAGTACTATAGGTTCTAATACCTCTCGTGTTTGGGGTTCACATAAAAAAAAAAAAAAAAAAAAGATCGAAAGTCTGTAGGCCTCACTAAGCTGTTCTTTAATATTTGCGCTTCCTAAAAGCTATAGTGAAATCACATTATCAATATGTTTCTTCGAACTCTCATGTTTTACAGTTTTTTCTTTCATTCTGTTAAGTTTGTAAAATCACTTTTTGTCCACGTTAAATCACCTCCGAACAGTAAACATGGAAAACAAAACAATAAATTTTTAACTTCACAACCACAAAGCCAACTTTTCCTTTGGTACCATTCAGTTTTAAAACTAAAATATATTTCTTATTATTACTTATTCCCCGCTGAGAAATTTGAATCTTTGGTGTGGAGCGGCCTTCTTTTTTAATCGCATTTTTTTCTTGAAGAGATAATTGTGAAATACTAAGTTGCTGAAGTTTATTCACTGTCACGCGATTTACTTCATGGGGAAGCATGGAAGCCATAATTGAATCAAATTTCACAAAACCGTGTGTCGCAGAAATAATGTTTTACTTACACATCACCTCATAATATAACTTCAACTTACCAAGTTCAAGCTCAATTCGCAATTAAGCTATAATCACATAATTACACTATTGAATGTTGAGTATTGACTTAACACTGATATTATTTAGTTACTTAATAGGAATTCGGGCGAATAACAAAAAGACACCGACATTGTGGCTACACAACCATCATGGTCAACGATGAAATCTGCACTGTGCGCTTTACAGTGACTTTGATTTGATTACTGGATAAAAATATTCATTGCATTGCATTGTTCTTCAACAAATTTCATATAACTCCGTTCACTGTACTTCTAGATTTAAATAGCTGGGGGTGCTGCAGTGCCTATGGACGAGTCGCCCCTGATTAAAGATATTTTACTGTAAAGACAAATTTGTTTTACGGTCTATTAACCGTATATGGCGGAAAAACCGTAAGCGTAATTGTACGCAGAATTAAACTTTCAAGTCCTGTTATCTTTTTTATATAATTATAAACAGTACTTATTAATTTTAGTCTGTTTTTTTTTTTTTTGACACGCGAAAATTTTTATACTTTTGTTTCAGCTATTTCTTGGCACACCGCGCTGAAAAGATTCGTCATCTTTAATATATGCCATTAATATATTCAAGCAAGTTTTATTGTATATTACTTTATTTTCTATTTAAGAATTTTTATTTTGCTTCTAAAATTTTCTGCTCATTTATTATTTTTTTGTATTATAAATAATTTTTGTCCAAATATGTAATTAAACTATAGCCCCCTTTAAATGGGTCCCATCTGCAAATTCTAAAATCACCATTCCGTGCATTCTTAATGAGTTACAAAATCACCAAATTTGACAGAAAACGAAACTGAGAAATGAGTCCAAGAATTATTTCTTCAGACCCACAATAGCTCATTGACGAAATCAAGTGAGCTCTGCATATTACATTGCTACCAAATATCTATATCAATAAAGTAAATCTTATTCAGTAGTTGTTGGATAAGGCAGCAATTTTTGACAGCAGTTCTGGAAAATTACCTTTCCTGAACAAAATTGGAAAAATTCCTTATAAGTCTTTTACAAAATCGAACTTAGAACAGAAATTTAGGAAACATGGTTTAATATTTGCGAAGACTAATAAACGTTGCAACGTCTAACACCAGCTGGAATAACAATTTCCTTAGTCATCACCTTACCTTCCATAAATCCAATGCTGCCGATATTCACTCTGTCCATGTTCAAAGGTGTTCCAAAGGTAGTAGAGACTGCTAATGACGTCAGATTTAAGAACTTGGTCGGTATCCAGCCATTGAGACAAATCCCCAAACAATTCTCGGAGTTAATGACGTTTGCTACAGCTTCATCACCAGAAAAATCTACTTTATGTTCTGAAACTCTACCACCACAGTCGATGTACTATTCTTTTTTTGTTTTTGGCTTATTCGCCTTCATGCTCCCCTGCCAAGACAGAAGAAATTCCACATTATTTCATTTATTGTAGGCCAAATAAGGCCGTGTTAAAAGCTCTGTCCGTTGTGTCTTTCCTTTTAATGTCCTAACTGTTGATAATTGGTGTTTATTATTTATTTAAATATCTGTTTACTAAGTTATGCCTTTTTATAAAGATATTGGGATTTTTTATTGCACATTCTAATAGGGTTCTAAATCCTCTCTAAAGCCTAGCAGGGACAATCATATCCTTTTTTCCTTATAGCCTCTCCTCGCTAAAAAATTCAATGTCCACGATACTTGTGGTGTCAACAATCTCCATGGTATGCCTGGAATAATGGCTGGTCTTATCAGCACAATTATGGCTGCTATAGCAACTGAGACCGACTACGGTTACAGGTAATTATACATCTTAAATTTTGTGTTAAATGCTAATGAATAATGAAAGCAATTAGAATTAATCTTGATATTTATTCAAATTTCTTATCTGTAATTACTTAGAATTAAACTATAATAAATTTTACAATATAAAACCTGATATAATTGGACGATTATTCGAACTAATTGGGATTGGCTAATTCAAATACAGTAATCAATTTTAACTTCACATTATTTTATGTTCAAATTTCTTTATTTTCCTGCTCCATGCTCGAGCGAAATTTCATCTCATAATTAGAATTTAAACAGGTTATTGGATAAAGCAGCATATCAGATCAAAAATAAGACCGAATGCTTATTCAGACTTATTTTAGATATTATTTTATAATTTGAATTTCTTCCTTAATGAATTAAACAAAAACTTCGTTATTTGCAACACGGTAATATTTTATTATTTTCAATCCAGTCTGTACGAAGTATTTCCAGCCCGAGCGCCTGTAGAAAACAGCAGTGACTTCATCAATATTCATGCCACTCTGGATCGGATAATGCCAGGTAAAGATTTCACAGCTGAAGAGCAAGCGCTTGTCCAATTGAAAGCTTTGGCAACCACACTTGCTATTGCCATTTTATCTGGCCTGTTTACAGGTAAGGGCTAGTTTGAAATTACTGGATTAATGATCTTCGGATATTGTAATTTGAACTTTCAGATTGTCACCAGTATTTTAGGTTTAAATCCATAATAGTCAATTAAAACGTTGTCTTTCCTAGTGGCATAAACCATTAAGCTTAAATGACATACAGACTTAATTAAAATATGTAACATCAACAAATACTTTTTGACTCATAGATAACCTACGATATATAACTTAAAATGATGCCGTTTTACTAATATTCTGATTTATTCAGATATAGCTATGTATTTCTGATGCGCTTGCACTATATTTATACATAGCCTAGAGAATAATATATTTTTTATGCCACATTGTAATTATTATCTTTCTACAGATGTGTAGCTAATAAATAAATTTATTATATATAGTATTTTATAATATAAATAATTAATTTATTTATAAGCTACAAATCTGGAAAGATAATAATTGTATGATAATGCTGAGATTAATAAACCAAAATTTAAAACAGTGTTTATTGACAGTTGTATAGTTAGTATAAACGTATTTAACAGACTCATAGCTATCGTTACAAATAAAAAACAAATTTTGTGTGCATGTGGGAGGGAGAAACAAGGGGGCTAAGACATCAGAATGGCACTTTAAACCACCCTAGAAAATCTTCTAAACATATTTTAAAAATCTCAGCCCAAATTTTCTTTCTTGAATGTCTGAACATCCGAAACAAACTTTCATTTATAAATATATACTAGATAAATCGAGTATGTATGGAAAAGAAAAAGGTCAGATTTCTAATTATCAGATTTTAATGAAATTTGGAATTGCAGATTTTTCGAATTCTGTAATTAGAGTATAAAATTTCATTAAAATTTGCCCGCTGAGAGTCGATTTGTTACATGATCACAGACAAATAGAAATCAGGCAGATATGCCTGATTTCTATTTGAACAGTTCGTCCGTGTGCATGTAAAAATTCGGAACCATTTATGGATTAAGAATTTATAATGATCTTGATACGTAAGCACAAAATGGTTCCAAAGCCCGCTTTATTTTGTTGTGTGGCTTATTCAGGCAACAATTCCATCTTAATGTGTTTAACATTATTTCTGAATATAGCTGCGATCGTCATATATTGTAATAATATATATAACTTTTTATTTAATTATTATTATTATTTATTTATTTATTTTCTATTCAGGTTTCATTATACGCCAACCAATGTTTGATCCACCTTCCTCAGAACAGTTGTATGATGATATAGATTACTGGGAAGTACCAGATGAAGATCACTGAAACCCTTCAACGAACAAGAAAGAAAGAGAGAGAGAGAGAGAGAGAGAGAGGGGGGAAGTTAAAGAAATTGGAAAAAAAAGTCTCATAAAATTATTTGCAACGACCATCCTATGGAAGCCCACCGTTGTATGCGTGAGACAGAAATGCGAAGGAAAGAACACGATTTTAAAATGGAGAAAGCTGAACTAACAGTTATGTTTTTTTTATCTCGAAAAGTATTTCCACACGACTCTTCTATTAAACTGAAGTGAAAATTTAAAATTCTTTCTTAATTCCTTAACAATCATTACATTCTGTTACAAACAGCGTGCTGTTAAATTAAAATCTCTGTTTATACTCCGGCACGACAACCAAGTCAATAGAATTTACAATAAATCGTTAATACAAATATTTATCGTATTTAGTAGTCACGATCTTGAACCGCGGTCCATTCAAGGAACGCTTGCTATGCACTCTGCTCCTGACCACTCGGCCTGAACTTTTAACAGAAATTATTCTTATATTATAATGGTTAAGGGGACATTTTCTATATCTGCAAATATACAAAAAAAAAAAAAAAAAAATGGCAACTATGAATCACTCATAAACTCACTGGCCAAAAAATTAGAAACTTTTATCTAGTAGTACCATAATTTCCCGAATTAAGCCCATTCACGTCAAGGCATAGATTCCAATAAGTGTCTCAGAGTCTAGCTCCAGCTTCTTTACAGCCGCTAACAGCTTGTTCTACAGCTAGCACCGTGGAAAAAGCTGTTAGCGGCTGTATTATGGTCACTAAAGAACTACAAAACCGAACTGCCCTTTCCACATATACCAGACATTCCCAAGTAGATTCACATTTGAAGAATTAGGCGGCTAGAGTACATTTTGGAAAACTTGGAATGGTCTGCGCGGTAGCACAATGGTATTGTCACCGTCCTCTCCACACCGGGTGGAAAAGGCCCGGGTTCGAATCCTGTCAATGACGCAAGGAACTTTAATTGGCTTTTTTCACACCGTAGCTGAGTTAGTCTATCTCGGGCGTAGATAGCAAGGTTTTTCCCCCAAGAAACTGGGGTTTTTTTTCGTCCATGAGAACAGGCAAATCGACCAGAGAACACACGCAATTTACAGACACATTATATAAATGGGTATATGGAAGAAATTACGAGTGGCCCTAATATAATAAATCTTGGAATGTTTCATTTGAATAGTTTTTACACTATGGATAGTTACATTGTTGTATGAAAAAATTAAATGCCATCAGAATAAAAATTAAGTATTGTAGAGTGAAGTTGGTTCAATGTGACAAAGTTATTCATTGGGATAACACGACCTTCTAACGGTATGAGCTGCCCCAGCCCATACCAACAGAGCGTACCACGACACCACTTCCAGTCGATTGAGTGTTCGACACAATACAATCTGGATGTACGGCTTCTTGAAACTCACGGGACCGTTTCATCCTACCATTCGTGCAAAAAAGTTGTAAATCTAGACTAGTCAGACCGCATGCTCTTTTTCCACTGTCTTTTTCCATTGAAGAACTAGACAGATTGTTGGAGGCGGTCGAGAACTGATGTGGAATGGTTTTATTTTTTCTTTCTTTCTTTTTTTGGCTGATGCTTTATAAGCTTGCTCTTTTGCATCATTTGCCACTACTAATACTAATACTCCAGTCTTGGCGTTCGAGATACACTCCAAGTCGAATCCTTCGATTTTTCACAGAAATAAGTGGCTTTTGTGTAGACACACGACCAATAAATTCCAAATTCTTCATCAGTTCCGCTGTAGACTATGGTTGTAAATGGGTCTTTCTTTTCCTAAATTGAATTTTTCAATCATTTGCTGCACTTTTGCTGGACTTTCTATTCTAAAGAAAAATTCCGACTTTCTGACAACTTTCTTCCTTTTTCCTTTCAAATTTGCATTCTCCTTCTGTTATTCACTCATTGTATACTTTTGAGATGGTTTCTTTCGACACACCGATGACTTCCTTTGTTTTCTCAACTGTAGCGTACTAAACGTGCCCCAACAGTAACAACTTTCAGAAAATCATTAAGATCAAATGTCTTCCACATGACTGAATCGACCAAGAATCGATTAAGAAAAATATTGTAAATGTACAATATTTATCTGCCATCAAGGGATTTGCATAGGATGTGACAACTTACATTTGCATACCATACGTTTAATGACCTGGTTATACCAATTACAAAATGTTTCTAATTTTTTGGCCAGTGAGTGTGCCTTCATTGCGAAAAAGTGGTTTTCCAATTGCGCTTCAAACTGTATCAAAATCTCCAGGGCACCCGAGTGATGCAATGATGGCAAATCAGTTATGAAGTATAACTCCACAATATGAGAAATGCCTGATGGTGTATCATGTATTTAGACTCTAAAGCGTGTAGGGCATAAGCCTACCCACCCACCGAAGAAGGGCCAAATAGCCCTGAAACGGTGCCGTCTGGGTAGTAGTATCCATCTGAGAATAAGTAACATTAGCAAAACGATGCCATTTTACTAATATTCTGATTTATTCACATAGAGTTATGTATTTCTGTTGGGCTTGCACAATATTTATACCTAGTCTATATTCATCAGATTCATTAGGCCTATAGCACACTCCTACTCTCAATTTTGATCTCCCAATGCTTATGTCACACCAAACTGACTTGACACTGCACTGTCCAGAGATGTCGACTGGCTTCACTTCCTTGGATTTATTGTGTTTCTTAACTAATAGCATAACCCCTCCTCCCTTCCTATCCTGTCTAACCTTTCTGTACACGTTGTACTCCCCAAATTCCAGTTCTGCATTCCTTATATTCCTTAGGTCACTGTTAAAAAAAAGCCGTGAATTAGGGTTGAATTTGAAAGTGTCTGCAATTCTGCCCAGACACGCTAGGAGGGAGTATATGATGAGAGCCTTGTCGATCAATTCGGCACTGGAACGATTGTGCAAGGCTCAAGGGGTAGACGTTTTTTCAGCCTGGACTGTACTTGTTAACAGGAGAGACTGCTTCTACAGGGATGGGATACACTTAAATAGAAAGTGTGCAAGAATATTTGCTGATGCTATCGAGGCAGTGTTAGGTGGGTCGGAAAACTGCTAGCTTGGGGGGGGATACAAAGACTAATAGATTAACAGTAGCCACTGGCAGAGGTGAAAGAAATTCTTGCACTGCTTCTATTGGAATGAGCAGAAGCCTGAAAAACAAGATGCAGGACATTTCAGAGACTGCTGGGAGTCATTACGGTACAAGTAAACACAAGGGTTGTGTTAGGGTATCTAAGAATAGAAACAGGTGCATGTATACTTTCGTGTACACCAATGCTTGGAGTTTAGTAAATAAATTTGACCAATTTGAGGTATTGCTCAAAACATCAAAGGCAGATATTGTTGGGATTTCAGAGACGTGGTGTCACACAGATATAAGGAATGCAGAACTGGAATTTGGGGAGTTCAACGTCTACAGAAAGGATAGACAGGATAGGAAGGAAGAAGGGGTTATGCTATTGGTTAAGAAACACATAAAATCCAAGGAAGTGAAGCCAGTCGACATCGCTGGACAGTGCAGTGTCGAGTCAGTTTGGTGTGACAAAAGCATTGGGAGATCAAAATTGAGAGTATGCGTGTGCTATAGGCCTAAGGACTCTGATGAGTATAATAAGAAACTGTACAGGGAAATAGAGTGGGCGTACATCAGAGAGTCTTATAATGGGGGATTTTAATTTCCCAGATATTGACTGAAATTTGGGGGCTGGTCACACACACACTAGCAAGGCTTTTGTGGATTTATTGGATGATTGTTTTCTACATCAGCATGTTCGGGGGTCAACTAGAAGGAGTAATACTCTTCATTTCATTATCAGTAGTGATTCTTCATGCATTACGAATCTGCAGATAAATGAACCACTAGATGGCAGTGATCACAGTGTGCTGAAGTGGGATTTACTCAAAGAGGTAACTACCATTAGGGGTAAAGGGAAGGGTTATTGCTTTCGGAAAGGCGACTACGATGGACTGAGACATTATTTAAATTCTATACAGTGGGACCAACTAATGATGTTACCAACAGCAAATTCAATATGGGAAGCATTCAAAGAACTTATCTTGGAAGCTACTATGCTTTACATACCAACTAAGAAATATTGTTCAAGTTTAGGCCTATATGGATGTCAGATGAACTAATGAGACATATGGCAGAGAAGAAAATAGCATGGGATACATACAAATTAACACGTGACACAGAAGCCTATGATAGATACAAATTGATCTGTAACCAAGTTACAAAGGAGGTTAGGCAGGCGAAGGCAGATTAGGTGAAATCTTTGGCAAGGGATGCAAAGAAAAACAGCAAAGAGTTCTTTAATTATGTAAACTCTAGAAGGAAGGGGATGAATCAGATTGGTCCACTTGATATCAAATGGGTCAACTGTTGATGATCCTGCTCAGGTGGCTAATAAACTAAATGAATATTTTGAATCGACATTCACACATGAGGAGTTATTCAGCGAGGGGAATGCCAGAGGTGTATTCAACTCTGGCAGTAAGCTAGAGAATCTTGTAATCTCTGAGAGTAAAGTGGAGGAGAAATTGTTGAAGATAAACACAAGAAAGGCACCTGGGGTGGATGGGATCTATCCGGTTATATTAAATGAGGCAGCAAAGGAAGTAAGCAAACCCTTAGCCATAATTATGAGAACTTCCTTGGACTCAGGGGAGGTAACCACAGACTGAAGATGTGCAAATGTGACCCCAATTCACAAAGGAAGATCAAAGGCTGACACAAGTAATTATAGACCTGTGAGTTTAACTTCTGTTCCAGGAAAATTAATGGAGGCACTGGTTAAAGAAGCACTGCAGGATCATCTAGACAAGACTTCAGTTATAGCTCGAACACAGCATATTTTTGTTAAGGGGAAGTCTTGCCTGACCAATTTGATCGGATACTATGATGTAGTCAGAAAAGAACTGGATGCAGGGAATAACTTTGACATTATATACTTATTATTATTATTATTATTAGCCATATGGTGCAAGGAAGCCTGAGGCTTATGCCGCACCAGCCAAAAAAAAATTTCTGAACCACCCAGAGAGAGAGAAGTAGAAGGGAATCACCAAGAAAGAGAAGAATGATGATATCCAGCTCAGGAATCTGGGTGTGCCAAGCCCATACTCACCAGATGTGAGCCCCTGGGTTTAATTTGGATCTTAGAAAGGCTTTTGATACTGTTGCATATGGAAGACTGCTGCACAAATTGGAGCAGTATGGCTTGGAGGCAAATTGCTGCTATGGATAAAGGGGTGGTTGAGGGGGAGAAGACAGAGAGTGGTAATTAATGGACACTGCTCTTCGTGGACTAATGTTATTAGTGGAGTTCCTCAGGGTTCAGTGTTGGGTCCATTATTGTTTTCTGTATTTATAAATGATATTGATGATGGTATATCAAGCTTAATGTCCAGGTTTGCAGACGATACAAAGGTTGGCAGGGT
The DNA here is from genome assembly GCF_048544385.1 of Mastigoproctus giganteus. NCBI lineage: Eukaryota > Metazoa > Arthropoda > Arachnida > Uropygi > Thelyphonidae > Mastigoproctus > Mastigoproctus giganteus. The sequence continues at coordinate 21,253,396 of NC_143583.1, forward strand.
TGTCAAGGACACTACTGACACTATGCTGCTGCAACAGGATCTGGAAAGGTTGAGCAGATGGGCTGAGAAGTGGCAAATGAAGTTTAACATTGGCAAATGTGAAGTACTGCATATGGGAAACAGCATCCCCAGAGCAACGTATCAACTCTGTGGTACTACACTGACAGTGGTAGAGAATGAAAGTGACCTGGGGATGGTTGTGCAAGCAGATATGAAGTTCTCTGAGCAGTGCAGACGGGCTGCAAGTGTAGCTCATGGTGTATTGTCAATGATATATAGGAATTTTTCTTGCAGGGAAAAGGAGGTGATTATTCCCTTGTATAAGGCAATGGTCAGGCCACACCTTGAGTACTCTATACAGGTCTGGAGACCTCATTTCAATAAGGATATAGAGCTGCTGGAACGAGTACAGAGAAGGGCAACAAGATTAGTGAATGGAACAAAGGGGTGCTCTTATGAAGAAAGGCTTATGTTTTGCAAATTACCATGTCTGGAGACTAGGCACCAGCGAGGTGACCTGATAGAGGTGTATAACGCCTTGAATGGTTTGAGCATGCTGAATGCTGATGGGATTCTTCCTCTTGCTCAGAATAATCACCTGAGAGGGCATAAATTCAAATTGAGGAAAGACAGATGTAGGATAGACGTGCGGAAATTTGCCTTTAGCCAGCGGGTGATTGGTTGGTGGAAGACTTTCATCCCTTGTCGTGGAAGTTGATAGCGTAAATAAGTTTAAGGCTCAGATGGACAGGTATGTCGAACGAACAGAGGGATGAAGTGGAAGTGAGTTTTTTTTTTTTTTTTTGGCTGATGCTTCATAAGCTTGCTTTCTTGCATCAAATGCCTCTACTAATGCTAATGCTAATGCTAATATCTGTGTGACACGTCTCTGATATCTCAACAATATCTGCCTTTGATGCTTTGAGCAATACCTCAAATTCATCAAATTTATTTACCAAACTCCTAGCATTGGTATACACGCAAGTATACATGCACCAGTTTCTATTCTTAGCTACCCTAACACAACCCATGTGTTTACTTGTATCGCAATGACTCCCAGCAGTCTCTGAAATAACCTTCATCTTGTTTTCCAGGCTGCTGCTCATTACCATACCCTGGTCCTGTTCCAATACAATTGGAACAGGACCAGGGTTGATGACAATAGAGTCAACAACAATAACTAGTTCCTTTTTGGACCAGCGCATTGTGCCTTGGAGATTGCCTTTGTGTTGTCTGATGCACAGAAATGAGCTCTGCCATTGAACTGGAAAACAAGATGCAGGATATTACAGAGACTGCTGGGAGTCCCTGGAAAGATTGTGCAAGGCTCAAGGGGTAGAATTTTTTTCAGCCTGGTCTGTACTTGTTAACAGGAGAGACTGCTTCTACAGGAATGGGATACACTTAAATAGAAAGGGTGCAAGAATGTTTGCTGATGCTATCGAGGCAGTGTTAGATGGGTCGGAAAACTGCTAGATTGGGGGGATACAAGGACTAATAGATTAACAGTAGCCACTGGCAGAGGTGAAAGTGATTCTTGCACTGCTTCTATTGGAATGAGCCGCAGCCTGGAAAATAAGATGCAGGATATTTCAGAGACTGCTGGGAATCATTGGGGTACAAGTAAACACATGGGTTGTGTTAGGGTAGCTAAGAAAAAGAACAGGTGCATGTATACTTGTGTGTACACCAATGCTGGGAGTTTAGTAAATAAATTTGATGAATTTGAGGTATTGCTCAAAACACCAAAGGCAGATATTGTGGGGATTTCAGAGACGTGGTGTCACACAGATATAAGGAATGCAGAACTGAAATTTGGGGAGTACAATGTCTACAGAAAGGATAGACAGGATAGGAAAGGAGCAGGGGTTATGCTATTAGTTAAGAAATACATAAAATCCCAGGGAAGTGAAGCCAGTCGACTTTGCTGGACAGTGCAGTGTCGAGTCAGTTTGGTGTGACATAAGCATTGGGAGATCAAAATTGAGAGTAGGAGTGTGCTGTAGGCCTAATGACACTGATGAGTATAATAAGAAACTGTACAGGGAAATAGAGTGGGTCAGAAAATCAGAGAGTCTTATAATGGGGGATTTTAATTTCCCAGATATTGACTGGAATTTGGGGGCTGGTCACTCACACACTAGCAAGGCTTTTGTGGATTTATTGGATGATTGTTTTCTACATCAGCCTGTTCGGGAGGCAACTAGAGGGAGTAATACTCTTGATTTGATTATCAGTAGTGATTCTTCATGCATTAAGAATCTGCAGGTAAATGAATCACTAGGTGGCAGTGATCACAGTGTGCTGAAGTGGGATTTACTCAAAGAGGTAACTACCATTAGGGGTAAAGGGAAGGGTTATTGCTTTCGTAAAGGCGACTACGATGGACTGAGACAGCATTTGAACTGGGCAGCTGAGGGCTTGTTTGTTAGAACTGTGAGTATCGCAATGCAAGACATTGTGGACATGAGTTAAATACATTGAATAAATACTAAATGCTGTCATGATGGAAAGTTATCACTCGATTTACTGTCTGAGCCAGCTTCTCTCTTACGGGAGCTGCTTACAGGGAATACACGTGAAGCAAATAACTACAGGGAATATATACGAGAGTACAACTCTGCAATGGTGTTCGCATCAATGGGCACAGAGATTAAATCACTGCCTGGAAATGGTCCATACTGTTTTACAATATATGACCAGATTTACCCTTCGGTCTCACCGCTATATGCAAACGAAGCAAATAAGCCAGTATGTAGCCAACTTTGTATTTTCGATTCTGCTGAAGCAACAATAAAGCGGCTTGAAAAACAATCAAACCAAGGGAGTATTGCCGAAGTAATGCAGCAACTGGACGAGATGCTGCGACAAGTTAACCCATTTGCTGAGTCATATAAACAAATGCATCAAATAACCGAACCAATCCAACATTGAATGTGCGCATGGCATTTATAGAAGACCCTGACTTAGATAAGAGACGATATAATGCACCTACATTAAAGTTGATAGGTTAAATAAATTTAAGGACGAACTGGACAAATATTTAGAGGGGACTGTTTTGTAATATTTTTTGGCTGATGCTGCATAAGCTCATACGCTTGCTTTCTTGCATCACATGCCACTACTACTACATCCAAAACGGAGGTTGCTGCAATATTTGTTGGAGAAGACGAAAAACCATCTGAAAATAGAGATATATGCATATATCCCACCGGTGACTGCTGTAAATTATAACAGCGCTAAAAAAGAATGGTGAAGACTGAGGATCTAGGTTAAAATATTTACTCCATGATCAGAAAGATGGCGTATATTACGCCGGGTACAACTAGTTTGTAATAAATCCTGCAGTGTTTGTTATATATATTTTTTTCAAAAAGTGCATTTAGCTATAGAGGTCGCTTTACAAAAATTAAAATGGAGGAAATTGGGGTGATTGTTCCCGAAAAGGTGAGAATCATTTTTGGCTTTTCAGGATCATTTTTATTTCTTCAGCGTTTAGTAGACATCCCAATTTTAACCTAAAGCTCTTACGTAATATATACTATAACGTAAAGCTCTTACAGCCATACACTGCTGTTTAAATTAATGTCAGTGTCTAAACTCCTTGGTATCTGGTAGCTACATTCTGGCTTATTCATTCAATGGCAGCAGTTTTTTTTTTTGTTATATGTAGCAATTTTGTTTTCTGGTGTCTGTGTGGATACGAGAGAGTAACCATAAGCTCCGAAATTAACGTTTTATGCGGTTGTCATTAAAAACAATTTTTGATATGCTAAAAATATGAATTATAATTAAAGCGAGGCATAAGAAACTGTTCTCAGTGGATAGAGATTGCAGTTTCATTTCTTATATTGCACATTTCTGCAGTAGCATGTTCGAGAGGCAAGCAGAAAGGGTAACTCTTGGTCTGGCAATCAGCAGTGATTATTCGTGCATTAAGAATATTAGTTTTTTGAGATATAGTATTAGTAGTGGCATGAAGATATAAGTAAGCAAACATTACCCCAGGGACTCACATCTGGTGAGTATGGGCTTGGTAAACCCAGGGTCCTGAGCTGGATATCATCATTCTTCTCTTTCTTGGTGATTCCTTTCTATTTCTCTCTCTCTCTCTCTTTCAGGGTCAGGGTAACTCGGGAAATTTTTTTTGGCTGGTGCAGCATAAGCCTCAGGCTTCCTTGCACCATATGGCTAATAATAATAATAATAATAATATACAGTATCAGCAAAAAAATAGTGCAAGATGAAACACTAACCACCTCATTTGCCTAACCCCTTAAATATATATACTTTTACAAGTTGCTGTACAGTAATGGAATTAAACGTTGACTTAAATAATCATGACAGAGGTAGTTTAGTTCTGTATCGTACAATAACTCACCTACGTTATTGAAATGACAACATGAATTCATACAGCATTATCTAAGTGACTTTCCATTGAAAATTCAGGCCTGACTTTGCAACAGATATGCAAGGTGCATTAGTATAATGGTTATGACACATTAATTTCAATCATAAACGTATTCCTTAACTTACAGGTAGACAAATTTTTGTCTTGTTTACCCTCTAGCTAACACAGTTGTGTTTAATTAATAATTTGTATTGTCAGTAGCTTGTTTGATCCTTGTGGCTTGTCACACATTTTCTCAGGTATGACAACATAGGACTTAGCATTAGTAGAGGCACATGATGCAAGAACGCAAGCTTATACAGCATCAGCCAAAAAAAAAAAAAAAAAAAAAAACACTTCCCATTTCACTGATCCATTCATTCCAAATGTTTGTCTAGTTCTGCCTCAAATTTATTTAAGCTGTCAACTTCCATAACAACAGATGGAAGTTTGTTCCTGCAAACTACTGCTGGCTAAAGGCAAACTTCTGCACATCTATTCTAAATTCTTTCCTCAATTTGAATCTATGCCCCTTCAGGTTTGTAATCTGAGCAAGAGGAAGAATCCCATCAGCATTGAGTCTGCTCAATCCATTCAAGACGATATACACCTCAATCAGATTGCCTCACAGGTGCCTAGTCTCCAGAATCTGCAATTTGTAGAACTTAAGCATTCCTTCATAAGTGCACCCCTTGTTGTTCACCAGTCTTGTTGCCCTTCTCTGTATTCATTCTAGCAACTCTACATCCTTCCTAAAACAAAGCTTTCAGGCCTATACACAGTACCCAAGATGTGGCCTGACCATTGCCTTATACAAGAGGATAATCACCACCTTATCCCTGCTTGCAAAATTCCTGCATATCATTGACAAGATCCCATGACCTACCCTGGCAGCCTGTCTGCACTGCTCAGAAAACTTCATATCTGCCTGCACAATTACTCCCAGGTCTTTTTCATTTTCTACCACCTTAAGTGTAGTACCACACAGTTGGTACGTTTCTCTGGGGTTACTGCTACACATATGCAGTACTTTGCACTTGTCAATGTTAAACTTCAGTTGCCACTTCTCAGCCCATCTACCCAACTTTCCCAGATCCTGTTGCAGTAGCATACTGTCATTACTATTATTAACAACTTTGCCAACCTTTGTATCATCTGCACACTTTGACATTAAGCTTGATATATCTTCATCAATATTATTGATAAATATACAAAACAACAATGGGCCCAACACCGAACCCTGAGGTACACCACTAATAACATTAGTCCACGTAGAGCAGTACCCACTATTTACCAAAGCAACTAAGCGAACCCTTAGCCATAATTATGAGAGCATCCTTGGACTCAGAGGAGGTTCCCATGGACTGGAGATGTGCAAATGTATCCCCAGTTCACAAAGGGGGATCGAAGGGTGACACGAGTAATTACAGACCAGTTAGTTTAACTTCCGCTCCAGGTAAAATAATGGAGTCACTGGTTAAAGATGCATTTCAGGATCATCCAGACAAGACTGCAGCAATAATTCAGACACAGCATGGGTTTGTTAAGGGAAAGTCTTGTCTGACAAATTTTATAGGATATTATGATGTGGTTACAAAGGAACTGGATGCAAAAAATAATTTTGATATCATATATTTGGATTTCAGGAAAGCTTTTGACACTGTTGCGCATGGAAGACTATTGTACAAATTGGAGCAGAATATTATTAAGGATAAGTTGCTATAATGGATAAAAGGATGGTTAAGTGGAAGAAGACAGAGGGTGGTAATCAATGGGTGCTGCTCTTCGTTGACTAATTTTATTAGTGGAATCCCACAGGGTTCAGTGTTGGGTCCACTGTTGTTTTGTATATTTATCAATGATATTGATGAAGGTATATCAGACTTAATGTCGAAGTTTGCAGATGATACAAAGGTTGGCAGGGTTGTTAATGACAGCAATGGCAGTGTGCTACTGCAACAGGATCTAGATAATTTGGGTAGATGGGCTAAGAAGTGGCAACTGAAGTTTAACCTTGACAAATGCAAAGTACTGCATATGTGTAGAAGTAACCCCAAAGAAACGTACCAACTGTGTGGTACTACACTTAAGGTGGTAGAAAATGAAAAAGACCTGGGAGTAATTGTGCAGTCAGATATGAAGTTTTCTGAGCAATGCAGACAGGCTGCCAGGGCAGGTCATGGGGTTTTGTCAATGATATATAGGAATTTTGCTAGCAGGGAAAAGGAGGTGATTGTCCCTCTGTATAAGGCAATGGTCAGGCCACGCCTTGAGTACTGCGTACAGGTCTGGAGGCCTCATTTTAGTAACGATGTAGATTTGTTTGAGCATGTACAGAGAAGGGCAACAAGATTGGTGAGGGGAATGAAGGGATCCTCTTACCAAGAGGATCTGCAAATTGCATTGGCTGGAGACTAGGCACCTGCGCGGTGATCTGATTGAGGTGTATAAGGCCTTGAATGGGTTGAGCACGCTGAATTCTGATGAGATTCTTCCACTTGTTCTGATTACGAACCTAAGGGGGGAATAAATTCAAATTAAGAAAGGACAGATGTAGGATAGATGTGCGGAAATTTGCCTTTCGCCAGCGGGTGGTTAATTGCTGGAACATACTTCCATCTGTCGTTGTGGAAGTTGATAGGTTGAATAAATTTAAGGAGGAACTGGACAGGCATTTGGAGGGTATGGTGTGATTTTTTTTTTTTTTTTTTTTTTGGCTGATGCTGCATAAGCTCATACACTTGCTTTCTTGCATCACATGCCACTACTACCACTCTGTCTACTCCTGCTCAACCATCCTTTTATTCATTGTAGCAACTTTCCCTTAATTCCAAACTGCTCCAATTTGTACAGCAGTCTTCCATGTGCAACAGTATCAAAAGCTTTCCTGAAATCCAAGTATATGATATCAAAATTATTTTTTGCATCCAGTTGCTTTGTGACCACATCATAGCATCCATTCAAATTGGTTAGACAAGAGACTTCCGCACCTCCGTAGCCAGGTGGGAAGGAGCAGCAGTGCGTAGCACACGCTTCTTGATTAGACCGGGGTTCGAGCCCGTCACCACCAAACACGGAGGATTCGGAAAGGTCAGGGAATGACCACCGCATATCCCGGAGCAATATGGCCTTAGTTGCTAATGCTCCTAAAAACCAAATAACAAACAAAACAAACAAGACTTCCTTTTGACAAACCCATGCTGTCTGAATTATTACTGCTGTCTTGTCTAGATCAGCGTTTCTCAAACTGTGTTCCGTGAGATGTGAACAAGTGTTCCGTGAAAAATCATAATTAATAATTAAAAAATAATAATAAAATAAATAAATTTCGCATATTTGTAGCAACACCACTTTTGCACCATTATAATTTTTAACATTATTTTATTATTTTATTTTTTTGGTTATTAATATTCTGGCATAGACTAATAATCAAATAGACCGTGGGACACTTTATTTTGGTGGGCATAGAGAAGTATGCGTTGAGGTAATGACATCTACAAAAAATAGCAATGTAGTGATCTAATATGCCATTTATATCCATTTAGCCTGGAGAACCCAGGTTGAAGGAGAGGGAGAAGCTAATCAATATCATAACTAAACTCATTTCCTTTATAAATTTTTTTTGATAATTATCAGTATTTCAAAATATTAGTATTAAAATAAATGACTATGAATTTGTGGTTGAAAAAAGGAACTTTAAAATGGGAAGCAAGTACTTCAAGTAGTGCAAACATGATTGATGAAAACTAACACAATATTGTCATACTTCAAAGTGAGGATGTACAAGCAGCCTTCTTTTCCCAAAAAATCTGAAGTGAAAAAACAGGAACCAACTAATAAAAGACCAAAACGAAAGTATGATGACAGCTATTTGAATTTCGGCTTCACACGTGTTGGAAGTAAAGATGCTCCTGATGCACAGTGTATCGTATGTAATAAAATATTAGCAAACAGGTCTTTGGATCCAGCTGAACTTGTGTTTTGTAAGTGTTCCATAAATATATTGTGGGATGAAAAGTGTTCCGTGACTAAAAATGTTTCAGAAACGCTGGTCTAGATGATCCTGCAATGCTTCTTTAACCAGTGACTCCATTATTTTCCCTGGAACAGTAGTCAAACTAACAGGTCTGTAATTACTCATGTCACTCTTTGATCGTCCTTTGTGAATTGGAGATACACTTGCAGATCTCCAGTCCGTGGGGATTTTCCCTAGTCTAAGAATGCTCTCATAATTATGGCTAATGGTTTGCTAACTTCCTTTGCCCCCTCCTTTAATATAACTGGATAGATCCCATCCACCCCAGGTGCCTTTTGTTATGTTTAACTTCACAATTCTCTTCTACTTTGCTCTCAGTTATTACAAAATCATTTAACTCCCTGTTAGAGTTGGATAAACATCTGGCCCTCTCCTCCTTGAATAACTCCTTGTGCAAATCTAGAGGCAAAATACTCATTTAGTTCTGCAGCTATCTGAGAATGATCATCTACAGTCAAACCGTTGATATCAAGTGGACCAATCTGATTCATCTCCTTCCTTTTAGAGTTTATTTCATCTCCTTCCTTTTAGAGTTTATATAAGTAAAAAAGTCTTTGCATCCTTTGCCGAAGATTTTCATAATCTGACTTCGCTTGCCTAACTTCCTTTGTGACTTGATTACAGACTAGCTTATACCTACCATATGCTTCTGTGTCACCTGACAATTTATGTTCATCCCATGCATTTTTCTTCTCTGCCACGAGTGTCATTAGTCCTTCTGACATCCATTCAGGCCTAAACCTAGAGCAGTATTTCTTAGTTACCAAAATTACTTCCTTGAATCTTCCCATTTAGAATTTTCTGTTGGTAACATCATCATCAGTTGGTCCCACTGTATGGAACCTAAAAAATCTCTGAGACCACTGTAGTCGGCTTTATGAAAGCAAAAACCCTTCCCTTTACCCTTGATGGTAGTTACATCTTTAAGTAAATCCCACATCAGTATGCTGTGATCACTGCCACCTAGTGGTTCCTTTATGTGTAAATTCTTAATGCATGAATAATCACTGCTGATAATCAGATCAAGAGTGTTACTCCCTCTTGTTGCCTCTCTAACATGCTGCCATAGAACACAATCACCAACAAATCCACACAAGTCTTGCTAGTGTGTGAGTGACCGACCCACAAGTTCCAGTCTATATCTGGGAAGTTAAAATCCCCCATTATAAGACAATCTAGTTTACTGTCCCACTATTTCTCTGTATAATTGTTCATTGTACTCATAAGAGTCATTAGGCCTATAACAAACTCCTACCCTCATTTTTGCTTTCCCAATGCTTATGTCACTCCAAACTGACTCAACATTGCACTGTCCATATATGTGAACTGGCTGTACCTCTTTTGATTTTGTTTCTTAACTAATAGCATAACCCCTCCTAACTTCCTATCCTGTCTATCCTTCCTGTACACATTGTACTCCCCAAATTCCAGTTCTGCATTCCTTATATCTGTGTGACACCACGTCTCTGATATCCCAACAATATCTGCCTTTGATGTCTTAACCAGCACTTCAAATTCATCAAATTTTTTTACTATACTCCTAGCATTGGTTTACATGCTAGTATACATACACCTGTTCTTACCCTTAGTTACTCTAAAACACAGCCCATGTATTTACTTGTTTCTTGACCCCCAGCAGTTCCTGAAAGCCCCAGCAACTGGCTTTCTGGGCTGCTGCTCATTGCATAGAAGCAGTGCAAGAATCATTTCCACCTCTGCCTGTGGCTATTGTTAATCTTTTAGTCTGTGAATCCCCCCCCCCAAGCTAGCAGTTTTCCAACCCACCTAATATTGCCACAATAGCATCAGCAAATATTCTTGCACCCCTTCTATTTAATTGTATCCCATCCCTGTAGAAGCAATCTCTCCTGTTAACTAGCACACACCACGCTGAGAAAAATTCTATCCCCATGACCCCTGCACAATCTCTCCACCACCAACTGAGCAGTGCAGACGGGCTGCAAGAGTAGCTCATGGAGTATTGTCAATGATATACAGGAATTTTTCCAGCAGGGATAAGGAGGTGATTATTCCATTGTATAAGGCAATGGTCAGGCCACACCTAGAGTACTGTATACAGGTCTGGAGGCCTCATTTCAAGAAGGATGTAGAGCTGCTGGAACGAGTACAGAGAAGGGCAACAAGATTAGTGAATGGAACAAAGGGGTGTTCTTACGAAGAAAGGCTTAAGTTTTGCAAATTACAGTGTCTGGAGACTAGGCACCAGCGAGGTGATCTGATAGAGGTGTATAAAGCCTTGAATGGTTTAAGCATGCTCAATGCTGATGGGATTCTTCCTCTAGCTCAGAAAAATCACCTGAGAGGGCATAAATTCAAATTGAGGAAAGACAGATGTAGGATAGACGTGTGGAAATTTGCCTTTAGCCAGCGGGTGGTTGGTTGGTGGAACAGACTGCCATCCCTTGTGGTGGAGGTTGATAGCCTAAATAAGTTTAAGGCTCAGCTGGACAGGTATTTTGAACGAACAGAGGGGTGAAGTGGTAGTGGGTTTTTTTTTTTTTTTTTTTTGGCTGATGCTGCATAAGCTTGCTTTCTTGCATCAAATGCCTCTACTAATGCTAATGCTAATTCATTGACAAAGACTCTCATCATATACTCCCTCCTATCATGTCTGGGCAGGATTGCAGACACTTTTAAATTTAACCCTAACTGGCAATTTGTTTTCAGCATTGACCTGTACTTGCGTAGTAAATCTGCAGGTCTCCTACACTTAATATCATTAGTGCCAATGTGTGCAATGTTATCACCTTTTGTGCCCTTAAAAGATATCTACTCCACAATGTCATCAACTTTTGCCCCTGGCAGACGTACCTTGGTCCTATTCCACCTATACTTTTTGCACAATATATATATATATATATATATATATATATCCCCTTTCCTTGACAATCGAGTCACCAACAATTACATATTCCTGTGAGACTAGCACATTAGTAGTAGTAGTAGTGGCAGGTGATGCAAGAAAGCATGTGTATGAGCTTATGCAGCATCAAGCCAAAAAAAAAAAAATCACACCATTCCCTCCAAATGCCTGTCCAGTTCCTCCTTAAATTTATTCAACCTATCAACTTCCACAACGACAGATGGAAGTTTGTTCCAGCAATTAACCACCCGCTGGCTAAAGGCAAATTTCCGCACATCTATTCTACATCTGTCTTTTCTTAATTTGAATTTATGACCACTTAGGTTAGTAATCTGAACAAGTGGAAGGATCCCATCAGAATTCAGCATGCTCAACCCATTCAAGGCCTTATACACCTCAATCAGATCACGGTGCAGGTGCCTAGTTTCCAGCCACTGCAATTTGCAGAACTTAAGCCTCTCTTGGTAAGAGGATCCCTTCATTCCTCTCACCAGTCTTGTTGCCCTTCTCTGTACACGCTCAAGTAAATCTACATCCTTCCTAAAATGAGGCCTACAGACCTGTGTGCAGTACTCAAGACGTGGCCTGACCGTTGCCTTATACAGAGGGATAATCACCTCTTTTTCCCTGCTAGCAAAATTCCTATATATCATTGACAAAACCCCATGACCTGCCCTGGCAGCCTCTCTGCATTGCTCAGAAAACTTCATATCTGCCTGCACAATTACTCCCAGGTCTTTTTCATTTTCTACCACCTTAAGTGTAGTACCACACAGTTGGTACGTTTCTCTGGGGTTACTTCTACTCATATGCAGTACTTTGCATTTGTCAAGGTTAAACTTCAGTTGCCACTTCTTAGCCCATCTGCCCAAATTATCTAGGTCCTGTTGAAGTAGCACACTGCCATTACTGTCATTAACAACCCTGCCAACCTTTGTATCATCTGCAAACTTTGACATTAAGCCTGATATACCTTCATCAATATCATTGATAAATATACAAAACAACAGTGGACCCAACACCGAACCCTGTGGGACTCCACTAATAACATTAGTCCACGAAGAGCAGCACCCATTGATTACCACCCTCTGTCTTCTCCCACTTAACCATCCTTTTATCCATTGTAGCAACTTACCTTTAATACGATTCTGCTCCAATTTGTACAATAGTCTTCCATGCGCAACAGTGTCAAAATCTTTCCTGAAATCCAAATATATGATATCAAAATTATTTTTTGCATCCAGTTCCTTTGTAACCACATCATAATATCCTATAAAATTTGTCAGACAAGACTTTCCCTTAACAAACCCATGCTGTGTTTGAATTATTGCTGCAGTCTTGTCTAGATGATCCTGCAATGCATCTTTAACCAGTGACTCCATTATTTTACTCGGAACAGAAGTTAAACTAACTGGTCTGTAATTACTCGTGTCACCCTTCGATCCCCCTTTGTGAATTGGGGATACATTTGCACATCCCCAGTCCGTGGGAACCTCCCCTGAGTCCAAGGAGGCGCCTCCGTAGCCAGGTGGGAAGGAGCAGCAGTTCGTAGCACACGCTTCTTGATTAGACCGGGGTTCGAGCCCGTCACCACCAAATACGGAGGATGCGGAAAGGTCAGGGAATGACCACCGCACCGGAGCAATATGGCCTTAGTTGCTAATGCTCCTAAAAACCAAATAACAACAATGAGTCCAAGGAAGCTCATAATTATGGCTAAGGGTTTGCTTAGTTGCTTTGCCACCTCCTTTAATATAACTGGATAGATCCCATCCACCCCAGGTGCGTTTCTTATGTTTAACTTCAGCAATTTCTCCTCCACTTTGCTCTCAGTTATTACAGAATCATTAAGTATCCTGCTACAATTTGATAACCTTCTGCCATTTTCAAACCTTAATAATTCCTCATGTGTGAATGTAGATGCAAAATACTTATTCAGTTTGTTTGCTATCTGAGCAGGATCATCAACAGTCGAACCATCAATGACAAGTCGACCAATCAGATTCATCCCCTTCCTTTTAGAATTTATATAAGTAAAGAAATCCTTGCTATTTTTCTTAGCATCTTTTGCCAATGATTTCTCGTAATCTGTCTTCGCCTGCCTAACCTCCTTTGTGACCTGATTACAGACTAGCTTATATCTGCCATAGGCTTCTGAGTCGCTAGATAATTTATATGCATCCCATGCATTTTTCTTCTCTGTTACGAGTCTCATTAGTTCATTTGATAACCATTTAGGCCTAAACCTTGAACAATATTTCTTAATAGATACGAAACTTTTAGTAGCTTCCACGATTAATTCCTTGAATGCTTCCCACTTAGAATTTACTGTTGGTAACATCATCAGTTTATCCCACTGTACAGAATTTAAAAACTTTCTGAGACCACTGTAACTCTCCTTTACGGAAGCAAAAACCCTTTCCTTTACCCCTGATTGTAATTATATATCTTTAAGTAAATCCCACATCAGTACACTGTGATCACTGCCACCTAGTGGTTCCTTTATCTGCAAATTCTTAATACACGAATTATCACTGCTGATAACCAGATCAAGAATATTACTCTCTCTGGTTGCCTCTCGAACATGCTGCTGCAGAAAACAATCATCCAATAAATCCACACATGTCTGACTAGTGTGTGAGTGACCAACCCACAAGTTCCAGTCAATATCTGGGAAGTTAAAATCCCCCATTATAAGACATTCTGATTTACTGGCCCACTCTATTTCTCTGTATCATTGTTCATTGTACTCATTCGAGTCATTAGGCCTATAACACACTCCCACTCTTATTTTTGCTTTCGCAGTGCTTATGTCACACCAAACTGACTCAACAGTGCACTGTTCATCTATATCACCTGGGTGCACTTCTTTTGATTTTGTTTTTCTCAATTAACAGCATAACACCTCCTCCCTTTCTATCCTATCTATCCTTTCTGTACACATTGTACTCCACAAATTCCAGTTCTGCATTCCTTATATCTGTGTGACACCAAGTCTCTGCTATCCCAACAGTATCCGCCTTTAATGTCTTGACCAACACTTCAAGGTGTGGCACTCACACCATGCAGAGGAATGCAACCCCCTCTGTGTTAACAATCAATACTAGGTGGGTAGATGACTGTCATCAACCAGTGCAATACAGCCTCTACTTGTTGGAGCCTTGAAGTGGTAAAACTGATGTTTAGTCTCCAGCTAAGTTCTAGGAACCCTTATTTTTTCTGTCATGCAGTGCAATATAATGTGATTAATGTATTTGAGGTTATGATGGGCATCATGGCAAGATCCAATCTTGCATTCGTGGGTACAGCAATAAAACAGTGTTCGCAGACCAGACACTAGATAGTCCACTGGACTGAATCGTTTTTAACGTTGTGGGAGCCATTCAGATCACCTAGGTGTAATCTCACTGACTGTACTCTGGCATATAGTGACTGGAGGGTGTCCAAGTAGTGTGTATTGGTGGCTTTGTTGAGGCCACGTAATGTAAAGGAGCTGGGTATGTTCTTACTGTGTATATGCCATATCCAAAAATTTCATTACTTCATTCATGTTCCCCCCCCCTTTTCTCTACTATTGAATATGTCATGGATAGTCAAACTAATAGAACAAACTTATCTGCATCTCTAAGTGGGCGTGCTTGTTGTTTGGAGCATTAGCAACTAAGGCCATATTGCTCCGGGATATGCGGTGGTCATTCCCTGACCTTTCCGCAACCTCCCTATTTGGTGGTGACGGGCTCGAACCCCGGTCTAATCAAGAAGCGTGTGCTATGCACTGCTGCTCCTTCCCACCTGGCTACGGAGGTGCCTTACTTATCTGCAGAAACATCTAAACCTCCCAAATACTTCCTTGTTCATTTCACAAATATATGTGGTATCATTTTCAATCTTGATGAGTCCATTTCCCCTTACAGTCTGCCAAGTCCCACTTGCTTTTTCTGATAGAATCGCAATTGTTGTTGATTAAACCACTGCTGATTTCAGTTCTAATTATTCGCTGTGCGTATCCTTTTGCTCTAAAGGTGCTTATGGTGATATTCCCTGTCAGAGACTTAGTAATTTGGAATCTCCTCTTTTGGATCTTCCCTGGCTTAAAATCTCTCTATCCCATTCTGTCAAATTCATCTATTGCCTTTATCAATCTCCCAATTCCAGTAATCATTTGGAACTCTTTGAAGCTTGAGTTTATCTAAAACAACTTTCCTAACAGTGAAGTAATTTTCCTTGGCAATTATAATGTTCACAACTCCAGCTGGCTTCAATTTTCTACTCACACACATCCAGCTCAATAATGACCTCACACGGATTATTCATTTACCTATCAAATTACCAGACAATCCTAACCACATAGCCGGCGCCTCCATAGCCAGGTGGGCAGGAGCAGCAGTGCGTAGCACACGCTTCTTGATTATACCGGGGTTCGAGCCTGTGACCACCAAATACGGAGGATGCGGAAAGGTCAGGGAATGGCCACTGCATATCCCCGGAGCAATATGGCCTTAGTTGCTAATGCTCCTAAAAACCAAACAAACAACAACAAAAAACATAACCACACAGCGAAAACTCTTGATCTTTTTCTCACAAACCGTTCCAAGTACATGATAAATTAGTGATACCCTAGGCATCTCAGATCACACCCTGAGGATGGTTTCTTCTTCAGTGGAGCCATCATCTCACAGCTATTCCCAACCTTGTGTTTTTTGGCATTACAAGAATGCAAAAGGGATGACCTGCAAGATTTCTTTTCCTTGGTCATATTACTGTTTCAAAACTTCTGATGTCAATGTTTGCTCAGATCATGTCAGTGAAATTATTCTTGTAGGAATGGAATCCTTTATTCCACACTCCACTTTAAAATCTTGTCCTTTATCTAAACCTTGGTTTTCCAATAAATGTGCTAAGGCTGTTCAAGAGAAGAATGTTGCATATCATAATTGACTTGTTTCCAGTTCTTCAGTTTAATTTTCTGCCTACACCAAGCAGTTATGAATCAGTCCAAACTAGATTTTGAACAGGCTAAGAGTACTTAAAAACTTTGCTTCTTCTCCGGATGGTAGTCGAGCATGTTGGTCTCTTACCAGAACTGTTAGCCGCAAAATTTTTCCATCTTTGTTCCCACCTCTTTTAAAACATGATGGTTCTTTTGCCACCTCACTTAAAGTTAAAGTGGCATACTAGCATTCTACTTTTCTTCTAACCCTTATATTGATGACCTTGGTAAACCACCACTTACCATTCCCAATACACCCCATTCGATGCTTCCTGTGATCTTCTGTCAAAAGGATATCAGAAGGATTTTGTACAATTTTGATGTTAAGAAAGCTCCTGGAACTGATGGTATTTCTCCACTTGTTCTCAAAACCTGTGCTCTTCAACTTACTCCTGTCCTGTGTTGCCTTTTTAAATTTTCTTATTCCACTGGTGTTTTTATCTTTTGCTTGGAAATTTGCTTATATCCAGCTAGTTCATAAAAAGGGTGAAAAATTCCTCTGATCCAATTATCATCCCATTGCATTTACTTGTAATTAATAGAGATGTTCATGAACAGCCTACTCCTAAACTATCTTGAAACCTTCCATCCAATCAGTGATTGCCAATATGGATTCCATCAATCCATTGGTAATATACAGGCTTATGTTACCCATCTATGGACAAATTCAATGGAAAAGTTTGTGAAACTCAAGCAGTTTCTCTTGACATTTCAAAGCCTTTTAAAAGAGGTCTTCTAAATAAGCTTCCATCATAAAATGATTTCCAAATGTGTTTGTATTTGGGTATCCAGTTTTCTCTGCTCGCTGCAGGTGATGGTAGATGGCTGTGTCCTCTTAACTTCTCCACTAGCAAAACTAATGCTAGTGTTCCCCAAGAAACACTAGCATTAGTTTTGCTGGTCATAGCACATTGCATTCCATTTTTGCTGATGATAGCACATTGCATTCCATTTTTCCAGTTTGAAAAATCTTACTCAGCTTCAACTTCTCAAATATCTGCTACCAATTCTTTAAATGCTGATCTCCAGGTAATTCTCCAATGGAGCCAAATTAACTTAGTTAATTTCAATTCTTCTAAAACACAATTTTGTCTTATACTTTGCAGAAAGGATTCTTCTCCTATTTTTATTTTCAGTGACACCACTCAAATTTCTAGACAATATCACATATCTTTATTAGGGATTATCCTGACTTCTAATCTCTCTTGGCACAAGCACATCACAGATATTGCTTCCCCTGCATCTAAAACACTTGGTTTTCTCCCTCGCTCTTGGTGTTACTTTTCTTCTTTGTGTTACATTCTATACAAATCTAAAATACATCCAAGCATGGAATATTGTTTCCACATCTGGTATGGTGCCCCCTATAACCTCTCAGACTTCTAGACTCTATTCAAAAGAGAGCAGTTAGGTTAATTAATGACCAATTTCTTACAAAGTCTTTCCACACTCTGTCTCATAGACATTTTGTTTTTGCTGCATGCCTTTTCTATAGATATTTCCTCGGGCACTATTCTTCTGAATTGGCTTCTATAATTCCTGCTCTCTCTTCCAAATCAGTCTGAACACGTGCTGCAATCAGTCGGCATCCTTTTACTGTCCAACTTCAAACTCACAGAACCAACTTTTCTTCTTCCCCACTTATCCATTCAACTTCCATTTTCTGGATCAGCTTCCCTTCGCACACATTTCCGGAAATTTATAATCTGCAGAAATTCAAGTCAAATATCAACTAGTATCTTTTTTTTCATATTCTCAATGTGGGTTCTCAACCCACACGTGGTACTAAGTACTATAGGGTCTAATACCTTTTGATGTTGCAGTTTTCACTGAAAAAAAAAAAAAAAAAAAAAAATTAGAGGTTGCAAAGATTATTAGTAGTGGCAAAATTATGTAAGGAAACAAGCTTATAAGCATCACCATTTAAAAGAAAAAAATTAATTTCCTGCACATTTTATTATTTGCTTAATTCATTTTACTTAATCCATTTAAAGCATTCCATCAGTTTTCTTCACAGTTACATTCCCACCTAAAAGTTTGGAATCATGTTTCATTTTCTCAGTTTTGAAAGTTTTTATTAAAATAGGACCAACTTGTTTACCAATTCTTATTAAAATATTTTCTATTATGTATAAAAATCAAAAAACTTAAAATAATATTTAAGAAATTTTTGGAATACAGCAGGCCCCCGTTATAACGCGGTTTGCTTTACGCTGATTCGCTATAACGCTGTTCTGATATTATAACCCGTATCTGACTATAACGCTGTCACAGATCACTATAACGCTCTTTTACAGATTGCATTTTTGGCATATTTAACGAAATCGTTTTATTTGATGGAGTCGATAGCAAAACAGCATTAAAACGTTTTCCACGCCGACTTGAGAAATTTTCCCACGCTCAGTGAAATTTTCTCGCAGATTTAATTGCAGTATGTTACGTAGTTCCGAGATCAACATTTTAAAAAAAATGATGAAGTATATTGCTTGTAATATTTGCGTTATTATGCATTTATCCGAAGTCTAGTCATCACTCAGTACAGTATTAGATATCGTGCGTTACGGACAGTTTACTTGAACATTGTATCGTAATTAACGCAATTACATTTTATAAGAGTTAATAATGGCCGATAAGAATGAAAAAAGCAACGTCTGAGCGCAGTACGAAGACTATAAATGTAAGAAAAAGACGGAATTTGAAAATTAAATTAGACGTTTTGAAGCGAATCGATTCCGGTCAAAGACAAGCGGATGTGTGCCATAATTTAGGACTTGCAAGTTTAAATGTAAGAACAATTATAAAAAAATAAAGAATTAATTTTAACAGCGGGAAAGATAGCTGTTCCACTGCAAGCAACTAGGGCTAGGCCGGCTATTCCGATTGAAATGGAAAAGACTTTATTGAAGATAAAGTTCAATGCAGAATTCAGTTAAGTTAAATATTATAAAAAAAATAATAAAAAATAAAAGAGAGAGAGAGAGAGAGAGATTAGCCAATATGATGATCTGAAGAAAACTAACCAAAAAAAAATAATAATAAAATAAATGTGGAATCATTTAAAACTGGTAAGGATTGGTTGAATAGATTTAAAATCCAGGGAGAAGCCGCAAGTGCAGATCAAGGAGCCGAAACTTTCAAAAAAGAACTTGTTAAAATTATTGAAGAGGGATATTATGTGTTATACTTCTCAACAAGTTTATAACATAGATGAAGCAGGATTTTTGTGGAAACGAATGCCTAAAAGAAGTTTCATATTGAAAGAAGCAAAAAACATGCCAGGTTTCAAAGCGGCGAAGGATCCGGTGACTTTATTATTGGGTGGTAACGCTGCAGCGCATTTAAAATTAATACCCGTTTTAGTTTATTTGGAAGAGGGCCAAAGTTCAACCCAAAATCGACACATTTTTCATGATTAAATTCATCAATTAAATTAAATCAATTACAATCAATTTAGATCAATTAAATTCATGATTTTAATTGGAATTTTAAGTTTAATTTTGATACGTAAATAGCTCAAACATAATTATATACGTATGTAATGCAGAATATTTTATATGTACAAATATTTGAGTATTAAATATTTTGACCGACATTTGTGCATCTTTTCACTACCGTTTATTATTGATTAGGAAATATCCTATGGCACCGACCGCAACCTACAAATACATATGTTACCTTATGGGAATGCGGAGCTCGCTTAGCGCGGATTCACTTAGCGCTCTGTTTTTCCGGAACGAATTATCAGCGTTAAGCGGGGGTCACCTGTATTCTCAAATATTCCAGAATGTAGAATATTCTTGAAAGTGGTATAACGTTTTAGATGATTCTAGAATATTCTAGGCATTGTTTCAATATTATAGAAAATTGTGGATGATTCTAGAGTAGTTTGCAGTAACGTAAATTGAAGAGTAAGAGAAGTAACTTATAAGATCTTAATAACTTATAAGATATACCCGTCATTCAGAAAGAGTGTTCAGTGTAAGTTTTGTCTTTTGTGATAAACATGACAAGAAATAGGGAACTGAGTGTTGGAAAATGAAGTGCTATTATAACTCTGTATGAAGAAGTTACTCCATGAGAAGTATTGGCAAAAAACTAGGTGTTTCATTTTAAAGGAGCACAAACTAACATTTGACGATTCAAGGAGATTGGCAGTTTAAAGGACAAACCATGATCAGGACAATTGCGCTTAACAATGGAAGCGCAAGGTGAAACCATAACACTGATTTCTAAACACAGTTGACAACATACTGCACTTGAAATCCAAGCTGAGATGATAGGAACAGAGAAATTCCCATGTCTAAATCCACTGTAAAACTTTGTCATAAACAAGCAGGAATTCATGGTTGTGCAGTTGTCTGAGAATCATTATTAAAGACAAAAAATTGAAAGAAACAGTTGGCTTGGCTAAGAGCCATTTGACAATTGAAGGTTGGAAAAACATGGACGAATGAATCCAAATTTGAAATTTTTGGATCCCAACGTACAGTTTTTATGAGATGATCAACTGAAGAAACAATGGTGCCACATTTTTTAGTGCTTACAGTCAAGAACAGTGGTGGTTCCATCATGGAGGTTGCTTCTCTTTTCTGGAGTAGGTGTTATCATCAGAATTGAAGGAATTTTAAGAAATGAAGGCTATAAAGATGTTCTTGAATGTAATGCAATATCCTTTGCACTTCGACTTTTTGAAAGATATTTTATATTACAAGGCAATGACCCAGCGCACAGCTCTTAGCTGTGCAGGGACTTTCTAGCAAGTCAACCAGAGGAGGGTATTGCAAATTATGGTGTGGCCACCCCAATGACCCGGCTAAAACCAGATAGAGCTTTTATGGGATCATCTAGACTAGGCATGGGCAACCTTTTTTGTTCAGTGGGCCACACAAGACTAAGTCCCTGATTCGGGCCACACTACTAAAAGAATGGCAAATTTACCTAATAGTCTTAACTTGTAACATAAAATAATAAAATTTCAACTATTTTATTATAAATAAATCATTAAAATTATGGATTAAGAAATATTAAGAAATGATATAGTTGAAGCAATAATATTTTCATATATCTAATCACCATTCATACCAATCATCAAATTCCAAAAATATATATTGTAATTATGATAATTGTATAATTATAGAAACAAAGTTTATTAGAAAAAAAATGTAACCAATTTACTTACAGTTAGTGAGATAACTTGCGCTTGAGAATCTTTTACCAAATTTTCAAGGTTAGCGGGAATAAAAGTTGTTGCTACCCTCAATGTGCTTTCTAAATGCGTGTTTATCAATCTTGATCTTGTTTTAGACTTGGTGAATTTCATTCATGAAAATAGCTGTTCACATTTATAGGTACTGCCAAAAATTGAGGCATGTTTTCTAGCAAATTTTATCATTCGTGGAAAGAAATCTAACAGAAGAGAGGCATAGAATTCCAATAGAGAAACATCTTGAAATTTCTGTTGAAGGTCAACAGAAATTTCAAGTTCTTTTAAGTTCATTTATTTCCATTTGCAGCTCTTTTCTCACCTGATAAATAACTGCATTAAAAGGATTTGAAAATAGTGTGAAATCTGCATCTTTTGATTTGAAATCTTGAAATCTAACACTGAATTCTATGTTAATGGCTACTAACTCTTCAGCATATGAAATATACTCAGAACTATTGTGATTGGTGAAAGTGATAAATATCACCATCTCTAAGTTGTCTTTCCCAAAGTTGAAGTTTGATATGAAAAGCTTTTATATGAGCATAAAGTTCGCGAACTGACTGATTTTGTACTTGTATTTTCTGATTTAGCTCATTTAAATGAGATGTGATATCAACAAGAAATGAAAGATCACATGTCCATTCAATACTTTCTAGTTCTGGAACAGATTTGCCTTTCATCTCCATAAAGATAGACTTCTTCTCTAAGATTATAAAAGTGCTGAAGCATTTTTTCTTTGCTTAACCAACGAACTTCACAGTAATAGACAAATCTTCTGTATTCATTCAAGTTCTTCAAGGAATAGCTTGAACTGCAATGGTTGAATCCCTTTGATTTTATAAAATTAATGGTTGAGACCACAACTTTCATCACATTTGCAAATTGAAGAGATTTATCGCACAAGTTCTTCTGATGTATCAAACAGTGAAAAGAAGTAAAATATTTTTCTTCCAAGTTGAGGAAATGTATTTCTGATTTTATTTTGGAAATTAGACTCACCTTATTTCCGATAATTGCTGGAGCCCCATCTGTTGACACTTTCGAGCTTATCAAAAGCAAGGTTAAATTTCTTCATGAATGCTTTTAGTTCATTGAAAATATTATCACCTGTGGTAATATCATTCATACTTCAAAGGCAAAGCATTTGTTCAGTAATAGAAAAAGCTCTATCAATTCCACAAATAAAAATGTCTTGTAACTGTTCTTCGGTACAAGCTAATGGCATTGAACTCTTCATTCTTCTCTGGATACAAAATATTAACAACAGAGGTTAAGCACTCCTTGACAAATTCACCATCAGAGTAACTTTTTGAGTGCTTGGCAATATTCTCTGATACAATATAACTTGCAAGCAAAATGTCAGAAAATTTCTGCTTTTTCAAAAAGAATGTAGTCAGGCTCTTAGTCTGTTTCATAAATTTTTCTGGTTTCATCTTTCTAATTTCTCCTTAAGGTTTATGATATTCAGTGGGTTTCATATTGTAATGATGCTTAATATTGTATTCCTTGAAAACAGAAACAGTTTCAGAACAGATCAGGCCTGACGTAGCCCAGTGGTCAGGAACGAGAGTGCATAGCACGCGTTCCTTGAGTTGACCGGGGTTCAAGCCCGTGACTACTAAATACGATAAATATTTGTATTGACGATTTATTGTAAACTCTACTGACTTGGTTGTCATGCCGGAGTATAAACAGGAAATTTATTAAGCACACAAGTTTGTTTTTTGATTCGATAAACAAATAATCGTTTTTCCACCACTCTTGAAACTCCCTCGTCGGATAGCTTTCTTTTGTTTGACAAAGACATTGCAAGGGTTATTGTTCATCAAAAATTAATGATCAAACTTATGAAGTAAATGCACAAACAGTAAAAACTATGTACCACAAACAACAAAAATATTATGACTGCAGGAGTCAACAGGACTGCAGTCGTCGGTCTAACACGTAGCTCATTTACCCAAGTTGCTGATTAGTTCTCAAGTTTGCAAGAAAACATGAAATGCCAAAAACTACCATCCGCAAAAGTCAAATATGTTCCTGTAACGCTAGTTAATTAAGTGATTACTTAAAAATATTTTGCGTTAAGCAAAAATTTTAGGTAAAAAAAAAAGGCGAAAAGATGAACAAAGTAAGGTTTTTCTGGCCAAACTGAATGAGTTGTCAGGAAAAAAGTAGAAAACATGTCAGCTGTTTAATGGAAATAAGAGAAAATGGCTGAGGGAAAGGATATGAGGGTAAACTTATCTGAAACAACAATTTGGACTTGTACATGTTAAAATTGCGTTAAGTAGAACGGAATCAATTTTATTTTAACTTAATTTTACTTCATTTTAGGCATATATATGAATTAACATTATTATATATTTTTTATTTTTTTTATTTTTTTTTTTATTACTCCAAAACAGTCGAAGCCTTACAAAGGAGGAATATAACAGTAGCAATACAGTAATAATTCTATTTACAGTCAGTATACAATGTCAAATATACAAGGTCAATATACAACATATACAATGAATATCTTATGTTACAAGTGATTTGCATTTGAGCAAAGCTGGGTTGACAGAGAATTTTGTATTTCTAAACACTTTTGTTGTTATCTTTTCTTGTTTGTTCACAATGAATAGTTACATTGATTGATTTGTATTATTATTCTTATAGTTATCCAATTTTTTTTTTTATTATTTCTTATTATTATATTTATTTATTATCTTTGTTTATTGAAAAAATTATAGATAATATATACCTATTTTTTATTATTTTATTATTGTTATTAAGTTAATGATTTTTTCTCATTTTCTAGTTACTTGATTATAAAACCTTTGCAACTCTTTTTTGATATTGATGTCTTCAGCTAGAATATCAATGTTGGATTCATTTAGCAATTTTGCAGTTCTGTTGAAATAGTGGAATTTAAGTTGATCAGTTCTGAATGGCTCTAGTGCCAGCATATTGTGTCTTCTCAAGGCTCTTGGAGGACAGCTGAAATCGATGAGGTAGAGCAGCTTGGGGGCATCCAACTTTCCAGCCATGAGATGCATTAGGAATTTGCAGTCTGCCTCAGCCCTTCTTTGGTAGAGTGGTACCATCCCGAAGTGAATGCACCATTCATCGTAGGATTTTGTGTTCATTTCCAACCTAGATTTGTACACTAGGAATCTGACTATGGATTTCTGAATACGTTCCAGTTGTTTTTTAAGAATTTTGGCGTGAGGATTCCTGATTTGTGAGGCATATTCTAGAATTGGGTTGATTATCATTATGCAAGCTGTTTTTATGAGCTGTATGTTGCTAAAGTCGAAGCAGATTCTTTTAAGCAGTCCAAGGGATTTGGAGGGCTTTGCTGTAGTTTTATTTACATGTGTGTTGAAGTTTCCCTTGTCAGAAAACCATACTCCCCAATCTGAAACCTCTTGTATTCTCAATAGCTCATGGTTATAGGGATAATTAATCTTGTGTTTTTTGTGATAGTCTGCAACAGACATGGTGCAGCATTTGTTTAAGTTTAGTGTTAGGCCATTGTAATCCATCGGGTGATAGTGTCTAGTCCATTTTCCAGTGATTCACGGTCTTGTGTTGCTTTGATGGTTTTATATATTTTCACGTCATCTGCGTATGTGAGCTGTGATCACCTTTTTCAGTATATAGTTCACTGTAGAAATTTGCAAATTCATCTAATTGAATGGTCTCCATTTTGTTCATATGTTTGTGGTTTTTATAACCCATTTTCCAATGCTTCCAGAATGGACCCATATCATGCCTATTTAGCATTCCATTTTGTAGATTAGATAAGTAATTTTGGTAGGCCAAATTGATTATCTGCCTTCTTAGATTGGAGAACTGGATGTAGCTGTCATGTCTCTGTGTTTTTGAATTTGATGAACATTTGTTTTTTTTTTTCTTAAGTAATTGAATGATTTCTTTTGTGAACCACACAGGAATTATTTTATTTAACTAAACATTTATACTTTTATAAAATTTACACTTTACACTATATTAAGTATTGTATTGGTTGCGGGCCACATCTGCCTCGACTCACAGAAAATTCCCTTAATGTAACAGGTTAGTGCATTAGCATCATATTTGTACATAGGCGAATCACCGAAATAGTGAAAATGGCATCTTTTTATCGTATCTCATATTGTGAATACCTTCACGAGTTGTTTTATATTGTATTATCTCGAATAAGTAACACTTTGCCAGTGGAGAAGGCCATTGTTACTTATTCTCAGTGGATACCACAACCACCTGGATAACCGCTTTGAGGCTTTTTGGCATCATTGGTGGGTGGGTAGTTCTTTGTGGTGGTATCCACTGAGAATAAGTAACAATAGTCTTTTCCACTGAAGTGTTACTTATTCGGGATAGTGCAATATCAGACTTTTGCCCCAATTGCTTTTGGCATTTTTCTCTAAAAGTAAAGTAGAACACTGGTTATCTGTGGTAATTTGTAGAAGCTAGATCCTTGAAAATTCATGTAAAAACAAAATAATACTACACAAAGTAAACAAATGAACATAGTCATATTCCGAAACATATAAAAAAAAACTAAACATTTTTCAAAAAAGACATTTTGTTAGAAAATCTGTAATATGATCCATTAATTATGGGGTTTTTTTTAATAATTGTTAAAAAACATGGTCTGGGATCATGGCTAATCCAGCTGTACAGATAACCAAGTCCCAAATTGGCATTGTTCTGTATTTCCTAAGTTTGCTGTTAAGAAATTAAATTTTTTAATTTGATAGGAATGATAGAATATAAACATTTTATACACCTTGAGGTTGTCACAGACATTCTCTCAGATATGCCAGACAAGCTGTACTTGCTACCTGGGAGTCTAAAACGCTGATGGAACTGATATTCGGGTGACACTCAAGTCAAGTGGACCCAATTTTGGCAAAGTCCGGACGGTCTGTGACAGCCAAATCCTCTGCTTGGACCTTCACGATGGTTGGACTGTTAGTAATCCTGGGTATAACCACCATGCATAAGTACATGGTTGGTGACCACCCAGGTGTGAACCAACGTAAGCAGGGGTCGAGGTGTGGCAACCACACCACATAGAGGAATGCCGCCCCTCTATGTTACCAGGCAGTACTAGGTGGTAGATGACTTTCATCAACCGGCGCAATACAACCACTTTGCTTATTGGAGACTTGAAGTGATTGAACCCGTGTTTAGTCTCTAGAGCTAAGTTCCGATCAACCCTTCCCCATCTCTTCCATCATGCAGTATGATTGATGACATTTGAAATTATGATGAACATCGTGGCGAGATCCACTATTCCTTACATTTTGAGGGTACAGCTCTAAAATGGTGTTCGCAGGTCGGCCGCTAGTTGGTACACCAGACCGAACCTATTGGTAACTCTCTAGGAGGCTTCAAGATCAGCTAGTGTATAATCTTGCCCCCTCTATTCTGCCAGATAGTGACTAGAGGGAGTCCGAGTAGTGTATATGTGGGGGAGGGCATTGTCAAGGCCACGTTATGTCGAGGATCGGAGTATATTCTTACGATGTGTACGCCATATCCAAAAATTTCATTACTTCAGACAGCATGTCCCACCCACTTTTTCTTACTATTGAATACACCATGAATTGTCAAACTAATAGAGCAAGCTTATCTGCGAAAAGATCTAAACCTCCCAAACACTTCCTAATTCATTTCACAAATATACGTGGTCTCAATTCTAATCTCAACAATGTCCATTTCCACTTGCAGTCTACCAAACCCAATGTTCTTTTTCTGACAGAATCTCAGTTATTAGTTGATTAAACTACTGCTCATCTCAGATGCCCAAATTATTCACTGTATGATTCCTTTCGCCTCAAAGGTGGTACTTGTGCATATGTCCGTTCTGATATTCCCTGTCAGAGACTTGGCAATTTGGAATCTCTTCTCTTTGATCTTCTCTTGCTTAAAATCTCTCTGCCTCATTGTGTCAAATTCATCTGTAGTCTCTGCCGTTCTCCCAACTCCAGTAATCACTTGGAGGTCTTTGACTTCCTCTCTTTGCAACTTGACTTTCTCCAGTTCAACTTTCCTAACAGTGAGGTAATTTTCCTTGGTGATTTTAATGTTCACAACTCCAGCTGGCTTCCGTTTTCTAGTCACACCAACCTAGCTGGTCGAGATACTGAGGCTTTTGCAATTATTAATGACCTTGCACAGATTGTTCATTTACCTACAAGAATACCAGACAATCATAATCATACAGCCAACACGCTTGATCTTTTTCTCACAAACAACCCTTCTAAGTACACGGTCGAAGTGAGAGGTCCTTTAGTCACTTCAGATCACAACTTGGTGGTTGTCTCTCCTCCAATGGCACCTTTACCTCACAGCTATTCCCAACCTCGTGTTGTTTGGCATTACAAGAATGCAAAATGGGATGACCTGCGAGATTTCTTTTCCTTGGTCGGATTACTATTTCAAAACTTCTGATGTCAGCATTTGCTCAGATCGTGTCAGTGAAATTATTCTTGCAGGAATGGAATCCTTTATCCCACACTCCACTTTAAAATCTCATCCTTTATCTAAACCTTGGTTTTCCAATAAATGTGCTAAGGCTGTTCAAGAAAAGAATGTTGCATATCGTAATTGGCTTGTTTCTAATTCTTCAGTTTCATTTTCTGCCTACACCAAAGCTCACAACAATTGTAATGCAGTTATTAATCAGTCTAAACTAGAGTTTGAACTGGCTAAGAGTAGAAAACTTGCTTCTTGCCCTAATTGTAGCCGAGCATTCTGTTCTCTTGCCAAAGCTAGTGGCCGCAACTTTTGCCCATCTCTGCTCCCACCTCTGTCCAAAACAGATGGTTCTGTTGTCACTTCAGCCAAGGATAAAGCTGACCTGCTAGCATCCCATTTTTCTTCCAACTCATGTATTAATGATCATGGTAAAACACCTCCCACCATTCCCAACACACTCCATCCAATATGGCGCCTGCATAGCCAGGTGGGCAGGAGCAGCAGTGCGTAGCACATGCTTCTTGATTAGACCGGGGTTCGAGCCCATGAGCCTCCAAATCCGGAGGATGCGGAAAGGTCAGGGAATGACCACTGCATATCCCCGGAGCAATATGGCCTTAGTTGCTAATGTTCCTAAAAACCAAATAACAACAACCATCCAATGCCTCCTGTAGTCTTCCGTCAAAAGGATGTCAGAAGGATTTTGACAAATCTTGATGCTAAGAAGCTCCAGGTCCCGATGGTATTTTTCCACTTGTTCTCAAAACCTGTGTTAATGAACTTACTGCTATTCTTTGCCGCCTTTTTTCACTTTCTTATTCCAAAGGTGTTTTTCCTTCTGCTTGGAAATTTGCTCATATCCAGCCAGTTCCTAAAAAGGGTGACAAATCCCTCCCATCCAATTATCGTCCCATTGCAATTACTTCTACCCTTTCTAAAGTAATGAAGAAATCAATTAACCGCCAACTCTTAAACTATCTGGAAACCTTCCATCTGATCAACGATTGCCAGTATGGATTCTGCCAGTGTCAATCCACTGGTGATGTTCTGACTTATGTTACCCATTTATGGATTAATTCAATGGAAAAGTTCGGTGAAGCACAAGTAGTTGCTCTTGACAACTCAAAGGCTTTCGATCATGTTTGGCATAAAGATCTTCTAAACAAGTTTCCATCTTATGGTTTGCCAACTGTTTTTTGTAATTGGTTATCCAGTTTTCTCTCTGATCGCTCACTGAGGGTGATGGTAGATGGCTCTCTGTCTTCTAAATTCCCCATGCCGGTGTCCCCCAAGGTTCAGTTCTTTCCCCCACTCTTTTCCTCTTGTATATTAATGATGACTGGAAATGCTATCCATAGTTTTGCCGATGATAGCACATTGCATTCCACTTTCCATTTTGAGAAACCTTGCCCTGTTCAATCAGCTTCAACTTCTCTAAAATCTGCTACCAATTCCTTAAATGCTGATCATCGGGTAATTCTCCAGCGGGACAAAGACAACTTAGTTGATTTCAACCATTCTAAAACTCAGTCTTGCCTTATATCTCGCAAAAAGGATTCTTTTGCACCTATGCTTATCTTTGGTGACACTCCGATTTCTAGGCACTTTTATATATCTCTTTTGGGGATTACCTTGACTTCTAATCTCTCTTGGCACAAGCACATTACAAATATTGCTTCCTCTGCATCTAAAGAACTTGGTTTTCTCTTTTGCTCTCGGCATTACTTTTCTTCCAAACAGCTGCTCACTCTGTATAAATTGCAAATCCGCCCTACCATGGAATATTGTTCCCACAACTGGGGTGGTGCTCCCAAAACCTCTCTCAGGCTTCTCGATTCCATTCAGAAGAGGGCAGTTAGGTTAATTAATAATTCATCTCTAACAGAGTCTCTCCACCCGCTGTGTCACAGATGTACTGTTTCTGCTGCATGCCTCTTCTACAGATACTTCCATGGGCACTGTTCTTCTGAATTGGCTTCTATAATTCCTGCTCTCTTTTTCAAAACAGTCCAAACACGTGCCACCAACATCCATTTACTATCCAACTTCAAACTCACAGAACCAACTTTTCATCTTCCTCGTTTATTCATTCAACTGCCGTTTTCTGTTTTCTGGAACAACCTTCCTTCATACGTATTTCCTGAAAATTACAGTCTACAGAAGTTCAAGTCCAATGTCAACAAATATCTTTCGTCTTCTCAACCTCCAACCCAAGCACGGTACTTAGTACTATAGGTTCTGATACCTCTCGTGTTTAGGGTTTACATAAAAAAAATAAACAAAGAAGAAAAAAAAAAAAATGAATCTCAGAAAATAAAAATTTTATTGTGCAAACTGATTAAGTGTTTAATCAGTTTTTTGGCAGATCACTACAGGCCACTGCAGGCTATGGGTCATGATTAGAAGTTTCTCATTAGTTCCAGTGATATAGTGCAAGGAAGCCACAGACTTGCTGCACCAGTCAAAAAACATTGCTTAGTAGATAAGCAAATACAAATTGTGTGCTTTCCTCCTCATGTAGGTAAGTATCTAGTTGACTTCAATTTCTTCAAACTGTCAGCCTCAACTACCTGTGAAGGCAGTTTGTACCATTAATCAAGACCTCACTTGCTAAAACAAAACTTCCTACAATCTAGTCTAAATCTCTTCCCCTGTAATTTCAATTTATGATCTCTAGTTCTGGAATTCTTTATAATAATTCATTCATTGTACTAACCTCTCTCAGAGCCTTATAAACCTCAATCAGGTGTCCCTCTAAGGTACCAATATCTTTGGCTCATATAATCAGTTTTTCCTTGTATCTTAACCCTTTTGCCAATCTCGCCATGTGAGTTGCCCATCTTTGGATCCTTTCAAGATGCTCAATGTCTTTTTACAGATGAGGTCTCCATACTTGGACACAGTATTTCATGTGGTTTTAGGGAGGTCATAATAGGATTATGACTTCCCTATCTCTAAAGGATATTATTATTAGCCATATAGTGCAAGGAAGCCTGAGGCTTATGCGGCACCAGCCAAAAAAAAATTTTCAGTGTTACCCTGAGAGAGAGAGAGAGAGAGAGAGAGAAAGAGAGAAAGAGAAGAATGATATCCAGCTCAGGACCCTGGGTGTGCCAAGCCCATACTCACCAGATGATTGTTCAATAAATCATCGATAGGCTGCTGTTTACACTGCTCAGAAAACTTCATATCTATCCATATCTTAACTCCCGGGTTCCTGTCTTCCTCTACTGTTTTTAATTCATACTGACTAAGTGTATAAAGTTATTTTGGGGTCACTATATCCCAATTGTAACACCTTGCATTTGCTTCATTAAAACATAGCTGCCACTTTTCTGACCATTCCTTAAGTCTGTTCGAGTCAATCCGAAGGAGCGCTGCTTGGTGCCAATCATTAACAACTGTCCCAGTCTTTACGTCGTCTGCGAATTTTGTTATCACACCCTTTATCTCTTTGACAATGTCATTTATGAAAATCAGAAACAACAGTGTTCTAAGAATTGATCCTTTGCGGGGGTGGGGGGGGGGCTCTACTTCAAAATTATACCAATCTGAAAAATATCCATTAATCACATTCTTCTGCCCTGTAGTCTATCTTAGAATATTTCCAGTAATCCCAAGATGTTCCCGCTTATTTAGTAACCTCTCGTGAGGGACTGAGTTAGATGCCTTGCTAAAATTCAAATAAACTATGACAAAATTGTTCCTTACATCTAGCTACTAACTCTGTCAAAATAGCTTACTGCGTTAGTTAAACATGATTTTCCCTTAACAAATCCATGCTGTTTGTCCTTCAAAATGCCATTTTTAACTAAATGACCCTGCATTGCACTCTTAATTATTGCTTCTAAGATTTTCTCTACCCACTGAAGTCAGACTAAGCTGCCTGTAATTACCATCTCCACTCTTAAAACTTTATTCCTTTATGCATTGTGATACATCGGCACTCCTCTAATCAAAAGGAATTTCTCTTGATTCCAAAGATGCCCTCATAATTAATACACTCTCTTGCCTCCTCCTCCCTCAAAATTACTGGGTATATGCCATCAACTCCAGGAGCCTTACTTGTCTTTAGGCTTTAAAGTTTTTCTAATAAACTGTCATCTGTAATTTCAGAATCACTAATTTCATGTGGCTCAGCCTCTCCTCAACATAAAGGGTCTGTTGTCAGTAAAGACTAATATGAAGTATATATATTCAATTCTTCAGCAACATCAGCTGGGTTATCTAAGACTCTTATACCCAGTGCACAAGGTCCAATCCAATATGTTTTCTTCTTTGTATTCACCTACATGAAAAACTCTTTGTCCCCATTCTCTGCTGTCTTAGCCAATACTTTCTCATTCTCACCCTTAGCCTCCCTAACCTTATCTGTGATACTATTATGGATTAACTTGTAGCTGGTTATAAGCACCAGTACCTTTCATCACTCTGTAACCATCCCATGCTCTCTTTGTTCTGCTCTGTTAGACTGGTCAGCTCCATATTCATCCGTCCCAGCATCCTCCTCATGCTATATTTTCATAATGCTATATACGCATTCACGTCTTCTGTGTTTATTGCTTTGAAGGTATATTCCATGATTCTAATGTATTTGCCCTGCCTGTGCAATCTACCCAATTAATAGATATCATGTAGCACTTTAAACTGCTATAGTCCCCCTTTTTTGAAATTAAAACCCTTGCATTTACCTTTAACTACTCCAACATCTTTCTTCATACTAACAACTATATAATTACTTACCTGCCAGTGGTTCCCATACTTTAAGCTCCATGATTTCATCTGATTTGTGAGTAATGATGAAGTCAAGAATATTCTTAACTCTAGTATTTTCTCTAACATGCTGGTACGAATAATAATAATCAAGTTTATTTAAAAATTTTGTTTCCCATTGCAAGTTTCTCTCACCACACAGTTAACTCACACCACAAATTCTGTGCTGGCAGAAATAACTTCTGACTCAGCAAAAGCTTATTTTGCACTCAGGCTGCTTTTGATAAGAATCATGAGCCAACCACCCCTTCTATCTTTCCTAAATACATATTGTGTTTAGGATTATGGTATGTATAATACATACCAGGAGTTGGAATTCACCCATTTTGTGACAACACTCGTGACATTTCTGTAAGACACACTTAATACTAAGTATTCTTCTATAGTTTACTACCCTGTAGGCGTTTGCAGCTGATTATTTGAAAAGGATGCTATCATTAACCATATTTTGTATTCATTTATATATGAACTGTGCAACTCAAATGAATATACTACTGTACCTTTACATTAAACACTTGGCTATGTCACAGCTAACTTTGTTTTCTTAAAATTAAGATTTGCTATTCCCATTTTCATGAGAGTTTATAACATAATTTTAAATGTTTTAAATGATGGTAATATGTTGACCACTGGGCTATGTCAGTAGTTAACATGTTTAAATATAAGAACTAATAATGTATGTCTAATAGTACTTTTTCATACCTCATATTCTTTATAAGAATGCAATGATTTCATTGGTAGGAAGAAAATGTTACTATAGAATCAAAGCCACTGAGTGCAGTTTTACCAGAGGAAGTTGACCAGGAAGATTTATATACAAAATACAAGGTTTGTGTAAATTTTGTGTTTTATCTTTTATAAAATAACTCATACCGAGTTATTTTTTTAATAATGTGATTGTTGAAATTTATTTTCCAGTAATGTATATAGGAATTCAGTTTAAGTTTCGAGCATTAAACGCTGCATGCCAAATGAATTTATCCAATTTTTTTTTCTGAAATATTTATTTTCATGCTTATAGCATGAGGTTACAGTCAAATCTGAACCTGCTTGATAAGGTATATTCTTGATCATATATTTTTTGAAACAAACAAAAGTCTATTATTGCGTCCTTAGACAGTTTACATAGCTGATCATGTTTATGATTCCTTAGATTTTTTTTATTGAGCTTCTACAGTTGTTTGCTAGAGAACTGATGCCAGCCAAATTCATTAGGATTAGATTACACTTATGAAATTGGACAAAACAAAAAACTCACTGGATAGGGCTGGAAACACTTTCTTCTCTTTCTGTGAAGAATTTAGGTTTTCATCTCTGCTATCACTAAGATTGGAAAATCAAAAAAGAAGTGTGCTAGATGTGGGAAAGCACAGGTGGCACCTGACCCTAATACTATGTGAATTCCCACTATGTTTGCAAAAAACATTGCTAGGTATATGAATGTGTAAAAAACGACATGTTAAAATGATGTATGAGGGGTTTCCGAAAAGTAAGGTAACACATTTTTTTTTTTTTTTTTCCTTAATAATGGTGAAAGGGAATGAGATGAAATGCGGTGGACAGATAGACCCGTTAATAACGTTAAAAAAGACTGCCAGTACAGTGTTGCGGTACTGTCGCCTCACAGCAGATTCCAGTTGCAAAATGGCGGCTACCATGCGAATGTGGTCCAAAACAGGTGTTCGTGAAGTTATTCGTTTTTTGCAAACAAAAGGGTCTTCACCAAGTGACATTCACCGTAAACTGGTTGCTATGTATGGCAAAAAGGTGATCACAAAGAAGCAGGTGTGTGTTTTTGGTGCAATGAATTTAAAGCGGGCTTGTTGACATTGAAGATTGACATCGGGAGGGCAGGCCTTCATCGAGCAAGACAGGAGACAACATTTCGCATATTAAGGGCATTGTTCTTGAAAACAGGCAAGTGAAATTGCACAAATAGTGAATGTGAGTAAGTCAATTGTTCATGGTGTCCTTGACTTTCGAAAGGTATGCTGCTGGGTGCCTCGACAATTGTCAGAAGTGGACAAAGCAAAACGCATGGGGATGTGTCTGGAGAACCTGTTGTGATACAGCAATGAAGGAGAGAATTTTCTCGCTCGCCTAGTCACAGCAAATGAAATGTGGGTTCATTACTTTACCCCGGAGAGCAAGAAGACTCCATGACCTGGAAACATCCACAATGTCCTGTGTGCAAAAAATTCAAAACTGTCTCCAGTGTCCGAAAAGTCATGGCCACAATGTTCTAGGATCACCAAGGCATTCTTTTGGTGGATTTATTGCTGAAGAGAGGAACAATCAATGCACAGCTTTACTGTGCAACGTTGGAAAAACTGAAAGCCAACATTCGATGCAAACGACCAGGACTCCTGACAAGCAGCGTGATTTTGTTTCATGACAGTGCAACTCCATACGCTGCCCACACCACTCATGAGTGGTTGCACCGTAATCGTTGGGAAACTCTGTCACATCCCCCCCACAGCCCAGACTTAGTGCCTTCAGACTTCCATTTGTTCGGCCCTCCAAGCATTTCACGGATGAGGAAGTTCATCAGGCGGTGCGATGTTGGTTACTGCGTGTGGGCACAGACTTCTTCAGTACTGGTATTGATAAACTGATCCATTGTTGGGACAAGTGCATCAATAAAACTGGAGACTTTGTGGAGTAGTAGTACATGTTTACTTATTTCTTGGTGTGTACTTTCAACTTTGTATTAGTAAACATCATCGAGAGAGAAAAATGTGTTACCTTACTTTTTGGAAACCCCTTGTATAATTAAATTATAAAACAAAATTTCATATACAAAACAAAATTATGATTTTGTTTTGTATAATTGTTTTATTTTCTTATTTGCATGGAAAATTTTTAACAAACATGCATAGGCCTATGGTGGTTAATCCTTGGAATATGAGTGGGCTGTGGGTAATAAGTTTCTGATGTTGCCAGGTGCTATGGAGTTCCATTGCGCAGATTTGAAGTTTTATAAAAATGAGCACTGTACATAAATGCTTTTAAATATTAATTTTTTGTTATTTTGACTCGACTGCCCAACATTAGAATGCAATTGTCAAAAATCAAATCAGAATTGATAAAAAAAAAAAAAAATTACAAAAATTGAGACAGAAAATAAAAAGGGGGGGGGGGAAGGTTGTTTATTATTACCTGGTATTATTATTTATTTTTTATTATTTTTTTTGAATATTACTGTTTTTTGCAGTAATATTCTCTACATCTAATTATGTGTCACCTAATTTAATTTCTTCATCTATTTCTAGATCAAAATTATCAATATATTCGGTTTTGTAAACCCAAATCAGACAACTGATGCCTAACACATTTGAGTTCTCTTCTGATTTTCACACCACCGTAAATAATATAAAATAATAGGATGTGACAGCACCTACTTGAAGATAGGCAATACATAAATAAACAGACATTATTTGACATGATCTTCAAAATATATATAAACGTACATACCACAGGGTGCCCACCCATCCCAAAGTGGTGGGATTGCTCCAGGTGATGAAAATCATCTACCATCAAGTATTTCCTAATATCCAAGGAGCTTGGTCATTCCTCTGTGGGTGGTGGATGCCACATCCCAACCCCTGCTTATATTGATTCATATTTGGGTGGTTTACTAGCTATATTTTGACCTTGTCATGGGGGATATACCATTGATTACTAAGAGGGAAGGTGAGCAGCACGTGCAACTGGACTTTGCCATAACATACTGTACTTGACTGACTAGCATGACCAGAATATCAGTTACATCAGCAAGATTTCCACGTGGTAGTCTTGGTTATTGTCACTGGAACATATAGAGTTGCCTGGATGTGAAACACTTTTTCTCACAGATGGAGAGGTGGTCCTAAAACCATCCACAAATTCACTGTTATTCTTTTGTTTGTTATCAGTTTAATTCATAGTGATCTTTTTGATAATAGGGAGCTATTTAGTGCTTGATAATTCCTATATTCTATTATATTATGAAAACAACAGGGCTTACCTCTATTTTAAATATAGGAAGCTTCTTTTCCAGCCAACTCTCCTAGTCCAACGCGCTAATAATTCTTTGGGAAGGTGATATCAATTTTACAAAAAATGTGGGACATCTTCCCCACTGTAGTGTTCAGACCCCTCGGTCTCAACATTGAGCGCTCAAGACTGACTAGCATGACCAGAATTCGGTCTTCAAACACCATACCTCTGGCAGCAAGGAAACCATTACGTGTATTGACATAAAATTAAATTTTTGAAGGTCTAAAAATCTTAATAATTATGGACCGATTATTCTCTTCGGTCCTGTAGTTTGACATTATAATTAAATTTAGGGATCTAAAAAGCTTAATGGATATGGGGGATTATTCTCTACATTCCTTAAGTCGGACTAGAACTTTTCAGGACATCACGTTCACAGGAATAGAGCAACTCACAATTAATCCGAAACTTTTTGTCTTATGTTGTAGTGTTTGTTCTTCACTCATGCGTATAAGTGACCAATCATCGGACAATAGGAATGGTCTACAGATATTTATTGAATTTTCATGTAGTTTCATCTCTAAGGTTTCCACAATAAGTAATTTGTGGTAGTTGTGTTGAATATTTATAATTTTTGTTTCATTAAAGCTGAATGAATGTCGTTCATTTATTGCGTGGAATGAAAGTTCCGATGCATTTGAACGACCCGCCCACACAGAAGCTTCGTGTTGTTTTGCTTGAAGCTGTGCCACTCCCATGATAGATCCTACATAAACAGCGTTGCAATTTTTGCATGGGATGCTGTATACTAGATCATGCTGTGATTGGAATGTGTGATACAGAAATCGACCTTCAAACACCACATTCTACATTCCAATCACAGCATGACCTAGTATACAGCATCCCATGCAAAAATTGCGACGCTGTTTATGTAGGATCTATCATGGGAGTGGCACAGCTTCAAGCAAAACAACACGAAGCTTCTGTGCGGGAGGGTCGTTCAAATGCATCGTAACTTTCGTTCCACACAACAAATGAACGACATTCATTCGGCTTTAATGAAACAAAAATTATAAATATTCAACACAACTACCACAAATTACTTATTGCGGAAACCTTAGAGATGAAACTACATAAAAATTCAATCAATATCTGTAGACCATTCCTATTGTCCGATGATTGGTCACTTATACGCATGAGTGAAGAACAAACACTACAACATAAGACAAAGTTTCGGATTAATTGTGAGTTGCTCTATTCCTGTGAACGTGATGCCTTGAAAAGTTCTAGTCCGACTTAAGGAATGTAGAGAATAATCCCCCATATCCATTAAGCTTTTTAGACCCCTAAATTTAATTCTAATGTCAAGCTACAGGACCGAAGAGAATAATCGGTCCATAATTATTAAGCTTTTTAGACCTTCAAAAATTTAATTTTATGTCAATCCACATAATGGTTTCCTTGCTGTCAGAAGTATGATGTTTGAAGACAGAAGTCTTGAGCGCTCAATGTTGAGACCGAAGGGTCAGAACACTACGGTTCTGACAGTGGGGAAGATGTCTCAATTTTTTGTAAAACTGATATCACCTTCCCAAAGATTTATTAGCACGTTGGACTACGAGAGTTGGCTGGAAAAGAAGCATCCCATATCTAAAATAAAGGTAATCCCTGTTGTTTTCATAATAGTGATCTTTATAAATTATGTTAATATGAGCTGAAAACAGCAGTTATTTTAGCTGAAGAAAAATTTATATTATGGATAAAACTATTTCAGAAGTTGCAGAGACAGCTTGAATTTCTTGAAGTTCAAGAAGAATACATCAAAGATGAACAGAAAAATCTTAAAAAAGAATATCTTCATGCTCAAGAAGAAGTGAAACGAATACAAAGTGTGCCCTTAGTTATTGGACAATTTCTGGAAGCTGTTGATCAAAACACAGGCATTGTTGGATCTACAACAGGTACAGTTTCCATTTTTATTGAAAATAAATAATTATATTTATTTTTGTACTTATCCATACAGATATAACAGGCAGTTCCTTTCAAATGTCCATCAAGACTTGGAACACATGTGGGTTGTATTCCAAGGTCGACCTGGTGGATAATCATAGTTCACCTGGTGATTCTTTTCTTTGTCACCATTGTACGGAGTGTGCTGATCTTAAGTTAAAATTTGGTGCACTGCTAGAACAATTTGAGTCACTGAAAAAATGGGTGCTTGCCCTCGAGAATAATGTAACTGGGAGCTCGTCAGGGACTCAAGACTCTAGCAACCTATCAAGTGATGCACTCCCAATTTGGGCCCCAGAACAGAATAGCCAAGTGCAAACTATTCTGGTTCAAAAGGACTTAGTTCTGTTAGGGGGCGCCTCCGTAGCCAGGTGGGAAGAAGCAGCAGTGGGTAGCACACGCTTCTTGATTAGGCCGGGGTTTGAGCCCGTCACCACCAAATACAGAGGATGCGGAAAGGTCAGGGAATGACCACCGCATATCCTGGAGCAATATGGCCTTAGTTGCTAATGCTCCTAAAAACCAAAAAACAACAACAGTTCTATTAGGAGACTCCATTGTAAGGGAAATGGGAAATATTTTTTGACAGTCTGTTGGTAGCATCATTAATAGTTGCTCCCAGCAGACATATTCTGGTTCTAGTCCAACTATTAATGATGCTACCAACAGACTGTCAGATTTTAAGGGGATGGAGGATAAACAGAATATTATTATTCATGTGGGGACTAATGATATTAAGCATACACGATCTGACAGTTTGTTAGACAAATATAGGATCATTCTGAAGAAATGCTGCAAGTTAGGTCACAGTGTCTATGTGTCTGCAATTCTGCCCAGGCATGATAATAATAGGAGGGATTATATGCTGTGAAAGCCTTGTGGATTAACTCAAGACTTGAAGGGCTCTGCAAAGCTTTTGGGGGGAAATTTCTATCAGCTTGGCCCGCACTTGTAGGTAGAAGGAATATGTTTTGTAGAAATTGGAGCAAAAGCAAAGGTGGTGCAAGAGTTTTTGCCAGTATTATTGAGGATACCTTAAATGTTCAGCAAAACTGCTAGTTTTGGGGGGGGGGAGAGAAGGGTAATACAGATACTCTTTTATCTGATAATATTGGTCAAAGCAATGCTTACACATGGACATGGGATAGTATTAGATTCCCCAGCTGAAGTTGCAGATGAACTCAACAGTTACTTTGCATCGATATTTACATAAGAAAAACCCTTTATGTCAAAGAGAAATTATAGGAGTGAAATCAAAAAATATCTAATTAATGGTATTAAAATTTCAGATGATTATTTAATGAAAAAACTTTCAATCCTACAGGCCAGTAAGGTGGTGGTTGTTTTTGTTGTTTAAAAGTTATTGGTGCAAGAGCAGCTTAGGTTATAATGCGCCTAGCCTAGGTATCCAGTAAGGCTCCTGGGGTTGATGGCATATACCCTATAATCTTAAGGGAGGCGGCAAGTGAGTGCATTGAACCATTGAGGCTGATTATGAGAGCATCACTGGACTCAGGAGTGATTCTGTTGAATTGGAAGAGTGCCAATGTATCTCCAATACATAAGGGTATTTCTAAGAGTGAAGCAGGAAATTGCCAGCTGGTCAGTCTAACCATACAGTCAACACACTTGATCTTTTTCTCACAAACAACCCTTCTAAGTATGTGGTTGAAGTGAATGGTCCTTTAGGTGCCTCAGATCACAACTTGGTGATTGTCTCTTCTCCAATGGAGCCTTTATCTCATACCTATTCCAAACCTCTTGTTGTTTGGCATTGGAAGAATGCAAAATGGGATGACCTGCGAGATTTCTTTTCCTTGGTCGGATTACTGTTTCAAAACTTTTGATGTCAATGTTCTCAGATCATATCAGTGAAATTATTCTTGTAGGAATGAAATCCTTTATTCCACACTCCACTTTAAAATCTCATCCTTTATCTAAACCTTGGTTTTCCAATAAATATGCAAAGGCTGTTCAAGAGAAGAACGTTGCATATTGTAATTGGCTTATTTCCAATTCTTCAGTTTCATTTTCTGCCTACACCAAAGCTCGCAACAATTGTAAAGCAATTATTAATCAGTCCAAACTAGATTTTGAACAGGCTAATAGTAGAAAACTTGCTTCTTGCCCTAATGGTAGCTGAGCATTCTGGTCTCTTCCCAAAGCTATTGGCCGGAACTTTTGCCCACCTTTGCTCCCACCTCTATCAAAACCAGATGGTTCTATTGTCACTTCAGCCAAAGATAATGCTGACCTGTTAGCATCCCATTTTTCTTCCAACTCATATACAGTCAGTCCTCGTATAACACGTGTTTACACTACACGAATTCGATCATACACGATTTATAAATAGGGGAACGATATCTTATATAACACGAACCGAATTCGCTTATGCACGATTCGCCTTTGTGTTTACAAGAAATGGCAGTCGAACGCAGAATCACCCCAACGGAACGCAACACGATAGGAATGAAGAGAAGATTCTGAAAATGTATTTATGTTTTTTATAGTTAGATAGTATGAATCAGAGCTATACTACTCAATATGTTCTACGTTGATAATAATATTAGTAAAATAATAAGAGGAGTTTACCTCAATATAGTGCGTAGAACCCTTCCGTATGATACCCTCCAGAAATTAAAACGGAAAAAACGAAAAAATCGGCAACTTACCGGTACAATAGAGTAAAATATAAATAATTAAATAATCAATTTAACACAATTCAAATCAATT
Source organism: Mastigoproctus giganteus (assembly GCF_048544385.1). Classification (NCBI taxonomy): domain Eukaryota; kingdom Metazoa; phylum Arthropoda; class Arachnida; order Uropygi; family Thelyphonidae; genus Mastigoproctus; species Mastigoproctus giganteus. The sequence continues at coordinate 21,294,867 of NC_143583.1, forward strand.
TAAAACAATTAAAAATCAAATTAACGCAATTAAAAGAATCTAACAAATATTCAAAACGATTTTCCTTCCTGAAGCTGACAACGCTTTTCGACCGTATGTCGTGATCACAGGAATGAAAATTCTTTCATTCCTGTGATCACGTTGTCAAAAAGCATTGTCAGCTTCAGGAAGGAAAATCGTTTTGAATATTTTCGTTAGATTCTTTTAATTGCGTTAATTTGATTTTTAATTGTTTTAAATTGATTTGAATTGTGTTAAATTGATTATTTAATTATTTATATTTTACTCTATTGTACCGGTAAGTTGCCGATTTTTTCGTTTTTTCCGTTTTAATTTCTGGAGGGTATCATACGGAAGGGTTCTACGCACTATATTGAGGTAAACTCCTCTTATTATTTTACTAATATTATGTTTTTTATATCAGTGAAGGGGAAACACATTTCACCATAATAACGTAAAAAGCAACACAATTCTAGCTATAAATCAGTATAATCGCAAATGCAATTAGATCGAGTTTACTACCAGGTTATAACAGATTCCACTAGCAGAAACGCAACTGGAAATTGTTTTTATTGTTTTATGGTAGTAACCCCTAGAAATGTGCTTTAGTAAAATGTGAGGTGTTAATAGTGTATCTCAGCCTTTACGGTGTTGTTTATTCAGTTGCTACACACGTGCAGCTTTGTTTATGTATATCAAGCATGCCTCCTCGTTTTGTAATTGTGCTTTGTTCCCCAAAAATTAGTAAAATACTTAAAAGGTGTGAAAAGGAAGCGTCCTGGTGAAGACACTGCAGATTCAGAGAGAAAAAGAAAAGCAATATCGATAAACAGAGGCGGACTGGGTCAAAAATTCTTACCCGGGAAAATTTATAGTGGCCTCATACTATGGTTTATGGCCAAAATCACACCGGCCTCCGGCCCACCGGGGTTTCCCCGGTAAGGCTTATGGCCAGTCCGCCTCTGTCGATAGAGAAAAAATATGAAATTGTGAAACGCTTTGAGCGAAATGAAAGACCGTGTGATATTGCACGTGCTACAGACCTAAATGAGGCAACGCCGAGAATTAGAAAGAATGCAGAGAAAATAAAAACAACTTTCATAGCAGGAACAACTCAAAGTGTAATTAAAATCCATTAGATTAAGACACAAAGAATTGGAAGAGATGGAACGCCTGTCATCTGTTTGGATAGAAAATCAAACAAAAAACAAGTTTGCTTATGATAGAAGTAAAAGCATTAGCAATATTTTATTACGTAATAGTCGTAATAAAATGTGTAAGTATTTTATTACGATTATTTATTGAGTTTGGCAATGTTTTGGTTACAAATGTGTGTTCAATCTTGGGTGGTCGGCACCTAACCCCATTTTTCCCATAGGGCCTGTTGTTTATATTGCACGATTTTGCGTTGCACGAGGGTTTCTAGGAACACAACTATCGTGCTATACGAGGACTGACTGTATTAATGATCTTGGTAAAACACCTCCCACCATTCCCAACACACTCCATTCAATGCCTCCTGTGGTCTTCTGTCAAAAGGATGTCAGAAGGATTTTGACAAACCTTGATGCTAAGAAAGCTCCCGGTCGTGATGGCATTTCTCCACATGTTCTCAAAACCTGTGCTCCTGTTCTTTGCCGCCTTTTTTCACTTTCTTATTCCAAAGGTGTTTTTCCTTCTGCTTGGAAATTTGCTCATATCCAGCCAGTTCCTAAAAATGGTGACAAATCCCTCCCATCCAATTATTGTCCCATTGCAATTACTTCTACTCTTTCTAAAGTAATGGAGAAATCAATTAACCGCCAACTCTTAAACTCCCTAGAAACCTTCCGTCTGACCAGCAATCGCCAGTATGGATTCAGTCAGTGTCAATCCACTGGTGATATTCTGGCTTGTGTTACCCATTCATGGAAAAATTCAATGGAAAAGTTCGGTGAAATACAAGTAGTTGCTCTTGACATCTCAAAGGCTTTCGATCGTGTTTGGCATAAAGGTCTTCTAAATAAGCTTCCATCTTATGGTTTGTTGCCAACTGTTTTTTGTAATTGGTTATCCAGTTTTCTCTTTGATCGCTCACTGAGGGTGATGGTAGATGTCTCTGTCTTCTAACTTCTCCACTAATGCTGGTGTCCCCCAAGGTTCAGTTCTTTCCCCCACTCTTTTCCTCTTGTATATTAATGATCTTCCATTGACTGGAAATCCTATTCATAGTTTTGCCGATGATAGCACATTGCATTCCACTTTCCATTTTGAGAAACCTTGCCCTGCTCAATCAGCTTCAACTTCTCAAATATACGCTACCAATTCTTTAAATACCGATCTCCAGATAATTCTCCAGTGGGGCAAATACAACTTAGTTGATTTCAATCCTTCTAAAACTCAGTCTTGTCTTATATCTCGCAAAAAGGATTCTTCTCCTATGCTTACCTTTGGTGACACTCCGATTTCTAGGCAAGTTGACATATCTCTTTTGGGGATTACCGTGACTTCTGATCTCTCTTGGCACAAGCACATTACAAATATTGCTTCCTCTGTATCTAAAAAACTTTTTCTCTTTCGCTCTCAGCGTTACTTTTCTTCCAAACAGCTGTTCACTCTGTTGAAATCGCAAATCTGCCCTACTATGGAATATTGTTCCCACATCTGGGATTGTGCCCCCAAAACCTCTCTCAGGCTTCTAGATTCCATTCAGAAGAGGGCAGTTAGGTTAATTAATGACTCCTCTTTAATAGAGTCACCACTCGCTGTCTCATAGATGTACTGTTTCTGCTGCATGCCTTTTCTACTGATACTTCCATGGGCACTGTTCTTCTGGAATGGCTTCTATTATTCCCACTCTCTCTCTTTCAAAACAGTCCGAACACGTGCCGCCACCAGCCAACATCCATTTACTGTCCAACTTCAAACTCGCAGATCCAACTTTTCATCTTCCTCGTTTATTCATTCAACTACTGTTTTCTGGAACAACCTTCCTTCATACATATTTCCTTAAAATTACCGTCTACAGAAGTTCAAGTGTAATGTCAACAAATATATTCTTTCTTTTTCTCAACCTCCAACCCAAGTACTATAGGTTCTAATACCTTTCGTGTTTGGGGTTTTCATTAAAAAAAAAAAAAAAAGTCTAACTTCAGTAGTAGGGATAATCATGGAAGCAATGATCAAGGGTGGAATTCCAGATTATTTAGATAGAAATAGATTTCTGAAGGATACTCAGCATAGTTTTGTTAAGGGAAAAACATATTTAACTAATCTGGTTAGCTATTTTGACAGGGTCACTCAAGAGTTGGATTTAGGGAATAATTTCAACATTGTTTATTTGGATTTCAGCAAAGCCTTTGACTCAGTCTCACATGAGCGGTTACTTTATAAGCTGGAAGAGGTTGGAATCACGGGGAAAATCCTTAGATAGATAACATGATGGCTTCAGGGCAAGAGGCAGAGGGTTGTGATAAATGGTTATTCCTCAGATTGGGTTGATGTAAGAAGTGGGGGTCCAGAGGACCAGTATTAGGACCACTGTTGTTTTCAATTTTCATAAATGATATCCATGAAGGCGTAGAGGCCATGATGTCTAAATTTGCAGATGATGTAATGATTGGTAGAGTAGTTAGTGATCACCACCATGCAGAGCTTCTTCAGAGTGATCTTGATAGACTTCACGGATGGTCAGAAAAATGGCAGCTATGGCTTAATCCAGCAAAGTATAAGGTATTACTCCTGGGGAACAGTAACCCGAAAATAACTTATACACTTGGTGGAGTTAACTTAAGTCAGCATCGGGGGAAGGGACTCGTGTGTTACGATTCAGTCAGACATAAAGTTCTCCGATCATTGTAGACAGGTTGCAAGGAAGCCCAGAGTGTCTTGTCAATGATTTATCGAACATTTGCTAGTAGAGATAAGGACGTCATAATCCCATTATGTAAGACTATTAGACCACAATTGGAATACTGCGTTCAAGTATGGAGACCGCAGCTAATTCTTGAAAGGGACCAAAGATGGATAACTTGCCTGGTGAGATTGGCAAAATGGCATATGAGGAAAGGCTTCAAATATGTGGGTTGCTGAGCTTGGAAACTAGGCACATTAGAGGAGACTTGATTGAGGTGTTTAAGGCTCTGAGAGGCATAAGTAAAATGAAATTTTCACGGTTATAAATGATTCTAGAACTAGGGGCCATAAATTCAAGTTACTGGGGGCAAATGCTTAGACTGGATTGCAGAAAGTTTTATTTTCGCCAGCGAGTTATGAATTACTGGAATAAGTTACCTAGAGGCTGACAGTTTGGAGAAGTTCAAAGGTCAGCTGGATAATTACCTACAGGAGAAAGGAAATGCATAGGTTCTCTATTTCCATTTCTTTTATTAATTATTTATTTTTTTTAAATTTTCTTATTATTATCGTTTTTTTTTTTTTGCTGGTGCAGCATAAGCCATAGGCTTCCTTGCACCATGTGGCCATTGCTAATACTATAATACTAAATACATTTGATTGACATTCAAAAACAATTTCTCACCAAATAATTAAAATGAGTAAATATCAGTTTTTGTTTTAACTTATGTGCATAACAGGTATTTAATCTCCACGTACAATGTGCATTAAAATAGGTGAAACCTGGAACTAGACTCCCTAGAGACACCTACTGGGATCTATGCCACAGTGTCTATGGGCAGTAATTCAGGAAAAAGGTTATCCTACTAGATATTAAATTACACCATATGAACTGGTGCATTATGACCCACGTAGTCCATGTGCCACTAAACTTCAATACAAACAAAGTAGATATTAAATAAAGGTTTCTAATTTTTTGGCCAGAGTGCACAAGCAAGTGATTCACATTTTTTTTTTTTTTTTTTTTTTTTTTTTTTTTATACCTTCTGTTTTTTTTCTTTGTGTTTTTGGAGATGTAGAAAAAGTCTGCTTCCTGAGATCATTTATCCAATATAATAGTAGGATTGTATTTAAAAACTGACAGTAATAGCATGTAAAAAAGTAAGATAAGAAATTTAAAATCTCTCTTCAGTTTAATACTAGACTGGAGTGGAAGTACTCTTCAGCTTTCTCACTTTTAGAATTGCATTCTTTCTCTACTTATTGAGAGTCAGTTAAGCTAAAATCTTCCACATACAATGAATTTAAAATATGTCAAACCATTCAACAGTGACCTCTTCCAGAAACTACTCATCTAGGACAAACAACATTCGTAATCTGCAGGTAACAGTTCTTGAACATGGCTAAAAAGGTACAGGTGCAACCATTTCCTCATAACACAGTGAATGTTAGTATGATTCACTGCTGCTAACATTCACAATTCTGCTACTCACAGTATTAGGTGCTCATCAAGTTACTCAGTGATGACATTAGCCTGAGTATTGTTATGGTGAGCAAAGCTGTGTGCACTTCCTCGAGTGCAAATAGCTTTGCTCTATCACACTATTCATTAGCTGTATTCCACCCCATTAGGTCAATCTTTTTGTTGTTTACACAACTCTTTCCTTCAAAAGTTGGAATGGTTTCCTTTTAAATTTCCAACAGCTGATACAGCTGTCAAGAATGTTTATGCGTGTCTATGCAGTTGTGATTTGTGTGGAAATGTGATTTCCATAACCGCTCTTTTCAATGCAAATAATTCAGCCTGGACTTTACTTGCGAATATCTCATTACATGAATGTCAGATTGCAAAACTGTTAAGAACACTTTTTAGTTTATTTTTAGCCAAGGAATCATTTCCCATGCCGATTGTATAGCATTAATGGTATATCCTTATACCTGTATTGAACCTTTCATACCCTTCTCTCATCCCTTTTATCTATTTCTGTTTTTTCCATATTACTCGAACTGATACTCAGCATTACCCTTCAACCCATCAGGGGCGTCTTTTAAATAAATGCTGTGGCATTTATTTAAAAGTAAGTTTACTTTTACTGGCAGTAAGTTTTTTGCATAAATGCTTTTAAATATTAATTTGTTTTTATTTCGATCTTATTGCCCAGCATTAGAATGAATCAAATCTGAATTTTACAAAAAATATAAAATTAAATTAAATTAATTGCAGAAAAATTTGTAAAATATATTGGCTATTATAATTTTTTCATGCAGTAATATCTTCTGTATCTATTTATTTATTTATTTATCAAGTGTGAACAAAGCTCCGTAAGATGAACAATACAGGGTGATTCAAAAAGGACTTTACAACTTCATAAGTGTATAGAAATTTATTCAGGAGATATAATTTATTGAACTGTCATATGGTGGCAAAAAACATCAAGTTTTACCTAGAACAGTCATTTTGGTATGATGTGACTGCCATTGGTGATATGGCAGACATCCCATCTGAACTCAGTTTCCTCCCAAATGCAACATAACATATCTGGCATAACTTCTGTAACTGCGGCGGTAACTTTAGAATCACCAACCTGGGAAGCAGTTATCGAGGAATTCCCTTGCGAAGGTGACCACGAAGGACGCTTTCACTTTCAGCAAGATAGAGCACCTCCTCACTACCTGACGGAGGTAATGGAATTCCTCAATAACCGTTTCCCAGGTCGGTGGATTGGTCGAGCAGGGCCATTAGCATGTCCACCTCGTTCCCCAGATTTGACACCTCTAGACTTTTTTTCTATGGGGTTTCATTAAAGATCAAGTGTTTGTTCCATCCTTACCTACCAATCTTGCCGAGCTCAAAACTAAAATCACCGCCGCAGTTACAGAAGTTACGCCTGATGTGTTACATCACATTTGGGAGGAAATTGAGTTCAGATGAGATGTCTGCTGTATCACCGATGGCAGACACATCAAACCAAAATGACTGTTCTAGGAAAAACTTAATGTTTTTTGCTGCAATATGACAGTTCAATAAATTATATATGTCTCCTGAATAAATTTCTATACACTTACAAAGTTTTAAAGTCCTTTTTGAATCACCCTGTATAATGTTTTCAAACATGAACAATCTTCGAATATTTATTTTTTCCTGATCAATTAAAAAAGGCTAAAGTTTGTTTGCTGTATCCACACGGAATAAGGAACTGATTATGAAATGCACTCTAGGTAACTTTAATTTTTGTGCTATCTTAATAAAAGCAAGATATTATTGGTTCTTCTGTTATTTGTTACATTCCTCCATCTGTAAATTAATGCTGTCAATAGTTTAGCTTCCATACCACAAGCCTATCGTACTGTACATTTGTCGTGGCAATGCTTGCAAGGTAGAGACTGCAGTATTGCTAGACTAAGGGTTCTTAATATACCAAAGACTATATTTCATTTATAAATTTTGAAAGGTGAAGCGATATAGTGGGGGTGAAGTGGTATACAAAATTCGAAGGGAGGTAAATCCATAAAAAGGTTAAGAATTCCTGCAGTAGACTGACCTATAAAATACTAGTCGCCTGCCAAGCCAGATTTCTACATCATCACGGTGACCATGTTTGTATATACAGGATTTTTAATGACAAGCGGGCTGTACTTTAGGATCAATTCAGGACCTGAAAACAATGATAAAAGTATAGGGTGGTTATAAAATAAGTTTCCCTGTTCAGGAGACCCTAGTATCAAAATGGTTAGAGATAGCACTGAAAATCGGTGTATATGTCATTTAGGGTATGGGGAAGCGATTTGCAGAAGAAGAAAAATTAGTTCAAATTTCTGCCACCGGTGGAGAAATTGGCACTGTAAACATGAGATGGAATACTTAACTTAGGATTAGATTTTAATATCAGAACTTAGAAATCTACAGATATTGTTCTATGCACTTTCCTTCACTTCAGATGACATTCTGAAAATGGAGGACTGCATGTGACACAGTTTCATGTAGATCCCATTGGGGATGTTGGCTACATGCTGTTTAATGCTTGCTTTCAAATTGACAAACATCTGTATGCCGCCACGGTAAACTCGTGTCTTTCGGGTATCCCCATAGTCAGAAATCACAGGGATTGAGATCTGTGATTGGGCTGGCCAGAACTACGGAAAGCCTCTAGAAATGATGCAATCATTTCCAAATGTTGAACGGAGCAGTTCCTTCACTTGTTGACCAACATGGGGGGGCACCATCTTCTATGAACACTGCGGTCTCCAAGCATTGCCTTTCTTGCAGGAGCGGGAATAATGTAATCTCTTAGAAGAGTGCAGTACCGTGCACTAGTTACTGTACACCTTACTGGGCCATGAGGTGTAGACTCTTCAAAAAAAAAAATGGCCCAATTATAAACTCTGCTGTGAATCCACACCATACTGTAACAAAAGGACTTTTTAGTGGTCTTTCATGCACAGCAGATGGACAAGTAGTTCCCCATATTTGGCAGTTTTCTGCATTTACAGCCCCATGAAGAGTGAAATGTTTTAAAATTCAAACAGCTATGGCTGTTTGAATTTTAATATTGAAAACTATTGGCTAGTTTTCAAGGGTTAAAAATAATAAATAAACAGCATATTAAATTGTTCGTTTATACTAGGTACATGTTGCTTATTTTTATTTATTACTTTTAATTTTTTGCCATTGAAAATTCCACATCCATTTTTTAAAATGGCTTTGTATGCTTTTTAGCCATTCAGAATCAGACACATTTATAAAACTTTTTTTTATCGTTTTTAGATCCTGAATCAATACAGAAAGTATGGCCAACATGTTAAGAAACACAGTGCATGCATACTTATTTTTATTTGTTTATTTTTTGAAGCTCCAGAACTGAAACATTTTCAGCCAATATTATGTAATTGAACAAATGGGGGAAGATAAATAAAAAAAACAAAAACATAATAAGCAAAGCAAATACAATAGTCTTTAAAATATGGTTTGTGCATTTCATAGTAGCATGTATAATTTTCCTGTGACACCATACATTAATTATTATCAATAATAATAATTTTGAAGAAATGTTTCATAATGCCATTCTATCTGAAAGGTGGATCTGTGTTTAAAATTTTCCTATTCTGATTTCCTCTTATTTGATAGAGCACAGTGTTCTCCCAGAAAATTTTGCCGGCCTGGTGACATTAAGAAGTAGCTGGGTGGGGAAGTGTAATACCTTGCATTATTATAAAATTTTCTGTTATTTATAAATGTGAATTCAGTGATCCAGAGCAAAAATTAATTGCATAATTTAACATTATATGCTCTTGTCGCATTGACCTCGATCGCATAGTATGTTCGAATTAATATCGATCGAGATCAGTGAACAGTACCGTGTGGTACTGTGAGAATTGTTAAAATTTTAGCTGTGAGGTCACTTAATTCACCGGGCAGTGCACCCATTCTATAGATCCTGGGGAGAACACTGGAGCATCTTCATTGTCAAAATTTTTTCTGCAGGTTAATTTCTGGAATCTTCTCACCACATAATCCAGTTGCTTCAGTTCCTCATTCAGCAGTTCCTCTTTATTAATATAGGCAGTTAATTAATATAGTAAACAATAGAAAATTGCAGATCAAACATGGTCATCATATTATTAAGATTTAAAGATGTATACACTCACGAGCCAAAACATTGTGACCACAAACCTAATAGCTTGTTAAGCCGCTTTTTGCTATGACAACCGCTTGCACCTAGCATAGCATCAACTCCACAAGACTGCAGAAGTTGTGCTCAGGCATCCTGAACCAGCTGGAAACAGAAGGATGTTCCAGAGTGAGACACTGGTGTGAACTGGCAACTGCTGTATTTCACTGCATCGCACAAATTTTTGATGGGATTGATGTCAGGGAAATTTGGCAGCTAGGGGAGCAGATGAAATGCTTGGACATAATCCTTGAACCATTCCTGCACAATGCGAGCATTGTCTTCTTGAAAGAGTCGAGTGGATACACGGTCACCATTTACGGCAAAACTTTGTTGGAAACAATGCAAGGTAGGATCTGGTGGTGAGGGTGTGTTCAATAGGGATGAGTGGACCCAATGATGTCCATGGAAACATCCCCCAAGACCATGATACTACCACTGGCACCCTGGTTTCGTCTTACTGTGCAGTCTGGTTGCAGCTGGTCGTTTAATACCTGCTCGCCATCAATTATGCACTCGTCCATCGGCTGGAACCTTGATTCATCAGACCAGGCAACATTGTTTCAGTCGTCCAATATCCAGGAACAGTATTCCAGTGCCTACTACTAGGTATTGATGATGGCCGATCAGCATGGGCACATAAACAGGTCACCTCCCTACTCCATAGGCCTATCTGCAAGAATATCTGCTAGATGGTGTGCTCAGAAACATTTCCCTGTGTACCCTGGTTGTAGCCTGCTTTTATTTGAGGTATCGTGAGCCCTTGGACAGCAATGTACCAACCAGCTCATTCAGCATGTTCATCCCAACTTGTCAACCAGTGGTAGGTCTCCCCTCCCCAGCCAGACACATTGGATGGTTTTGTGTCCCTCTTCAGACTATTCCTACCATGCCTTTCACTACAGCAGTCCTCACTCAAACAGGCAACAATGCCTGCAGTCGCTGAGGTGCTGGTCCCCACCTTCCTTTTGAATGGGGAATGATTTTCCCATTCAAAAGGAAAGGAAAAGGTCATAATGTTTTGTTCATGAGTATATAATTACATTGAGTATAAATTAAATGATATTTTATGTATTCATATCAAATAATTTAAGAAGAGGAACTGGCAATAGTAATCTTACAAATGCATAATATTATGGTTTATTGCTCAGAATACTCAATTTTGTATCTGAGATTACACTGTTATAAACTTGGCCTCTTGGTGATGTAAATTCCATTGAACTTTGTCCACTCACATTTGATGTTCATTTTGTAAGTAAAAAGTCATATTTCTGTTGCAGGATCTAATTACTATGTTCGAATATTGTCTACTATTGATCGTGAACTCCTGAAACCCAGTGCAAGTGTTGCCCTTCACAAACACAGTAATGCACTTGTGGACGTCCTACCTCCTGAAGCAGATAGCAGCATTTCCATGTTAAGAGCAGGTAAGTATTTGTGGCTATTATGTGGATATGTTGTTTAGTTTTACTGGCTCATTTCACATACTTATGTTATTTCTAATCTTTATTTTGCTTGCTTATTTTCTTTTTCTGTCCATTCTCTCTCTCTCTCTCTCTCTCTCTCTCTCTGTGTGTGTTTGTGTGTATTGTTTGTGGGGGGGGGGGTTTGATTAAAACCTTGGTGAACGATCTTATAATTCTTGAACACATAGCTATAGCTAGAAGATTGTACGTGGGAACAGTGACACCTTTTGAGCCTGCAAAAGTCTCAAAAGGCCCTATTTTTTGTGCCAGGCTAGTGGAAAGCTGCTTCAAGTAAGAATTTATTTTCTCATTCATCACATGTATTGAACATGATGAAATTTAAAAAAAAATTGTAAACATTAAATTTTGTTGTAAACTTGAAAGTCAGCAACAGAAACACATGAAATGCTCACTGTAGTTTACAGAGATGATGCTAAGGTGGAAATAAATAAAGTTTTCAAGTGATTTCAAAGGTTTTGTTTGGGAAATTTTTCACTTGCAGATTAAGAAAGAAGCAATCACCCCTCAACATCCCAAAAACAATCAAATCACTGACTGGCCATTGAGAATTTCCTGAAGAGAAATTTTCAGCAGTTAACTTCATTTGGTTCAGTTCAGGCCATTTTGACTGAGGATTTGGTCACAAGGTGAGTGGGTGCCAAGTTTGCTCCATTTGTTCTCACTTGAGATCAAAGATAACATCTCCCCTTGTCAGAGTTGTGTGAGCAAGCTGTGTCAGATCCTGCATTTTTAATAAAAATTATAACAGGCTATGAGTCTTAGGTGTATGGATATGACCCAGAAACCAAGGTTCAAAGCTCACAATGGAAAACATCATTGTCACGAGACCAAAAAAAAAGTCACAGCAATCAAAATCACATGTGCAGATCATGCCGATTGCAATTTCTGACGAGGGGATGGTGCAATCAAAATTCATTCCATGAAGTTAGTGTGGCCTATAACCAAGAAGTTTTAAAACAGTTGAGAGATGCAATCTGCCATGAATGACCTATTACCCACCTTATTTTCACCTGATTTGGTGCTGTGTGACATTTGGCTGTTCCCAAAATTAAAACAGGACATGAACAGAAAATGATTTGAATCAATATTTAAGAAATCCAATCAACACAATAGACCATCTAAAAACATTAAAAAAAAAAAAAAAAAAACTCAAAAATGTTTTGTTAATGACAGACACAATGCTAGAACTGTGTGTGGTTGCAGGAGATTATATTGAAGATTGTTAACAGTGTAAACATTTATCATTGAATAAAATTAACACTACTGTACTCTGTGATTATACAGGTGGACACCTGAGTTGAAGAGACCCAAGGAAAGAAACTTCAGCATTTATGAAAATTTTAAAATTTTTTTCTCTCTGGTTACTAATACTATCTAGGTTCACAAAACCAAATTTTTGTATTACTAGTTATTTGTAGTTAGTTTATTTTAGCATTAGGTATTTTTTAAAAAATCACAATTATTCAATTTTGTTCTTTTCTGGTTTTTGATTTGATGCTGGTTTACAGAAGTTTATAATTCAACTTTCAGTACAAAATTTGCCTTGAAATTTTGTTATTAATATATAATAATACAGTGTTCTCCCCAGAAAATTTTGCCAGCTGGGTGGCATTATTGAAGTAGCTGGGTGGGGAAGTGTAATACTTTGCAATATTATTTTTGTTATATTGCAATAATATTTGCAATATTAGTAGTAGTAGTAGTAGTAGTAGTAGTGGCACTTGATGCAAGAAAGCAAGTGTAGGAGCTTATGCAGCATCAGCCAAAAAAAAAAAAAAAAAAAAAAAAAAAAATCACACCATACCCTCCAAATGCCTGTCCAGTTCCTCCTTAAATTTATTTAACCTATCAACTTCCACAACGACAGATGGAAGTTTGTTCCAGCAATTAACCACCCGCTGGCTAAAGGCAAATTTCCGCACATCTATTCTACATCTATCCTTTCTTAATTTGAACTTATGTCCCCGTAGGTTCGTATTCTGAACAAGTGGGAGGATCCATCAGAATTCAGCGTGCTCAACCCATTCAAGGCCTTATAGACCTCAATCAGATCACCGCGCAGGTGCCTAGTCTCCAGCCACTGCAATTTGCAGAACTTAAGCCTCTCTTGGTAAGAGGATCCCTTCATTCCCCTCACCAATCGTGTTGCTCTTCTCTGTACACGCTCAAGCAAATCTACATCCTTCCTAAAATGAGGCCTCCAGACCTGTACGCAGTACTCAAGGCGTGGCCTGACCATTGCCTTATACAGAGGGACAATCACCTCCTTTTCCCTGCTAGCAAAATTCCTATATATCATTGACAAAACCCCATGACCTGCCCTAGCAGCCTGTCTACATTGCTCAGAAAACTTCATATCTGACTGCACAATTACTCCCAGGTCTTTTTCATTTTCTACCACCTTAAGTGTAGTACCACACAGTTGGTACGTTTCTCTGGGGTTACTTCTACCCATATGCAGTACTTTGCATTTGTCAAGGTTAAACTTCAGTTGCCACTTCTTAGCCCATCTGCCCAAATTATCTAGATCCTGTTGCAGTAGCACACTGCCATTACTGTCATTAACAACCCTGCCAACCTTCGTGTCATCTGCAAACTTCGACATTAAGCCTGATATACCTTCATCAATATCATTGATAAATATACAAAACAACAGTGGACCCAACACCGAACCCTGTGGGACTCCACCAACAACACCAGTCCACGAAGAGCAGCACCCATCGACCACCATCCTCCGTCCCCCCCCACCCAACCATCCCTCCATCCATTGCAGCAACCTACCCTCAATACCACTCTGCTCCAACCTGCACAGCAGTCCTCCATGCGCAACAGCGTCAAAAGCCTTCCCGAAATCCAAGTACACGACATCAAAATCATTCCCTGCATCCAGCTCCCCTGCGACCACACCACAATAACCAATCAAATCTGTCAGACAAGACCCCCCCTCAACAAACCCATGCTGTGCCTGAACCACTGCTGCAGTCTTGTCTAGATGATCCTGAATGCATCTTTAACCAGTGACTCCATTATTTTACCCGGAACAGAAGCTAAACTAACTGGTCCGTAATTACTCGTGTCACCCTTCGAACCTCCCCCGTGAATTGGGGACACATTTGCACATCTCCAGTCCATGGGAACCTCCCCCGAATCCAAGGACGCTCTCACAATTACGGCCAAGGGCCTGCTTAGTTGCTTTGCCGCCTCCTCCAATATAACTGGACAGATCCCATCCACCCCAGGTGCCTTTCCTATGTTTAACTTCAACAATCTCTCCTCCACTCTGCTCTCAGTTATTACAAAATCATTAAGCACACTGCTACAATTTGATAACCTTCTTCCATTTTCAAACTGTAATAATTCCTCACGTGTGAATGTAGATGCAAAATACTCATTCAGCCCGTCCGCCATCTGAGCAGGACCATCAACAGTCGAACCATCGACGTCAAGCGGACCAATCATACTCATCCCCCTCCTTCCAGAGTCCATACAAGTAAAGAAATCCTTGCTGTTCCTCCCAGCATCCCCTGCCAAAGATCTCTCGTAATCCGCCCCCGCCCGCCGAACCCCCTCCGCGACCTGATCACAGACCAGCCCACATCTGCTACAGGCCCCTGCGCCGCCTGACAATCTACATGCATCCCATGCATTTTTCTTCTCTTATTATTGCAATATTATTGCAATTTTCTGTTATTTATAAATGTGACTTAAACGATCCAGAGCAAAAATTAATTGCATAATTAATTTTTGTTCTGGAATTAATTTTAACTGAACTCTTGCCAGTAAAGTCAGGAGTTCAGTCAAGGAAATGAATGAATTTGAATTCCTGGTTAGGACGACTAAAGTTTACATAACAAGACTAATGGAAACATGGTCGTGTCATCTAGAAATATGGGACCGATGAGTTTCACTATGGCATATATAATGTGTTTAGGAAGGCTGGGCAAAATATAAGTAGTGGGGTGGTCATGCTCTTTATCAAAAGCAGTCTGGGTGTGACAAAAGCTTTCCCAAATTCAGAACTTGCACATGCCAGCATAGAATCTGTGTGGTGTGAAGTAGTTGGATGCAGAGTTAAAATGGGAGTGGGGATATGTTCCAGATCTGAAGAGTACGACAGGAGCTTTTACATGCATATGGAATGAGTGATTTAAAATTTCCCCTTATTGATTGGAATAAGTGGGAGAATCTCACCATGATGGACAAAATTTTTGAATAAATTGGATGTTTGAAAAAAATGTGAAGACAGTTATGGTTATCAACTAAAGATTAGCATTAGCATTAGTAGAGGCATTTGATGCAAGAAAGCAAGCTTATGCAGCATCAGCCAAAAAAAAAAAAAAAAACCCACTTCCACTTCACCCCTCTGTTCGTTCAAAATACCTGTCCAGCTGAGCCTTAAACTTATTTAGTCTATCAACCTCCACCACAAGGGATGGCAGTCTGTTCCACCAACCAACCACCCGCTGGCTAAAGGCAAATTTCCGCACGTCTATCCTACATCTGTCTTTCCTCAATTTGAATTTATGCCCTCTCAGGTGATTTTTCTGAGCTAGAGGAAGAATCCCATCAGCATTGAGCATGCTTAAACCATTCAAGGCTTTATACACCTCTATCAGATCACCTCGCTGGTGCCTAGTCTCCAGACACTGTAATTTGCAAAACTTAAGCCTTTCTTCGTAAGAGCACCCCTTTGTTCCATTCACTAATCTTGTTGCCCTTCTCTGTACTCGTTCCAGCAGCTCTACATCCTTCTTGAAATGAGGCCTCCAGACCTCCAGACCTGTATACAATTTAATATAAGACTCTTATATCGTGTAAAATTTTACTGCAATCTGCAGCAAGATAATGCTTGTAAAGTGCTACAGTTAACTGCTAGTATGGCACATTCTAAATTGAACAGTTTGAACAAAGAAAGACTAAACAAAGAGAGAGAATTTAAAAGATTTAAGCATAGAAGAAGAAAAGAAAAGAATAAAATCAAATTGAAAGCTGATACTAGTGACAGATAGCACAACTGCAAAGAGGTGCAGAGCTGCACATGGTGGTGCTACTACTAAAACTGGTAAAGGGTAAAGACTCCTAACATGTGCAGACTTAAAGGTAAAACGTTGATCTTCAAATAGAGAAAAGAAAGATAAGAGAACTGCGGAAATGCAGTATCATCTTCAGCAGAATGGTATTGGCCACTGTGAATCATAAACAGTTGTATTTTAGCTGTGGCCTGCTAAAAAAAAGCAGACCAGCTACGGATGCCCCTATATGACAGAAAAAAACTAATAGATGAGAACAATGTGCTCAAATAAATATGAAAGACACCTTGCAAAACTTGAAACAACTGAGAGAAAAGAAACAAAAATCAAAGACAAACAAAAACTGAAACGGGAATAAAATTTAGAAATAAAGTAAAATAAAAATTGTAAAATAAATTAAATTACATGAAATATAAAGCCAAAATTCACTAAAGTAAGCACAACTGCATAGATGCTTGCATGTGGTGCTACTGCAGTCAGAAAAAAAATCTACAAAAGAAAAAAAAAATAAAGTTATAATATTAAAATTTAAATAAAAGGCAAGGGACGCCATATTGGGTGTGGGGAATACCATGGAATACTGAAACTGACATTAGAAATAGTCAGACTTTGTGCTGTCATACAGGAGACAATATTTGAACAAGTTAGTTAATGCATGCAGTGCATTATATTTCAGACACATTAGCAAAAGGTAATAATTTTAATATTTATATATTGTTTATATATAATAATAAAGTAATCATGAATTGCTACCATTTGCTAATAGTAGCAATTCATGATTTATAACAAAATAAGTCAACCCATTGACATGAAAATTTGTTACAAAGATTGTAACATATTGGGTAAGCATGAAATTTTAAAATAGATCAGAGTTCCTGTTCCAAATTTACAGTAATATTTCTGTAGCAGGAGGCGCCTCGGTAGCTAGGTGAGCAGGAGCAGCAGTGCGTAGCACACGCTTCTTGATTAGACCGGGGTTCGAGCCCGTGACCACCAAATATGGAGGATGTGGAAAGGTCAGGGAATGACCACCGCATATCCCTGGAGCAATATGGCCTTAGTTGCTAATGCTCCTAAAAACCAAATAACAAACAATCTGTAGCAGGAACTGGGGTGTGAATATTATGAAATCTAAATTGAACTTAGAATCATCCCAAGGACCAAGAGAATACATGTTGAAAACAAATGGTAGCAAGCTGCATTATTCTTGTTGATTAATGGGGAAACACTTTCATTTATGCTGATTTTTGTGGGAGGGGTGGTGAGACAAAGCCTCTGAAATCATAACTCGACAATCCCAAGGACCAACAGCAGAATATAAGTTGAAAATTTGGCCTCTATCAAACATTGCATTCTAGAGTAATATGTGAAATATGTATATATTTCTGTGGTTGGGGGAGGGGGTCGGTGAAAGCTGTGGTAAGCTTTCCAGGGACCTACGAAATATATATTGAAAATGTGATATCGATCAAACTTTTTCTTATTAAGTAATGTCTAAACATCTGATAAAATAGGTAATGTATTTCATACATTACAAGTTAGGTAATGTATGCAATGCATTACATTTCAGGCACATCCTATTTTTTTTATTAAAATTAATTGAATTTTTTTTTTCATTGTCTGCGATTAACTGAAGCAAAAAATAAATATTATTATTACATATTATTATTATTAGCCATGTGGTGCAAGGAAGCCCGAGGCTTATGCTGCACCAGCCAAAAAAAAAAAATTCCAGAGTTATCCTGAGAGAGAGAGAGAGAGAGAGAAGTAGAAGGGAATCACCAAGAAAAAAAGAATGATGATATCCAGCTCAGGACCTTGGGTGTGCCAAGCCCATACTCACCAGATGTGAGCCCCTATATAGTTATCTTCATATCAATTAATTACTAAGATAACTTTATAGAACACATCATAAATTTTTGTACTTTTACATTCTTGAAACTTAGCCATTCAGTTTTAATTACAACTGTATAATTTTTAGTGCTCTATCCCATATACTTTTAAGTCTCTTTTTTCTCTATATATCTGTATATATATATATCATTGTTCACAAGTGACACCATGTTCATGAATCATACATAACAATACTGGCGCCTCCGTAGCCAGGGGGAAGGAGCACCAGTGCATAGCACATGCTTCTTGATTAGACCGGGGTTCAAGCCCGGCACCACCAAATACGGAGGATGCGGAAAGGTCAGGGAATGACCACCGCATATCCCGGAGCAATATGGCCTTAGTTGCTAATGCTCCTAAAAAACCAAATAACAACAACAACAACATAACAATACTGCATTAAAACAATAATTAATCTATAAATTTCTTTTTTCCTATACAATTTTATAGGAACCCTTATACAGTGGAATTATGACCTCCTATAATGTTCGATAAATCATTGATAGGACACCATGGGCTTTCTGGCTTCCTGTTTTCAGGAAACTTAATATTTGCTCATATTGTAACTCCTATATAGTTATCCTTTCCGAAGTGTGTAAGACCTTGCATTTAGCAGCATTAAAACATAGTTATCACTTCTCTGACCATCTTTAAAGTCTGTTCAAGTCATCCGAAAGGAACACTGCTTGGCACTAATCATTAACGACTCTGCCAATCTTTACCACATCTGCAAATTTTGACATGATGCCTTCTATAAATAAATAAATAAATTTTCTGTTTATACTCCGGGACGACCAAACAGTCAGAGGAGTTCACAAGATAGACATATTACAAGAAACAGCACCGTATTCAGCATTCATGGGCTTGAACCCCAGTCACTCAAGGCACGTGTACTTATGCACCCGCACATCTGACCACTAGGCTACAGCGGCCTTCTATCCTTTCGTCAATGTCATTTATGAAAGTGATAAACAACGGTGGTCCAAGAACTGATCCTTGGGGGATCCAGATTTGTGTTCAGGTCCGGAAGTCACACTTGAAAAAAAGACAACTTCTAGAAAGGATTCTGAGAAGAAATTGGTAAGGAGTGCTAATCACCTACATGAAGGATGGCTTAAAAAGCGTGATCTGCAAAGCTTGGCAACAAGTAAACATTCTTGAGGTAGGGGTGGATGGAACCTGATAGAGGTATATAAATCCCTGAAAGGAGTGAGTAAAATAAATGAGGGAGGTATAATTATACTAGCAGAAGAGAAAACCAGGCAGCAGAAATACAAAATTTTGGGGAGTAATTGAAGGCTGGATTTCATGATATTTACTTTTGGGTATGTGTTGTTGATCACTCGAATGAATTGCCTGACACAGTGGGCATGTTTGTTTGATAGTTTGGTTCATTTCAAAACAGAATTGAATAGGCATTCTTTTGGCAATGGGAAAGGTATGCATTATTATTATTTTAGCAATTCTCATGCATTCCCTCATATCCATATGTTTGTACTGTGTCTATAGAAGTGTGCATTTTTGGGCTAATATGCAATGCAGACTGAGAAACCAGGAATAACTCTTGAGAGAAATCTTACTCTCTCCACCTGAGATTCACTAACTACAGCCTCGATTGAAGAGGAGTTTAGAAATTCCTCCAGTCATCAGTGGAATTCAAATCCAGACTTCTCCAAATGAGTGGCAAATGGCAAAACCATTATACTTGATGGTACGATATAAATGATAGATTTTTTATTTTTTTTGGTAGATGTAGAAAAAAGCCCACTTTCTTGCATCATTTACCCATTATAATACTAAAATAGCAAGATGAATCTAAATTTCCCTAAAATTTCAAATGGAATTCTGTCCACCTGGACCCCATCTCATTCATAACGCTTTCTAGAATACAGAAGTAAATTTATGGTTTTTAAAGATCGTTTCATATAATTGTAAGACTACATTTGGAATACTGTGTTCAAGACCTCATCTGTAAAAAAAAAAAAAAAAAGGGTATTGAGCTTCTTGAAAGGGTCCAAAGACAGGAAATTTGAATAGTGAGATCCTCAGAAGGACGACTGTATGAGTAAAGACTCCGATTATGTGGGCTACAGAGCTTGGCAACCAGGCACCTCAGAGGTGACCTGATTGAGGTTTATAAGGCTCGGCAAGGGATTAATAAAATGAATGAAGGAGGAATTCTCACAGTTATAAAGAATTCCAGAACTAGGGGTTATAAATTCAAATTACAGGATTGAGGTTTAGATTAGATTGTAGGAAGTTTTCTTTTAGCCAGCAAGTCGTTGATTGCTGGAACAAATTGCCCTCACATGTAGTTCAGACTGACAATTTGAATAAATTCAAAGGTCAACTAACTGGATAGTTACCTGTGTGAGGAGGGAAGCATATAATTTGCAGTTTCTTTCTTGTCTACTTGTTTTTTTTTTTTTTTTTTTTTTTTGCCAGTACAGCAGAAGACTGGCTTCCTTGCACTATATAGCGAGTACTATTATAATATTCTGAATGTAGTCTCACCGTCATCTTATACAAAGGGATGACGATGACGACATCCTTTTCCCTACTTGTGAAGGTCCTGTATATTGTAGATAGGACACCATGTACCTTATATTTAAAAGCATTAAACTTCAATTGTCATTTTTCAAGACCATTTGTGTAGCCAATCTAATGTTTTGAAGCAGTATGGCCTGGTTCGTGTTGCTAACCACCTTCCTACATTTAAACCATCAGAAAACTCTGACAACTTTCAGGTTTGGCATGTAATTCTAAATTTTAACACGAATGCATTCCAAAAATATGTACACCATATCCAAAAATTTCATTACTTCATACAACATATCCCCTCCCCTACTTTTTCTTATTATTGAATACACCGTAAATGTCAAACTAATAGATCAAACTTATTTGTGAAAAGATCTAAACCTCCGAAACACTTCCTAATTCATTTCACAAATATACGTGGTCTCAATTCTAATCTCAACGATGTCCATTTCCACTTGCAGTCTGCCAAACCCCATGTACTTTTTCTGACAAAATCTCGGTTATCGGTTGATTCAACAACTGCTCATTTCAGATGCCCAAATTATTCGCTGTATGATTCCTTTCGCCTCAAAGGTGGTACTTGTGCGTATGTCTGTTCCAATATTCCCTGTCAGAGACTTAATAATTTGGAATCTCCTCTTTTCGATCTACTCTGGCTTAAAATCTCTCTACCTCGTGTCAAATTCATCCGTTGTCTCTACCATTCTCCAACTCCACTAATCACTTGGAACTCTTTGACTTCCTCTTTGCAACTTGACTTTCTCCAGTCCAACTTTCCTAACAGTGAGGTAATTTTCCTTGGTGATTTTAATGTTCACAACTCCACCTGGCTTCCGTTTTCTAGTCACACAGACCCAGCTGGTCGAGATGCTGAGGCTTTTGCAATTGTTAATGACCTCGCACAGATTGTTCATTTAACTACAAGGATACTGGACACTCCTAATCATACAGCCAACATGGTCGATCTTTTTTCTCACAAACAACTCTTCTAAGTACGTGGTCGAAGTGAGTGGTCCTTTAAGTACCTCAGATCACAACTTGGTGATCGTCTCTTCGCCAATGGAGCCTTTATATCATGGCTATTCCCAACCTCGTGTTGTTTGGCACTACAAGAATGCAAAATGGGGCGAACTGTGAGATTTCTTTTCCATGGTCGGATTACTGTTTCAAAACTTCTGATGTTAATGTTTGCTCAGATCGTGTCAGTGAAATTATTCTTGTAGGAATGAAATCCTTTATTCCACACTCCACTTTAAAATCTCGTCCTTTATCTAAATCTTGGTTTTCCAATAAATGTGCTAAGGCTCTTCAAGAGAAGAATGTTGCATATCATAATTGGCTTGTTTCCAGTTCTTCAGTTTCATTTTCTGCCTATACCAAAGCTCGCAACAATTGTAAAGCAGTTATTAATCATTCCAAATTAGATTTTGAACAGGCTAAGAGTAGAAAACTTGCTTCTTGCCCTAATGGTAGCTGAGCATTCTGGTCTCTTGCTAAAGCTAATGGCCGCAACTTTTACCCATCTCTGCTCCCACCTCTGTTAAAACCAGATGGTTCTATTGTAACTTTAGCCAAGGATAAAGCTGACCTGCTAGCATCCCATTTTTTTCCAACTTGTGTATTAATGATCTTGGTAAAACACCTCCCACTATTCCCAACATGCTCCATTCAACAATCCTGTGATCTTCCATCAAAAGGATGTCAGAAGGATTTTGACAAATCTTGATGCTAAGAAAGCTCCATTTCCTGATGGTATTTCTCCACTTGTTCTCAAAACCTGTGCTCCTGAACATACTCCTGTTCTTTGCACTTTTTTAACTTTCTTATTCCAAAGGTGCTTTTCCTTCTGCTAAGAAATTTGCTCATATCCAGCCAGTTCCTAAAAAGGGTGACAAATGCTTCCTATCCAATTATCGTCTCATTGCATTTGCTTCTGCTCTTTTTAAAGTAATGGAGAAATCAATTAACCTCCGCTCTTAAACTATTTAGAAACCTTCCATCTGATCAACGATCACCAGTATGGATTCCATCAGTGTTGATCCACTGGTGATATTCTGGCTTATGTTACCCATTTATGAACAAATTCAATGGAAAAGTTCGGTGAAACACAAGCAGGTGCTCTTGACATCTCAAAGCCTTTTTTTTTTTTTTTTTTTAATTTGGACTGTGTTTGACGTAAAGGTCTTCTAAGCAAGCTTCCCATCTTAAGGTTTGCCAGCTGTTTTTTGTAATTGGTTATCCAGTTTTCTTTCTGACTGCTCACTGAGGGTGATGGTAGATGGCTCTCTGTCTTCTAATTTCTCCACTAATGCCAGTGTCCCCCAAAGTTAAGTTCTTTTCCCCACTCCTTTCCTCTTGTATATTAATTACCTTCTTCCATTGACCCGGAAATCCTATCATCCATAGTTTTGTTGATGATAGCACATTACATTCCACTTTCCAGTTTGAGAAACTTTGCCCTGCTCAATCAGCTTCAACTTCTTGAATATCTGCTACCAATTTCTTAAATGCCGATCTCCAGGTAATTCTTCAGTGGGCAAAGACAACTTAGTTGATTTCAATCCTTCTAAAACTCAGTCCTGTCTTATATCTTGCAAAAACGATTATTCTTGTCTAATGCTTATCTTTGGTGACACTCCGATTTCTAGGCAAGTCGATATATCTCTTTTGGCAATTACCCTGACTTCTAATCTCTCTTGGCACAAGCACATTACAAATATTGCTTCCTCTGCATCTAAAAAACTTTGTTTTCTCTTTAGCACTCAGTGTTATTTTTCTTCCAAACAGCTGTTCACTCTGTACAAATCGCAAATCTGCCCTACCATTGAATATTGTTCCCACAACTGAGGCGGTGACCACAAAACTTCTCTCAGGCTTCTAGATTCCATTCAGAAGAGGGCAGTTCGGTTAATTAATGACTCATCTCTAATAGTCTCTCCCCACCTGGGTGCCTCCATAGCCAGGTGGGTAGGAGTGGCAGCACGTAGCACACGCTTCTTGATTAGACCGGGGTTCGAGCCTGTGACCACCAAATACGGAGGATGCAGAAAGGTTAGGGAATGACCACTGCATATCCCCGGAGCAATATGGCCTTAGTTGCTAATGCTCCTAAAAACCAAATAACAAACAAACAAACTCTCCACCCGCTATCTCATAGAGGTACAGTTTCTGCTGCATGCCTTTTCTACAGATACTTCCCTGAGCAATGTTCTTCTGAATGGCTTCTATGATTCCTGCTCTCTCTCTTTCAAAACAGTCCCAACACATGCTGCCACCAGCCATCATCCATTTACTGTCCAACTTCAAACTCACAGAACCAACTTTTCATCTTCCTCGTTTATTCATTCAACTGTCATTTTCTGGAACAAACTTCCTTCATACATATTTCCTGAAAATTATCATCTACAGAAGTTCAAGTGTAATGTCAACAAATATTTTCTTTCCTCTTCTCAACCTCCAACCCATGCAAAGTACTAAGTACTATAGGTTCTAATACCTCTCGTTTGGGGTTTTCATAAAAAAAAAAATAGAGTATTTGTTGTAACTGTCAAAAAGAAATGAAAGTGACTCAGCGGTTTCATAAAATGTTTTGCTAGCATATTCCCTATGCCATGAAAGTTTGTACATTTTATTTAGCAAACAGAAGACAAGACAATCCTCAACGAGTATAAAGTGTCACTATAAAGGTGCCTTAAAAAATCAATAATAAAGAATGCCATGAAGTTTAAATACAGATAATTAAAATCTCTGCATTTATTTGCTTTTCGACATTTTGTTGTATATTTTGGTTAAATGTTTTTTAATTTTTGATAAATATCACATGTAGCAACCTGTGTGTATTTTCTTTCTTTTTTTTTTTTTTTATACTGTGTAAACTATTCCATATTTGAATTAACCTATGCTGCTATTGCAACTTTGAGATGATGAAGGGATGAGTTATCACTCAATTCTGAAAGTGCCGCTTTCAGGCATTACCATAATACATGAAATCAGTAGGAACTTGTAATGCTAAATAATTTGCAGTTTTATGTAAGTTGTTGCGATAAAATCTGCTGTTCTTTCTTTCACTTAAATCTTCTCTCTTTTAGAGATGATTGTTATATTTTTTAGGTCTGTTAGAGGAATTTTAATTTTTAATTTTAGAGTAATCAGTACTTTGTTCTGTTGATTTTGAAATTACTTTTATAATACTTTGATTTTTGAGGTAATATTTATTATGTTTCAGATGAAAAGCCTGATGTTACTTATGCAGATATAGGAGGGTTAGATATTCAGAAACAAGAAATCAGAGAAGCAGTAGAACTCCCTCTTACTCATTTTGAACTTTACAAACAGATTGGAATTGATCCGCCCCGTGGAGTACTAATGTATGGGCCTCCAGGATGTGGAAAAACCATGTTAGCCAAAGCTGTAGCTCATCATACCACAGGTTGTTTTTTTTTTCTTATGTACTGTTATTACTAGATAAACTAAATTTTTTATATGGTAGCAAGTTTTCATTTCAGCAAACAAGCCAGATAGATCATTTTAAATAGGAAAACAGAGTTACATGACTTTCGCCTACACATTAGAGTTATGATGACTATGCATATATTAGCATTAGTAGAGGCATATGATGCAAGAAAGCAAGCTTATTCAGCATCAGCCAAAAAAAAACACAACCACTACTCCCATTTCACCCCTCGTTCGTTTGAAATACCTGTCCTGTTATAGAGAAATATTGGTCTGGCATTTAGCAATGCAGATAATTA
Organism: Mastigoproctus giganteus; assembly: GCF_048544385.1. Classification (NCBI taxonomy): domain Eukaryota; kingdom Metazoa; phylum Arthropoda; class Arachnida; order Uropygi; family Thelyphonidae; genus Mastigoproctus; species Mastigoproctus giganteus. The sequence goes on from NC_143583.1 coordinate 21,320,069, forward strand.
TGAATGTATGAGTAATCTTAAAAATAAAATATATGAAGAATATATTTATATGAAATGTATATATTCTTATATATACAGTCAAACTTCCCTATAACGAATTCGATAAATCCAGTGAAAAAATTCGTTATAGAGAAATTTGGTAATACAGAGAATATCTTTTTTATTAGAAATTGTTATTTAATTAGAAAATGAAAATGAATCTACATTTATTTTTAATGTATTTTATTTCAAAAACACTTATTTAAATTATGTTTACACAATTTTTGCCGGTAAGTATCACAAATTAAAAAAATGTGCAATTTTCGTTTGCACAGTACAATTAAAAAATGTCTGATTCTCAAAGAAAACCTCACATTTGTTCAGAGCATTAAAAACATTATCAGGAACATTTTCACAAAACTGTAGACCCATATGAATCGTTTTAAAAGCGTGAATTATTTTTTCGCGAGTTGGCTTTTCTACGGGTTGTTCTGATGTGTCTTCAACATCATTATTAATTTCTTCATTATCATGGTCTTGTCTAACACTTCAGCAGTATTTCATCTTCATTTTTAACTATTTACGTGAAACTTCGGATAATTGGGGCAGCCGCTTAATTGGGCCAAAATGCACTAGTCCCGATGTATCCCAAATAACCGGAATGGGATGTATATATATATATAAATATAGAATATCATTAGAAAAAGTAAATCAATCCAATAATAAGAATACCATCAAGGACTTAAGAAAACGCAAAAAAAAAAAAAAAAAAAAAAAATTATTATTATTATCGCTTTTTACCGACAATCTAGATGACTTCAACTGGGGCCAACCACCCAGAATGAAGGCAAAAAACGACAAGAAGTTCTCTGTTTCTGTGATGATCAATATATGCTAAGTAATTTAAATCTAAACCAAATATAAACCAGTAAAGGCCTAACATAAATCGAATATAAATCGAATGAAGATAATTAATTAAGAAAATTTTTTTGAAATATTAGAATCAAAGGTAAGAAATATAAGTAAAATATAAATGTAAGCATATATTAATCATCGTTGACCCGACAGAGAACGTAATTTAAGGATTAAAACAAGATTAAATATATAATACATACTACATTTGACCGTATCTAGGACATAATGTAATAGTCGTCAAAATAATATGTGGTGCCCCCTATGTGATGGATACGGTAAAAATAAATAATTAAATTAAATTAACGCAAAGAGAAACATGCAGATAGTAAGAAGAAAAACTAAAGGAGTAGGAAAAATAGAACCTGAACTCCACAAAGGCGAAAAATAGTGGTATAGATAAGAAATAGTTTCTCCTACGTCCTCGGATTGCCCTAATAATTTCGGAGAAATAAAAATAAAGAGTGTAGGACAGCTTAAAGGCATTACAAGATATAAGTTGTGGCTCGGGTATGCCCGGGATCGCAAACCCGTTCCTATAGTAGGACCCTGAGCTGAATTTGCATGTTATCTCAGCGTGAATTTAAGTAAATTTAAATGAAATTAACTATTTGTATTAAAAAAAAAAAAAAAAAAAAAAAATGATACACTGTAATTTGCAAGCCAGTGGGTACAAGTTTTCTACGCCGTAAGACACCAAGAATGCAAAGTGTATCCTATTTACATATATACATGGCACTAAATATAACGATTTTATTGAAAATTATATTGAAACGATAGGTTCAGAAAACAAATTTTTGAAATTAATTATGCTAATTGCTTTCCTGAAGTGATATTTCAGGTAAGCGATAGGGAAATTATTATTAATCAACTTGCCGTACAACGCTGTTAAGCCTGTTGAACAATTTTTATTACTATTGCAGATATAAGCAATCCTTAAACATTGCGATAAAATTATATTAGCATGCACTGATTTTGATACATTTGATTTCCAGTTTGTAAGGCTGACTACGTTAAAATTAAATGCATCTCTTTTATTATATACGTTTACGTCTATTTTATTATTATGTAATATTTCTATATGAAGATCCAAGTAATTTGCTATAGTATCGGAACTATTAGTTTTTTCCAACACAAGCTCCCCTGGATATAATCCACTATAATCCTGGACAAAATGTGGACAATTAAAAACACATATATCATCTACGTATCTGTATATAAGTAGGTTATCTTGAAATTCTCTTTCTGTATAATACAGATAAAGGTTTGCGATTATGCTTGATGCTGGACTTCCCATAGGGGTGCCAGTGACTTGCAAATATAACGATGTTCCGTCATATACATAGTTATTAAAGATGCATCATTTTATTAGAGAATTCCAATAGGTTAAATCAACCTTTATAGCATTTTTATTTTCTAAATATAGTTTCTGGAGGACGACTTCTAAGTTATTAAGGTTAATGCTCGTAAATAGACTGTTAAAGTCAAAAGTTTGTATTTGATGAATATTATTATTTTTTAGAGCATTTATAATAGGTAAGTTATTATTTATTATAATAGTTTTATTTAAGTTATTTAATATACTTTTAAGTAACTTTTCTAACGTTTTTCCGGGAAATTTAGCATAACTATCTCTACATGATGTTATGAATCTAAAAGCAATTGGTGTTTTGTGAAATTTGGGTATGCAATATATAAATGGATATTTTAGGTTATTATACTTTAACTTTAATTTTTTATGCAATGCAATTAATTTTTTGATTATTATATTAGAAGAAGATGTTATCTGTTTATATGTACGGCTAGACTGTAGTTCATTTTTTATAATATCTATATAATATGATTTACATATGATTGCATAATTGCAAGCAGCTTTGTCAACGGGGGTTATTATAAAATGTTCATGTATATCTTTGAGCTGCCTATTTATTAATTTGGTATTATATAGATTATCCTGTACGAATTTCAATTGATTATATTTATTAGATATGATATTAAGCATTGTAAGTAACCACATGTGATAAGCTTCAACCGGTATATTATGTTTGTATGCTGATCTTATGCAGTATTTTAGTAAATCTAGATATAACAATTTTTTAAAATTAGATTTATTAATAGGTGGATTAGGTCGAAATTTAAAACCCAGTGATAAAATATCTCTAAGTTCGGGATATGGGATTATATCTAAATTGCCGGTTATAATGTGATTATGGTTAGGATCCACGTATCTATGAAATGAAGGTTTGTGACAAACATATGTATCCTGTCCGATGTTAATATTGTGAAGGTTTGTAGCTATTGTTTTATAGTTACACGCTTTAAGACCAAATGGTTTAGAATATCTAAATCTGATATTAATATGTAAGTTATTAATAGGCAGCAAGTCATTACGTAAATTAATAGTTTTATGTATATCTAAATCATCCATCATTTTATTTTGAAAGTATAAGATGAGGACAGAGTTTTCAGGCTGCTTGCTAACATTCAAAATATTAATTCTGAATTTAAAAATATCCAATATAATGTGCATAAGGTGGGAGGATGCAAAGACGTAATCATTGGTTTTTCTATATAGTGCTTTGAGTACACTAAGTTTAATACTGAAAAGTGTGTTGTGAATTTTACTAATATTTATAGGATCCGTATCCCACATTTTGAATAAATCTATAAAGTCTCCTAGATGTTCTCGGTTGCTTTTATACGTGTTGGATTTACTATATTTCCTATTGCGATTATCTTTACGAAGTTTGGCAATTTGAAACATATTATAAACACAACTATCTTTTAAATTATTCGTCATATATTTTTGATTAAATTTATTATTTAGACCGTATGGATATAGTGTTTTATATTGTAACATGCTAATTTCTTCTTGCAATAATCTTTCATTTGCGTTGTTAATTACGTTAAGTATTGAAATGAAAATATTACCAAAAGTATGTTTTTGGAAATGTCTGAATTCAATATCATGTTCCAGATTACCTGTTTTCTTACTGGATTTGTTATTATAAGTTTTAATATCGGAACGATGAAGGTTCATTCTGATATTTAGTTTATTGCTAGTTTGACCAATATATTTAACATTGCATGTACGACAAGTGATCATATATATAACATTATTCATTTTACAGAATATATGTGAATTCGTATTCATTGTAGCATGATTTGGATGCATATAGGGGCAAGTAAGACATAATTTGTTATTACAAGGTTGAAATTTAAGAGATCGGATATTAGTGCCAGAAGCATTATATGCTAAACTGCTCTGTAAAGTGTGTGATATTTGCGTATGTGTAAATGTATTAACATGGTTAGGATTACTATCCAGGGCAACAATAGTATCCTCGGTCACTTTTATCCTACTCTGCCGATGTAGTATATTATTATTATTATATTTAAGTGACATAATAAGCGCAAAGTTAATATAAAATAAAATAAAATAAAAGCAAAGTTAATATAAAATATAAAATAAAATCAAGATGCGCAATCATAAATCCATGAAGGTAAAATTAAGAAAGATCAATCAATGCAGTTAAAAAAAAAAAAAAAATAAAAAAATAAAAATAATATAATAGAAAAAGCAATCATAGAAAAAGCAATCAATCCAACACGTATAAAAGCAACCGAGAACATCTAGGAGACTTTATAGATTTATTCAAAATGTGGGATACGGATCCTATAAATATTAATAAAATTCACAACACACTTTTCAGTATTAAACTTAGTGTACTCAAAGCACTATATAGAAAAACCAATGATTACGTCTTTGCATCCTCCCACCTTATGCACATTATATTGGATATTTTTAAATTCAGAATTAATATTTTGAATGTTAGCAAGCAGCCTGAAAACTCTGTCCTCATCTTATACTTTCAAAATAAAATGATGGATGATTTAGATATACATAAAACTATTAATTTACGTAATGACTTGCTGCCTATTAATAACTTACATATTAATATCAGATTTAGATATTCTAAACCATTTGGTCTTAAAGCGTGTAACTATAAAACAATAGCTACAAACCTTCACAATATTAACATCGGACAGGATACATGTGTTTGTCACAAACCTTCATTTCATAGATACGTGGATCCTAACCATAATCACATTATAACCGGCAATTTAGATATAATCCCATATCCCGAACTTAGAGATATTTTATCACTGGGTTTTAAATTTCGACCTAATCCACCTATTAATAAATCTAATTTTAAAAAATTGTTATATCTAGATTTACTAAAATACTGCATAAGATCAGCATACAAACATAATATACCGGTTGAAGCTTATCACATGTGGTTACTTACAATGCTTAATATCATATCTAATAAATATAATCAATTGAAATTCGTACAGGATAATCTATATAATACCAAATTAATAAATAGGCAGCTCAAAGATATACATGAACATTTTATAATAACCCCCGTTGACAAAGCTGCTTGCAATTATGCAATCATATGTAAATCATATTATATAGATATTATAAAAAATGAACTACAGTCTAGCCGTACATATAAACAGATAACATCTTCTTCTAATATAATAATCAAAAAATTAATTGCATTGCATAAAAAATTAAAGTTAAAGTATAATAACCTAAAATATCCCTTTATATATTGCATACCCAAATTTCACAAAACACCAATTGCTTTTAGATTCATAACATCATGTAGAGATAGTTATGCTAAATTTCCCGGAAAAACGTTAGAAAAGTTACTTAAAAGTATATTAAATAACTTAAATAAAACTATTATAATAAATAATAACTTACCTATTATAAATGCTCTAAAAAATAATAATATTCATCAAATACAAACTTTTGACTTTAACAGTCTATTTACGAGCATTAACCTTAATAACTTAGAAGTCGTCCTCCAGAAACTATATTTAGAAAATAAAAATGCTATAAAGGTTGATTTAACCTATTGGAATTCTCTAATAAAATTATGCATCTTTAATAACTATGTATATGACGGAACATCGTTATATTTGCAAGTCACTAGCACCCCTATGGGAAGTCCAGCATCAAGCATAATCGCAAACCTTTATCTGTATTATACAGAAAGAGAATTTCAAGATAACCTACTTATATACAGATACGTAGATGATATATGTGTTTTTAATTGTCCACATTTTGTCCAGGATTATAGTGGATTATATCCAGGGGAGCTTGTGTTGGAAAAAACTAATAGTTCCGATACTATAGCAAATTACTTGGATCTTCATATAGAAATATTACATAATAATAAAATAGACGTAAACGTATATAATAAAAGAGATGCATTTAATTTTAACGTAGTCAGCCTTACAAACTGGAAATCAAATGTATCAAAATCAGTGCATGCTAATATAATTTTATCGCAATGTTTAAGGATTGCTTATATCTGCAATAGTAATAAAAATTGTTCAACAGGCTTAACAGCGTTGTACGGCAAGTTGATTAATAATAATTTCCCTATCGCTTACCTGAAATATCACTTCAGGAAAGCAATTAGCATAATTAATTTCAAAAATTTGTTTTCTGAACCTATCGTTTCAATATAATTTTCAATAAAATCGTTATATTTAGTGCCATGTATATATGTAAATAGGATACACTTTGCATTCTTGGTGTCTTATGGCGTAGAAAACTTGTACCCACTGGCTTGCAAATTACAGTGTATCATTTTTTTTTTTTTTTTTTTTTTTTAATACAAATAGTTAATTTCATTTAAATTTACTTAAATTCACGCTGAGATAACATGCAAATTCAGCTCAGGGTCCTACTATAGGAACGGGTTTGCGATCCCGGGCATACCCGAGCCACAACTTATATCTTGTAATGCCTTTAAGCTGTCCTACACTCTTTATTTTTATTTCTCCGAAATTATTAGGGCAATCCGAGGACGTAGGAGAAACTATTTCTTATCTATACCACTATTTTTCGCCTTTGTGGAGTTCAGGTTCTATTTTTCCTACTCCTTTAGTTTTTCTTCTTACTATCTGCATGTTTCTCTTTGCGTTAATTTAATTTAATTATTTATTTTTACCGTATCCATCACATAGGGGGCACCACATATTATTTTGACGACTATTACATTATGTCCTAGATACGGTCAAATGTAGTATGTATTATATATTTAATCTTGTTTTAATCCTTAAATTACGTTCTCTGTCGGGTCAACGATGATTAATATATGCTTACATTTATATTTTACTTATATTTCTTACCTTTGATTCTAATATTTCAAAAAAATTTTCTTAATTAATTATCTTCATTCGATTTATATTCGATTTATGTTCGGCCTTTACTGGTTTATATTTGGTTTAGATTTAAATTACTTAGCATATATTGATCATCACAGAAACAGAGAACTTCTTGTCGTTTTTTGCCTTCATTCTGGGTGGTTGGCCCCAGTTGAAGTCATCTAGATTGTCGGTAAAAAGCGATAATAATAATAATTTTTTTTTTTTTTTTTTTTTTTTGCGTTTTCTTAAGTCCTTGATGGTATTCTTATTATTGGATTGATTTACTTTTTCTAATGATATTCTATAGACATTGTGGGTGTATTGCATGATTGCTTGCAACTGCATTAACCCATAAATATTAGTTATTGTCTTTTAACTTTCTTGCTTTGCTTTCCTTTTATCACTAATATAACTATTAATATATATAAATATATATATATATATATATATATGAAAAAAAAAATAGAATATATGTACTGTATTTGCCAAACCATATTACTTGCTTTTTTTCTTAATAAATGTTGCCCAAAATTGCCCTGTATCTTATGGTCTAACAGTATACTAGCTGCAAGCAGTGAACTTTACAAACAGATGTGTTTATCTCTTAGTCATAGCTATTATGAATGTATAGGTAACCTTGAGAATATAATATGAAACTGCCTATTGGAATACAAGTTACTTTAGCTATTAAATGTGTGGTTCTGCTATGTTTGATATACTCAGTCTAAATTCCTTGTTGTTGGTTATTTTCACTAATGAAACTGAACTGTTTTTGAAGTTAGAACTTTAACAGGAATATGTGAAGGTAATTTTAATGCACATTTAAAAGGTATACACTACTGGACTTCTTATCCAGCAATTGAGAAAAAAAAAGTGCTGAATAGAGGGATTTTCTGAATTTTGGGTTACTTTGAAGCACTTTTTTTTTTTTTTTTTTTTACAGCCGTTGTACTATAAACTGCAATTACATTCTAGATAGATGCTCACTTAACGTATTTAATGAAAGGCCAACTTTTGTAAATTCAGAATTATAAATTACCTAATAACATTTATTAGCAATACAACAAACAAAATAATCAAAATAATAATTAATCAGAATGTAATAAAATCGGCAAAATTAAAACTTTGCACATAATTTGGACAACCAAAGTAACACAAATTAAACTGACTTGATGAGGGAGAATAGTACCATAAAATAAATTAAAAAGAGATTTAGACAAGATTGTAGGAAGTTTTCTTTTAGCCAGCAAGTTCTTAATTACTGGAATAAGTTACCTCCGTGGTTAGGTAATTGAGGCTGACAGCTTGGGCAATAAAAGTCAGCTGGATATACTCAGTCAGCTATTTGCATGTTTATTTTACTTTTTTTTAATATTTTTAAAATTTTTCTTTAGTTATTTACCTATTTTATTTTATATTTGGCCAGTGCATCAAATGCCTGCAGTTTCTTTGCACTATATAGTTTGTACTAATAAACTTAGAGGTACTATATTAAAACTAAGTGAATGAGAATATAAATGTATCTGTACTTGATCGCCATGAAAGCAGTGCTGTAGTTGTAAAATTAGTAGAAGGTATACGTATGGATGTAACAAAAAGCAGAGAATGTACTGTGCATATCAGGCATATTAATTGAACTCACTTTGGTCACATAGAAGAAAACAAGTGATTTTTCAACAGAATATTCTTTACTTTAGTAATCAGCATATGAAAAACTTCTGGTAATCAATGAAATTAAAATTTTATTATATTTGTTTTTTCAAGTCTTTCAAAAACCAGAAGGTATACGCTATTCACCTAAAAAAATCCAGAGGGTATATGATGTATACCCTCCACATAAGCAGTGCTGTAAGCATAGCTGTCACCATGTAAGCAGTGCTGTAGTTGTAAAATTAGCAGAAGGTGTACTGTGCATATCAGGCTCATTAATTGAATTCACTTCTGTCGCATAGAAGAAAACAAGCAATTTTTCAGCTTGTTTGCAGTTTTTCAGCTGATAGTCAATGAAATTAAATTTTTAATATATTTGTTTTTTTTTTTTTTTTCAAGTCTTTCAAAAACCAGAAGGTATATGCTGTTCACCTAAAAAAATACAGAGGGTATACAATGTATATCCTCCACTACAGCCCTGCATGCATGTAAGTGAATACCCTACATACGAACACTTTCCATCTGCACTACAGTTTCAAAAAAACAGGAATTCTGAGCATTGGTCAGTTCTCTTTTGTGCCATAAATATAAGAAGCTGCTGCTGCAAACATGATTGACAATAAAAAAAAAAAAATAATAAAAAAAAAAAAAAATATATATATATATATATAGTTGATTCCGGTTATTTGGGACACATCGGGGCTAATGCATTTTGGCCCAATTAAGTGGCTGCCCCAATTATGTAAAGTTTCGCGTAAATAGTTAAAAATACAGCTTTACGATTGATTTTCTGTACGATCAAATCATGTTACGATGGATTCACCATAGTAAAGTACCGTTCACTATACGATATGTAGTAAGCGCCAGTCATTGTGATCACGTTTGTGAATTGAAGTTTAATTCTATTAAACAGCGATTCTAATTAGCCAAAATAGGAGGAATATTATCCACGGGCTATAAAAGTAAAGATATACTGTATTAAGTACAAATTTACACTTTATTGCATTACCAATTAAAAAATTAAATGATACGTGAAAATCGGAAGAGTATTTTCCACAGGTTAGCAAAATAAAAATAAATTTAATCTTATGTGCATAGCTTAATTAATACGTACCGGTGGCGTATCCAGGTATCATCGTAACAGGGGGCATGCCGACCAGTGAGTTTTTTAGAAAGCAGGAGGCATTCAAAAAAAAATTAGGGTTAAGGAGGGGCATATGCTCTTTCTGCCCACACCGAATATCTCCTTGCATACTGTAATATGTATATACTAACTAGGGTTTTTTTTTTTTTTTTTTTTTTTTTTCATCTTTTTGGTAGTTGTTGGCGCATCGGCTTCTGTGGCCATAATGCACCTCCCAAGGTTTTTGCAGTACTTTGATCCAAGCCCGAGGCAGGATTCGAGCCCGCGACCTTTGGGTTGCCAGGCAGGCACTTTACCCACCCGGCTAGCCCGGTCGGCACCGACTAGTTGACATTTCTGTTCACTGTAGGTGGGGGTTAAAATTTAAAACAGTAAAAAAGATAAGCAATCAATAACAAAGAACACGACACACAAGTTGCAAGTAACATGATACGCACGAGTGAGAACGAAGCTTAAAAAATAGGAATGAAGAGCAGATTCTGAAAATTACTTTTTTTATATGATTGAAGCACTAACAGAAAAGCCCAATAAACAGGGGACTACTAATTGTTTTATGGTTGTGACCTCCAGAAATCCTACCGAACCACATGGTATGGTCGGAGACAATCGTAGGGTAATCTCAAGTGATGTGGTCTCCTGCCCCGATTAAATGGCATATTGTCCCAATTAGGCAAAGTAATCCGTGACTATTTTCTCGATTGGGTTCTGTTCTTTAAGATTTGTCCCAAATAAACAGCTGCCCCGATTAACTGGTGGCCCAAATAACCGGAATCCACAGTATATATATACACAGGCAGTTCCTGACTTTATTTCATTTGTAGTGTGCACTCGTAAAGCGGGAATTTATTTCCCATAGATGTAATTTTAAAAACAGGGATTACGTTCTTAACAATGATTTGTTTATCCACAGAAATGAAAACATAACCTTTAAAATCAAGCAAATTATAATAATAAAAAAATTATTTATGTCATAGAAATGTTAAACAATGTTTATTCTTCATCACTCATTGTTTTGTTGGAAGCACAAGGAGTCGTCTTCTACTTCGGAAGTGCTTCAAGGGTCGTTTGTTTCCAAGACAGTCTTCTGTTTTCTTTATAAATGTCATGATAGCATGCATAATAATTTTTTAAATCTGTAGCAATTTTTCTTGTGCATTTGACAAAACAGCAAAAATGAAGAGGAACACAACCACTCTCTAACATCAGCATGGACTGCCTTATGTTATGTAAGTTAGTGAGACTCTCTTATCTGCCTAAACAAATGCACACACTGTAGTACTGTATTGTACAGCTATGCACGTGGTTTGAAATGCCATATTTATGAATTTTTAGCATTTATTGCAATTAATGTTCATACTTTCTATTTTTTTGATACTTGATACTTGAAAAAATAAATTGTGAACCTGTAAAGCAGGAACTGTCTGTATATGCAGCCAGGCCTTGCATAATGCGATTTTCAGTTAACGCTATTTGAAAAATTATACCACTTTTCACTTTACATGATGAAAATTTCCAGTTAACGCTGTCTTTTTTTTTTATGCGATAGTTGAAAAAGATTTGAATTGCGCGTTAAGCTTACCGCAAATCATACTGTCAATTAACAAGCGTTTGCCTGCTGCCCGCCTCGGTGTATTCCATCAACCATTGGAAGAAGTGTTACTTGTTTGTCTCCTGCTAATAAAGTCAATACACATTTGCATAAAAATTCAAATTTTTAAATGAGCCAGATGAAAATGCTACTGCGAAGGAGATAACGGTAAAAGAATTAGATGAAATCTTTCGTATCGCATAGAACCTCAAACAAAAGGTTTGAGGTTCTCTGCGATATTTATTTCACCAGGGCCCAGAGGAGATTGTTGTCGGCTATCGGAAATTGATTGATGAAAAGAGAAAGTCAACACTGTTCAAATATTACCGCAACAGTCATTTCTTCATTGTGTATTTTATGTCAGAGGTTCCCAAACTTTCTTGGTTCACAGCGCCCTTAGTGTCTCAGTAATTTTTTCAAGGTGCACCCAGACCAAAAGAAATACCTAACAGTTCCATTTAGTAGTTAGGTCCAAACTACTTAATAAGAAATGTTGAAACTGTGAACTACCTAGTAGTTCGTGCGGTGTCCGACAGATTTTGAGTATTGCTGTGTTTCCCTCGAAAATTTAAAATATTCCGTGGCACACAGTTTGGGAACCGCTGTTTTATGCAATAAACATTTAATTCCATAATTATTTTCATTGTCTTTTACATTGTATACAGTTAAAAAGTTATTTAAAAGGTATTTTTAAAATTCTTTATGCACATTCCAGAAGGTCAAGGACCAATTATAATTTTTCCTATTGATTATTATATTCGATTAATGCATTTGTTTTGCGCGATGCACTTGCGGGACGAATTAATCGCGTTAATCGAGGCCACCCTGTATATATATATATATATAGTTACAATTGAGAGAACACCAATTTCAAATTGCAACAAAAGGTTCCAGCATTGAATATAGCTGGTTTGACTGGATTTTGGGATGCAAATACAGCTTTGGCTGGTTTACTGTTAATGTACAACTTTGGCTGGTTTACTGTTAATGTACAACTTTGGCTGGTTTACTATTAATGTACAACTTTGGCTGGTTTACAGTGTATACAAATGATACTAATGCACTAACTTATATGACAGTGTAATATGTATGTTATACCATTGTTACCAATTGTACTAAGGTGCTTCCATCTTGCAAAAACAGTATGTTTTACTTTTAAATTCTAGTATTCATTTATTTAATAAGTGTATTTGCAATCTTTTTTTTTTTTTTTTAACTTTTTATCACTTAATGAGACATAACTTCCTACAGTACTGCATGTTTAAATGAATTCAATTATATACGTAATTGCACGTAATTGCATTCATTCATTTAACTGTGAATTTCTTGCAGGAAGTTTATATATATATATATATATATATATATATATCTAACTTACATCATGATATTCTCAAATTTGTGGTAATTATACTTTTAGCTTCAGGTCAGTACGAGTTCTTGTTTTGTAATTTTTCATTTCTCAACATTGCAGCTGCCTTTATTCGTGTCGTTGGTTCAGAGTTTGTTCAGAAATATCTAGGTGAAGGTCCACGAATGGTTAGAGATGTTTTCCGACTAGCCAGAGAAAATGCTCCTGCTATTATATTTATTGATGAAATTGATGCCATAGCTACTAAACGATTTGATGCACAGACTGGTGGTATGTTTATTTTTGATTAATATATTTTATATGTCATATTCTTTTAGTACTTTATAATGGCTCAGAAATTGACTCGTAGTAGTAGTAGTAGTGGCATGTGATGCAAGAAAGCAAGTGTATGAGCTTATGCAGCATCAGCCAAAAAAAAAAAAAAAAAAATCACACCATTCCCTCCAAATGCCTGTCCAGTTCCTCCTTAAATTTATTCATTTAACCTATCAACTTCCACAATGACAGATGGAAGCTTGTTCCAGCAATTAACCACCCGCTGGCTAAAGGCAAATTTCCGCACATCTATTCTACATCTGTCTTTTCTTAATTTGAATTTATGCCCCCTTAGGTTCGTAATTTGAACAAGTGGAAGGATCCCATCAGAATTCAGCGTGCTCAACCCATTCATGGCCTTATACACCTCAATCAGATCACCGCGCAGGTGCCTAGTTTCCAGCCACTGCAATTTGCAGAACTTAAGCCTCTCTTGGTAAGAGGATCCCTTCATTCCCCTCACCAATCTTGTTGCCCTTATTTGTACACACTCAAGCAAATCAACATCCTTCCCACTATGAGGCCTCCAGACCTGTACGCGTTACTCGAGGTGCGGCCTGACCATTGCTTTATACAGAGGGACAATCACCTCCTTTTCCCTGCTAGCAAAATTCCTATATATCATTGACAAAACCCCATGACCTGCCCTGGCAGCCTGTCTGCATTGCTCAGAAAACTTCATATCTGACTGCACAATTACTCCCAGGTCTTTTTCATTTTCTACCACCTTAAGTGTAGCACCACACAGTTGGTACGTTTCTCTGGGGTTACTTCGACCCATATGCAGTACTTTGCATTTGTCAAGGTTAAACTTCAGTTGCCACTTCTTAGCCCATCTGCCCAAATTTTCTAGATCCTGTTCTAGTAGCACACTGCCATTACTGTCATTAACAACTCTGCCAACCTTTGTATTATCTGCAAACTTCGACACTAAGCCTGATATACCTTCATCAATATTGATAAATATACAAAACAACAGTGGACTCAACACCGAACCTCTGTGAGACTGCACTAATAACTATCTGCAAACTTCGACACTAAGCCTGATATACCTTCATCAATATTGATAAATATACAAAACAACAGTGGACTCAACACCGAACCTCTGTGAGACTGCACTAATAACATTAGACTGCACTAATAGATTAACTTCAGCAGCACCCATTGATTACCACCCTCTGTCTTCTCCTACTCAACCATCCTTTTATCCATTGTAGCAACTTACCCTTAATACCATTCTGCTCCAATTTTTACAATAGTCTTCCATGCGCAACAGTGTCAAAATCTTTCCTGAAATCCAAATATATGATATCAAAATTATTTTTTGCATCCAGTTCCTTTGTAACCATATCATAATATCCTATCAAATTTGTCAGACAAGACTTTCCCTTAACAAACCCTTGCTGTGTCTGAATTATTGCTGCAGTCTTGTCTAAATGATCCTGCAATGCATCTTTAACCAGTGACTCCATCATTTTACCCAGAACAGAAGTTAAACTAACTGGTCTGTAATTACTCGTGTCACCTTTCGATCCTCCTTTGTGAATTCGGGATACATTGCACATCTCCAGTCCGTGGGGACCTCCCCTGAGTCCAAGGATGCTCTCATAATTATGGCTAAGGGTTTGCTTAGTTGCTTTGCCACCTCCTTTAATATAACTGGATAGATCCCATCCACCCCAGGTGCCTTTCTTATGTTTAACTTCAACAATTTCTCCTCCACTTTGCTCTCAGTTATTACAAAATCATTAAGCACCCTGATACAATTTGATAATCTTCTGCCATTTTCAAACCTTAATAACTCCTCATGTGTGAATGTAGATGCAAAATACTCATTCAGTTTGTTTGCTATCTGAGCAGGATCATCAACAGTCGAACCAATGATATCAAGTGGACCAATCAGATTCATCCCCTTCCTTTTAGAGTTTATATAAAGTAAAGAAATTCTTGCTGTTTTTCTTAGCATCCTTTGCCAGATTTCTCGTAATCTGCCTTCACCTGCCGAACCTCCTTTGTGACCTGATTACAGATTAATTTATATCTGCCATAGGCTTCTGAGTCGCTTGATAATTTATATGCATCCCATGCATTTTTGTTCTCTGTCACGAGTCTCGTTAGTTCATTTGATAACCATTTAGGCCTAAGCCTTGAACAATATTTCTTAATAGGTATGAAACGTTTAGTAGCATCCACGATTAATTCCTTGAATGCTTCCCACTTAGAATTTACTGTTGGTAACATCATCAGTTGATCCCACTGTACAGAATTTAAAAACTGTCTGAGACCACTGTACTCACCTTTACGGAAGAAAAAACCCTTTCCATTACCCCTGATAATAATTATATCATTAAGTAAATCCCACATCAGTACACATGATCACTGCCACCTAGTAGTTCCTTTATCTGCAAATTCTTAATACACGAATGATCACTGCTGATACCAGATCAAGAGTATTACCATCCCTGTAGAAGCAGTCTCCTGTTAACAAGCACAGACCACGCTGAAAAAAATTCTACCCCTTGAGCCTTGCACATTCCCTCCAGGGCCGAATTGATTTACAGGGCTCTCATCATGTACTCCCTCCTATTGTGTCTGGGCAGAATTGCAGACAATTTCAAATTTAACCCTGACTCACGGTGTTGCTTTTTTGCAACATTGACCTGTATTTGTTAAGTAAATCTGCAGATCTCCTACTCTTCATGTCATTGGTGCCAACGTGCACAATAATATCACCTTTTGTGCCCTTAAAAGATGATATATGATTGTGTTTGGTTACAAATGTGTGTTCAATCTTGTGTGATCAGCACCTAACCCTATTTTTCCCATAGGACCTGTAAATTATATTGCACGAGGGTTTCTAGGAACACAACTATCATATTATACGAGGACTGACTGTACAAGCCAAAATTACACGCATACAATGTATAGTATTTTTGTTTGACTTCTTAGCTGAGTCAAAATATTTGAATCCTGCTTATTGTAATGGAATGTAGAAAGATATACTAACATGTTCCAAAAGCACTGCCAATACAACTTATTTAAAAAAAAAAAACTTTATAAGTATTTGACAGTTACATTTCATCAGAGGAATTTCTGGCCTTCTGTATAACTTCAAAACATGTTCAGGGAATTTGATACCTATATCTTGTGCTATACAACTGCATTGGTCATCAAATTATCAAAGTCTCAAGGACCCATGTCCAGGGAAATGGGGTGGGCATTCAAGAATTTCCCATTGTCATGCAATATGATTAATGCTGTTTCCAGGAAAAGTTGGCCCTTTTCTCATATTGCTGGGTACAAATACTTCTCCAGAAATGAGCATTTGTACACAATTTACAGTGTTGACTTCTGG
Source organism: Mastigoproctus giganteus (assembly GCF_048544385.1). Taxonomy (NCBI): domain Eukaryota; kingdom Metazoa; phylum Arthropoda; class Arachnida; order Uropygi; family Thelyphonidae; genus Mastigoproctus; species Mastigoproctus giganteus. The sequence goes on from NC_143583.1 coordinate 21,336,615, forward strand.
AACAATGTGATGCAGAATTATGTCATCCCAGTCATATGCAATAATCAGCATCTCTTTCACATTTCATAGTCCGTCACTAGATTTTTTTGTATGAGAAGATAGAGAAAATTAGAACATACAAATAAAATAGATAATTATAAAATTTGGTAGATTAATTTGCAATCAGTGACATACATAATTTTTCCATTTTGATATATGATACACAGTTATTTTGAAGAAACATTCTGGAACACTTAAAAAAAAAGAAGATAAATCTGCATTAATAGTTTTGAAAATTCCAGTTCCTAAAAGTGAATTTTCATTGTGTATAAATCTGTGGAGGAGTTTGAACTCAAAACCGTACCCAGTTTAGGCCAAAGTGACATTATGAATTTATATAGAATGGTGGAATTGTTCCATTTCCTTTTACTATTCTAAGCCTATAGAAAAGATAAAGTGATGAATATTTTAAGATTAATAGATTAGTGGTTTCAGAACATTTCTGGCAGAAAAGACACATGCTAGAGGCAAGACCTGATGGTAGTTCGTATAAATGGGACAAGCAGAAATGACTACAGTACATTGGTCATAAAATATACGGGTTTGAATACAGTGAAGAACAAAGATAAGGGAATAGACGTGAATCCAATCTTGGAGGTGATGGTTTTGCAATTGGGAGTGTTTCCATGATGGAAAGCATAATCTTCATAGTATCTCCCACTTTTCCAGTCCATCTGGTAAAGACACCACCACATCACATGAAAAGTCTTAATGCTGTGTTATAAGAACTGAATTGATGAGTGCAGAAGCTATTGCTAAATAAAGACTCTTTGTCTATAGAAGTTTGCAAGAAAATGGTGTATCACATCAGTCTAGAATTCTGAAATCTAGAACTTGGATAGAGGTTGAAATTGACATTTTAGTAGGTGTGCTATTTAAAATGTAAACGGCAAATGATGATTGGCCATTCATTTGCATAGTGCTATTCCTTGATATATAAGTATCATTCAATTGAAGCAGACTTCTTTTAATAAACAGTTCGAAGACATTTCTGGTTAAAAGTAAGCACCTGTGGTGTTGGGACATGATAAATAATAAAATAAAATAATACAAAAGACTGTAAAATAATATTTACAAAAAACTAGTTTAAAACAAAAATAAAATAAGTTAAAATGCATTAAAATATAAATTTAAAAGTGATAAAAACACTATTGAAGCTTTCGGAGGTGTCTGCCTCCTTCCTCAGCAATAATGAAACTTAAGCGGCACACGTGGATGACCAGGCGCATACTCAGTATTCCTTTCATGTGTACCAGAACCGGAAGTGGTCTGGGGGCACTCCATGCCCCCAGACCACTTCCGGTTCTGGTACACATGAAACAAAAACCACTGCCTCAAAAAGGAGGTGAAGCCTAACTACCCTGTCTCTGTTCATGCTATTGTTGCCAGAGGATCCAATTCACAGACTTTCCAGCCACTTGCGGTCCCAGAATCTATGCACCCGGTCATTTTGTAAATATTATTTTACAGTCTTGTATTATTTTATTTTATTTTATTATTAAATCAGTTTTAAACGGTTGGCGTATCTGTTTAAATCTGTGATATGAATAATCCCAACCTTAGAGGCCTTATTGCAGGTATTGTTCATCATTACTTCTGTTTTAGCCTTATCCATAGTCTGAAATCCTTACTAACTCTTCATAACTGATTTTAAGATTTTCCTTTAATTCTTTGGGATCGTGGCTTATGATCACAATGTCATCTGCAAATCGTAAATGTTTTAGATACTCTCCATTCACATTGACTCCTTTCTGCGACCAGTCTAATCTTCTGCAACCTTCTTCAAGGGCAGCAGTAAACAACTTCAGAGATATTGTCTCCTTGTTGAACTACTATCTCAATTTTAAATTTGCTACTGTCTTTGTCTAGTCTAATAAAGGAGGTAGTGTGTATTCACTTTTACTAACATAATTGGAACGAACCCAAGATTTTACTTTGTACTTATCTTACCAGATAGCTATATAAATTGTAGTTTCAGGAATTCCAGTTATTCATCTAAAGCAGTTAGGATTTACACTGAAAAGACAAGAATCCATAGGATACCTAGTTCCTGGACAACGCAACACTGTCACCTCTCTTGCTAGTGGACAAACCCACCGCTTGGCAGGTATATAGGTACACTGTAGTAGTAGTAGTAGTAGTAGTAGTAGTAGTAGTGGCACTTGATGCAAGAAAGCAAGTGTAGGAGCTTATGCAGCATCAGCCAAAAAAAAAAAATCACACCATACCCTCCAAATGCCTGTCCAGTTCCTCCTTAAATTTATTTAACCTATCAACTTCCACAACGACAGATGGAAGTTTGTTCCAGCAATTAACCACCCGCTGGCTAAAGGCAAATTTCCGCACATCTATTCTACATCTATCCTTTCTTAATTTGAACTTATGTCCCCGTAGGTTCGTATTCTGAACAAGTGGGAGGATCCCATCAGAATTCAGCGTGCTCAACCCATTTAGGGCCTTATAGACCTCAATCAGATCACCGCGCAGGTGCCTAGTCTCCAGCCACTGCAATTTGCAGAACTTAAGCCTCTCTTGGTAAGAGGATCCCTTCATTCCCCTCACCAATCGTGTTGCTCTTCTCTGTACACGCTCAAGCAAATCTACATCCTTCCTAAAATGAGGCCTCCAGACCTGTACGCAGTACTCAAGGCGTGGCCTGACCATTGCCTTATACAGAGGGACAATCACCTCCTTTTCCCTGCTAGCAAAATTCCTATATATCATTGACAAAACCCCATGACCTGCCCTAGCAGCCTGTCTACATTGCTCAGAAAACTTCATATCTGACTGCACAATTATTCCCAGGTCTTTTTCATTTTCTACCACCTTAAGTGTAGTACCACACAGTTGGTACATTTCTCTGGGGTTACTTCTACCCATATGCAGTACTTTGCATTTGTCAAGGTTAAACTTCAGTTGCCACTTCTTAGCCCATCTGCCCAAATTATCTAGATCCTGTTGCAGTAGCACACTGCCATTACTGTCATTAACAACCCTGCCAACCTTCGTGTCATCTGCAAACTTCGACATTAAGCCTGATATACCTTCATCAATATCATTGATAAATATACAAAACAACAGTGGACCCAACACCGAACCCTGTGGGACTCCACTAATAACATTAGTCCACGAAGAGCAGCACCCATTGATTACCACCCTCTGTCTTCTCCCACTTAACCATCCTTTTATCCATTGTAGCAACTTACCCTTAATACCATTCTGCTCCAATTTGTACAGTAGTCTTCCATGCGCAACAGTGTCAAAAGCTTTCCTGAAATCCAAGTATATGATATCAAAATTATTTTTTGCATCCAGTTCCTTTGTGACCACATCATAATAACCAATCAAATTTGTCAGACAAGACTTTCCCTTAACAAACCCATGCTGTGTCTGAATTATTGCTGCAGTCTTGTCTAGATGATCCTGCAATGCATCTTTAACCAGTGACTCCATTATTTTACCCGGAACAGAAGTTAAACTAACTGGTCTGTAATTACTCGTGTCACCCTTCGAACCTCCTTTGTGAATTGGGGATACATTTGCACATCTCCAGTCCGTTGGAACCTCCCCTGAATCCAAGGATGCTCTCATAATTATGGCTAAGGGTTTGCTTAGTTGCTTTGCCGCCTCCTTTAATATAACTGGATAGATTCCATCCACCCCAGGTGCCTTTCTTATGTTTAACTTCAACAATTTCTCCTCCACTTTGCTCTCAGTTATTACAAAATCATTAAGCACACTGCTACAATTTGATAACCTTCTTCCATTTTCAAACTGTAATAATTCCTCACGTGTGAATGTAGATGCAAAATACTCATTCAGTTTGTTTGCTATCTGAGCAGGATCATCAACAGTCGAACCATCGATGTCAAGTGGACCAATCATATTCATCCCCTTCCTTTTAGAGTTTATATAAGTAAAGAAATCCTTGCTGTTTTTCTTAGCATCTTTTGCCAAAGATTTCTCGTAATCCGCCTTTGCCTGCCGAACCTCCTTTGTGACCTGATTACAGACTAGCTTATATCTGCTACAGGCTTCTGCGTCGCCTGATAATTTATATGCATCCCATGCATTTTTCTTCTCTGTCACGAGTCTCATTAGTTCATTTGATAACCATTTAGGCCTAAACCTTGAACAATATTTCTTCATCGGTATGAAAAGTCTAGTAGCTTCCACGATTAATTCCTTGAATGCTTCCCACTTAGAATTTACTGTTTGTAACATCGTCAGTTGATCCCACTGTACAGAATTTAAAAACTGTCTGAGACCACTGTACTCCCCTTTACGGAAGCAAAAACCCTTTCCTTTACCCCTAACGATAGTTACCTCTTTGAGTAAATCCCACTTCAGCACACTGTGATCACTGCCACCTAGTGGTTCCTTTATCTGCAAATTTTTCTCCTCCACTTTGCTCTCAGTTATTACAAAATCATTAAGCACACTGCTACAATTTGATAACCTTCTTCCATTTTCAAACTGTAATAATTCCTCACGTGTGAATGTAGATGCAAAATACTCATTCAGTTTGTTTGCTATCTGAGCAGGATCATCAACAGTCGAACCATAGGACATAGAAAGACAGAATCCATAGGATACCTAGTTCCTGGACAACGGAACACTGTCACCTCTCTTGCTAGTGGACAAACCCACCGCTTGGCAGGTATATAGGTACACTGTATTCACGTTTCACCGTATGCACATAGTCGATAATTCAATGTCAGTATGGATAAACATCGTGAGTTAACTGACTTTGAAAGAGGGATGATAGTGGGTGCCCGATGCATGGGTAATTCTATTGCGGAGGTGGTACAGAAATTGCACTATCTCCGTTTGACAGTATCAAGAGTGTATCGGGAATATGCCATTTCCAGAATAACATATTCTGAAAAATGGACAGCGCTGTGTGCAGAGAAAGGTGGTGGATGAATGTGGCCGCCAACGTCAGTCTCGCATTGTTTCAGCCAACTGGAGAGTGACAGTGGCACAAATCTGACTTCAGTGAGCTAAGTACCAGAAACGTCTCCATCAAGACCATCAGGCGATCATTAGCCGAATAGGTTATGGGAGCAGCTGACCCGCCCGAGTCCCATTGCTAACACCATGACACAAGACTCTATGCCTCAACTGGGCGAAAAAACATTGGCACTAGGATGATTGGAGACTGGTCCGATGAGTCCTGTTATTTTGAACGAATGGGAGGGTACATATCTGGTGGAAACCATGTGAAGCTATGCACCCATCATGTCAACAAGGAACTGTTCACGCAGGTGGATGGTCGGTAGTTGTCTGGAAGATGTTCACTAGCACACGTTGGGACCTCTGGTACATCTAGATGCACCTTTGAAGAGTCCAGGTTACATGTCCATCCTTGCGGACCATCTGCATCCCTTCATGGTCATCATGCACCCACAGGGCAATGGACTCTTCCAACAGGACAGTGTGCCTCTCCCACAGAGCCATGGTGACTAGAACACAGTTCGAAGTGCATTCTGCAGATTTTACCACCATGGAATGGCCTCCATGTTTTCCCAACGTGAACCCTGTGGAGCATGTTTGGGATGCTGTGGAGAGTTCCGTTCGAGATTTGGATCCTCCACCCAGGAATATGACAGAATTATGGATGGAAATATCTGTGTAATGCTTTTTTGAACTAGTGGGCAATGCCTCACTGTGTGATTGCACTTATCCGGGCATAATGTGGGCCTACCACTTACTTGGTAGGTATCCTACGATTTCTGTCCACTCAGTGTATATGGATAACTTTGAATGAATATCTTTGATTTATATCCATATTATAATCTTGTTGATATAGCTATTGAACTATTGACAAAATATTGGTTCATTAGCAGATTTAACATTCTCTGGGTCCTAAACAAGAATATATGGACCCCTCAGTGGGTCCATATATTATAAAAATGCATATGTGCTTTGACAAAATTAAGATGTGTGTGTTCATTTGTTTGTTTGTTTGTTTTTTAATAAATTAACTGTGAGATGCATTGTAAATGAATGTTTACATGTGAAGAATATTAGCTCTTTTACAATTGTACTTTAGATATAGTAAATTTGCAGCCCCTATATTCTAGGACCCAAAGTGATTGTTTGGTGCTTCATGACCTAAGATGCCAATGCATGCACTATAAACAAATCATCATTATCTTCATTTGTTGAATATCCAAATTTCTTGTTCCTTCCCTAATTGCTTTCTTGATTATACACCTACTTAGTTACATTTCTAATAATCTAGCTAGTTTTCACTTGCCTATATACTTCTCTCTGCTATTACAATATTTCATATTGAGTATACTTCTCCTGCATGCCACTGAAATTATATGCTCACTGCTTCCAAAACTTTCCTTTTTTATTATATCTCAGAATTCAGTCTGTTGCATTAGTTATCATATTTAAACTTTTAAATCTTTCTTCTAGCCGATAGAGAAGTTCAAAGAATCTTATTAGAACTTTTAAACCAAATGGATGGATTTGACCAAACTACAAATGTGAAGGTATGTAATGTTAAAAAAAACAGTTATGTAAAACTTAATATTTAATCTTTTTCTGTAATCATTTTTAAAGAATAAATTAAATTCACACCATTTGTAAAATTTATCTAAAGTATATTATGTATTGACAACAAGAAATTTCATTTCTTAAAAAATTAGCATGCACTTGAATGCAAGCACTAAGAAAATTTTAACCAGTAATCCAGAGGAAAAATCTGCATACACAAACAAACTTCACATGCAACTATCGTATTTGTCGGCTTATAAGACACTTTTTTCCTTAAAATATTGCCCTGCATTCTAGAAGCAAAAAGTGGCAATAGGGCACATGGTTAAAACCAAGAAGTCAGCAAGTGACAAAATGTAGTTATTGGATAGTTTACATCGTTATCACGGTCAGTACACTTTTTAGTAATTACCAGGCTGTTGTAGTAACAAGTGAATTCCAGTTATACATTTAAGCCCTAATCAGTGGCAGATGCATCAAGAAGGCAAAATTATACTATTGGATTTAAGATAAAAGTAGTACAATACACCAAAGAACATGGGAACAGAGCAATAGAACAGAATTTCAGACCACCGCCTACTGAGAAGGTAATTCGTCGATGGAGGAAGCAGAAAGTTTTATTACAAGAAGCTGGTAAAACAAAGCATAACCTTCCTAAAATTCCACCTGAATGGACAAATTTGGAAGAAAACGTGTAATTGGATAATGGAACTTAGAGACATGGTTATTGCAGTGAGTGCTTAAAATGATAGAAGCAGAAGAAATGAGCAGCTGATATTGGAATACACGACTTTAAAGGAACCGAATCTTGGTGTTATTGCTTCGTGAAAATAAACGGGTTAGGTTTATGCACAAGAACTAGAATAGCCCTGAGAATGCCTGCTGAGTATGAACAGAGAATATTTGATTTCCATAAATTTGTCCTTAATGCTAGAAAACGAAGCAGCTGCGAACTTAGCCAAATCAGGAATATGGATGAAATTCCGTTGGCTTTTGATGTACCATCCAATAAAACCGTAAACTAAGAGACACACTACACCACACCGCAGTTTTAACTTGTTGTGCTGATGGGACCAAACTTCCGCCAATGTTAATTTTTAAAAGAAAAACTTTACCGAAAGATAAACTGCCAAATGGAATTCACATACTTGTAAAATCGAAGGGATGGATGGATGAAGAAAGTATCAAGGATTGGGTTTTAGAAACATTTGGTCTAAGCGTCCTTTTGGACTACTGCATAAAAATGCACTACTAGTATGGGATCAGTTTAGAGCACGTAGGACTGAAAACATCAAACAAATGGCCAAAAGGATGGACACAGGATTGGCGGTAATTGTGGGTGGCTTAACTTCCCAGTTACAGCTGCTAGATATCAGCATCAATAAGCCATTCATGAATAACATGCGGGAGCAATGGAATAAATGGATGATAGAGGGGAAACGTGATACAACGCTTACGAGAAGGATGAAACATCCATCAATATCACAAGTGTGTGAATGGGTACTGAAGTCATGGCATGATATTTAGACTGAAATTGTGTTCAAGTCCTTTAAAAAACGTGGTATAAGTAATGCAGTGGATGGCACTGAAGATCATTTATTGTATGAGAGACATAATACTGGTGAAGAGAATGATGATGTTGAGGATAATGATGATCAAGTCAGTAATGAATCAGAAGTTGAATAATACTAAAATAATAAGAGTAATAATCCTATATCTTTCTTTATTGGCTTTTGAGTTTTATTTTTATTGAATTTTAAATTTCCATTGTATTAAGAATAAATTTTTTTCAAAGGTTTTTTTCTTAAATTTACAGTTCCAGAATTAGGGTGCGTCTTCCACACTGCAGCATCTTATAAGCCGATAAATATGGTACTTAAATGATCAACCGTTTCTCATTGCCAAATAAAAATGGTATGTGACAGCAAAGGAAAACTGTCATGGTCCCTCAGTCAAAAAGCTTGGCACACTGTCATTAAAGCAGTTATGAAAGGACTGTCAAGCATCACATAGTATTCTCTTATTAATATGCAGGAATATCAAATGTACAGAGAATCCATACACCTTTACAAAACTAAAACATTATTGTGTGAATAGGGTACATGTCTGAAACCCCTTCCAAGTAATAAAAATATCAAGTTTTTATTACCAATCAGAAAGTGTGTGTACTGCAGTAAGATGGCAGCATAGTCACAAAACTGCAGTCATGAAGAAATTTACCAATAAAATTTCATGCTCTTGGTTTTGTCATCGATCAGTGGTTTTGATCGATGACTGTTGACTTTGCATGTTAAGCACATGATGGCATGTTGTATAGATTTCCCTGGGCTTTATGTAAAGCTTCCTTGAACCAGTTCCACTGTGCCCTTGCAGACTTTTGTTCTGCCATTAATCTGTCGAGATGATTGCACAAACAGGCATCCTTTATGAATTTTCCATACCATTGCAGAATTGTAGTTCTACTCAGTGTGTGGCTTATTTTTAAATGGTTTGAAATCATAACAGCAGTGGAAGCCTGCAACTCATTAAACTGAAGTATGCACTGCACCTTCTTGGGTTTGGTAAATTCCACTACATTTACTGTTTATAATTGTTTATGATTATGCTGATATCTACTATAGAGTTCCTTTTTTCTGGTTGGTAAAAAAAACTTGAAGATATCCTCTATCAACAGGAAGTGGTTTCAGATTTGGATCACAAACTGTATTCGCACAATAATGTTTGAATTTTGTAGAGGAGATTTGTGAATGCAGACAAAATTGTCTATGCACTCTGACAGTACTATTCCCACCACTTTTTTTTTTTTTTCTCAATTCTGGAATTAGAACTTCTTAGTTTGACAATTTTGACAATTTTATTCCAATTCCACTGTTACACATCACTTAGCAGTGAGTGTAACAGTGGAATTGCGTCAGATAGCCCAAATAAGTTTCTAAACATTCCAGCCATCCGTCTGTACTGTATGACCTTGATCTTTACTTGCCTTCATTGCAAAAGCTTGCTGACAAATGAAAATGCATATGTGTGTCAGTTACTCTTGAAAGCCTCCCTTCTAGGGAGGCTGGAAATATGAAAAGAACACCTATTAAAGAGTTTGCATCCATATTTGAGAGTGCCTATTGTTTGTCTAAAATGAATGTAATTGCTACTCCTGGCTGGAACCCGGGCCTGTGTCCACAAAGAGGTGTCTGTTAAGGGAGGTTTCACTGTTCTTTCAATGAAGATAATGTACAGTTTTTAAAAGGTTTCTGTTTTTATTAATATATATTTATATAAATAAAATAAAGCTGTTTCTTCCAAAGTATCTTTAGTGGTAATAAATTGATTCGACAATTGTCTGGTTGCTTTCTTGTATTCTGTAATTCATATAAGCAAAAACCAATCATGGATCAAATTACAAACCTCCAAGGGTTTATTATTTTTTATATGTTCATAGAAAAGACTTAAAATCTTATTGAAACAAAATTCTTTTAAACTTCTGTTTCTAGGACAAATATCACCATTACTATTATGTTAATTTATAATGGATTTTGATGCATACATCATTTGTAAAAATGGTAGTTAGGGTGCAAACACTTATCATCTCACGGGAGCTCACATGTAAACATGTCAAATATCAAATTGTGAGAGCTGTATTTCCCATTTAGTTGTATTGGTTGGAGACTATGTTCGCTTATGTACATAGCTTAATTAATAGTATATATGCATACTAACTAATTGATATTTCTCCAAATTGTTCAAGTGAGATATGGAGTAACGACCTGACGAAGCTTAAAAAATAGGAATGAAGAGAAGATTCTGAAAATTTGTTTTTTATATGGTTGAAGAGGAAGTGGGTACATATTTCACCATAATAACGTAAAAACTCATTATAATTAGATTTCACTAACAGGAATGCCCAATAAACCGGGAATTGTAAATTAGTTTTATTGTTTTATGGTAGTAACCTCCAGAAATGTGCTCCTCCACTCATGCTATCCCGCCTCCCAAAATTTCTGTTCAAACAAAAAAATGTGAACTGAAAACGTGAATCGGCCTACAGTATCACCTATTATTTGTGAATACAGCAAATGACAGCAGTGTGTCTCCAACCCACCGTTTCCCAAACTTTTTTAGTCACAGAACACTTGACCTCAATATATTGACGGAACACTTTTCATCTCACAATATATTGGCGGAACACTTTTCATCTCACAATATATTGATGGAATACATGAAACACAAGTTTAGCGGGAGCCAAAAAACTGTTTGTAATATTTTATTACATACGATGCACTGTGCATCAGAAGCATCTTTATTTCCAACACGTGTAAAGCCAAAATTCAAATAAATTCCATCATACTTTCGTTTTGGTCTTTTATTGGTTAGTTCCTGTTTTTTTTTTTTTTTTCACTTCAGTTTTTTTGGGGAACAAAAGGCTGCAATTGTTCATCCTCACTTTGAAGTTCTACAATATTGTGTTCCTTTTCATCGACCACAGTTGCAATACTAGAAGTACTTTGCTTCTCGTTTTAAAGTTCCTTTTTTCAACCACAAATCCATGGTCACATATTTTAGTAATAATATTTTGAAATACTGATAATTATCAAAAAAAATTTGTACAAGCAAGTGAATTTAGTTATGATACCAGTTTGCTTCCTCCTCTCCTTCAACCCGTGTACTTTAGGCTAAATCGAGTACGAATTGCATATTAGATCACCGCATTACTACTTTTTCGTAGGTGTCATTACCTCTATGCATACTTCTTTATGCAAAGCCCAGAAAAATAAAGTATTCCGAGATCTATTTGATTATTAGTCTACGCCAGTATATTAATAACTGAAAAAAAAAAAAAAATTTTTATAATGATGGGGTTTTTTATGATTGGGAGATCAAAATTGAGAGTAGGAGTGTGCTGTAGGCCTAATGACTCTGATGAGTATAATAAGAAACTGTACAGAGAAATAGAGTGGGCCAGTAAATCAGAGGGTCTTATAATGGGGGATTTTAATTTCCCAGATATTGACTGGAATTTGTGGGTTGGTCACTCACACACTAGCAACGCTTTTGTGGATTTATTGAATGATTGTTTTCTACATCAGCAGTTCAGGAGGTAACTAGAGGGAGTAATAATCTTGATCTGATTATCAGTAGTGATTCTTCATGCATTAAGAATCTGCAGATAAAGGAACCACTAGATAGCAGTGATCACAGTGTGCTGAAGTGGGATTTACTCAAAGAGGTAACTACCATCAGGGGTAAAGGGAAGGGTTTTTACTTTCGTAAAGGCGACTACGATGGTCTGAGACAGTATTTAAATTCTATACAGTGGGACTAACTGATGATGTGTTACCAACAGCAAATTCAAAATGGGAAGCATTCAAATAATTAATCTTGGAAGCTACTAGGCTTTACATACCAACTAAGAAATATTGTTCAAGGTTTAGGCCTAAATGGATGTCAGATGAACTAATGAGACATATCGCAGAGAAGAAAAATGCATGGGGATACATATAAATTAATGGGTGACATGGAAGCTTAGGATAGATATAAGCTGATCTGTAACCAAGTCACAAAGGAGATTAGGCAGGCAAATGCAGGTTAGGAGAACTCCTTGCCAAAGGATACAAAGAAAACAGAAAACAGTTCTTTACCTATGTAAACTCTAGAAGGAAAGGGATGAATCAGATTGGTCCACTGGATATTGATGGTTCAACTGTTGATGATCTTGCTCAGGTGGCTAACAAACTAAATGAGTATTTTGCATCTACATTCACACTAGGAGTTATTCAGGAAGGGGAATGCCAGAGGTGAAGTAAACTCTGGCAGTGAGCTAGATGATTTTGTAATAACTGAGAGGAAAGTGGAGGAGAAATTGTTGAGGATAAACATAAAAAAAGGAATGGGGTGGATGGGATCTATCCAGTTATATTAAAGGAGGCAGCAAAGGAAGTAATCAAACCCTTAGCCATAATTGTGAGAGCTTCTTTGGACTTGGGGGAGGTACCCATAGACTGGAGATGTGCAAATGTGACCCCAATTCACAAAGGAGGATCAAAGGCTGACACAAGTAATTATAGACCTGTGAGTTTAACTTTTGTTCCAGAATAATTAATGGAGCACTGGTTAAAGAAGCACTGCAGGATCATCTAGACAAGACTTCAGTTATAGCTCGGACAGAGCATGGTTTTGTTAAGAGAAATTCTTGCCTGACCAATTTGATTGGATACTATGATGCAGTCACAAAAGAACTGAATGCAGAGAATAACTTTGATATTATATATTTGGATCTTAGAAAGGCTTTTGATTCTGTTGCACATGGAAGACTGCTGCACAAATTGGAGCAGTGTGGCATTGAAGGCAAATTGCTGCTATGGATAAAGGAATGGTTGAGGGGGAGAAGACAGAGAGTGGTAATCAAAGGACACTGCTCATCGCGGACTAATGTTATTAGTGAAGTCCCTAAGGTTCAGTGTTGGGTCCATTGTTGTTTTCTATATTTATAAATGATATTGAGGATGGTATATCAAGCTTAATGTCCAAGTTTACAGACGATACAAAGGTTGGCTGGGTTGTTAAGGACACTACTGGCAGTATGCTGCTGCTGCAACAGGATCTGGAAAGGTTGAGCAGATGGGCTGAGAGGTGGCAAATGAAGTTTAACATTGACAAATGTAAAGTGCTACATATGGGAAACAGTAACCCCAGAGTAATGTATTAATTCTGTGGTACTACACTGACAGTGGTAGAGAATGAAAAGGACCTGGGGGTAATTGTGCAGGCATATATGAAGTTTTCTGAGCAGTGCAAATGGGCTGCAAGAGTAGCTCATGGTGTCTTGTCAATGATATACAGGAATTTTTCTAGCAGGGATAAGGAGGTGATTATTCCCTTGTATAAGGCAATGGTCAGGCCACACCTTGAGTACTGTATACAGGTCTGGAGGCCTCATTTCAAGAAGGATATAGAGCTGCTGGAACAAGTACAGAGAAGGGCAACAAGATTAGTGAATGGAACAAAGGGTTGCTCTTACAAAGAAAGGCTTAAGTTTTGCAAATTACAGTGTCTGGAGACTAGGCACCAGCAAGGTGATCTGATAGAGGTGTATAAAGCCTTGAATGGTTTGAGCATGCTCAATGCTGATGGGATTCTTCCTCTTGCTCAGAATAATCATCTGAGAGGGCATAAATTCAAATTGAGGAAAGACATGTAGGATAGACGTGCGGAAATTTGCCTTTAGCCAGCGGGTAGTTGGTTGGTGGAACAGACTTTCATCCATTGTCGTGAAAGTTGATAGTCTAAATAAATTTAAGGCTCAGCTGGACAGGTATTTCGAACGAACGGAGGGGTGAAGTGGAAGTGGGTTTTTTTTTTTTTTTTTTTTTGGCTGATGCTGCATAAGCTTGCTTTCTTGCATCATATGCCTCTGCTAATGATACAAAAGTGGTGTCCCTCTACAAATATGCAAAATTTATTTATTTTATTTTATTTTTTTAATTATTAATTACGATTTTTTGCGGAACACAGTTTGAGAAACGCTGCTCCAGCCCATACAACTACAGTAAGACATGTTTATATGTAAGCTGCCATGATAAGAGTGTGTTTCCACCCTTATTATAACTGGTATTATTAAACTTAAGTTTAATTTTGAGAGTTAATTTCCACTGTATACTTTACAAAAAAAAGAATGGAAAGTGCTATATTCAGAAAATTAAAATAGTGTATCCTATTACATTGTAAAAATGATATGTGAGCAAAAACAGTGAATATGGACTAATAGGTGATCTAATTATCGATAATAAAAATGAAATGCTCTAAACAAAAGATTTATGTTCATTTTTATTAAAATTTATATTCATTTATACTAAAAATAATTGTTTACTTAGTGATGTTATTTATTAAAAGTTAATCAATGTTAATTAATTAATGAAAATGAATAAAAACTGTTGAGTAAGCAACCAGAAACAATTTAATTTCATTTTTACAAATTATTGAAACTGGCTACATGGACCTCTGAGAAAGTAGACAACTCTCTATAGTGGACACTTTCTTGTGACCTAGCAGTGTCCACTTCAGAGAAATTTCAGTATACAGCTAGGCCTCGCATAACGCGATATTCAGTTAACGCTATTTGAAAAATGATACCACTTTTCACTTTACACGATGCAAATTTCCAGTTAACGCGATCTTTTTTTTTTTTAATGCGATAGTTGAAAAAGATTTGAATCGCGCGTTAAGCTTACCGCGAGTCGTACGGTCAATAAACAAACGTTTGCCTGCTGGCCGCCTCGGTGTGTTCCATCAACCATCGGAAAAGACGTGTTTGTTTGTTTCCTGCTAATAAAGTCAATGCAGACTTGCATTTAAAAATTCAAATTTTTAAATGAGCCAGATGAAAATGTTACCGCAAAGGAGATAACAGTAAAAGAATTAGGTGAAATCTTTCGTATCGCATAGAACCTCAAACAAAAGGTTTGATGTTCTCTGCAATATTTATTTTGCCAGGGGCCCAGAGAAGATTGTTGTCGGCTATCGGAAATTGATTGATGAAAAGAGAAAGTCAATACTGTTCAAATATTTCCGCAACAGTAATTTCTTCATTGTGTATTTTATGTCAGAGGTTCCCAAAGTTTCTCGGTTCACGGCGCCTTTAATGTTTCAGTAATTTTTTCGAGGCGCACCCAGACCAAAAGAAATACCTAACAGTTTCGTTTAGTAGTTAGGTCCAAACAACATAATAAGAAATGCTGAAACTGTGAACTACCTTGAGCTAGTAGTTCGCGCTGTGTCCGACAGATGTCGAGTATCGCTGTGTTTCCCTCGAAAATTTAAAATATTCCACGGCGCACAGTTTAAGAACCGCTGTTTTATGCAATAGACATTTAATTCCATAATTATTTTCATTATCTTTTACATTATATACAGTTAAAAAGTTATTTAAAAGGTATTTTTAAAATTCTTTACGGACATTCCAGAAGGTCAAGGACCAATTATAATTTTTCCTATTGGTTATTATATTCGATTAACGCATTTTCGTTTTGCGCGATGCACTCGCGGGACGAATTAATCTCGTTAATCGAGGCCCGCCTGTATATATTTCTGTATATACACTATATTTTTATTCCTGAAGTACACAGTTTAATTACATACTTATTACTGTTACAGTTTTAAGTATCTTTAGTGATGTGCTAAATTTTAAATAATTTTTTAATGGTCTTAGTCACTTCCTTTTATTCTCTGATTAACATCAACAAGAATTGATGGATAGAAAGAAATTGAAAGAGGTCTTTCAATCCCTCTTTAGGGATATGATTAGTTCATAGAATAAAATTCTTAGGGATATAATATAGTTCATAGAATAAAATGAAAAATAAAATTATTTTGAAATGAGAGTAACAGTTTTATATTAAACTATCTTTGCCATAGGTGTAAAATCTAAAACATTGGCAAATTGATTCTTCCTTTGTTTTACAGTTAGCTTTACTTTTTTAGGTAATAATGGCAACTAACAGAGCAGATACTCTGGATCCAGCACTTTTACGTCCAGGTCGGTTAGACCGCAAAATAGAATTTCCACTACCAGACCGACGACAAAAGAGACTGATATTTTCTACAATAACAGCTAGAATGAACCTGAGTGATGAAGTAGACCTGGAGGACTATGTTGCTAGGCCTGATAAAATATCAGGAGCAGATATAAATGCAATATGTCAAGAGGTGATATCTCTGTTCATATTATTTTTCTATATTAAGAATTGTTGAAATTTGTTTTGTATTGGTTGATTTTGAAGATAAAAGATTCTGTACCAGGTACATAATTGTGTACTTGGCATAGACTTGAATAAGTAAACAACATTATAAATTACTTATATTATTATCCACAATTCAGCACTGCCAAATCCAGTGATTTAATATTTCCCAACTACGTTCCTGATTTAGCAAGCTTGAGAGAACACAAGAAATTAATAAGGATCATTTAGAATGACAGAAAACTTAGATTCATATAAGTTGATTTATAAAAACCACAGATAGCATTAGGCATGCAGAATCTGAGTTTGAGAAATCAGCCAAGAATGGAATAATGATTTTTATTCATACTTAAATACAAAGAGGAAAAAAGTCAGCCAGATTTCTTTCATGCAATGGAAATAGTAAATCAACTGATGATCTGAATAAATTATCCTACCGAAAATATTGGCCCAAAAATTTATTAAACCTGCTTTATTATGACATTGTTTATTAACCATGTTTTCATATTCCATTAGACCATTCCAGATAAACAAGTGACTCAGAACAGTATATGAAGGAAGGCATAAGAACCACACAAGTTAGTTGCCCTTGTCGTGAATTGTAGAGTCAAGATTTCAAGAAGTGTGATTGTTGTATGTCACGTTGGTGGCTTGCCAATTTTTGAAGTTGCTGACAGCCTGCACCATCAAAAGTCAGTAGTCAGTGATGTTATCATAAAATGGAAGTGTGATAGTACCATCAGCAATACCCAGAAGGCCAGCAAAGTTCATTCCACATGACCCAGAGGTACTTGGAAGGGTAGTATAACAGTTTCATCATACATCCCTGCAAAACATCAATCAGAAGTTTAAGGCATTGACAGTGATTGAGATCTGTATAAACCCACTGTATGGAACTACACAACTGGCACCTCTGTAGCCAGGTGGGCAAGAGCAGCAGTGCGTAGCACATGCTTCTTGATTAGACCGGGGTTTGAGCCCGTGACCACCAAATACAGAGGATGCGGAAAGGTCAGGGAATGACCACCGCATATCCCCGGAGCAATATGGCCTTAGTTGCTAATGCTCCTAAAAACCAAACAACAACAACTCCGCAACTTCAGCTTTTGTGGAAGAGCAGTAGTACATAAGCCAAACATGAAATGCAATCAGTGGTCTCACCTTGAAAGGGCCTTCAGGGGTAACACAGTTGGTAGGATTGTTGGTAGATTGCGTAGGATTGTTCAGGATTTGAACTCAGGTCTTTTCCACACCAAGTGGAAAAGACCTGAGTTAAAATCCTGTTGATGACATGGGGAATTTATGGGCTTTTTTCACAACATGGCTGAGTAAGTCGATCTCAGGCAAGGGCAGCATGGTTTTTCATCCAGCAAACAGAAAATTGACCACAGAACACATTCATTAATTTACAGACAATACAGGGTGTGTCAAAAACAGCTTTACGACTTTGAAAGAGTATATAAATTTATTTAGAGGACACATAGTATTTTGAAATGTCAGAATGTAGCAATGCACATCGACTGTGTGAGTACTACCACCGTGAGCACTCTGGGCAGTTGAGATCAAGATGGCGACTTTCACAGGTGCAGAGCAGGCTCATTCTGTGTTTTGGTTCGAAGAAACAAAATCTGCTACACAAGTTCAAAGGGAGTTTCACATTCAGTATTGCAAGAAATGTTCCATTAGGCCTACAATGTACATGTGGCACAAGAATTTTGTTGAGAGTGGATGTTCTGTGTGCCATGCCACGTCACCCGGTCGGGCACATGTTCCTGACGATGTCGTGGAAAGGGTTAAGAATGGCTTTGTTCGAAGTCCACAAAAAGTCAATGCGACGTGCATCTCGGGAAATTGGTATTCCACATGTGACTGTGGTGAGTGTTACGAAAACGTTTACACTTAAAGGTGTATAAATTATCCATCATGCAAAACCTTACAACTGCAGATAGGCTAGTTCGTAAGGAATTCTGTATGCAAATGTTGCATTGGATAGAAGACGATGAGAGATTTCTGGACTCTGCAATTTTCAGTGATGATAACATCTCTGGTAAGGTCAACACCCACAACTGCAGGACTTGGTGCACCGAAAATCCACATGCCTCCCTGGAACATGTTTGTGACAGCCCAAAGGTGAATGTGTTTTGCACCCTCAGCAAAGAAAAAGTGTACAGCCCTTTCTTTTTCATGGAGATGACCATTACTGGTATCGTGTATCTAGATGCTCCAACAATTCCTCATTCCACAAATTGGCGAAGATGACCAAGAAGGACGCATTCACTTCCAGCAAGATGCCACATCCCCTCATTATCTTGGAGAAGTGCGTGAGCACCTCATTCTCCAAATCTTAGCACTATGGATTTTTTCTTATGGGGATTTGTTTAAGATGTAGTGTACGTACCACCCTTTCCTGCAAATGTTGCTGAGCTCCAAACTCAAATTACCGCCGCATTTGCAGAAGTGATGCCAGAGATGCTACACTGCGTGTGGTAAGAAACTGACTACAGGTGGGATGTCTGCTGCATTACAAATGGAAGTCACATTGAACCATAACTATCCAAGGTAAAACTTGAAGTGTTTTGCTACATTCTGACATTTCAAAATATTGTGTACGTCCTTCCTAATAAATATATATACACTTTCAAAGTTGTAAAGCTGTTTTTGAAACACCCTGTATATATTAGGCCAATATGGCCCTAGTTGCTGATGCACCCAAAATAAACAATTTACAAGGTGCAGCAAATGCTTACTTGGTCCATAGAGCAGTGGAAATGGGTTCTGTGAAGTAACAAATCTAACTACACCCTATTCCAATTTGCTTGGTAAGTGTGGTGTTGAGAATGCCCTGGATAACATCTGTTGCCAGAGGAGTTAGAGGATCTGTTACGTGTTGGTACCAGATACCACAAGACACATTTAGAAATCTTGTAGCATCCATGCCTTGCTCGGTACGAGCTGTTTTGGCTGCACGTGGAGGACCAACATCATATTAGGTAGGTGATCATAATGTTTTGGCTCATTGGTGTATATTATTTCCAACTTCCTAATACTTTACAAATATGCCAGCTTATCTGCTACTGTTCTCTGTCAAATTTCGTCTACTGGGATTATATAGTTCCACTGTACGTTTTTCTGCCTTTAACGAAACATGCTGCAGTTATGAGTTCAGAGTATTTACTTTTCTATTCTGTCCTATTCACAATTGAATATTTCTCTGTATTCTGCCTTTTTCTAATTTTAAATTACTTCGGTTTTTATTTTTTTTGACTTTATATTTCCAGTTTTCTTTTTTCTTTTTTTTTTTTTTTTTTTTCCCCAAAATGTTATATATTACAGGCATTTGATATTAGCTTCTTCTACTAACACAGCTTCAGTTTAAAATTTTTTCCCGTAGGCAGAGTAAAATATTTATAAATTCTGAAATACAATAAAATCTCATTAATACAAACTATACAAATTAATTGTTTATATGAAGCACATACCATTCCCCTGTGAAAGGATAGGCTTTTCTATGTAAATATATTCGTTTATTACAAAATTTGGTCAATATGTATTACAAAGTCTGTTTTCACCCTGTGAGAAATAAATATTGTTATTTTGTATGTTTAATACAAATCTTGGCAGTTGTCTGATTATTGCCCCCTTATTGCTCTGGCCAGAGCAATAATTGCCTCTGGCCACCCTGTACTGCTTCCCAAAGGATGCCACTGACTTGTTAGAATTTACTTTTGTGTAAACAAAACCAGTTTATGGTAGCTACAACGTAAGTGCACTCCAAAAAATGTCATTGTGGAAAATGAGCTGTTAAATTAACTAAAGAATAAAAACAGTTTTTCTAAGTTGCTTACATACACTCTCACTCTCCATGGGATTAAGGTCAGTTGCAATTGTTACGCCAGTTCAGAGTCTTTTGCTACAGTATACAGTAATCAATTTTTTTTTTGCCATTTTATCTGAGCTGATGTCTTTATTGAAACTTGTCTTCAAATTAATTTAAAATTTGTTTATATTAAATCTCATCTAGCAGTGTTATGGCGACAAAATATAAACAGACGGAATTAAGACTGGAAATTATACAAGGGCTGATATGATGGATCGAAGTAAAATAGACATTGCAGGAATACATCCATTTACCTACTTTATCTACAATACTGAAAAACCGAAGCTGACAATGGAGCAACGATAAAAAAAAAAACAGGGAAGAAATTCATGGTGCAAAACATGAGGAACTTGAAACAAAATGTTTCAAGTGGTAACAACAAATGCGTGCATCTGATTTGCCATATCAGGTCCAATTTTGCAAGAAAGAGCAAATTATCTAGCTCAGCAACATGGAATTAGAAACTTCAAATGCATCAGTGGCTGGTTGCAAAGATTTAAAAACAAAAATAACTTGGTTTCACTAAATGTTTGTGGTGAGTCTGGATTAGTTGACAAAGAAAAGGGTTGTATTCTGTATGGTCTATTCTTGAAAAATATGAGGCAAAGGATATTTTTAATCTTGCCGAGACAGGTTTATTTTATAATTTGCTGTCAAACAAAACATTTGCTGTTCAAAGAGTCTTGTCATGGTGGAAAATTGAGTAAACAAAGACTCACTGTTCTGTTATGCTGCAATTCAGATGGCAGTACAAAGCTACATCCACTTGTGATTGGTAAGTTTTCCAAGCCGAGATGTTTTAAAAAAGTTAGCCAACTTCCCTGTGATTAGGAGGCCAATAGAAGTGCTTGGCTTATGGTCAAATTTTTTCAGTCTTGGTTATCAAAAGTGGACAGAAGAATGGCTTCAGAAAAAAAAGGAAAATTTTAACAATTCTAGATCGCTGTACAGCTGTTGTTTTTACCTCTCAATGCCACCAGTTTATGCAGCCACTGGATCAAGGCATTATTTATAACCTCAAAAGAACATATAGAGCCCACCTGATAAGGTACTTGATCTGCAACCTAGAAGGAGGGAACAATTTTCAGCTAAATTGGAGTGTCTTGGATGCTGCCCATAATCTTGTTATTGCTTGGTACAGTATTGCACCAAGTGTAATAATCAACTGCTTCAGAAAGAGTAGCTTTGGAGAGAATATCGAAAAACATGGTCCAGCAGATGAATATTATAGCAATATTAAGGAATGGAGGAATTTGAAGAAGCATATCGATTTTGTTGGGCAAATTTGAAATATTTGTGAAGGTGGATGATGAAGTTACTACCACGGCAACACCAGAAGAGCTTCTGAGCACCATGCAAAACAATGATGTTTTTGTTACCAGCAAAGCGACAGCAAAAGTGAAGAAGCACACACACACACACACACACACACAGCTATCTAAAAAAGACGCCAAGAATGTGTTGGCCTGCAGTAACATTGATAAAGAAACGACTATTGCATTTAATAATGTCTGTGCTGTAGTTAAAAGTGCATATAAGGCAAAAACTGTGCAAACAACATTGGATCTTTCTTTAAATTAGATTAATTTATTAAAAAGTTAATGGGTTTGTGTGTCTCCTTTTATATTAAGATTTTAATTCTTTTTACTGTGATACTGAAATATTGCATATATCAAAAAATATACTGTACAATATTTTCATTTCCGTTAATTGCTTTCTCTTAGCTTATCTTACAAATAAAATAAAATGTTTAAAAAATGTTATTCCTATTGCTGTATTTTTAAATGAGGCTTTTATTATTTTTATTATTTCATTTATTTTTAATATTATTATTTATTATTATTCTTAGATAACAAAAAAATGTGAAAATTTAGGTCCCTTGAACTTTGTATTAATGAGATTTGGCTATTACATTTAGAAATGATCTTTAACTTATGTATGTATCTTTTTATTTGTGTAGTTAATATTTCATATCCTTGGGTCACTTTCCCTTCTAAGGAGTTTTCCCTCGAAACAAGTTTTAAACCGCCATTCCTTTGGAAAACTTCTTATCCAGGTTCTACTGTGTGTGTGTGTGTGTGCGCCAAAACATTATGACCAGCAAGTCATTATGCAAATCGATGCAACTGCAGGTGAACTACAGCACATCGGGGCACGGTATAAAAAAACACCTGATACTGAGCTCCGTTAATCAGTGTTACTCTTGTTCTTCAGATGGGAGAGGCAGCGGACTTCAGCGAGTTTGACAAAGGCCAAATTGTAATGGCCAGACAACTGGGTCAGAGCATATCCTAAACGGCATGGCTGGTGGGATGCTCACAGGCAGACGTGATTAGTACCTACCAAAAGTGGTCTGAGGAGGGAAACCCGCGAACCGCCAGTGAGGTGTTCGACAACCATGGCTCATCGAGGTGAGCGAAGGCTCTCCCAGATGGTATGTGGCGCAACTTGCCAGTAGTTGGTAAATGACTTTCATCAACTGGTGAAATACCACCACTTTGCTTATTGGAGGCTTGAATTGGTGAAACCCATGTTTAGTCTCTAGAGTAAAGTTTCCGGCATCCCCCTCCCCCCATACTTCTCCTTAAACCCTTGCACGGTACTAAGTACTATAGGTTTTGATACCTTTCGTGTTTGGGGTTTTCATAAAAAAAAAAAAAAAAAAATTGGAATGCTGGTGACAGGAGTAATGTTTGGTGTGACATAAGCATTGGGAGATCAAAATTGAGAGTAGGAGTGTGCTATAGGCCTAATGACTCTGATGAGTATAATAAGGAACTGTACAGGGAAATAGAGTGGGCCAGTAAATCAGAGAGTCTTATAATGGGAGATTTTAATTTCCCAGATATTGACTGGAATTTGGGGGCTGGTTACTCACACACTAGCAGGGCTTTTGTGGATTTATTGGATGATTGTTTTCTACATCAGCATGTTCGGGAGGCAACTAGAGGGAGTAATACTCTTGATTTGATTATCAGCAGTGATTCTTCATGCATTAAGAATCTGCAGATAAATGAACCACTAGGTGGCAGTGATCACAGTGTGCTGAAGTGGGATTTACTGAAAGAGGTAACTACCATTAGGGGTAAAGGGAAGGGTTATTGCTTCCGTAAAGGCGACTACGATGGACTGAGACAGTATTTAAATTCTATACAGTGGGACCAACTGATGATGTTAACAACAGCAAATTCAAAATGGGAAGCATTCAAAGAACTTATCTTGGAAGCTACTAGGCTTTACATACCAACTAAGAAATATTGTTCAAGGTTTAGGCCAAAATGGATGTCAGATGAACTAATGAGGCATATGGCAGAGAAGAAAAATGCATGGGATACTTACAAATTAACACATGACACAGAAGCCTATGATAGATACAAGTTGATATGCAACCAAGTTACAAAGGAGGTTAGGCAGGCGAAGGCAGATTACGAGAAATCCTTGGCAAGGGATGCAAAGAAAAACAGCAAAGAGTTCTTTACTTATGTAAACTCTAGAAGGAAGGGGATGAATCAGATTGGTCCACTTGATATTGATGGGTCAACTGTTGATGATCCTGCTCAGGTAGCTAACAAACTAAATGAATATTTTGCATCGACATTCACACATGAGGAGTTATTCAGCAAGGGGAATGCCAGAGGTGTATTCAACTCTAGCAGTAAGCTACAGAATCTTGAAATAACTGAGAGTAAAGTGGAGGAGAAACTGTTGAAGATAAACACAAGAAAGGCACCTGGGGTGGATGGGATCTATCCAGTTATATTAAAGGAGGCAGCAAAGGAAGTAAGCAAACCCTTAGCCATAATTATGAGAGCTTCCTTGGACTCAGGGGAGGTACCCATAGACTGGAAATGTGCAAATGTGACCCCAATTCACAAAGGAGGATCAAAGGCTGACACAAGTAATTATAGACCTGTGAGCTTAACGTCTGTTCCAGGAAAATTAATGGAGGCACTGGTTAAAGAAGCACTGCAGGATCATTTAGACAAGACTTCAGTTATAGCTCAGACACAGCATGGTTTTGTTAAGGGGAAGTCTTGCCTGACCAACTTGATTGGATACTATGATGCAGTCACAAAAGAACTGGATGCAGGGAATA
Source organism: Mastigoproctus giganteus (assembly GCF_048544385.1). Lineage (NCBI taxonomy): Eukaryota > Metazoa > Arthropoda > Arachnida > Uropygi > Thelyphonidae > Mastigoproctus > Mastigoproctus giganteus. The sequence goes on from NC_143583.1 coordinate 21,360,865, forward strand.
ACTTTGATATTATATACTTGGATCTTAGAAAGGCTTTTGATACTGTTGCACATGGAAGACTGCTACACAAATTGGAGCAGTGTGACATTGGAGGCAAATTGCTGCTATGGATAAAGGGGTGGTTGAGGGGGAGAAGACAGAGAGTGGTAATCAATGGACACTGCTCATCGTGGACTAATGTTATTAGTGGAGTCCCTCAGGGCTCAGTGTTGGGTCCATTATTGTTTTCTGTATTTATAAATGATATTGATGATGGTATATCAAGCTTAATGTCAAGTTTGCAGATGATACAAAGGTTGGCAGGGTTGTCAAGGACACTACTGACACTATGCTGCTGCAACAGGATCTGGAAAGGTTGAGCAGATGGGCTGAGAGGTGGCAAATGGAGTTTAACATTGACAAATGTAAAGTACTACACATGGGAAACAGCAACCCCAGAGCAACGTATCAACTCTGTGGTACTACACTGACAGTGGTAGAGAATGAAAGGGACTTGGGGGTGATTGTGCAGGCAGATATGAAGTTCTCTGAGCAGTGCAGACGGGCTGCAAGAGTAGCTCATGGAGTATTGTCAATGATATACAGGAATTTTTCCAGCAGGGATAAGGAGGTGATTATTCCATTGTATAAGGCAATGGTCAGGCCACACCTAGAGTACTGTATACAGGTCTGGAGGCCTCATTTCAAGAAGGATGTAGAGCTGCTGGAACGAGTACAGAGAAGGGCAACAAGATTAGTGAATGGAACAAAGGGGTGCTCTTACGAAGAAAGGCTTAAGTTTTGCAAATTACAGTGTCTGGAGACTAGGCACCAGCGAGGTGATCTGATAGAGGTGTATAAAGCCTTGAATGGTTTAAGCATGCTCAATGCTGATGGGATTCTTCCTCTAGCTCAGAAAAATCACCTGAGAGGGCATAAATTCAAATTGAGGAAAGACAGATGTAGGATAGACGTGCGGAAATTTGCCTTTAGCCAGCGGGTGGTTGGTTGGTGGAACAGACTGCCATCCCTTGTGGTGGAGGTTGATAGCCTAAATAAGTTTAAGGCTCAGCTGGACAGGTATTTTGAACGAACAGAGGGGTGAAGTGGTAGTGGGTTTTTTTTTTTTTTTTTTTGGCTGATGCTGCATAAGCTTGCTTTCTTGCATCAAATGCCTCTACTAATGCTAATGTATCACAACACATGGTACATTGAACCCTGCTGAAAATGGGGTTGCATAGCCACAGTCCGCTCCGAGTGTCCATGCTAACCACGGTTCATCGGCAACAGCGCCTACAATGGGCACGCGAGCATCGAAACTGTACCTTGAGTGATTGAAAGAAGGTCATCTGGTCCGATAAATCACATTTCCTGTTGCACCATGTGGATGGCCGGGTATGTGTGCGTTGTTTACCTGGGGAAGTGATGGTGCCTGGATGCACCATGGGATGAAAACAAGCCAGTGGCAGTACTATGGGCGATGTTCTGCTGGGATACCGTGATGTCTATCCATATGCCGGGCACTCTGATGTCTACCACCTACCTAAACATCATTGCTCTCCAGGTACACCCTTTCGTGCCAACAGTCTTCCCCTATGGCGGTGCTGTCTTTCAGCAGGATAATGCGTCATGCCACACCACCTGGATTGTTCGAGACTGGTTCGCGAAACATAAGGAAGACTTCCAGGTATTGTCCTGGCCTCCAAATTCTGCAGACATCAATCCAGTCGAGCATCTGTGGTTTGTGTTGGAACAGCAACTCTGATCTGCGGCTTCTCAACCACGGACCTTGCAGGAGTTAAAGGATCTGCTGGTTACGTGTTGGTTTCAGATACCACAAGACACACGTAGAAATCTTGTAGCATCCATGCCTTGCCTAGTACGAGATGTTTTGGCTGCACGTGAAGTTTATATATATATATATATATATATACACACACACACAGTCGATTCCGGTTAATTGGGACACATCGGGACTAGTGCATTTTTGTCCTATTAAGCGGCTGCCCCAATTATTCGAAGTTTCACGTTAAAGAAAGTTAAAAATACAATGGAATCCCGCTTTACAATTGGTTCACTATACAATCAAATCACGTTGCGATGGAGTCACCTAAGTAAAGTACCCTTCACTATACGATGTGTAGTAAGCGCTGTTCATTGTGATCACGTTTGTGAATTGAATTTTAGTTCTATTAAACAGCGATTCTAATTAGCGAAAATAGGAGGAATATTATCCACAGGCTATAAAAGTAAAGTTATATTAAGCACAAATTTACCCTTTATTACCTTACCAATTAAAAAATTAAATGATACGTGAAAATCGGAATTAATATGTACTGTAATATGTACATACTAACTAGTTGACATTTCTGTTCACTGACATTTGTGGGTGGGGGTTAAAATTCAAAACAATAAAAAGATAATAACAAAGAACACGGCACACACAAATTGCAAGTAACACGATACGTGCAAGTGAGAACGGAATAACAAGTTACGAATCTTTAAAAATATGAATGAAGAGAAGATTATGAAAATTAATTTTTTTATATGATTGAAGATTTCGTGGAAGTGTAAACACATTTTACCATAATAACCCACAGAATTCCAGCTGTCCGTATTATTGCAAATTCAATAAGATCAAGTTTACTATACATTTATGATAGATTGCACTAACAGAAAAGCCCATTAAACAGGTGACTGCTAATTGTTTTATGGTTGTGACCTCCAGAAATCAGACCGAACCACGTGGTACGGTCGGAGACAATTGTAGGGTGATCTCCAGTGCTGCGGTCTCCTGCCCCAATTAAACGGCATGTTGTCCCAATTAAGCGAAGTAAACCCTGGCTATTTTCTCAATTGGGTTCTGTTTTTTTAATATTTGCCCCAAATAAACGGCTGCCCTGATTAACCGGCGGCCCAAATAACCGGAATCCACTGTGTGTATATATATATATATCAAGTTACACTAGCTGGACGCTTTATTAGGAATCTTTCAGTAATATTGGCACATTTTCATACCATGCAATATAAAGAAGGTGGGCAGATACATAAGGGATGCTCTATACGTGCAATTATGTGCAAGAAAAGGTAATACAGAAGATTTAAGTGACTTTGAATGTGGCATGGTAGTCCGTGTTGGTACGAGTAGCTCAAAAATTGCATCCTTAATATGTTTGTATCTCAGGTATATTGAGGTTGATCTACTAACCAAATAATATCTAGCCAATAACAATCCTGTGGTCATAAACAGCTTGTTGATGTGAGAGGCCAGTAGAGGCTAGTAAACTTGTGCAAGTTAACAGAAAGGCTATAGTTAGTCAGTCATATAACAACTCAGTGAAACAGTGTTAACCAAAGAGGCATTTGAGAATTTTCAAACACAACTTGTTTTATCTTGTCATGGATGTGGGGTATCATTGCCACCAAGTGAACCACATTTCACTTCTGTCAGCAAAATACTAGATGGTACAGTTACAATGGGCTCAGGAACACCAACACTACAACTAGACAGTAGAAGATTGGAAAATATTACCTGGCCAGATGAATTCCCAATTACTACTGTTTCATATTGATGATGCGAGACCTGGAATATAGCAAAAACAGTACGTCCATGGACCCATCCTAGCAGGAGTCAACATTGAAGGTTGGTAGTGGCAGTGTGATGATGTGGGGAGTGTTTTTATGGTGCACACTGGGCCTCTTGATACCAGTGAGCCAACATTTGGATGTTTGGATGTACAGGTTATCTGGAAATTGTTTCTGACCAGGCACATCCTTTCATTGCTCTGAGTCTATCTGTGAATGGATTCTTCCAACAGAGTAATGTGCCATTTACAAGGCCAGAATTTTACAGAACTGACTCTGGGAACATGAAGGTGAAGTCAGCTTACTGTGGTCCTACTAGAGACTGGGGTAGGACCACATTAAGCTGTTGGATGAGGAGGAATGAGCTCTTCAGAGTAGAGATCTGCAACCATCCAACTTGCAACAATTGTGGGAACCAATTCAGTTGATATGGACCAGCATCTCTATGACATACATACACCACATCATTGAATAAATGCCACAATAAATCTATGTTGTTTTGAGAACTAAAGGAAAGGATACCGACTCACTGTTATGTAAGTGTACCTAATAAAGTGGCACACAGTGTATGTTAGATATAGTTAAGCTCAGTTCTGGGCAAGTTTAAATTCCTCTTAACTTAATTGCATATATAAAAATAGCGAAATGCTTAAAGTGCGGTACTCACCTTGAATATAATCTGCAATAGTTTTATGAAAAGACTGATGGCTAAATATAAGGTGGAATGGTTAAGTTAATGATGCATTAAAGTGGGATGAGATTTAATTTAACGGAATTTTAAAATAAGCGCAAGGAAGCAGAAGTGCACTACTTCATCCCTGGTTGTCATAAAGTAGAAAATAGTTAATCTGGAACATAAAAGAATTGATAATGCCAATAGTCGTGATGACAGACTTTCATTAAGTTATAACGTCTTCAGTTGGCGGTGTTAAGTGAGAAGTAACGCGTGCTGTAAAGGAATTTTCTATACTCTCGTGATGCTCTTTGGAACACGTGGGAATCTCAGATGTGAGAGATTCCAAGCCGAGGAAAGGTGAAAGGGAAGTTTTGCGTTTAGGACGTTGAGATTAGTATTGTGTCGAAACCATTCGATAATGAGGGCTTCATATTGAAGAATTTTGTGGCTGGTTTTTAACTCTTATAATGGTGATAGCGGAGTCAATTAAAGGAGTGTAATTGTGGGTTTGAGCATGAATTGTGAGTTCTGCACTAGCTTGTCCCAATCTAAGACTATTATAGTGGTAGTATGCACGAGTGTTGGAGGTTTTGGTAGAACCAAACTTGGTAGTAGTACTACCAATATAACAGGCATCACAGTTTGGTTGACATTTAATCAAGTAAATTATATTGTTCAAATTGTTGGTTGCGTATTTGTGTGTGCCTTTGTAAGTGTTGAATAAGGATCAGAGTTTATTATAAGCTGTAAAAATAAGGGAGATATCAGTACCTGTAAACACACGGCGGAATTGCCCGGCGAGTTCATTATGGTATGGGAGGATGATGCATATATTTGCTTTGGTGGTGGGTTTTTGGCGGTGGAAATAGTGTGTTGAATGAGTTGGGCTGGGTAGTTCCTAGCTGTAAATTTTTTCGTGAGGTATTGAAGTTCATTGGTTAAGTCATTTTGTGAGGTGCTATATTTGAGGGCATTATATATTTGGTTGTATAAAACCACTTTTTTTGTGCAGAGGGGATGGTGCAAAGCAAAATGTAGGTATTTGCCTGTCGGGGGGCGGAAATACCTTAACCCATGGGTAAACTGAATATTTGTTTGAAAATTTTATTATTGAATCTGAAATATCAAGCGTCTAGTAAAAGCAAAGTGAGTTCAAGGATGTTATTAATGGAAAGAGAGGTACGTTTTGTCAAAGTGTTATCTGTTGTTAAGAATTTCCGTAAGGCCTGTAAAGTGTATGGGATATGCATGTTAGTATATAGAGATATTACGTCAAATGATGCTAGGATATCTCCATCAGAAATTGTAGTATTGCTTATTTTCTGAAAGGTCTGATTGGTGTTGCTGTAAATTTTTTCGTGAGGTATTGAAGTTCATTGGTTAAGTCATTTTGTGAGGTGCTATATTTGAGGGCATTATATATTTGGTTGTATAAAACCACTTTTTTTGTGCAGAGGGGATGGTGCAAAGCAAAATGTAGGTATTTGCCTGTCGGGGGGCGGAAATACCTTAACCCATGGGTAAACTGAATATTTGTTTGAAAATTTTATTATTGAATCTGAAATATCAAGCGTCTAGTAAAAGCAAAGTGAGTTCAAGGATGTTATTAATGGAAAGAGAGGTACGTTTTGTCAAAGTGTTATCTGTTGTTAAGAATTTCCGTAAGGCCTGTAAAGTGTATGGGATATGCATGTTAGTATATAGAGATATTACGTCAAATGATGCTAGGATATCTCCATCAGAAATTGTAGTATTGCTTATTTTCTGAAAGGTCTGATTGGTGTTGCTGTAAATTTTTTCGTGAGGTATTGAAGTTCATTGGTTAAGTCATTTTGTGAGGTGCTATATTTGAGGGCATTATATATTTGGTTGTATAAAACCACTTTTTTTGTGCAGAGGGGATGGTGCAAAGCAAAATGTAGGTATTTGCCTGTCGGGGGGCGGAAATACCTTAACCCATGGGTAAACTGAATATTTGTTTGAAAATTTTATTATTGAATCTGAAATATCAAGCGTCTAGTAAAAGCAAAGTGAGTTCAAGGATGTTATTAATGGAAAGAGAGGTACGTTTTGTCAAAGTGTTATCTGTTGTTAAGAATTTCCGTAAGGCCTGTAAAGTGTATGGGATATGCATGTTAGTATATAGAGATATTACGTCAAATGATGCTAGGATATCTCCATCAGAAATTGTAGTATTGCTTATTTTCTGAAAGGTCTGATTGGTGTTGCTGATTTTGAATTCTGAGAATATGGTAAGAGGAGATATAATTTTAACTAAGTAGTTGGATATGTTTGCAAAAGCTGACTTACTGAAAGAGATAATTGGTCTTAATGTGTGGCCAGGTTTGTGTAGATTGGCGATGCCAAACATGTGAGGAAGGATGTTGTGGATTCCTATCTGATGCAGTGTGTATAAATTGATTTCTTTTTTTTGTCTGAGTTTTCTTAAGATTAAATCTAGTTTATTTTTAAGTAATAGTAGTAGGAGTAGTGGCATGTGATGCAAGAAAGCATGTATATGAGCTTATGCAGCATCAGCCAAAAAAAAATCACACCATTCCCTCCAAATGCCTGTCCAGTTCCTCCTTAAATTTATTCAACCTATCAACTTCCACAACGACAGATGGAAGTTTGTTCCAGCAGTTAACCACCCGCTGGCTAAAGGCAAATTTCCGCACATCTATTCTACATCTGTCCTTTCTTAATTTGAATTTACGTCCCCTTAGGTTCGTAATCTGAACAAGTGGAAGGATCCCATCAGAATTCAGCGTGCTCAACCCATTCAAGGCCTTATACACCTCATCAGATCACCGCGTAGGTGCCTAGTCTCCATCCACTGCAGAACTTAAGCCTCTCTTGGTAAGAGGATCCCTTCATTCCCCTCACCAATCTTGTTGCCCTTCTCTGTACACACTCAAATAAATCTACATCCTTCCTAAAATGAGGCCTCCAGACCTGTACGCAGTACTCAAGGCGTGGCCTGACCATTGCCTTATACAGAGGGATAATCGCCTCCTTTTCCCTGCAGTGATATTATGATTGTTATCAATTTTATGTGTTTTGGTTGGCTAAAATTTGTTCCATTTTCTGAATGTAAGTGTTTTTGTCTATGATGACAATCGTGTCTCCTTTATCCGCTTTTTCAGAAAAAATACTTATTTTTTCGTATACCGTATTTTTTCAGAAAAAATACACATACAGGCAAATACCTACATTTTGCTTCGCACCACCCCCTCTTCACAAAAAAAGCGGTTTTATACAACCAAATACATAATGCCCTTAAATATAGCACCTCACAAAATGACTTAACCAATGAACTTCAATACCTCACGGAAAAATTTACAGCTAGGAACTACCCAGCCCAACTCATTCAAAAGTAAAATTAACAATCCAACAAAACCCACCAACGCAAATATACGCATCATCCTCCCATACCATAATGAACTCGCCGGACAATTCCACCGTGTGTTTACAGGTACTGATATCTCCCTTATTTTTTCAGCTTATAATAAACTCAGATCCTTATTCAACACTTACAAAGACACACACAAATACCCAACCAACGATTTGAACAGTATAATTTACTTGATTAAATGTCAACCAAACCGTGATGCCTGTTATATTGGTAGTACTACTACCAAGTTTGGTTCTACCAAAACCTCCAACACTCGCGCATACTACCACTATAATAGTCTTAGATCGGGACAAGCTAGTGCAGAACTCACAATTCAAGCTCAAACCCACAATCACACTCCTTTAATTGACTCCGCTATCACCATTATAAGACTTAAAACCAGCCACAAAATTCTTCAATATGAAGCCCTCATTATCGAATGGTTTCAACACAATACTAATCTCAACATCCTAAACACAAAACTTCCCTTTCACCTTTCCTCGGCTTGGAATCTCTCACATCTGAGATTCCCACGTGTTCCAAAGGGCATCACGAGAGTATAGGAAATTCCTTTACAGCACGCGTTACTTCTCACTTAACACCGCCAACTGAAGACGTTATAACTTAACGAAAGTCTGTCGTCATGACTATTGGCATTATCAATTCTTTTATGTTCCAGATTAACTATTTTCTACTTTATGACAACCAGGGACAGAGTAGTGCACTTCTGCTTCCTTGCGCTTATTTTAAAATTCCATTAAATTAAATCTCATCCCACCTTAATGCATTAACTTAATCATTCCACCTTATATTTGGCCATCAGTCTTTTCATAAAACTATTGCAGATTATATTCAAGGTGAGTACCGCACTTTAAGCATTTCACTATTTTTTATATTTAGTCTATTATCATGGTACTATAAGAATTCTATAACTTTATACTTAATTGCATATTTAATTAAAAATGAAAAAGTGAAGAACAATATTATTAGTAACTGTAGGAAACTAATTATGATAATTCATTAACAGTCTCGATATAATTAAAATATATTTCTTTGTTTTAGGCTGGAATGCATGCTGTCCGAGAAAACAGATATGTTATTTTGGCCAAAGATTTCGAAAAGGGATATAAAAATAACATAAAGAAAGATGAATCAGAGCATGAATTTTACAAGTAACAGTTCCTGTGTGCTAGATTTTGGGTTGTTCTTTTTTTTTTATATATATACAACTGTAATATTTATATATATATTAAAATTTAATTTTGATTTATATTTGTGTGTTCTTCCATTGGCCTCATTTTATTAAATATCAATTCTTTATGGTTTTTTAAGGTTAGTGTACTGCTTATCCACTTTTTTTTATCTTTCAGCAGCTGCATATCTATTGTTAATAAGTCAAGAAAGACTTTAACATTAGTCTTATATTTGTGCAGTTAATCTGGATTAGTTGCATGAAGTACTACTTTCTCTCAGAATTCTTTTATTTGTATGCATGCATTAGTAAATCATGTTTACTCAAATCACTATACTTACAAACTCTCTCTCTCTCTCTCTCTCTCTCTCTCTCTCTCTCTCTCTCTCTCTCTCTCTCTCTCTCCCAACCAGAGGCACTTACAATGTACCTATGAAATCTATCCTTCACCCAGCTACCACAATTAAATCAGCATTTTCTACTTAAGCAAGTGTATTTATTTATATGATAATAGTCATAACCCATCCATCCATTATGGTATCCAGAAAGTTTGTTTAAAAATGCAGTAGCATTGTATTTACCTTAAAACAGAAATTAGATATTTTCATTAGAAAAGAGTGAAAATCATAATGCACTTACAAAGGAGTATGATCTTGTCTATACAGAGTTTAAGAAATTTTGGGTTGTTCTTTCACCTCCTTTTCACTGGAGAGAAGTTTTCAATGATGAGAAATGTAAAAACAAGTATTTTAAAATTCAGCCTAAGGAAATAAAGTATAGTGTATATATTGGTGTAACTAAGGTTAATTTCACATTACAGCATTTCATTGTGTAGTACAGGCATCTATAACAGCAATGCTGACTGGATGAATGTTACTGTTATAGTCTAGTCCAGTGTTTCCCAAACTTTTTTAGTCACTGAACACTTTTCATCCCACAACATATTTACAGAACACTTACGAATTACAAGTTTAGCGGGAACCAAATAACTATGTGCTAATATTTTATTACATACGATACACAGTGCATCAGGAGCATCTTTATTTCCAACACATGTAAAGCTGAAATTCAAATAACTGTCATTATACTTTCGTTTTGGTCTTTTATTAGTTGGTTCCTGTTTTTTCACTTCGGAATTTTGGGAACAAAAGGCTGCAGTTGTTCATCCTCACTTTGAAGTGTGACAATATTGTATTTGTTTTCATTGCCCACTGTTGCAATACTAGAAGTACTTTGCTTCTCATTTTAAAGTTCCTTTTTTCAACCACAAATCCATGGTCATTTATTTTAATAATAATATTTCAAAATACTGATAATTATCAAAAAAATTTATACAAGAAAGTGAGTTTAGTTATATCAGTTCATTTTCCCCTCTCCCTCAACCCATATACTCCAGGCCAAATTGCATACAAATGGCATATTAGGTCACTACATTGCTACTTTTTCATAGATGGCATTATCACTACGCATGATTTTCTATGCAAAGCCCGCCAAAATAAAGTGTTCCCTGGTCTATTTGATTATTAGTCTATGCCAGTATATTAATAACCGAAAAAATAAAATAATAAAATAATGATACAAAAGTGGTGTATGCTACAAATATGCAAAAATTTTTTTATTTAATTTTTTTAAATTATTAATTACGATTTTTCATGGAAAACTTGTTCACATCTCATGGAACACAGTTTTGTAAACACTGGTCTAGTCACCTGTACAGGTAGTGCTCACCCAAGCAGCAAAATGATGGAAGCAGCACTCATACTGTTCTCATGAATGCTGGATAACCAGAATTGTACTGTATTTTTGATGCTTTAGAGTTGTCATATATAACTTCATTGTGTGGGATAATCATATGCATGGTTAGATTTCATAGATCACTTATTGTTGACAGACAGAGATAAATGACCTCACTGATTTTCATCAGTCATCCTAAATTACTTAAAATTACTAACCATCATGTTCTTGCATCCATTAATAAAGTTTAGCAAAGGTGAATATTAACTAGATTTGCTAACATATACTGAAAAAGAATTTCAGAGTTCCCCTTTTTTTGATGAATGATATATTATTGTTGGTACAGTTTAATTGCAGTTTGGCCCTGTAAGATAACAGACACTTGTAATATTCAAAAAAAAAGTAGGTTGGACACCCTGTGGCTGTTATTAGAATATTATCCCAGCATGCAAAATAGGTTTTTAATAATCTTTAGGCATCCCTTGGACAGTCATAAAATGATATAAAGATGTAAAATCTAAATAATTACTATTTTGGAATAAACACTAAGAATAATATAGAATTAACTTTTACACACTGAAGAATTTTGTTCAAAGTGCAGAAAAAGTATATGTTAAAAGAGTGTAAATATTTATGCTTGCTGGCATATTATGTAAATAAATGTCATTTTCATTTTGAGTTATCTCTGCTTTTATTATATAGCAACAACTAATAAATGTCCTCTTAGCCTTTAATTACAGAGATAAAAAAAAAGTACATCTGTATATATATATATTTTTTGTGCTTAATTATGTTTGGAACTTGGCTTCACCAATATTTTTTAATTACTGTATCATTCTGTGCATCTCCCCTCACCTATGCCACCATCCTCATAGCTTGACCAGATGGTCCAGCAACTTATATCTGGCTCCTTATGATATTAACTTGAATAATGTATTTGCAGCAAAATTATATCCCTTAATTAGTATTAGCCATATAGCACAAGGAAGACAGCCTTTTACTGCACCACCTAAAAACATAAAACAGTTGATAAAAAAATAATAATAAATAAACAAAAGCCGACCGGGCTAGCCAGGTGGGTAAAGTGCCTGCCGGGCAACCAAAAGGTCGTGGGTTCAAATCCCGCCTCGGGCTTGGATCAGAGTAAAATGAAAACTTTGGGAGGTGCATTATGGCCACAGAAGCTGATGCGCCAACAACTAACAAAAAAAATAATAATAACTAATTAATTAATTAAAAATAAACAAAAAAATTACAAATAAAATATATAAAAATAAAAAACTATATATAAAGGAGGTGGCAAAGGAAGTAAGCAAACCCTTAGCCATAATTATAAGAGCATTCTTTGACTTGGAGGCTGGAGATGTGCATATGTATCTCCAATTCACAAAGGGTGACACGGGTAATTATAGACCTGTTAGTTTGAATTCTGTTCCAGGGAAAATAATGGAGTCACTGGTTAAAGAAGCATTGCAGGATCATCTAGACAAGACAGCAGTAATAATTCAGACACAGCGTGGGTTTGTTAAGGGGAAGTCTTGTCAGACCAATTTGTTGATTGGATACCGTGATGTGGTCAAAAAGGAACTGGATGCAAAAAATAATTTTGATATCAAATACTTGGATTTCAGGAAAGCTTTTGATACTGTTGCAAATGGAAGACTACTGTACAAATTGGAGCAGTATGGTATTAAGGGCAAGTTGCTGCAATGGATAAAAGAATGGTTGGGTGGTAGAAGAGAGAGCGGCAATCAGTGGATACTGCTCTTCGTGGACTAATATTATTAGTGGTGTCACCCAGGGTTCAGTGTTGGGCCCACTGTTTTGTATATTTATCAATGATATTGATGAAGGTATATCAAGCTTAATGTCAAAGTTTGGGAGGGTTGTTAATAACGGTAATGACAGTATGCTGCTGCAACAGGATCTGGAAAAGTTTGGCAGATGGGCTGAGAAGTAGCAACTGAAGTTTAAACATTGACAAATGCAAAGTATTGCATATGGGTAGCAGTAATCCCAGGGAAATGTACAAAATGGATGGCGTTAGACTCAGGGTAGTGGAAAATGAAAAAGACCTGGGGCAGTCAGATATGAAGTTTTCTGAGCAGTGCAGACAGGCTGAAGAGTAAGCCATGGAGCCTTTTCAGTGATATATAGGAATTTTGCAAGCAGGGATAAGGAGGTAATTATCCCCTTGTATACAGCAATAATCAGGCCAAACATTGAGTACTGCGCACAGGACTGGAAGCCTCATTTTAGGAAGGATGTAGAGTTGCTAGAATGAGTACAGAGAAGGGCAACGAGTCTGGTGAAGGGAATAAATGGGTGCTCTTATGAAGAAAGGCTTAAGTTCTTCAAATTACAGCTTCCGGAGACTAGGCACCTGCGAGGTGATCTGATTGAGGTGTATAAGGCCTTGAATGGATTGAATAGGCTTAATGCTGATGGGATTCTTCCTCTTGCTCAGATTACAAACCTGAGGGGGCATAGATTCAAACTGAAGAAAGACTTGTAGAATAGATGTTTGCCTTTAACCATAGTTGATGGATAGTTGATGGCTGGAATAAACTTCCATCTGTCAATGTGGAAGTTGATAGCTTAAATAAATTCAAGGCAGAACTAGACAAACATTTGGAACGAATGGATGGGTGAAATGTGAAGTGGAGGCGGTTTTTTTTTTTTTTTGGCTGATGCTATATAAGCTTGCCTACTTGCATCATATGCCTCCACTAATGCTAATCTATCCTGCAACCATCCTTCTTCAACTTGAATTTATGCCCCCTCATTTGTATAGTCATAGCAAGTGGAAGAATACCATTAACATTCTGCTTACTTAATCAATTCAAGAATTTAAACACTTCAATCAGATCTCCCTGTAGGTGCCTGGTCTCAAGATGTGGCATTTGCAGAACTGAAGCCATTAAGAGCACCCTTTTGGTCTCTTCACCAATCTGGTTGTCCTTCTCTGCACCTGTTCCAGCAGATTTACTGCTGTCACATGAAACCATTTTCTGTGCTGTATTAATAGACTAGAATATTTCTTGAATACATCCCTAAAGTGAGTCCTTCAGATCTGTTTACGGTACTCAAGAGCCAGCATAACCATGGCCTTATACAAAGGAATATCACCTCCTCCTAATCCTTGCTAGCATTGACAAAACCCCATGAGCTGTTCTGCTTCTGCTGTTACATGAAACTATTTTCTGTGCTGTATTTATAGACCAGCATATTTCTTGAATACTTTTTAATGTGTAGAATTAATTTGTGGTTCTTGTCAAGTGGCTTGGTGTCTGTTCCTGGTTCCATGAGGGTCTATATGGAAAAGTTGTCCAAGAACTGGGGAATGTGATCCTGCTAATGTTTTCTGTTAACTGCCTGGGTTAGCAGGAAATGGCTTCATATGACAACTAGAGTGGAACAATAGCTTGCAACCATAAATCATAACTGGAGGTGGGGGGGAGAATGAGTTACATGACCCATCTCACCTCCCTCCCTGATGCTCAGCATGGATTACAGTAAATAACCATTTGACTCCTGGGACTCCTCAGCATCTAATCAAGGACATATCCTCTTATTTAACTTTGTGACTGTTTCTTCCTTGGCATCTTTATGTCCAGCAACATGTAACCAAAGAATTCTGTAGATAATGATTATGTAGATATGTAAGCAAGTTTTTTTATTATTTTAATTATTTGTCCACAGAAAACAAACTGTGGTGTACCAAAAATTTGGAATATTGTAACATGCAGATATTAATTAAGTCTGAATTCTATTCAAACAATGCAGTGTAGTGTTTCATTATTAATTTAATTTTACCTGTATGTGTGTATTATAATGTCCTTCAGATAACCTGGTTTCATCTGTGAACAGCGAAGTGATCTATTCGTTCCAGGTCTGAACCATATGTTCATGAGGTCAGTGTGTGCACACTACTTTTTATGTAAAATCACTTTCTCTTTTCCTTTTGAAGTGCCCTGAGCTAAGGGTCCTGATGGACTGCACTACCTCCACCATAGGATGATATACCACTGGCGCCCTTGTACGCATGGAAGAAATCACCTTTCTATAGCTATACAAGCTGCTAAGACTACTGTAGAAGTAGTGTTATGTTGCATGAAATGCCAAATATCTATCTTTGTTGGTTTTAGCCCATACATAACCAGGCTATCTATGGACTACAACCAACTCTTGCTCTTCTAGTAGTACTATCATCTCTAATGGATTATCTCCACAGTGGGAATACCATAATGAGGTTTAAGAAAACAGACCACAGAATAAACACAACTGTTGATGTGACATACTGATACCTCCTGGCAGGGCCATTTCGAGCCATTTTAGTACCTGAGGCAAGAATGAAAAATTGCACCCTACTGTTAATCGTGGCAACATCAGAAATTATTTAATCTTTCTTTTAGCACCCCTTTTTAATCTGAGCAAGTGCCTTGTTTGCCTCACTCTCAGTATGGCTCTGCCTCCTGGCCATAGTTGTCTTTGCACAAATTCTAAACAACCAAAAAAGAAACATTGTGATTGAAGTCACTGCAGTTTTCAGGAAACAAAGCAATTCAAGGAAACAGCAGAGGGAATAAACAAAATTTTTGTGATTTTTTTTTTTTTTTTTTTTTTTTTTTTTTTGTGTTGCAATAATTTTGAATATGTGTTTATCACTATGCTTCCTCTATACTGATGAATAAAGCAAGTGTGTATCATGAATAAACAGGAAAATTAAAAAGTTGAGAGATATTGACCTTACAAGTTGACAATACCTGTTGACTCAGAAGCACAACATATTAGCATTAGTAACCACCCTAAAGGCAAATTTCCACACATCTATTCTACAACTGTCTTTCCTCAATTTGAATTTGTCCCCTCGGGTGAGTAATCTGAGCAAGAGCAAGAATCACCTCGCAGGTACCTAGACTCCAGATGCTGCGATTTACAGAACAACCCTTTCTTGGTAATAACCCTTTGTTCCATTCACCAATCTCATTGCCCTTCTCTGTACTTGTTCCAACAGCTCTGCATCCTTCCTAAAATGCAGCCTCCAGGCCTGTATGCTAAACTCAAGGTGTGGCCTAACCTTTGCCTTATACAAGGGGATCATCACCTCCTTGTTTCTGCTAGCAAAATTCCTGTATATCATTTACAAGACTCCATGAGCTACTTTTGCAGCCTCTGCACAGCTCAGAAAACTTCATATCTGACTGCACAATCCCATATGCAGTACTTTTCATTTGTCAATGTTAAACTACAGCTGCCACCTCGGCCCATCTGCTCAACTTTTCTAGATCCTGTTGCAGTAGTGTACTTTCATTAACAACCCTACCAACCTTTGTATCATCTACAAATTTGGACATTAACTGTGATATACCTTCATCGATATCATTGATAAATACAGAAAACAATGGGCCCAACCATGGGGGACTCCACCAATAATATTAGTCCACAAAGAGCAGTGTTCATTGATTATCACTCTGTCTTTTTCTCCCACTCAACCATCCCTTTCAGGCGCCTCCATAACCAGGTGGGCAGGAGCAGCAGTGCGTAGCACACGCTTCTTGATTAGACCGGGGTTCAAGCCCGTGGGCGACTCCGTAGCCAGGTGGGAAGGAGCAGCAGTGCATAGCACACGCTTCTTGATTAGACCGAGGTTCGAGCCCGTCACCACCAAATATGGAGGATGCGGAAAGGTCAGGGAATGACCACCGCATATCCCGGAGCAATATGGCCTTAGTTGCTAATGCTCCTAAAAACCAAACAACACACACACACACACACTCAAGCCCGTGCCCACCAAATACAGAGGATGTGGAAAGGTCAGGAAATGACCACCGCATATCCCCCTGGAGCAATATGGCCTTAGCTGCTAATGCTCCAAAAAAAAAAAACAAACAGCTAACAGCCATCCCTTTATTCGTAGCAGCAACTTGCCCTTAATGCTATTTTTTTTTTTTTTTTTTTTTTTTTTTTATGAAAATCCCAAACACGAAAGGTATCAAAACCTATAGTACTTAGTACCGTGCGTGGGTTGAAGGAGAAGTATGGGGGGAGGGGAATGCCGGAAAATTTGCTCTAGAGACTAAACATGGGTTTCACCACTTCAAGCCTCCAATAAGCAAAGTGGTGGTATTTCACTGGTTGATGAAAGTCATACTGCTCCAATTTGTATAGTATTCTTCCATGTGCAACAGTATCAAAAGCTTTCTTAAAATCCAAGTAGATGATATCAAAATTACTTTTTGCATACAGTTCTTTTGCGACCACATCGTAGTATCCAATCAAATTGGTCAGACAAGACTTCCCTTAACAAACCCATTCTGTGTTAACTATAACTGCAGTCCCTTGATGATCCTGCATTGCTTCTTTAACCAGTGACTCCATTATTTTCCCTGGAACAGAAGTTACAATAACAGGTCCATAATTACTCATGTCACCCTTTGATTCCCCCATTCCCTTTGAATTGGAGACACATTTGGACATCTCCAATCCGTAGGAACTTCCCCTGAGTTCAAGGAAGCTCTCATAATTATGGCTAAGAGTTTGCTGCCTCCTTTAATATAATTGCATAGATCCCATCCACCCCAGATGCCTTTCTTATGTTCAACTTCAACAATTTCTTTTCCACTTTGCTCTCAGTTTTTACAAAATCATTTAGCTCCCTGCTAAAGTTTGATAGGTTTCTGTCTTCCACTTTCCTATAAAATTCTTCATCTGTGAATATAGATGCAAAATACTCATTCAGTTTGTCAGCTACCTTTAACAGGATCACCAACAATCGAACCATTATCAAATAGCCCAACCTGATGCATCCTTTGCCAAAGATTTCTCATAATCTCCTTTCGCTTGCCTAAACTCCTTTGTGACATAAATTACAGACTAGCTTATATTGCCATTTCACATTGTTAACTACTATACCATTTTATCTGTTACAGTTATAATTTCATTCTAACTCAGAATGAAATTGTAACTGATTTTGTTGTAGCTGAAGCCTTTCAGTTACAATAAAATCATAAACTCCTCTAGGGTGTAAAAGGAAATTTATTATTATAATAGCCACTTGACTATTGATGGTAATGCTAGAAAGAGGATGCATTGGTGAGCACAAAAACTGGACACTTGTTGGTTGGAAATGTCAATGTCATATTTTCAGACGAATCGTCATTTAGGCATTTTCCAGCATCCGGAAGAGTTTACATATGTTTGATAGTCAATAGAGGTAATCACTAAATAACAAGAATTCACATAATTTCATTTTAACGCTAAAGAGTTTCACTGAACATGAAAGAATTCCTTTATAGATAGAACTCCAGTTCGGTACTGCATTTGAAGCTATGCCTTAAACAGCTTTCAGGTGACGATGGTCTCTTTCTTGGAAACAACAAATCACTTCAGTCATTTCTTTCCCAAAGAAAGCTCATAACATTAGCAGTGGCAAATAATGCAGCCTGTCTGCATTGCTCAGAGAACTTCATATCTGACTGCACAATCACCACCATATCTTTCTCATTTTCTACTGCCATGAGTGTAGTACTATACAGTTGGTATGTTACTCTGGGGTTACTGCTACCCATATGCAGTACTTTGCATTTATCAATGCTAAACTTCAATTTCCATTTCTCAGCCCATTTCCCCAACTTTTATAAATCGCATTGAAGTAGCATACGGTTATTACTATCATTAACCACACTGCCAACCTTTATATCATTGATAAATATAAAAAACAACAATGAGCCCAACACCAAACCCGGGAAGACTCCACTAATAACATTAGCCCATGAAGAGCAATGTCCATTGAGTATGACTCTGTCTTCTTCCACTCAACCAACCCTTTATCCATATCAACAACTTGCTCTTAATGCCACACTGCTCCAATTTGTGCAGCACAATCACCACCTTTCTTTTATGTGCAACAGTGTTGAAAGCTTTCCTGGAATCCAAGTATGTGATATCGAAATTATTTTTGCATCCAGTTCCTTCGTTACCACATCGT
Organism: Mastigoproctus giganteus; assembly: GCF_048544385.1. Taxonomy (NCBI): domain Eukaryota; kingdom Metazoa; phylum Arthropoda; class Arachnida; order Uropygi; family Thelyphonidae; genus Mastigoproctus; species Mastigoproctus giganteus. Next base: position 21,379,415 of record NC_143583.1, read on the forward strand.
AGTAACCAATCAGATTAGTTAAACAAGTTTCCTCTTTACAAACCCATGCTGTGTTTGAAGTATGTGCCCTTGCCTGATGCTGCTTTACTTCTTTTACCAGTGACTCCATTATTTTCCCTGGAACAGAAGTTAAACTAATAGGTCTGTAATTACTCTTGTCACTCTTTAATCCCCCTTTGTGAATTGGGGATACATTTGTATCCCCAATTACATTTGTAATTATGACAAAGGGTTTGCTTACTTACTTTGTGCCTCCCTTATTATCACTGGAGAGGTTCCATCCACCCCGGGTGCCTGTCTTCCTTTTATTAATTGATACACGGGGTCAACAAAATAATGGATATTCATCTGATATGAAAGTAGTAAAATATGTCCAGTAAAAAAATTTTAATACACATTTAATTACAAATGGTTTGTAGTTAGCCATTAGTAATTAAATGTGTATTAAAAAAATTTTTACTGGACTTAGGTATTTATTTAAGCAATGGATCCCAGTACTACAGGTCCATTTATTCTCAAAGTAGTTCTTATAATGGTTGATTTGCCTGCTTTGCTGGATAAAAATACCTGTGCACACAGTACAACTGTATCGGAAGATGATGTTGGCATTCACACAATATGGAAAACCAAAATTGGACAGGAGGAATTAGAAAATCAAAGCCAAATGAAAGAGAGACCCCTGAGCACTGAAAAGAACTAGCCTGAAAAACATAAAACTACTACCTCAAAAATAACTGCAGAACTTAATGTGAGTGAGCAGTTCAACAAGAACTTCATAAAACTAAAATTTTTTGCAGAACTGCCATTGCCAAGCCACTTTGGCGTAAGGAGCACAATCACTGGGCACTTGTTGATTGGAAACGTCATCTTTTCAGATGAATCATCATTTAGGCATTTTCCAGCATCCAGAAGAGCTTATATTTGGGTGATGCCAAAGGAAACAAATCATCCTTACTGTCCTTTGTAAAACATTAAACATAACATGAGGAGCATCAACAGTGGTTCAGTTAGCAATATCTTGGAATTCTTTCGATCCTGTCATAACCCTTGAATGCATTATTGCCCCTAATTTCCTTGATGTTTCAATTTTGAATGAGCCTTGTCACTCAAAAGGTAAACATTTTTTTCCACAAACAACGCCATGTTGCAAGGTGATAATGTTCCAATACACACACCCAACCGTCCAATCTTGGTCTGAGGAACAAAAAGGCTAAGCATCTTCCATGGCCTGCACGATCACCAGACTTAAATGTTACTCAACCACATTTGGAGAGGAGAGTGAGAAGCAGATTCCTTCTGCCTTCATCACTCAAGGAGTTTAAAATGTTCCTCCATAAAGAATGGTCCAATATTCCTCTTAAGGGGTCAAGATTTATTTAAATCTATTCCACGTAGAAGAAGCTGCCTTAAAAGTAAAGGGGGGTTGAACATCATATTAATGCACATCTGTAACTCTTATCAGGTATTTTCTCCACTCCCTGTATGTGCCTGTAAAATACACTTTCCCACATTATTATTACAAATCTATGGGATTTGTAAAATGAACCAATGAACCAACTAGCTGATGCCATTCATTTCCATAACAGAGTAGGTACAGAGTTTCCACTAGCTTATGTAACTGACCACATTCCAAGCAGTGCTAAGGTTGAATTTCCAATAGAGTACAGACAGAATAAAACTGCTGTAGACTAGTACTTTATCACAACAATGAGTAGGGAGATCTCCAATTGCAAACATGAATTTGAAGTGAATAAGCAGTGATACTGATTCGAAATTCGAAAGGCTTTAAATAGCTGAGCAGTCAGGGTGACGTATAGTAGTATGTGCGTTTCAGTTTACCATCGTTCAAGCTCGTACAGTAATACTGTGTTCTCTATCTTGTAAACTTGTCTAGCCATATGTGGCTGTCTTAGAGAACACAGTATTACTGAACATAATTTATTTAAAAGAAAACGAAGATCAATTTGGAAGTTGAAATGCCAAGTGATTGAACATTTAGGAACGAGTGTACTGTTGACACTGCTGCGAAAATCTTCATGAGGTGAATATTTCTCTAAATACAAAAAAAAAATAAAAAATAAAAATCGAGAGCACTTTTAAAAGTGTGACAAAAGTAATTTCTACAAGAGTACATCATACAAAATCATTTATGCCTAGAAGAGATGAATTGTCATTGGATCGAGCATCAAAAACCATAAGTATGCCTCTAAATCTTTGTTTAATACAAAAGCAAGATTTTTATTGAAGTGGTAAGTAAAAATGAATCAGATGTTCAACCGTTTAGCACAAGTGCTGGTTAGTTCTATTGATTTTAGAAATTGTAACAAACTTGCACGATATTAAAATAAGTAAAGAACCTGCAGATTCAAATGCTAAAGCAGGAAATAATTTTCCCAAATTTTTGGAAAAAATAATTGTAGAATGTGGTTATAGTGCAAAAAAAAGTTACAAACAGTGATAAAAACGGCTTTATAGTGGAAGAAAATGCCAGGTGAAATTACTTATCTCGGGAGGGAAAATGCCCCTGGAGAAAGCAGGCAAAGCTCACCACACTTTTCTGTTTGGAAGCAATGCAGAAAGCGATTTTAAATCATATCATTTTTAGGGTTTACTATTCTGATGCCTCCTAGATATGGGGATACTGTAAAGAGGGTCTTCCAGTGAATATTGAAATATTCTAAGAAGCATTTTCTTGGAACATTTTCAATGGAAATCTCCATAAACAAAGAAAGGAGTATTGTGGAAGATGAAATCTTTAAATCAAATCATTTTAGTCTTTGAAAATGTTTCAGGCCACCCAGCCGACACTAGATCTTTTGCAAAATATTAGTGTATCCGCACACGGAAAACTTTTTGTTGTACGACTGCTTAGTCAAAGGAATGAAATCCATTACACTGCACTCAAGTGATTACTGAATTATAACCACCCCATCCGTAAGGACTATAACGCATAGCTCACAGTATTAAATGCCGAAAAGCTTCGTACACTAGAGGAGTGGTAATTTGCATCTGGTCGTACAAGTCAAAGTGAAAAAATGGCAGTTATGGGATGTAGTAAAGCTATCATGGAGTTTCAGAGGGGCATGACTATGAGAGCAAGTGCGTTGGGTGATTCCATTTGGGAAACGTCACGTCTTATCGATTGCCCACAGCCCAGTGTGGTTAAGGTGCACAAAAAATTGTGTCTAACGGGTCAAACAGCCTCCCACCGGCAGAACTGTAAAGGATTAAAAACTATTTTTAAAAAAAAACTATTGGGGTAACCCATAATGTTAATTCTACTACCTATGTGTATTGTGTCCGTAAATTGCATGTGTTCTCTGGTCGATTTGCTTGTTCTGCTGGGGGGGGGGGGAACAGTTTCTGCGGGGAAAACCTTGCTATCTATGCCTGACACCGACTAACTCACCCACGGAGTAAAAAAGCCCATAAAAGTTCCTCGCGTCATCGACAGGCTTTGAACTCGGGCCTTTTCCGCGCGGTGAGTGATGATACCACTGTGCTACCACACAGACTGAAGGAATGCACAAAGTGAATGTTTGTGATGAGTGAAGGGTGCAGCGCATTGTACGGGCTCAATGGTAGGTCACTGTATGAAAGTTGACATCGCAATACAATATGGGGAATGCAAGAACAATATCCCAAATGATGATGCGCTCCATACTAAGATGTGTGGCGTTCCAGAGCAGACAATCCAAGAGACACCCTCTCCTCGTCACTGATCATCGTCGACACTAGTTTCCAGTCCTCCAGCGTCCAACCATCATGTTGGACGCTGGAGGACAGGAAACCAGTGTGCTGTTGGATGAGTCTAAATACTTGGTGCCTTCGTAGGTAGCACAGTTGGTGGTAAGATCGCGATCTTCCCCACACTGGGTAGAAAAGATCTGAGTTCGGATGACAGGAGGACTTTTATGGATTTTTTCACAACCTGGCTGAGTTAATTGGTCTCAGATGAGGATAGCATGGTTGGTTTTTTCTCCCAGAAACTGGGGTTTTTCGTTCAGCAAATAGAAAATCGACCTCAGAACACTCGCACTTTACAGACAATATACATGGAGTGACATGGCGTGTGGCACAAGCAACACGAATCCATTGACATATTGTGCATGGTGCCCATTATCCAGGCTGGGAGCGTTGACTGCTTAATACGAACCATTGCTGGCAAGAACTAGGACTCCTTGTACGAATGGACCAACGTTTCACTGATGACGTCTACCAGCAGCCATTAGGAAATGGCTGCTGGAAGATGTCACGCTGGCATGTTGCATTTTTTCCTAACAGAAGAGGGATCTTCCAAGACGATAAAGCGCAGTGTCATCAGGCCCACACTGTGCACGAGTTGTTCGAGGAACACAGTGAAGATAGCGCCCATCTTGATTGGCCTCTAAATTCGCCTGACCTCGATCTAATTGAACACCTGTGGAATGTTTAGAACGGGAAGTGAGGTTCATGGACACGGAACTGTCATCTATTCCGACATTGTGGAAAGACTTGCAAGCAACATTGCTACAGATCCCTAAGAACGTCTTCAGACATGTGGTGGAGTCAATTCCTAGGGGAATTGACTCCACTAGAAGCGGCTGTTATCCGCGAGAACGGTGACCCAACACGGTATTAAGTAGGTGTCATAATTGAGATGATAACTGAGTGGATATGGAGATGCACTCACATGTTCGACAGATCTGCGACAGTTCGATAGTGTTGTAATCAGTTCCAAATTCCCAACGACTTTACAATCGTACAACAGCAGCTCCATCCCACAGAACTGCTAATGCAGGTGCATTCACAGACAACAGAATTGTTTTTGAATTCAGCCCCACTCTCTGATTTTTCTTCATTCTCTCTCAAATACCTCGAACACCGTATTTACTCTTCTTTCCATCTTCATTCTTTATTCCCTCCAAGCGCTGTGCTGTTAAAAATTAAAAAAATTAACTTTCTTCAACGTTTTCGAAGTGTTCGATCTACACGATGTGAAAAGTTAATCGATGAAATGGAGAAGAGACCGGCAGTATTTTCAAAAACATTACAACAGTAGTCAGATAATAATGTTAAAAATAAGTTGTTCATTACAGATGTACAGTATATTCGTATTCGCACAACAATTTATCATACTGCCAAGGAAGAGATCCTTGAGGTGAAGTAAATTAAGAGGTAAAATAATTTCTAATATCAGTCCCAGAAACATTTCCTCGTATTCTGGGCATAAAAAATTCTCCATTCACTGGCCAAAATCCCAAATGTACATTCCACCATCCAGCATGCTCTTGTGTGCTTGTAGTTGAATATTATTTTTTTGCAAAGTCAAATTTTTCTTAGCAAAGCGTACTTTGAGAGACCAAATGCCATCAAGCCTGTCGGAAAATATTTTTATAATTAAAAATTTAAGAACAATTTCACGAGGTTTAGTTATCCTTATGTGTTTCCCATCGACTGATAACGTTAGGGAAATTCATGCGTTCGTAGAACTGATTGGCAAGGGTAACCCAATCTTCTTCATATTTTTCTGAATGAAGAGTGGCTGCAGAATCGTCCATATCTCATCACATGTTGCTCTTGTAATTCGCCGGATTGTTGAAGCTCCAATCAAGAATTAAAAGATATGGAATTAAAGGTTGGTCCCTTGGCCAAATACCTATAAAGACATAAGCAATGAAATCAAAAATTGAAATAATGTAAGCAATTCGTTTTGAGATTATTTTTTGGTTTTGTTTCAGGCCAGAAAATTTTAAAACGATGGAAAAATCTTTTCCCTCAGTTCCCTGCAATAAGATATAACTGATCTTTAATAATTTGTTGGGTTTTTTTTGTAACAAAAATTTTTATATACGTATTATTAAAAAAATGTTTTACGTGTGTTTTAAAATGAAGAGAATTTGTTCTAATAAATTTTGTTTACTTATGCAATTACAAAAGAACCCGTTAAGCGAGCATATTTAAAAGAAACCGCGCAAAATTTTAACATGCTCATGCGCATATGTTTTTGTAGTTGACCTAAAAAGTTCCCAATTATTAGAAAAAGATTTGGATTTTATTTATTTATTTATTTTTAAAATCTGCTTCGACAGCACCAATATGCCATATTTTCTCAATGAACTGCTGCACATACTTTTGATTTTTTGATTTTTAATATAAAAATTAAATATTCAAAAAATGCTCTGTGGAAGTAATCGAGGGACTTTCCACCAAGTACATCAAATATAGGGGACCCAAAAACTTAGAATTTAAAAATGACATACACTATAACTCTGAAATACCATAAAATGAGCGAACGCATCGCTTTCAAATATTTCATTATATTTTAATAATTCATTATTAATTTAAAACGTTTTTTTTTTTTTTTATGGGGGAATGGAGGAGTGCAAAAAAGTTTATTTTCCCCAGATGCAGGAATTACTCCAGCTCTGCCACTGGCGTCGCATCTACATTAGAGTCTGTCCGTATTTAATAACTTCACTCCTATTGGATGTATTTTCATAAAATATTATATTTGGCTCTTTCAGAGTTTTGTATTGCCAACCCAAATTTCTGTATACTGTATATTATTGTGTGTTGTCGTGCAGTAATTAATGGAAGGAATGAATGGGCAATATGGCGGATGCGCAGAAACGAAATGTTCTTGGTTTGCACACAAAAGACAACACACAATAATATACTTCTTAGAACTGTTTGCTAAAGTGCCTGAAATGTGTATATTAACCAACTTGTTTTCTTTGATTTTCGGCATATTTTAAAAGCATTTTAGTTTAATTAGATATTTTTAATTAATCAGATATAAAACTTTGTGTTTCCTCAAAAGAACGTGTAGAACCCTTCATATATAACTGCAGCACTAAGAAGTAAGGAAATGTGATGGTTTGAGCATGTTTTAACATTTTTGAATGCATTAATTATACTTTAAATAGTGTTTTAGGAAGAGTTATTGAAAGACTGAAATTGGGTATTGATGGATATTAATCTGTGTTAGAATTGATTATTTACTTATTACAAACTGTTTACAGTTTTATTTCGTTATCGCTGATATATGTTATCGCAATCTTACCACCAGAAGGCGCTGCTGGCTTACAGTTTGATGGATTAGCCCATAATAGAAATATCACCAATATATATGAGATAAAAATATCTGTAACGGATAATGGTCTTCAAAATGTCTCCGACACCTGAATACGCAATAATTACCATATTTTAAAATTATTTGTTTCTACTTTTCGTCAATAGCCATGAATTTTGAAATAAATTTTCCATGTATTATATCTCTTGGAGATTAGCTTTATTACGTCATCAATAATATTTAGTTTTTAATGTTTTTTTTTTTTTTATATATCTTGGTGTAGATTCTTTTAAAATCCGCGCTCTCTCTAAGTGTTTTTTTTTTTATTTTTTCTTTGCTCATAAACATAATCTCCAACACCGCAACATTCCCATTTATAACCCACATGACATCCCGCCTCAGCTACCAATTCTAATGCCATGTTTCCGCGAAAGCCATCGCTACATGTCATTTGTTTTGATTTATTGAACTATCAACAGTAATAAAAGTCAATTATTTCTGGGAATTACCCCGCAATAAAGCATCAAGATAGAGTCCAACTTTAAACATAGGGAAGCCTAGAAACATAATCTAAAAGATATAAAAATTCATCAAAGATACTTGCTTTTTTCGTCATAAATCACACGCCATCAGTAATTCTAACGGTCTCCGTTGATACATGATGTTGAGTTTTTGTAAAATCCCAAACCCTGCAGATTTAAAGCCGACAGTTAATAGCTTACCATGATCATCGCTGCATGACACGACCTCGCTAAATCTTTAAAATCCTACCGAAATTCAACGGATGTGTAGTGAGCATTCAACCTATTTTAAAAATTCCATTTACTGTACGATTTATTAATGGCTATTTCTCTTCGTATATGATTTTGTTCAAGACATGCTGTAGGTTAAAAAAAAAGTTTCAAACCCTTAAGTCGTTACTGATAATAGGTCCAACTACTGAATTATGTGGTGGTAGCTGAAGAATGCGTCTTCAATAATGGATGCTGTATTATGTAGATGAAAAGGTACATAGCTTCTTTATTTTTTGACATTAAATCTAATGTCTGTGACAGTGATGGCGAACATTTTTTAAAAATGCTTATCACTTTTATATATTTTTACCTTTTGGTAGTCTAAATAGATGTCTACGTTTATTGCATGAACTTTGGACTATTAAACTAGAATATAAAATTAAATTTATACAAACAACTTCAGTATGCGTGGAACAGAAATTAAACAAAAATGTCAAATGAATTCTTACAAACAGTAGTAAGAATATTTGTTACTTAAAAGCTATGTGAATAGAGTTAAGGATGGTTCGCGATGAAAACGTCTTAGTGGTTACAATTCAGTCGGACATGAAATTTTCAATGGAATGTAAACATGCGACTGGAAAAGTACATCCTGTCTACGATATATAGGAACTTCGCGAGTAGGGCAAAAAATGGCATTGTTCATTGTAGTGAGCCAGCATTTAGAATATTATGTCAAGGTCTGCAGGACACGCTTGAAAAAATATGTAGAGTGTTAGAACGGATTCAAAGAAGGGCGAGCAGATTGGTGAGGTGTGCTAATTAATGTCCATATACAGACAGCTTAGAAGGTGCAGACTGCAAAGCTTGGCAGATAGACATCGTAGGAGTGACCTGACTGAGGTACATAGTGGCATAGTGGCATAGTGTTTTGGTAAGGCGCCACCTGTGGTTCCCACATCTGCGCCATCAGTACTCTTGTGATTTATACAGAACTCTTAAAAGCCAGAAAAAGTGCAGTGTGTTGTATGTGAAGAGTTTTGTGTTGGTTCTGTTGTAATGCTCTGGCTTCTTAACCGCAGGGCCCCTAGTGGGACTCCACGCTGCCCGCCACCACCACTGGGAGGTGAGCCACACTTCCACAGTACTCTGGCTGCTCTCCGTCAGGGGGCAGCCAGAGTACTGTGGAAGTCTTCCTAACGGAGAACAAAAAAAAAAAAAAAAAAAAAAGATAAAAAATAATAAAAAAATAAAAATAAAATAAAAAAAATAATAATAAAATAAAATAATAATAAAATAAAATAAAATAAAATAAAATAAATAAATAAAATAAAAATGGTGTGATTGAGTGGGGAAGATAGTACAAGAAGTGGAATCAAAGTGGGAACAAGGAGGAAAAATGGTAAGTGATGGAAAGGAAGGTATCCTCCAGCTGAGCAAAGAGGTGAGGAGAAGAAGTGGGAGTCACCCCTCAAGTGGGAGCCCACCCATTGCCAGGGAAGAAGACAGTTTGCAGAACAAGGGAGGTCTGCAAAGGAGAGCGCCATGTTCTCATACCACATCTGCAAGCCAGATTTCAGCTGCACCCGACCAACCCAAAGGTATTCAGGTGCAAAAAAAAAAAAAAAAAGTGCGGAGAGTTAGTGTCATCAGTTGGGTTGTCCTGGAATTGATAATGTGTGCCTCAAGTGGGTAGAACGCCTTCTCTGGAATACATCTTGAGCGAATTCATTGAGAGTTAGATAAAAGTTTTCTTCCGTGAGAAAAAGGTGCTCAGAATTTCGGGGATTTTCTTGTATCTTCGTGAATAGTCTAGTCCGGTAGTCGTCATACTGTGAACAGAGGTACATGACATGTTCCCAATTTTCTTCATGGCCACAGACACAGAATGGGTTTTCTTCAATTCCAAGCACGGTTAATTTATGTCTAAATGGGCTATGCCCTGTAAGCAGGAAGGTGACTTGGAGACCTGGAGCAAACCAGGGAGGAGGCTTTGGGTGTCAGTGATACAGTTGGGATAAATTTTTTGGTAACAGCACCTTTTGTTGTCAAATCCCAGCGATCTTGCCATATTTCACGCAGTTTTTCTGCCATCCTTTTCTTTTCGTGTTTTGGGTCATTTGCCATATCAAGCTAAATGCCAGCGACTGTGCACGGGATCCCTTTATCTGAGTTTGTGATGTAGTCCGCTCTTGATGACTTCAAGGTGGAGGGGCAAACAGCCAGCCAGGACCTGGAGAGCGGGGGTGCTTATGGTGCAACAAGCTCTTGTGATGGTTAAAAGCATAGAGCGTTGGATAGAATCCAGTTTTCTGCGATTTCTGTCAAGGATAACTCTGTGAGACCACACAGCTGCACTGTAACAAACTATGGGAAGGAAGATAACTCTGTAGATGAGACAGAGAGAGAGAGGGCCCTCCGTTTAAGCCCCCAGTCTGCCCGGCTGATGCGTGTGATCATGACTGTGTACTTCCTTATCTTAGTAGGGAAAGATAAGGAAGCTAACATTTTTTCCCTACTTGCAGGAAAAAAATGTTAACTTTGCGTCTATCATGATTCCGAGGTATTTGATCTCAGAGTAGAGCCTGATTGGTCTGTTTGCAATCTTGATTGTTGGAGGTCTTGAAATCTGCAAGGTTCCCTTCAACAGGATTGACTTGGTCTTTTCTCCGGAAATGGAGAGTCGATGTAAGGCAGCCCAGTTCTGTAGTTTTCTGATTGCATGGTTAGATCTGGATTCCAGTTGTGCCCTAGTCTCAGCATGAACTATCAGGATGAGGTCATCAGCAAATGCCATAGAGGAGGCTTGCTCGAGGTCCATCCCCAGGAACTCATCCAGGACAATGGACCAGAAGAATGGTCCCAGGACAGAACCCTGAGGGCAGCCCTGTGAAACTTGCCTGGTGAAGCGCTGAAACTTTGCAGCAACAGTAATCTTTCTGTAGGTTAGGTATGATTGTATGATTTTATATAAGCTGGTTGGGATGTTGATCTGACGGAGCTTCCTAAGAATGCTGAGCCACCATATCCTATCGAATGCTCCCTCGAAGTCAACGGTTATTGCCATAGAGTACTTGAAATCTGTGGTTGTAGCTGTAGAGATCAGATGGTGAATTGCGTCTACTGTGCTGGTTCCTTGCTTGAATCCGAATTGGGTCGTCGAAGCTAGGTTCGCAGCTATGTAATAGCTGTTGAGTCTATATAAGTAGCAGTCTCTCCAATAATTTAGCTAGAACGGGGAGGAGCGCTATCGGACGTGTGTGTATGTGTGTGTGTGTGTACAAAGGGTACTAGGAAAGTTTTGCAATATGACGCAACAATGAATCACAGGAAGCTGTTTGTTGCTGCATGTTGAGACATGTTCATACGTGCATAGTAGCCGCCGCGCCAAGTCGATGGGCTCAGTTATTCATTAGTAGTGAGAGTGTAAAGTGCTTGCGATGGCATCGTGGTCACGAAATGAGATAAGGACAGTTTTTCGGTATAATTTCGTGCGTGGTTTAACCATAGACCAGTGCTTAGAAGAAATGACTCTTGCACTAGATGATGATTGTCCACATCGTACAATGATATTCAGGTGGTATAGAGAATTCCAAAGGGGAAATTTCACTCTGGAGGATTCTGAGAGGCCGGGAAGGCCACGAACGTCAGTTACGGAGGAAAACGTTACTGCTGTGAGGAAAATGCTTGACGAAAACAGGCGAGTGACCTACCAACAGATAGAGGATACTTTGGGCCTAAATGCACCAGCAATTCGTTCGATTCTGCAAGATCATTTGCACGTGAAGAAACTTTGTTCTCTCTGGGTGCCGCATCAACTGACTGAAGAGCAGATGACACGACGTGTGACTTGGTGCCGGGAGATGTTAAAAAAGTTTGATAAGGGATAATCTCGGTATGTGAACAACATCGTGACAGGTGACGAGACTTGGCTGTACTATTACGATCTGCAGACCAAGGTTCAAAACAAAGTTTGGGTCTTTGATGATGACGACACACCCGTAATTGTCAGAAAATCCCGATCTGTAAAGAAGAAAATGATAGCTGTATTTTTCAAATCGAGTGGAATTGTGGAACGTGTCGTTTTGGACACGTAGAAGACAGTCACAGCTAAGTGGTATACTGAACAATGCCTGCCTAAAGTCATTGGATCTATGAAGAACCTGCGGCCAAAGTCAAGAATGGACACCTGGTACCTCCATCACGATAATGCTGCACCTCACCGCGCCAAAGCCTGCACCGAATATTTGACCACGACAGGACTGAAACTTCTCGAGCACCCTCCCTACAGTCCAGACCTTGCTCCCTGCGACTTTGCACTGTTCCCGCATGTGAAAATGAAGCTAAAAGGGAGGCGGTTTTCCAGTGATGAGGGCCTTCTACGGGCTTGGGACAACGAGTGTGCTTTACTCCCTAGTGAAACTTGGCAGAACTGGTTTAAAGATTGGTTTCGGAGGATGGAGAGGTGTATTGAATGTAGAAGAAATTACTTTGAAAAAATTAAATAAACAAAGCTGTATTGCAAAACGTTCCTAGTACCCTTTGTATACTGGTTCAGGGTGGTTCCCAGGCAAATGCCCATCTCCACCTAAATCATTTAAAACAGAAAATCTGTAAAGTGGACCTGATAAATAAAAAGATAGCTAAGAAATAAGAAGACAAAACATATTTTTGAAAAGAGAAGTAAAGTAAAAAAAAAAAATTTAAGTTAAGTTCATAATCTAAGTTAAGTTAAGTGTATAAACAAGAAATTTTGAATAGAAAAGAGTAAAAGTAAATATAAGAGAAATGTTTGTGAGTGTAGTATGTTGTTTATGTCAGGTCACTTTGCCATCAGAAAGCAGCTGAACTCTTCAACTGCAATCTGATGCCCATCCCTGGCACGTGGAGCCAGACCTGGTTCTATCTTTAAAAGCTGAAGCGCCAAAGCGCAATTAAACACTCAACAGAGAGAGTGCTAGACTGTTGAGCGCCAGCTGTCCAGCCTTGGGCCGCCCAAACCCAAGAACAACAACAACAACAACCGAACAAAAAAAAAAAAAAAAAAAAACCACTTAAGTGGTCCATGCCCAGGAGCCCCAGACCCGACCAAAAGCTTCCAGGTCTGAAGCTCCCAAGCCCTGATGCAATCAATGAAGATTCTGGTTGTACGATTTCGGGTTTTCTGATGGTTTGTCTGGGCTTTTCAAGATTAATTTAAGGTGAGCATTCTTCCAGGTTGAAGGGAAATCGCCATACTCGAGGCACCTACTGAAGATGGCAAGCAGCCGCAGAGGGTAGTACTCTGCAATTTTTTTAATTATATCTACCTCCAGTAGGTCATGGCCTGAAGTCTTTCCTTCCTTAGTCTTGTGGAGAGCAGCTTGTAGTTCATCCATTGTGAATGGTTCTTCAACGTTGTTTGAGGAGTAGTCATTGTTCATATGTCAGAGGGTCACTGTGATTGGGAAAGAGCATGTTTAAAAGATTCTCAACTGAGTCTTCCCAAGTCATGGTAGTAGTTCCATCAGGTTTTGTAGTTGCATTCAAAGTTTTCCCTCTGTGGAGCTTGTTCATGACAATGCGGTACACGAGTCCCAGGGGTTATTATTTCCTGCGGTAGTGACAAATTGTTTCCAGGAGGCTCTTTTGCTTTTTCCGAATCTCTCAGCATATGTATTTCTACAGACTCTATAAACTTCCCTGGCTGTATCCACTTCTGTCTGGGGTAATGTGGCTGGAGCTCTTTGGAATTCCTTTCTGGAACGGTGGACAGACAGCCTTTCTGAGGTTATCCAGCTCTGCATTCCACCAAGGAGCTGCGTTCCTAAAGGGCTTCCTTTTAGGGATGGATTCAGTGACTGAGGTACATAAAGCCATGAAGGGATCAGGAAATTATTATTATTATCATTAGCCATATGGGGCAAGGAAAGCCTGAGGCTTTTGCTGCACCAGCCAAAAAAAAAAAAAAAAGGAAGAGAAGAATGATGATATTCAGCTCAGGACCCTGGGTGTGCCAAGCCCATACTCACCGGATGTAAGCCCCCTGGGGGAAAGTGAGAGTGGTATATTTTCAATGGTAAGAGAAATAAGAACCATGAGCACAAACATAAAATTTTGGGTAGTAACAAAAGGCTGAATCTCACGAAGTTTACCTTTGGGCAGCGTATAGATCGTTGGAATAAAATTCTTGCAACTTATTCGCCAGGCGAATAATTTGTTAAGGTAAAAGCAACAAATTATATGGCACAAATATTTTGCAGACTTCATCTGATAGCATACACTGTGAATTCCTAAGACATTCGAGTGAATTAAGTTATTCTTTAGTTGAATTTAGATCAATATATGAGAGGAAGCAGACTGGCCCCTCTGTATTAGACTCCTCTGGTTAGACGGCGATCACTGCCTTAGCTGCACTACTTTCCTGAAAATACCCCAGGGGTTTTACATTCTCCGAAGCCTGCTTAATCAGACACACACTGATGTATGCCAGGTATTATTTGGAAAAATACAGTGGTCAAAACAACATCATGCTCTAATTGAAGCTAAATTGTGATCAGTGTATGTCTAAAACTTTCAAAGCATTGAAAGTTTTAGACATACATCCATCCTTTGCGTTCCTGGCACCAGCTCAACTGTGTTTTCCGGTTGGTATTCGAGATCAGTGACTTTCGAGGAGGTGTTCTACGCCTGGGCATTTTCTGTGAGTTTCTCGTTTCGTTAAAGACTCGGATGACAAATTCGACATGATCAAATGCCTACTCGTAATACCTGCTAAACACGCAACGGCAATCATACCTTTCTTTTTTTTTTTTTTTTTTTTTTTTTGGAATTCTATGAAGGCCTGTCTAATTTCCATTGTCAGTAGACACCAGTTGTTGTTGTTGTCGTAGGGTTTTAGGCGCATCTGCAATTTAGAACATATTGAGCCGTATGGAAATTGCGTGTTCAGTGGTCAATTTGTTGGATGAAAAACCCACGTTTCCGTGAGAGAAACGATGTAACTCTCGCCTGAGAGAGACTACCTCAGCCACGTTGTGAAAAATGCCCATAAAAATTCCTTGTATCTGTGACAGGACTTTTCCGGTCCCCTCAAATAACGCAAGAAATTCAGCTCTTTTCCACTCAATGTGGAGAGAAAGATGATTATATCAACTGAGCTACACACGAGGGCTGGACGTTAGTCGGTCATACCGCTTTATAGCTCTTTTCTGTACATGTAGCACACCATGTGACCTCTTGAGTTACATATTTTTGCATAGATTGTTGCGTTGCCTACTGGCCAAACATCCATTATAAGATATGAATAAATATGAGAATGATATAAATTTATTTATTTATTACTTTATATAAATATTTATATAAATAATTTAAACAAAAGATATCTTTGGCAAGTTTAATTAATTCTATATATTACATTCTATCTTTTCCCGGGATACCTCCCTTAAGTCTCTAGAAGATTTTTTCGTTGCCATTATTAATTTAGAAGTCCATTCTCTTTTTAATGTATTTATTCGCGTTCTTTGGCATTTTAAAAGCATTTGGCCATCTTCGCAGTAATTCCTTTGCATAATATTTAGTTATTTTTTTGGAAATAATTCTTCTCATGCCGAAGTAGAGAAATGTCATATGATGTCATCACTAAAGATGATTACGTAATCTTGTACACGCCCATTGAGAAATGGAGAGAGAGAGAGAAAGAGAATGTCTAACATGCGATATCTTTCCATCTATGCACTTATTCTAAGTATGGACTTTTCTTCTATAAAAATCACAGTAGTACAATATAAAATTGTAATCGAAGTATTCAGAAAAATAATGTTACCGGTCATTGCATCCAGATGCATAGAATCAATTTGGTGGAAAAGACTTCTTTATATCAGACGCAGTCTAATAGATACTTGTTTCTATGGTAACGATAAGAGCATATTTGCGCCAGACTCGCCAGGCATCGAAGTAAATTGTATCAGTGACTAAACGAGGTATTTTCGCATCTGGGTCAGACACATATTTCTTAATGACTGGAGAAACTGTTCTGACATTATGCACATAAGGAAAAGCTCAATACCTTCTCCAACAGGGCCCATTAGATAGGAAATACAAACTACAGTATTGCACCAGATCGTGTGCTTATAAAGACTTCGATCTTAAATATATTTTTATTTTTTATTTTGTTATAAATATTTTAATTTTGCGATTAAATAGGCTATAATTTAGTAAAGATTTTGATATAGCTCCTCATGAAGGCTGCTATATAAACAGAAACCAAATTGGGATTACTAGTAAGGTCCTAATCTGGATCACAAGATGGTTAAAAGATAGAAAACAAAGGGTTGTCATAAATGGTCGCTCTTTAGGATGAACCAGAATAACAAGTAGGTTCCCTCGGGTCCGTGTTGAGTTCCGTGATCATTCCAGTTTTCATAAATGATATTGACGACGGTATCCGAGGTCAAAATTTGCTGAAAAAATTGTTTTTCGCTCCCTGTTAAAATTTAGGATGATTCTTGTAGATTTGACGTTGCTGAATTCAAATATGGCAACCATATTGCTGTGACACACAATTTTAAGGAAGAAGGGATTAAAGGCAAAAAAGTTTCTAGTAAAAAAGATTTCCCATATTTTAAGAAAATGTTACATACAGCACTAAATATCGAACAATGGATCTATTAACTTATTCTATTTACCAAAATGTTTATCTGATAATAAACCACTTTTTTTTTTTCATTTTCTTTTTTTGCCTTTTATAATTGTCCTTTGGTGTCTCCAGTACGAGATTCCAACAGTAGCCTGCCAACATATTTGGACTCCATTTTCCCTGGTATCTTTTTTCCATTTGAGAAATATCTTGGTGAAACCTTTCATCGTGTTCATCGGAGACCGCTCCCAAGTTTTCAGGAAAAAAGTTTAAATGGGAATGTAGGAAATGAAGCTTTAATGGCTGGTCTTGGTTTTCGGTTATTAACCTGCGATATTTGAAAATTGAGGGTGATGAGAACTTTGTAAGCACATATCTTGAGTTTTTGAACATATTTCCTACGAGAATCTGTCGAAATTATTTCAGGGAGGAAACTGATGCCGACACCAGTGAATTATTGATGATCTGAAGATGGAAAGGGTCATTAACAATTTCGGCCACGTTGCTTCAAAAATGTAAGGTCTTTAGTGGGCGAGAAGCTAAAATGATATTTATCTTTGTTCGCATAGGCAATTCCATTTCTTGAATCATTCCGCTGCGTTTTAAATAAATTGAATAAAAATCAAAGAAAAAAAAAATTGTGTACCGAGTCCGGGAAACACATATCAAGTTACTTTTCAATGAAATGTACTGTTCCCAAGGGCTAATATTTTTTAAGTTTACAAGTCTACAATAGTAAGGAAATCGCTTCTTCATTGACTTCTTCCACATTTATATTTTTATAACATTCAAACTAAGATTGTTGGATCATTGACGTTCTACGATTGCCTCTCCATTGAATGCTCATTTCTCTCTTCTATTTTGTGGGGAAATGGGTAGTGTTGACATCAGCTATCGATGGGATTGTTCACATCGCTCTGGAATGGATCCATATCTGAATATCTACTCTTATTGACTGTTATTGAAACAGACATATCTTTCTTTTCTCCAGACACGGTAGAGTCAAAAAGGTTTGACTCTACCGTGTCTCTACTGTGTATGTGTGTGTGTGTAGGGTCAATATTATGTAGAACTCTACGCTGAAGCAAGGCAATCGCATTCCCTGGAAGTGATACTGTGACTGCACACAATTATTCTTTTTCTGCCAATATCTCTTCTTATAAAGTAAAGAGAGCATTCACCGGAATATTAAGTTGTGACATGAGAACACCAAGGCTCTCGTGGGTAGCACAGTTGGTATAATCACTAATCATCATCCTCCCCACACAGGATGGAAAAGATCCGAGTTTGAATCAAGTCAATAATGGGCGGAATTTTTTATGGGCTTTTTCACAGCGTGAGTGAGAAAGTCGGTCTCAGGAGAGAGCAGCATTGTTTTTTTTTCCCGGAAACGCGGATTTTTTCGTTCAGCAAACAACAAATTGACCATAGAACACATGAAATTTACAGACATACATACATAGCTATTTCAACTACCAACTAATCGCCACCTTCCAAATCGGCGGACCAAAACCATGTCTTATGCCAGCCCTACATTTCTAAACATACCGAGATGCAGCACAGAGATAGTCCTTACTAAATGGACTATCTCTGTGATGCGGCCACAAGAAAGATTACAATCTCCCCTCACTCTAAAGCATGGTGGTCCCACGACCTTAAAGAGCAATTCGACCTTAAGCAACACCAACACAAATTGTGGAAGCAGTCTGACAACTTTACGGACAAAATTACTATTCTAGAGCTCGAGCTGAGTTTAACTTGCCTGAAATCCAAAGCGATTAAATCATACCTTGACAGGACCATAAGCACAGGGAAAGTTCCATATAAGGATACCCCTTCAGATTTCCACCCTCAACTTGATCCCCAAAGCTGGCTTGACTACATCACCAGGTTTACCGCCACTGTCAACACAGAAGACCGGCCCTCACTACCAACATCTGACACCAGTTTTGACCCATTGACAACCATAATAATATCGAGACAAGAGTTAATTACTACCATCAACTCACCGTCAGCAACTTCTACTACTGGACCTGACGGGATTCCGCAATTTATGCTTAAGAGCCTGAGTCCTTACATCTTACAACCTCTGTTACATATCTTTAACTCAGTGCTCTCAAAGCACTGCTTCCCACGCCAATGGAGGGAACACCTAGTGAAACCAAGGCCAAAAATTCGAGTTCCATCACTTGTGAAACACTACAGACAGATCTCATATTCATCCTGCCTACTGAAACTGCTAGAAAAAATACTGCTGCCGATCCTTACTAAGCAAATCCTGCCAGACAACCCACCACAAATCCACTATGCACTCCCACACAGATCAACTGTGATCAACCTTCTAGCAACAACTAACAGAATCCTCCCAGCCTCTGAGAACAGAGAAGAGCTGGCAGCCACCTATGTAGACATTGAATCTGCATTTGATGCCATGCCCATCCCGTCTCTCCTAAAGCTACTAGAGAACTACTACCAGGTAGGAGGCGACATCTTAGCTTTCCTCACATCTCTGCTGAATAACTGCATAGTCAAATTATCTATAGCTAACTCCCAATACTGCAAAGTAATCTCGGTTGAATTCCCGCAAGGGGTAGTATGGTCGAATATGGTCGAAGTCGCTGACGCGCCTAAAATCCAAGAACACAAAGCAATTCAGCAGATGGACAGAATAATTGCAAAATTAAAATCAGTAGTATTCTCTACTTACTACTGAGATGAAAAGAATTATTTTAAATTTTTGTAACAGATTGATAACAAATATTCCCAATGCACGGGGTGCTGTGACAATTAACCAAATGCAAGTGCAATTTGCAAATCTAGGTTCAATACTCTGTAATTTTTCAAAGACTCCAAAGGTATTTCAGCAAAAGAGTTTTTACAGTCAATTTGTAGCGACTTTTCACAGGTTGGTAACTATCTTGAAGATTTATCGATATTAGTTTTTAAATCTAGATTCAAAGGTAAGACCAAGACATTTGTCAATAGCCCATTCATACTAAAAGAATTCAACTCAAACAAGTACTTAAAGCATTATTGATAGATTCTCAAAGATTATAAAGATACCAAGTAACAATAAATGGCAATCAACTGAGAATACGTAACAGTAAGTGATACTCGACTCAGCAAAAGTAACACTGTTCTCTATTTGGAAAGTGTTGCTAATTCGAGATATAACAATAGGACAATTTGTTGTGAAGGAGTTCACAGTACGAGATCTTCTGAAATGATGCTATATTGCAAACTATGTTTGCTCCACCCGGATTTAGTTATATACAGCGATGATGTAAAGCACTAACTTGTGCAGTTACTGGCTAACAAATTAGAAACCTTTTGCAATTCGCGTCAAGAGATAATTAAACGTACGGTATGCAAATATAAGTTATCACATGGAATGATCACAAGTTCCTTAGTATCAGTTAAATATTGTACGATTTTCTGGGGGTTTCTTAGTCCATCCGGTCATGGGAAAGGTAGGTGACCTTTCCAGTTTTCAGAAAGATGTTATTGTTGGGGCGCGTTTAGCACTTGAGAAAACAACGGCAATCACTGGTGTGTCAAAAGCAACCATTTCAAAAGTATAGAATGAGTGGAAGACAAAAGAAGAATGCAGCTCTGAAAGACGCGGTAGAAAGTTGGTACTCTAAGAACGAGACCGCAGGAATTTTAAAGAAAATAGTGAATCAAAATAGAATGACATTTCCAACATCCAAATTGAAGAATCTGGGATTCTTCAATCTGGTAGTCGTGTGCCTATACGAAAGCCACTTCATTCTGTAAAAAAAAAAACGAAAGATTCCACTGTGGAATAGTGGAAAATATCATGTCGCATTTAGTCTGGCGAGTCTCAATTTATACTTTTTTTTGCACCAATAGTAGACGTAAACTTCATGTATGACGTGAACTTCATGTATGACGTGACTTCATGTATGACGTGACTTCAGGTATGACGTGAACTTCATGATGTCATGAATCCAGACTGTCTCGTGCCCACCACTCAAGCGGCTGGAGGTGGTATAGGGTATGTTCTGTTGGTAAGGACGGGGTTCTCTTATAGGGTTGAAGGCCAACAGAAAGATATTCAAATGAATATCTTTCTGTTGTATCGGACCAACTTCACCCTGCAATGCTTCATTTTTACCTAGATTGGGATGGATTCTTTCAAAACGACAAAGCAACCGTTCACTCTGCAAAAGTTGTATCTGAATGATTCGAGGAACATTCCCAAGATTTCCAACATCTAACCGGGCTGCCTAATTTTTCATATCTAAATCCATCTGATGTCTGGGACGGGTTGGAAAGGGCAGTTCGGCTTCGCAGTTCTCTACTGACCACAACCGAGCATGTAACAAATATCCTTATTGACACTGTTGATGCACTCTATATAATAGATCATTAGAGACCTTCACTCAGATGAAAATGAAGAAAATTAATGAACTTATAGTCTTAGAGAAATTTATAGTCAATTTGATTAAAAGATGTTGTGATTAGGGTTCCTGGTTATTATGTAAAAGTTCAGAAGCACATATCGAACTCCTTCTAAACTAAACTATTTCACTTTTGTCCCCCTTCCTTAAAGCATATGACGTCAAAGAAAAATGCAAGTTGTTTGTTTTGAGGTTGTCCAAATGTTTTTAACAGAATATGGGATTAAAATTACATACCTTAGTTCTATTCATAAGCTTGGGGAAAAAATTGTGCATTGAATCCTTTCGGAATGAATGTAAAGGAATGACAGACAGAGATAAACAGACAGAATTTCATCGTTACATCAAAAGAAGGAATTAAACCAAAAAAAAAAAAAAATGACAATAGTTAAAAGCAGATCTTAAATTTATATCGAACTTTAATGTTATATGCAGTAAACAATAAATATCTAAAATTAACAGGGGTTAAAAGAGGCTAGAAAGTTGTGTTAAATATTCAGACATCTCTAATCCCTGCGGTATCTGCTCGGCCTCATAAACTGGCACAGTGACCTCATAGGAGTAGCAGCTCATCTTCCCTTAGATTTTCTCATTCCCGAAAGGCAGCAACTGGCTAAACTCCTACGTGAATTACATAAATCACCAGACTTGGCTAAGTCTCACGTCACCTAAATGTACCAGGCCTAATCCTTCACGATAAACATCTTTTATCCCCTTGCTTCAACAGAGAGTCTTCCTTCTGGAAAGGTAAAAGGCCAAGTACGTTTTCCTCTCACTTGAGAAGATATTGGTAAAATCATGTAAATTACGAGCCCTATGACTATCACAATTTATACGAATTTCATGAAATCCCTTTTTATTTGAAAACATCAGAAATGATTTTTCCAATATCTTCGTTGATGGAAAATATGTGGTACTTCGTGAAGTCCAATTGACAGTAGCATTTATTGATTATTTGATTTAATTATTTTATTTTATTAACACATTAAAGGGCTCACCCTAATGAAACGCATGCACGACATGAAAGAATAATAGCTTTATTTATCATCGTATCAAGCGTGGAAGTTATCTGTCCCCGATTTTGTGTGAATAATTTACATTTTTAAGATTTTATTTAATAATCTTTTATTTTTTATTCTCATTTATAAATAATTAATTCAAATATATCCTAAAACCCAAGTCGTCTGCTTATTTAAAATAAGCAGACGACTATTATTTAAAATAAGCAGACGACTAAAATAATTTCATTTAACTTTGCAATAACAACAATAAAAACAAAACAATAGAAATTACACTTTTAAGTTACATGACAATCACTTTTGGCTACTGTAGCGCCATCACTTTCACAGCGACTGAAATTCTGGAATCAAAGAGCAATTCTACTAATGTAAAGATAATAAGATTAGCAAGTCGATCTGTCACTGCTCATCGGACAGCGAACGGGTCCTTTCATGTTGTCGTTACTTTAACTATGGGCAGTAAACGCTCTTTTTTTTTTCTTTTTTGACACAGTCTTTGAGAACAATGGCTTTTACAGACGACTTCTATAGATCGTAATAACGATAGCTGCCAGTTTTATTACAAAATTAAGCGCTATATGAGAAAGAGGCTCTTAAGTAACTTTTCGAATAACGAAATGATCCTGCTTAATTTAAATTGTTACCATGGAAATGTAATTACTTCGCTGAAAGAGAATGAGAATAGAAAATTAAATAAATCGATGTGTTGCCTACTAATGATATTAAATGATAATGTATATTTTAACAGAATATACTTATAAAATAATTTATTTTATGATTATATCGTTTAGAAAATTATCTATTGAATGTACAATGACTGCAAGTCCAAAACACCCAAAAGATCAAAAACAAAAAGACCAAAAGAATAAAAACAAAAGACAAAAAGACCTAAAAGACCGAATGAGCTCATATTGTCGTATGCTAAAAGCGTTTTCTATTTAGAAATCTTACAAATATTGGATGTAATTTTTTTACAGTGTCTGCAGAGTCAAACCAGTGAAAAAATCAGACAAAAGACCGAAAACCAAAGATAAAAAGACGAAAAACGAAAAACCCAAAAGACGAAAAGACACAAAAGACTGACTGAGTTCATATTGTCGTATGCTCAAAGCGTCTTCTATTCAGAAATCTTACAAATATTAGATGTCATTTTTTTACAGAGTCTCTGCAGAGTCAAACCAGTGAAAAAATCACACCAAAGACCGAAAACGAAAGACGAAAATACGGAAAGATCCAAAAGACCGAGTGAGTTCATGTTGTCGTATGCTAAAAGAGTCGGCCATTTAGAAATCGTACAAATATTGGATGTAATTTTTTACAGGATCTCTGCACAGTCAAACCAGTGAAAAATCAGTATAATATGAAAATATGAAAAGGCCAAAAACTAAAGACCAAAAGAAGAAAGACCCAAAAGACCGAGTGAGCTCATGTTGTCAGAGCACCAACCTTTTTCATCTTTAAAGATTTCGTCAGAATTGAAATCGACACTGCCAACTGAAATCTTACAGACTCAGATGATACAGAACAGTCATATCGTCTGTCTTGCATCACTAGGTGATTCACGCGGTTCATCTTTTCTTCACTGGTAGATGTGGAGGGTTGTCCAGAACGATCTGCATCATCTGGCAATTTGCAGCCTCAATAAAATTCTCTATGGCAATTCGCAACTGTGGAATGCGCAAGAGCCTTATTCTCCAATGTCTGTACCATATGAGCATGAACCTCCTGTGGGGGCATTCCTTTCAAAGACTACTATTTTATCATTTCCTGTAGTTCTTTTTTCTCTATTTCAAAAATTTTCTACTCTTTAGTTCACAAAATCACCTTCAAAAAAAAAAAAAAAAAGAAAAAAAAAAAAAGATTGGATCTATCAAATTGAGATTTTGGTACAGTGACGTACATGAAGATGTACTACTTGCTGAAAAAAATATTGCATATTCACTAGAAGTAGGTTAGAATAAAAACTTTTTGAACGTCCCCCTCTTATTAATGTTAGGATAGTGTATTCGTGAGGGATACGCGCCTTTCTGTCCCCTTTTCTACTAGGAAATTTGTATCTGGTCGTATTTTGGGGCAACTTTGAAAGAATATATTCTCCTTCTCTCGCTATAAATGGCTGTATGCTAAAATTTTTTGAAAGCATTTCTATGTTTATACTGATGACTAAAACATTACCAAAATTTGCAAATCAAAGTGACAAATATTTTATTTTTTCGTAAAGTTGTGATGGCTACATCTTCAAAATAACTTCCTTAAACTGGTATAACCGCCACCACATACGACCTATTAAAACATAATTTGCTTCGAGATACGTGACAAGCAGCAGACGAATGAGATGTTGATGTCACTCATATTTTGATGTTTTTTTAATTGTCTGCGCATGCTCTGAGGAATGGACAAGAAAATGTTCTCGGCACGAGAGGAAGAAAAATTTTTTTTTTTGTTTAGTAAAAAAGAAAAAAAAAATTTTTTCTTGTTTAGAAATGATTTTAAAAAGTTAACAAAAAAAATCTTTCTTTAAATTCTTGATAATTTCAGCATGTTTACATTTTGAAAATATTTTCGTTTACCTTTTTGGCTTTAAAAAATGAAAAGAAAAATCGATGCAGCAATTTCTCTCTTTATAGGAAGAAATAATTATTCATCAACGAAACTATTAGCAAGTAATCTCAATCTAATGCTTTGCACATCTATTCATAGGATACCCGATTCATAGGATACCCGAATTCATAGGATACCCGAATTCATAGGATACCCGAATTCATAGGATACCCGATTCGTGGGCAACGCGACGCTGTCACCACTCTCGCAAGTGGACGAACCCACCGCTTGGCTGGTATATAGGTACACTGCATTCACGTAGACGGTAATTGGATGTCAGTATGGATAAACGTCGTAAGTTATCTGACTTTGGGTGCCCGGCGCATGGGTCACTCTATCGCGGAGGTGGTACAGAAATTGCACTATCCCCGTTCGACAGCAAGAGTATCGTGTATCTGGAATACGCCATTTCCGGAATTACATCCCATCGTGTACAGCGCTGTGGGTGGAGAAAAGTGGTGGATGAACGTGGCCGTCGACGGCCACGTTCATCCACCACGTTGACAAGGAGTTGTGCACGAAGAATTTCTACAGAAAGGACAGACAATCAACTCTGAATTTTACAGAAGGGTGATGAACAGACTGTTGAAAAGATTTCGGCATGTTAGGCCAGACGCGGCCGATTCACGTGAGTGGTTCTTGCTTCACAACAATGCACCTTCACACAACGCGACCATCTTCAAGCAGTTTCTCGCACGGAAGGGAGTTACAATGCTACACTATTGGAGAGACCACGACTGGTTGACAGTCGAGGTGAACGGCTGTCAAGAAGCTGTCCGGGACAACGCACCGCTGCTCACAATCCCTCAATTATCGACAGACTACAACCAGGGCCCACAGAGAAATGTTTACGAGCGCACCATCAAGCTGATGCTCTTGGGGATAAGCCTAGGAACAAGAGACTTGTTCACGTGTCCATGTTGACCAACCATCATCGATACCTCAGCCTGTAGTGGACACGGGATGGACAATGGACGACTGAAAAAGAGTCGCTTGATCTCATTCATGAGACCAAGCGACTCCATTATACCGATGGACTCACGCGTATTGGACAGTGAGCAGGTGAATAGTTACCACAAGATTGCATGGTTATATGAAAACAGGCCAGAGGCGGTAGTATCATGGTTTGGGGGATGTTTTCATGGACATCAATGGATCCCCCCCCCTCATCTCCATTGAACTTACCCTCACCGAAATATTCTACCTCAGCATTGTTTCGAACCAAGTTTTGCTCAATATAGTGAGCATGTATTCAGATGGCATCATACTTTTTTAACGAGAAAACGTCCCGTGTCACAAGGCCCAGATTGTGCAAGAACGGTTAGAGGATTATGTGCAAGCATTTCGTGTGCTCCGCTAGCCACCAAATTCTCCCAACATCAATCCCATCGAACGTATGTGGGATGTGGTGTAACGCAGAATTCGTCAGCCCACGCCAGTGCCTTGCTCCGTTGCAGAACTCCGGGACGTCCTTCTGTCCAGGATACCCGATGGCACCTTCCCTCGATTATCACGGCGAAAGGCGGCCCAAACACGCCATAATGTTTTGGCTCAAGAGGGTATATTATGGAAATCAATAGCCAGTGAAGCATTTAACGGCTTCCATACAGTAACTAGATGATTCGATCTCTCATTTGAAAGATTTAAATGTGACTCAATTGATATGTTTGAAGAAAATACATAATCTTTCAGTTAAAAAAAAAAAAGACTATCTTTCAAGCAGTAATTATTTTAAAGTTCTGTAAGCATGCACAGTACAATGAAGCATTTAATAAAACAGGATTACCCCCCTCCCAAATAACTATCTAAAATACCCTTGATCCCAATGTCCAGCGATTTTATATCATTACTGATACTGCTCCATTTATAGGCCAAAGGAAATCTGGGGTAGTAATATCTAGAAACTCCTTTTTCCTCTTAGTGTCTCTATACTTTTGATAACATAGTATACCTATTTGAGTATGATTTGTTATGCTGGGAAAGATCAGAGGTAAAACGATCAATAAAACTGCCGAAGGCTTTTTTAAATTTTTTTTTTATAACTTTTTTCCAAAGATATAATTTATTTGAATCGTTTCATAGCCTCTTAAAAGAACATTGCAATTCTCCGAAGCCCTACATCTCTTGCAAACAGTTGTCATTTATATAGGATGCTTACACAAAAAGATTGTTTCTTATTATTTGGAGCTTTCTCCAGAATCTTTTCTGGGTGGACGCTCTTTCTGTTGTAAGAAGCCATATTTCAAGTGGTGTTTATAAAAGGTTTTACGTATCAGGTACACAAAGAAAGAGGCGTGCTTGAAAATTCCACTATCGAATGGAACCAAACAGCGAGGCTCTGGTTTTTGTGCAGCAACTACGTGTTTCCTTGATATACATATAAAAACATCTTACACATATTTCTGTGTCTCCTTCCTGATCCTCCACATGGGTTAAAGGAAACACTGCTTGGAATATTTCAGAAAAAAAATCGATAAAAGGGATTGTTTTAGCAAATTTATTATAATGTAGTCTAAGTGCTTTTGTTCGATGTGCCATCCAATTTCAACAGATTTCATACACACTGCTGGTGGATTACGTTAGAAAATCTGTGATGGCTTCCTTATTCAGATGGCGAAAACATTAGAGAAACACACAAAATAGAAATGGAGAGAGTTGCGCTGAATTCTTTTTTCGCTCATGGTCCTGCGAAAGCAATCAATCTTTTAACTTACAGATGGTAATGCAAACAGGAAGTCAGAAAGTTGAACTTATATTTTTTAAAAAAATGAGGAATGAAAGAAAGAACGAGAAGAAAATGGATGAGTTATATAAAAAGAATCCCTCAGAATTCATTGAAAAAGAAAAAAAAAAGGAAATTTTAACAGTGATAGTTTACAGTTTATATGTCAAAAATAAAATAATAGAAATGCAGTGCCGATTTGAATAATTGTTGAAAATTTGTAAATTAATAACATTTGAACAAAACTACTGTTTATATATATACACTATATTGCGAAAAGTAACTGAGCATCTACATGTTAAAAAAAAATGTCTTTTATTTAAATATTTAATAACGTGTGCCCATCTTTTGCCTTAACTATACACTGTATCTTCCTCGAGACTCAAACCAGTTCTTGATAAAAGAAAGGAAGTGTGTTTTGGCCCATTTCGCCTTTAATACAGTGGCTAATTCGGCTACTGATTGCGAGTACGCTGACCTGGCTCAAAACCGACGTTCCAGAGATGATATCGGCTTCCCAGAGGTGTTCAATATTGTTAGGGTTGGTTTCTGGGCAGGGTGATGAAGCTTTTGCAAGACCATGTCTTCAAACGAAGTTACTATAGGCTGTGCAGTGTGACACGGTGCAATGTCATGCTGAAACAGAAAAAGGCCGTTCCCCATAAT
Organism: Mastigoproctus giganteus; assembly: GCF_048544385.1. NCBI lineage: Eukaryota > Metazoa > Arthropoda > Arachnida > Uropygi > Thelyphonidae > Mastigoproctus > Mastigoproctus giganteus. Next base: position 21,407,252 of record NC_143583.1, read on the forward strand.
ACTCCCATAGCGTTGAAAGAATGGAATCGTCGAGAATGTCAATATACTGCATAGCAATCATTGCTCTAGGAATGACAACCAGGTCTTGGCCAACCTCATATGGTGACAGCATCTCCTCCAAATTTCGCCGCTGGAAAGACACACTCTTGTAAATAAAGTTCTCTGAATAACACGCAGACCCAGAGCCATGCCCAACACGGTGATCAGTTCGAAAAATCGTGTACACTAATTCATTTCTCCATAACACAGCTTTACAACGTTCCAGATGCCAATGATTGTACTGCCTCAGGTCAACGCTGTGCATTGTATTCTGTGATGTTTGATTTATATGCTGCAGCTCTCCTGTAAAATCCGATGCACTGCAGCTCCTTACGTATCGTTGTTGTATCAATATCAGCTCTTGTAGCTTCTTTGATCTCCCGATTGACAGTATTCGAAGGACTGACCGGATCTACATACCATTCTTCTGAGATACTCTCAATTCCAAATGTATCTGATGCCTTCTTGACAAAGTGGTTACTGTTGTTTCCTAAAAGTTTATTTTGTGTTATTTAGAAGAACTCTTTATTGTGTACTTTAATTATATAAGGTGTACATTTTAAAAAGCAACTCATAATTGCTATTTTCTGTACTTTGTTTGTGCGAGATTTTATTAATTGCTGGTAGAGGGAGCTGATTGAGTTTAATCAGTGAAAAATAACTTTGAGCAAATGGGCTGTTAGGAACGTTGAAAGCGGACTTGTGTTGGTGCATTGTGACAGAGAAATAACGCGAATTTTTCATCAAGAAAGATCGACCCGACTCTTGAACAAAGAATTTTCGTGGTGAAGCATTATTTTGGTAAGAAATCGCATGTGTTGCGCCAAAAAACTTTTCAATAAGTGTTTCTACAAATGCCAAACAAAAGCACAATTTACCGCCTTGGTAGAAAGTTTATCTGGCCTTGTTCTCTCATTTCCTACAAACTAATTTGGACAAAGGAAATTAAATTGATTCGCTTTTCCTTGATATTTCATATGCATCTGACTCTGTCCACATTGATCTTCTGCACTTCAAGCTTTCATCTTATGGTCTACGACACCCTTTACTGGATTTGCTTAATTCACTGCTTATTAATCGTAAACTACCCGTAATAATTGATGGTACTTCGTCACTTCCGTTTACTGTTTCGCAAGGTATTCCTCAAGGCTCATCCTTGGGTCCGCTCTTCTTTATTGTTTACATTAATTATCCGTCAACTTTATTTCAGCCCGTTAATGTTGAGCGTCAACTCTATGCAGATTATATTAAACTTAAAGTTATTTATTCTTCAACTGACAGCGATGAACTCTAATCCTGTCTTGATTCCCTCTCACTCTGGCTCAATAAAAAGAACTTGTTTCCAAACCAATTAAAATGTAAATTATGTCGCTTTCGCTCGAATCATGCAGTTAGATCCTCCGTCTTTATTGATTATATATTAGAAAGTCTCTAACTGCAAGCAGGGATCATTCAAGGACTTAGGTGTACTATTTCGATCTGACCCTCATTCCTCTTCCCATTTTAATCATGTAATATCTCAGACTTTCAAACTTCTTGGATAAATTAAGCATTCTTCCTAATATTCTTTGAGGACACTGTGACATCAGAAAATTATCAAAACATTTTAATGCAGTTTATCGCTTTTCTTCAGTTCGATTAGAGGTATCGTGGTTTCAGCAAGACGTAGCCACTTGCCTACCCAGCGAACGACCATAGGGGAATTTTTTGGAGAACGGTTGATTTCACAGGCCTTATGGTCTCCTAGGTCTCCCGACCTATCTCCATCAGTCTTCTTTCTATGGGCTCATCTCAAAGGACTTTGCGACAGTAAACATTACATCATAGAAAAACTGAAAACGAACATCTCAGATGCCATTGCAAGAATAGATCAAAAGAACTCTTCATCGAGAGGCAGAATGGTGAGCACGTACAGCATCTTTTTGTGAACTGAATTTAAGTAATTTTTTCATTGTGTTTTACATATTTAGTTGTTATCATGATAAATATTATGGAGTGAAACTCCAGTTGCATTTTAAAATGAACACCATGTAGCTTGGCTGTAAGTAGCAATACAGCCTGGCAACCATAATATTGAGCGACACGCAGTAACAGTCAATTCTCGTGTGGTTGATTTGAGATTCGCTATCGAATCTTTCACAAGGGTTCGTCTTCCTTGAACAGCAGCCAGTTATTACACCTCTACAGAAATATCCAGTTATTACACCTCTAGGCAGAAATATCCTTGTCTAATTACACTGGGTTGTTGATGGGTCCTAGGAAAATCAACAACTTAGGCTATATTGAAACATCATATTATGTCTGTAAATTTCGTGTGTTCTGTGGTTGATTTTCTGTTTTTTATCTGGATGAAAAACTTGAATTCCCAGGAACAAAAACCATGCTACCTTCGCCTGACACCAACTAACTCAGTCACGTTGTGAAAAAGGCCCATGAAACTTCCTCGTGTCATTGATGGGATTCGAATTCAGGTCTTTTCCACCGGAGTAGGGAGGACGCGATTCTACCAGAAATTCTACCCACCAGGGCAACAACACTGGCTCATCGGAATTAAGTTATACCGGACAAATATGAGGCTTGCTTCTTAACGGAATCCAGGAAGACTCGATGTATACCGAGACAATGAAAATGAAGAATTTTTAGAACTTAGAAGGATTATTCTATTTTTTTTCTTTCAATCTGAAATAGCAGACTCTCAAGAGAAATTCTCTCTCTCTCCCTTGCCCTCGTGGGTAGCACAGTTCGTAGAGTTTCCGCCCTCCCCACACCGGGTGGAAAAAACCTGATTTCGAGTCCCGTCAATGACGTGAAGAATTGTTGTGGGCTTTTTTCGATCTTGGTCGAGCATAGCGTGTTGTTTTCTCCCAGAAACTTGGGTTGTTTTTCATCCAGCAAACAGAAAATCGACCACAGAACACATGCAATTTACAGACAGTATGTACGAAGCAATATGGCTTATAATCGCTGATACTCGTAACATCTTACTACAACCACAAAAACAACAACTCTCCTCCTTCCCCTACAGAAATCACACCAAGAAGAAAGAAAGAAAAAGTCGCTACTAATTGACTTCTACCAAATGTATATACGTATTGTGCTGATGAATCGAGCCATTGGGTATATATTTCTAACTGTCATTTCCGTGTAGGTCTTAAAAATTAGTATTATTGCTATAGTGCAAGGAAGCCATAATATTTTGAATTTATGGACCTTACCTCTGGAATCATTCATTTTATTTTCTCCTCTCAGAGCTTTCTATACCCGTAATGAGGTCTCCACTAAGATGTGCCGACCGGGCTAGCCGAGTGGGTAAAGTACCTGCCCGGCAACCCAAAGGTCGCGGGTTCGATTCCCGCCTCGGGCTTGGATCAAAGTACTGCAAAAACCTTGGGAGGTGCAATATGGCCACAGAAGCCGATGCGCCAACAACTACCAAATCAAAAAAAAAAAAAAAAAAAAAAAAAAAAACCACTAAGATGCCAAGTGTCCAAGCTCTGTAGCTCTGTATTCGAAGCCTGTCCTCATATGTTAGTCCTTTTGTCGATCTCACCAGACGCGTTGTCCATCTGTGGACCTTTTCAAGAAGCTTGAACTCATTTTTTAGGCGCGGTCTCCATACTTGGACATAGTATCTTCATATCTGTCCAAGTAGAATTATGATCTATCTCTACAAAAAAAAAAAAAAAAAAAAAGTTCGGAAGATCATCGATTGGATGCTATGGATCTTCCTTTCCTCCTGCCTAGACTATTCTGAGAATTTCATATTCGACCGTATCACAGAACCCAAACCCTTTCTTGATCTCCTGTCTTTAGTTCAATTCCATCAAGTGCTTGATATTTTGGAATTACTGGTCTTCAACTTGCATTTTGTTGCAATAAAACATATTCTGTTATTTTTTTTATACATAAACACTGCAACCATTATCAACCCACTGCAGGATGGAAGCCTCCTCAATGATTCATGTTGAGGGAAAAGGACCAAAATCTGCCACGCTGGTCAAGCCCCTGACTGCTAAATATGCAGACCAACCATATTTAGCAGTCAGGGGCTTGAACCCCGGTCTTCTCAAAGAACGTGTGCTACTGCACTCCCGTCTGACTACTCGGCTTTGGAGGCCGTTTTCTTAAATATAGTCTCTTACAAATTCTTTTATATGTACGTGGATCAGTTAAATTACGCAAAATGATTTTATGATTTTATAATAACTGAGAGCAAAGTGGAGGAAAAATTGTTGAAGTTAAACATAAGAAAGGCACCTGGGGTAGTAGTAGTAGTAGTAGTCATAGTAGTGGTGGCATGTGATGCAAGAAAGCAAGTGTATGAGCTTATACAGCATCAGCCAAAAAAAAAAAAAAAAAAAAAAAATCACACCATTCCCTCCAAATGCCTGTCCAGTTCCTCCTTAAATTAATTCAACCTATCAACTTCCACAACGACAGATGGAAGTTTGTTCCAGCAATTAACCACCCGCTGGCAAAAGGCAAATTTCCGCACATCTATTCTGCATCTGTCTTTTCTTAATTTGAATTTATGTCCCCTTAGGTTCGTAATCTGAACAAGTGGAAGGATCCCATCAGACTTCAGCGTGCTCAACCCATTCAAGGCCTTATACACCTCAATCAGATCACCTCGCAGGTGCCTAGTCTCCAGCCACTGCAATTTGCAGAACTTAAGCCTCTCTTGGTAAGAGGATCCCTTCATTCCCCTCACCAATCTTGTTGCCCTTCTCTGTACACGCCCAAGTAAATCTATATCCTTCCTAAAATGAGGCCTCCAGACCTGTAAGAAGTATTCAAGGCGTGGCCTGACCATGGCCTTATACAGAGGGACAATCACCTCCTTCTCCCTGCTAGCAAAATTCCTATATATCATTGACAAAACCCCATGACCTGCCCTGGCAGCCTGTCTGAATTGCTCAGAAAACTTCATATCTGACTGCACAATTACTCCCAGGTCTTTTTCATTTTCTACCGCCTTAAGTGTAGTACCACACAGTTGGTAAGTTTCTCTGGGGTTGCTTCTACCCATATGCAATACTTTGCATTTGTCAAGGTTAAACTTCAGTTGCCACTTCTTAGCCCATCTGCCCAAATTATCTAGATCCTGTTGCAGTAACACACTGCCATTACTGTCATTAACAACCCTGCCAACCTTTGTATCATCTGCAAACTTCGACATTAAGCCTGATATACCTTCATTAATATCATTGATAAATATACAAAACAACACTGGACCCAACACCGAACCCTGTGGGACTCCACTAATAACATTAGTCCACGAAGAGCAGCACCCATTGATTACCATCCTCTGTCTTCTCCCACTTAACCATCCTTTTATCCATTGTAGCAACTTACCCTTAATACCATTCTGCTCCAATATGTACAATAGTCTTCCATGCGCAACAGTGTCAAAAGCTTTCCTGAAATCCAAATATATGATATCAAAATTATTTTATGCATCCAGTTCCTTTGTAACCACATCATAATATCCTATCAAATTTGTCAGACAAGACTTTCCCTTAACAAACCCATGCTGTGTCTGAATTATTGCTGCAGTCTTGTCTAGATGATCCTGCAATGCATCTTTAACCAGTGACTCCATTATTTTACCCGAAACAGAAGTTAAACTAACTGATCTGTAATTACTCGTGTCACCCTTCGATCCCCCCTTTGTGAATTGGGGATACATTTGCACATCTCCAGTCCGTGGGAAACTCCCCTGAGTCCAAGGATGCTCTCATAATTATGGCTAAGGGTTTGCTTAGTTGCTTTGCCGCCTCCTTTAATATAACTGGATATATCCCATCCACCCCAGGTGCCTTTCTTACGTTTAACTTCAACAATTTCTCCTCCGCTTTGCTCTCAGTTATTACAAAATCATTAAGTATCCTGCTAAAATTTGATAATCTTCTGCCATTTTCAAACCTTAATAATTCCTCATGTGTGAATGTAGATGCAAAATTCTCATTCAGTTTGTTTGCTATCTGAGCAGGATCATCAACAGTCGAACCATCGATGGATGGGATCTATCCAGTTATATTAAAGGAGGCGGAAAAGGAAGTAAGCAAACCCTTAGTCATAATTATGAGAGCTTCCTTGGACTCAGGGGAGGTCCCCACGGACTATAGATGTGCAAATGTATCCCCAATTCACAAAGTGGAATCGAAGGGTCACATGAGTAATTACAGACCAGTTATTTTAACTTCTGTTCCGGGTAAAATAATGGAGTCACTGGTTAAAGATGCATTGCAGGATCATCTAGACAAGACTGCAGCAATAATTCAGACACAGCATGGGTTTGTTAAGGGAAAGTCTTGTCTGACAAATTTGATAGGATATTATGATGTGGTTACAAAGGAACTGGATGCATAAAATAATTTTGATATCATATATTTGGATTTCAGGAAAGCTTTTGACACTGTTGCACACGGAAGACAAATTGGAGCAGAGTTGGTATTAAGGGTAAGTTGCTACAATGGATAAAAGAGTGGTTGAGTGGGAGAAGAGAGAGGGTGGTAATCAATGGAGGCTGCTCTTCGTGGACTAATGTTATCAGTGGAGTTCCGCAGGGTTCAGTTTTGGGCCCACTGTTGTTTTGTATATTTATGTTTGTATATTTGTTTTGTATATTTGTATGATAAAGGTAAATCAGGCTTAGTGTCGAAGTTTGCAGATGATACAAAGGTTGGCAGGGTTGTTAATGACCGTAATGGCGGTGTGCTACTGCAACAGAATATAGAAAATTTGGGCAGAGGGGCTGAAAAGTGGCAACTGAAGTTGAACATTGACAATTGCAGAGTACTGCAAATGGGTAGACATAACCCCAGAGGAACGTACCAACTGTGTGGTACTACACTTAGGGTGATAGAAAATGAAAAAGAACTGGGAGTAATTGTACAGTCAGATATGAAGTTTTCTGAGCAATGCAGACAGACTGAAAGAGCAGGTCATGGGGTTTTGTCAATGATATACAGGAATTTTGCTAGCACGGAAAAGGAGGTGATTATTCCTTTGTATAAGGCAATGGTCAGGCCACGCCTTGAGTACTGCGTACAGGACAGGAGGCCTCAATTTAGGAAGGATATAGATTGCTTGAGCGTGTACAGAGAAGGGCAACAAGATTGGTGAGGGGAATGAAGGGATCCTCTTACCAAGAGAGGCTTAAGTTCTGCAAATTGTAGCAGTTGGAGACTAGCCATCTGTGAGGTGATCTGACTGAGGTGTATAAGACCTTGAATGGGTTGAGTACGCTGAATTCTGATGGCATTATTCCACTTGCTCAGATTACGAACCTAAGGGGGCATAAAATCAAATTGAGAAAAGACAGATGTAGAATAGATGTGCGGAAGTTTGCCTTTAGCCAGCTTTGTTCCAGCTTAATTGCTGGAACAAACTTCGATCTGTCGTTGTGGAAGTTGATAGCTTATATAAATTCAAGGAGGAACTGGACAAACATTTAGAGGGAATGGTTGTGTGAATTTTTTTTTTTATGGCTGATGCTACATAAGATCATACGCTTGCTTTCTTGCATCACATGCCTCTGTTACTATTACTATTACTATTACTAACAGTTGCGTCTGCAAGTTTTATTGCAATCTGTCAACTCGGTATGGAAAATGTCCTCGTGAGTAGCACAGTTGGTATAATCACTGTCCTCCACACACCGGGACTCTGGTCTTTACCACAGAGTGGAAAAAGACCTGTGGTCGAATCCCGTCAATGACGCGAGGAATGGGTATTTTTCACAACGTGACTGAGTTATGGTTTTTCCTCCCGCAACTAGGGTTTTTCGTCCAGCAAACATCAACCCGACCACAGAACACCGGAAACTTTCAGACGTTGCAACAACAACATGGCCTAAATTTCTGATGAGCCTAAAATCCAACACAACCAACCAACCAACCAACCAACCAAAAATAATCGCAAAATCACCATGACGCCATCACAACTTCAATAACATTGTAGCTCCCAACAATGGAGGCTGGAACATTATCGTTTTGCATAAAAGACAATAATCTCGGAAAGGACTAAATCATTCTACTTGAGGAGTATCGCTTTATTTTTGACAAGGTAGTGTATATATGTTCGTATTCAGGAAACAAACTTGTGATTTCGAAAATCCTCGCTTTGATCCGTTGCATTTTGCTGTTGGGAGATTAACACTTAATAAGAGGGGTCAGCCGAGCTCAACTTCCAGCTCGTGACCCGCTTTAAAAGGTCTGCCCACTGACACGTGCAAACAAAGGACATGATTTATCGCATGTCGGTTAGTGGGAGCCTTCCGTTGAATTAACTGGCACCTTGACGACTGTCCGTTCACCCGGAAACGAAGAAGATAAGTGAGATTATGGGCGGGGTTGGTACAAGGCTTTCTGGGAAGGGGAAACTTAACTCAGAGGAGCGGTGCTCTAAATGTTCCGACAGATCAAGATTTAGCGAACAAGTACAAGAAAGTTTCACACAAGAAATTTTATAAGTCCATAACTTTCCTTTTCATCTGTATATGAAGATTCTAATAATATAATTGTAAGCTTCTCCAATAGGTGGCGATTTATAGTTTCAAACGAATTTGAGTTACACAGTAATTATTTGAGAATAAACTTGATTTTTTTTTTAAATTTAATAATAAAACACCAATATATTATATTTTTAATTATATTATGCAATTTGTAAAATAAAATGATAAATAAAAAATACAATAATATTTTTGTGAACGTACGAGGGCTGTTCAATAAAGAATGACCATAATTTTTTTCCCCACAATATACCATTATTACTCTTCCATATTTTGGTGGTTCTTTTCAAAGTAGTCCCCCATTTGATCAAACACACTTACTCCAACGTTTCTGCCATTCTTCAAAAACATGTTGGAAGCCATTTTTTTACATGAATTTGAGAATCGCCTCCGATGTCTTTAAAACTGCTTCTGATGACTCGAAACGTTTTCTTCGCAGCTCTTTCTTTAATTTCGGAAAATAAAAAAAAATCACAAGGTGCAAGGTCGGGCTGTAGGGTGGACGAGGAACACATTTGACATTAATGCTGGCTAATTACTCGATGACAGTATGAGCAATGTGAGGTCTCGCATTGTCGTGATGCAACATCCACCCACAATGAATGTGATCCCTCAAAGTGTGCAGTACGGTTCTGTAGTAAGGTCCCGTAATAGTCATACGACGTGGCACAACATGCTGGTAAACCATTCCTTGAATGTCAAAAAAAGGGATGACCATAACCTTGCAGAAGCCAGAACTTTTGCTTTTTTTTCAGAAATCATGTCTCATCCGCCGTTATAACCTTGTGCAGAACCTTACCATCTTCAGTAACCATCTGTTGCAGCTCCTGACAAACTTCCATGCGAACTTGCTATTGCTCGAGTGTCAGTAGTCTTGGAACTGTGGGGGGTGGAATTTATGAAAATGTTATTTTATATATTTGGTTATATTTATTATTTCCCCTTTTAAATAATTCCCTTTTATAATATCTCCCCACTTGCGCATCTGACTTTACTTCTCAGAAAATTCTAAGTTCATAGGGGAGAAACTCTTATATGTTTGATTCCCATTGGTTAGGCTTGTGTCCAGTACAACAATTACACACACACAAATGTTATACAAAAAAACAAGTTTATTAGGTATAGTTACATGATCATAATTAAAAAATATAACAATTGAATATAAACCTAAGACCATCCTGATTTGGTCTCATCTTATTATACACATCTATTTTAATCTAGCATTGGTTGAAACCATCAATTACAATGCCAAGTTTCATTCCCTCCAGTATACATTCAATCCTACATCCTTTAAAACATCAATAACAAAATCGATCCCTTTCTATAATTCGCTTCAGGTATTGATCATGCATCAATTAAAACCGTTAATTAACAAAATAACAATCCTCTTTCTATTAACTCTTACATAAGTCAATACTACATTCAATTTATCTATCATAAAGATTATTAAAAGGTATCACTGTCTTCTATTTCCCATCCAAAATTTCTAAATGTTAACTATTAGCTTGTTCTGGCTAATGTTCCTTCAGCACGTTTCCTAATTTTAACTTATCCTAGCTACTGAGTAATTCTCATGTACAGTATCTTTCTAAAGTCCTACTATTTAATTTCGGGGTCCCTACAGTTCGTAGTGTGTATGAGAACAATTATGTGACTAACCACTTACTTTGTTATCTCGGGGTTTTGCGGCATGTCCTTTGTCCTTCTCGCGGTGACCATCAGATCATCTTCACCTAGAACTCATCTTTCAATCTTTGGAGAGTTCGGCTGGGGTTTCCGGGTTTGCTATTTGGGTTTCGAGTGTCCTTGCTCCTAAAGAATGATTCACTCATCTGATCAGCACGTTTGTTCTCCTTTCTGATCGGCTCCGGATTCCATCTGCTTCAGCTTCATTACCTCCGGACATCAGGCATTTTGTTTATCCTACAATAAGCTAACTTAGTGGCGTTTAGCTTTCTCCATTATTATGGTTGCCTACGGCGCTTTAGTGAACTCCAAAAAAACTCTGAAAACTCTGAAGTCTCCTTACTGAAACAAAACTGAGTCGGCTACTGGCTGACGGACTGACTAACTGCTACATCTTAACTTGCTTCCCTCTCGTCTTCCCAACACTCATCTAACTGCCCAACTTACTCACACTGACCCGCTCTTCCCTCTTCAACTCCTCCGCACTTCTCCTACAACTCTCCCCACCAAAAACAATCTCTTACTCCTGAATTTTCCACGCCTCCCCACAGTGGGTTTCTTCCAATCACCTCTTTCTTTATTTATTATTTTTCCTTTAATTCGTTGAAAAGCCTCGGTCAGCCTGCCCCGTAGCACGTGAACAATACTCCCTATTCTCCACCTGTTGGATCTGTGGCCATCCGGTGTGTTCCTTTGAAGTAGCCGGATACTTCCAAAACAACACATTAACCTACACATATAGCGCCTCGTCTCTAAGGCATTTTAATCCCACAAGGAAACTACATTCGTGACTGCAGCATCTATTTTATTGAACTTGTGTGTGTTTACAAACCAATTGCCTGTCTGCTCCGTATTAATGTGTCTCGGGAATGACCCTCAACTGTTTTGTCGCACTAGGCCACCCGCTGTGTTTTCCGAGTGTTCCTTGCTTTTAACGAAAGTAAGGCTAATTATTCTGTTTTCGTTTCACTACCCTTTCCCAGGACAACTAATTTGGTTCTGCTAGTGTTATGTAGGAATTTATTTACAATAGAAAAAATCTTAATATTTTCAACCCCTACCAGAATAAATTTGATTTCAAAACTGCAGATTTTATTCCTATATCTCATTAATGGCAAGAATCTAAACAAAAAGAACTAATTTTCCATATAAAAAATTCAGATTTTTGTAAGATTTTCAATATTCTTACAGAACCCAGCGTGCACAAAACGTGTCATATGCAAATTGTCATGGAGAATACTGCGTTTCTGATGAGCCTAAAATCCAACGATCTTCTCTCACGATTACAGAAGCAGTGTTCATGGTTTCTATGATGACAGCAGCGGTCGGGGCACCAGGAAGGGCCGTTGATTATTGTTATCACGTCCATCTTCAAACATTCTAAACCACCTGAGAGCTGTGCTATATGGAAGCGTAGATTCACTATAAGCCTCTTTCAACATTTCGCAACCCAGCTAGAAATAGCAAGCGGTACGGTTGCTCATAATAAATTATAATCATTCTTTATTGAACAGTACTCGTACTATAAAGGAAATCAAAGGATCAAAGAGAATTTTTGATCAATCTTTTAGAAACTACATTGAGAATTTTATGATCTCAAATGGGTTGTAAATCAGCATCATGCCTGCAAACTATGTGTTCGAAGGCTGGCTTGCATACTTGGAAATAAAAAATAAAAAGAACATCGATGAAAGACTCTGCTCCTGTGGTCGAAACCAGCTTAAGATAGCATAGTATCGTGATTTGAACTTGAGTCTTTCTCTTATATGGCGCAACACATTTGTTACTCGCGGGTTTAGTTGTTTTCTTCCACTTCCATTACTATGACTTCGATAAATGTAGCTCAGCAGCAAGACAACAACAAAAAAAAGTCCAGACCTGATAATACGAATCATGTGGTGGCAGTATTAGTATCATGTCTGCAAGGGCATCTGGAAAGTGTACACAGAACATTTTCCAGACGTCCTTGTGGAAGCGATGCATGAATCAAATATATTTGAATGCAATTAAGCCCAATCACCATAAGTTTTACACAAGAGGTTCTCAGTTTAGGTTTCATTTTACCATCTCGAAATAAAATTCCCCACTCGTTATTCATCCATTCTCGCACATCGATTGGTTATGTAACATAAGGTTTGGGAAATGAACCTGCTTTCCTCCTCCCCATTCTTTTATTCAGGGTTTTCTGGCCCTCATGGGTAGCAGGTGGATATAACCACTGTCCTCCTCACACCGGGTGGAAAAGACCTAAATTCGAATACCGTCGATGACGTGAGGAATTTTTATGAGCTTTTTCACAACATGTTTGAGAAATACAATTTTGTAAGAAAATCCTTAGGCAATATTACTGTACAAAGTGGCATTTCTCCCTATAATCTCTTATTCTTCAGGCGCTCGGTTCTATAGATTTACCAATGTCAAAATCCAAGCCAAAACCCTTTCACTTTTGCTTTTGGCAATGTATAGGGTATGGTGAACAGCATCTACGAATGCTGTCCACGTCATCGCCGGAGACATACCTTTGGATCTCTTCGCTGTTATAGGAGTATTGTTTACCAACTAAAAAAGGGTCTTCCGACTACCATTACAGGTGATCCCGCCAATAATTTAAAATCTGGAAAAAGAAGAAAAGAAAGAGATTCATAATGTCTGGCAGACACGCTGGAATTATAGTGACACAGGTAATGCCACAAGATTTTTCACCTCTGCCGTTATATTTGCATCATCAAATTCTATTAAAAAATGGTTTTACCCTTCTACGAGCACGTGTTTCTTACTTATTGGGCATGGGTTTCTAAGGGTCAAACTCTACCTTCTGGACCTCGAAAGTAATCCTCACTGCCTATATGGAGCTGAAGAAATCTGGAGTCATGTTTTACACCACTGTCCACTTTTTGATGAACAAAGAATGAATCTTCCTCTAACTGAATCTTGCTCCACAGCTTTCTCAGGGTAATGAAGCAATTCCACTTGAGAACTCTATAAACTTTTCAGTATTTCAACGTGTCTCCATGGGTGTCTTCAACAGTAGAACACGCCTGTTATCAAATAGGTAACATGTTCCTGTGGTCAGTTAATTTTTCTTCACTGATTTATTTAGTTTTATTTATTATTGTTATTTTTTTTTTTTGCTAGTGCTCTTGGATTGGGTCCCCAAGGGTAGGGGATTTACTCGCACCCATTGGTATTGCACTCCCTCCAATGAGTGTGGGATTCTTTCCTACTATACGATGTCAGACGACAGTAGAAATTGGCCCGCCTGGTGATTAGGTTTCACTTAGTTGTGGTCCACCTCCCCGTGGTGGGCCACAACTAAGAACTATAAGGATACTGGGAAGGCTTTCTAGGTGATTGCCTTATGACTAAGTGGCCAAAATTCTGGCCACTTAGTCAGCAGGAAGTCACCACATTTCTAGCCTTTTATAGAGGTAATGAAGTTGTGGTCAAGGGGGAGTTGGAACTAGCGTCCGGGTTACACCCTACATAAAACAATATACATGTCTACATGAAACCATGCATCCAAACTGCCTTGTGTGCACCACTCAGACAACTGGAGGTAATATCACGATATGGCATATGTTCTGTTAGTACGGACTGGGTCTGTTAGAAGCTCGTGTTACCTCTAGTAAATATCCTTCTGTCGTATCGGGTCAACTTCAACGTACAATGCTTCATTTTTACCAGATTGCGATGAATTCTTTCAAGACGACAACGCAACTATCCACCATGCAAAAATAGTATCAATGGTTGGCAAACGTTCCGAAGATTTCCATCTACTCTCCAGTATTCCGGCACATTCCTGCTGTCGGGTTATGGCAGCATTAATAGTAAACTTTTTAAACTGGGGCTGTCTCCTACTGCACTTTGTCTATGTGTGGCTGAAGAGAACGTGGATCATATCTTACTTAATTGTCACTACTATTTGGACTACAGACAAGAACTTCAACTTATCGCAGGACTCTTCACTAGTGAAAATAAATCCTTACTTGTTCAATCTCAGGTTGCATTTAATGCTCTTAATACATTTGCTAAATGTGTCTTCAAAAGGAGAGATGAAATTCGATCAGTTAACTCCAGATCTGTTGTTCTTGTGACTCTTTGTACCTCAGGCTTGGTGTACTGAAAAGTTACTTCTAACTACGACTTCTCACAGTGACTACTTCTATTAGATGGTAACAATATTTTGTTATATATTAGAACTACTTTCGAGTTTCTAGTGCCTCTGAAGATTCTTCTATTTGATCCTTGGGAAAGATACGCCAGTGGATTTTCCTTTTGGATTTGTATTGTCTGGTGAACTTTTGAAGTCAACTTGGACTTGCTATTGATTGTACATAGTGTATATACACCGATGAGCCAAAACATTATGACCACCTACCTAATATGATGTTGGTCCTCCACGTGCAGCCAAAACGGATCACCCGGCGAGGCATGGACGCTACAAGAATTGATGTCTGCGGAATTTGGAGGCCAGGACAATACCTGGAAGTCTTCCTCAAGTTCCGCAAACCAGTCTCGAACAATCCGAGCGGTGAGGCGTAGCGCATTATCCTGCTGAAAGATGGCACCACCAGAGGCAAAGACCATTGCCATGAAAGGGTGGTCAGCAATGATGTTTAGGTATTCAAAGTATTTTATTAAATTTTTGCGGGTTCCAAGTTTCCCCTATCCGCCGCTAAAAGGTAACAGTATACATTGTGTACAATTTAAAGCAACTATATACAATGATAATGATACATAAAGGCTATTGACAATGAAAATGATACATAAAGGCTATTGACAATGAAAATGATACATAAAGGCCATTTACAATGATAACGATATAAAATAAACACTGGGCTTTGGAGTCCAGCAGACTGATCAATACATCAGGTTAGATAATCTTAAAACGGAAACGGTCCACAAACAAGCCAAAGTGATCAGTCCCCAACAACCAGCTGAGCATTACAAAGATTTATACTTCAGAAGAGTAGTTACAATTTCTGGTTTCCAAAATAGAAAGGGCCATAAACCCTTCCATCAAAAATTGAAAAAAAAAAAACAGTGATGTTTAAGTAGGTGGTAAACGACAGAGTGCCCGGCACGTGGATGACTGGACCCAGGGTATCCCAGCAGAACACCGCTCAAAGCATGACACCACCGCCACCGGCTTGTTTTCGTCCCACAGTGCATCCAGGCGCCATCACTTCCCCAAGTAAACGACGCACACGTACCCGGCCGTCCACATGGTGGAACAGAAAACGTGATTCATCGGACCAGACGACCTTCCAATCACTCAAGGTCCAGTTTTGATGCTCGTGTGCCCATTGTAGGCGCTGTAGCCAGTGAACCGTGGTTAGCATGGGCACTTGGAGCAGCCTGCGACTACGCAGCCCCATTTTCAGCAGGGTTCAATCTATCGTGTGGTGTGACACGTTACTCCAGTCACCAGCATTCCAATTACCGACTGTGGCGAGTTGCACCACAGTCGCCCTTCTGTTACCACGTACCATCCGGGAGAGCGTTCACTCACCCTGAGCATCGATGAGCTGTGGTCGTCCAACACTTCGCCGACGGTTCGTAGGTTTCCCCTCCTCGGACCACTTTCGGTAGGTACTAGCCACGGCTGACCGTGAGCATCCCACCAGCCGTGCCGTTTTGGATATACTCTGACCCAGTCGTCTGGCCATTACAATTTGTCCTTTGTCAAACTCACTTAAGTCCGCTGCCTTTCCCATCTGAAGAACAAGAGCAACACTGATTAATGGAGCTCAGTATCGGGTGTTTTATAACGGGTACAGACCAGCACACGCGCCGTAGTTCACCTGCTTCGATTTGCATAACGACTTGCTGGTCATAATGTTTTGGCTCATCGGTGTATTTGTTAATACTGAATATTTTCCTATTAATGGAGTGCAATGGGATGAAATTTGGTCCATGATCTTTGGACTCTTTCCTCAAAGAAGATAGGAATGTCCCTGACGAGCTTTTTTCTTTGCTGATCCTGATACCAGGATAGAACTTTTGGTAAGTTGTCAGATCACACAACATAACACCAGAACACAGCATAAAATTTACATATAATGCACGTGACCAGGTTTAGCGTAAGCCTCACCACAAGAAGTGTAAAAGCGGCTAATGGGGGAAGCACTGGGGTCCGCAACAACTACACTTAAATACTTAATACTTCAATCTACTCAGGCTGCCTAATTCTCCAGATCCGATTTCAACTGAGAATGTCTGGGACATGTTGGAAAGGGCAGTTGGGCTTCGTTTTCTACCCAACACAGTACAGCAGCTGACAAATATCGTGATGGAAGAATGGTCAAATCTGGGGGTAGACACGTAGTGGAATTCACGGCACCAGCTGTAATTCACACAAAAGGTGCCACTGTATTAGTGTCTAATTTTTTGGCCAGTGAGCGTATAATAACGCCTCATGTCCGTGGTTCCTGGGTACAAGGCCTAAACAACTATCGCTTCACATAGATCCCTGAAAAATAATAGCCATATTGCGTAAGTAAATAAAAATACGGTCGTAATTTTAAGTTATAAAAATTCGGTGACGCACGCGGATCTGCTGCCAAGTTGCGGCTGCATCCATTTCGCATTGTTCCGGTACATTTTTGCTTCACAGACGACGGCACAAAGTTAATGTTCCTCGTATTACAAAGGCTACAGCGGAGCGCGGTAACCAAGCACCCACAACTTTAACGCACTGATGAATTAAGCACTCCAAGTACTCATCGCATTTTGTTGTGTGTTTTCATTAAAAGGAAATAAAGCGCCGCTAACAATACGGCAAAGATGGATCTGTACGAAGTGCGGCAATCGGTGCATGATGCACCCCGTATATTCACCCGCTTAATATGAGCGTCTCTTATTTTTCTAACCTCACTCGCTTCTCAATTAAAATCCTTCAATGTGCCGGCCGAGTACTAGTAGCGGAGATGCGGTCTCGCGAACGCAGAGAGCAATAACGATCCTACGCACGGCCAACGTCTACCTCCGAGAAAACAAGCTATTGTTAGCTGAGTGGCATGGGCTGCGGCAATTTTGCCCGAGTTTATGTCCCAGCATCATTCACTGCTGCCTCTTTCCTTTGTTGCCTCTCACACTGCTCGCTAAAAACTAGTTTCGAGCAGAGCGGCTCGTTAATGAGTTCATAATTACCTCTTTTCACTAGCCGCATTTCTACGGCTTCGACTTAAATCCTTCGCAGAAGTGCAAGCGCTCTCCAATCCTCTTTTATTCTCCTTTACCCACCTAGGATCTTTTGGTTGACTTGAACGTCTATCAAGTCAGCCACCTCACCACCGATACTGAGTTTGATATACCACCTTCATCCTTCTGATCTTCCACGTCCAATGTTCTCATTTAATTCCACAGCAGCACTATTTCCATTTCCAATTACTGTTCATATATTATTATTATTATTACTATCAGTTTATTAACACAAGGTTCACCCCCTGTACAGCTAGTGGGCTAGGAGGGTGTACAGAAATTTTGAAATATACATTATACACTTTTGTACAAATTTTCAGATCTTTACAATATAATTATTGTATAATAATAACTATTAAATAGATATATGCGTTTACTTAATTGTATTCACTTTGAAATAACATAGATCTTAATAATTGAAGAGTTAAATATACAGGTTGACTTCTTTATCAGCAACTAACATAACAGATTTATTTATTTTCATTTATTATTGCATTAAATTGTTCATATCATACAAATTTCTGATAAAAACTGCTCAATTTTCACAGCAATCCTGTTTAGTCCAGCTTTGGTCTATAATTTGGCTTCTGTAGGTTTAATTGACTTCAAACTTTACCAGATCAATGGAGAAGGTGTTGAAGTATTCAATGGGAACATTACTTTTAGGGAGTCCAAGTTTGATAGATACATCCTAAGTGGGTTATGGCTTCTACTTCTTCCTCCTGTTAGTGCGATGATATCTTCTATTGATGGGGCATCAATCTGGCAAGTTAGCAGCTTGGTGAGTGTTGACAGATTGTTTTTGAGGACAGTGAGCTTCCAGGAGGTCATGCCTAGGTTGACTAGGAGAATGGATTTCGAGATGGTGAACGGGTTCCCTCTCCGACGGTTCAGCCACCGCAGAATCAAATTGACAGAAATTTGTTACATCGAGAGGTAGATGCAGAGGACCAGATTTCTGAGGCATATAGTGGTATGGGTATGAGACATCTATTAATGTATTGGCCAATCAGTTTGGTGTTGTGACAGCCTGCGAGCTCCTGGTGGATAGCCCAGAAAGCAGCACAGGTCTTCTTCTTTACCTTTAGGAAGTGTTCCTTGAAATTTAAGTGTCCATCCCACGTTAGTCCCAGGTCAGTATGAGATGAAACTTTGGGGACTGACTCACCATTAACTGTAACTCGAATGTCATTCTTGACTTTCCTCTTCGTGATTGTCATGTGGGCTGACTTGGCATTGTTGAGTTGGAGTCCAGCTCGCTGTAAAAAGTCAATGAACTGCTGAATTTGCTTGGAGGTTTCATTATTAATTTCTTGTATCTGTTTGGGGTCTTTTGAATTGATAAAGAATTTTAGATCATCAGCGAAGGAGCTAACATTTGGATTTTTTGCGAGGAATAGTTCAAGTAGGATTGCAAAGAGGGTTATCGACATCACCCCACCTTGAGGTACACCCCTCGTTGCATAGGTTGTTTTCTGGTGAGTTCCATTGGCTATATTAAGTGTCTCCGCTGTAGTAAGGACTTCAGAATGCTGACAATTTGGTTAGATACTTTGAAATATTCTATTAAAATGCCTATAAGAGTAGGAATGGAGACAGTATCGAAGGCAGATTTGATATCGAAGAAGATTATGTCCAGTTGGGCTCTGTCATTCAAGACTTTTTGTGCTCTGAAGAGAGTATCGAGGAGACTAGAGGTCGTGGACCTATGGGGCAGGACTGTGTGGAGGTAGGGTGGTCGGTGAGCAAAACAGTGTTGAGTAATTACTGGGTGTATGAGTTTTTGAAATATCTTTAATAATGTACATCCTATGGAGATTGGACGGAAGTCCTTAGGCATCTTGGGATTTCCAATTTTAGGGACTGGTTTGACATAATAAGATTTCCGGTATGGTGCCTGTCTTTAGAATCTTCTGGAAGATGTTTAAGAGAAGATCCACAATGTACACAGAGCACACCTTAACTATAAACAGTGGTATACCGTCAGGCCATTTATCACGTCGATGAACTGCTGCTTAGTGATAATAACATCATCCATGGCAGAAAGAGTTTGTTTTCTGGTTTACAGTAGGTAGGGTTGAAACTTCAGTGGTCGCATCTTGATGATCGAAAGATATGCGACTCCACTCCTCAAATAGCTTTTCATCTACGTTGAGATGGTTGTTGCACTTTGGGAAAATTCTCCGGGATTTTGTAATTTGGGATAATATATACTGTTGATGTGCTTCTCTTGAAGCGAAGAAAATGAGCTCTCTCTCTCTTTTAAAGGTTTCGTGGCCTGTGCTGCTTCTCGATTTTAACCATTTTCTATATGCCCTCTGCTTACTTCTTTTTTTTTTTTTTTTTTTTTTGTTAGTTGTTGGCGCATCGGCTTCTATGGCCATATTGCACCTCCCAAGGTTTTTGCTTTTTCTACTCTGATCCAAACCCGAGGCGGGATTCCAACCCGCGACCTTTTGGTTGCTAGGCAGGCACCTGCTTACTTCTAAAGGCAATTTTCATATCCGGATGGAACCACCGCTGGGTTCTCTCAGTAATTCTGACTTGTTTAGACGCTCCGATCGTGGCGATATGTCTCAACTGCTCAGCTAGGGTCTGTATTGCCTCTTTAACAGATAGTGAAGATAAATTATCTCAATCAATGGTGGAGAGATGGTTGATAACTATTACAGGTTTCAGGAATTTTGGAGAAAAAATCAGATCAGAGCCCAATACTTTCAGGGAAGGGACATGTTTCCTCCAGCGGGGGACCTTCAAAGTTTGGAAGGGCTAAACATAAAGTGTCACGTTCTGAACTATGCTCAGTTTCGGCTTGATTTCGTGGTTACAGATGCCTTATTTCATTCACAATTGGATCTAGTTTTTTGTCATCTGCTTGTCGATGGTCAGATTTTTTGTTGGTTCCTAGGCAAGCTTCCACAACCGAGTTGGGTGTTTCACTTGGAACATCTAGACTCGCCAGTCCTAAATAAACTGTTGTTTATTTGGGACTGGCATATTGAATATTGAAATTCATTTAAGTTTACAATACTCTTTTCACTGTTAGGACCAGCATCAGCCAGGTTTTCATTATGGCGGCTGGCATATATAATACTATCACTAATATTCCGTCGCCTATATCGATTTCTGTGGAGTTGCGTTCTGGAGACAACTGGCTTAATGTGGGTTGTAAGATTGCCATTAGCATTAACAACATAACTCTTATTTACGGGAGATTGTGTCCCAGTATTAAAATTCATTACAGAGTTTAGTGTAGAAATGGCAAGTTCACTGTGTTCGCCAGCTATTTTGTCGTTAGTATTAACCCTGGGTGTTTTCTCCAATATCAGACCGTCTGTTTTCTGACCAATTAGTACGTCTCCATGCATAGAATCTTCACTGATGGTTGGCTCCTCACATGGAGTTTCGTTTTCATTTACAGAGTTCTCTGAGATGAACACGACAGCAGGACTGACTTTACTATTAATGGAGTTATTATTAGCATTAGCATTAGTAGAGGCATGTGCAAAACAACTCTTGGACAATGATAGAACCCTCAACGAAAGAACTGGTCTCACACCCGATGACATTTCCGCCGCCCTCAGACTGTGCTTAACAGGGGGTGCGATCATATTTAATGACTCAGTCTACCAGCAGATACATGGCACGGCCATGGGTTCCCCTGTCAGCTCAGTCACAGCAAACATCGTGATGGAGGAGTTAGAGGGACGTGCGTTTACACACGCACCAGATCACATCGCCTTTTGGTGTCGCTATGTTGACGATGTGTTCGTGGTCATCCCTAGAGACTCAGGTCAGCGACTTCTATCCTACCTCAACTCACTATCGCCCTTCATAAAATTCACGATTGAGCTGGAGTCGAACAACTCTATACCATACCTAGATACACTTGTCCGACGTGAAGACACATGCCTGAGGACGACAGTTTATCGAAAGCCCATGTGTGCTGGCCAGTTTACCAACTTCCGGTCAGCACACGCGCGAGGCCACCTCCTCTCCACTGCCCGAACCTTGCTTACTCGCGCCTGGACACACTCCAGCTCTGCAGATGAAAGACGCAAAGAGATCACCAGGGTCAAAGTAGACCTTACGAGGTGTGGCTACCCCATTGACGTCCTCGACAGGTGTGATCTACAGACACGTGACAACGTGACGACCAGCTGCAACACCAACAGTGACGAGCCATCCACGAGGGCATTTATCCCATACTACCCCAACCTGTCACAACAGATCGGTAGAATCCTAAGAACACACGGGATAAAGTGCATCCAACTCCCAGGCAAGAAACTGCGTTCTCTCATTTCCAACGTGAAAACACCTGTCCCCACCCTTCTGCAGAGCGGTTTGGTCTATCGCATCTCTTGCCGTGACTGCACTAGCTGCTACTTTGGAGAGACTGGACGTCGACTCGAGAAACGTCTCTCGGAACACAAAAGAGCGATCCGTTTAGCGGACGTGGAACACTCAGCTATCGCCGAGCATGTCTGGACAACCCACCACGACATCGACCCACACCGCGATGTCGTGGTGGTAGACAGATCCCACCATTACCTAAAGCGTACCTGGTTGGAATCGTTAAATATAAAATCTTCGGATAAATCCTTGAACAGGAACAGTGGTTGCCAAGTCAACCCGATCACAGAGTCAGTAGTTCTATCATTGGACAAACGCTGGCCACGTCATCATGCGTCACAGCCACAAACGTCAACAAACAATTAAACCTCGCGTCTCACGCACCTGGCAGTGCACATCTCTATTCCAACTGCCATTCATGTATTTTTAATTCTGAGGAAGGCTACCATATAGCCGAAAGCTTATATATTTCTTCTTTTATTTGTACGCTCTGTGTGCAACTATAATAAATTTCTTAATGAATCCAGAGCGCGTAGGCCTGTTTCATTAGATTCTCTAGCTTACTGCTAGAGTTGAATACACCCTAATTACCCCAATTATGTTGAGTCTCAATTCCTTTCGATTTCGTCCTTTTATTTGCTAGTACTTTTTTACGTACAGGTGTTTTACAAGCTTGGCACAAGTATGATTTTCGCTTAGCTAATGATAATTTTGAAGGATTGTAAACACAACAAGCCCCTAAGCTAAGTGAGCAGCTGACACATTGCACGATGAGCGCCGCAGGCTTTTGGCACTGGCTACACGTGCTTTTTGCGGCGGATATGGCATTCTTCTGAGTAGGACTTGGCATGTTTAAATTCCACAAATTTAGAATATCCTGCTTTCAAATGACTTTTAAGTTTAAGCTAAGAATAGTAGTTACTTTAAGACAATTTTCTAAGGCGACGCTCAATGGATTTATTTGAACTTGCAGGCCGTTAGATGTTAGGGAGGAGGCCACCAGGGAATTTACCCTACTCAATGATTGAGGGATTAAATCGGCGCTATTGTGTGGCAACCTTGACCTCGTGAGGTTTCTCCATACACAGTTTTGCCTTACTCGCGGAATGGCTTACTGTGGTTATGATAAGCCTTTCGTGATGTCTGCAATATATGCAACAGAAAAATGACAATAAGATTTTACCTGTAATAGAAAGTTGGACGATAGTTCCATCATTGAATCGCTGATATTAAACGGAGTCTTCTGGTATTTGATTCATCATTGTGCACTGTTATGAACACTAGTGCTCAATATATATATACTGTATATATATATATTTGCATTTGAGTGCTTGTATCTGTCCTATTTTTAATTTTCGCTGCATCAGGACCACCGCTATTCAAGTCCTTTGCATTGGCGGTTCGATCTGGGGACCGGATGGTGGACTGATCTTTCAATCGATTCGCCTTTGCGGCGATTTGTCTAGCGATCGAAATGCAGCGATTCCCTGACCATTATTGGTCTTATGATCCTCTGTTGAGATGGGGCATAATGGTCAGTCTATTTCTGTTTTTGTTTTATTTTATTGTAGTTGTTCACATCTGTGCTCGTGATATTTCACATAAATTTGGTCCTGGTGCCCGTCAGAGGGGGCGCCGCTAAATTTCATTTAATTGGCTATTCAAAATTTAATTGATTATATTTTATTATCTTTGTATTTAGACTTTCTAAATTATCTTCGAGAGTTTTTGCTGCAATAATTTTATTCTCTTTTCTCCCTGTTGGTTTGATCGTTACGTATAATTTCACAATTTTCGCTCTTGTCTTGCCATGCTGCTGGCATTTTTATTTTTTAATCATTATTCTCACTTAAGTTTATATATATATATATATATACACTCTTTTCTGGGGAAAAATGGACGAACTTACATCTCTTCCTCGGCATGTATCTCTAAGATTGGTTCCTCCGAGACTTCTTTTTCATATATATCTATATGATCATGGGCAGAGAGTTTGTCATCTGTATCTGTCTTTAGTATTTGTGGTTGGCTGCGACGTGATTGGAAGTTGGCGTTGAGAGTGATTTTGCTGATGGAGCTAGGATTGAGCGAGCCTAATCAGATATAAAGATGTTGGGCGGAACTGTAACATTGGTTTGTACCGCAGTGGTAGTGGTGGTAGCAGTAGTTATCTGTTTATGCTGTTGGACAGTTGCTGCATATGAGCGTGTTACTGTAATTGGTGATATTTGTTTCTTTGCTTTAAGATAGGAAACTTTATGCTCGGTTTTGTACTTCTGAATCATTTTTTCTCTTTTCCATATTTCACAGTCTTTGGAGTAAGTGGAATGATTGCCTCTACAGTTTGGACACTGTAAAGATTGTGCAAAATATTCAGTATGGATTTGATCTTTAGTTCCACATGAAGCACATAGAGCAGTCCTTCGACATACTGCCTGTGAATGCACAAATTTCTGACATTTGTAGCATCTGATAGGGTTCGGTATATACGGATGGACATGACAGTTCAAGTATCCGGCCTTTACAGAAGTTGGTGGATTTAGCAAGCTGAACGTTAGTATGATGTTTCTGGTTGGAAATAATGGACCATCCTTTTTAATTAGGATTCTCTTAACCTGAATAACATTTTGGTCTGAGAGTTCTTGTTTAATTTCTTCCTCAGATACATGTAAAAGATCCCATTCTGTTATAACTCCTTTTGAGTAAAAAACACTTCTATGGGAGTTCCTCCAAGCGTTTTCAATTTAAACTTGTCAGAGTGCTTGTGTTGTGTTGTTTCAATAAGCAGGTCACCTGATTTTAGTCTGTGAAGCATTTTTGGTGAGCCAGCAGCATTCTCTAAACATTTCATAAAAAGGAGAAAGCTTGCTGACTGGCTAGTCAGTCAAGGAATGTGTTATAAGGACGTGAGGCCAGATATTCTGGTCTGTATACTTCTTTTGTCTCTTAGCATAGGAAGGGTTGTGATCTTCCTGCTCTCTAGAATGTGATGGGGCATTGACCCCACAAAAGTCAGTATTGGTATAGTCCATCTTTGCTCCTTTCAGCCCTTGGCAGATTAACTTTTCTGCCAAGGTTTCCGGCCCCGCCACGGGGAGACAGGAGCAGTGCCTGGTGTGACCAAGCGAAAAGTAGTAGGGGTTAGTAATAAACTATGAAAATAAAGAAAGGTTGCTTTCCATCCTTGCTCTGTACAGGTACTTTTGTTACAAGAACTGTTATGAAATAAATAGATTTCTTAACGAAAGGAACGTAAAAGAACTGTAAATCGCTTTTTGGAAATCGCACTGGAATCACAGAGAAATCGCTCGGTCGCAATCGCTTCACACCCGGGCCGTTTATCAAGAAGACCTTGACGATATTTAGTTGCAAAAGTATGATGTTAAAGCTCTTGGTACCCATGATTGTATAAGACCTGGACTAGTTGTTAGTGTTCAAAATTTTGTGTTTTATTTCATTTATTAATTATTTATTATTATTTTTTTTTTTTTAGGAAGCTTGTAAGGTACTCAGTTGAGAGTTAGGCGAATTTGAACTAACATTCTGGGTGCCACCTTTATGTTTAATAAAAATGTAAAAAAAAATTAGAACATGAAATATTGGTAATCAGAGACAGAGAAAGAAGTCTGTTTTAAAGACGCGTTTTGCGTTTATCCCTCGCACTGTTGACTTCAAGACAGCAGTAATGTGAAAATGAAACAAAGACACAGCGTATGAATGTTTCATTGAAGTGGGGAGCAAATATATAAGCAAAATTCAAGTTCATATTATTATTTTAACAACACCCGAGTTTGCCGTTCATACCCACATGTGTATTATGTATGTACAAATACCCACATGTGTAATATTATGGATGTCACGGGCTCATCACCACTCCCTCCATCTCATCATGGCCGTCTGCCACTAGATTGAAGAAGTCTGAGTTGATTTTCCTTGATAGCTTATAAAATTTTCAAAGTCTTCTTCAATCGAGGCTGTTGTCCGATTTCAAATGAGATTACAGTCTGGCCTACAGAGATACAATCTTCAAACGTATTCTGACGTGCATTTATCTGGAGGAAAAGGAAAACTAGATTCGGTTTCTGCTAACATTACGAAAAGAGACTTGTTGAAAGTTGGTAGTTTAAAGTTGGTTATTTTTTTTTTTTTTTCTTATGAAAGCCCTAAACACGAGAGGTATTAAAACCGTGCTTGAGAAGACGAAAGAAGATATTTGTTGACATTAGACTTGAACTTCTATAGACTGGAAATACGTATGAAGGAAGGTTGTTCCAGAAAACGGCAGCTGAATGAATAAACAAGGAAGTTGGAAAGTTGGTTCTGTGAGTTTGAAGTTGGACAGTAAATGGATGTTGGCTGGTGGCGGCACGTGTTCGGATTGTCTTGAAAGAGAGAGCGGGAATTACAGAAACCAATTCAGAAGAACAGTGCCCATGGAAGTATCTGTAGAAAAGGCATGCAGCAGAAACAGTACGTGTATGAGACAGCGAGTGGAGAGACTCTGTTAGAGATGAATCATTAATTAACCTAACTGCCCTCTTCTGAATGGAATCTAGAAGCCTGAGAGAGGTTTTGGAAGAACAGTCCCAGATGTGGGAACAATATTCCATGGTAAGTCGGATTTGCGATTTGTACAGAGTGAGCAGCTGTTTGGAAGAAAAGTAACGCCGAGAACGAAAGGGAAAACCAAGTTTTTTTTAGATGCAGAGGAAGCAATATTTGTAATGTGCTTGTGCCAAGAGAGATTAGAAGTCAGGATAATCCCCAAAAGAGATATATCATTTTGCCTAGAAATTGGAGTGTCACTAAAGATAAGCATAGCACCAGAAAATTCCTTTTTGCGAGATATAAGACAACACTGAGTTTTACAAGGATTGAAATCAACTAAGTTGTCTTTGCCCCACTAGAGAATTACTTGGAGCTCGGCATTTAAGGAATTGGTAGCGGTTATTCGAGACGTTGAAGCTGATTGAGCAGGGCAAGGCTTCTCAAAATGGAAAGTGGAATGCAATATGCTCTCATCGGTAAACTATGGATAGGATTTCCAGTCAATGGAAGAAGGTCATTAATAAACAAGAGGAGAAGAGTCGGGAAAGAACTGAACCTTGAGTGACACCAGCATTAGTGGAGAAGTTAGTAGATAGAGAGCCATCTACCATTACTCTCAGTGAGCGATCAGAGAGAAAACTGGATAACCGATTACAAAAACAGTTGGCAAACCATAAGATGGAAGCTTGTTTAGAAGGCCTTTATGCCAAACACGATCGAAAGGCTTTGAGATGTCAAGAGCAAATTCTCGTGTTTCCCTGAACTTTTCCATTGAATTTGTCCATAAATGGATAACATAAACAACCACAAAATCACCAGTGGATCGACACTGACGGAATCCATATTCGCGATCGTTGATCAGACGGAAGGTTTCTAGGTAGTTTAAGAGTTGGCGATTAATTGATTTCTTCATTACTTTAGAAAGAGTATAAGTAATTGCAATGGGGATAATTGGATGGGAGGGATATGTCACCCTTTTTAGGAACTGGCTGGATATGAGCAAATTTCCAAGCAGAAGGAAAAGCATCTTTCGATTAAGAAAGTAAAAAAGGCAAAGAACCACTGGTGATATTCTGGCTGTTACCCATTTATGGACTAATTCAATGGAAAGTTTTGGTGAAACACAAGTAGTTGCTCTTGACATCTCAAAGGCTTTCGATCGTGTTTGGCATAAAGGTCTTCTAAACAAGCTTCCATCTTATGGTTTTCTAACTGTTTTTAGTAATTGGTTATCCAGTTTTCTCTCTGATCGCTCACTGAGGGTTAGGGTAGATGGCTCTCTGTCTTCTAACTTCTCCACTAATGCCAGTGTCCCCCAACGTTCAGTTCTTTCCCCCACTCTTTTCCTCTTGTATATTAATGACCTTCTTCCATTGACTGGAAATCCTATCCATAGTTTTGCCGATGATAGTACATTGCATTATACTTTCTATTTTGAGAAACCTTGCCCTACTCAATCAGCTTCAACTTCTCGAAAATCTGCCACCAATTCCTTAAATGCCGATCTTCAGGTAATTTAATTCTCCAGTGGGGCAAAGACAACTTAGTTGATTTCAACCCTTCTAAAACTCAGTCTTGTCTTATATCACGCAAAAAGGATTCTTCTGCTCCAATGCTTATCTTTAGTGACACTCCGATTTCTAGGCAAAATGATATATCTCTTTTGGGGATTACCCTGACTTCTAATCTCTCTTGGCACAAGCACATTACAAATATTTCTTCCTCTGCATCTCAAAAACTTGGTTTTCTCTTTCGCTGTCGGCGTGACTTTTCTTCCAAACAGCTGCTCACTCTGTATAAATCGCAAACCGCCCTGCCATGGAATATTGTTCGAACATCTGGGGTAGTGCCCCCAAAACCTCTCTCAAGCTTCTTGATTCCATTCAGAAGAGGGCAGATAGGTTAATTTATGACTCATCTCTAACAGTCTCTCCACTCGCTGTCTCATAGACGTACTGTTTCTGCTGCATGCCTCTTCTACAAATACTTCCATGGGCCCTGTTCTTCTGAATTGGTTTCTATAGTTCCCGCTCTCTCTTTCAAAACAGTCCGAACACGTGCCGCCACCAGCCAACCTCCATTTACTGTCCAACTTCAAACTCACAGAACCAACTTTTCATCTTCCTCGTTTATTCATTCAACTGCCGTTTTCTGGAACAACCTTCCTTCATAGGTATTTCCTGAAAATTACAGTCTACAGAAGTTCAAGTCCAATGTCAACAAATATCTTCTTTCGTCTTCTCAACATAAAAAAAAAAAAAAAAGAACAGGAGTAAGTTCAGGATCACAGGTTTTGAGAACTAGTGGAGAAATACCATCAGGACCTGGAGCTTTCTTAGCATCAAGATTCGTCAAAATCCTTCTGACACCCTTTTGACGGAAGACCACAGGAGGCATTGAATGGAGCGTGTTGGGAATGGTGGGAGGTGTTTTACCAAGATCATTAATACATAAGTTGGAAGAAAAATGGGATGTTAGCGGGTCAAGGATAAACCCTTTCAGCCAAGGGTTTATCCTTGGCTGAAATGATAACAGAACCATCTGGTTTTGACAGAGGTGGGAAGAGAGATGGGCAATAGCTTTGGCTAGAGACCAGAATGTTCGAATAACATTAGGGCAAAAAGCAAGTTTTCTACTATTACCTGTTAGAAATTTAATTTGGACTGATTAATAACTGCTTTACAATTGTTGTAATGGCAGCAAATGAAACTGAAGAACTGGAAACAAGCCAATTACGATATGCAAATTTCTTCTCTTGAACAGCCTTAGCACATTTATTGGAAAACCAAGGTTTGGATAAAGGACGAGATTTTAAAGTGGAGTGTGGAATAAAGGATTCCATTCCTACAAGAATAATTTCACTGACATAATCTGAGCAAACGTTGACATTAGAAGTTTTGAAACAGTAATCCGACCAAGGAAAAGAAGAAAAGAAATCTCGCAGGGCATCCCATTTTGCGTTCTTGTAAAGCCAAACAATACGAGGTTGGGAATAGTCATGAGATAAAGGCTCCATTGGAGAAGAAACAATCACCAAGTTGTGATCTGAAGTGCCTAAAGGACTACTCACTTCGACCGTGTACTTTGAAGGGTTGTTTGTGAGAAAAAGATCAAGCGTGTTGGCTGTATGGTTAGGATTGTCCGGTATTCTTGTAGTTAAATGAACAATCTGTGCAAGGTCATTAGTAATCGCAAAAGCCTCAGAATCTCGAACAACTGGGTCGGTGTGACTAGAAAACGGAAGCCAGCTGGAGTTGTGAACTTTAAAATCCAAGGAAAATTACCTCACTGTTAGGAAAGTTAGACTGGAGAAAGTCGAGTTGCAAAGTGAGGACGTCAAAGAGCTCAAAGTGATTAGTGGAGTTGGGAGAACGGTACAGACAAAAGATGAATTTGGCACAATGAGGTAGAGATTTTAAGCCAGAGAAGATCAAAAAAGGGGAGATTCAAAATTACCAATTCTCTTACAAGGAATATCGGAACGGACATATGCACAAGTACCACCTTTGAGGCGAAAGGAATCATACAGCAAATAGTTTGGGCAACTGAGATGAGCAGTAGTTGAATCAACCGATAACTGAGGTTCTGTCAGAAAATGTACATGAGATTTAGCTCACTGCAAGTGGAAATGGACATCGTTAAGATTAGAATTGAGACCACGTATATTTGTGAAATGAACTAGGAAGGTTTGGGAGGTATAGATCTTTTCGCAAATAAGTTTGTGATCTATTAGTTTGACAATCCATGGTGTATTCAACAGTAAGAAAAAGTGTGTGGGAGGGGAGGACATGCTGTATGAAGTAATGAAATTTTTAGATGTGGCGTACACATGGTAAGAATAAACCCAGATCCTTGACATAACGTGGCCTCGGCAATGCTCCCCGCATACACACTACTTGGACTCCCTCAAGTCACTATCTGGCACAGTAAAGGTAGCAGGATCATACACTAGCTGATCCGGAAGCCTCCACCAATAGGTTCGGTTCGGTGTACTAACTAGCGGCCGGCTTGCGAACACCGTTTTAGAGCTGTACCCTCGAAATGTAAGGAAGATTGGATCTCGTCATGATGTTCATCATAAACTCAAAAGTCATCAGTCATACTGCATGATGGAAGAGATGGGGAAGGGTTGACCGGAACTTAGCTTTCGAGACTAAACATGGGTTCCTTCACTTCAAGCCTCCAATAAGCAAAGTGGTGGTTTTGCACCGGTTGATGAGAGTCATCTACTACCTAGTATTGCCTGGTGACACAGAGGGGTGGCATTCCTCCATGTGGTGTGGACGCCACACCTCGACCCGCTGATTACGGTTCACACCTGGGTGGTAACCCACAGTGTGCTTGTGCATGGAGGTTATACCCAGGATTACTAACAGTCCCACCATCGTGAAGGTGCAAGCAGAGGATTTTGGCTGTCACAGACCGTCCGAACTTCGCCGAAGGACCTATGTTGTCTAGAATCACTGTTAATTTACTTACAGTCTCCATGTGTTCTTGAGAGCAACTGTCACGGCTGTAACGTATCGCGATGAGATGCTTGATCAATTACGTTCACCCTTTTGCACGAGTAACTGGTGCAAGCCTCCTTTCAGTGGACGATAACACATGTCCTCAGCTGTTCTGGCGAACCAGTACTATCAGAGAAAGAGAGGGAAACAGAGTATATAGAATAAGCTCCAGACATCAGTACAATAGCGCATGCTTGGAATGCTCTAGGTAGGATGGAGGTTTACCCATAAGGTCTCCTTTCAGAAACCTCACAGTCGATGTCATGCCTGTATTGCTAGCCACGGAAATTAGACACCTTATTATTGTTTGTTTCCATGTTTGTTGGTGTGCATGTCCCACACCGAATAGAGAAGGCCCTGGTCTAATCCCGTCAATGACACGAGGAACTTTTATGGGCCTTCTGGCTGAGTTAGTTGGTCTCATGCATGGACAGCAGGGTTCCTTTCACCCCCTCCCCCGAAAAAAGTGTCTTTCGTCCAGAAAAAAAAACAAGCAGCTCTACTAGAGAATAAACACAATTTACGAACATATTACATATGGGCAGATGAGTTCATTTCTAGGGTGCCAGTTTTTGCATAAAAGCATAAATTCGGTGCATACCAAACCCAAAAACCAAAGCGCAAATTACTCATTCGAATTCCCAAAAATACTGTGGATCAACCAAATAAAATTTTGAATGACAATTTCCCTTTCTATTTTCCAGGAAATGACGTCATTGCAAAAGTGGATTGTTCACTTTACTCATCCAGTGGCTTGCGAATTTTCTGTTTGCCACATAAAACCACTAAGCACGTAGTCAGGTGGACATCAACAGTCGTAACCAAATATTTGCCAGAACTGGAAACAACAAAAACGTACACGAATTTCTCTGAAATAAAGTTCACATCATTATTACGGAGAAACTAATAAAACCACTAATTTTATTACTTTTCTTGGTACTCATTTAGTCTCCTACGCTGTCTCCAGCAGTGAGAGGAAGAGAGAAGACTGACTCATCCTGCTCGTAACAATGGCAACGCTGGAAGGCGGAGTCACTGGCTTGTAAGATGATAAATAAAAAAATACGCTTTCTGTTTACACAACACCATTGGGACAGTGGAGTTTAAAACCACAGTACTAAATTAAAGCTTTGAGACAGAATTTTACGATATTTTATAGCTCTAGTATTACGTGGATTTGAACATGCTCTTATATAACTCTATAAACTTGTGTATACACTGAGAAGTCCTTCGAGGACGCAGTATTTGTGCGCATCTGTCTGTGCATGCGGGAACATGTGGGAATTTAGCATTAAAGCAAGTTTATACACCTTAAATTAAAAACAAAAAAAAAAAGGTTTCACCTATCCATTCGCTCCCAAGGTTTGTTCACTTCTTCCTTGAATTTATTTAAACTATCAACTTCCACAACGACAGATGGAAGTTTGATCCAGCAATCAGCCAATCGCTGGCTAAAGACAAATTTACGCGCATCTGCTCTACAATTCTTTCCTCAATTTGAATTTATAACCTCTCAGGTGCGTAATCTGAGCAAGAGGAAGAATTCTATCAGCATTGAGCTTGCTCAAACGATTCAAGCCCTTATACTCTCAATCAGATCGCTTCGCAGGTGCCTAGTCTCCAGACGCTGCAATTTGCATGAAATAAACCCTTCTTCGTAACCCCCCCCCCCTCACCAATCTCGTTGTCTTCTCTGTACTCGTTCCAGTAGCTTTACATCCTTTCTAAAATGAAGCTTCGAGACCTGTAACAGTACTCAAGGTGAGGCCTGACCATTGCCTTATACAAAGGGATAATCACCTCCTTATCCCTGCTAGCAAAGTTCTTGTATATCATTGACAAGACCCTTTGAGCTGCTCTGGTAGCCTATACGGACTGCTCAGAGAACTTCATATCCGATTGCACAATTACCCCCAGATCTTTTTCATTGTCCACTATCCTTAGTGTAGTACTACACAGTTGGTACATTTCTGTAGGGTTCCTGCTACCCATATGCAGTACTTTGCGCCGACCTGGCTAGCCGGGTGGGTAAAGTGCCTTCCTGGCAACCCAAAGGTCGCGGGTTCGAATCCCGCCTCGGGCTTGGATCAAAAGTACTGCAAAAACCTTGGGAGGTGCATTATGGCCACAGAAGCCGATTCGCCAACAACTACCAAAAAAAAAAAAAAAAGCAGTACGTACTTTGCATTTGTTAATGTTAAACTTCAGTTGACACTTCTCAGCCCGTCTGCCCAACTTTTCTAGATCCTGTTGCAGTAGCGTACTGTCATTACTGTCGTTAACACCTCTGCCAACCTTTACATCATCTGTAAATTTGGACATTGAGCCTGATATATCTTCATAAATATCATTAATAAATATAGAAAACAACAATGGGTCCAGCAGCGAACCCTGGGATACTCGACTAATAACATTAATCCAAGAAGAGCAGTGTCCATTGATAAGCACTCTCTGTCTTCTCCCACTCAACCATCCCTTTATCCATATCAGAAACTTGTCCTTAATGCCATACTGCTCCAATTTGTACAGCATACACTATATTATGAAAATTATTGGGACGCTGAGGAACTATCAGATAAGCGAGTAAAAAATACAATTTTAATATGGAGTAGATCTACCTTTGGCAGCCAGTACGTTAAAGTTTCTACCAATTGTTGGTAAGTTTCGTTGAAAATATTTTCATTCTTCAAGTAGGAAATCTTTTAACTCTGCTAGTGAAGTTGCCCCATGGTCAATTTCACACACACCTCTCACACACGTGCGCCACAGTTCTTCCACGAAAATCATCCCGATACATAGTGGTATAGTGTTTGTTGTAAGGCGCCACCGGTGGTTTTCCACATCTGCGCCACAATACTCCTGTGAACAGTACAATGCAAAAGCCAGAAAAAGTGTAATTTCTGGTATATGTTGGAGTGGGGGTTTCTAGCTTCTTGGCCCCCAGGCCCCTAAGGTGTAAGGTGTAAGGTATATTGTTGTCATGCGGCACCAGGGGTTTCCCCCATCTCCGCGTTGCTTTCTTTGTGGGTGTACCAGTTTCCTGGGAATGCCAGAGGTTTAAAAGTGTGTGGGTATTGTACCTGTGTAATGTCGTGTACCGTTGTTCATCTGGTCATTTAGCCGCTGGACCCCTGCTGGAGCCCAGCGTTGCCCCACCTTCGCCCCGTGGAGGCAGACCAGGAAACACCAGTAGACTAAGATTTACTCTGGCAGGACCTGCCGCTTAATTTCCTGAGATTTCGGCAGCTAGGACCTAAAAAAAAAAAAAACCTATGTACACATACACATATATATAAGAACATACACATATACACAACAGTGATACATAATATATACGCATCCATGCAATCGGAATTACTTTGGATGTTTGCATACAGCACGTGTGCATGCATTCATATGGCAAGAGTAGGGCAGTGCGGAGGATAATTAGGCCGAGACTGGGCGAAGATTATTTTTGGGACAGATTAAATTTAGTGTGTAGGGCGCTCGCGTCGTGTATAGATAGAGTGGGGGAGGGGAGGAAGAAGGTTGGGGGGAAAAGGCAGAAGTATGGGGGACACAGAAGAGTTGTCAGTGAGGCATGCCCATGCCTCACTGACATGCCCATGCCTCACCAGAAAGAAAGGTGGGGTAGCAGGGGGGCGAGCCGACTGGTCATCTCGTCCTCCTGCCAGGAAGGGGTATTAAAGGAGAGCCGGGCTAACCCAGGCCCCTAGTGGCATCTGACGTTACCCGCCACCACCGCTGGGAAGTAAGACTGGTTGCCCATGATACTCTGGCTGCTGGTCTCCTCTAGAGTCGCCTGAGTTTTGTGGACGGAGACCGAGTAAAAAATAAAAAAAATGAAGTGGAGAGCGGAAGATAGTAAGAGAGTGGTAGTTAAGAGGGGAGAAAGGAGTGGTCATAGAGAAGGCGGCCGCCCGAAGAAAGTGACCAAAGGTCGGTTGAAATATGAAAAAGGGGCAGAAAGGTGGGAGGATACCCAAAGTGAAAGACATAGGCTTAGAATAGCTTACGTGAGCCGCCAGATGGCGTCCTGTGACTGGTGTGCTCTAGGAATCCCACACCAGCAGAAGCAGTTGATTCCGGTTCATGTTAAGTCAGGTGTTGAGTCAAGTCCGGCAGAAGATCGTGAAGTCAGGTGTAAGATTGTCAAGTTTATGATTAGGGTCTCAGGAAATGATAGCATCTAAATTAGTCTCAAAATTCTTCTGCGCTATGTGAAGCCTTTCTGCGCAAACTGTGAAAGTGCAATATAGCTGTCCTGGTTGGTGAGAAAGAGGTGTTCTTGTCCAGAAGGTTGTCCTCTCATGCTTATAAGAAGGCGTGCCTCGGAGTCCTCGTAGAGCAGACAGGTACAGGATGTGCTCCCAGCTTTCCGGAAGTCCACAGGAGCAGTGAGGGTCTTCGATGATGCTTCAGCTAATTCGGCTTTTAAAAAGCCATGGCCAGTGATTATAAAGCACACGTAGAGTTCTGGCGCAAACCAGCTAAGAGGCTTAGGGCTGGTAAATGCAACTTGAGGGATGGATCTCTTCGTGACAAGACCCTTGGAAGTGGAGTCCCATCGAGACTGCCAAATCTGGTATAGGTGGGTGGATATATTTCTTTTTTCCATTTTCAAATCGTTGGCCAGGTTAATATTGTAGTTGATGATGGTGGTAGAGATACCTTTCTTGAGTCGGTAGAAGAGGCAATTTCAAATGACATCCAGGTCAAAGGGAGGGAAAGCTCACCAGGACTTGGAGGGCCAGGGTGCTCACTGTACAACACGCCCTCGAAATAGTGAGGCGCATGGTACGTTGTATTGATTTTAGTTTTTTTGAATTTGTGATGTGTGACCCTACATGACCGGGCACCAGCTCCATTACAGATGATGGGTAGGAAAACTGCCTTGTAGAGCAAAGAAAGAGCACGCCCATAAAGATCCAACTCCTTACGCGAGATCCTTCTGACCATGGCAGAATATTTTCTGGTCTTTTCACCAAGGTACTAGAAGTGTGGAGTAAAGGTCTGGCTGCTGTTCATGATAATCCCGAGATATTTAAGCTTTGTGACCAGGTGAATTGTGGTGTTGCCAATCCTGATACTTGGGGGACGCCTGATGTCACCAACGGGATACACCGTTTTGCGTATGGTGATCGCATCGACAGTTTCTCACGAGTCCCCTGAGTGATTTTACTGAAATTGTATACTGTTTATTGTCTACCGGCACCGGAGTTCCCCCTTCCCCTATAAACCGTGAGGTATACTCTGTGACGGAATACAAACTCTGCGAATGCCAGATATAATGTAGGTTTTAGTGTAAGTCTGCTTTGTGTAGTTTAGGGTTATGTTGGTCTGTTGCTCCTCTGGCATTTAGCCACCAGGGACCCTGGTGAAACAACGCGTTTCCGTCCACCGCCTCTGAGAAGCAGCTGGGTACTGAAAATAGAACCACTGTTTTAAAAGATCATCTAAATAGCGTACTAAATCTTTACAGAAGTTTTACTAACGTCTTTGCTAAATTTTTGCAGCCACTGAAAAAGTGGAAGAGAATCGCTCCACGAAACGTACATTTTGTATATACAGTATTTCTTAGAAAATAAATTATAAATTTGGTCTGACAGGAAGAACTGGTCATTTCCTTAACTTCAAGAATACATCAGATCATTTTTACGTCCTTTTCTAGATGATTGTTGTCCTAAATCATTGTTTCAAACGATTGTTAAATCATTGTTGAATTTTATTTGCTAAAGAATTATTGGCCAAAAGAACGTCAGCATTGTCATGATGTAATCGTGGCTGCAATGAAATCAAGCCGGACTACAGGAACGGTTGATATTTAAAAAGAATTTCATTTTCTGATTTTTCTATTTCATAATTAATAAACGCAAGTATCAAGATTAGTTTACGCATCGATTATTTCGCTTTTGTACAGCGAAATCGTTTTAAATTTCATTTCTTTCATGGAATATTCACCATCAGTTTTTGTCATGTTGTCACTCAAACATTGCAACTGGGTTCGTTCAATAAAAGTTATTGTGAAAATATCGTCCCCCTTTTCTTATTAAGTTTCATTCTGGGAGAGACCGTGCACGCTCTTTTCTTAGGAAAACCTATTCACCGGCAGGGCTTAACTGAATTTGTTTTCGATTCTTATTCATTGAAGCAAATAAAAGCAAAAGACTGCCACTCGGCTGCTTCGAATACTCCGTTACGAATCACGTATGCAAACATCACACAACTTGCCATCTTCTAATCCATTATGTGACCCGCACGAGAAACTTTTAATCATGAAACAACCTGTTTATTAAGAAAGCGAACAGCCTTTTCTTATCCCAGACTAACTTTCCCACCCCTCTCTTCTTATCGCTTCGCACACCATGCATGAGAACGACAAAGAAGATAAAGAAAGCAAGAGCAGACGAAACACAGTTCTTAAAAGAAACCGTAAAGAATTCAGCAAAGTCTTGCAAAAAAAGTAACTCAAAATTGTAATCCTTCGACCAGCCTATTAAACAGGTCGAGTAACGATTTTTAACAACAGATTCCACTTGAAAAATAAAGGTATTTTGTAACAGAACACAAAATTCTCTCTGATTACACCGTCTTCTGCTTCTCTACATCTGTTGGCATTCAATGAAGTCACATGACACTTTGAAATTATAATTTTGCATTGTTGAACTCCATTTTGAAATTGATATATATCGTATAATTCAGCACAGACAATTCGTATTCATTTCATAAGCAGAAGATGAACTGGACCATTCCATTTCCGTGGAGGAAGAGTAATGATTATCCAAAAAAAATTGGGTGATGTATATGGGTGATTACGGACAAGCGACATTGCCAAGTTTTATAAAAATTCATTTATTGCTTGTTCTTTCAGGCCAATGAGATTCGATACGAGATAAGCGTCTACTAAAATGATATCGATCATGATTTAATGAGGGCAGTTCACCCGATGGCAACACAATCTACAATCAGTTGCTTGTGGTGGAACAAATAGTATATTCATTTACGAGATAAGCGACGATGCATGAACGGTCCATTAACAAACACACTTCTCTATTTGCACGGGCTCGATGATCATTAATTAACAGTTCATTAACAAATTTCTATAATATTACCAATAATAACGCGGCAAGCCATGTGTGCGCGGGTGGACAATCTTCTGAGATTAACTCGTCACCGGAAATGGTGGTCGAAGGTGGGAAATGCATTAAATCGGTCCACAATCACCAAATTTCCTCTACGATATAACGAAGTACTCATTAAGGCCCTGACCAAGGATGACAACTTCAAAAGTAATAACTCCACTTAACACGAACTCGGATAGAGAAAAAAATTCATTTCACATAATTGAGCACGGCCAATTCGTGTTCATTTCATAAATTGCCCTAATTTTTTCGTTTCTGCTTGACGAGAGGAATCTTCATTCAACTATTCACTATTTTGTTTGCGTGTACAGTATATGGTCGGTAGTCGCTGAGACCATGTCCTCATCGCACGAGACTTATTTTGATTTTTCCACTAAGACCGTGCGGCATTTCTCGTGGAAAATATGCAGCCCACACTATCCCTGAGGTAAGAAATCTTTGGCAAGTTTCATTATGTCTCGTCCCCACCAGCGCTTAAAATCAGCCTTTAGAGTCGTTTTAATTAAGAATGGTCGTGTTTGAAGTTAATTTGTACTTTCCCTCTATTTGCCAGCAATTAGTAGTAGTAATGCAGCCGGGAAATATGGCCTGGAGACAAAGAAAAGAAGGAAGAAGATAGGGTGGAGTTCATCAGTAGAGAGTATAAGTTCCATGCATACGAGAGAAAGATGTTTAAACAAAGGTTCCAAAAGAATCTCGGATAAGAAAAAAAAAGGAGAATTTAGAATCTAATCCCTACCCTTCCGTTTCCCATTGCTTTTGCCTCTATTAAGACATCAATTAAAGCGAAACTTGACCTCCATCTTAATAAACATCCAGCCAATATTTCAATAAGATGTTAGAGAAGAAATTCAAAATCATCTCTCTCTCTCTCTCTCTCTCTGCAATTATACTGCAGTCACAGCATGCATTTGTTAAGGGGCGGTCTTGTCTAACCAATCTGATTGGATACTATGATGTAGTAACAAAAGAAATAGACGCAAAAAGTAATTCTGATAACATAAACTTCAATTTTAGGAAAGCTTTTGATACTGTTGCACATGGAAGACTACTGTACAAATTGGAGCATTGTGGCATTAAGGGCAAGTTACTGATATGGATAAACGGATGGTTCAGTTGGAGAAGACAGAGAATGGTTATTAATGGACACTGCTCTTCTTGGACTAATGTTATTAGTGGAGTCCGACAGGGTTTGGTGCTGGGCCCATTGTTGTTTTCAGTATTCATTAAACATATTGATGAGGGCATATCAGGCT
Source organism: Mastigoproctus giganteus (assembly GCF_048544385.1). Taxonomy (NCBI): domain Eukaryota; kingdom Metazoa; phylum Arthropoda; class Arachnida; order Uropygi; family Thelyphonidae; genus Mastigoproctus; species Mastigoproctus giganteus. Next base: position 21,446,502 of record NC_143583.1, read on the forward strand.
TAATGTCTAAATCTGCAGGTGATACAAAGGTTTGCAGGGTGGTTAATGACAGTAATTAATGTAAGCAACTGCAACAAGATCTATTAAAATTTGGCCGGTCGTTTGAGAAATGGCAGTTGAAGTTTAACATTGACAAATGCAAGGTAATCCCAGTAATTCCAGATACTAAATGTATGGTACTAAACTCAGAGTAGTGGAAAATGAAAAAGACCTAGGGTAATTGTGTAATCAGATATAAAGTTCGCTGAACAATTCAGACAGGCTGCCAGGACAGCTCATGGGGATTTTGTCAATGATATGCAGGAATGTTGCAAGTAGGGATAAGGAGGTGATTATTCCATTGTACAAAGCAATGGTTAGGCAGCATCTTGAGCATTGCATACAGGTTTTGAGGCCTCCTTTGTTGGAACAAACTTCCATTTGTTTTTGTGGAAGTGGGTAGTTTTAATAAATTCAAGGAATGTCTAGACAAATTCTTGGATGGGATGGACGGGTTAGGTGGGTAGTTTTTTTTTTTTTTTTTTGGCTGAAACTCTATAAGCTTGCTTCTTTCATTATTTGCCATTACTAATACTCTTACTTTCATTTTTCTCTCTTACCTTCCTTTTTTTTTTTTCAATTTTCTATGTGCGTCTCTTTCTTTCAAATTTTCTTTACTTTTCCCCCCCTCTTTCTTTTATTTTTCTGTGTCTCTCTCTTTCTTTTACAATCTTTCCCTCTCTTTCCCTTTTTCCAATGCTTTTCTATTTTTCCAAGCCATTTTCTTTCATCTCTCTCTCTCTCTCTCTCTCTCTCTCATTTTCATTTCCTTTTGAGCCCCTCTTTCTCTTTTACCCCCTTTTTTCTTTTCAATATATTTTATTCTGTTTATCATTTCAGTAAACGTGACGCCAGCGTTCGGTTGTCAGCTTCTGTCTGATTTATTGTGTATTCAAAAGGGTGGCTTCTTCTATTTTGGCATCCTCGTTCCCAGTTATCCAAATGGCATCTAAATGACCAAAGACTGCATTTCAAGAGAAGATGGGAAGGGGGAAGAAACAGAGATGCAGAAACAGGAAAAGAAGCCTACAACAAAAAGTCTGGTGTTGATTAGGTTAGAGAGGATGTAAAAGGAAAGAAAGAAGGAACCGGAGGAATGTGATACGGTTCAGAGATGTACCGTTGTATTCCAAGAAACTTCGAAGAGAATGTCGAAGAATGAAAAAAGTGTTGCCATGGTTACAAGGAAGTGTAAATTGTAAGAAACAGCGGGTCCAAAGGGCGGACTCTTTAATATCTGCATACCACCGAGCAATGTAGTTAAATGGCCCGCTGCGGGACAGACACGACAGGATGACGATCAAGCGGTCTCTTTCCCTCCCCTCCCCTTCTGTTGTGTTTATTCATGCGGCGGTCGTGGAAAAAAGTGAAGGTGATAGCGCGGGAGGAAAAAAATTCCATCGCATCCTTTATTGCATTTACGAACACCTTGAAGGGGTTATTACGCGTGACGTCACCTGTTCCGGTGTCTGTGCGGGGGTGTAGATGACAGCGTAGTGTATTGCACACAAGATCAATAACGTGAGACAAAGGACGCTCGAAGACAGCACGATTTAGCCGCAGTATCGCCATATTTCTCCGTCATTACCCCCAAGATAATAGGAGTATTAAAAAGGCAGAAGACTCAAGAGGGGAATAGTTAATCAACTTAAAAGCTCTCTCCAGATTTTAAATGTCATGTCCACAGGACGAAGGCTTTGGCGACGCCCAATTGACAGTTCATCACGGTGAGCGAGCAGACCTGACGGAAGGAAGGATGTGCCGGCAGAGGTTAGGCTGCTCTTATGACCGACCTTGCTGGTAGCTATGGGAACCGACTAAACTGTTCGATAGAGGGGAGTCTACTTACGGAAATCGTTAGGCCACTGCAAGTTCTGGCCGAGGATTTCATTTCACCTTCCGAGTTGAGAAAACCGCTTGTAATAGTGGTTGCGCCGCTTCTCCGCCGCATTCGAGAGCGTCTCCACCCACCGGGGTTCGCTCACAACCCTACCCCAGTTTACAGATAATACCGGTACTAAAATTTAAACTCTGCAATTTCGTTGCCATTATCCTATTGCATTCAGTTACCAAAGCTCTTTTGTCTTTCTCCAACATTTTTTATAAGACACTTTAATATCCTTTAACGGTAGTCACTTTATTATGAACTATTGATTACTATAAATTCAGTTAAACGTTTCAAGGAATTTTATACTTTTCTTCTTCAAAAAGTGGTAGTAGTAGCAGAAGCAGAAATGGTGAGGCCAAATGATGCAAGGAAGCAGACTTTTTCTCGATCAGCCAAAAAAGAAAATAAAATAAAACATAAAATAAAAAATAATATAAAGTAAATAACAAAATAAAACAGAATATTCATACTGTTCCCATTCTACAAAGTAGCCAACCAATCCTGCTTTGAATTTAACCAGACTCACTACGTCCACCACGCTGGAAGGCAACTTATTCCACTATTCGACAATCTACTGCCCATTTTGAATTTCATGAGCTCCAGTCTTCTATTATTCCCTGATATTTTATATTTGGTCAAATGAGAGCCTCCTGGTTTGTAAAACCAAAGTCTTTTCTCTCTTGAACCTCTTTTAGCGTCTCTCTCTCTTCCCCACCCCGGGCTTATACATCCAGGATTTCTGTTCCCCAAATACTAAGAATACTAAGTTTTTTAAAACGAAGATAATTAAACTTCATATAATTGAAAAATTGATGGAATGGTAAACGCCCACATTCAATACAGCCGACCGGGCTAGCCAGGTGGGTAAAGTGCCTGCCTAGCAACCCAAAGGTCGCGGGTTCGAATCCCGCCTCGGGCTTGGATCAAAGTAAAATAAATAAATTTAAATAAATTTATTTATTTAAATAAATAAATTTTCTGTTTATACTCCAGGACGACCAAACGGTCAGAGGAGTTTACAAGATGCACAGAATACAAGAAACAGCACCGTATTCAGCAGTCACGGGCTTGAACCCCGGTCACTCAAGGCACGTGTACTTATGCGCCCGCGCGCCTGACCACTAGGCTACGGTACTGCCAAAGCCTTGGGAGGTGCATTATGGCCACAGAAGCCGATGCCCCAACAACTACCAAAAAAAAAAAAAAAAAAAACATTCAATACAGTCAACTTGACACAGAAGCTTGTACTCGCCAAAGTGAGTCATTCCTGACCTTGGAGCAATATCCAGCAGATTCTCGATTATCCGAAACAACTGGAACCGAAGGTAAGTATTTCTGATTGTTGATATTTTCGGATTAAATATATCTACTATATTTAATATCATCTATTATTAGTGGCAGAACTTAATATATTATCTGTAATGCCATTATACAGCCAGGGTCGGTCCTAGAGTTCAGGGAACCAGGAAGTGGGAATTAATGTTAAGGAAATGGACAGCAAGGATGAGTTCTTGATTGAGGTTTCCAACAATGCTGAGATTTGGGACCTTTCCAATCTGGGACCAGGGTGCGTTGTACTCGCTGCATTCGTAAGGACCGGCTCTGACAATGAGCGTTGGGAAACTTTTGTTACATATTAAACCAAGTCGATGATTGGTTAAGCGAGTTGCATAATGTTTGCGAATAGGTGAAAGACAGAAGAAAAAGTTTTTAGATTTAGCTGCCAACTGTGTCTCAAGATGGAGCTGTCAGATAAAAAATAATTTTTAAATATATATGTTTGTAGACATCGAAAGCCAGAAGAATTAATATACGTTTACTAAATAACAATATCGGGGAGGTCCCAAGTAAGGTCTTAAGTGGCAATAGCCCCTCCTTATGATCAAAACTGCTTTAGCTCCTCCTTTAGAAAATCCTAGGACCACTGAATCATGTTTTAACATTATTCACAGCTCTCAATTGAGGGATAAGATGAAAATCACATGGTTTACTGAATATAAAGAGAATGAAAGGAAGTATCAACGAATCCCAAGGAAATGTTATACACCTCAACTGATTGGTGGCATGGACAGTTGTGTTACAAAATCCATTTCCTGTTTCAAATAACTGCAATTTTCGGTTGACAGAATCATTCGTCCAAGAATATCTGACACTGACAGACGTGTCAACAGACCAACTCTGTTCAATGTTCACCATCTTCTACTTTTTCTGAGTTGAATGACATGGGCAGGAAACGGTGTCAAGCACGCCCTACATACCTCGAATAGATTTCCACCGTGAATGGATTGCTATACGAGAACATCTTTTGATAACGTTTTTCTAGGCCTACATCTATTTATCTGATTTGAGGTTCAATTTTCCAATAGAATAACTTGTTTGTTAATCGATTATATTCCTTATCGCCTTCACTTGTTTCAGGTATTGAAAAATTTGAATCCCTGAAAAAGTTGTATTTTCAGAAATTTTCAGAAAATTTTCGTACCATCGGTGTTCTTTCAGTGTTTGGAACATGTAGAAGTCGTTATAGGAAAGATCTAACGAATATGTTTGGTGTTCAGTTAATTCAAGTAAAACATCGGTGGCAATGCTTTTGAAAATAGAAATACGTGGTCTCTCTGGATCAAAGTTATGAACTCAAATTTTATCCACGGATATAAAAATTGATTTTTATTTTTTTAAATGATAACAAATATTCTTTATTACAAATGACCATATAAAAGGGGAGAAATGCCAAACACCACTGACCCAGTAGCATTCAGTACGTAATAAACGCTGCCATTACAAATGATTCTTTTCCAATTACCCGATAGCTAAATAAATGGTAGTGTCTTCGGAAACAAAATACGAAAAAGCCTTTGTGTGATATAAGGGATAACTGATTTCTTGTCCTTGAGACTGTCAAGATGTTACGTGCACAAGAAGAACGATTCGGATACACTGAGACAAGGGGTCACCAAATGATCAATAACCGATCTGAAAGCCCTACTATGTTTACGTTATTGCACAAAGAAATGGTAGTCTTGTAGGGTACGGAGTCTTTATCTGCACAATGCAGTGTGTCTCAGAGCTTGGCTGTCAGCATCTATCCATCCATCAAACTTACATTCTCATCTTATCCTTTCTCGAAGTTCGTATGTGTGTTTGTCCTTGATGCCACTCTAGAAAATTTCTTTCTGCACTCCATTGCTCGCTTCTTTCTCTCTTCCAGTATCCTTATCTATCTATTACGTTTATTTCTTTAATAATAAATTTTATCCATTCACCACTGTCTCACAGTTTGGTTCTAAATCGTTTCACCAGGTGGCGCAACGATTTTCGAGAAATGGTGCGTCTTTACACTTTGTTTTTCCTCTTCGTCGGCTTCGTTTTCTTAATGGCAGAATGGAAGTTTTGCAGGCTTGGATAAACAAACGCTATTTCGGCGTTGCAGTGACAGCGGAATTAATTATTGAACACGTGCCATTTCACAAACCGTAATAAAGTCGTAATTATGAAGTGGCAGTCACGGAAATTCGCTCTCCCACTTTCTCGATGCCTTGGTCTAAATGTATGTGTAAAATACACACTGGGGGGAGCCACCAGTCATTAATCACTGAGAGAGAGCCAAGTGTGTTTCTACAATCGATACTGACTGCACGGAGCGTTTGCTCTGGCGTCCTTAATGACAACGCATTTCCATAGCGTTTCGATCTGTTATAGACTGGGCAAATTCCATTTTGACACTGCACTGCAAAATTTGTACGTTAAACAGGTGCTTTTTATTAAAATAAAAATGCGCCGCAAGCCATCAGTCTTTCCACTTTAAATGAAACATTGCAGTGAACGTAACTGCTCCAACGTACTGTACTTTATTGAGATTGTTTAAACGGAATCACGTCCATCAGTGAAAATCCAATACGGATTCAATTATGCGAATTTTAAGGGAATAAAATAGCGAAGTTTCAATGGATCTACATACCCTCTCCCTCCTATTTACACACAAACATTTGTTATCAAACATTAAGCATCATTGCATCATTATCAGACACATTAGGAAACCAGAGTTTGATTACGCTTTACTTTTTGTTTCTTCGATTCCAGTAAACCCAAAAAAAATTACATTTGTTAAGCAAAAATTACCACACCAAAGTTTATGCATGTTTTTGTTTTAAAAAGTATAATAAACCTGTTTTGGTAAAGAAAATTGTAAATACTTAATGATCCTTAAGATAAGAGATAGGAGACAGAGGATTGTTAAAAAATGGTCAGTCTTCAGGGTGAATCAGTGTATCATAGAGTCCCTCAGGGATCGATGTCAGGTCCCTCTCCTATTTCTAATTTTCACTAATGATACCGATGAGGGTATCGAAGAGAAGCAGTTAAAGTTGATAGCCTAATTTATTTAGGCTATCAACTTCCACAAAAAAAGATGGAAGTCTGTTCCACCAATCTTGTTGTCTATTTTTGTACTCGTTCTAGCAACTCTACATCCTTCCTAAAACGAGGCCTCCAGACCTGTACACAGTACTTTAGGTGTGGTCTGACCATTGCCTTGTACAATGGGATAACCACCTCCCTGTCCCTGCTAGTAAAATTCCTATATATCATTGACAATACTCCATGACCTGCCTGGCAGCCCGTCTGCACTGTTCAGCGAACTTCATATTTGACTGCACAGCTACCCCCAGGTCTTTTACACTTTTCACTTCCCTGAGTGTAGTACCACACAGTTGGTACGTTTCTCTTCGATTAATGCTACCCATATGCAGTACTTTGCATTTGTCAATGTTAAACTCCAGTTGCCACTTCTCAGTCCATTTGCCCAACTTATCTAAATCCAGTTGGAGTAGCATACCGTCTTTACTGTCGTTAACAACCCTGCCAACCTTTGTACCATCTGCAAACATGGACATTAATCCTGATATACCTTCATCAATATCATTGATGAATACAAAAACAACAATGGGCCTAGTACTGAACCCTGGGGGACTCTACTAATAACATTTGTCCACGAAGAACAGTGTCCATTGATTACCACTCTCTGCCGTCTCCCACTCAACCATCCCTTTATCCATTGGAGAGGTATGGCTTACCCTTAATGCCATACCTCTCCAATTTGTAAAGCAATCTTCCATGTGCAACGTTATCAAATGCTTTCCTGAAATCCAAGTATATATCAAAATTATTTTTGACATTCAGTTCCTTTGTCACCATATCATAGTATCCAATCAAATTGGTCAGATAAGACCTCCCTTTAACAAACCCATGCTGTGTCTTAACTATTACTGCAGTCTTGTCTAGATGATCCTGCAATTCTTCTTTAACCAGTGACTCCATTATTTTCCCCGGAACACAAGTTAAACTAACAGGTCTGTAGTTACTCGTGTCACCTTTTGAACTCCCTTTGTGAATTGGGGATACATTTGCACAACTCCAGTCCATGGGGACCTCCCTTGGGTCCAAGAAAACTCTCGTAATTATGACTAAGGGTTTGCTTGCTTCCTTTGCTGCTTTCTTTAATATAACTGGATAGAACCCGTCCACCGCAGGTGCCTTCCTTATTTTTAACTTCAACAATTTCTCCTCCACTTTGCTGTCAGTTATTACAAAATCACTTAGCTCCCTGTTAGACTTTGATAAACTTCTGGCATTCCTTTCATTGAATAACTCCTCATGTGTGAATGTAGATGCAAAATACTCATTCTTTTTTTTTTTTGTCTGATGCTGCATAAGCTTGCTTTCTTGCATCGTATGCCTGTACTAATGTTAATGCTAATGCTAAAAAGTCGCAAATAGGGTTCGAGGATCTTTTCTCGGTACCTCTACGCAGTTACGATACTCCTATGAAAAACATAAAGAGGGGTGCACCACAAGAGAACACCGCCTTCACTGTAAGTGTCCTTTTCTCTGAGGTTGGAGGGATGATACCGCATTCTAGTTGTATCCCGGACATAGCGCAGTGTAGATGCGGACAAGAAGAAACTTGGGAGCACCTGCTCTATGGATGTAATATATATGAAGACCTCCGTGGCCTGCTGTTTACCAAACTACGCTCCATCCTTAGAAATCAGGAGGACATAGTGCTGTAGGAGGAAGAAAACTATAAGGCTTTCACGCTTTTCGCTCAAAATCTCTTCGCGAGGCAAAGAGCACTTCCACCACCCTGAAACAAACTTCAGACTTTGGACCACCGATGGACAGAAAGAACACAACTGGCCATTGACGACCAGCTGTGTGACTACAGGACTTGAACACAAGTGGTGGGGACAACCTACAGCAACTGAAAGACAACTGAGTCCTAACTGGGTGCGACCAAACACTGGGACCTAGATGTAGTTGGCCTGTCACGTGCAGGTGACGCATCCTGGTCTCTGCCGAGACTAAGTCCACCACCTGGAGAGTCAAAGTGAACGACTTAGATTGCAGCCTTGCTGCCAACTAGCCAAATGGCGACCCAGATCCGACACTTTTCTGGGCCTGCTTTATCTCCTTTTCCCGGCGGGGGGACACCCGTCTCCTCCTCTCCCTGCAAAACCCACTTTCCCTCTGGTGTGGCATGGGCATTCCCACTGAACATTTGGGGGCCACCTCCTCTATCGGTCCTTTTCTTCTTTTTCTACCCCACCCAAAAGTCTTCCTTCTCCCCACCCAAATCTGTCTACCTTCACAGCGCACAGCCCCACATGTCAAAATTATAACTACACCAAAATTGCTTGCCAGACCCTTTTCGGCCAAAAATAAAACTCATCCAGCGTACAATCCATTCTCGCTCTTAAGGCAAATCTCTATGACCAAACAAAGCACCAACAGCGATTAAAGCAATGTCTTTTTTTTTTTTTTTTTTATAGGTCCTAGCCATTGAAATCTGAGGAAAGTAGGTGGCAGGACCTGCCAGAGTACTGATTCCTTACTGGTAACATTTGGCTAGTCTCCACGTGGCGCGGTATGGGCAACGTCGGGTCCCATCAGGGGTCCGATGGCCAATAAGCCAGATGAACAATGGGCACAACAGACTACACTATACACGATCCACACACTTTAAATCTCTGGCTTGACAGGGTACTGTCACTCGATACAGAGAACACCACGGAGATGGGAGAAATCCCAGGCGCCGCAAGACCCTCAACAAACCAAATACCAAAATTCTAGTTGTATCCAAATGAAGTAACGCCTAGAATCTGTTTGTTGGATAAAACCGTACTCATCAGAGCTGTACCCCATTTCCCATTTGTGAGGTCTTTAAGACATATATTCATGCCACCAGTTTCAACAACTCTGCGGTGGTTTGGGGTTAATGGGATACAAACCATTGGCTTCCTTGCGTAGAGTCCACTGAATTGAGCCTTCTTAACACAGTCCGGTTGGAATCGTTTACGCCTGTGGCCGCAGCAACATCAAGATACAGTTGATGAAGTAGGGTTCCGTCTTGCTATTAGAGCCAGATGGCGGTTTGTTCTGTTTGATGTGCTCTTCGGGTGACCTTAGATAGCTCTTCTTCTAATAGGTCCTGTATCCTGAAGACGATACGACACTGTCTGACACATTAAGAAAACGTGCCAGCTCCGCTTGCTACTGCAGGGCTTCAAGTTGTCCAACGGCCCGCCATCTCAAAGAATCGTCTAAACGACAATGAATTGCCATCCTGAGTACTGGAGATGTGGTTGTCCCACTGAGCAAGCCAAAAAACGGGAACGAAGTGATGCGGTCGCAACCCGTGTTTTTATAGGCATGAATAATTTGCATAATGTGTGACTCTGTAAGGTGGTAGATTGATTTCTATTGGATACTCGGAACTTGAATGCCAAAATGCCTATTATATCAAACATTCGCCTTTAGAAACACTGTTCACAATAAAATATTCATGAAAAAGATTTAGTTCTGTTAATTTTGTCCAGCAGTGTATTATTTAAAACTTTTTCTGCTTTATGGGATTTTTTACACCCCGTGACTGGTATTGGTACCAAGTGCACGGATTCGTTTGTTGTGTCCGTTTACTATTATTATTGTTATTACTGTTGGTCGAGGAACTTTTTGGCTGTCCTACGGGTGTTCAGGATCGCAGCTTTCTGGAGTTCCATGCAATTGTTTTTTGGGAAGCCTATTGCTGCAAGGTTCTTACGGAGGCTCTTTGGCACTATGCCAGTGCCAAAGAGCCTCCATAAGACACGGTTATTGGGATGGCAATTACTTTTTCCTTACGCCGCATGTCTTTAACTTTCCGGTGTTAAGTCTGTGTACTTTCTGATCTTCTCCTCGTAGCTTTCCTGGAGGTTGCTTGTGTTGGGCACTGCTGTGTCGATCGGGTAGTTAGACATTTCCTTCTTATCAATGAGGTTATATCTGGTCTGTTTTGCGGGATCGTATTGTCCGTTATTATGGCTCGGCCCCAGTAGTTTGTGATTAGCAGCGCTAGTATGGCCTGAGGTTCATACTTGTAATAGGATACACTTTCTTTGATCAACCAGTACCCCCTGACCTACAAGACAGTACAATTTGAGGACGACACCCCGTGGGCCGCAGTGGCGGTCAAAAATCCGGATATTACAGTGACCAAAATCACACAGCTTTGCACAGCCTGGGCTGCATGTGCCCACCTCATCACAGCACTGGAGGCACTGTATGTTATTGCCCTCTACTGTCGCCCGAGCGAAGACATCATCTTCGCCACAAGGTACCTCCAACTGGCTGCTGACACCCTTCCCAATGCTAAATTTATAGTCGGTGCAGACGTCAACTGCCGGTCACCAATGTGGCATAGTCACGCGCCAGACAGACAGTGCACCAGAACCGGATCTAGATTGGAAGAGTTCCTTGCAAAATCAACGGTGACAGTGTTAAACCAACCAAACAATCTGTCAACATTCAGTAATACACTGTAGGAGGCCACCATAGATGTCTCCTTGGCGGCTTCAAGGAACATCACTAATAATATTACCGACTGGTCCGTCCGAGAGGCCTGGAGAACGTCCGCTCATCAAGCCATTACGTTCCAACTCAACAGATCACTGACTAGGGTACCTGCAGCTAGACAAACCACTCACAGATACGCCATTTTCAAAGCAAATTGGGAACTCTTCCAATACAACAGAGACAGAGGGAGCTTGAGCGTCTCGAAGATCCAGATCACCTCCAAAGAAAGATAACAGAGATCATAGCACATACAAGCGACATCGCTATTAAAAAGAAAAATCCAACCCCTGAGGCTGTGCCCTGGTGGAACCTAGAACTGCAGCGACTCCGGAAAGAAACACAAACCAGAAGAAAGGCCTTTCAGTAGGCCAGGCGCTCCTGGCCGGTGGCGGAGGTCGAAGTACTCCGACAACGCTACAAAGAAGCAAGGAACACGTACACAGCCCAAATCAGAAGCTGGAAACAGCAATCTTGGGAGCACCTGGTCTCCACTACGGGAAACGAGAATCCCTGGGAAATCGTCTAAAATTTGACCACGAATAAACTTCCCCGAGGGAAAGTCATTACCATTACCATATTTCCCCAAGGAGACATGTCCACAACCTGGGAGCAGACCATTTCCAATATCCTGGATGCAGTCTTTCAACCGTCTATACAACTGGCGACAATGGAGCAGATCCAAGTCTGCTTAGAAAACAAAAACTATGAAACAGCAATGACAGAATCCTGCTTCACCCTGGAGGAGTCAACAGTGCTGCCACCCGCATCGGGGGAAATAAATTCCCTGGACCGGACCTTTTGGAGCCCGAAATCATCAAAAAGACAGTAGAGTGTGCCCCGAACCTGTTGCTCAACCCTTTCAACCTCTGTCTTCACTCTGGCACCTTCCCGACCTCATGGAAGAAAACAAACGTCAAACTAATTCTGAAAAATCCAACCAAAGCGCCACATCTCCCGGACTCGTACAGACCGATCGCACTTCTCACAGTTGCAAGTAAACTATTCGAACTCCTCATCTATAGACGAATACAGCAATATTATGGACAGGGCGCCAGGCCTCACCTAACCAATTTGGCTTCAGGCGGGGTCGCTCAGACATGGACACCTAAACACACCTACAAGACAAGTAAGAAGATGCACCAAGAAGTATTTCCTCGTGATTGCCGTGGACTTCGCCGGGGTGTTCGACTCATTTTGGTGGCCGAGCCTTTTGCCGAGGTTTCGGATTTATGGGATCCCAGGCAACCTCTACAGCGTCATCAAGAGCTACCTCACAAACAGATCGATCAGGATTTTTGCTCCCTATGGAGCCCTCTCCAGAAATTCATTTCGTGGCTGTCCACAGAGTTCGGTACTTGGACTACTACTGTGGAACATAGTAATGGACTCCTTCTTAGCCTTAGACCTTGACGAGGTAAAATCACAGGCCTTTGCCGATGACCTCATACTGACAGTGTCAGCAGACTCAAAGGCACAACTGGAGACCTTGAGAAACCGGGCTCTGGCCACCCTTCAGGAATGGGCAAGGCAAAATCAACTTCGAATATCCCCTGCAAAGACGAACTCTATCCTGCTCAAGGGGTGCCTCAACCTCAGGCAGCCCCCACAAATCAAGATTGACCAGAAAACAATCAAATTCTAAAAGCAGCTAAAATATCTAGGAGTGATCCTAGATCCGAACCTATCATTTCAGGACCACCTGAAATACTTGCGCACAAAAGTCAGATGGTACACCGCATTGGTTGCCCGAGTCACTCGCAGAGACTGGGACCTAGACAGACGGGAACTACGTCTTTTCTATAAAGCCATCTTCACCCTAATAGTCGCGTATGCATCTGGCGCGTGGTATCACAAAACCACAACTGTTGTCAATAAACGAATCATTGACTCGATTCACCGATCAATCCTGACCATTACTCGAGCTTGCAGCACAGTGAGCACGCATGCCCTGCAATTCCTTGCTGGCGTCCTTCCACTAGTCTTAGAGATCATTCAACGGGGCATCACGCACCACCTGGACAAGGGAATCCCAAGACATGTTTGGGATTCACCACTGACATCACCAATAGCAAGACTAAGGAGAAGAAAAAGCTGCATGCTCACCTGCTGCAGGTGTGGCAGGATAGATAGGCCATCTCTCAAAGGCAAAATCACCAGAAAGTTTCTGCCCAACATTTGCTGGATTTTTCCAAACTTCCCGCCCTGGTTCTTCCCAGGCCTACACGTAACATACCTTCTGACAGGACATGGAGCTTTGAATGCAAAGCTATTCCTACTCGGCATACAGGAAGATCTCACCTGCGCCTGCAGGGGGATGGAGAGCTGGCAGCATGCATGATTGTCAGCTCTATGATGACCTCAGCAGTGCGTTCATCACCAAAATATGTGGTGCTTCTGGCCGTATCTACCATACAGCCAGAAGCACCACATCCTGGACACCAGGGAGGAATATCAGGCTTTCTCCAACTATGCACTGGCCCTGTTCACGAGACGGTGGGCTCTTATCGCAGCGAACCGCAGCCAACCACTGACACAATAAGGAAATGAACAAACCTCAATGGACATCGTCCGACAGAAGACGCCTGGAACCTAATGGCCTCCGATGATCAAGGCACAAAACCCTGAAGTGGATCTAAAGTTGAATCAATGAGAAATGACTCTATAAACAACAGTGACGCAAATACCACATGGATGGGAAATGACCCAAGAAAGGCTCCACAAACACCAACAAGCGAACCTGGACCTTTTGACTGTAAAGACTGCAGAACGGACGGGAACCATCCAATGCACGATCCCGCTCCGGTCCGATCTCTGCTGGGAAAGGACTAGGACCACTATCAGCTCCACTGCCAAACGCTATATGGCGATCTGAATGGGGTGTACTAACCCTAATCAACTTTAATTCCCTATCCTCCGGAAGGTGGGGAGGAGACAGATGCTCTGTTTCCTCCGTTTCCTGCCGACCCCTCTCTTCGCCTGGTAAGGCATGGGCCTGCCTCACTGACCACCTGGGGTCGCCTTCTCTATCGTCCCCATACTTCCACCCCCCAGTCTTCAGCTTCCCCTACCCCCCACTCTACCTGTACGCCAACGTACGCCCCACACTGCAAAATCTAACTAGAGTACAATCAAATTAAATTGCGTTCTCAATTTTTTTTTAATTCTAGCGTTCACCCCCATGATTCATTTTATTTTATTTTTTTTATTTATTATTTTTTAAAATTTATTTATTCTTTATTTTTTTTAAGCCCTAGCTACTGAAATCTCAAGAAACTAGGTGGCAGGGCCTGCCAGAGTAAAATGCAGAGCTACTGTTTCCCTGGTGTGCCTCCACGGGGCTTAGTGTGGGCAACGGTGGGTCCCATTAGGGGCCTAACGGCTAAATGGCCAGATGAACAACGGTGTACGACATTACACCTCCCAAGACATGTTAAATCTCTGTCCTCAACAGTGTACTGTTTCACATGACAATGCATATTAAGCGGAGATGGGGGAAACCCCTGGTTTCGTACTCCAAGTGGTCTAATATCCACAGGCCTTGCATCTCTCTAATCTAAATTGCATCCTGATGTTAGTGCTGAACTCTTCGGTGATCCGAAGTAGCTGTTGGGGTTCATTCTCGGTTTCCCCATAGAGTTTGATGTAATCCATGCACATCAGGTGAGAGAGAGAGCGTACAGGTTCTTCTTTCGTTTTTTGGGGTATATATCTGTACTTACTTGCTATTGTTGAGCATGGTGGACAGTGGGTTGAGTGACAAAACCATTGTGGGCTCAACCATCTCCCTGGAAGATTCCTCTTCTGATGGGGATGTCTTTTCATAATGTTCTCGACCTTGATGGTGGTCCTCCCCTTCGCCCTAGTTGCTTTTAGGTAGTGTGTTGTCAGTGTCTGGTTAACTTTGTAGATCTTCAGTGTCTCTATCAACCAGGTATAGGACACGAAGTTGAAGGTAGTCGATATAGGGTACCGGCTGCAGTGCTTTCTGGAGGCATTGACTCGGCAGTTGTGGAGCACCATAACTGTCGCGTCAATGGTCAATTGCTCCTCGCATCCTTTGCTCATTTGCTTATGTTCCTTCTGCTGCTCGGCTATGATGTTTTGACACTCCAAGTGGTCTGATATTTTCTTGGTTATACAGCTGGTCTGGACTCTTGTTGGGAGAGGTGATCGGTCTCTACTTCTCCGGGTTTGTGATATCTTTGTCATTAGCCTACAGAGAGGTGATTCCTTGTGTCAAAGATACTGGGATTAGGTTATGGTGCCTTATCGTCTGGGTAAACTGCTCTGCTATGTGCTATATGCGCAGCTGATATTCTTGTACCATGTTCGGCCATCTTTAAAACGACATACCAATTCAGGTATGTTGTATGGAGAGTTATAGAGCGTCCCTGCTTCTAGGGCACCCATATTTGAACTTCCTGTGCATCACGAATATCGCCTATGTGTGTTTTCTAGTGAGGCTAGTTTCTTTGAGGGTGGAAAAGCGGGGATTTTGGCAGAAAAATCCTACAAATTTGGCTCCCGTTTGAAAAGCACTTTAAAGGTTCCGGCGCTCACAAGTCCATTCTAGTTTTCAGCCTATCTGACAAAAATTCTGATGCTTACTCATGAAATTTAATCATGTGTAATTTGCCTTCCCCGAATAAGTGTTGTATTTACAGTTCGATTAAAAGATCCATCTTGTCACTTCTGAAAATGCTGGGCATTTCTATTTACCCTCATCTAGAAATATCTGAGTTAGGAAATTGAAACTTGGCTGTCAATTTCATTCTCTTCTATGTAGCTATTTTCTAGAGCTATATATTTTTTCTATTTTTTCAATTTCTTGAATAGAACCCCTCAATTTGAGCAGAAAACTGGGCTTCCATTTCATTAATTAACGCCTCATCGGTCTGAAATCTGTGGTACAGTAATGGTTTCTTCATTTTAGTAAAGAGGAGGAAAGTCTGAAGGTGATAGGTGAGGAAAATAAGGTGGATGCTGCAGATTGTAAAAGCTACACCTGATTGCAAAGTCCACTGTGAGAGCAGCTTTGTGAGCATGAGCATTGTCGGCTAGGAGGTGGGCACCTTTAGATAGCTTTCCGCGTCTCTTCAACTTGATAGACTCACTTAGCTTTCTCGGAGGTGTCTGTATTACTTCTCAGTGATGCTGTCGCCTTTTGGGGGGTAATTTGCAGGGATGATACCATTAGAGTCTCAGAAGAGTACCAATATGACCTTCTTGGCAGACTACTGGTGTTTTCGGGGTTTGATGAAAACGAATGTTTCCATTATTTCTGGATTATAGTAATGTACCTAGCATTCATAATCATCCAAATTCGGTCAAAAATGTCAGCAATCTCGGGAAAAAACCATCGGACTGCCACATTAGACATTACGTGGTTGTAGGGTTTTAGGCACATCAGAAACGTAGACCATATTGCTCCGCATACTTGGTTGATTTGATGTTTTCTGGACAAAAAACCTGAGTTTTCGAAGGGGGAGGGGAACCATGCTACCTTCTACCTTCGCCTGTGACAAACTAACTCAGCCACGTTGTGAAAAAGACCCACAAAATTTTCTCACGTCATTGACTGGATTCGAACTCAGGTCTTTTGCACCCGCTGTGAGGAGGACGGTGATTCTACCACTGTGCTACCACGAGACCCTTAGATATGAGCAGGAACCAGTGGTGTAGCTACCATGTAGGCAGGTAAGGCAATTGCCTCCGGGCCCTATAGGGGCCCGGGGTCTTTGGCTGTCTCCTGTTTTTGCAATTTTCATTAATTAAGTAGGGGCCCGAACATGTTCTTTGTCTCCGGGCCTGAAAAAGGGTAGCTACGCTAAATAGCAGGAACTCATGCATTATGGTGCAAAACAGAATCATGGCTAAAATTCACTTCATTTGGTATAACATTGATAGCCACACGTCTTCAAGGATTAGCTGTTCCACTTTAGCCACAGTGGCAGGGTCGGATCTTCCTTCTCTTGATTCATTATGCACACTGCTTTGGCCATATCTGAACTGAAATTTTCACAGTGCCATATGATGGGTAGTCCACCCTATGCAGTCATCTCTTTCCCCCGTGTGTATGTGTGTGTGTGTGTTTATTTCTAGCCACCGTCGTTAAACAACATGGTCATTACTTCAATTTACAAACACTACCCAATGACAACTGTTGTGTTTACTCTCTGAAAAAAGCCAGGGTCCTCTTCCAACCGTCCCTCTCTACTTATCGTGGCCGAGTCTATCGGTCTCCAATGAGGGTAGCGTAGTTTTTCTCCCCTTTTTCTCTCCTCTCTTTATCAATTTCTTTGCATTTCTCTTCTCTCTCTTTCTTTTCCTCCTTACCCTTCCCCCCCCCCCTCTCTCTCTCTCTCTCTCTCTCTCTCTCTCTCTCTCTCTCTCTCTCTCTCTCTCTCTCTCTCTGTATTGCTTTACATTTCCCTATTCTTTCTTCTCCTCCCCCTCTTTCATTTTGTCTTTTTGGATCCGCCATTTCGAAATCTTATAATTTGGGTGGCAGTATTAACAGCACTTATTCATTTCTGACCGTTTTGTTTACAACCACTTCAAACCACTTTCAGCGTTTATCTGAAACGCAGTCTAGTGTACCCTAAAGAGAATATTTTCATTTCCATTTTCTGATAACTCAAGATAGGGTGAACTGCGATCTTTACAGATTAGCAACACAGTAAAATGGATTAGCAGAGGCTTGCATAAATAAGTAGAGAAACCAGAGCACTCCAGATAAACCCTACATTAAATCCTAAATCCTAATTTTCCTACAGATAGATGAGGTGCTCGAGTTAGCAGATGTTACCATACTCACTTCTACATTCGATTTACCCTTTCATCCCCAGACCAGGTCCGCGAAACAAAGGAGACTGCAAACAACAAAGGACACTCTTTTTTTTTTTAAATTTTAATTCCATGCTGGACAGGAGAACGGACGTCAAACTTGGGCACAGATCGATTCAGGTAAAGGAGACAGATTACTCCAATTACATTAGACGCAAGTGTAGCGTGCATAATTAGCCCGTTCACACGCAGATGGTGCTGCTTCAGTTGTGTTATTCTAATTCGAACACAGGTGATTTGCTCTCATCGCTAAGTGCCGGCGAAGCTGGAAATGGCATCTGTAAAAGGGCACCCGCTGTTTAAGTGAACGCCGAGCAAAGGAAATAGGATTACCCAACAAATCAGTCCATTTGAGCAGTTCGATTATCATAATCTTTCACTTAACTCGACCGGCCATACCTTTCTCTTCGAAATGGGCCCTCGCCAAAGCTGATTGTACACAGATGGGCAGCGGGCAGGCAATCAACTGCCTCCTCGCTGCGAATATCTCGTTGATTCGTCTGCCGCATTTCTCCCGTTGTGGACTTTGCCGATTTCTGCAAGGAGTACGTTGCAAAACAAGTAACAATGATGGATTCGGCGAACTTTCTTCTGGATGCATTGTTTTTATGGAGTATTGAGAGTAACAAATCATTTATCCGCCCTTTCCTCTTCGTACGACGAAATGAATAATCGCGGCCTTCTCCATATGCTCTGAGATGCTCTTTTGTTTTGACAGCGGGGCCCGGTTTGACCTACTTGACGGCTTTCTGGGTGTTTCGACAAGCCATAGAAGGCTGCAGTTGTGACGACATATTTGGCACCGAGCCAGATATTTGAAACATCGTACTGTATTCTTTTGCCTTCTTTATTTCCATTTAGCCGGGGTAGTGTTTGATCGTTGCACACCGGCCGAATTAAAACGATAGTCTGCCAGTTGCAGACTCGTAGCACTTTTAAATTCTTACAAGCCTATCACAGAGTTGTTTTCCAAAGCATTGCCATGACAACGCGCCCTTTGTTGTACGGTCGGCTGAAATGAATGTAGATCAATTGGCCGTCAAGCGGAAATGCTGTAGCGTCTGCGTGAGAAAGAAACAAAGGATGGGGTGGGGGAGAAGTGGGCAGTGCAGCGTCTAGTTTGGAATGCAATTTTGCAGAACTGCCACATCCTTTGGGGGTTCGCAGTTATAAAATTCCTTTCCAAGGAGAACACAACCGCAAAAGAAATTTTTCATGTGGGCAGTCCAGCTTTTATTTCACAGCAAAATACAAACTAACCTATTTCACAGTACTCTCTCTCACCTCTTCCTCTTGGTATGGTTCGCTATTGCTCTCTTCTTTTCTTTCTCTTCCTCTCTTTGCTCCAACTCTCACCCCTCCCTTTCTTTCTGTTTTTCTTCTTCCTCATTCTCTCTTTCTTCCCCTCTCTCATCTATCTATTTCCCCCCTCACTCTCTCTCTCTCTATCTTCCACTTCCTGAATTGTTCTTCGTTCTTTTTCTTTCGCTTTCTTCTCCTTGTTCTTCTCTCCTCCTCGCTTTACCCTCCTCTTCATCCTTCCTTGATCGGCTGTTTTCGTTGTTTTCCTTATTTTATATTTTTACTTCTTTTCCCCTACATATATTTCTACTGAATTGTTTGTAATCACATTTATATATTGCTCAAAAAATTCAAAAAGCAAAATGACTGATCAAACAGGGAACAGCAGGGATCCAAGATTAAAAACAAACAAACAGAAAAAAACATAATTCATGCTAAAAAATGCATCTTTCCCATACTATCATATGCTTCTGAAATCTGGTCTGGAGCCCCTCAAGCAAATGTCAAGAAATTCCTTGTCCTAGAGTACTGGGATGGCTCAATAGAAAACTTGGCTTTTCCAATACAGTATCCAGTCATCAGCTTTGTGAATACTTTAAACACGAAGCCTCAGCAACAGATCATCACTGAATCTGGAGTCATGCTTCTTGAAAAGTTGGTGGCTTCTGCAAGCGATTCACCAAATATAGTCAACATAATAACAGCAGCTCCCAACAAAAAAAATTCAAGAAATCAACAATTCAAATCTAACCTCTCCAGACTCAAACAAATGGCCAGAAAGTTTTCGAATGTACCCTTTCATCAAGTCCAATTTCAAGTTTATTTCAAGTCAATCGACGCAAAGAAATTCAAACAGCTGTCTGCCTTCAACCAAGTAATTAGCAACTGAATGCCCTTCCATCTAGTAACAGTGATAGTGAGCATAAAGTTGTTCTACAAGCCACACAGCAGGTAACTAACCTGGCCAATTTCCTTGCGTCGATTGGACTTGAAATAAACCATCTAAAAACGGCCCAAATGTCCTTCTCCGGAAAGCATAAAAAACATAACATCACCAAACTCTTAAATGGTCATCCCATCAAGAAAATAGATCATTACAAAGATGTGGGAATTATTTGGGACAACAAATTATCCTTCACTGAGCATTTCAAGTTTATTTCAAGTCCAATCGACGCAACGAAATTCAAACAGTTGTCTGCCTTCAACCAAGTAATTAGCAACTGAATGCCCTTCCATCCAGCATTTCACTACCACGAAGAAGAAAACCCTAGCCGCCATCTAGCGCTCAAGACAGGAATTGACTGGGACTCAACTAGTAAAAGAATATATTATTATTAGGTGTGTGGTACCAGTCGCCTTATACGCTTCGGTCATTTGGTCATCTGCTCCAGAAATGTACATTAAAGCCTTCCTTAGCATAGAATATTAGCTACTTATGTGGTTAAACAGGATTTTCCAATTACCCTCTACTGTCTCAAGAGGCATTCTATACGCGAATATGGAGTTGACACCTTGGAGATTTTCCGTTATTAGGACAAATATTACCTTGGCCAAGTTATTGACAGGTAGATACGATGCACCAGTACTATCAGGCATCATATCGCATTCACGCAGTCAGAGACATTCATGCAGTCTGCAAATAAGGCCACTGCGCTCCAACCTAATCTCCTTGAAAAGTATCAACAGGATGTCCCCATTAAATACTATGGAAAAGCTGAACAAAACTGTGCAAAATTATGTTTCAGTAAGGCATACAGAACGACTACCTTCCAACAAACAACTGAGTCCCAACCGTACTAACTGGAATCCATAGTCTTGTGTGCATGCAATACAAATAAAATTGAGCTGGGGAGTATATCCACTGTTGTAGGTGGTCCCAATGCGCAAATCTCTCAAAGTTTTCACGTGGGAGTTTAGGATGTCGTTATTGGAGGTTGACAGTCCCATGGCGCAATTTTGTTATTCGGAGCTATGCTGCCACCAAGCAGTTCGAAGTTAGTAATGTTTAAATGATTGCGAATGCTCCTCTTAGAAATCGCCAGCGATGAAGAACAACTCATTTTTATGTATATTTTTTGTCTTGTTCTCAAAACTGTACGTACTATTGTAAATTAATTTTCTAAGTTGTAAATATTCCTCTCTGGCTTGCAAGCTGTACAAGGGTCGATTGTAACCAGCAATCAGCTGAATAAATAAATAAAAATAAATAATGTACAGTACTCCAACTGTTATTTTGTTAACGCACGAAATTAATTCATATTCATTGTTTTATGTATATCAGTAATCTGTTTTCTTAAAGTCATTGCAATATCTTAGACCACCTCTATAAATCCGTACACAAATCAGCCAAATTGCAGAGTCCAAAATGATTGCTCTGCATTTCGTAACCAACTACTTATGGAAGGAACCATTTCTTTACTGGAAAAGAGCGCTGAGCGCAATCTAAGTCAAAAATAGTTTATCGTTTTACGCAATTTCTTCCCGCTAATAACCCTTATGTAATTAAACTGATTATTTAAGTCTAGAGGCGAAGGACTAATTCTAGCCATATTTTTAACCAGCCAAACAGGTAAAATTAAACTTCCTAATTATCGAGTTCGCATCGGAATTGAATTTTAAAAAAGCTGCTCCTAATACGGTACCAAGATGATAGTTAATGGTATTAAATATTAAGCGCTTATGAGTCTAGGCGATGACTCCTTAATTAAACAGCGTTGATGAGTTGGAAAATCAATTTTAACTTTCCAAAATTTTATTATCCAAAGAACGCTTCTTGTGGGGGCAAACTGAGGAGGGGAAACCTTTAGCTGCATTTCTTACATCTGTTAGTTAAGCGAAAGGAAGAGCGAGAGGGGGAAGG
The DNA here is from genome assembly GCF_048544385.1 of Mastigoproctus giganteus. NCBI lineage: Eukaryota > Metazoa > Arthropoda > Arachnida > Uropygi > Thelyphonidae > Mastigoproctus > Mastigoproctus giganteus. The sequence continues at coordinate 21,468,326 of NC_143583.1, forward strand.
ATTTAAACTCTAAATCAAAAGTAGGCTTAGCTGTATAAAGGGATGATGCAATATTTTACGTACGCTGATGACGCAACGTCGATGTAGTAATAATGAATCTCCCCAGAATTGCACAACCCTGATTAAATTTTATTCTCTCGTAAATGTCGTAAAACTACACCGGCTAATAAGCATATTTAATTTCTTTTTGGGTCCTGATTTGTAGACTGATCGATAGACATTGGTATGAGCATTATGTGCCGTGTACAGCGTTGGTAACTTCAAATGATTAATAGAGTTAATTAGCCCTCGGAAATTAAACAGCTCTGTCAACAAGTCACAATTTAACACAATCTATAATGTTTAATTAAATCTAACGCAATTATTTAAGCTTAACAACTACAGGCCACGGTATATAATAAACTATGATAACCTACAGTTTATTGCATTTCCAAAAATCTCATCTTCTTTCCCTGTAGATGGCCACCAACTACCATCTGAAAATAATCCAACTGAACAATTAATGCAGTCGTGTTGTGTGCAGCTTCTACTAGGAGAAGGGGGAGGGGTATAATAAAACGCTGATAACGCAACTGATGCTCTCCCATCACAATTAATTCATCCCTTTCGTAAAATCGACTGTTCTATTTAGCATAATGCAGAAAACTTACAAATCCAATCTCTAGACAGATACAATATTCTATCTTACGAAACAAGTGTGCCTTCCAATTCTGGAAGATATATATCTTCCAGAATTTTAATAAACTATTGAAATATAACACATATTTAACGTTTCAGCTACGATTAATATAATACACAAACAGTAATAATTCGTGATTTATGTATTTAGTAAACTGATAACCAAAAAAACGAGCGAAAAACAATGATTTTATGCATGAACCTAGAACTGAGAGCATTTCGTTTCTGTGCAGCTAACATATTGCCCATTCATTCCTCCAATCAGAGCAAGGCAAGAAATATCTACCGCTTCAATTACAACATACGGTATATCGATAGTCAATGTGGTATATATGAAAAAATAAATAATAATTGTCGAATTTCTATTGGTCTGATTTTAATGAAAATTTTAATCGCTCGACAAATCTTTATAAAAGAGAAAAATATAATCATGTAAGGCCAAACATTGGGAGTCGAGTTATTACGTGCTAACGGACAGACGGACGGATAGACAGATATGAAGAAAGTAGAAATAGACAGATATGATGCATCTAAAACATTTCTTTATTTCTTAATTCAAGTTAAGTGTGATTTCTCAAACCGTGTTTTTAGTACAGTGCTATTTTTTTTTTTAATTTAGCAATTTTTCTTTTTTAGAGTTTCCTATTTAATAGGTGGATTTTCTAAAAGCATAACCGATTTCAAAAAATGAACACTAAAAAAAATTAAGTAAAACTTCTCAATTTTAATTCACAACATTAAAAATTTTTGAATTCAAAATTTCATTCCTGTTTTTTTTTTAATTTTAAAATATTCAATCCATTTTTTAAATTAATATTTATAAATTATCGTTTATTTAATTGTAATATATTTAAGAATAAATCCAAAAAAGGACTTTAAAGAATTACTATACGATTATTTGAAATGAGATATTTAAAAATTAATTAAATAATAAAATTTTATTAATTAATTTTAATTAATGTGTTAAGAGTTATGTGGCTGTTCATAATGAATTAATGTGAAATAGCCCTCGTGGGTTGAACTGGTAGAATCGGTTTGTTTGTTTATTTATTAGAAGCATCGACATCTGTGGCCATAGTGCACCAGTAGAATCCGTGATTCTACCAGTTGGTAGAATCGCCATCTTCCCCACACCGGGTGGAAAAGACCTGAGTTCGAGTCCCGTAGACGTTATGAAGAATTTTTATGGGGCTTTTGACAACTTGGCTGAGTTAGTCGGTCTCAGGAGAGGGTAGTATGGTTCTCGCTCTCCCGGAAACGCGGATATTTCGTCCAGCAAACAGAAAATCGACCACAGAACACAAGCTGTTTATAGATATATGGAGCAATATGGCCTTAGTGCCTTATGGCCTTAGTGCCAACAACAACGGAAAACAATGTGAAAGGTGAATAACACTGATGACACTACATGAACTGTTATCAACTGAATTTTATTATATCCAAAATATTACAATAAATAAGTTAAACTATCATGCAATAATTACTTAAAAATTGGCAACGTTTCTGAATTCCATGGTGAGTTCTGTCATCAAGTCTAATCAGAAAACTCCGAGTGAAGTAAACAGTCTCGGGCTTTCAGTCTTTCCTATGACACCTGATGCGCCTCCGTAGCCAGGTGGGAAGGAGCAGCAGTGCGTAGCACACGCTTCTTGATTAGACCGGGGTTCGAGCCCGTCACCACCAAATACGGAGGGTGCGGAAAAGTCAGGGAATGACCACCGCATATCCCTGAGCAATATGGCCTTAGTTGCTAATGCTCCTAAAAACCAAATAACAAACAAACAAACATTAGACCTGATGACAGGATTCGGCATGGAATCCAGAAACGTTACCAGTTATCAAACAGTTCTATTTTGTAGAAGTATATTTTCCATTAATTTTTTATTAAAATTACTTTTTAATTAATTTTAATAAAAATTTTATTAATTTAACATTTTACACCATTTTAGAACGTTTTATTTACAGTTCAAACAAAGCTTCTTTAAAACTTTTAATCACTTTACAAAAAAAAAATTCACGGATTTATTGTGAGGCACCTTTGAAAGTGAATTTTTATTTATGTTAAGGAATACAGGACTTGAATTACCAACGATTGCTTAAATCTCAGATAGCCACGACTTACATAATATTTTTATACGCTTATCCTCTGTCGTGGGTCCGATATACATCTCCTCACCTACACTGGGTGGAAAAGGCCAGGGTTCGAGTTCCGTCAATAACGCAAGGACCTTTGATGGGTTTTTTGACAAGTGGCTGAGTTATTCGGTCTCAGACGAAGGTTTATTGGTTTTTCTCCCGGAAACTCGGGTTTCTCGTCCAGCAAAACACGCAACCCTCTCCGATGAGTTGTGTAGTTTTCATTCTGGTAACTTGGGTAACTTCTGGTAACCCGACTATAGAATACACTTATTTTACCACAGTACTGACGCTTTCTAGCCTTAACAGCTCCAACATAAATTCAAGCAAACTCCAACACAAATTCAAAAATTTACCAGAGAGACGCGAAACGACAGTTTCGCCAATGAAATGCTCCGAAAATATTTCTTCACTTAAAGAACATGGACGGATAAAATGGCGCTACGAATCTGAATACATGTTTTTATCAAGTGGTAAAAGTGGGAGCAACCAGAAGGACATTCTGACAGAAGTTCGCCAATCCAACCGTAAAGACATGGAGTGACAGTCTGATCTTTTGGACCAGCCTTTCATGGTAGGTATTCGACCGATGGTATTCGCACAGTCAGTAATGTGACATTTCAATAAGTTATAATACTAAAAGCCCAGAAGTATGTTTATAATCACTTTTTTGGGAATTCTGTTCATATTTGGCGATGACCAGAATTCTGCAATGTCAGCCCCAAGACCTGAGCCAACAGGATCAACGTGGGAAGAACTAAAAGAAATGCACGTGCTTGAACAATGAAGATCAACATAATTGTCCAGTTTATAAACTATTCTGTTAAAGTAATAGAGAAATGTTTCTATCGACACGTATTCAATTGGTGGACAGTAATGTCCGCGAAGCCTACATATTGTATTACAGGTTAATGAAGGTCTTATATCGTATTAAAATGTGATCTCTAAACCAGTGTTCCTCAACTTTTTTTTGTACCGTGACCTACGTAAACTGTAAAAGATATGTGTGACCACCCTGGTTCTAAAAGAAAAAAAAATCTGCGATTTTAGAAGTTGCATTTACAAACATGAATAATTAGTCATTTTGGCTTCTCAATTAGCAATAGTATTATAATGGATAAGTGATGCAAGAAAGAGGCTTTTTGTACATCTGCCATTTAAACCTAACCCCTCACCAAAAAGTGCCTATCCAATAGCTCTCATGGGCAGCACAGTTGGTATAATCACCGTCCCTCCTCACACTAAAAAAAACCCTCAAACCGGATGGAAAAGACCAGCGTTTGAATTCCGTCAATGACGCGAGGAATTTTTATGGGTCTTTTTCTCAATGTGGCTGAGTTAATAGATTTCAGACGAGGATAGCATGGTGTCCCCTCTCGAAAACTCGGGTTTTTCGTACAGCAAACAGCAAATCGCCCACAGGACGCAATTTACCACATAATATACGGCGCAATATGGCCTTAGTTGCTGGTATGCCGGAAACCTTATAACAACCTACAGGCCTATCCAATTCCGCTGTCTGCACGGTAGCACAGTATTATAATCTCACAAGTTCTCCCATGAGCTTTTTTCACTCCACTCTGTCTCTAAGTTAGTCAATCTGAGGCGTGGACAGTAAGGTTTTACTCCCAAAAAATCGGGTTTATCTTCCAGCAAAACATGCAAATCGACCTTAGAACACAATACACATGAACAGATGAGTATGGACATAATACACATGAACAGATGAGATGGTTCTTGCGTGGCCCTAATATGTCAGGGTTTTTTTTTATATCATTCTGCTTTGAAGTTCACCAAACAATCACCCTCGACCATTGTGTCAAGCAATTCATTCCAGTGATCAAAACACGCTGCCCTAAAGTAAACTTCATGAGATTTCTGTTACTCTCCAAAATTTTGATATTTGCGTCCCCTGGTTCTTCTCGCTTCTGCCAACGAAAATATCCCGTCCTTGTTCATTTTACGAAATCTCTTCAGATTCTTATATACCTCCAGTTACCCTTCTCTGAACCTTTTATACAAGTTCTATATCTTACTTCAAGTGTGGCCTCCAGACTTGAACAATAAATGCGATGTCATCACCGGAAATTTATTGTCTGACTGAATAGTAACTACAAAGTCTTTTTCCTTCTGGACCAATTTAACTCCACTCTTGTTACTAGCTTCTACTTCCTGGGACATCTGTTCCCTAGGTGAAAAACCTTACATTCAGAGGCATTAAATTTCAGTTGCCATTTTCCAGACAATTTGTGCAACCGATCTAAATCATTCTGAAGCAAAACGTCTGATTCCTGTCTGATTCTGGTCGTTACCACCATTCCTTCCTTTAAATCGTTAGCAAACTTAGATAACTTCCATCTATACTCCTCATTAGCGTCAAACAGAGGTGGCCCCAGTTTTTCATATCCAAAGTAAAAAAGTATTTATACATTATATTTTTTTATTTTATTTCAATGCGATCCTTGTATTTTTTCAAAAATTTCGAGAAACAGAGGTTAAGAAAACACTGCTCTGAACTGTTGTTTCTTCTCCTAGCATCACCATCTGCTCCTAGTAACAGAGTGTACCTAGAGAGAGAGAGAGACGATTATAGTTTAGTGACTCAGAAGATTATGTTCATCAGGGTGTATTACCTTCCAATTGGCTTAATAGGCTTCAAATTCTGTTGTGTTGTGTCTGTCGCAGCAGAGAAGCCTTCCAACAGAAACAACCCAAGAAGCCTATGCAATGAAAGAGACAGTCGATTATTTCTGAGGCTGTTCAGAACATTATCTGTCAGAGATAGCCTCACAGGAAATCGAAGGTTTTTTTAGTATTATTATATAAATTTTTGTATGTATTTTTATAGAGGGTGACAAATTAATAATGCTATTATGATTCAAAAAAAAAAGTGAAATGCATAAGTAGCTTTCGTACTTAATAACAATTATTTTGTATGAAAGCTTAACCGGAATACAAGTAAGTACTACAGTGAAGCGACCTTTTGATTTCATAGTTCGGTGTTTAGGAATAAATTTCAAGAGTAAGTGAAAAATTATATATTAAACTACTTAATTTAATCAATAGCAAACGGCAGAAATATTTTAATCCATATATCAATCCATCGTTCACCTGACATGTGATGACTAATATCCGGGTTGAAGTTATTTAGTATTGAAAAATATTGAAAAAATACTTTTTTTTTTGTTATTCCGGTAGATTTATTTCCAAACTATTGCAGATAATCCGGAGTATAGCGTATTCAAAATACCTGGAATCATATATATATATATATACCACTTTCAAAAACGTATCCGGGCCACATATCTGTTTCATATTGACGTTACTACCACTCAATTTAATAAAATGTCAGTCACCTTTTGGCTTCCATGACACACTCTGCTCTCCAGGGTAGGTTTCCCCTAAGGAGTCTCCTGTACAACAGTGACCAAATGATTTATCATTGTGGAACATGGTCTGGCCTTCAACCGACATTACAGTTCATCCCGCAAGCGTTTCATAGGGTTCGAATCGGCATTTTGCGCCGGGAATTCCAGGGGAATCTTTCTCAAATGTAGCAATCAGTAGATCATCAATAAACGGGTCGTCCTGAGCGCGCTTAATCCGGCTACGCCAGTGCTTTCCAAACGTTTTCGACGCTGATACATTATACACTATTTACATGTCCAAAATAATTCGAAACTCCATCCGAAAGTTTGTAATTATTCGACATCTACTCTTTATGTTCCTTATGTTTAAGCGGATGATAAATGCAACGGCACGCAACTTCCTTTGTTTCGAGCCAAAACATGCAGATAAGATAAGATAAAAGAGAGAGATAGGGAGGATATGCGGTATTAACCACAAGCATACGCAAAAAGATCCAAAATCAAATCGATTGCATCAGTCAACTTTCAAAGACAAATAACGCATCTATTACTTACCGACTGAGAATATGAAGCACGGAAAAATGTAAATGTAAAATTTTAACGTATTGCTCAATAATCGAATTTTAATCAATTAATTACAAAATCTATACTAAAAAAAACAGCAAAGATTTAGTAATACATAGTAACGAAAAGTCATTGGGTTATAACATCAATCAGTTGCCATTCATCAATCAGTTGTTATTCATCAATCATAATCATCATCAAACATCAAAAACATTGCTTCCATGGCAACTTTCGCAGGATACACATGCAGTAGTGCATTAATTAATAGCATCTGCATACTATAACTTTTGATAGAGCAGGGTACATGCATCAATCTGTTCTACTCCGCAATAGCACCAGAGTATACTAATTATCTTCTGATCGTAACTGACACTGTTTACATTAAAGTTTTTATTTCATTTATTTATTTTCTATTGGAGAGTATAAAAACAGTCCAACGTAAAGTTCGAACTTCAATCAGCACTGAGAGCATTCTTCAACGCAATCCTGTCACCATGCAACGCTTTGGGGTGAACGTTAACGAAACACTCTGCAGATACGACAGTCTAATTGAACTCTTTGTTTCTTACGAATTTTCGAAATATCAATAATTGGAAATATCAAGCGTCTCCTTACGTAGTTTTTCCTCCCCCTTTCATTTTTTTTCCTGAATTACGTCTGATCAATCTCAGAGAAAATATTGCTTTCCACTTTGAAGAAAACTAAATTAAAATTGTTTCTCTTTTTTTTTATTTCTTATGAATTTCTCCTTGTTATTTGATTTCTCAGTACTGTTTTGATTCAAATAGTGCGTATACATTTAAGGGTAATACATATTTTTTCGTAGCTTTTCTAAACAAAAGAATTTTCCAATAATTTAAAACCAGCACCAATACATGAGTACTTAAGAAAGCTTTTTTTATTAATACAAGGAAACCCAACCTGCTACGCAGATAAACGAATCACGCCCGGAATATTACATGTTTAATTTTAACAATTTATTCCTGAATAGCTTTTTTGGTGATGGGAATGGAACTCGTAACACGAAATTATAATTTCAACAAATGAATCAAAATGATTAATTGACAGGCGAGTCATGTCAAAGTGGCCAGAGAGCAGATATTGGAAAAAATATCTGCTCGATGAAAAATTCACGTTGCTACCTGCATAGTAAGTTAGATTTCCAGTAATAATAATAATAAAAAACTGCCTTCACCAACTCATAACTTGTCAATCATGACTAATTCGCCAAATTTCTTACCAGAAGCTAAAACTGACAAAACAGATCTTTAGACAGATTCGGAAGGTAAAACAAAATAATAAAATACTACTGGGATTCGCCCACCCCCGCGTACGCTTTTCTACGTAAAATGTAGAGGTATACAGAGTAAGTCAAATCTTTTCTACGTAAAAGACACACCTGTCGAAACACACTGGTCGTAATTGCCTCGCCCTCTTCTCCCATTGGCTCGAATAAATATCACTAGGAGGAAAACTTTTTAATGTATAGATAGAAAATGGCATAAAATAAAAGTGCCAAAGTTTCGTTTCAAAATTAAAAACATCATTCTCTATATTGACTAAGAAGGCAACAAGATTATTCCTTCCACTGCACTCAAATACACACTGTATCATAAAAGTATTGCAACACCATCGGATAATCACTTGCTGTCATTCTCTTGGGTGTTATTCGTGGTTTGGACTTGCACCTTAAAAACTGGTCTTCGTTCCCGAAACAATGAACAGCATGCAGTACATTGACATTATGGACAATTCCGCTCTTCCTATACTGTGACAGCAGTATGAGAAGGAGCCGTTTTCTGTTTCAGCATGTCAATGTACCATATCAAACCACAACCTGTAATGACCTGGTTTGATGACACGAGCGCGTGAAAACTTCATTGACCGACTGAGAGCTTCGACCTTAACCAAACTGAACATCTTTGGAATGAATGGAATCAGTTGCGGGCAAGGCCAACACGCTCGAAAACAGTAGCTGAATTGGCTGTTGTGTTACAAGAGAAATAGACCAACTTCATATTATCTAAAATTGGTTTGGAATCTACCAACCAGGATACCATGTGTAACTAAGGCAAAAGGACCGACACGTCATTAAATATTGGGTCAACAAAAGTTTCTTTGAAACTTACAGCTGCTCGGTTACTTTTGTTAATATAATAAATACCATATACAAGATGGTTATAATTAAAGTTCGTTATTCTGGCCACCTGCAAGTGGCAAACCATGACTCGCCCATACAATTTAGGTATTCAAGCGTTGAATAAAATTTACATTTAGCTAAAGTTTGAATAACGGAATAACCAAAGGAAGTCCCCATCTCGTGATGTTATGCAGACAGTTTGGTAAAAGTTTAAGGACCTCACGTCTCTTCAATAAATGTTTGACAAACATTTCTTGAAGAAACACTTCTTGTCTCGATGTTCGAAATACACTTGTGTAATATTAGGTTAGCTAATAATAAAGAATGTCATTAGCAGCTGCTGATGTTTACCATTCGCAATATCAATGTTCTGTTTAAACATTGGAAGGGAAGTTTTTGAAAACGTTTGTTTCTGGTTAATTTTATAACAAAATTAGTTAGAATATCAAAACAAAGATTCGCATCATCTAGAAAGGAAAAAAAATGCTCTAAATATAAAGAAAATTTTCACGACTTGACAGTAAAAAGAATTTTTGAATACTTAATGTCAACAAATGAATTTCATTAAAATAAGAAAAAAAAAACGCTTTCTTGTTTTCGTTTAGACTTTCGTATTTTTCCTAAGTACTCTTATAAGCGAAATGATTATTTTCTGTTTTGTTTGCATATCTGCGGTCATGTAACTGTCTCTGGCAGTCAATTTAACGTTACACCGAGAGAAAAAGAGAAGGCCCTTATCTCTAGAAGTGTGTCTGCATGTCTGTTTGTCGCATCTCCATAAAAGTGATGGCAAAGAATTCGACATAACCTGCAAGTAATGAGGAAAATTAAAAGTTTTTTTACTCTCCTACCCGTTTTCCAACCATCAGTCTCTTATCACTGTAATTGACCGGTGGAGATGTTTGATGGAGATAAGGCATTGCTTGCTAGATTACTAAAAAGGAGAAAGCTGTATGACTTTAGTTAGACTAATGAGAATCATTTACCTGACTGTTGTGGCAGAGCTAGTGAAGTCAGAAGTGGATGAAGGAGAAGAAGATGGGAGCATCAGAGAACAATAAAAAATAAAATACGTACATTACATTGCATGGTCAAAGAAAAAACAAACTGAAATTTTTGTTTAATAATATCCAATAGAAAAAGACTTTTGCGAATACGTAACGCAGTTTGTAATTATTTAAAGAAACATTTATAATTACGAAAAAAAAGCCTTTTCTGAATTCGCGATTCAAAACAGTAAAATAGGATTTATTTTGCTGCTATAACATGTTCTGACATGTTTCAGAACATGAACATGATAGCCAAAAATAGCCAAGCAAAATTTAGATTAATCTATCGATACCTATCACAATCAGTCTAAAGAAGGATTAAAGTTACAACTGAACTCTCTCGGAGAGGGCTTGTGTGTGTGTGCAACCCTTAATTAATTACCCTAAAACACTGAAGGGGAAATTGCAATATAATGTAGATGGGCTTAGTAAGACAGTGCAACTCAGAGACTGGATGATGGATTTCATTTTGGTGAATATCGTGTATTCAGGAGAGAGAGAAGGAGGAGGAATTGAAGAGATGGGAGGAGTGATGCTTTTGATCAAAAACTGCCTGAAGATGGCAAGAATATTCCGAGTCAGATCAAGGAAACTGAGTCAGTATGGCACGAATTGCGATAAATGGAAGATGACAGTTGGGGTATGGTACTTGTCAAATGGCTGAGGAGTATGACGAAAATCTCTTTAGTCAGATTTAGTAGCCGAGTGGTGAAACGCGAGACTGCATAAATACACGTTCTTTGAGTGACCGCGGTTCAAGTCCGTGACTGCTAAATACGGTGCTGTTTTCTCTTTCTCTTGTAAGAAAATCTGATCGTATAGTTGTCCCCGAGTATAAACAGAAAAATATTTATTATTTTTTTTTGTTAACGAGTCAGTAAGTATGATTTTCTCATTACGGGCGAATTTAACCTCTCTCTCTCTCTCTTACAGAATATATGGATCGGAAATGACCTATATAGTAGCAGTTTTTGAACAAACTGGATAATTGCTACTTATCCAGCAGGTCCCAGAGAGAGTACAAGATACCCTACTATACTGGATTCTAACTAAGGAACTTAAATTTATCAAAACTTGGCAGTAGGGGCTCCAACAGCAGACAGTGTCTACAATACGAAAAAACGGGTTTTATCTAAATAAACCAATATCATCAAAAGGTAAAGGTGCGGCTTCAATTTCAAGAGAGGACACGTTATATAATGATATGAAATATTTCTTAGGCTCGATTAACTGGAGAGACTAATGTATGTGTCGGATAGATAATTTATGGGAAATATTCAAAAATTTTTCCTCGAAGCCATAAACGTAGTAGTAGTAGTAGTAGTAGTAGTAGTAGTGGCACTTGATGCAAGAAAGCAAATGTAGGAGCTTATGCAGCATCAGCCAAAAAAAAAAAAAAAAAAAAAATCACACCATTCCCTCCAAATGCCTGTCCAGTTCCTCCTTAAATTTATTTAACCTATCAACTTCCACAACGACAGATGGAAGTTTGTTCCAGCAATTAACCACCCGCTGGCTAAAGGCAAATTTCCGCACATCTATTCTACATCTGTCTTTTCTTAATTTGAACTTATGTCCCCGTAGGTTCGTATTCTGAACAAGTGGGAGGATCCCATCAGAATTCAGCGTGCTCAACCCATTCACGGCCTTATAGACCTCAATCAGATCACCGCGCAGGTGCCTAGTCTCCAGCCACTGCAATTTGCAGAACTTAAGCCTCTCTTGGTAAGAGGATCCCTTCATTCCCCTCACCAATCGTGTTGCTCTTCTCTGTACACGCTCAAGCAAATCTACATCCTTCCTAAAATGAGGCCTCCAGACCTGTACGCAGTACTCAAGGCGTGGCCTGACCATTGCCTTATACAGAGGGACAATCACCTCCTTTTCCCTGCTAGCAAAATTCCTATATATCATTGACAAAACCCCATGACCTGCCCTAGCAGCCTGTCTACATTGCTCAGAAAACTTCATATCTGACTGCACAATTATTCCCAGGTCTTTTTCATTTTCTACCACCTTAAGTGTAGTACCACACAGTTGGTACGTTTCTCTCGGGTTACTTCTACCCATATGCAGTACTTTGCATTTGTCAAGGTTAAACTTCAGTTGCCACTTCTTAGCCCATCTGCCCAAATTATCTAGATCCTGTTGCACTAGCACACTGCCATTACTGTCATTAACAACCCTGCCAACCTTCGTGTCATCTGCAAACTTCGACATTAAGCCTGATATACCTTCATCAATATCATTGATAAATATACAAAACAACAGTGGACCCAACACCGAACCCTGTGGGACTCCACTAATAACATTAGTCCACGAAGAGCAGCACCCATTGATTACCACCCTCTGTCTTCTCCCACTTAACCATCCTTTTATCCATTGTAGCAACTTACCCTTAATACCATTCTGCTCCAATTTGTACAGTAGTCTTCCATGCGCAACAGTATCAAAAGCTTTCCTGAAATCCAAATATATGATATCAAAATTATTTTTTGCATCCAGTTCCTTTGTGACCACATCATAATAACCAATCAAATTTGTCAGACAAGACTTTCCCTTAACAAACCCATGCTGTGTCTGAATTATTGCTGCAGTCTTGTCTAGATGATCCTGCAATGCATCTTTAACCAGTGACTCCATTATTTTACCCGGAACAGAAGTTAAACTAACTGGTCTGTAATTACTCGTGTCACCCTTCGAACCTCCTTTGTGAATTGGGGATACATTTGCACATCTCCAGTCCGTGGGAACCTCCCCTGAATCCAAGGATGCTCTCATAATTATGGCTAAGGGTTTGCTTAGTTGCTTTGCCGCCTCCTTTAATATAACTGGATAGATCCCATCCACCCCAGGTGCCTTTCTTATGTTTAACTTCAACAATTTCTCCTCCACTTTGCTCTCAGTTATTACAAAATCATTAAGCACACTGCTACAATTTGATAACCTTCTTCCATTTTCAAACTGTAATAATTCCTCACGTGTGAATGTAGATGCAAAATACTCATTCAGTTTGTTTGCTATCTGAGCAGGATCATCAACAGTCGAACCATCGATGTCAAGTGGACCAATCAGATTCATCCCCTTCCTTTTAGAGTTTATATAAGTAAAGAAATCCTTGCTGTTTTTCTTAGCATCTTTTGCCAAAGATTTCTCGTAATCCGCCTTTGCCTGCCGAACCTCCTTTGTGACCTGATTACAGACTAGCTTATATCTGCTACAGGCTTCTGCGTCGCCTGATAATTTATATGCATCCCATGCATTTTTCTTCTCTGTCACGAGTCTCATTAGTTCATTTGATAACCATTTAGGCCTAAACCTTGAACAATATTTCTTCATCGGTATGAAAAGTCTAGTAGCTTCCACGATTAATTCCTTGAATGCTTCCCACTTAGAATTTACTGTTTGTAACATCATCAGTTGATCCCACTGTACAGAATTTAAAAACTGTCTGAGACCACTGTACTCCCCTTTACGGAAGCAAAAACCCTTTCCTTTACCCCTGACGGTAGTTACCTCTTTGAGTAAATCCCACTTCAGCACACTGTGATCACTGCCACCTAGTGGTTCCTTTATCTGCAAATTCTTAATACACGAATGATCACTGCTGATAACCAGATCAAGAGTATTACTTTCTCTGGTTGCCTCTCGAACATGCTGCTGCAGAAAACAATCATCCAATAAATCCACAAAAGTCTGACTAGTGTGTGAGTGACCAACCCACAAGTTCCAGTCAATATCTGGGAAGTTAAAATCCCCCATTATAAGACATTCTGATTTACTGGCCCACTCTATTTCTCTGTACAATTGTTCATTGTACTCATTCGAGTCATTAGGCCTATAACACACTCCTACTCTTATTTTTGCTTTCGCAGTGCTTATGTCACACCAAACTGACTCAACAGTGCACTGTCCATCTATATCAACTGGATGCACTTCTTTTGATTTTATGTTTTTCTTAATTAACAGCATAACACCTCCTCCCTTTCTGTCCTGTCTATCCTTTCTGTACACATTGTACTCCCCAAATTCCAGTTCTGCATTCCTTATATCTTTGTGACACCACGTCTCTGCTATCCCAACAATATCCGCCTTTGATGTCTTGACCAACACTTCAAATTCATCAAATTTATTTACTATACTTCTAGCATTGGTATACATGCAAGCATACATGCTCCTATGCCTATTCCTTGTTACCCTAACACATCCCATATACCCAACTATTCCAGGATGACTGCCATCCGTCCCTGAAACCCCCAACACCCCTCGCTCCAGGTCGCTTCTTATTCTAATAGAAGTTGTGCAAGAATCACCTTCACCTCTGCCAGTGGCTACTGTCAATCTATTGGTCTTTGTCTCCCCCCAAGCTAGCAGTTTTCCGACCCACCTAACACTGCCTCGATAGCATCAGCAAATATTCTTGCACCCTTTCTATTTAAGTGTATCCCATCCCTGTAGAAGCAATCTCTCCTGTTAACAAGTACAGTCCAGGCTGAAAAAAATTCTACCCCTTGAGCCTTGCACAATCTTTCCAGGGCCGAATTGATCGACAAGGCTCTCATCATATACTCCCTCCTATCGTGTCTGGGCAGAATTGCAGACACTTTCAAATTCAACCCTATTTCACGGCTTTTTTTCAACAGTGACCTGTACTTGTTGAGTAATTCTGCCGGTCTCCTACTCTTAATATCATTAGTGCCAACGTGTACAACTATATCACCTTTTGTGCCCTTGAAAGATGATATCCGCTCTACAACGTCATCAACCTTTGCCCCTGGCAGACATACCCTGGTCCTGTTCCACCTATCCTTTTTACATAGCATGTTCCCCACTGGTATACGTGTTCGTATACCAGTGGTCAAGTTCCGTAAACAACATAGGATGACAGGCGAAGTTGACAGTTTAATTCAGGAATAGAAACAAGCATGGGATAATTACAGACAGTGATCCTGATTTGTAATTATAAGAGAGTATGTAAAAAAGTCACTGACTGGGTAAGACGGGCGACAGCTGATCATGAGGGGGAGAGCGCTAGCAAAGAGAGCTAAGAACGATAATAAGAAATTCTTCTCATATGTGAATACAATATAGAAGAGAAAGAGAGTAAATCAAATAGGTCCCTTAATTAGCTGCGATGAAAAGTCCGTAGAAACCCCAGAAGAAATGGCTAAAGAGTTAACAGATATTTCTCAAGGATATTTATAGTCGAAAGCATACTCGAATCTCTGGGGATATTAAGAAGTCAGAAGCGGAAGAAGACAGTATACAGGGTGTCCATAAATTATTGACCGCATTACAAATTATTATAAACAGGAACTAAAAGAGATATATATTGGCAATTTTTTTTCAATGGAAAGGACAAATCAAAAAGTTAATATAACATACATGTATAAATTATAAATCCAGTTTAATGTAAAAATACAAATATATACTAACAGGCATAACTAGCTTTCGAGACTGGCGTGTCTCTTCATCAACTGAAATTCAAATACAAAAATACAACGGATAAGTGCAATGAGCTGAGTGAGGCACACGTTATTCATGTGCCATTGTTGTTGCACGGACGTGCGCTGCTTTTACTCCACTGATCATCTAGCATTAAAACGATTGTCTCTAGGATGGGGTGTAGACGTATGTCTACACCCCATCCTAGAGACAATCCTAGAGACAAAAGGATGAGGTGTAGACGTATGTCTACACCCCATCCTTTGTGGCGGTTTATTGCCTTTGGATTGTTTAATATGTTAAGTGACTCTAGCCATAGGCGGTGGCGAAAGTGTCGTGAGTGGTCTACTATTTCAAAGTCACGTTTGGGATCAAGATAGTGGTTGGTGGCCCAAAAATGTTCCGCGACTGCGGACTGGTCAGTTTCGGCAAGCCGGATTGCTCTGTCATGTTCCGTAAGGCGATCTTGGAGACGCCTTGATGTTTCTCCTATGTAGCAACTGTCACAGTCTCTACAGGTGATGCGATATACTACATTGCTGCGTAAGACAGGTGTGACAGGGGTCTTCACACTGGAGACAAGTGAACGTAGGTTCCTGCAGGGTAACTGCACGCATTTGATGTTGTAATTTCTAAGGACCTTCGAGATCCGTTCTGACACGCCTGGATAATAGGGAATGTAGGCGGACGATATACCGTCTTGGTTCGGTGGTCTTGGGTGGGATGTGAGTTCTTGTCCAACACCCTGAAGGAACAGGAATACAGAGAGGTTACTTAAAGTAATGATAGCCAAGAGATTAAGGAACACATAATAAAATTTGCAGACGCTAATGCTTACATGAACACATTTAATTGACACAAAATTATGCGTACAATGGACGGGATCAATATGGTATAAATCTACCACGGTTACGGATACGTTGAGCTAAGCGTCTCGGCATTGAGTCGTACAGGTGTCGAAAAGCCTCCTGCGGTATTTTCCACCAACCCTCTTGCCCTGATCACGAAGAACATACGTGGTCAGCATTGACTGCGGGTGGCTCTGTAGATGGCGTACAATCATGGCCCATACGCGCTCGATGGGAGAGAAATCTGGAGAGCTGACTGGCCAAGACAGGTCCACACGTCGAAGACACTGCCAGGAAACCCTTGCTGTATATGTTCGAGGGTTTTCCTGCTGAAAAATGGCATGTCAGGGAAAGCAACGGCTTCAAGAATATCGGCGACATAGCGGCGAGTCATACTGCCGTTGACGAACACCAACGACGGTCGACTATCCAAATTGATCGCTCTCCACACCATAACACCAGCAGGGCGCGCACTGTGACGATCAACAATGACTCTAGGATCACTGTGTTCACCACGTCTTCACCCCAAAGTGGCGATCATCGAGCGCCAAGCAGAAGCGGGATTCATCGCTGAAGACCAATGAATGTCTGTATCCCAGGTAGCCATGCGCGACACCATTCTAGACGATGGGCAATAATCAAGGGTAATCGACACAAATGCCGGTACGCATGGCAGCCCCCTTACAGCCGGCGTGAAATCGTTTAACGGGTGATGCCACAGCTCATTGGGCGATAGCCAGCCTGGCAGTTAGATGCGGTGCAAACCTGCGAACGGATAAAACGATCCCCACATTCTGTAGTCCTCCGTCATGCTCCATTACCCATTCGACGACCGAATGCCGAATATCCACCTTCTGTTGAAGTCGCTGAGTCGGTGTGTCGAACGTGACATCTCGGCATTTTCTACAATCTCCTTGCACTCTTAAGTCGGTTCCTGCAAGACAAGTCGGTTCCTGCAAGATGCCTGTTAACTGCGTCACACACAAGTTTCTGAAACTCCACGACCTCTATGTTCGTTTTTATATCGAACCGAAGTTTTTATATAATCGGGCAGAAGCTTCTGCCTGATTTGTTCCGTATTTTAATGATTTGTATATCTCGGCGCAATTCATCCGCCTGCTGATTTGCATGCACTATCGATCAATCCTTCTGGATGCTACAATTTCAATGTAACAGAGTATATCCAATAATTTAACCCGATAAAAAGCCTTCTCTAAATCTATAACGCATATAAATACATCTCTGTTCACTTCCAGATGTCTATCTCTCAACATTCTCATCACATCTATTACATCCCTGGTTTTTCGGTTCCTTCTGAAACCAAACTGCCCTTTTCTCCACGTTTTCCTCCATCCTTATTATATCCACCGTTATATTCAATATTCTTGACATTATTTTTGCCGCATTTGGTGTCATTGAAGGCTCTTTCTTTTCCATTCTTATCGTTATTCTAGTCTTAAAATCAAATGGCCATTGACCTTCTGTTCTGCATTATTAAAATCATCCTCTCCCTGCCGCTTCTTTGATCCACATAACTCTCTTATATATTCTCATCCTCCCCCTTATCCTTCTAATTTTTAATGCCTTCCCATTCCTTCCCTCCATAACACCTGACCTCATTCCTTTTTCTCCATGCTCACATTTCTTACTCTCTCACACATTAAATCATATTTCACTGAACTTGCTAACTTCCTACAAAGTCCATCCCTCCATTTGTCCTTTCTTAATTACCTTAGTATAAATTTATCTGAAACTTAAAGGAGGTAAACCAATGAAATTATATTTATTATAAATTTAATCTAGTTACTTTATACAGTAAGTTGCAATTCTAAACAATGAAATTTTCTGTACACCACCCCTCCGTATATTATTGATCTCCCACTGTCCCACCAAACTGTAAAAAAAAATTCTTATGTTGTCAGTGGATTTTGCACGTAATTCATATAATTATGAATACCCTCTGACCATGACCTAAAATATCTCATATACATCGTACCACCAAAAGTTCCCGACTCCACTTCCTTCTATGATTTCATCCATAACAGCCATTATTTGATAAAAACGATAAAACTCCCAGTCATTCTCCGGCCCTGTGACGCACTTAGATGTCCATATTCACATCGACCTAGTTCTCACTATGAACAGAGATCGTAGGTACGGATTACAGATTGCTGATGACTGCATTCAATGAAGGCCAGAGGATACTTCACTCTCATCGGCCATCGCTGACGGGGAACTTGAGTCCAGCCGTCACCTCTCGGCCGTAATCTAGATCCAACGAACTGAACTTTCGTGCACCATTAAGCTCCGCCACTGATGTTTGTGTTGGGGGGATCATTTACAGGGTCTTATCGGACATTAGGAGCCGCCATACTCTTGGCTTTGTTCGTCACTGTCCATTAGGTTGACGATTCTGGCAGTTCATCGTTTCGCGGTCTGAATGTCATGCGCAGTTTCAGCGGGATATTTCCGTTCTCTTTTTTTGTTTTGTTGCCCAGGACAAAAGGAAGATCGATATTAGCTGATATTTCGCTGTCCTTGTTTCATATTTTTCCGCTATCGGTCAAGCGCCACCATTCTTTAATTGGAAACTGAAATCGTACGGAAGCAAGTACCCACGCAACGGTGCCTGTCTCCGATCGTGATAGCCATTGGGGGTGGGGGGGGTTAAAACTTGCTTTTGGAAAATGTTCGTACTTTGAATGGAGCCAAAGAGTGTTCTCCTATTGATTGAAAACGTTTAAGTAGATAAAGGAGAATTTAACTTCGCGGTTATCAAAATATTGGAAGATAGAATAGCACCACGTTCATTTGTATATTCTACTTTCAGAATTGAGAGCAGAATTAATGGATTTTCACAACTGTGCAGAATGAATAACAATAATTACTAATTTTAGCATATTCTTTTTCCCCAATAGTTTATTTATTTGTTAGTCAACACCTTACAAATGTGAATACAATTATAAGTTAACTAGTATACATTTCTTCAAGAATTCGATCTGACATGGAATTTGTACTTCTTAAGGGGAGACGGATGCACAGGGTTAACCTATCTAGATGCAATTTGACACAAATGTCCGTAAGAATATAATAAATAAGTCCTGAAATTTTTTAAAGGATCAGAGATACTGTTACGATCCTTTTGGAGAAATTGGAGAGGGAAGACTGAAATCAGAATTGAGCTTAAAAACCATCCCAGGAACCAACAGGATGTATCTTAAAAATTGGTTGATTCGACATCTCTCTCTCTCTCTCTCTCTCTCTCTCTCTCTCTCTCTCTCTCTCTCTCTCTACTAATGGCTGAACATCTGAATCAATTCAATTTATAACTGAAGAATGTATAAAAAGAAGAAAAAAATGGAATGGCTTGATAAACATTTCTAAAAGATCCAAATATAAAATTTCATTAAAAGCCGTCCAATGGGTATCGATTTGTTGAAGACACAGTGAAGACAATAAGCACTTTACGCATGTATGTACCAGTGTACGTAAGATGATAACATGCAGTAGGCGCCTATATCATAAATAAAGTAAATACAATAGACACAATTGTTAAAACAAACTTCCATCATTTGGTGTTGTGGGAGAGGGCAATTTGAATAAATTTAAAATTTAAGGAAGAATTAGACAAATTATTAGAAAGGATGAGCAAATTAAGTGATTTTTTTTTTTTTTTGGCTGATTCTAATATTTTGCCACTAAAGTATAAAACACTACACTTATAGCATAAAAAATTATAAATTTTTATTAATCCATAGTAGGCCATCGTTTCCTCCAATGGCAGCCCGTAACGGTGTAGCATGGATTCGACTAAGTGCCCGAAGAAAGCCAGCTTCAGATTTAACCATTCTTCCATCACATTATCTGTCATCTGTTATATTGTGGTCTGTAGAAAACTGCCCTTTCCAACATATCCCAGACATTCTCAATTGTATTCAGTTCTGGAGAATTAGATAACCAGAGAAAGTTGGAAATCTTGGAACTGTTCCTCGAACCGTTCAGAAACATGATATGCAGTCTAATTTAACAAACCGATTGTACCTATAATAATGCAACGGAATTAAAGGTGCAAATCAATGCATTATGCTACGCTCCCGACCCAATGACCGGCACCCAGGATGATGCGCACTACGATTTAGTCGTAGTATGCCGACCTAAGAAGGGTTCTTAGTTTCTAAAATTAGGAGAAAATTTGTAAAATTTTCTTTCCGCTTACAACGAAAGGCTTCCAAGCTAACCAGGTCAACAAGCTGTACAACAGAGACTTTAAACCACATTTAAAATTTATTTTATGAAGTGAGGTTTGTGTATGTGGAATAATTTGTTTCATCTTTCATTAAAAGAGTACAAAGACAAATAAATGAATTCGATACTTTCAATAAACATGAAAGGCCTCAAAATCTTCTTTTAAATGTTTTTTAGCTCCACCTGCCACCTTCAATTACCAGACCAGATCAGAAACATCTGTCGATTCCCAATTATTCAA
The DNA here is from genome assembly GCF_048544385.1 of Mastigoproctus giganteus. Taxonomy (NCBI): domain Eukaryota; kingdom Metazoa; phylum Arthropoda; class Arachnida; order Uropygi; family Thelyphonidae; genus Mastigoproctus; species Mastigoproctus giganteus. The sequence continues at coordinate 21,489,040 of NC_143583.1, forward strand.
TTGACTCAAGAATTTGACCTTTTGAGGCAGAGATGTTCCGTTGATACACGACAGTTCCAGCTGATCACCCGAGGAAAAATTCGTAAAGGTTGCACCATAATGGTGCGGAACGAAAACTATTCTCTGTTAAAAGTATACAATGAGAAAACTTTTGTCGCTATTAGAAGAACAAAACGCTTGTTAAACCCCTGGAGGAATTAAAAAAGAAAGATTAATTCTTTCACCAAAACTTGCTTCGACAAACTATCCAAACACTTCAGGTGCATACATACGAGAGTTCGTTCTGTGTTTATCTTCCTTTCTATTACGGACGATCTCCCCCCTTCCCTGCTGTACATGACGGCAGTCCCCTAATGAACACTAATGGAAAATGCATGTTTGCTGCCGATGTTGCCAAAGACTTCAGCTTCAACGCCCCTTCCACGCATTAACAGTTGAATCCTTGCCGGACAACTTTCTAAATACATTAAAATGGTTTAATCACCTAGAATTATTGCTACCAATGTAGATGTCGTCCGAGCTTGTTTTGTCTTAGTGTTAATGAAGTAAGCGTGCATTAGAACACATTATGAACTTCGTAATCGGTGTCAGTGACAGATGGTGACCGATAATCCCGAGTCAATCAATATCTTTTCCATGGACACCTGTAGCCGGGATAGACTGCATCGTGATCATTTAGTTCTTTTACGGATCACAGGAGATTTTTCTTCAGAAAGGCTTTCCTACTTATCTTACTTCGTAAAAGAAAAATGCACTTACGATCTTAATCCATCTCAGTGTACAAATAAATATCTCAATAAAAATTAAGGAAAACACTGAAGTTATTGATTAAGCGTGAACAAATAAAGTAAAACCAACACGTTGTTCAAACTATAAAGGAATATAAATTAGGGGAAAGAAAAAAAAGTGGAAAAGCGAGAAACAGATAAATAACAAGAACAGAAGAGGAAAATGAGGATACGTAGGAAAATATGTATAAAAATTTTGAAACATTAGATATAGGGAAAATAAAGCCAAATTGTGAAATATTAGATATAGAGCAAATAAAGCTAAATTATTGGCTTATTAATTTGGCTTTATTTGCCTTAAATCTAATATTTAAAAATTTCTATACATATTTTCTTACCACGTATCTTCATTTTCCTCTTCTGTCCTTGTCATTTATCTGTTTTTTCGCTCTTCCACCTATTTTTCCCTCTAATTTATATTCCTTTATATTTTGTTAATATTGCCTTTAACAAATAAATTTTAAAAAACATAATTACAGGCATACGTTCGTACATCAGTATCCGAATATGGACCATTCAGACCAATCAAGAAATTGGAATATTGTAATTTATTTTACACCTGTTGAAACATTTTAATAAAGCAAATTTACTTATGGTTAATGAGAAGCCTGGATTAGCTTTCTTTTAGAATAAAAAAATAATAAACATTCAGTCACCGTAAATCCACTCCAGGCCTCCTCAACAAGTCATGTTGATGGAATATACCCACAAACCTGCCATGCTAGCCCAGCGCGGGTGGGCAGGTCGACTGTATTTAGCAGTCAGGGGTTTGAACCCCGGTCTACTCAAACACGGCATGCTACTGCATTCCAGAACACTTGGCTACTGAGACCTTACTGTTAGAACGTCAGATGTTATAATCAAAATGCAGTGTTCTCATTTTCTATTAGTATTATAATGGCTAAATGATGCAAGAAAGCAGAATTTTTCTACATCCCACCTTTTCCTTTGGCCACAAAAATCCCTTTGAACACTATCTATTTTGTGAATTTGTTGCTGCTATCAGCTAGTAGTTTTTGCACTGTCAAGTTTTTAACGCAGTTTGGATCTTTGGTGAGTACTAAGTAGAATACATTAGGTCCCCTTGTACTTTCTCTGACATGTTGGAATAAAGAGCAATCGTTTAGATGGCTAAAAATTCTGTTTCCCCATGGCGTATTCCCAGTCCATGATTTCCAATCTATAAGAGGCATGTTGAAGTCTGACTGCACATTCAAATTATCTATCGAGATTTATTACGCCTCAGAATCGTTTGGTTTGTAACATACCCCGACTATTATCTTCCCTTTACCGTGAGGCATCTTGCACCACAAAGATTCAACGTCCATCTGAACTTCATTTGACTGTGGTTTGTGGGTACAGTTAGATCAAATTCAAGATCGCTTTCAGAGAGCTTCTGATAAGAAGCATGAGCCCCCTCCCCTTCGCCTCCCCATGGTACTATGTTCCCGTCAGCCATGTTATATCAGCATTAATTGACCTAATCAAAAGCTCAAATTCATTTAATTTATTTACTGTACTTCTGGCATTACTATACAAACAAATTAAATATTGTATCTTATGGCTTTTTACCACTTGGGGGTATCCCCTCATAGTTGCTTAAACCCAATTTTTCAGGTGGTGTATATAGTATGCGACTGCTAGAAGTTTTTGAACTTATTTCAACGTTTTGTAAGATGTAAAATCTTACATGTTTAATATTTTAGAAAAAAAAAGTGAGATTAATGTAAAATAAAGATTAGGAAATGGCAATATGGGACAGCGGAACAGTACTGGCCACAAATACTAATTAGATAATGGGTCACAGGCAAGGGGATTAAATGTAGACAACGTAACATGTAAGGTTTAGAGCGTGGGAGACTACTGGCCGAACGTAACTATGGCTACTGGCGAGGAGGTGCGAACAAATTAGGCTAGGACAGAACAATACGAGAAGGACACAATCGGTCGGACATTCCTTTTGATCGAGGATCCCCAGAGACCAGCCAGGTGGTAAATAGGAGTCAAATGCTCAGGTGAGATTTTAAAATTGGCGTCTGACTGTCGGCGATCGCAGGTTTAGAAGATAGTGTAAAACAAATTTGTTAAAAGCACAAACAAAGTAGCGGCGCGCTTCAAAGGAACAGATAATCTGGGAAAATTATAATTTATTAGAATAAGAGGTTGAATCGTACATGGTAAAATTAGCTTGAGAAAAGTCGAAGGACGAATAGGGCAGAAAGAAAGTCGAAGAAAAGGAGAAGATTGGTTATAGAAAAAAAAAAGGGGGCAGAACTGACATACAAAGGCGGTACGTAATTCAGAGAAACAAAAAGTGAGAAACGGGACGAAGAGGGGAGCCTTCTTGGAGTGGTTGGTGAAATGGGAGTTAGAAGCAGAATGGAGTGATGTGAGTATTTTTGGAAATGGGTTAATGTTATACTAAGTTGAGTTTTCTGTCGTGTCTGATAGTTGGGTGAGATAGTTTGGACACAACACACTGAATTTAGTTTGGTGATGGTTTTAAGGAAATTTAAATAGTCAGTGGACACAGCAGTTAAGAGTTTCGTCAGTGTAAGGAAAAGTAAGTTAGTAACAGTTAATAGTGGAGGGTTTCGTCGTTGTAGAAATTATGTGTTAGCAGCAGCTGAGTTTTTTTGGGGTGTTAGGAAGAGTAAGAAGATTAAGCCGGTCCGTCATAGGAAGGCAAGAGCAGTGGCCGTTTTTGCGAGTCAATCCGTCATGGATAGTAGCCGCATGCTAACGAGCACCGTCCAATAATTCTTATTTTAATAAGAAGTATATGAAAGGAGGAGTAAAGAAGGGTAGCGCCCTGTGAAGTCTTCTTCTTGAAAGTGTTTTTTATTAGGTGGAGCGAAGGTAGCCCCTGTGAGCTCTCTCCTTGTGGACAAGATAGCCGTATAAGGTGGAAAAAGGCCTCAGGATGAAGATAGCAGTCCCCATATCGACGGAGTATAATAGTATGCAACGTGCCAGCCCAGTTAAGGTGTACAGTGAGTCCATCAGAATACCAGAATTGTGATCCTCATTAGAAAATTCGCTAGGAGTTCTAGAATGAATGCCCTGGTATACGATGATGACATTTCCAACTAAGAGTGGGAGGATCCAAAACAGCGAAGCCGCCTAAGAAGAAATTAAGTAAGTGACTAACGTAGTATTCTCGTTACCTTAAAGGACTTTAGGACCCTAATAACAGATTAGTGGAGATTTAAGATACTAAGAGATATATACATGTATAAAAATATATACGTAATGTAGAGAGAGATAAGTTAGATAATAATAATAGAAATTTGACAGGTATAACTTTGTAATTAGTGAAAGGAGCTAAACAAGAAGAAAAGGATGTTAATGATAGTAGTGGCTTTGATTAATATTCAAACATATGTTATGTTATAAGCAAAGGAGAGAAAGGGAATATTTGTCATAAGTTGTTTCCTGAAAAATGTAGGTATGATTAACATTTTGGAAGGGGAGGGTAAAGTCCTAAACCAGTGTATAAGGTAAGAATTATGGAGCATGTAAGGAAATTATGGATCATGTGCAAGGAAGAAACTATAACAGTTGCTGTACTAATATTGTTTGTGTTGTAAAGGAAAGAATAACATTAGTAGAGTATAACCAATGTACGTAATTGTATATATATAACTAATACTAAGTAGACAAAGTTGAATATTAATAGTACATGCCTCAGTTTGTTCAATTTTTTTATGTTGTATATATATGTAAATAAACTATGTTATAATTATATATTTGTGTGTGTAGTTTGTCATCCTGGAACACCCAGCTTTTCCGAAGGGAATTATAATTAATCGAGAAGTTCCCTTGAATTTGGAATTCTTCTGTGAAGCAAGGTCAGATACGTAAGTGGGGGAATTAAGAATAAAGTGGACAAACACATAATAGGGAACAAAACGAAATAAGAATAAATAAAATATATAAATATATAAAACAATAACAAAAAAATATATAAAGCTTCATTTTTTGTTTTCCACCCCCCACAGTTTCTGTCTGTGATTAAGGTAATTAGCCACACACAAGTACACACAGAGAACTGTACAAGTATGATTTTAGCCTGCGTCATTCCATTGGCTCCCCTAACACCCCGACTTAGCAGTTTCCCTGACACTAGCAAAAACTTGGTTCAAATGAATTCCATCTTCACATAACAAATTTCTTCTATTAAATAGGGCAGGCCATGCTAAGAAAAATTATCCCCCATAAGCTTTGCACAGTCATCACTTAGTTAACGTTTTAAGTCATCAGTACCCACACGAATCACTGCACACCCTTTAGTACCCTTAAAAGCTAATAGCTAGTTAGTCACATCATACTCTAGTTCTGTTCCACCAGAACAGAATGGGATGGAATATGGAACAAAACCAGAGTATGCCTTGGCAGATATACTCTGGCTCTGTTCCAACTGTCTTTATTACAGAATATATTCTCGGTTTCCTTCATAGTGAATCCTCCAGTAAGACTACCTTCTCTCTAATTGTACGATATGCGCTACCCACACTTTGGTAATACAGTAGTATTTAAACAGCTCTGTCAGTATCATTACTGCAAAGCTCCATGTCATACATGATTAGCGCCAAAAATACTGGTTTGGATATTTGTCTATTACCCTTCCTCCAGTAAGGGGTCACCACTCTAGCAACCTTCGTTCTAAGTAGTATATATACATAAACATAAATGTATTTCACTCCAGGGGCTCACATCTGGTGAGTATGGGCTTGGCACACTCAGGGTCCTGAGCTGGATATCATCATTCTTCTATTTCTTGGTGATTTCCTTCTCTCTCTCTCTCTCTCTCTCTCTCTCTCTTTTTTTTTTTTTTTTTTTTTTTTGCCTGGTGCAGCAAAAGCCTCAGGCTTCCTTGCACCATATGGCTAATAATGATAATGATAATAAATATAAACATAAATACAAATAAATACGCACGGGTTAGGTTATGTTACATGTGGAACTTACACTGGCAAAAAGATAAATAGACAAGTTCCTTAGTTTGTGGGTAATTAAATCAAAAATTTCAGACTGGTTGGCTCAAAGCTTGAACCTTAAATCCCACTGAACACGTGTAGGACGAACTGGACTGGAATTCGGCTGCAGCCAAAACCGTCTTTTCCAAACCGGTTCTGGCAGATATACTTGTAAGAGAGGCGAATAGAGGCGAATTCTGGCACCGACACAGCAGAAGTGTGCTCAGAAGGGGCGAGGCTGTCAGAGTGGTCAAAGGTGGCTTATTGTGCATGAGGTTTATGAATTAAGAATCCTTTTTCACTACCCATGCCGTCCAAATAATTCTGGTCATATAGTGTATATATTGCAAAGTAGTACAATGTTTTTCTTTCTTTTTTTTTTTTTTTGGCTGAATTCGCCTGTCTCCATGGATGAAACCTGTAGAATTAAGTTTTTAAACTCTCTTGTAAATAGAAATAAACCTTATATAATAGAAACAGAAAATAAAACCTTGGAACACACTTGATTTTCAGGTTTATGAATTAAGCATGACCACACTGGATCCTCATAACCCTCGTTGCCTTAAAGCTAATTCAAAAACAATTCAGTAACTCATTCCAGCACTGGGGAGCGGAACAATTCAGATTTTAATTAAATTAACCAATTTTCTCAGCTAAAAAAGTAGATGCATATATCATTAACGTTCATGAGGTCGTGATATTCCATTTATTCACCAGCAGCTGCAGTGACCGTACTGCAGTAGCCTCTTTGATGCATAATCATGAAGTACAGCAACACAACCTTCGGCCATCTGTCCTAGTGCCACCAATCATTAATAGTTATCTTTGGTGTTAGTGCCAGTTGTCGCTAACACGAGTCTTGCTGCACGAGATAATGAACGCTGAAGAAGCGCTTCTGCTTATTACGTGGGAACACGTGTAGTTACCTCCTAATCTCTGTTATGGAGGGTAATTAACGAGGGTAGCTGCGTCTCTCTTGTTAATTACTTAGTGTGTTGTCCTCAAGCGATTGTACACTCTAGTGAGGTCAAGTTAGACTGACCTCAACCGGACGAACCAATTTCAGATAAACACACTGTCTTTTTAAGTTTAAGAAAAGTGACATTTTGATTTATGATACTTCGTGTACTAAGTATATACGCTGTACGTCAAAAGTGGTCACGTTCACATTGGTCTGCCACTTTTCATGGGGGGGCGAACTGATACTTTTGGCGAGGTAATGTAATTTCAACGTTAAATGAGTAAAATAGCACTGGTCACGACAAAGCATTTCGGAAATGCAAAATGGCACTCACTTCCTTTTTTCTTTCTTTTTTTTAAAGACAAGTACTGCTACCTTTCAAAAGAAGACGAAACTAATTTTAATGGAATTTCTCTTTTCTTTCAAGAGTAATGACGTACAAATCACTCTGGAGAAAATTACTTCTTTTGTAAATAATCTTCCATCTGACTTTTTATTCCTACAGTCCATTAATTGTAATGCAAATTAACTATTTTCTTCTTACACATTCGATTCGATTCTTTTGTTACACCTGAGGCGTTCATTTTATGAAGAAAGTGTTAACTGAAAAAAAAAAATTTTTTTTTTACGTATGCATGCAGTAGTGGACAACTTATTAGGAACATCAACTTAGTACTGCATAGGAATTCAATGCCACAAAACAATAGCGAACGAGTTTCCTATCCATGTGCTTCATTCAGCCACATCCCCTATTGGGTTGAAATTCAAGCACACCGATCCTGGGAAGTAACGAGAGGTTAGGATGATTATAATTAAATTTCACTAAATCCAACTCTACCTGCAAGGGGTATGAACATAAATGACGAAGAGTATTCACTTTAGGTGAGTATATTTTGGTGACAGTGCAAGCAGGGTCGCGTTTAAGCGTAGAAGCATTGGGCGCGCATCTAAGGTCACCAATATTTAGGGGGCCCAAAAAAAATTAAATTTTTAAACGACATATGTGGTACACCATCATACTCTTTGCAATCTCTTTGTCTGAGAAATATCTCCACTATGCTGGCATGAGTAAGTTCAGAATCCGGGAAAGCTTTAGTCGCGCCCAGGCTGCCCCGTCATCCTCATGCCTGGAAATTTCTGGGCGACATCACGTTTCCGTTAGCAGTATTGTTCAGGGTTCATTATCCTAATCAGGAGTTCAAATTCATCCGTTTATTGACAACACTCCTGACGTTACTCTCCACACAATTAAGACTAAGTGTTCTTATATGTTAACAGAAAGTCCATAAAGGTTTCTCTAGTCTGGAAGAAATTTAAAAGTAGGAATTATTCACAAGGACCACTATAGCTAGCACAAAGGTTACCATCGTATTGTGCTACCTACAAGCGTCTGTTGTTATGGAACCTCGCAGGGAGTACTGATGTTATAATCATCATCGTCCCACATCGTCTGAAAAAAGATTTGGATTCGAATCTCCTTAATGACGAGGGTAATTTTTATAAACTAAGCTATTTTTCCCTCAACCTGGCCGAGTTGGACGATCTCAGATGAGGGTCGTGTGGTTTCATCTACCGGAAACTCCAGTTTTTCTCAGTTGCTTCGACGCTTAGCACATATATGGCTATTGCATAACAATGGTTATCATGGGTGACATTGCATAAAAATGGGGATCATGGATGACAAGCTTATGACTTTTATGACAGGGAAAATGGAATTACTGTCAATGGAAAGTATAAATTTAGTCTAGACATACCCGAGTGGTCAATCAGGGAGCACAGTAATACAAGCATTTGAGTTGATCGTGGTTCAATATGACTGCTAAATTTTCACTTTGGTAGACGAAATAATAAAAAGGGAACGCAAATATAAAACTTTGAGGTACAATATAAGGTTAGGTTCACTTTACGAGATTCACTTTTGGGCAGCATGTCGTTGTTCACTGAAATAAGCTGCCTCCAAATGTAGTTGAAGTAAACAGTTTCAAAAATTCAAACTGTTTACTGGACAAATTGCGATTTATTCAGGATTTTTTCTTTTATAGAATATTTTTGCTTCCTTGCACCATTTGGCCTGATCGATACTAAATATTGTTTATTAAAGATAATATTATCTTTAATAAGAAATAAAAGACAATATTATTATTTTTTAAAATGACTAATTGTAAACTGTTCTAACCTATGTGGTTAGAAGAGTTTACAATTCATGTGGTTATGCCAAACTATAAATGCTCAAGTAAATTTTCATGATTTAGGCTTAAAAATCATGACATGCGCAGGTGAATTCCATTGTGTCTCGCGTAGTTTATAAAAAATATTTTCGATGCATTTCTATCAATTTTAGTTTCTTAACAGTTTGAAAACTAGCAAAACAACAACATCCTTTTGTTTTAGAATAGGGTCGATCTCTAGAGAACCCCCTGAGTGTTTATAGCATTATTATTTACTATCTGTATGTGTATCTTGTACTTCAGCCTTCCAGACTAGTTGGTTATAACATCAAAGCAGTACATTATTCGAGCAATTTAAATTTAAGAAGAAGAAGAAAAAAACAGTGGACTTTTTTTGTAGTTCAAATTTTCTTTCAAAATATGGCAATATTCAATTTACATGAAGTACTTTCTATCGTCGTGCTCTAAAAGGTTGTTTAATAAAAAGTTTAATAATTCTGGCACCATTTCAAACCAAGTAAATGCAACTTGCCCCAATTTTATTACCCAGTGTATTAACGACTGGAATGGATAACCTAATTTTACTTGGGCGCTACCTAGGAACATGTCCAAAAATAGTAAAGATGTTTACTGTGTTGTTTGGCGTGGATAAGTAAGCGTTGCTTAGTAACGCTTTGGAATAACAAAGATGAATTTCTTTGTCCCTGCATGCAAACAAATGGTCAGTACTTTGCTGGAGGCACTCTTTCATCGATGATTTTGATCCACTTAGATAAACAGTTCCAAAGAAATCTCCAAATGCAAAGATTCGCGTGCATTTTAGAATAGTGTTGTTAGAAAGAGAGAGAGAGATAGATGTTTAAAAGAAATCGAATTTGTATTACGTACCAGCTTGCGCTGGCTTGTATTTGCATTTGTATTTGCTTGTCAAAATAATAACATGTGTCATATGTCAATTTGTTAAAAGGGAGGAAAAAAATATATTAAATAGAAATTCTGTTAACACGCAAGCTCTCACCTTCAACAAAGTAAGCCAGATGGTTCTGAGGTAGACGCTATAGCTGCACACAGATCCAACTCTAAAAATATCGAGGTTGGTTTGCCATACTAGAAAAATAAGTCTTTGTATGCGTCTAAAAGCAAGTGACCAGAGCAGGCATTTCAGTTAACGCCAGCAGAGGGCTGTACCATTGAAATGAATAGAAGGGACATGGAACACGTGATTCCACCGTTGAAATGCCATTTACCCCTTTCAGAAAAGTCGAGTTTATTCTCCTTTAAACGTACACCATGTGACATTTTAGTTTTAAAACATAAAAAAATATAAAGTGTAGTTCAACATTTTATCTATGAAATGAATAAAATACTCTCCAATAAATCAATGCACATACCAAATTACAAATTAACTGATGTACACAGTGCCTTTCACACAAGTTCCAAGTTTATTTCTTAAAATAACTGCATTTTTTTTCTTTTTCTGTGATTAACAGAATGAAAAGTAAATAACTATCTTGTTACCAAGTAATTAACTAACAGCATATAAAAGCAATTGTTTACACATCACTGCACATACTGCACAGCGTAATGTTCAATCAACGTTTTGTAATGCTTTACTTATTTCTTCGCGGTTTTTTAATAATATTTGAAATGCAACGTTTCCCAGCTCTTCTGATTTAATAAAATAAACAAATAGCAACGCGTATATCACATTACAGTATGCAGTCAGCATTTTTGTAATGTACTTTACTTATTCCCCCCTAGATTTTAATAACAAGTGAAAAATAACACCTATATGCTGCGATTAATATAATAAGCGAACAGTAATAATTCATGATTTATATATTTAGTAAACTAATAACAAAAAAGAAAAAAGTAACTATTTTATATGTAAATTGAGAACATTTCTTTTCTGCACATCCGCCATACTGTGCATTCAGATACAATATACGGTATAATGATAGCCTGGGTGATATGTATGGAAAAAAGAAATAATAACTGCTAGATTTCTATTCGTCCAATTTTAATGAAACTTGCGGTGGCTCGACAGATATTTCTAAAAAAGCAAAATATAAAATTTAATGAAAACGACTAGGGTCATATGTAATTATGCGAAAACTCCTAAAAAATTAAGGAACATTTAGACTGGTCGCTGATTACTTTTCCTTTTGCATAACTGTGTCTTCTTTTTTTTTTTCGGCATACTTTAAAGATCTTCTCCAAAATGTAAACAAATTATCAGCCTCCATACTGTATTTATTACAACTATATATCTTTTCTTTCTTTTTCCCAAAGGATCTCGTTCCATACATGATCTTTCTTTTCGCCTTGACAGATGATGTAACTTATGTGCTTGTCGACTTGCGTTACCAGCACGAGAACCTCCCGCCAATCCTGGACGCATTTTCAAGATAAATGCACTGCAGGGTCAGTTGTACACTGAGGATGCATTTTGTCTTAACCCGGAATAAAGGCTTGGCGTTTTCCCGTCAACCTCTTACTCCCTAATGCAGGAGGAGTTTCCACATAAACTCCTAAGCGTACTGCGTTTTCGATCGTCTAACAAACCAAAATACCTGACAGCTAGAACGAATGAAAGTTGAAAAAAAAAAAATCACAAAGAAATGAAGACGTAAAGAGGCAACATTTTTTCCACAGTACTTTTCTGTCTGTCTTTTGATGCTATTGTTAATTCATGGAAAGGTCTGTGCGATGTCAATGAACTTCCTCTAACGATAGAATACGAAGAGATCTGATTATGAAACCAGCTCATTCTGACTATTAATAGCTTGAACAGGCTACCGTATCTCTAAAGATACAATTGCATATCTCTACGAGAATTTTTCACTGTCTTTCAATTAAAAGCTAGTCATTAATGTAGGTTCAGTTACAGAGTAAAATATACTTTATCATAAGAAATTTCAATATTTTTTCGGGGGGAGATATTAAAATTCTGTAGTTTATTAAGGGGACTGTTGCTCCCTCGCTTCAGATACGTGAAAATAGCAATTCTAGGCAATTCATTGCTTCTTCGAAAATGTTCAACTCTTTCGTACAGTCCTTCCAACATCTTTTCTTTAGTAACGTAAAAAGATCTTCAATACTAGAATCCTCCAGAGAACAGTAATTAAGCATCTTTTTTGGAGTAATCTCTTCCTCGTTCATAAATATGAATAATGCATGAGGCAATTAGTCCATCATACAGCCAACCTTCTGCTTTTTTTTCTTCCTTATTGGAATCTCCTAGCTGGCGGGCCAAAATACAAAAAAAAAATCCATTTCAGCAATAATGTTACAACCGATTAGCAACAATTTAAAAAGAATCTTTGGAGAGATATAAGGGTTGGGTTTCAAAACAAATATAAATTAATTTCAAAATGATGTTCCGAAGCCAGAAAGTTGACCAAGAAATGTTTGCCTTGGGGCAGTACATCATTTTCATTCCTTATCATTTTCTGAACAGGAAAGCCCAAATTTTCTGTTTAATTCTGTTTTATTCTATAGGAACATGATGGTCCCTAGAGAATAATTTAACTCGAATTGGATCGGACTAGAAACTCAAGTTGTTCAAAGGGGTTCAGCAACCATAGTCATAAATCCCAAAAAATTTAAAGTTTTGCCATCTTTAATTTGGAACAACTGACCTCGCAATAGTAACCTCCCATCTCATCGTAACAAACATGGTGGGCCTGTTGCGCTGCGCAACAGTCCCACCAATTTCTTTTTTATTTCTAAAACAAAGTTTTCTTTTTTCAGTTCTTCTTGCAGTATACGAAAATTTAATTTTTTCCTAATCAATTTCAATACTTTCTTAAACACATTAAAAAAAATTATGAAAAAAGCTAAAATTTTTAAATATCGTGTTTTTTATACGTGTTATTTTCAACCTAATGGAACTTTTCGTTGAAAAAAAATCATAAATATAAAATATAAGAATGAAAAACGATTAGTTAAACACATGAAAATTCAAATTGACGCATATGAACTTATTAATATGGTTTGTCAAACAAATAACAAAAATAATCTTGACAACAAATGATTTTATATGACTATTAAATAAGGAATATCTAATTCTGTATTAGTAGTGAAATTAATCCGGCGAGAAATATATTCGTTTACATTGCACTGACACCGAAATTAGCAGCAAAAAGCAGAAGGCAAAATAGTAACACAAACTGTGGCACCTCATCTATCGGCATTTTAGTGAATGGAAACTCAAGATCTGAATTAGAACTCTATGCCAATAAAGTACTCCTTGAACTATCGTCCTGGTCCTCTAAGAACAAATTAAAATTATCCCCAACAAAATCGAAGATCATGATTTTTAAACACAAATTAGACTATCGCAGACCACCAGTTGTAAAACTTGACAAGAAATCACTTCCACTTGTCCGAAGCACCAAATTTTTAGGAGTCATCATCGACGACCGCTTCTCCTTTACTGAGCATATTCAACATCTGTCCGTCAAAGTTAAGAGTTTTACCGCAATGCTGCTCCAAATTACCAGACAAGACTGGGGACTGAACACTAAAACCCTACATCTATTTTATAATGCTGCCATAATCCCAATTACAATCTATGCTGCCAGCCTTTGGTTTAGACGTACTGCACTCAAAACTGTACAAACCAAGTTATCCACTATTCAACGTTGTTTTCTCCTTAGCCTACTTCACGTTTGACGAACAGTATCAACTCCAGCTTTACAGACTCTTGCAGGCACTATACCACTTGACCTGCATGTTGTGTTTAGAGGGCTTTGCTTTTACATCCGCAAAGGCATTTCTACGGAATTTCAGGGAATCATTGTTAACCCTCAGGCTGATCCCAAAACTGAGCGAACCAGATGTTGGAACTTGTTAGTGAACACCTGGCAGAATAGATGGAATTCTACCGAAAAAGGAGCTATCACCAAAAACTTCGTTCCCGACGTAACTGCACTACTCTCATCATCCACCAGAAAATGGTTTTCACCCTCACTGTTTACCTCCTACATACTAACTGGGCATGGTTCGCTAAACGCAAAACTCTACCAATTTAGACTTTCCAATACAGTTTCCTGTCGATGTGGGCTACCGGAAGACTCTCCTCACGTACTTTTTGAATGCTCCATTTACGAGGATCTAAGATCGGCTCTTAAGGCAACAGTACCAAACTTGTGTCCCGGAGGTGAGAAGATACTCATTTCTGTCAACAATTTCCAGGCCCTTCAAACCTTCTGCAATTCAGCTTTTAATCGCAGGAAGGCTCTCAACCTTAATGTTAATTCAAGAAATCAAACTGAAAACACATCATAAATCATAATACAACTGTGCGCTGCCTCGTCGTCCTGATGACGTCATATACAAAATTGTGGCTTTCAAAACACGCAAAGATTTTAACAGATGCTGCACTTCTCTGACTCATCCTTTATCAAGACTCTCTGCAACTAAACCTCTACTCAGTGATACCGTCATCGACCAGAGACTTCTGACACCACTCCAGATTAACAGAATTCAGAATTACATCTAGAATTTGTTCCTGTCGATCAAGATTGAATGACATTACTACTTCTGGTTGACAATACACCTCTTTCTCTTTGTGGACCACTTTAGGCAGCACTGCATAAAGACGTGGGCAAGAAATGAACAAAGATTTAATTTCCTATTTTTTTTTTTTTTTTTTTTTTTTTTATATATATTTATATATAGTGGATATGGCAAATATTTAACAGTTATAAACGTAAGGTAATTATTATAATGGTGATACAATCAGTGAAAACCTAAACAAAGAACCTAACAAGGGAGAGAAGAGCTGATTAATGCCATCAATGTCTAGATAAAACATTACATCAGTCTTAATATCTATGAACATAGAGTGAATGAGCAGGTGGTATCTAAGGGCTGTGATAGCTGTTATAGCTGTCTCTGGTCCATGGTAATAACCTGGTAGGGAAACATAATGGTTATAAGCAAAAATGAAAAAAAAAAATATATATAAGGATAATTACGAAATAAATATGTCAAGCCAATTGTAGTAAAGATAGGGTAGACACATTGCAAAGTCCTTTGCAAAGTCCTTTGCAATGTGTCTACCCTATCTTTACTACAATTGGCTTGACATATTTATTTCGTAATTATCCTTATATATATATATATTTTTCATTTTTGCTTATAACCATTATGTTTCCCTACCAGGTTATTACCATGGACCAGAGACAGCTATAACAGCTATCACAGCCCTTAGATACCACCTGCTCATTCACTCTATGTTCATATATATTTATATATATATATATATATATATATATATTTTTTTTTTTTTTTTTTTTTTACTTTATGCTATTCTCATCCTTATTTCTTCGTCTTCTGCTGTCCTGTCTCCTGGGAATGTGTGTGTGTGTGTGTGTGTGTGTGTGTGTGTGTGTGTGTGTGTGTGTGTGTGTGTGTGTGTGTGTGTGTGTGTGTGTGTGTGTGTGTGTGTGTGTGTGAGCGCATGCGCTGTTGCCGGCTTGCTGGCACGGGATTCTTTTGAATGGCTCCAAACCCTCTTTGGACATTCAGTACGTGACTGCTGAGGTTGGCCATGGTTCCTGCGCAGTTGTGGCCTACCTCCCCGTGGTGTAGACGGACATTGGGCAGGCTTTCCAGGTGATCGCCTGCCTGGTGACAAAACGGCCAGAAACAACTAAACAACACAACAACACACACACACTGCACGAACATAACGTTACACACATTTCTGGCCTGTTACAGTGCTTTCTGTAACCACCACAGTGTACAAAGACGGAGTTGAACTTTCGTTCAGGTGCCGTCCTACATAAGATACTATACATGTCTACATGTCATCTATCGGCATATGCCCACGTGGGTAGCACAGTTGGTAGGATCACCATCCTCCCCACACTGGCTGGAAAAGACCCGAGTTCCAGTCCTGTAGATGACGGGAGGAAATTTTGTGGGCCTTTTTCACAATGTGGCTGAGTTTGTCTGTCTCAGGAGAGGGTAGTATGGTTTTTTATCCCTAAAACTCGAGTTTTCCGTTCAGCAAACAGAAAATCAACCTCAGAAAAGACGCAATTTACAGACAGTACACACTGAGCGATATGGGCTTAGTGGGCAACCACAACACTATCAGCATATCATGTTGATAGCTGTTGTTATTGGTAACACTACGTAAACAATACATAATGTTTTCAAAATACTGAAGTAAAACTTTGTCTATATTTAGGAAGGTAGACAGAGGAAGAGTCCCCAATCGCAAACTGGCAATTAAGGCGCAATATATATTTTGCAGGTGGGTTTGTTGGATGCCGCGCCACCGCCTTCCGAAGATAAGCTACTTTTTGTGGCCCCACTCGTTAAAACTGCATATATAAGAGAGAGACATATGGAAGGGGTCCATCCATCTCTCTCTCTATACATATATACATATAGATTTTATTGTCATTCCATGTACACTCCGGCCTAAAAATTTGGAATCACATATCGTTTTTCTTAATTTTCGCGCTTTTTATTATAACAGGAACAATTTGTTTACCAAATTTTATTAAAATATTTTATACTATGTATAAAAATCAAAGAATAATAAAAATAAAACTTAAATAAAATTTAAGAAATTTCTAGAATAGAAGATTCCTGAATGTGGTAGAACGTTGGAGACGATTCTAGAATATCCGACAAAGTGGGAATATTGTTTCAATATTATAGAATATTGTAGATGATTCTAGTGTTTTGCATTAACATAAATTGAAGAGTAAGAGCTGTACCTTATAAAATCGAACTCCCGTCATTTGTGGTGAACATGGCAATAAATAAGGAACTGAACGTTGAACAAAGTGCTATTATAACGCTGTATAAAGAAAGTTTTTCCCTGAGACGTACTGGCAAAAAACAAGGTGTTGCCTTTAAAGGAGTACAAACGACCATTCAAGGAGACAGAGTTTAAAGGACAAACCACGACCAGGAGGACCGCGAATAAGAACGGAAGCACAAGATAGAACCATAACACTGATTTCTAAACGCAATCGACGACTTACTGCACCTGAACTCAGAGCTGCGTTCAATAGGAACAGAGAAACTCCCGTGTCTACATCCACTGTAGAACGTGGTTTTAAACAAGCTGGATTCATGGTCGTGTAGCAGTCCGAAAACCCTTATTAAAACCAGAAAATCAAAAGAAACAGTTGGCTTTGGCTTGGCTAAGGGCTATCAACATTAGACAATTTCTTCGTCAGAATTGAAGAAATTTTAAGAAAAAGAGCTATATAAAGCTTCTTGAACATAATGCAATATCTTGTACACTTCGACTTTCTGGAAGAAATTTTACATTACAACAAGACAATTACCCGAAGCACAGCTCTAAGCTGTGCAGAGACTTTCTAGCAAATAAACAACGTAAGGAGGTATTGCAAATTATAGTGTTGTCACTCCAATCGCCTAAGTTAAACCCTATAGAGCTTTTATGAGATCATCTAGACTGTCAAGTCCGTGAAGTCTCCCATCTTCACAAAATTTATCTTCACAGATCGCTTGGAATAGTGTTAGTTAAGACAGTATTATAAAATAATCGCCAGAATGCCACTTATGTGTATGGCAATGATAAAATCCCGTGGAGGATATTTTGATGAAAAATAGATAGTTGTTAATAGTAATCATTTCAATAATTTAGTGTACATTTTTCAAAGCTTAATAAAAAAAAATTGAAATAATTTCGTGTGTTGTGTTGTTTTTTTTTTATATTAACAACACTATGTTAATATTAAAAAAAAGTTTTCTTTAATTTAAAAAAAAAAGTGCCTAAACATTTTAATCGGTGACTGCTGCAAATAATTAGAATTACAGTATTTTCATCAAAGTTTTTTTTCTCACGAATATTTTGAGAACGAAGTCACCACCGAGCTATTTCTATAAACGGATATTGTTAACAACATGAAAATACTTATTAAAAACACGTTTCATCTTAAAATCCCTGCAAGCCCTGTCTTCTGAGTAGCTGATGGAAGGTGCCCCGGTGTTCTAAAATTAGGTTCCTCTACGCTCTGTATAATTTGCTGCTCTACTTCACTAATAACATTTTTGGTAATAAATAATGTTATACGAATATATACAGGGTATTCCACGAACGATATCAAAATTTCAGCAGGTCATTAATTAGCCTGATTTTATGTCGAAATGTTATATGAGCACACAGTTGTACAACGGGGGGGGAGGGGAGAAGGAAGTGCAAGGGTGCATTTGCAAACCCCAAATAAATTCATATATTTTAATATTATCAGTTCAGGGTTTTTCACCCACAACACTAACAATTAATATTACACACAACATGAACACCTCACAGCCTTAGTTACTTTGGCGCTTAGGGCACGTTCAACAGCCAACCAACAATTCCTAATGTTGAGCTATCAACTGTCATACTTTAAATAACTGTTTTGGCTTATTAACTCAAATTTTTAAATATTATATTAACTTATTGAATCAGAATATTAAAATAAGAAATGTGTGTGTGAAAGAGAGAGAGAAATAATCGAGGAACTGACTGATAGCGTCAACCACGGACTGTGGTACACATACCAGTTGAAATATTTTAACAACATAGCAAATTAATCTTTTAATAACACCAGTGACGTAACTGTTTTTTAAATTCCGTAAGATATTTTTGAAGTTTCTGTACTTGTTTTTCGAATGAGAGTTTTACTGATGTCCGGAACTCTACTTGCGTGACACTCATTCTGAAGACAATAAATTGTACACCTGTGAAAAATCTCAAAATATTCCATCCGGAAACATTCCAATGTTTTAGCCTCTTATTCCATCCTCTTTTAGCAATTAGTATTAGCATTAGTAGTGGCATATGATGCAAGAAAGCAAGCTTATACAGCATCAGAAAAAAAAAAAAACACTTACCATTTCACCTATCGATTCCCTCCGAATGGTTGTCTAGTTCTTCCTTGAATTTATTTAAGCTATCAACTCCCATAACAACAGATGGAAATTTGTTCCAGCAATCAACCACTCGCTGGATAAAGGCAAACTTCAGCACATCTATTTTGTAACTGTCTTTCCTCAATTTGAATTTGTGTCCCCTCATGTGCATAATCTGAACAAAAGGAAGAATCCCGTCAGCACTGAGCTTGCTCAATCCATTCAAAGCCTTAAGCACCTAGCAGGTGTCTAGTCTCCAGACGCTACAATTTGCAGAACTGAAATCTTTCTTGGTTAGAGCATCCCTTTGTTCCCTTCACCAATCTCGTTGCCCTTCGTACTCGTTCCAGCAGTTCGACATCCTTCTTATAATGGTGCCTCCAGACCTGTATACAGTACTCAAGATGTGGCATGCTTATTGCCTTTTACAAAAGAATAATTACTTCCTTATCCCTGCTAGAAAAATTCCTGCACATCATTGACAAAACTCCATGAGCTGTACTTGCAGCCTGTCTGCTAATGCACAATTACCCCCATGTCTTTGTCATTTTTCACTACCCTGAGTGGAGTACCACAACGTTACTCTGGAGAGTTACTGCTACCCATATATACAGTACTTTGCATTTGTCAGACCACATCATACCTTTATTAAATACTATCGAATACCATTAATAAAGGTACGATGTGGACACATTTGAAGAAATGATCCTATTGCAGTATAATTTGCAGACCTTCGTAATGAAGGTCTGCAAATTTCGAAGGTCTGCATTAACCACCCTGCAAACTTGGACTTGGACATTAAGTCTGATACGCCTTCATCAATATCATTGATAAATATAGAAAACAACAATGGGCCCAACAGCGAACCCCGGGGGACTCTACTAATGACATTAGTCCGCGAAGAGCAGTGTCCACTGATTACCACTGTTTGTCTTCTCTCACTCAACCATCCTTTTAACCATAGCAGCAACTTGCCCTTAATGCCACACCGCTCCAATGTGAACAGCAGTCTTTTATGTGCAAATCTTTTAACGTCATTAAAATATATTTTAAGTAAAGTGAGCACTACTGTTCTAGTCGGCTATAATGAATTGTACATAGTATCTCTTAACTGATTGTGGCCGACCGGGCTAGCCGAGTGGGTAAAGTACCTGCCCGGCAACCCAAAGGTCGCGGGTTCGATTCCCGCCTCGGGCTTGGATCAAAGTACTGCAAAAACCTTGGGAGGTGCAATATGGCCACAGAAGCCGATGCGCCAACAACTACCAAATCAAAAAAAAAACAAAAAAAAACACTTAACTGATTGTGAACAGGGCAATGAGTCTTTATGTTGACCGATTAACATAAAGGAGCTAATTCAGATTGTTCAAATTACTGTTGAATGAAGTAAACTAATAACAGAATAGATGTTGGCTCAGCCTACGAAAAGAACAGAATACAAGGTCTAATAGAAAAATCTCTTTCCATCTGTGTTTCACGAAATGAGTCGTAAAGAAAGGATTCCGGAGTCGCCTTTTTTTTCGATCTCAAATTATCTAAAGACGTAGTTTCGGCCATAAAGACCAAGACTCCTTTCATTCCACCTCCCTCCATTAGTTGTAAGTACTGCGCTAGTAAATTATATCTTTTACCAGGAGACAATCCTTTTAAAGATTATAAAGCGCTGTGGTGATATTATCTGACATTCGTGTAATGAAATCAGAGTCCTGCAAGAAAACTGGCCAACAGAATGGATCGCTACGATATATAATAGTACATATACTTTTTTTTTTTCACTTAGCGATGACTGCTCGGTTCTCTCGCTAATGAGCCATTTTTATAAAAGAATTTTTGCAAAAAAAAAAATTGATTCGCGGTGGTGGTCGTAATACCCATTAAGTGCGATGATCCCGAAGAAACAGCATTATTATTGTGCGTGCGTGTGTGAGAGAGAGAGAGAGACTAGTTATAAATAGAGGGAAGAGCGAAATAGGATGAACCCAAAATCCCAGTTACAGCAATGTAGTGAGAAGTGAGGTCAAGTAAAAAATGTTTCATTGTCCATTAAAACTCTATGAAGTTGTCCCAGGAAATGGTTGCTGCTTAAAAAGGCTTCATGGATGGGACGGTCTCAAAAAACGCACAATTTTATTGTGTAATAATACTGCCGGTGCTAGCTACAGACCTTCTTTCTTTAAAATGATTAACTTTGAATTGAATAAAAATTTAATCAATAATCTTAGCGATTTCTTTTATTTTGTTTTTATGCTGTTCGTAGGAAAAGTATTGTTCATACCTTAATACACACGAATTTTTTAGGTGCGTTTGCATATATGCATAAGGCGCTTATTGTCTTCACCATGTTAGCGTAACAACTCGACTCCCAGTCGATAAGTTTTCATAAACGTTTATATTTGGGCCTTCTAGAAAGATTTGTTCAACCACCCAAAATTTCATTTGAATCGGACCAACAGAAATCCGGCTACTAGTCTTTCTTTGTCCGTCCGTCCGTCCGTCAACATGTAATAACTACACTCCCAGATGGATTTTCCTGAAATTTTATATCTGGGTCTTATAGAAAGGTTTGCCTAGCCTTCAAAAATTTAATTAGAATCAGACCAATTACAGTATTATTATTTTTTTAAATACATATCACGTATGCTATGCATATAACGTATATTGTAGCTGAATCGGTGATTATTATGTTTGTTGCCACTGGTTTTTCTGCTTTTTGCTTCTTTTTTTTTTTTCTTTTGTTATAAATCATGAATCATGTGTCATGAGCACAGTAGTGTTAATGGGCTTGAAATGAGTACATAAACTAACTTGAAAGTTTTTTTTTTCTAATCGGGATAGTTGTGGTATTATGAATTTTTTTTTTTTTTTTTTTTTTTGTGAAAGAATTTTTTAAACATTTAGTTGTTCTAAAGTGGTGAACATGATCAACGCATGTTGTGCACACACAACATGCATTCATCATGCCCTCGTGGGTAGCACAGTTTGTGGGATCGCCCTCCTCTCCACACCGGGTGGAAAAGTCCTGAGTTCGAGTCCCGTTGATGACATAAGGAATGTATATGGGCCTTTTTCACAACGTGGCTGAGCTAATCGGTCTCAGGCAAGGGTAGCATGGTTTTTCCTCCCGGAAACTCAGGTTTTTCGTCCAACAAACAGAAAATGGACCTCAGAACACACAATTTACAGACAATCTACAGGGAGCAATATGACCTTAGTCGCTGATGCCCCTACTAAAACCACAGCAGTCATCATATGGTATTTTAATAAACAAATAAGAACACGCTGTCTTCGATACGAGACACATTTGTATAAATATTTTCAAATCTTTAACACATGCCCTATAAACGAAAAGTAGTGGATACGCTTCATGATATAGATTTTCAGTAGAAGGCCGTAGTTACAATGTGATTATGGGGCGAGAAGGTGGATGTCAAAAAATAAGTCATGTAAATTTTACAAATATAGCTCCTAATAAGAGCAATTTGAATGGGAAGTGAATCCCTTATCTACAGCCTTGATTTAGTATCTATCTTTCAAAGGCAGTAACCGTATCAGCGTCCACTGCATCATTAAATCGCGACCGCCCGGTCGATCGCGAGCGTAGTCTTAAAAAGCCAAAATCGCATCTTTATGTTTGAAACAATGTAGCAACTTTGAATAATTGCACTGAGGTCCCAGAAGTTGCATTTAGAATAATCCCAATTTCTCCTTGCCGTTGGCTTAAATCTTGAATAAAAAAATTAGTCTCCGGTTTTTACATTTCTCTTAAAATTTTAAAAGAAAAAATGTCCTAGGTCTAAATCATTTTCGTTGGAAACAAACAAGAAAAATATCTGTTAATTGAAAATAATACCCGGTTTTCCTGATATGTAAAGTTTGCGACACTATTCCTTCTCCAAAATTCCATGACCTTTCAACAAGGTAGGACCATGAACTCTTGTAGTAATGTCAGTAATCCGAAAGCGGAGGTAGGGAAATACTCTGTCTTTCACTTCCCTGAGTATGTTTAAGCCCTTGATGAGGGCTGAATCAGGCCAATTAGTCATTCATTAAATTGTAGGATACTATCGAGCTGTTTCTCAACCTACTTCAATTGCGTTAACGTGTTAATAATTTAAGAATACGACAAAAGCCCCATAGTGCTATATCAGGGATGAAAGAATAACAATTTATTCGCCTTCATAGATTTGATGGTTCATGCTATAATGTGTGGATTTTTTATTCATTTCAATCTTGCTGGGTAAAATGTAACTTTGTGGTATTGCTGATTCCAAGTCATTAAATGTTAAATGTAACCAAAGTTTACAGCAAACCTTATTGTTCGATTTCTTGCTAGGATACAGTTCCACACAACTGAGCACTCATACTCTCTTCTATCAGGTAGCCCATTGCCCCGTTAAATACCATCTGCTGATGGCTATCGATTGGAAACATTCAGCCTCGTTGCTAATGGTAACCTGACTAAACCTTACGATAAGCGCATTACTTTGTGCGCTGTGGCCACAGATAACAGAACGTCAATCCGATACGTTGAAACGGTAGAGGGGAAATGGTTAGAGACACGCTTTCTCCTTTGAAAACAATTCTACTTCACTAGCAGTGATTTTCCACGAACGATGCTTAGCCGTATGGCAAGCGTTCGGCGAGGAAGATTACGAACATGCTAGTAATGTAGTCAATGTCCCCAGAACCCTAGTCGCAGAGAGCTTAAAAAAGTTTGCCATGCTCTCGAAAAACATCGTTTCCAACTTGACAAGTTCTGCGTCGTATCCACTGTACATCTCCGAATAGTTTCTTTGTGTGACACTGCAACAAGAAATTGACTGCGCGGTATCATAAGAAATGCCCCCCCCCCCTTTACCTCTCTCTCTCTCTCTACACTGTTTCTCCGAGACAGACCGCGACCTCTATCCATGCTACGTCTGCCAAGTCAGACAGCTCCACTACATTGCTGTGTGCATGTGGCAAAGCTTGGCACAACGCTGGAGTGCATCCCTAGCGGACTCTTAGGGATTTAAATGAGAATTATGGGTGGACGAAGGCAACGCCTTAACAGTGTATACAGCAGGCCTTTGCGATGGATTTAACCTAGCATGATAACGTAAGTTATCCTGTTAAAGCCTTGTCTGCGTAGTGCGACGGACATTTCCACCATAACCTCGCTACTAGAATTTTTGAACAACCCACTATTTCACAGCAGCCTGTCAGACAAGAATAAAGGGATGCAACTAACGTTGGATCGATATCTCGCAGAATTTTAGAAGCCAGCGACGAAAGAGGGATTAATAAAATACCAGAACTTTACAGATAAGAAGAGAAATATCTCGAGGTAGTGAGGAGACGATATCTCGTAAAGCAGTTCATCAACCCCTATCAAAGAGACAAAATATTTCGGTATTAAAATACACATATTTCTTTTAAAGGACATATTACAAATTCTTTAAATTTAAATAAACTTCTAAAGCAATAACCACCATATTCATAATTCTTTTGGGGATATTTTTTATGCGGAAATTAGCGCTCAATTAAAAAATTAAACATTTAAAACTTATTCTAGTTAAGATTTTCCAAGTATTCAAACAAATGTTTTCATAGTTAAGGTTTAATTGATAAGCTAAAGTTAATTTTTGCAAGATTTCACTTCAGACCACAACCGAGTGTTGCTATATATGTACACTGACTTGCGAAAAGTACTGGACCATGTATCCATGTATTTGAGTGATTTTTATCCTTCTGCAGCACTGACCAGACTACTGTTTGGTGGGTTTTACCATATTGCACTACTGTTGGATGTCTGTATAAGTATGTTCACGGGCAAGCTGGAAAAACCGCAAATAACTCACAGGGTTGAACCCTACTCCCTGCGTCTTAGATCAGCTAACTAGTCCCAATTGAAAGGGCCTTTAAGAATTCTTCCTTTCACAGACAAGATTCGATCCCAGACCTCTCCAAATGAGTAACAAGTGGAGAAACCGCTGTACTGTACTAGCCTGGCGCCATATCCCATGTGTTTATAAGTCATAGTCTAGACTCATAATTGCAAAGTTTAAACGGGAACAAAGAACACAAATCCAATTTTAGGTGCTGCCATAGTAACCGGTTGCTATAGTGATGTCAGCGTGAAGTGAATACACTGTAGTCAGTTTCATTGTAACTGGTTGCCATAGTAACAACTAGCGTGACTGGTCACCATGGTAAAGAACGCCTTTGGAAGAGTATGTATTCCATTATGGAGCGTACTTTCCTTTCTGCTTTTATTAGTTTGTTATTTACTTTACATCTGTGATTCACCATGTTTTTTTCGATTTTTTTTTATAATATGTGGGGCAACCTGAAAACCACCTTTTAAACGTAATATATTGTATATTGTGGAGATATTCTTGGCAAGTCACTATTTAAATATCATTTAAAATATGTAAAATACTGTTGCTTAATTTAAAACCAGAATCAAATGCATGTCAATTTTCATTTTGAGGACCTTCTCTTATAAGGAAACAAAGGCCTGAACTGAACAATAAAAAAATAAATCTCAACAGGGCTCTCCGGTTTTTAAGAAAAAATGAATGACAACAAAAGACAACACTAGAAACCATTAGCAACAAAACCACTGCAACAATATAAAAAAGCAACAAACAGACAACACAGAAACTTTGCAACAAGAGAAAAAAGGAAATAAACAGATGACACAGAAATGATGTCGTCTGTTTATTGCAATAATAATAAAAAAGATAATAAACTAACGAAACATAAATAATAGGAAAAAAGAAAATAAATAGCACTAGAAAAATTGAAAAAAGGCGCAACATGCAAACAATAGGAAAAAGTAATAAATAGACAACATAGAAACAATGGCAAAAAGTAATAGACAACATAGAAACAATAACAAAAAATAATAAACAGACAACAAATAAACAGCAGATAAAAACAAATAAACAGTTGCAACTGGAACCAACAAGACATTGCACCACCATAACAAAAGCAATAAACAATTTTTTCAAAAGCATTTGAAAAAATTGAAAAAGGACAATTAACAGAGCACATAAAAACAAGGAAAAAATAGATAAAAAAGGCAAAAAATGTAAAAGGCAACTGACAGGCAACATAGAAACAATTCAACAAAAGAAAAAACAATAGACAGATGGAACAGAAACAATGTAACAACAGGAAAAAACAATAATTAGATAGACAGCTTAGAAAGAATGAAACAATAACAAAACGGCAATAAAGAGAATTCACAGAAACAAGACATACTTGACTACCATCCATGTACATGAACTGGGGAGATTTAGGAATTGAACTTGCCTAGAGCAATTAATTGCACTTGACGACTCATTTGGGATACTATTTGGCATAACAACCGAAGTATGCTGACTCGTTTTCAATATGAAAGAGCTGAAGGCTGATTTTCACTGATGGGTGGCTCAACTGCACCGAATACACTCAGGCTCCACTACACGTAGTTTCATGTCCTCGTGGATAGCATAGTTGGTAGAATCGCCGTCCTTCCCAAACCGTGGAAAACACATCAGTTCGAGTCCCGTCGGACGAGAGGAATTTTTATGGGCCTTTTTACACAACGTGGCGAAGTTAATCGATCTCAGGCAAGGATAGCATGGTTTCTTCTTTCGGTTTTTTGTCCAGAAAACAGAAAATCGACCACAGAACACACGCAATTTATACACAGTATATATATGGAGCAATATGGCCTCAGTCGCTAATGATCCTAGAGCACAACGACAACAACGTAGATTCATGTCATTATTTCAACAACGTCATCTCGAATTTAATAGGACTCACTGCAAGAAAACGAAGCACTATGCCATAAGTCAAAATCAATATTAAAATGGCAGCAGGATGATTAGTTACAGCTCCTCCGATGAACCACACAAAGCTTTCAATCAGCGACTCATACTCACCTAAAAGTTTGGAATCACAGAATAATATGACAGCAGTTTTCGTTAATTATTTTGAAATTAGATATGACAATGTAAGGTTTAATATAAAAAACAACACTCTTCAAAGTATTTTGAAGATCATCCCATAAAAGCTCTATTGGGTTTAAGATTAAGGTGGCCACACCATAATTTGCACTACTCCCCCCCCCCCACGTCTTGTTGTTTAGTTAATAAAAAGCCTCTACACAGCTTGATCTGTGCTTCGGGTCATTGACTTCTTATAATATAAAATTTCTTCCACAAAGTCCAAGTCCAGAGATTATTGCATTATGCTCAAGAATGTTTTTATAGCCTTCTTTTCTTAAAATTTCTTCAATTTCCATGGGTCTTTTTCATAACGTGGTTGAGTTAGTCGGTCTCAGGCGAGGGTAGCATGTTTTTTTTTCTCCCGGAAACTAGGTTTTTTTGTACAGCAAACAGGAAATGGACTTCAGAACACACGCCATTTACAGACAAAATACACATAGAAACATGGCATTAGTCGCCGATTTGTAAAATTAAACAATCGTCTATAATCTTCAATAATATCGAAACAATACTCTCACTTTCTAGAATGTTCTAGAATCATCTAAAATAGTCAGGAATCTTCTACAATGTTTTGCCACATTTAGGAGTCTTAATTTCTTAAATGTTATTTCAGTTTTTTTTTATATATATATATATATATATACATAATAGAAAATATTTTAATAAAAATTGGTAAACACGGTCTTGTTTTTATAAAAACTTTCAAATTTAAGAAAAAAATGAAACGTGATACCAAACGTTTAGGTAGGAGTGTACATATGGCATGAACTTTAACCAGGTTCCTGCTATGCGTATTGATAAATGGAGGGTACAGAGACAAATCACCCCGATGTCCTGGTCCAACAGAAACAGGCAGATGTAGCAGTGATTTGGTATAGGGGATGTTTTCCTGGGAATCTCTTGGAGCTCTCGTACTCCAATACCGCACTCTGTATGCCAAAGACCACCTATCTATTGGGTTGATCAGTGCATATCTTCATGGTGACTGTCTTCTCGGATGGCACAGGTATGTTAATGCATGCGCCCTAAATGGTATTGTTCGAGAGTGGTTCGCCGAACACTAAAGTGACTTCCATTGGCTATTGAATTCACCAGATATGAATCCCATAGAACTTTTCTCGGACTACGGGGATCGAGAGATCTGACGTTTGGATCCTCCAAACGTCAGATCTCTCGATCCCCGTAGTCCGACAGTCTCCACCAGAGACTGTCGCAGATAACATACCTCCTCGGCTGTAACGTTTAGAGACCTTATAGAGTCCATTCCTCGCCATGTGGCGGCGATACTTGAGGAAAGAGGAGAACGTACCCACGATTAAGTAAGTGGTCATATGTTTTGCCTAGACAGTGTATATATTAAACACAAATGCATAATAAGTACTCTTTTACTAACTTTTTTAAGTACATCATAACATAAATTTTATTAAAATGAATACCAATTAATGGTATTCATTTCATTCTGAATGGGCACCGCATGTGATCGCATAAAAACTATCTCCAGCATGGAAGAAAATATCACATCATACCTATTGGTTCGCAGATTCAATTTAACTTACAATTTATTTATTTATTTTAATAACTGGACTAAGGACCAATTATTTCGATTAAGTAAGTGGTCACGGTAAAAGCCAAGGAACATTAGAAATTGAGCCTGAATTTTGGATAAAAAAACAACACAAACAACATAATTCTAATTAGTAAAGATACCTGTGGGTACCTTTACTAATTTAATGTAGTCCTCAATAAACAAAAAATGTTTACAGACTTCTCGTTTAAACAGTGCAAATCTGACTCTCGTAGGAGTATGAATACGGAAAACTAAACACGTCTTTTCCTAGATTAGGTAGACGCAGTTAATGACCGTGTCTTGTACTTTCGGATGTTTATGAAACAACCCAGACGGTGTGTGTGTTGCTTCACCTTTTCCCATGGAGCTCGACTCTCGATTATCTAAGTTGGGAAACAGCTGACAAACTAAATGATGTTTACTTCCCCTTCTACCCGAAAGCACACTTAAACCCACGTACAGCTACACAACCTGAAATTTGCATTCATTGTATACTGACTAGGATAAATATTAGACGTTCTCTCCCTCACAGCGAAATACATTCTTAACACGCTTCTACATCCATCACACTGGCCAGCATCGGCTAGTTAAAACAATATACATTTTTCAACAGTAACAATATTTTGATGGATCTGTCACTCAATTTGAAATTATGTGCATAGGCTCCCAAAATACACTGGTGTGCAAAACTTAAGAACCAGTCAGGTTTTCACCTATAGTTTCTCATACGAGTGGCCTGGATATGGGTAAAGCATACCAAAGGAACCTCGTAAGGTACAGAAATGACGAAGGCAACAACACCGACACAACAACAGAAACAAAACAGTACAGAGGGACTTTATTCAAAAATGGCAATATAGTGTAAGTGTAAGTGTTTTCAGTGTCTAACGGCACCAGGGGTTTCCCCCATCTCTGCGTTGCTTTTATTGTGGGTGTACCAGTTCACTGGGAAGACCAGAGATTTAAAAGTGTATGGATTATGGAAGTGTGGTGTTTTGTACCGTTGTTCCTCTGGCCATTTAGCCGCTGGACCTCTTCTGATGGCAATATAGCAGACTGCCATGATACAGATGCATCACTGCCAAAGATGGAACAAAGGGAAGAGGTGTCGATACAGGCTTTGCACCGCCTGTCCATACTTCGGATGTTGATGAAACATACCCAGACGGTGTGTGTGGGGGGACAATGTTGTTGATAAGTTCTTGCGGTAACATCGTCCATTCCTCTGTCAGCGCCATCTTCAGCTGATGAACATTTTTTGGTGGGTGTGGACGTGCCGCTAGGCGTCTCCCCAGAGCGTCCCATATGTGTTCGATGGGATTTAGATCGGAGGGGGGGGGGAAGAGAACGGGCAGGCAAATCCATACGAACAATGTCCTCACTTTCCAAAAGCATATCAACAGTTGCAGTGCGATGGAGTGTGGCGTTATCATCCATAAACACGAACTCGGGGCCAATGGCACCTCGGAACAGACGCACATGGGGAAGGATTAGGTTTTTTTTTTTTTAAATTACAAGCTCTTTTTGTATCCGAACCTTTTTGATAAGAGAGTGTATGTATGCATGTATTCATTCCTTACATTGTTTTTTTTTTTATATGAGACTCATATTGTTTGCGCAAATTCTGATAATCTTTCTCGGTTACTTGTGACAGTGCTGTATCTCAATAGAAAGAAATGTTTTAGCATCTTCCAATAACACAGCATGACTTCTAAATTACATTTTCAACTGCGTTTCTCGCTTGAAAGTTCTTTTCTACAATGATTTTTCTGGTTCCATTTGTCTCCTGCCGATAAAACTACATATCGATTAAAACACTAAAATGTAAACAACTTCTTCGTGTTGTCATAAACAGTTAGTTTTACAAAAAGATTTTAGAAAAAGAAAAGTTATTTCAGCAAATTTCAATTTATTGAATAAAGGATTGCGATTACTCAATACCAACTTAACGAACATGAACTTCTTTTATAAATATCACATGAAGAAAGCGACGTTGACAACTCTTTATTAACTTTAGAGAAGCCAGCCAGCCTGTTTACTCTTATCTTAATATAAAGCATTTTATTTCTCATGCTGACTATTCATGCGAATGGTATGATTGGAACGTAATTGTGAACTGATCGACAGATCAATGTTGCCGGCAGTCATTTTCTGGAAGACCTTTCAGTAGTTCTGCTAAATTTCTCCGAATGTCTTGAAATTGATTCAAAATGGGACCCCTGAAAGAATCTCGTTTTGTATCAACTGAATCAACTTTGGAAACATAAAGAAGACAATTTTTTTTTGTCCTTGCCAATATAGCTCTATGGAAGATGTATTGTGCTCTACATGCTCCCGTGAATAATCATATTAGTAATGAAATACATTAAATCAGACTGAAAGAAATCATCCTACAAGAAAAATTTAGTGATCAGAGTACACTCCCGCCTAAATTTAGGAATCACATTTCATTTTTCTTAATTTTCAAAGATTTTATGAAAACAGGACCAACTTATTTATCAATTTGTATAAAAGTCAAACAACTAATATTTAAGAAATTTCTAGAATATTCGAGAATATTCCAGAAAGGCGTAGAAGACTCCTGAATGTGCTAGAACACTGTAGAAGATTCCTAAATGTGGAAGAACATTGTGGAGGATTCTAGAATATTATAGAAAGCGGGAGTATTCTTTCAATATTATAGAAGATTGTAGATGATTCTAGTATTTTGCAATAATGAAATTAAGGAGTAAGAGCTGTAACTTATAAAATCGAACACCCGTCATTCACAGTCAGCGTTTGCTGTAAGTTTTGTGTTTCGTGATAAATTTGGCAAGAAATAAGGACCTGAGTGTTGAAAAAAGAAGTGCTATTATACCTCTGTATAAAGAAAGTTATTCCATGAGGAGAACTGGCAAAAAAGCAGGTTTTTCAATTAAAGGTGTACAAATTACCATTCGAAGATTCAAGGAGAGTGAGAGTTTAAAGGACAAACCACGACCAAGACAACCGCGACTAACAACAGAAGCACAAGACCATAACACTGATTTCTAAACGCAAAGGACGACTTACTGCACCTGAAATCCGAGCTGAATTCAATAGGAACAGAGCAACTCCCATGTCCTACATCCACTGTAAAACTTCACCTTAAACAAGCAGCACTTCATAGTCGTGTATCGGTCCGAAAACCTTTATTAAAAGCGGAAAATCGAAAGAAACGGTTGGCTTGGGCTAACAGCAACAATCTTAGACAAATGAAGAATGGAAAAACATACTATGGACGAATGAATCCAAATTTGAAATTTTTGGACCCAAGCGTAGAATTTATGCGAGATGATCAACTGAAGAAAAAATGGCGCCACACTGTTTAGTGCCAACAGTCAAGCAGGTGGTGGTTCCATCATGATCTGGGGTTGCTTCTGTTTTTTCTGGAGTGGGTGACATCGTTAGAATTGAAAAAAAAAATTAAGAAAAGAAGGCTATAAAAATATTCTTGAATATAATGCAATATTCTCTGGACTTTGTGGAAGAAATTTTATATTACAACAAGACATTAACCAGAAGAACAGCTCTGAGCTTGGCAAATAAACTTTCTAGTAACTAAACGATATAAGGAGGTATTGTAGATTATAGTATTACCGCCCGGGTCGTCTAACTTAAACCCAACGGAGCTTTTAGGGATCATCTAATTCTAGACCGTTAAGTCCGTGAAGTCTGCCCATCTTCACAAAACTTATAGGAAACCTTGCAGATCGCTTGGAATAATGTTAGTCAAGACACAATTATAAAATTAATCGCCAAAATGACACGTCTGCGTAAGGCAGTGATAAAATCTCATGGAGGTTATTTTGATGAAAAATCAGTATAGTTGTTAATACCGTATTAATTATCTTAATTTTTTGCTGTAAATTTTTCAATGCTTAATAAAAAAATCTTAAAATATTTTGTAGTGTGTTGCTTTTTTTATATTAAACCTTACGTTGTCATAGCTAATATTTAAAAAAATACTAAATAACGAAAACTGTTGTCATACTGTGATTCGAAACTTTTAGGAGGAAGGTACGTTGCTTGAAAAAATCAATCAAACATCCATCAATAATAAAGGAACTGCCTATATATGTACAGCGGTAAATACACCATATGACTGCAACAAATACTGCTATTTTCATACCATTCAAAACCGTATGGTAAACGGCTAGATTCGAGTTACAGCGAAAGGGAAACTTTTTTAATTCCATGGAGATTAAATCAACAGAAGATTTTGTTGTAAATTTATAAATCAAATAAATAAATGATATGAATAAATGCTTGCTAAAGTCCCTAACATATTTCAATGCATCCTTAAAATTTTGTTTCTGAAATACGTAGCTCCTTGTTCATGTCTCTACCTATTGATGTACGATGTTTATCAGAATGCGATCTTCTACTTGGACATGTTCTAAAAGCTTCAAATGGAATTGGGTTATTTGAAATAAGCGTCCAGCCAAATAAAGGCATTGGGGAAATTCATTGCGTCTGAAAAATTATGTCCCGCTGCAAAATGATCGCTTTTTGTCTTTTGAGATGAAAATCTGGAGTATTTGGGTGAAAAATTATACATTAGAATCTCACCTAAGACCAACTAAACAGTTGAAAAACATCAGCTGTAGCCACTCACCTGGACTCATTACTTTCTCGTGTTAAGGTGAGATTTCAGTCTCATGCGAAGATAGCACAGTTCTTCAACCGGACCCTAGGTCTATCAACTGGAAAACTAAAAAACCCGATCATACGTTTGAAATCGAAAATGAGAAGGGTCAAGCTGAAAGCGGGTCACAGCAAACCAATTTCTCGCATTTCTCATATTTTTACTTACTTTGGAAGTTGACGGGTTTTTTATTTTCAAAGTGTGTGCAAATAATTCCATCCCTCCAAACCTCTTGGCCTTCTTGCATCATCCCTGCAAACTTTATGTTTGCACGCCCTTCTCAAAGTAGTGATTCGGTGGCATGAATCGCAGTAACATACATAGTTCCAATGAAGTTTAGTTTGTTAATTGCCATGTCAACAATTTTATGCACGTGCTAAAACAGATCGTTTGAGCATACCGTGAATATTTGCCGAAAATATGAAATGATGAAAGACCAAGAATGATACAAAATTGAACCACGATCGGGTGGGCCAAGAAAATTTACGACCAACAAGCGACAAACCAACCGAATAATACAGACAATTACACGCAATATAATGACGCCTCATGGCCTGAGTTGCTTTGGCGCTTTACACACACATCTAACCACTGTCTTTTCGAGGTTTAAGCTATTTCTAAAATTCCAGTATGTG
Source organism: Mastigoproctus giganteus (assembly GCF_048544385.1). Lineage (NCBI taxonomy): Eukaryota > Metazoa > Arthropoda > Arachnida > Uropygi > Thelyphonidae > Mastigoproctus > Mastigoproctus giganteus. The sequence continues at coordinate 21,522,680 of NC_143583.1, forward strand.
GTTATGTAAAATGCAATATAATTCCAAGGATCCAAAAGAAGTTTTAGACAGTCTAAGGGATCACATAAGATTTTTTTTCGTTTCGTGCTGCTATTCGCATTTCTTATTGGGTGGTAGAATTCCTATCATGCGACCGTCATGTCGTAACTTGCTATCACGTGATCAAAGATGAGGTCGTTGTGGAAGCTTTACTAGGCATCTTCCATAGTAAAACCTCCATTAGATTGAGATGAGATCAAAACTACTACAGTAAGTCTTAGAAACTGTAGGGTTTTATGAATGTGAATGTCTGTGTGGTGTGCGAGGATAGAGGAAAAAAGAGAATTTAAAATAAAATTTTGTTGAAAATGATCAAGTGCAGGGCGGACTTCAGCATCAAATGCAACTTATTTAGACGGATTTCATTTTCGTGGTTGCGCGGATTCCACAAAATAAGCATCTGGTTATTATAGCAGCAGCCAAATAGAAAAAATAAGGGGATCATTGATTCCTTCTTTAACCATTACGTATTCTGCCAAAAAGAGTTTCGTAGATCGAAATGCTAGCCTAATAAAAGTACTTATCAAATGAAATAAAAGAATAGTTACACTTTCTTCGTAGAAGAACCGAAAATAAAATCAATCTCCAAATATAAAAATGGAGATTTTTATATTTGGGGAATAAATAATGTCCACATATCTACGTCTTTAAGCGTGGATAGCGTGGACATTATTTATTCTATGCTAATAGTAAGGATGGAAACCAGTACATCGTCTCGATGTATTGTAATTTATTCGTTTAATTTTTTATTATCTTCTGAATCTACCCAGATATCTGTAGGTTTTTTTTTTTTTTTTTTTTTTTGTTAATTTTAATATGCTACGGAAATTTGCCAAATTCATTCACAATTTGCAAGTTATATGTAATATGAAAACCCGGTTTGCAATGAAGACAATTTGTTTATATCTAACTAATCGTTCTCCAGCAAACTGGTCATTTTAACCTGATTTGCCAGTCTATTAATCGCTATGATGCGTGATTTATTCGTTGAAATAATTTTCAGAGCTGTCTGGGAATATCTCTATCTAACCTGATTACGCATGTGGCAGGCTGATTCACCCAGTTATTGTTTTCTTACTTTTTAAACACTGCCAACGACCATCAATATCTAAGAGAACTCGATGAAGTTCATTGAAGAAATACACCTCTACTCGTTAAACCCAACGATCATCCAGTCAATCCTGGAAAGTGCCTCCATTCTACATGTTCGGACACACTGACCTAGAAATCATTTAATCCACAGCTTTGTGGATTAAATGATATGATATGATATGATAATATAATAATATCATATCAATCTATCATATCAGATCTCTGCCACATACTATCGTAGGGGCTGCCAACGCCCCGATCTCTGCCACATACTATCGTATGTGGCAGAGATCGGGGCGTTGGCAGCCCCTTTACCATCAAACAAATGTTCGCTTCTGAGCTTTAGCTCTTGAAGTGGGACTTTCACAAGCTAGCTCAAGTTACCACACCAGCTACTAACCACAGCCAGCACTATCAACGTTTTGAGGGCATGACTGTAGCGCCCAAAATACGGCTGTCATTAATAATCCAGTATAGTATGTATATATTTATGATTAATTTGTGAATTCTTGTCACCTCGCCGTCTAGAGAATAAATATAAATATAATTATTTATTTATAAATAAATAAATTTTATTATTTTATTTTATTCTATTTTAATTTTATTTTATTCAAATTTTATTTTATTCAATAAAAGCTTCTATGAACTGCGAAACTCCTACCTGGACTCATCTCCTCTCTCTCGTTCTGGGACAGCTGTGCCCGAAGAAGTCAAACGTCTCATCTCAAATGAACTGCACAGCTGTTCCCTCTTCAAAGCCCTCATGGGTAGCACAGTTAGTAAAATCGCCGGCGTACTTACACTGGATGGATGAGACCTGAGTTCGAATCCCATCAATGACGCGAGGAATTTTTATGGATCTTTTTCACAGTGTGGCTGGGTTATCTAGGAAACTCGGGGTTTATGTCCATCAAACAGCAAATCGATCATTGAACACACGCAATTTAAAAGACATTATATACAGCGCAAAATGGCCTAAGTTGCTGATGCGCCTACAATTACACAATGATCAACCAAACAACCCCTCTTCAAGCACGCCTTCACCTGTGTGACGGTTTTTGCTCTCTGAGCAGATGAAGAAGAAGAAGAACTCTTTATTGCATACAGAACGCACATGCCGTACACAATACCCTTCACGGCTACAAGCCAGGGATGCTTTCGCGCATCCAGGATCTGGATGTCGACCTAAAAATAGTTTGGTCAAGATCACGGATACAGGCGAAGAACACTTCGTAACCATCAGCCGACGCCACTAAAGAACTATATCTCAACCAATTTGTTGGAAGGTTCTTGTACCAACTGTTTCTGATGCAGTCAGGTCGAAGAATCCACTTAATACTATCACCGAAGGATTCCATCGTGCATGGAATCCATCAGTTAATACCAGGAAAATGGTTGCTTTAATGATTAATGAACTAGAACTAGGACCCCTGCTGCGTAGGACAAAAGTTTCACTGGTGTGGTCTATCGGCAGCTATTTGGAAACCACGTGCACCCTACCATGTTGCATTTTTTCCAGGACAGAAACGGGATCTTCCAAAACGATAATGGGTCATGCCATCGGATCCGCAGTGTGCACAAGAGGTTCGAGGAACATATGAAGATATCATCCATCTTGATTGGCCTCCAAATTCGCCTGACTTCAATCCAATTGAACACCAGTGGGTGATTTGGAACGGGAAGTGAGGCGTATGATCACGTAACTCAATATACCCCAATACTGTGAAGAGCCTTGCAGGAAGCATGGCTGCAGATCCCTACGGATCTTCAGACATCTAGTAGAGTCATCGCCTAGAATAGAGGCTATTATCCATGAGAACGGCGGCCCAACATGATATTAGATAGGTGGCCATAATTTAGTGATCACTGAGTGCATGTCCAAGAATACGCTGATATCGCTGCAAATTCTGTGTCGTCGTATGTTGTCTGGTAGTTGCAAAGTGGCCTAAGTTACGGGCTGTTAGTGTGAACTATTCTGTAAGCTTCATAATGGAAGATTTGAATACTGAGAAATGTTTTGTGTTATGTATGGTGTCCGATGTGTTATCAATTCTACAAAGACCGTAAAAGAAATGCCACAATTTTAAGGAGACAAGTGCTTGAACACTGCAATTTTGAAGTGCATGCACATATGGTTGTTAAGCGTCAAAGCAACTAAGGCTATGAGGTGTCAGTATATTATGTCTGTAATTGTTCTTCGATTGGTTTGATATTTGCGGAAATAAAAATCTGAGTTCCCAGAGTTAAAAAACAATGAGACCCTCACCTGGGACCGATTAACTTCGCAACATTGTGAAAAAAGCCCATAAAAATTCCTTGCGTCCTACAGGATTCTAACTTATGTCTTTTTCCATCCGGTTTGGGAAGACGGTATTACCTGCGAAGGCAATTTTCAAGTGACACAGGCGCATTAAAGCAAGTCGAGAATATGTGGCCATGACTCCCAAAGAGTTGCCAAGAAATGGTTTCCGGGAGTTTTTCTTCGAGCGGGTTCATCGATTGTGCGCGAGTGTATATACTGCGATGGAGATTATTTCGAAAAGGAGAGAGCACCGGCAGATCCCAGCAATGAAGATTAAAATTAAGGTGGGTCCATTCTGCGAATTAAATGATCAACCTGTATATTTGGCTTAAACTGTGTTCAGTGATCGTAAAAATTCATTTGGAAGGTGTAACCTGAACGATGAACACTCGGAAAGAGCGATCAGAGTTTCACAGGAAAGTGGTAATTGGATGTCATGTGAGGAAAATGTCTGTTCCACACATATACGGAGCTGCATATCATGAATTTTCATGGAGTAGCAGCCTACAAACATATGATAACAAAAACAAATGTCCACCTTCAATTGGAAGTTAAGGCAGATCGAACCTGTGGATCAATGGAAAATGGTCCTGTAAAGTGAGGAGACATGGAAATCACGCTATATGCTCTTCTAGTTCTATGGATGTGCTTGGATGTGTTTGAATATGAAGGATGCCTGGGGAAACTTTACTACTTGAATGTGTTTTTCCAACTATGAAGGTGGGAAGAGGAGGAGGTGTCATGGTTTGGAAGTTTTTTGCAATATGAACTAGTTCGACTGATTGCAATGCATGAAACCATGAATGCTGCATTCCACATTGATGGTGTTTAGCCAATTCCGTATTCCCTACGTTGTAACAGTTTTGTGGAAATAATCCTTGTAAATTCCAACATGACAACGCTCCATGTCCCAATGAAAATATTGTGGCTGCATGGTTTGAATGAGCGCTATTAATCTTCATTATATAATGCTCCAGGCCTTGTCAGATGTGGTGAACGCTACAGTACACTAGATTAATACATTTACTTTTAAAAGGTTAAAAAGTTAAATTAACGAATAAAAATACGATGGAAGTCTAAACAGAAAAAAACATTAAATGAGTATACTGGTAGGACAGAAGAAAATACACTATGTGCTTAGCAGTTGAGTGAACGAAGAAATATGAAAACGTAAACGCTGACCCCGAAAAAAAGAAAGCAAGTTCAAAGCCAGTGAATAGGCTAGAAATGACAGACTACAAATTATATGACAGCGTCAGTGCGTCGCAAACTTGCTCTTTAAAATAACTAAGTGGGGTAAATGAGTCGACCCAGAGTGGTTTACAAGTCAGGATATCTGGGAAGGATATCCTATAAACTTCGAAGCATTCCAGTTCAGTCTCCGTTTGGCTGGAATGCTTCGAAGCGAAAATTAACCAGAAGCTGAAAAGAATAACTGGCGTCATTAACTATTCTGTATAGAAAAAGAATAGCATGGTACGCTGTGCGGATCGATAAACGCATTAAATCAAAAAGTGGCGAAGCTTATTGTACGAGGTGTGATCGAAAAGTTCGCGGAATAAGGCTGTGAATAACAAATGACAGTACTTATGGCCCTATCGGTTATCTTTTCAAAGGAGTTCCTCAACATAATGATTCCAGAGATTTTTCCATTTCCAGGAATTAAAACACCAAACTAGTATGCAACAGTTATACTTGGCAATGTGTGATTAAATCATAAAATTAAGAAACAACCTAAACGGACGCCCACCTTTAACAGTGTATATGAACGGTCCTCGTCCAAAGAAACAACCCCCAACAACGCCCACCAAAGAAGAGTACCACATTTCCGCTAAATAAAATAAAACAAAGAATCCACAAGAATCGCTTCTTCGGGGAATATTGGCCTTTGTGAAGTCGAAATGAATCGTATTCCAGTTTTTGACTGCCATCTAGCAAGTAAACAGATGTTCCTATAGTAACCAACCAGCGGCACGCGCGCCGAAACTGGCACGATGGGAAAATCTACAGACACGCAGCTACGCATAGATAGTTCATATTGCAGGGTGAGTTACAAAGACTTTTCCCGCTAGCCCTCGCGTGTAGCATAGTTGGTAGAATCACCGTTCTCCCACACTGGGTGAAAAGGACCTGGGTTCGAATCCCGTTGATGACATGAGGGATTTTTATGGGCGGTTTTCACAACGTGGCTGAATTAGTTGGTCCTAGGCGAGGGCAGTGGTTTTTTATCCCGGAAACGCGAGCGTTACTTCCAGCTTGAGAACAGAAGCGCGGTTTGCCTAGATTTTCTTTTCATGCAAGACAAAGCCACTGCACATAGAGCTCAAGTGGTGAAGGAATATCTTGGAAAGATATCCAACGACTGCCGTGGCCCGCACGATCACGAGACTTAAATGATCGAACGTGTGGGACGCCTATTGCACGCCGACAGGCAACTCCTCAGTCACTTGGTGAGCTAAGGTCTGAGCTGGTGGAAGAATGGTATTTGTTGCCACAGAATCTCATAGACACCTTATATCGAGCATGGTTCACTGTTATCAGGTTTGATTAGCCGTTGGAGGGGATTATACGCCGTACTGATGTCATGTGACCATATATTCGGGCATCTCGTATCGATTTCTGTAATTTGACCCTTTTGGTAATTTTTATACAACCCCTATAAATGTCCCTTATAGCTAGCTGCCCGTAGTTTCTCGTTGTCTCCCCATTTCATTATTATTCTCTGGTCCACCAGCATACTAAATTTTGTCCTGCTTCATCGCAAGCTGCACAAGTTACACCAAGTTTTTTACGCGTTCTGTTAATTTTCTCGAGAAGTGTATATACAAGGATATAAAAAAAGACAGAAGAAAGATGAAAAGCCAGCCGATGTACGATACTCTGGAGTGAAGCTGTTGGAAAGAAGAAACCAAGACTCGTGGAGGGCGTTCAACTATCATTAGCCCATAACTTTCTTCAGGCTGTATGAAGTCCATTATACCCTATTGATTTTATTTGAAGCAGTCTGCTCTAATATTTGTCCTATTTTGTAGTAGACGTCCTAATCTTAAAATATAACTTAAACGAAAAATAGCACCAAACACTCCCTCGCTCCTCTCTATAATATCAAGGCAATACGCGTGATCTAATTTTTGTTATTTTACAACATTTGAGATCCACTTTCAATATCAGAGTCCAAATTACATCGATCATTGCCGTTACACTAGAAAAAACTTCCACTAAAACGGAAACTTTTTTTTCTAAATATAAAGTAAATAGAATCTGGAATAGAGGTGTAAAAGATTAATCACTTCTTCTGAAGGGTAGGTACCGTGCTAGACCGTCTCGTGAAAAAGCGAAGCAATCCTTCTAAAACGTTTTTTAACATTTTTTTTTTATTTGCCACTGAATAAGTTGAACATGTAAGGTAAAGATGTCGCCTATCTGTGCTGTAGGTAACTCTCACTCTCTGCTATCCTCTGCTTCTTTCCATGAATATTAAAAAGAAGTCTCTTACGTCTTTTTATTAGTTTTATAAGCTTTTCTTGAAAGCAAGACGTCAGTCATTGCGTGGGAATGACGTTAGCCTTGAGGGAAAACTTACATAAATCGATAATTTTATCCGCAGTGTGATCACTTATTACAATTTTCTTTCCCTTGTCTATTAGCATGCAAATTCCTGGGCTATTTTTATTCTGTTTGTATTCACATTTTAATTTTTAAAGAAAATTAAAGAAAATCTTTATACCGACGTAAAAATTCATTATGAATCTATTGAAAAATCATATAGCAAAGAGTAAGTAAGAGAGACAGATAAAACATGCATCTGCACAATAATTTAATACATAATCTTCATTTTCTTCCACACAACGGCGCCAATGTGGAAGCAATGCCTTTGTGCTATTCTAAAATAAAGTTTTATCTTGTTCGATCGACCAGCAACCAACCGTTATCTCTGTGTCTTCACCAGATTGAAAGGGTTGCGCCCGTGAAGCATTTCTGAGGTGCCAACAAAAATCAGAGAGTAAAATTTGGGATGTGTACAAGATGAGGAAGAAAACCCACCTGTCTGCAAATATTTCCGATCTCTGATAACTTATTTGTAGCCTGGTGTTTTCATGTTATAATACTTGTAAAAAGTCTAGCAGGTCCACATTCGGTCGTATGTATAATGTTAAGCTTCTTTGGTGTTCACATGCGTTTTGAGTTGCTTACCCAAGAATGTCCAAATAACTATAAATGTGCATACCGATGCCTTTTGAACTCCTTCGGGAGTGGCTGGATGCTATCCTTGAAAGAAAGTTGTATCCCATCTACTCGTATAGTCGAACAAGTTCCGATAAAATTTCTTTCTTCTCTGTTTTGTCCACGTCAATAACGATGCGCGGCACTCAAGTGGCATAGAACGCACTGTATCCAACAACAGAGATTTTAATCATCTGTTTGTTGCTGTTGTTATAGGGTTTTAGGCACATCGGCGACGTAAACCTTATTCCCCGTGTATATGCCTGTCTGTAAATTGCGTGTTCCGTGGTCGATTTTCCTCTTTACTAGACGAAAAACCCCAGTTTCCAGGAAATAAAACTATGCTACCCTCGCCTGAAACGGACTAATTCATCTACTTTGTGAAAAGGCCCATAAAAAAGGCCCTATGTTACTAGGGCTTGCTTGTTGCAGTTAATTACTATCACTACTGTCCATCCACTTAGCGGATTGTCGCCCAGAGATGTGCCACTATTTTGAAACTGTTTAACCAACCTTTTAGTGTGCTGTTAGCGCACTAAAAGCATCCTATTTGTATGTATTTATGAGACGTTTGTGGATTGCTGTCGACTTTTTACCTTCCACCGGTCTTACATATCTGCCATTTTAACTATTATGTTCAAACAGCCTCCGCCCTCCGTTGGTAGAGATGAAAAACTATGCCTGAGGTGCAGGGAATTATAAATATTTAATTTTTTGAAGTGTACATAGGAGCCGTAGGAATTTTTATTCAGAAAAAATTGCATATTTACTTTTGGAGTGAGTCATATTTCTACAGAGAATTCCAATGAGTTCTTATTCATCGGTAAATTGTATTACGCCATCATGGATTCAATTTGTATGCGTTTTAAACATAGGGAGATCCGGAATAAATCTAGTACTCCAGAGTTACTTCTCCCTCTTCACCTGCTCAATATTACGCACCCAAGATTTATAAACAACAGTTTTATGTCTTCAGAGTAAGAAATCCAAGGAAGAAAAACCAGGACTTTGACGAACACAAGACAGAGAGTTATTCCAAGAGACGTTGCCTTGTCCTGTTGCAAAAAAAACTCGAAATCTAAAGTGAAGCAGCATGTCATCCCAATATGATTTTAGAATATTTTGCAAGGTTATCAAGTACAGCAGGTCTATTCATTTGCTGTCTTTAATGCAATAAATTCCTAAAATCTTGCTGGGTGGAAAAGCCAGTTACCACTCAACGAGGGTGGAAATTTATGCCGGTTTAAAGATCCATTAAAAGTACAAAATCGCTCCATCACTGAAGGTTATGTCTACCAGATTGCTGGTGGGCAGTCAAACTTCAGTCAGTGTCATCAGTTTCAGGAATGAGTACAAGGTCGAATGTACCATTTCGACCTTGTACTCATGAATCCTGTTCCTTCCTGGATACGAATGAATACACAATTCCAGTCTCTTGTGCATTTTTTGACGGACATTGAGCTAACTTCGCCACGATACGCAGATCAGCTATGAGCTGCTGCTTCAGTTGCTCCAGAGCAGCCATTGCTGATTTAAGTGCATATGAAACCCCAAATATAGCTCACGTTGATTTCCATCGGCTATAAGGACCAATTGCACCATCATATAGATTTATCCATATTAACGAAGAAACTCAATTGCTTGCAAAAATAAACAATCGCATATTACTTCAATCTCAATATCTTCTGCATGCCTGTGAGCTCTACTGTACTAAATTTCTGACACCAACACTGAGAGACTTCACTTCTGCAAATCGAAGAGTCTGAAGACTAGGCACCTCCGAGGTGATCTGATTGAGGTGTTTAAGGCTTTGAATAACTTGAGAAAACTCAATGCTGACGGAATTCATCCTCTTGATCAGACTATACACATGAGGGAGCATAAGGAAGGATGGTTGCAGAATATATGTGAAGTTATATCAGAATATATCAGCCAACGGGGGGGGGGGTTTGCTGGAACATTGCTTCTATCCGTTGCTGAGGAAGTGGGTAGTTTGAATAAATTCAAGGAAAAACTAGACAAACTATTGGAGGGGGAAGGATAGATGAAATGGGGTTTTTTGGCTGATGCTGTAAAAGGTCGCTTTGTTGCATTTGACACTGATACTAATACTAACATATTCAATCAATAATCTACATAGCAGTTCTGTACAGTGTTTAAATTAGTACATGTAAAGTACTACCGAACCTGCACTACTGCTTTGCCTTTGAGCGTTTCTGCCCTTGCTACATCGCTAGCAAGGGAAAAAAAGGTCAGCAGGAAACAGAGACCAGACTGCAGGTCTCGGTTTCCGAAATTAGGTTAACAACCACCGAAAATGATATCAGATATATGTATACTGTACTAAATTTCTGGCAATCGATGACCAATATAATATCCACTGAATGAATTGCGCCTACTTTTGGAGAAACGTCACAGCTGCGCATGCCTAGATACATGGTTCACCTTGCAGACTACTCTCTTCCTTTTCCCAGCAATCAAATGTCTTCGCCTTGCCCAACCGCTCAAGGCCGATCTGATAAGATTTGCTTACGATAAAAAGTAGGGGGATATACAGGGTTGTTAAAATTAAAGTATCCTTGTGTAGAGGGCTCAGGAGCGAGTTCTAAGGCTCGTACTGAAGAGAAATTTGGACAACCGGTACAATAAAGAATGCGCTCGCCATTTATTGGAAAAAAAAATAGTTACAAATTTTGTCAATGTATGGCGCGTAACTATCTTAGTTACGGTTATGCAAATAATTTACGTTATTTGCATAATCGTAAATTATTGCCACAGCGTCACTACTCGGCTCTACTGTACTGTATAAAAGCAAAGCAGTCTCTTCAAAATCATACAGTAGATGTGTGCCTGCACTACAGCAGCAATGCCAACAACGTTGCAGGAAAAGGCGCTATTAGTGAAGCTGCAGAACAGCAACAATGCAGCTGCGACTATCAGAGAATTCCGGCGTCAGAAGCGCATAAGGCGTGGACCTATGACTGTGCTGTCCGCAAAATGATTGCGAAATTTGAAGCGACAGGACACCTTGGTGTTCAACCAGGTAGAGGTCGAAAACGCGTTCACTCCTCTCATGTTGAAGATGCGGCTATGGCTGTCGTGGATTTATCAAGTCAATCTCCATGTGGTAGCGCAAGTGTGCCAGCTGTTTCTCGTGAAGTGGACGTGCCGTATTCCACTGTAAGGCTAGTAATGTGTCAGGTGTTGCGGTACTATCCTTACAAGATGCACATGCTACAGCAGCTAAAACATGGTGATGCAGATATTCGTTTCACATACGCACTTCAGTTTCTGGCGCGAATGACAGTGAATATCACTTGGCCATGGAACATTCTTTGGAGTGATGAAGCCGACTTCTGCTTAAATGGACAAGTGAATACGCACGACTGTCGCATTTGGGCAACAGAAAATCCTCGAGTCATCCAAGAGATCCCGTTGCATTCTCCAAAACTGACAGTGTGGTGTGGATTTACGGCCACATTCATGATTGGGCCATATTTTTTTTGAACTGGTAACACCGACTGGACCTCGCACCTGCTCCGTCACTGGACAGCGATATTATGAAATGTTGGCAAATTTCGCAATATCAGAGTTGCAACAACGTGGGTGCCTTCAGGATACCATATTCATGCAAGATGGTACACCACCCACATCCACCGTTGTGTCCAAAGATTGCTAAGGCAACACTTTACAGACGAACGGGTCATCAGCCGTTGTTTCCAGACATCTTGGCCACCCCGATCACCGGACCTCACCCCATGCGACTTCTGGTTGTGGGTTTTTTTGAAGAACCAGTTGTATCGGGAAGGATGTCAAACTCTGGCAGATCTGAAGGACAGCATTAGACGTCATGTGCTAGCTATTTCAATTGACATGTTACGTCCTGCTGTAGAAAATGCTGTTCTTCGAATGGAAACTGTTGTTGACCAAAATAGAGGTCACATTGAACAATTGTAGCGCTGTTCAAATGATTTGTATCGCAACAGCGCCATATAGTCACAAATTTGTAACTAATTTTTTTTTCCAATAAATGGCGAGTGCATTCTTAATTGTACCTGTTGTCCATATTTCTCTTCAGTACGAGCCTTAGAACTCGCTCCAGAGCCCTCTACATAGGGATACTTTAATTTTAACAACCCTGTATATTGAACCAAATTTTAATGAATCCTATCTGAGCTGTGTAAGAGTAATTCCTGCATGTTCTCCAACCCGTCTCTCTCTCTCTCTCTCTCTCTCTCTCTCTCTCTCTCTCTCTTACACACACACTGAATGAATTCTTATGGGTCTGTTTCACAAAATAGCTGAATTAGTCGATCTCAGGCAAGGAGAGCATGGTTTTTCCTCCCATAAACTAGGATTTTTCGTCCAGCAAAATAACAAATCGACCATAGAACACACCAATTTACAGACATATTATATACGGCGCGATATGGTCTAAGTTTCTGATGCGCCTAAACCTACAACAACCAACACACACAACACACACACATTAAAACACACCCTGTTGCAATTCATTTAAATAAAAATTTCAATTTCATTACTTCTAATGTTTTTCTTACTTAGTATAAACTCAGCTTCGCGATTCAAACAGATTAATGCATTAGGATTACTTCTGTTTTATTTGCGAATAAATTGTAGCACCGCCTTTAAGTAACACCTTTCGGTAATTTGAACACGAAATTAAAAACCAAACATTCCTTGGCAACAAATGTCTCTCTTCTTAGGCTGTTTTTATACCCTGGACCACAGTGACAACTTCTGTAACTGCAGTCAATTCCTCTTGTAAGAGAAACAGGTCGCACTGCACGTGAGTGTGCAGCTGTCACCAAGGCTACGGAATTTCAACAGAATATTGATTGTTAAAGCGAAGCAAGTTCTTGGTGATATCGCAGTCCCGCTACACAGTCACCGCTAGTGAGTAACCAAATGCGACTCTACTAGAACTAGTTAGAAAGGTTATCTCGCATTTGCAACAGCTCGCTCGCAGTATCTAAATTGCGAAACAGAATAACTCGTTAAATACAAAAGTTTATCTTTTAATTTTACGAGAAGAGGGACTACTGGAGGTCCTTAATGGAAATGGTCCCTGGGTGGAACGGATGCTAGTAGAAGTTGGATGTTTCGGCTGTAATTCAAGAAATAGGGAATCACGAACTTCATTAATGTAAGCAAAGCACGTTCTTCCATGGGATTCATAGGTACTTGGAGGAGAGGCATATTCGGTTTAAGTTACCACTAACACCCCACGTACAAACTTGAGGCAAGATTTAACCATCAGGGAAAGCGAGACAGATAAACACACAGAAGGAAAGAGGAAGATGGAGAAAGAGAGAGAGAGAGAGAGAGAGAGATGGGCAAAAAATGAATATTTTTAAATGAAGGAAATCATACACAAATGCAATCAGCTTGGTAATGTCCACATTGCTTTGCATTTCAGGTGCGGTAGAATATTATAACGTGTCTAGCAGTGTTTATCGATATTTCATCAGGTGACGTTCACCATGTGTTGAGTAACCATATGATGTGAGATTTTATGTACAGTTTTTTTTTATTTTTTTCCGGAGGGAGAAAACGGGACGGTTGCAGAGGGGGATATGGGTTAAAAATTGACATGATATTTGGTACAAAGATCTATAGAAGAATATTCTAAAAAGTCCCGAAATTTTGTAAAAGTTAGGAGTTGCTGTTCTAAATTTATCTCAATATTTCTGCAGGGCGGGGGACTGGCGACGGAATTTGAAATTAGATCGAAACCTCCCCAAACAACAAGAAAAAAAAAAAAAAAAAAAAAAAATTGGTGTCAATCCGACTTTCTCATCTCGAATTTAATGTTTCGCTTTCCCACTTGAGTAAATTTATATGTATTGATTTATATGGGTTTATATGATATAGGATGGTTTCCGTAGCCGAGTGGTCAGGAGCGGGAATGCAATAGCGCGTGCTCTTTGAATAGATCGGGGTTCAAGCCCCTGACTACTAAATAAGGTCGATTTGCCAACCCGCACTGGAGCAGCATGGCAGATTATGGTCCATTCCCTCAACATAACTTGCTGAGGAGGCCTCCATCCTGTAGTAGATTGACAATGGCTGCAGATTTTTTTTATATCATATATATACTGATCTATATGTATTTGTATGATTTACACTCGGTGATCACTGAACTGTGACCACCCCATCCATAACGAACTATGCCGCATAGCCCGCAGTATAAAAATCCGAACAGTTTCGTACGCTAGAATAGTATTAATCTGCATCTGGTCGTGCAAGTCAAAGTCATAAAGTAGCAGTTATGGGACGTAGTAAAGATCTTTCAAAAGGGTAAGATTGCGGGAGCTCGTGCAGTTGCTTCCATATCGGAAACGGTACATCATGGTGGATGCTCACGGCCCACTGTGGTTAAAGTGTACAAAGAATGGTGTCGAAAGGATCAAACCACCTCCCGCCGACAGGACTGTAAAGGATTATGCAAGGTGGGTGGTGAGGGAAAAGTGCAGTGCGTTGTATAGGCTCAACGGAAGGTCACTGTGCGACAGTTGACATCGCAATACAATATGGGGAATGCAAGGACAATATCCCAAATGACAATGCGCCACGTATTGGGGTTCAACAGCAGACGACCCTCTCTTCACCGCTCATCATCGTCGCCGGCGAATGCAGTGGTGTAAGTAACACGCTGGTTGGACACTGAAGGACTGAAAACGAATGTGCTTGTCGGATGAATCCAAATACCAGGTACAACATGTCATGTACAACGGTACACGACACTACACAAACTCAAGATCCATACACTTTTAAATCTTTGGCCTTCCCAGGAAACTGGTACATCTACAATGAAAGCAACGCGGAGATGGGGGAAACCCCTGGTGCCGTTTGACATCAACATACTTTACTTTTACAACATGCCAACAGACGCTTCGTATGTGGCGCAAGTAACACAAGTCCATGGACCTCTCATGCACGGTGAGAGATCCATGCCCACTATCCAGGCAGGTGGCGTGGTTGCTCAATATGAAGCATGTTTTGCTGCCAAGAACTAGGTACGTATATATACCAACGTTTCATTGGTGGGGTCTACCGGAAACTCTTAGGAGATGATATGCACCCTGCCATGTTGCATTTTTATATTCTTGGAAGATCCAGAAATGGGATCTTCCAAGACGAAAATGGACCGTGTCTTCGGGCCCGCATTGTGCACGAGTGGTTCGAGGAACACAGTGAAGAAATCACCCATCTTGACTGGCCTCCAAATTCGCCCTGACCCCAATCCAATTGAACACCTGTGGGATGTTTTGGAACGGGAAGTGAGGCGTATGGACACGCAACCATCATTGCAGGCAACCGACATTGTGTAAAGCCTTGCAGGCAACATGGCTGCAGATCCGTTCGGATGTCTGAGTGTATATGTATTTATATGTAATTCCAATTCAAATTTAAATGAAAACATGTAACTGGTCTTACAAAGCTTCCCAAGGACCAATGAAACACTGGCTGAAAATTTGGTGTCGATTCGACTTTTCCTTTTCGAGTAAACATCCAAACTAAAGACTTCTGTAGGGGAGGACACTGGAGGCTGTCGAATTGGAACTGATTCTGAAATTTTTATAGGAACTAACAGAACATACACTGAAAATTTAGCTTCAAATATCCGAAACAAACTTTCATTTATTTACAGAAGTAACTAACAATTATACGAAAAAACAGTTTGCCGAATTTTTATTGGTTCCATTTTATTGAAATTTGAAAGAGCTAGAAAAATTTTTCTAAGAAACCTCTGGGAGTCAAGTTATTAGATGCAGAGACAAACACAGACAGACAGACAGACACAGAAACATTGATAACAACAGGGGCTTTAAGCATTTGAAAATATTCTTTAAAAGGTATAAATTAAAGAATGGAAAGAATGAAAGAAATACTTATGCGCAGATAACAAGAGAAAGAGAAACAAAAATTTGTAATCTGCCAATCGGATTTATAACAGGAAAAAACACCAAGTAACTGCTAACAATCGTGATATGTTGAATGGAAGGAGCGAAAACTGTGATGCAGTAAATATGTACATTATATCAGAAGCGTTCAGAAAAACGCTGCCAAAAGGAACATCCATAATTCACTGCATCTTGTGATCCTGATTCTCTTGAGAGCTCGTATTCCACATGACATTCTGTACGATGTCTAAAACAAGAAAACGTTCTTCTACTGACGCATTTCTTCATTCCGTCTTTTTCAGCGATAGTAGTGCATAGTGTATGGGGAGTTAGTTTTTATTTTTTGTTCCCTCTCGCGCTTCTTCACTTTTTTTTTTTTTACTTTTCCACTTTTCGCTCTTTTCGGCCATCTGCAAAGCATCACGCAGATGTTTCTGGTTGAAGAAACTTTAAGAAAAGATATCTTGAAGAAATGCTTCATCTCTTAAATATCTCAAGCCAACCCATAAATAATACACACTTTTCTTAGCCAACAAAATCATTTTTGAAGATTATGTGCCTTGCAAGTCAATGAAATCATTTCTTACTCCTGTTTTTTACTTCTTTTCTGTTCTATTCGTCATTGTGTAACACAAACAAGAATAAAAAGATAACCATTTCAAAGAGTGTCGCGGGAGCAACTCGCATATAAGAAATTTTGAACTGAATTTTCTAACAACAGAAACAAAACGACCTGAAACTTTTACGGGCCTTTTCCACACAGTTACCGAGTTAGCTGGTATAGGCGACGATTGCATTTTACATTTACGCGTAAATTCTATAATAGATTATCAAAGAATATACGCAGTTTAAAAGCATTATTTACTTAGACCTCGTTCTGAAGAAAGACCGAGACAACTTCTTCACAACTGCCCAACTCGACCTAACCTATTATATAAGAAGAAGAATACAATTATTAAAGCTTATTGTGAACGAACAGAGCTCATATAAATAATATTAATAATGTCAATGAAAACAGCAATCATAAGTGTATTTTTTGCATAAAGATTGTTTAATCATGTCACTTCAAGATAATGCTTCCAATACAAAGTATACAACACTGCATACCAAATAGAAAAGGCGCAATCTGTTATCTAGTTTGGTGGAATCTATCCAACATCTGTGCAACATTCGTATCGCATTTTAAGTTTTACAACGAACCGTCTCTGCGGGTAGCACAGTGGTATTTCAATAGTCCTCCCCACATGTAAAGGCGCGGGTTCGAATATTGTCGACGACGCGACGAACTTTAATGGGCTTTTTCACTCCGTGGCTGAGTTAGTTGGTCTCAGGCATAGATGGCAACGTTTTTTCCCAAGAAACTGGAGTTTTTCTTCCAGCAAAACAGGCAAATCGACCAAAGAACACACTCAATTTACAGACACAATACACATGGGTATAAGTAATGACTTCCCGGGTGACCCTAATATAAAAGTTCGGGTTTTTTTTTTTGTTTTTTTTTAAACGACCTGAGCCCTCCATGGCAACCTATTCGGAGAATACATTGTTGTCTGCCAGTAGTAATAGTAGCAGTAATAGTAGAGAAATAACAAATGATGCACAAAAGCAAGCTTATATAGATCAGCTAAAAAAAAAAATTCACCGATCCGTACTCTCCAAGAATTTGTCTAGTTCTTCCATGAATTTATTCAAACCATCCACTTCCACAACAACAGATGGAAGCCTATTCCAGCAATCAACTTGCTATCTCCGCTAGGTGGCGAAGGTCAGTGAGTTACTGAATTATGTGCTCCTAAAAATACTCAAATACCTAAGTTAACCTGAAAGGATCATAAATGAACTGCATATTGACAGAGAGCTTATGAGAAGTGGAATCTGGATATAGTGTCTATTAATATCCTGAACAGGTAATGTGTTTAATCTTGATTTTAAGCATTCATACTTCAGGTAATAGTTGAAACGAACGGTCGGTTTATAGTGATTCAGTGCAGCGGAACATAGCAATATTCTGCTTAAGGCAATACGGCACTTAAGCTCTAAACAAGGTCAAGCAGTGACAAAGTTAGGGATTATACCTCCCTCACTCCCACCTGCATACTTCATCGGCTAGTCATCGAACGATAGAAGTGCGCTATCTTGTTGTGCTAAAGACTACCTGCCACGAAATTACTGAAATTCCGGCTCCCGTTTGCATTGCAGAATGACAGATTTCAGCGCATCAGCCGTGCCGCTTACTTGCTGCATATGTCTGACGAATGATGACTTCATAATTAAATGCGTTACTTGTCACAAAAACTATTGCAATAAGCCTGATTGTACTTCTGTCGATATTAAGAGATTGAACAAAACTAGAAAACGCAAGTTTGAATGTGACGCTTCTTGGCAACAAACAGGAAAAAATAATGAAGAATTACCTAATGAAGTCATTTGTGAAGATTCTTGCGAATAACAGATTAACGACCTTGAACAAGCAACAAGAGTAATCCTCTCGCAGACTGACCTTGGAAATGGCATCTTGGGCCATCCTGAAGGATCAATTTTTGAAACCTTGGGATGCGATATTTGTCCGGAAGACTGCGAGCACTCTGAAGGGGGTTCCGCAACAAAGGAGCAATCATAGCCCGAATGAAAGGTAGGAAGAGAACCGTAAAGAATGTCTCGCATGCGGAATTAAAGGATATCCTTGCAGACTGCATCAGCCTCTTTTCGATGCAGGCTGTGGAATACGCTGTAAACCTCGCAAGCAATTTCATCCCTGTACATAAAATGCTACAGGAACTGCAGGAAGAGAATTTTCTTCTCAAAGAACAAAACAATAGAATATTGCACACCCTTAAACGACTGGAGGAAAAGCTAGGATGCTTTGAATCCGTCCTCGTTGCACAAGGTGGCTCAGCGGTCCCCGTAACCGACGAAACTTGCTGTGCGAGGCAGAGCTACCCAAAGAAGAGTAGAAGTGATATGCATGGATTGCACAGGAGGATAGAAAGCATTGAAAATCACAAACAGAAGACAAGAAACGAATGGAATTCGGGGGAAAACATATCAGAACGAATTGCAAAACTGCAAGACAGCCAAATAATATGTGAATTTCAAGCCCAGCCGTGAACTGTCTGTTTGCAGCAGGACCTCGCAAGCAATAGCACCAAACCCAGTGAAACTTAAGGGGCAGCACAAGGAAATGACTTCACACATTCCACTAGGAAAAGTCAAAACCAAAATAAAGAAGTCTCAGAAATATTAGGACAACAGGAATCCACTGAAATGATTGGGGCATGCATGTATTCCGAGAGTACGAACGCCAGAGTTACACCTTCCCCCTCAAGATCATGTTCCTGCAAACCTCACTCACTTATGCGCACATCGCTAAGCTCCCTAAAAAGCATAACACTTTTGTGGGTAGAAAAACCCGCCCATCCCAAAATTTCATGCCTGCTCTCGCCGAGGATGGCCGAGGACGTAATCCAGTTCACAGAGAAAGTATTAACATGTCTTCCTGTAACACACCTGAAACAAACAAACGGTTTTCTGAAATATACAACATTACTTCCGTTGCAACCAGAGAGCAAATTTTTGTATCAAAGCTGGGGCCCACAACACAGCCCAGAAACATTAAAGCCCTGTGTGAGGGCGAACATGGGATAACTGTGGAAGTAAAGTAAGTGAAAACACGACACCCAGCTTAATCCTCCTTTATAATCTCTTGTCCACCAGATAAAGCAACTCGCCTACAAGACGTAAGCGCCTTGCCAGTAGGTACCTTAGTCAAGCCCTACAGAGACAGATGGGCCAGACCACTGGATAAAAATGATGCAAGGAATCGGGCTCAATAGCAATCAAAAAAACTATCCCCAGCTGGGGATTCAGGACATCATATCCACTTGTTTGCACAAAACGTGAGGAGCATCTCAAATAAGCTCCACACCTTACAAACGATGATGATGTACGAGGACCTAACTGCGGCAGCAAACTACAAATGTGTGGGAACCGGAAGAACAGATAGACTAGGATGGGAGTTATAATTTGCTATCAAAATAAATACCAGCCTATAAGAGAACGAACAACCAATTCAAATAATTTTGAAGGGACTTGCGTTACCTTTTCAAAAGAGCACGTGAAAATAGTTATGCATCATATACCTCCCACCTGAGCACACAAAGGAGACAAGAAACGAACTCTACGCGTGGCTTGCTACAAATGTAAAGCCATCAGTCGACACAATAATAGCGGGAGGTTTTAATTTGCCTCTTCCGAAACACAGAGAGGCCAAGAAAGAGCTGGATGCTACATTAGGCGCATTGCACTTAACGCAGCTTCCGACACCAGTGACAAAGGGAATGCTGCAACTTGACCTGTCGTACCATAGTTCCTTAGACATAAGACTAACGCAAAACTTCATAAAATTTAAGTCGGACCACAATCCCATTGAAATAGAAGCAGCACTGAAGATACATAAATGCATGCAGGGTAAGCACACGAACTGGGAAAAGCAAAGTAAGTATCTTTTCTCCGTGAAGTATATTAATGCAGAAGTCATTCTCAGTCATCTGACTAGTTACAACTGGAATGATCTGCAAGAAAAGCCAATAGACGAAGCTTTAGAAATTATCACTAAAAAGCTATACCAAACAGCATTGGAAGGAGCAGCAAAAGAAATCAAAATATCTGAGAGAACAAAAGAATGGTTCAACCCACACCTTAAAGCAAGTTTCCTCAGGAAGCAAAAACTGTATAGAAAATGGCAAATAACGGGGTCATCCCGCCGATCACGTTCGTTATAAGAAGGAAAGAGCACATTTCATCAAAGCAAAACGAGAGGCACACTGCAGTGTTGTTCATAACAAATTAAAACGAGCAAAAAGAATTACTAGCAATAGAAATAGCACAGAGAATATGACCGAATGCATTTTCAAGGAATGGGCTAATAACACTTTTGGTAACCTGCCTGGACTGAATCAAATTGAGAACACTGATAATAGTAACAAAATTTTGGACCTCCTGAAAGAGTTAAACAAGCGAAACTATTCGACAAGAGAGGAACCAACAAGACCTCCATTGAGTGAAATACAAATCACCAAAGAGAGCGTAATGAAACCAATCAACGATCTGCCCAATAAGGCCACTGTTGGACCAGACAAATTTCCAATGCTCATCCTTAAAATAAGTAGCCCATTTATAATAGATCTATTACTGCACATCTATCAGGAAATCATCAGGTCAGGAGCTTTCCCGCAAGCTTGGAAAAATTACATTGTAACCCCAATACCAAAAATTAAAAACCCAAAATTGGCTAAGGATTACAGACCAATTTCTGTTAGTTGCACCCTACAGAAGGTATTCGAAAAAGTACTGCTTCCCACCATCAATCAACACTGCTTCAGCCATAGACCACCACATTTTCACTCAGTCATTTCGGGGAAATCAACAATAACAAACTTACTGGAAACCCTTTTTCGCGTGCAGAAAGCACTAAATGAGAAAAAACAAATTGATATTATTTTTTGTGGATATCTCCGCAGCCTACGACAACGTCTCAATTCCAGCGCTCATTGCGATTTTAAGGAATTATTTTAATGTAAGAGGAAATTTGTTAACTATAATAAGCAGCCTGCTAGAACACAGAAAACTTACTGTTAAGCACCAAAAGCTACAATCTTGCTTTACCATCTCGCGAGGAGTGCCACAGGAGGGAGTTCTTTCGGCTACCCTCTTCGCGGCCGCCCTGGAGCCGTTTCTTGCACGGTACTACAATTTTATAACATATGCTAACGATGTAAAATTCTTCATCACTTCCAAAGACCATGAATCAGCAGAAGGTATTTGCCAGATTGCAAATAGCCAGATTGTGCTATTTGCCAGATGGCAAATAACACAATCAGAATTTGAGAACTATCAGGATTGCATTGAAGTCTGCCCAAATGACCATAACTTACAAGCAGAATAAAAATGACATCTCGATCTCTGTGAACGGGTCTAGTGTGGAAAAGGTGCACTCTCACCTGGACCTGGGTCTTAAGTGGGATGACAGACTCACCTTTGCTCAACACTTCGACCATATGAAGACAAAAATATTCGCTGCTTTATGGGCTGCTAGACAGGAACTGGTAGGAATTAGGGATCCTCAGCTAGGGACCAAGTACATTTTAATGTGTGTCCTGCCAATTGCAATGTATGCCTCGCAAATCTGGTCTTCAGCTCCAGATTCACATTATAAGTTCGTCCTTGGGATCGACTACTGGTTCTTGCGATGGCTTAACAGAGTTGTTGGCCACCCTTTTACTATCTCAAGGGCCATTCTCTACTCAAACCTTAACATCACACCCTGGATGCAGCGGAAAAATAACATACAAAGTACACACTCTCGCACAAATGCTCAGAGGCAGAGTAGATGCTCCAGTCCTGGATATTATTCTAGTCGAACCGCGTGCCACTGCTAGACGTTGCGGAGAAGTAAATAATCCACTGCGTCCAGT
Source organism: Mastigoproctus giganteus (assembly GCF_048544385.1). NCBI lineage: Eukaryota > Metazoa > Arthropoda > Arachnida > Uropygi > Thelyphonidae > Mastigoproctus > Mastigoproctus giganteus. The sequence continues at coordinate 21,544,735 of NC_143583.1, forward strand.
TCTGAACAATCCACCCACCGAAGAAGGGCCAAATAGCCCTGAAACTGTGCCGTCTGGGTGGTGGTATCCATCTGAGAATAAGTAACATTAGTCTTCTCCTTATGTGAAGCGTTACTTATTCGAAGTAGTGCAATATCATGGCAACTCGTTGTGAAGGTATTCACAATATGAGATATAACTTAAAACGATGCCGCTTTGCTAATATTCTGTTCATTCAGATTTGGCTATGTATTATTGATGCTTTCGCACTATACTTATACATAATCTAGACTTTTCCATAGCTTGAGGCTTACGCCCTAAACGCTTTATAGTGTAAATACTGTATATATTAAACATAGAATTTGTATATAATATTTCGAGACGAGACTACGTGTTCAGTACATGTATATGTAACCCACTGCACGTAGTATCTCGTACCCTGAAATGTACTTAGCACCCTGCTGGCACTTTGTCGTCCCGGGGTGGTTTCCTTTACTGAAATAAACAGATGATAATAATAAATAACTACCCGCCGGCTGAAGGCAAACTGTCGCACATCTATCCTGCAACCATCCTGCCTCGACTTGAATTTATTCCCCCTCATGTGTGGTCTCCGCATGTGAAAGAATGCCATTAACATTCACCTTACTCAATCTATTCAACGCTTTACACACCTCAATCAGATCTCCCCGCAGGTGTCTGGTCTTGAGACGCTGCAATTTGCAGAACTGAAGCCTTTCTAGGAGAGCAAGAAAGCACCCTTTTGTTCCCTTCACCAGTCTGGTTGCCCTTCTCGGCACCCATTCCAGCAGTTCTACACCCTAAAGTGAAGCCTCCAGATCTGTATACAGCACTCAAGATGCGGACTAAACATGGCTTCATACAAAGGGATAATCACCTCCTTATCCCTGCTAGCTAGAAAATTTTCTGTATATCATTTTTAATTGACTGCACAATTACCCCCAGGTCTTTTTCATTCCCCACTACCCTGAGTGTAGTGCCACACAGTTGATGTTACTCTGGGGTCACTGCTCCCCATATTCAGTACCTTGCATTTGTCAACGTTAAACTGGATCTCGTGGGTAGCAGAGGTGGTAGAATCGCCGGCTTCCCCACACAGAGTGAAAAAGATCTGCGTTCGAGTCTCATCGTTGACGGGAGGAATTTTAATGGACCTTTTTCAAAATGTCGGTCTCAGGCAAGGACAGCATGTTTTTTTTTTTTTTTTTTCCTCCCTGAAACTCAGGGTTTTCGTCCAGCAATCAGAAAATCGACCACAGAACACAGGCAATTTACAGACAATATACACGGACCAATATGGCTTTAGTCGCTGATGCTCCTAACAACAACAATCTTGAACTTCAACTGCCATTTCTCAGCCCATCGACTCAATTTTCCTTGATCTAGTTGCAGTAGCTCACCCTGATGATAACCACTCTGCCAACTTTGGCATCATCTGTAAACTTAAATATTAAGCCTTATACCGTCACCAACATCATTGATAAATATTGAAAACAACAATGGGCCCAGCACCGAACCCTGGCGAACTCCACAAGTAACGTCAGTCGACGAAGAGCAGTACCCATTGATAGCTACTCTTTGTCTTCTTACACTTAACCATCCCTTTATCCATCACAGTAACTTGCTCTGAATGCCACATCGTTCCAGTTTACAGCAGTCTTTTATGTGCAACAGTATGAAAAGCGTTCCTGAAATCCAAGAAGATGATGTCTCTGAATCATAGTAATCTATCAGATTGGTTAAACAAGATCATCCCTTAATAAATTCATGTTGTGATTGCAGTATCATTGCATGCCTTTCCAGATGGTCCTGAATTATTTCTTTAACCAGTGATTCCATTATTTTCTCTGGAATAGACTTAGGCTAACAGGTCTGCAATTACTTACGTCGCCTTTTGATTCCCTCTTTATGAACTGGGGATAAATTCCCACATGTCCAGTCCATAGAGACCTCCCCTGAATCCAAGGATGCTGTCATAATTATGACTTAATGTTTGCTTACCTCCTTTGCTGCCTCCCTTTATATAATTCAATAAAATTTAAACAAAAAAATTAAATTCAATTTAATTTTTTTATGTCCATCTTCAACAATTTCTCCTCCGCTTTCCTGTCAGTTATCACAAAGTCATTTAGCTCCTCGTTAGAGTTTGATAAACTTCTGGAATCCCTTTCCCTAAAGAATTCCTCATGTGTGAATGTAGATACAAAATACTTATTCAATTTTTCCGCAACCTGAGCAGGCCCAAAAATTAACACGTAGACATCAAGTGGTCCAACGCGATTCAACCCATTCCTTCTACGTCTGCTGTTTTTCTTTGCATTCTTTGCGAGAGACTTCTCATAATCTGCCTTAGCTTGCCTAACCTCCTTTGTGACTTGATTGCAGACTAATTTATATCTACTGTATCATCTTCTGTATCTCCTGATAATTTATATGCATACCATACACTTTTCTTCTCTTATACCTGTTTCAATAGTTCATCTGACATCCATTTAGGTATAACCCTTGAACAGTATTTCCTCTTAGGTATGAAAAGCCTAGTAGCTTCTTTACTTCCCTGAATACTTCCCATTTAGAATTTGTTGTTGGTAAAATCATCACTTGTTCCCGCTTCACACAATTTAAAAACTGTCTGAGACCTCTCTAGCTTCTTACGAAAGTAAAACCTTTTTGCTTCACCCTTGACAGTAGTTATGTCTTAAATTAAATTCCACATTAATACACTGTGATCGCTTCCACCCAGTGGGTCTTTTACCTGCAGATTCTTAATGCATGAAGAATCACTGCTGATAACCAGATCAAGAATATTTAAAACATGCTTCTGTAGAAATCCACACCAAATTGACTCAATGTTGCACTCGTAACCATATCAACTGGATGCACTGCCTTATATTTAATATACTTCTTAACCCCTCCACATCTCCTGTCTTTTCTGTCCTTCCTGTATACATTGTCCTCCTCATATACAAATTCAGCATCACTTATGTCTGAGTAACACCATATTTCCACTGTTCCTAGAATGTCTGCATTTGATGATTTATTCAGTACTTCAAATTGATCAAATTTAATTACAATGCCAATAGCATTAGTGTACATGGAAGTACTCTTAGTTACCCTAATACAGCCTATGTATTCATTTGTTCCATGATGACCAACAGAAGGGACTGATGTCCCAGACACCTTGCTTTCCAGACTGCTGTAGGTATCAACAGTAGCAGTGCAAGAATCACCTTGGCCTTTGCGTGCAGAAATGTCTGGGCTCGATTCCCGTCGACGACCGGAGGAATTTCTGAAGTCCTCTTCATTCGAGAATTTTGCTAGCTGATTTCAGACGGAAGGTTCCAGTGAGGAAGTGGTGATCCATTCGCTCGGTGCCTTTCTTATTCAGTATGCTCTCAACTAACTGTGTCCTATGAGGTAGGGCATTATCACCTATAAAAACAAATCTTTCTCCAACTGCTGTGCAGCATAGAAGGACTATTGGAACTAACGATCTCATCTCTATATCTGTAACCCATCAGTGATTCCTTCCTGATGACAGAAGTGTATAGCCGACAGTATTGACGGCTCCTCAGATTATGTCCACTAGGCCAAACTGATGTTGTTTCTATCCAAGGGAAAGGTAGTTGTGAGTTCTATGTTTGCTCCAAATAAGGACCCGTCAAGAATTCGTTTCACTCTTAATGTTGTCTCGTCTGTGAAGAGAACTTTGATCCACTAACTAAGCCCAGTCCTTGATAATCTACTGACATGTAGTGAATCGAACGCTAAGCACAGTAGTCAAAAATGCCTCTTTTTGGCAAAAACACGTGATACACGTCATCCTGTGGCTGGAAGTGTTGAATGCTACAACATGCAACTGAGTAGCATTCAATCATCAGTTTCAATAAGGCAGTTAAGATCAAATAGCATTAGCGAACCTGGAATTAGAAGGCCTTGGTCTCGTCCTCTTTTCGCTGCTCATGACTCTTGGATCCGAATCCAAAATTTGCGAATGATGTTCGACTTCAGACACTTGTAGCAAATCTGTTTGGCCAGATGCCAATCTACCAATATCTGTCGATGGCGTAGTAAATCAAGCTGCATCATCACTTCCATTTGATTCCAAAGAATGATAAGTGCGTAGTAATGGTAGCGTATTTTATTCTCATGTCACGTGTATGATAATCGTCGCTAAACAGCAATTTGCATATTATTAAGCACATTTTTCAACGTACTTATCATTCTTCACTGTTAACACTTGTATAAACAAACAAGTATTATCGGATTACAGTATATCTGCTGGAATCTAAGGCAGAGGAGAAGATCGGTGGAATAAATCTCACCCCTTGGAATTTCTTTTTAAATTTATTATTTATGACTGATCCCCTTCCCCAACCAAATTTTCACGTATACGATACACCTGAATTGTTTTGGGAAGTGTACTTATTACTACGTAGTCTACTCTTCAAAAAAACAAAAAAATAAAATTAAAATTTCAATTTCAATAAAGCACCTCTTGCTTCTTGAGACCATAAGGGAAAGTTTCACAGGAAATAACAAAAACTTTTATTATCTGTTAAAGTAGGAGCAAAAAAAGGCAGATGTCAACTGCACTGCAAGTGGCACTTCCACGAGCTTTCAGGTCACCGAAACAACTAATTACTAGACCAGAGTTTTTGCGCAATCCATTTTGGAGTTAACGTTATAGTGGGCGATTTTCTCCTTCAAAAACATAAATCTTTTGAAAGTGAACGTGTATGCGCCCTTTTCGTGCAACCTAACCTAAAAAAAAAAGTTATTTATTGTCTAAACAAAATGGCTGACGGTTATTTGCCAATTTTATTGCCTATCTGTTACGATACGAGTAGTAGGTAAGGAAATTAACGGCTTAAAAACGAAGAATCTGGGAGCAGATGCATATTTCAAAACCCTGTCATGTTCCAAGCACACTCTTGGTTAGCCTGGCAGCTCCCGCACTAAGAATGTGTATGAAGAGAACACGATCAATCATCTTCTTTTTATTATTTCCTTACTTATGTGTATGTGAATGCGTGTGTCCAGTGGCTGGTCCTCGATCATAATCACATACGACAGATTCCAATATTCCATGGGTCTCCCTAAAGAAACGGCAGCCATTTCTTGAGTAGTTCGGCGGATAAATTAATTTTCACCTTCCATCGCATTTCTGAACTAGGTAGGCGAGAAGGGCTGCTCCTTGGATTAACTGTGGAGGAGGAAGTGCGGGGGGAAATGAAAAACTTCCCTCCAGGTTGTCATGAGTGATAAAAAGCTATCTCACTTTGCACTAAAAGTTCGGGACCTGGTGTCTGTTGTGATACCAGGCATTGGTTCTAAGTGTTCACGAAGGTTGTTTATATTAATTTAGGTTAACTGGTTTACCTAGTTCGCCCGTGTAACAGAAAATTAATTTATTGAGATTAACGGTTGCTGATAGGCAAACGACACCATTTTTGAATCAGAGGCAGGATGCGAAAAACGAAAACACAATAAAAAATATATTAGAAAAACAGAAGTCGCATCAAATGTGTAATAATATTTTATTGGCATAATACCTAAGAGTAAATTTGGTATTTAAAATAAGAGTGCATCATGCATAAGATGCAAAAAAATGATGCTCTATTTTGAACTGGCTAAATTTAATTAATTTAATTAGGTTTTAATATATCACACTTTACTACATGAATATTGTCTTAATTAGATTATTGATAAGAAATTATAAAATTATTACAGCTTTGTCCTAATCAGTCACTTTATAATCCAGACTGAGAAAACAGCGAGCAAAAAGCAGTTGATCAGGCAAAATTTAAATTTATAAAAAATCGTAATATTTAGACTGTAATACTTAGTCCAATTTTAATATCACATTCAAAAATTTCAGCCTAAATAGATCCCGGAGCCTTTTAATTGAAACACCCTGTATATTGCAATTCAGCAAAAACACATCAACATTTTGTTTTAGTACTTTCCTTAATTTAATAAAAATAACAATCATTTTTCTGTTTACACTCCGAAATGTCCTCTCTTGTATTCTGTATCGATTAAAAGATAGTGAATACAAGAACATTACCATATTTAACGGTCACGTAGATTCCAACTTCAATCAACTCAAACGCGTGTATTACCCTACCTGTCAACAACCGCGTTGACTACTGGACGGTGTAAAGCAATTTTACACTGTCCATATGAACTTAACGTTTCGAATGTAGAATTGTAGACATGTATAGTATCTTCTGTACAGCGGTTCCAGGAACATACGTTCATCTCCGCCATGTTACTCTGTGATGATACAAAACTCTGTAGAGCGGCCAGAAACGTGTAGTGTTATGTTTGTGTATATTATCTGTTGTTGTGTTGTTTAGTTGTTTCTGGCCTCTTTGCCACAGGGCAGGCCATCTCCTGAAAAGCGTGCCCGGTGCCCGTCTACACCACGAGGAGGTGGGCCACAACTAGATATGTCCTTAGCCAAGTGGAGATAGAAAATTACAATCTTTGTCTGCCCTGAAGAGGGCTAAGTCCCGCACCCACCAGAGATAGTGCTATACCAGTGGATGCCAGCAAATCCCGTACCCACAGCTACCCAAACTTAGGGTACCAGCATAGAGAAAAAATAAATAAATAAAATCATAATAAAAAAAGGGAAGTAAAATACAATAAACTAAGATAAAAATGTATAGATGAGTAGAAAAAAAAATAAAAATAAAATAAATAAAATAAAATAAAACAGTATTAAAAAAAGAGAAAAAAGAAGTAAAATAAAATAAATATATATACAAACGTTGTATAACGTTTCGAATATCATTCCGAATCCTTCTTCAGAAATTGCGAAACCTACAAAATGTACAATAACATATACAAATTTACAAAAAGAAAAACACTTTCACTAAATGTTTTTCTTTTTATTATTTGCTTATTTAAAAAATGAAAAAACGCTTGAAAAAAAAAACAGGGTAAGACAGATAATTTTTTTCTAAGAATTAACTCTCGATTAAAACGAACTAAACACTGATAGAAGAGAAACTGATCAACTTGTATATCCATTTGAGATCTACTTTTGTAAATATTCTTTGTTATTATTTGCTTATTTGAATGTTTGAATAGTTCTGAAGGGGAATTCAGAATGATATTCGAAACGTCAGATCCTTCATTAATTTGGAAAGTTTAAAATCGTTTTAGTCTCTCTTCGCTATGGTAATGCTACCTGCACCATTTCCTAACTCACCGAATTTCATTGCGGTCTCCTAGTCATCTTTGTAATGTACATCACATTCTATAGACAAAAAAAAAAAAAACAACTGGTTTTTAATATTGAAGATGCCAACTTTGAGAGTGGTTATTCGAGGTTGAATGACAAAATTCACCTAATTGCTTCTGCCTCTTCTAGTCAAAGAATTTTTGAGAATCTTCCTTCGTAGAATCTATTTATTTCAGCATTTGTTGTACTTGATGGCCAATAAAAACAAAGGACAAAAACCAACTCAACACCAACCCTCCTTCTGTCTAAAAATCTTCTGCACAGGTCGGAAATGACTCTATGCTGACAACAGTGGTGTAGAAAAACTATAACTTGATTTGCACAATATTAACTGGATAAGGTCCGTTGGACCAGCCTTACGAAATGCTAAACAACTAAAATTAATTGCAATTTGCTTATAAATAAAATGAGCCGATGGCAAAGAAAGAGCATTATTTTGGATATATCCCTTAAAAACTGTCATCAGAGACGTATGCTCTTCCCAAGTCTAGGATTGATTTAAAACAACCTCATGCGCTTTTCAGACTACCACTTTATCGCATTTCTTCCAGTCGATATTTTTTGCTTCCCTATTTACTTTTAATTCCTAAGACAAAACTCTTGAAAGTGTTGTAATATCCTCGGAACGTATGACAAGAACCGTTTCCAGGTGTCCTCGAGTCTTTTCATCCATGACAAATGGTGCGTTCAATATCACAAAAGCCTCTCTCTCCTCTCGCGTTCTCAAATTCCTTTGGTTTATGCTCGCACGACTGAAATTTCCATATTGTCATTATGGAAAAAGCTTCTTTTTTTACTCTGAGAACAGAAACGCTAATTAAGCGTTTCTGTGACTATCCGAAAACTTTAGCAAAGGAGTTGTACTTACAAGTTTAAAACTATTTCTTTAATAGGGAACTGCGAGAACGAGAGTCGGACAAGCAATCAAATCTGTGCAGACAAATGAAAATGTGTTTCCGAATGTTTTAATTATTGCTTTCCCCTTCTGTTTAAATATGGATGAAGTTTCATCAGGAGCATGCTTGATTAAAACGTAAATAAAAGACAGAATGCAATTGGGTAATAATTAACACAGTAAATTACACCGATGAGCTCCCTTTTCTAAACGATTTACTCTCAACGATAGTTTTCCCAGAATTTTGCGTGTTAAAATATCCAGGGAAAAGCTTGGACTGGGGTTGTTTTGAATTTGTGTCGAAGAAACTACGACCAATCAGTGCCTTTAAAGAAGATCAAACAAATTAGTTAATGTATGCAGTGCGTTACACTTCAGGCGCTTTAGATTTTTCTTTCTTAAATTAATTGATATTTTTCTTTTTCTTCTATTATTAATAGAAGCGAAAAGTAAATAAGTAATTCTCTTATTATCAATTACTTACTAACTGATTAACTAAATACATAAAAGTACTGTAATTGTTTTCGCTGCACATACTCACAATGTAATATTTACTCAATACTTATTATCAACAGCGCGTAAAATGCAACGTATTTCAGGGTGTGGTAAATTAAACAATCGCAGTACACACTGAGTGGACAGAAATCATGGAATACTTACCTAGTAACGAGTAGGCTCAACTTCCGCCCTGGTAAGGGCAGTCACACGGCGTGGCATTGAATCCACTACTTAACGAAAGCGTTCCATAGGTATTTCCATCCGTGCTTGCTGCTCCACTGTCCATAATTCCGTCGCATTCCTGGGTGGAGGATCCAAAGCTCGAACGGACAGCACCCCAAAGACGCTGCACAGGGTTCATATCCGGTGAACTGGAAGGCCACTCCATGGTGGTAAAATCTGCGGAATACTCTTCGAACCGTGTTTCAGTCACCATGGCTCTGTGGGGAGTCGCATTGTCCTGCTGGAAAAGTCCATTGCCATGTGGGTGCACGATGACCATGAAGGGATGCAGATGGTCTGCAAGGATGGACACGTAACCTGGAGCGTTCAGAGATGGATATAGACGTACCAGAGGTCCCAACGTGTGCCAGTTGAACACGCCCCAGACCATTACCGACCGTCCACCTGCCTGAACAGTTCCTTGTTGACATGACAGGTGCATAGCTTCGCATAGCTTTGTGCGATTTCAGCCAGATACGCACTCTCCCGTCCACTCGAAACAGGACTCATCAGACCAGAAGACCCGTCTCCAATCATCCAAGGTCCAGTGCCGATGTTCTTTCGCCCAGTTGAGGCATAGAGTCCTATGTCGTGGTGTTAGCAATGGAACTCTGGTGGATCGGCGGCTCCCTTAACCTATAAGCCCGTGACTACTGAATACGGTGCTGTTTCTTGTATTCAATCTATCATGCGAACTCCTCTGACCCTTTTGGTCGTCCCGGAGTATAAACAGAAAATTTATTTATTATTATTGCGGCTAATGATCGTCTTGGTGAAGACGTTTCTGGCACCTCTCTCGTTGAAGTGGGCGGTGATTTGTGCCACTGTCGCTCTCGGGTTGGCTGAAGCAATACGACACAGACGTCGACAGCCACGTTCATTCACTACCTTTCTCCGCCCACAGCGCTGTCCACGATGAGATGTTATTCCGGAAATGGCGTATTCCCGATACACTCTTGATACTGTAGAACGGGAATAGTGCAATTTTTGTACTATAGAGTGACCTCCGCGATAGAGTGACCCATGCGTCGGGCACCCACTATCATGCCTCTTTCAAAATCGGTTAACTCAATACGTTTATCCACAGTGACATCGAATTACCGTCTACGTGAATGTAGTGATGCAGTGTACCTATATATCTGCCAAGGGGTGGGTTCGTCCACTAGAGAAAGGGGGTGACAGCGTCGCGTTGTCCAGGAATCAGGTATCCCATGAATTCTGTCCTTTCAGTGTATTGTCAACGCTTCCGTAATGCAGTTTATTTATTTCTTCCTGAATTTTAATAATAATTGAAATATAATGCGTATTTAACATTTCTGCAGTGATTAATATAACGAGTAAAATCCAGATTAGGATACCCCGTCCAACATGGCGGCTAGCAAAACAGTGGGAAAGCAGTGATTGACAAGTTGTGACTCCGCCCACTCTCCTCCTAGGTTGATACGCCTAGGGTGTTTTCCCCCCACTTGTCCGTTCCAATATCTCTGGACTGTGTTTAAAGCAATATTATAGAGAAAATTACTCGTGTGACACATTGAAATCGTGATGTCACTATCGTCTTCGGTGTTCCCCGAAAACACCACAGGGTGTTTTCGGGGTTCCTCATAGCACTCACAGTCCTGCATATAATGCACGACTGTGAGTGCTAGGAACACAGAAGCGGGCTAATAACTAAAATACAGTACATACCAAAAAACAAAGAACACCATCTCTTGGATACAGAAGACGACTACGCGGCTTTCAGCCAGTTTGCACGAGAAGTCTTCGACCGAAGAAGAACGGAAATTGCCATCCATAATGAATAAAAGGAAACTGCATACTCGAAGAAAATCGACCACCCCACAAGACTGCAAAGAGCAAGAGGAAATCAAAATGAGCATGGAAGAAGACAACCCCGACCAAAATGAGGCCACAAACGGATCAAAGGACCCAACAGGACCCTACAAAGATCAAGAAAATAGCAAAGTGATAAGGAACCTGGTAGACACAGCCACAGGAACTAACCGACGAAGATGAGTACATGCAAACAAACAAAGTGACAAAAACCCCGGACTGGACATAAATGCAGGAACTACTTGCAGTACGCCATATGGCGGTCTGAATAGGACTACCTAGTCCTATTCACCTTTAATTCCCAATCCTCAGGCAGGGGGTAGACGGTTTCCTGTTCCCTCCCTCTCCTGCCACTCCCCGCTTCTCTGCTCCTGGTGGGGCATGGGCCTGCCCCACTGCTTTTGGAGACACCTACTCTATTGTCCCCAGACTTCTGGCTTTCCCCCAGAGTCTTTAATCTCCCTCCCCTACTCTGTCTAAAATTAAAATATGTCCAAATTCAAACCGCACACGCAAAACTCTTTCGACTTAAACATTTTTCAGCGATTATTTTATTTTTTTTATTTTATTTTTTTTATTTTATTTTTTATTTCATTTATTTATTTTTATTTTATTTTTTTTAGGCCCCAGCCACTGAAATCTCAGGAAACTAGGTGGCAGGGCCTGCCAGAGTAAAATATCAACTACTGGGTACCTGGTCTGCCTCCACGAGGCTAAGTGTGAACAACGTTGGACCCCAGCAGGGGTCTAGCGGCTAAATGGGTAGAAGAACAACAATACACAACACTACACTTACAAAATCCATACACTTTTAAATCTCTGGCCTTTACAGTGAACTGTTACAACTACAATGAAAGCAACGAGGAGGCATCTCCGTAGCCAGGTGGGAAGGAGCAGCAGTGCGTAGCACACGTTTCTTGATTAGACCGGGGGTCGAGCCCGTCACCACCAAATACGGAGGATGCGGAAAGGTCAGGGAATGACCACCGCAAATCCCGGAGCAATATGGCCTTAGTTGCTAATGCTCCTAAAAACCAAATAACAAACAAAGCAACGAGGAGTTGAGGGAAACCCCCGGTGCCGCTAGACACGAATACACTTTACACTTTTTTCCCCCCACTTGCGGCTGTCTTTAGATCGCGAACTCATTTTCCGATTCAAAAACAGCGTGATGCGGGGATAAACACCCTACCTAAGCTAAGCACCCCGTTCTCAAAGACACAAAACAATCAGAAAGAAAACGCCTCCACAATAATGACCCAATCATAGAACTCAACCGTCAATCAAAGCACTGAGTGGGAAATTCCTTCACCTGTCAATCACCGCCGTCTTTCCTCGCTATCATCGGTGTACCCTATACCTGAGTTCAGCCAATATAACAAGCAAATATTAATAATTCATGATTTATATATTTAGTAAACTGTTAACAAACAACGATCAAAAAGAGAATCATTTTTACGAGCGAAACAGAACATTTCATTTCTGCGCATTCGCCATACTGTTCATTCATTCCTTCAATCAGCGCACAGCAACAAACAGAATATCCAGTACTTCAACTACAATATACGGTATATGAAATGCCTATATGACGTGCGAAAAAATAATAATAATTGCCAGCTTTCTATTGATTTGATTATGAAATTTGGAAAGTTTGACAAACGTTTTAAAAAAAAAATTCAAATATAAAATTTCATAAAAAATCCATGCACTGGGAACATAGTAATCACACACAACCGAACATATGCGCTTTACATAAACAGTATATGCTAACGTGGCTACATTTTAAGCAAATTCTTATTGTTCCAATTTTATTAAATAATTATGTTATGCAAAACAATTAGTTTAATTTTATTTAGTATCTGGTGAAATTACCATATTTTGATAGTAATAATGACTACAAATTTAAGAACTACGATTTCATGCGCTGAGAGTTTTGTCACTTAGTAGTCTCCAGATAAGGACCTAACGTTATAGGATTCAGTACACCGAGTTCCACGCGAAGAATTGGCCAGAGATGTGACCTAATCGAATTTCAACTGGGGCATGATCTTTGTGGAAAGATTAGCAGTGCAGGTAACTCAGACACGACCATCTTCGTCCGGTGTTCCTATACAGTAGTGTCTCGTGTAATCAAGAGCGGACCAACTGTGGAAGAACCATAACTCATAAATGCCGTGCAGGGCAGTCGTGGTTGACCGATATGCTGTCCAACGGAACATACGTGCCATAGTGTGACAAATGACTACGCAGTACAACGCAGAGGTGGCACGATCCACTTCAACATGGACTATGCGCTGGGCACTAGCACGGTTGAGCTATCGCAGCCATGGCTCATCCGATTACTATTGCTGAGTGCCAATCAAAAAAGAAAGGCCCCCTGAATCCCGATTACCACTGCTGATGGCCAATCAAAAAAGAAATCCACTGTGACAGTGCAGTGGTTTCGCCACTTGAAAATCGACTGGTGGAACTTCTAACGTCCTCTTCAAGTGAGGTTGTAGTCAGCCAATCGCAGGCCGAAGGGTAATGTTCCTGCCCCGTGAGTTATTCCGCATTTTTCCAGGTTTTTCTGGTTTTTCGAAAGTTCCAGCTCCATCATGCCGATGGCGGGGTATGTATTCAACGGCAAGCAGGTGAATAGCTGCACCCATACTGCATATTCGATTGGACAAAAACAGGCTGGCGGCGGTGGTCGCATCATGGTTTGGGGAACGTTTTCATGAATGACCATCACTGAATCTCTTCATCCCCATTGAACACAGCTTCACCGCCAGATCCTACATTGGCATTGCTTCGGACCAAGTTTCGCCCTAAAAAATCACCGTGCAACGAAACAGTACTGGACTCTTTTCACAAGACAACACCCCGCGTCACAAGGCTCGCATTGTGCAACATGCAATCAAGGATCGTGTCCAAGCATTTCGTGTGCTACGCTGGTCGCCAAATTCCCTCGAAATTAATCCCATGGAACATTTATGGGATGCTGTTGAACACAACATTCGCTGGTTCCTCACGCCGTTGGAAAACTCCGGAACATCCTTATATCAACCTGGTCCAGTATACTGTACAAACCTTCCCCGGTCTGGTGAAGTCAGTGCTACGCCGGGTAGCAAGCGGTGATGACAGCGAAAGCGGCCCGACGTGCTATTGGGTAGGTGTTCATAATGTTTTGGCTCAAGTGTATTTTATAAGGAAATTCTAGGAAAAAAAATCGAACCCGGTGAACATCTTTAAAAGGTTAAGAAGCACTTCTTCCTGCGTAAATTTAGCGTACATTTACCTTCTGTTCCAAGGAAAATAATTGAGACACTTGTAAAAGAAGTAATGCAGATTCATCTAGACAAGGCTGCATTTATACTTCAGACACAGCATGGGTTTGTTAAGGGGAAATCTTGTGTGTCCAAGTTGATTGGATACTACAATGTGGTCAAAAAGGAACTGGATTCAAAAAATAACTTTTATATCATCAATCTTTTATCAGGATGGTTAGTTAACCATCCTGATAAAAGGATGGTTAAGTAGGTGAAGACAGAGAGTGGTAATCAATGGACATTGCTCTTCGTGGACTAATGTTATTAATGGAGTCCCCAGGGTAATGTGTTGGGCCCATTGTTGTTTTCTATATTTATTAATGATAGTGATGAAGGCATATTAGACTTAATGTCCAAATTTGCAGATGATACAACCCTGCCAAATATGTTGGCAGGGTTGTTAATGACAGTAAAGATGGTACGCTGCTGCAACAAGAGCTAAAAAAGTTGAGCAGATGGGCTGAGAAGGAGCAAATGAAGTTTAGCTTGACAAATGCAAAGTACTGCATATGGGTAACAATAACCCAAGAGTAGTAGTACTAGAGGTATGTGATGCAAGAAAGTAAGCTTATCTAGCATCAACCAAAAAAAAAAAAAAAAACATTTCACACATCCATTCCCTCTAAAATTTTGTTCCGCCACTCATTGAATTTATTTAAGTTATCAACTTCCATAACAACAGATGGAAGTTTGTTCCGGCTATCAACTACCCGCTGGCTACAAGGAAATTTCCGTACAGCTATTCTACAACTGTCTTTCCTCAATTTAAATTTATGTCCCCTCAGGTTAATAATCTGAGCAAGAGGAAGAATTCCATCAGTATTGAGCTTGCTCAACCAATTCAAGGTTTTATACACCTCAATCATATCATCTCGCAGGTGCCTAGTTTCCAGACGCTGCAATTTGCATAACGTAAGCCTTTCTTGGTAAGAGAACCCCTTCGTTCCCCTCATTAATTTTTTTTTCCCTTCTCTGTACTCGCTGAAGAAACTCTATATCTTTCCTAAAATTAGGCCTCCAGACCTATACGCAGTACCTATCAACTGTGCGGTACTACACTCAGGGTAGTGGGAAATGAAAAAGACTTAGGGGTAATTGTGTAGTCGGATATGTTTTCTGAGCAATGCAGACAGTCTGCGAGGCCAGCTCATTGGGTTTTGTCAATGATATACTGTATAGGAATTTTGCTAGCAGGGATAGGCCACATCTTGAGTACTGCATACAGGTTTGGAGGCCTCATTTTAGAAAGGATGTAGAGCTGCTGGAACGAGTACAGAGAAGGGCAACGAGATAGGTGAGGGGTATAAAGGGAAACTCTTACCAAAAAAAGGCTTCAGTTCTGCAAATTTCTGCGTCTGGAGACTAGGCACCTACGAGGTAATCTGATTGCGAGGTGTTGAAGGCTTTGAATGGATTGAGCCAACTCAATGCTGATGAGATTCTTCCTCTTGCTCAGAATGGGTGTGCTACAAATTCGAATTGAAGAAGGACGGTTGCAGAATAGATGTGCGGGAGTTTTTTTTTTAGCCAATGGGTAGTTGATTGTTGGAACAAACCTCCATCTGTTGTGGAAGTGGATAGCTTAAATAAATTCAAGGAAGAACTAGATTTACTGAAGGGTAAAATGAATAAGTAAAACTAACTACTGAATAAGTAAAAGTACTGACCACTGAATTGCTAATAATACCTACCTAAGAAAAGGCAAACTACTGAATAGGTAAAATGGCAGGTGTCATGGTTTTTTTTTTTTTTTTTTTTTTATATGTTGTATAAGTTTGCTTTCTTGCATCAATTGCCACTAATAATGCTACTGCTAAATTGAATCAATTTAATTTCTAAAAAAAATTTATACAAAGTCTGATTCCAAATATGTATAGGAACCAGTGATTGTAGACATCTATTTTTCAATAAGTAGTGATGATTAAACTGGGGCGTCTCCGTAGCCAGGAGCAGTAGTGCGTAGCACACACTTCTTGATTAGACCGCGGTTCGCGCCGGTAACCACCAAATATGGAGGATGCGGAAGGTCAGGGAATGACCACCACATATCCCCAGCAGCCCAGATAAAGGGTGAGGGTTGGCGTCAGGAAGGGCATCCAGCCGTAAAAATTGCAGGCCAAAACAATAAAAACGCTGACCCCATATATAATAGGAAAAGGCGAGGACAAAAAAAAGTGAAGATTAAACTGACCCCCCACAACATCGGAAGGCTGAACGCAGTGTCTCATTGTAATAAATAGGTAAATGCGAGGTGACAACTTATAAAGACGAAGAACACACTATGTATACAATAACTGAATAAAATTTGTGGGCAGGATAAACCAAGATTGTCTTTGATCACATATCCAATTCCCTTTGAATAAGAGGAAAGCAACTACTCTGTTAGTTTTCATTTATGATTGTTTCATTATTTTTATAGCAATCAAAATGCAATTGATAAAACACACAAAAGTTAAATTACAAACGTTATAATAACGAGCTTACCTTTCAGTAGAAACGAAAATTCAAAATTCAAAAATAGGAATGGAGAACAATATTTCTTAGATAAACATCTAGTATTTTATTCTTTTGACATAGTTTGAGAGAAAACTCTACGTAAAAAATACTCAGAAGTAAAGCATAAGTTTGGAAAAAGATTTAATTCTTTGTGATCTGTAACCATCTGGAATGATCTGCAATTTTCTACACCTAATCGGGTCCATATTTGTTCTAGCCAGGTCATCAGCAATTGTAACACCCACTGCGCTTCTAGGCTTAAGCACACAGCACGGTAATTCAAGAACATTTACCATTGTGATTGTGTTTTGATGTTATTGTTGTATCCCTGTATTAGAGAAAGCTACGGTCAGCTTACATCTCCACTCCCGTTTCTCAAGAGATTTCCACTTAGAGATACGTGAAAATCCTGCTTGATTTCCCGTTTCCTCCTATGGGATTCTCCATCAGTTATTTTCTAGCGTATTACTTGATCTTGTAACTCTCCTTCTTCCGTGTGTTTTGCAGCTTGGCGATTTCCGTACTTGACGACATCCCCTTGCTTGGTCACTTACGTCTTTCATTGACCTTTTTCCTTTATCCCAACAACGCCAAGCTGTCACATAAAATCACGATAAAGAGGAAGATTTTATCTATCGAGTTCCACCGACCGCAGTCCTCGATTTTTCAAATATCCAAGAAGCGTCCACGTCTAATTTGTTACAGGGACAAGGGCCCAAACAAAACTCGTAAAATTAGCTAACTAAAAACTAAGCTATATTACAATTTTTACATATGTTAGTTTTCATTTAAACACCACAGAACGAACTGAACAATTTCCATACAATTTTCAGTACAAATAAAATTGAACTAATCATGAATATATGCAGTCAAAAGAAATTTTCAGATGCTTGAACATAGTATATATTTTTGACAAAATATTTTCGTTAATTTAGTCACAAGACTTATTCTTTTAATCTTGAGATTTTAGAGGAGCGTTTGAAAAATTCGTGGTCTGAGTAAGAAGGGCTTATTTCAGGAGTGTGGTAACCAGTTACTTTTCAACATAGCCCCCTCTGGAGTCAATATACTTTTGTCACCGATTCTGCTGCGTTGATTCCAGTTGCGAAGAAAGTTTTCTCTTAAACCTCCAACAATGCATCCACTACAGCAAAGATGTCACTTTCGGTGAGAATATAGATGGACTTTGCTGGACTTTGAGTTAAATTCTTGTGCCTTTTTGATCTGCCATCAACAACTTTAGAAAATCTATGCTGCTTTTCATAGCGATAACCTCTATTATCACGTGCTATACACGTTCAAATGAGATGCCCAAGACGCTAGCAATGCACCAAACTGTTACTCATCGTTCACTCAACACTCTATCATGCACACTGTCAACAAATTCCTGAGGTGATAGATATTAGGGTCTTCCACAGCGTGGACCATCTTCCAGGTTCTCTCTCCCTCGTTTAAATTCTGCTGCCCAGTTCTTAACTGTCGAATAGGAATGGGAATCCCTCCCCAATGTCGTAACCATATCCTTTGAATTGCCTTTGGCGTTAATCAATTTTTTCCCAAACATTGCATTACTGCACAGTGACTGATTTTATCCATCTTTCTTCATTCACACAACTTTGTTAACTTCAGGTGCAATGATTTAAAAAAAAAAAAAAAAAAAAAGACATTACTGAAAATGCATGAAACTAGTGCGTTACTATTTCAGTTGTCATACATTTAAATACAGAAAATTTTAACTATTTCATACTCAGTCTACGAACTTTTCAAACTCCTTATACATTGAATGAAACGAAACGCTACAAAAAGGCGATACCATTTTGACTAAAGTTGATCCAAGAATAAAAGATTAAATTTTAAAATTATTTCAATAAGTTTTATTTGATATCAATGAAATTAACGTTTGAACACAGCAGTATATTACCACAATTACATGAATAAAAACTACGTAAACATAAGCTATCAAATTAATAATAATAATATATTTATAAATATTGTGCATGGTTACCTCTGCTGATACTCTGCTGATGTGCCAAAATGCACTAGGAAAAAATGTTCGCTAGATAGTTGAATTATCGGTTGACTAACCGCTAACGATTTGTTCTTCACACCAGGAGAATGTAATCAAACTAAAATTAAGAGACTGGTATTATGTTGGTGGAGGAAAAAACAAAAACGGCAACACGCGATAACAAAATATTGTTATATAAAAATGCCTGTATAGCATGATATACGTTCATTTGTGGGTGAATGAAGCAAAAAATATCCTAATGTTGAAATCAATACCTTTAACATACAAACAGTAATTTTCCCATCACAAAATCCAAAGCCGACATTAAAAACCATTCACGAAGTCTGTATTAAAAAATTGCGTTTTGCTTTTAATATAGCAAAGCAAACATTTAAAATTACTTGCCTTAATTTTTGGTCTAGATTTCACAAACTGCTCTAAAAATAAACAAAAATAAAATAACTATTATATGTACAAAAAATTGATGATAAACGTTTCCCAAAGATAAAGTTTACGTAATGCGTTTAGAGCCTAAGGTAAAGTTGAAAACAGCGACACCACATCAATCAACACCTAACATACAAAAAAAAATAAGAAGAAAAATAAATAATAAATAAAATTAATGACGATGACATGCAGCTAACACAAGTGAAGAGATAGGTAAACATAAATTTCTCCTCAAAATTAACAGAACACATTAAAAACGTGATGTAACGTGCAGCTTGCGATGGAGCGGGACAAAATTTGGTATGGTGGTGTACCATACAATAACGATGAAATAACGAGACAGAGATAAACTTCGGACAGGTATAAGGGACATTTATAGGGGATGTACACTGCCCTACCATTAATATCCGGACACCTGCCTTTAGACAAAAAAAAAAAAGAGCTTTTATTGTGTCATTTAATATTTTGTGCTGAAACCTTTTGCTTTTATGATGGCCTTCGATCTTCGCGGCATACTCTCAACCAGCTTTTTATAAATGTCAGATGATATGTTCCTCCACTCGGTCTTTAACGCAGCCACCAGTTCGGCCTTGTTCTTTGGGTGATCTCGACGTGCACGTACCCGACGATCCAATACATCCCAAAGATGCTCGATAGGATTCGGATCATGACTCTGGGCTGGTCAATCCAACTTTTCCACACCCATGTCCTCAAACCACTCTGTTACGACCCGAACAGTATGGCATGGCGTGTTGTTTTGATGATACAGGTATGGGCCTTCCCCGAAGTATTGCTATAATTTTAGAAGTGCATAATTGTCCAAGCTGCCCTGGTATTGCACAGTATTCATGGTTTTTTTGATAATGACTAATGAGCCCAAGCCAAACCATGAAAGGAGCCCCATATCAAGGCACTGCCTCCACCAAACTTCATTGTTCGGAGGATACAATCAGGAAGAAACTGTTCCCCTGGCATTCGCCACGCCCAGGAACAGCCATCAGACTGATAGGTGCGAACCTCTACTCGTCTGTTCATTGGACTGTTTTCCACTGTTCCACAGTCCAGGATTCGCGCTCCTTACACCATGTTAATCGGCGTCTAGCATTTGTTGAAATGATCAATTCTGTTGAAAAAGGTAATTCTGATGAACGTGTCATTTTGCATGCCTACTTTTGCAATTGTCTGTTTGAAACCCGGTGTGCATATTTATAGCAGGTTCTGTGATGTGTTGCATGCATAGGACCTGTTACTCCATCCATGGAGGGGTGTCCGGATATTAATGGTAGGGCAGTATATATCAGTTATCAAAATGGTCACATTACAGAAGTCGATACAAGATGCCTGAAAATATGGTCACATCACATCGTACGGCGTATGGTCCCTCTAACTGCTAAACAGGTGTGGCAGCGGTGAAACATGCTCGATATAAGGGTATTTATAAGATTCTGTGGTAGCATCGTTTTTTCTCCCGGAAACTCGAGTTTTTCGTCCAACAAATAGAAAATCGACCTCAAAAAACACACTCAGTTTACAGACGATATACATGGAGCATTATGGCCTTAGTTGCCGATACTCCTAAAACAATATTACAACAACAACAATTAACTGAATAAAAATATATCTAAATAAGTAACACGCATATCATTATAATTATATTCAAAAGGCTAAACTTTGCATTACTTTTTTGGCATGCGTCCCTATATAGCATAAGCAATACCTATGAACTCAACTACCTGCAAGGACTTTTCGAACAGAGATGACTTAGTCAGTGTCGGGATATATAAAGTGTTTCTAAGTTTTTCATTCGGTTAACATAAAAATTCTTCAATAATTCAAAGCGATATGATCCTGCTTATATTTAAGATCTACTTGGAATCATCTTTGACGTTATTTTATATTTCCTAGACATTGTACATCTGTTCACTGTCCTCGCGGGTAACACAGTGATTATAATCACTGTCTTCACACCTGCTTGAAAAGAACGGGTTTAGAATTTTTTTCACTCCGTGGTTGAGTTAGGTCAGATGAAGATAGAAAGTTTTCTTCTTCTAGCAAAACGGGTAAACCCATCAGAGAACACACCCAATAAATAAACATAGTACACATGATTAAATGAGGTGATTCCCACTAACTCTAATATGACAATTTTTTTGTGTTCCTCTTGATTCACACCACGGCTGAGGTATTCGGTCTCAGGAGTTGGTAACAAGGGTTTTGTCTTCCGAAATTCTAGTTTTTCGCCCAGAAAAACAAATCAAAAAACCATACGCAATTTACGGATATAATACACATGAGTGTACGCATCTTTCTTCTTGGGTAACTACGTATAATATGAAATGTTTTGTACACTTGTTAACCGTTGCAAAACTGGAATTGAAAATAACTATTCATATTCAATGTAGGACCAGAGGAAACAGTTGAAAATCGGGCAGACGTTTTCCTTCAAAACCGAATTAAAAGTATTCTGCGACAATCTGGCCCATTATTGTAAAGTAATGATTGCAAACTTTGATATTAAGATCTTACATTTTAAAGAAATGTACCAGTATATTATCCACCCACTAATGTTTAAAAGTTAAGTTACGACTACGTTTGTCTCTTTTTTTATGTATTTAAACATAATTGGGTCTATTTTTTCATGAAATTTGTTCTCCTGATGGAATTTAATATCATAAATGTGACATAAAAATACAGTAGACGTTTTGCAGATTCGGAGCAAATGACGGCCCTACTATTGGGAATCTAATGGCAGAGCATTGTCCTGCCAATTACAAAATTAGTAATTTCAAGATTATAAGAAAATGAGGAGACAGGAGAGGTGTTTCAAAAGTCCAGAGAATTCCATCAAAAACACATATATATATATATTCGATATAACGGATTTCATAGTATTAACTTACCTTTGCAACACCAGTGTATTTTCTATTTATGTTTCCATTTCGGTCTCTGTTTATAAAGGCAACAGTAATGTGTCTGTGACTGGAGGAAGATGGTGGAAGGTAAATTTCGATTTGTATGAGAAAATATGTAACATCGCAGCAGTAGTGTATGAAGGGGGAATGCTGATTACGAGGAAGTACGATCAAAGAGAGCTCAGAATGTGGATAGAGAGTGCATCCCAGATACGAACACAAAAAGGAAAACAGTAAATCAAATAGGTCCCTTAATTGGTTGCAATGGAAACTTTATAGAAAGCGATCAGAAATGGCAGATGAGTTGAACAGGTACTTCTCAACGATGTTTACAGTTGAAAGAAAGCTCGAATATTTAGGGGATAATAAGGAGTAAGGTTACAGAAAAATAAGCGATATAATGATCTCAGAGAAGCGTTTGTTAGAAAAGCTACTGCGGTTAAAGGAGAGCAGAGCCATAGGGAAGGATGGTATACATTCAGCCTTCGCTGAATTATTAAATTCAGCGAAGGTTGACTAATTTTAACTAGTTAAAATTAGTTACAGACGATAATTATTAATTCATTATTGACTTTGACTAAAGGGACTCAATAACAAAATCTCGGAGGTTTACCATGATTTACGATTAGATAAGCTAATGTGCTATTGTCCTCCTTTAATCCCAGCGTGAGAAGATAGATAGATAGGCCCAATTCTCTCAGTAACTACGAGGGAATATCGAAAGGTTTTTCCATTGACCATGTTCTATATGTCTGTTCCAGAAAGTTGAGATTTGGAACATATATTCTCCTTCTCTACGTAGTAACCACCAAAAGCGACACATTTCTCCCATCTTTTGGGGAACTTCCTTATGCCATTTTTGTAGAAGGTCGCACTCTTGAAACTCTTGAAACCATGCTTCTGTCACAGAAATTAAATTTGCATTGCCAAAAAAAAAAAAAAAAGAAAAAATGCTTTTCACGCAAAAGTTATTTCAGCTGAGGAAAGAGAGAGAAGTCAGAAGGTGCCAAGTCGGGAGAAACTGACAAGAACACATTCCCTGCAGATGACCACACTCTGGTCTTTTTTGGTGGTTGGTGGTGAGAGATGTTTCCATTGTTTTGAAACCATTTTGTTTCTGGGTCAAAATGATATATCCACGGTTCATCCATAGTCAACAACTGGGAAAAAAGCAGGTCAGAATCATTGTCATACATGGCGACCAGTTCAGCACAGCAGGCCTGCTCGTTTTTTTTTTTTTTTCTGAAGACATGAGAGCAAGGGAGGAATCCATCGCGCTGAGACTTTATTCATATTCAAATCATGTGAATTATACTCTCCACTGATCCATAGCTTATCTCAGTCTCAGCAACTATCTGTTATCCGGCGGTCATTGAGGATCAACTAGTCAATTTTCTCAACGAATTCAGCAGTGCGAGATGTGAATTCCGTGGCTGAATTAGTCGGTCTCAGGCGCAGACAGCAAAGCTCCCACCCCCTCCGGAAACTCGGGTTTTTCGTCCAGCCAGCAGGAAAATCGACCAGAGAACGCAAGCAATTCACGAACAAAAATACACTTTGGCAGATGAATGTATATTCCGGGTGTGGCCCTAATATCACATTTATTTATATAGTGCGAGGCAGATGGCCGTCCGCCTCTTTCCTCATAATGAACGCTCTCCCGGCTGCATTCAAACTGTCCCCACCAACGTTTTACAGCATTATACGATGGAAAGATATCCCCAATACACCGTAGACACCTCTTCATGGAGACTAATTAGCTGTTTGGCTTTACTCAAGGGAAAGGAACAGAAGATACGTTAATACGACTAAAAACATTGTACAAGAGGCAAATGTTAAGAACATGATTGGAATCTTTATAGATTTTGTTATGCATTTGATAACATCAGTTGTAAGAGTGTTCTAATGATGTTGAGGAAGGCTAAATGTACCTCACAAATCTATAGACACTTCTATAATCGATAGACACTTCTGTGATAGTTAAGAATGAATATGAAGCAGTAACAAGAAAGATATTGAGAGAATGGCCACAAGAATCCGTTTTGGCCCACTGATGTGGTCGATAGTGTTGGAAGATTGGTTGAGGAAAGAATTTCAGGATGTACATGTGATTGCCTATGCAGATGACTTAGTCATAACGGTAGAAGGAGGATTTAGAGCAAAACTGTAAAAAACAGCAAATAGGGTATTGTCAGAATTGAACAAATGGTGCAAACTACACAAATTGGCGATTTCTGAGGAAAACAAAGATTTTGTTGTTGAATGAGAGACTATCTGTAAATAGATCCGCATATAAAGATAGGAGAGTTCAGTCTGCAATCAGTGATTGCAGACTGAACTTTAAAGTATTTAGGAGTGACTTTGAAGTATTTAGGAGTGATGGCTTTGAATTATTTAGGAGTGACTGCATATAGATCGGCATATGAAGTTTATGGGGCATATCAATGCAAGAAGTGATAAAATTAAAATATTTGTAGGAATGATATCTCACATAACCAGGAAGCAATAGGGTATTAATGGGAAGGCAACAAATCTTTTTTTAGGAATGTATCTTTGTGCCGATTACAACTTACCGTGCACCAATATGGTTAGGGGAAGGAATGAAAGAAATGGGCAAACGAAAGTTGTATTCAGTACTAAGAGCAGTGTTGATGCAAATGTTGGTAGCGTGCAGGACTGAATCTAATGAAACGTTTCAGTTTATAGCGGGGAAACTGCCATTGGATTTGTTACTGGTCTACAGGGCACTATGCTATTATTTGCGATGATGGAAACCATATAGATTGCTAGAAATATAACTAAATTTAGCAGAAGATATGAAGCAGGAGAAAAGAAGAGTCTGGAACAAGTTGCTAGAAATTTGGAAAAGTCGATGAGAGACTTCGAATAAAGGAGAAATAACTAGAAAAATTTTACCAGATGTAAGAAAGAATATAAGTTGTAAACGGTTTCAAACAGACTTATATAGTTTGTTTCTCATGACAGGTCATAGATCTTTCTTTGAAAGGTTGAATAAGTTTGGAGCAGTTTGAAGAATAAGATGTGTTTGTGGAGAGGTGGAAACATGGGAGCATGTTTTATAGTTTATACGATTGTGAAGAGTATGTGGACTTAAGGATTGAGTTGAAATGTAGTTCTCCAAATATGAATAACAAAATGAGTAGAGGTTCTGAGGTTCAAAAGTTTAATACAAAGGAGGATTTCGTGATGTTTAAAGAATTTGAGATACAAATTTTTAAAAGAAGAAGGGTTTTATTATAAAATGAGCAACAAGACGGATGAAATCTATAAATGGAACGGAAAAGAAAATAAAACGAAAGATAACAGAGCAAGTGTAAGATAACAGGTAGCTTCGTTCTCTAACTGGTGGGAACTTGCCCTGGAATAGCATACTCATCGCTCTCTGCATTTTGTATGATATTCGAAATTGTAAATAGTATCAATCCAGGATGTTCATTTTGTAAGAGATAAGATATATCTTGTAAGATATTGTACTTCACTTTGCATTTTGTATGACATTCTAAAGTGTATCATAATATCTGTGTATGAAACTGTAAACTGTAAGTTTGGCGGGGTTGCCAAACGTTGGCTGGGACCACCTAATTAAATAAATAAATTGCTTTGCTGTTTGCCTTTTAAAAACTGTAATTTTATAATGGATCGATGTTCAACTTTATCCATGATGATACTATCACACATTCAGCTCTGTAGCGAAAGAAACATTGGAACGAGCAATGTTTCTTTATAAATATTTTAAAATGTTTTTAAAGAATTCTTCTGTCATATATTATTAGGTAAACAAGCAATATAGTCAATAAAACATAATGTTCAAAGAAATATAGAGAAGGTAAGGGAGAAAATTTTGTATACCCCTCGTAAGTGATCCATTATGGATTCCCTAAGATTAAAGAGCACTCCAGTCGTATATGAGATTACAGATATGAGCTACTGACGCTAGTAGCTTTATCTTTCGCTGCCTACACTTATTCCAAAGAACAATCCCTCAAACTAAGCCATTTGTATTTATACCCCTCAACTGTCTTCCATATCTGTTTAATACACGTGCTGTCTGATTGGTTCTTGTTTGTGTGATGATAAATCCCGGTTTCCTGGGAGTGTACTCTGGTCAACCGACTAACTCCGCCTGGTTTCCAAAGACCTTTACCTCAGTATTAGTGTAACTTGGAGTAATTAACGTGAAGGATTAGCCAAAAAGATATTAATTTTCTCATTACAAAAGCTATTTTGTGCATTGCAAAAGCTGCTTTAATAAAATTAATATTTTGTTGGTTCCAAAGAAACCTGCAGGAATAAATGTCCTTTTGCAAACATACCTTGTGAAGATTTCTTCTTGGTAACTAGTATATTTTACTATGTATTTACTGATAGAATTGTTAACGATCCATTGTCATAAGCTGGAAATACAGAGGGCGGTAGCCGTAATGCCATATCTTCCGAAAGTGATCGGTCACTGTCACCGTAGTACCTATGAAACTGTCGTTTATCATGAACGCCACTGGAGTTGGAGAGAATGCGTGTTTGACATCACACTTTAAAATAAATCAAGAAAATAATTCGTTTAAAAACTCAATTATCATTTACAGGTTGTAGCTCTCCAGGTAATCTTATTAAGAGTATAATTAATATTTTATAAAAGAGTTGCCACAATACAATTTGTGTAAGTCGTTGATAAATTCCTTGTTTAATAAAATGGAATCAAGAGGTGGATGAAAGGAATAGATATTCTATAAGCCCGGTCTCGGATGAAAATATATGAGTATCTTTAACCACATTTGAGAAAATAAAACTTTCAGAACTGAAGGTTTTAAATGAATTAAAGCAAATGGAACGATTCAAAGTAAAGCCCACACATGTCAGAGTGTCTGATAAATTTTGCACACAAGCAGTAATTTGAAGGAAAACAGAGGCATCCATTCCTTTAGATTACTCTGTTTTATTTATTACTCCCGTGTTTAATAAGTAGACAGATCGTCTACACACCTTTTTAGGAATAGAAATGTCAAACATTGAGTAAAGCCCTCGCAGATGGCACAGTTGGTAATCAGACCTCCCCACACTGGATGGAAAAGACTTGAATTTGAATCCCGTCAATGACGCGAAGAATTTTTATGGAGCTTTTTCTCAATGTGGCTAAGTTAGTCGTCTCATGCCAGAGCTACATGGTTTTACCTCCCGGAAACTCGAGTTTTTCGTCCAGCAAAAAACTAATTGAATCATAAAACACACGCAATTTACAGACATAATATGAATGTGTATATACGCGTAATATGGTCTATGTCGCTGTTACACCGAAAATCCTATAATAGCGAAGTAACAACAGCGTTGAATAAAAGATAAATATAGTTCATGTTTGATATTTGAAATTATGTCTAACAATCCTTGTTTATTCCTTACCCAGAAGTTCCAAAACATTAACTGGCGATATTTGAAAGAGGAATTTAATCTAATAAATTTGAATGTATTTAAAATATCATTTTTATAATATATAAATTGACTTACAAGTGAACGAACTTTCATCTGAAACAACGAACTCATTTTGGTGTGTGATATTCGTTTTGTGCATAAGATCACGTGACGTTACCTATAAAAACAAGAGAAAAGACTTTCACTTCGTCTTATTGCGTGTAGATGTGTTGATTTTATTTATTCTGTATACACAGAGATCTCCCCCGCCACACACACACTTCAGCTTACCTTTAAAAACTGTTTCGTGACTGCTTTGAGTCAGCAGCGTGAGAACCAATACAGTACTTAAATGAGTTTTCACTATTTATGCCTAATATTCATTTCACGTTACAAAGAGACAAAACAAGGAATGAATGTTTCAAAATCTTCTAAAAGCATTCTTATTAAGCATAAATACATTATTCGAAATGATTTTTAAACATGAAATTTTGAAAGATTTGTATAAATATGGAACAGGAAGGAAATTGGAAATGAAATACATTTCAGCCCAGGAATACTTACAGATGCACCGTTTCCAGTAAAATAATTTTTTTCTGTAGTCGAAAGTTCGATGTTATTGTTGTAGAGTTTTAGGAGCATCAGTGACTAAGGCCATATTACTCCGTGTATATTTTTTGTAAATTTTGAGGTAAACTTTGTTTGATGGGTGAAAAACCAGATTTTCCGGGAGAAAAAACTATGCCACCTGAGACTGATTAACTCAGCCAAGTTGTGAAAAAGGCCCATAAAAATCCTTCCCGTCATACGCGGGAGGAATTTTTATGGGCCTTTTTCACAACAAACTTAGGTACCCCTTGTTGGGAAGACTGCGATTCTACCAAATGCCGTACCCACGAGAGCCGAAAGTTCGACTACTGAAAAATAATATTCTAGTACAAAAAACCAAGATGGAAAATTTTTTGCGGAACAAAAATTGCTTCACATTTCAACTTTAATCATAATTTCTAATAATTCTTTCCATATAATATTTTTAGTTTAGGCATACACCACCAATTATCACTGACAAAATATATTTTATAAAAAAAGTTCCACTATTGATCTCATCACGTTGCCGCGGCCTTCAGGTAGACTACATGTTATCAGACAGAAAAGGATCGCTCTCTTTAGCAGCTTTCCCAAAGGAAGTTTAGAAAAACCTTTCTGAGAAATTTTCTGTGACCTATAGAATTAGGATTGGAGACTGTGAAGGCCATGAAAGATGACATAAATCTTCCATTTTGCTCGAACCATTTGCGAACACTATCGGCAAGACAGATATATGATATTGTTGTCCTGAAAGCGGCCAATGCTGTTCGGAAATAAAATAAAACATATGGTGGGGTATACCTGGTCTTCCGGAATGCTAAACTACTCTCTAGTAATTTCCCTGCCACACAGAATGAGTAATGAAGCATTCGAAATCAGTTGCCTAGTAGAGTTGATGCAGCTTTCCATCTGTGGAGATAAATATGACATAAGATTCGTCAAACAGCACCTGTTTTTTATTGCATTTTTTGGGTAGGGTTGCTTAGAACTTACACCAAGTTCTAAGTTCTTGCACGGTATTTAAACAACCACAGTAACAACCTATAAGTGTGTGTATTTTATAATAAATGTGCTTATTTTACGAGAAGAAAAACCTCACTTTCCAAGGGTTAAAAACAACTGTCATATTAGGGATACCCGAGCATTACCTGATCTACCGAGATTTGTCTCGACATCTTGGATAATATTGCGTTACCT
Organism: Mastigoproctus giganteus; assembly: GCF_048544385.1. NCBI lineage: Eukaryota > Metazoa > Arthropoda > Arachnida > Uropygi > Thelyphonidae > Mastigoproctus > Mastigoproctus giganteus. The sequence continues at coordinate 21,573,821 of NC_143583.1, forward strand.
ACGTTATGACAGCACGTCGGGGAAGACCCATAGCTATATCAGCAAGAAAACGTTCCATGTCATACTGCTCGCTTCTTGACGGACTGGTTTGAGGACATGAGCGTCGAAAAGTTGGACTGGCCAGCCAAGAGCTCACATTTCATTTATGTAGAGAACCTCCGGGATGAATTGGTTGTCGTGTGGATGTGAGGAGATACCGTTAAAAAAAACAGAGTTGAGCTGGCCGTCGCTTTGAAGGCGAATGACAATAAATATAGGCGGACGTTTACAAAAAAAACTAGTGGAGAGTGTTCGGAGACTAGAGGCTGTCATAAAAGCTAAAAGTTTCACCACACGTTATTACTTTACCTGCAAATAAAGGTTATTTGTAGATCTTACAAGTGTCCGGATATTAATGGTAAGGCAGTGTATGTTCAGAACCTAGTTCTGGATATTTTTAATTAACTGTTAGAGGAAACCGACACATGAAACCGGTACACTCTAGAGCATAGCTTAAATTCACAAAACTCAGAAACAAGATCAAGATACGCCATTTATCCTGGCAAATTAATCCGAGATTTAAAAAGAAAATGGTAGTGAATATAAATAAAAAAGGCGACCCAGACAACCGATGTCTAGAGTGCGATAAAGTTTACCAGGTACTGATGCTTGGTCGAATTGTGCTGAATTCATGTACAGTAATTGATTTCTATCTAGAATATCTTGCCAAGAGATTTTTTGTTGATTTTTAATAAAACTAACGTGAAGAATTTGAAACCAATTATATTAAGTAGCGCAGATTACAAATGATTAAAAAATAAAGTCAAATCGGCATAAAAGTGGGTTTATGAAATGTGATCAAATAAATACCATTTCAGGTTTTTCTATTCAGTTTAATTAACTTCTTAAGCGATTTTATTGAAAAGATTTGCATCTGTAATTTGCAGATTAAGAAAAAAAAATCAGGTTTTTTTTTTCTTAATCTACAAATTACAGATACACCAATGATAGCGAAAAATTGGCACAGACTAAGGTTTCGACTGGCACCAATCTATTCAAGTATTGGTCAATTAAAACAAGTTTGATGTGCGGCAGTTCTGTGCAGAGCATGGAAAACAAACGCATGTACACGTAAATCAACGTTACCATGCTAGTTGATCAAGGCCAGCTTACTTTCGTTTGCTCTTTGTTAAGTTATGTGTGTAATTTTTTGTATTGCATCTCAAATAAATGGTGGACCCAAAACGGACCAGCGTGCAGACAATTTTTTAACTGCTGAAGAGCGACAAATTAGTTACAAAATGTTGCCCGTGTATGACGAAGGCTGCTACACAAAAACGGCGCCTCCATAGCCAGGTGGGCAGAAGTAGCAGTGCGTAACACACGCTTCTTTATTAAACCGGGGTTCGAGCCCGTGGCCACCAAATACGGAGGATGCGGAAAGGTCAGGGAATGACCACCGCATATTAGTTGCTAATGCTCCTAAAAACCAAATAACAAACAAACTGCTACACAAAAACCGCTTTTATAACTTTTCAGTATGCGGGTGAATCATCCTGTCTCAAAATGAGAAAAAATGTCGCCCCCAGAAACAAGAAAAGTTAGGATAGCCGTTTTCTTCGACCGCTTTAATCTTTTTGCTGTTAGCTTTAAAGAACTTGATGGTTTTAAACTGCCCATGCCTCAGCATCAAATATGAGTGACCGATACAATTGACAATAAGGATTATCCTGATTCATGATTATTTCACGTCAGTCTGCATTTATTTCGTATTCTTAAATGACATTTAAATCGACCAGAAAAAATAGCAAAACATTCGTCAAAGGTGGCGTCGTAATAATTATGTCATTAATAAACATTCCGTGCGTAGAAAATGTGAACATTATTCGTGAAAATCAGACAGCTTAAGAATTGCGTGGAGAGCCATTAAAGAAATTTTCTTCAAGAACCATAAGCAGTTTTAATAAGCGATAAACAGTCCATAGATCACACAATATTCTTTTAATAAGCCACTGTAGAATTCAATTTTTAAATCTAATATTCGTGTGAAGTAATAAGTTAGCCATTTTCTGCACTAAGGATAAAGATCTACACTATTTGAAGCTCTTATATTAATGAATAATTGGTATTCCAGTAATTATACACTCATTTTCAATAAATTTATTGAAATTTCTGAGAACGTTCGCTTATTATTCGAACATCTGGTGTGCTTTGCCTGAAGCATGTATCTGTCGGCAGCACCTTGAAAGCAGCGCCCGTTCATCGAGTACACTGACCTTATTAGGTCGGTAATGGTCAACCAAACGTTGATTACCTCCTATAATGGGTAAGGAGTTTTAGGACATCCTGGAGAGCTATCTCCGTTTTATTCGTATATGAAAGTTTTATATGTCGCTATATCAAAATTTCATAAGATCAGATAAATTGATGAAGGAACGAAGCCCCAAGAAAATTGGTCTTCCTCGTGGATATAAACGCTTCTTAGAAGTAATGGATTCAATAAACTACTTAGCCTTTTACCAGTAGTTTCAATGCTGTGCTATCAATTTGATCTATAAGTTAAATTCAGGTTGTCTGAGATAAAATTCAACGTTTAATGTGCGTCAAAGGTTTATTTATTTAAAAAAAGCAAATGAATAAAATAACTTTATCCCCATGCCACCATATTCAACGCGTCTCCTCCAACAAACAGCTAAGTTATTTGATAACCCGCCGAGGCATGCCTCATGGGGTATCAATTTGCTTTTCAGACGCGTCGGAGACAGCTGGTATTTCTCAGCTTCATGTGGAAAGAAGAGCATTATAATAGCTAATGAAAATTCTGAGAATTTTTTTATTATTGCGTCCTCCATTTCGTACCTATGTATACTCAAAGACAGTGTAATGCGGGATTAATTTGTAACAATAAACTTCAAATTTATCTATACTACACACGCGAATATGCTGAATATCTTCTTTGCAAAATACAAATATATAAGTAAAATTTGAAAAATATACTTACTTGACTGATTTAGAATGCAAAAGATTATTTTATTTTTTTTGGAGTTTATTATTATGCGCTTGGTAGTTCCTGGATAAACGTCATCCAAATATGATCTTAGCAATGGAATGCTAATAAATCTGATTTGGTGGGAGATAATTGAGTCTGGGGGTGGGAAGATAAACAGATATACACTGGTAAAGAATATTATGCAAAAGAATATTATTGACAAAAGAGGATATATCGATTTATGAAAATTTATGCTCCAAAAAGCAGGATAAAATTTCCCTTTAGGCACTTTTTATGATCAAAGTACACAGTGATTATAAAATAAAAAATAACTTCCAGGATTTGAGACCTTATATCCCTCACAGTACTTGCTGGAAAGAGTTGAAATTTCGAAATATTCCTATATTGGGTATGAGCAATTTATCTGATCCGATGCAAATTGCATCATTGCATGGCTTGAGTTTGTGCCACCAGGTGCAAAATGACTTTTATTAGGAAGAAGAAACAAACTCATTCCTGTAATACACGGCATACGGGTAATCACTGATGAAACAAGCTGAGACCGACTAATTCCTTGGCTGAATTAGTCGGTTTCAAGCGAGGGCATAGTGTACATAGTGTTTGGGGCACCACACTTTTCTTTATCAAGTTGCTCACCTTTATTATAAAATGTTTATGCAAGAAATTTTTTTACAATCCTTGACCTTTTGATAACCTGTAAGACAGTTCTGTCGTGATGGCACACGTTTCTGGGCTTTGTGCCGTTAATTCTCCGAAAAAAGTACGGATCAAGAATTAAATTAAGAAACCCACACCGAACTATTACTTTCGCGTCATGAAGAGAAAATTCGATGAGTGAAATGTGGGTTTGAATCCTACCAAATGGCAAAATTTGATGTGCCCTTGCCGCCTGGCGGAGTGAAAGCATGCTTTATTTCTCCACAGGATGTTTATTTCGCCGTTCCTCATCATCTTCCAACTCGACAAGGAATTGTAGTGCAGTCAACACATCGCGTGCCGTACTCATCTGCTTGATGAAATTAAACGTCGGTAATGTTATACATAAACATAACATATATTTTACGAAGTCTTCCACACCATAAAAAAACAACACGTGCGCTCGTGGTGCTCTATGGAGATTTCGGCTCTTCTGCAAAGAAAACATCAGAAGCAATGTCCGTAATTGAAGGTTGGCTCTTCTGCAGCGAAAACATCAGAAGCAGTGGCCATTATTGAAGGTCGGCCTTTATGCAGTTTTACATATGTGAAAACTATGGCCTGAAATTTCTTTGTCGAGTAGCTCACAATTCTACTTGAACCTTGCCCACGAAGGAAATTATAGAGTCATTGATATTCCAATAACTCGTCTTCAGCACTGGCGCAATGCTGACTCCATTGCTGGCTACCGGAATATGCACCAATGTCTCACTGACTCATCACGTTGTCACCTACTAATGTCAGTGGATAAATGATTGGTTTGCTCTTTGTAATTAATGTAGTTTGGGCAGCAATATCTTGGCAGAGCTTCTATTGCCACGTCACTCGCTACTGATGGTATTGCTAGAAAGAGGATGCAATGGTGTAAGGAACACAAAAACTGGACACTTGATGATTGAAAACGTGTCATATTTTCAGACGAATCACGCACTTTTTTTTTTCCGACATCAGGGAGAGATGATACACTTTCTTTGGTATGCGACGAATACCAAAGAAAGCGCATCATCCTGACTGTCTTGTGCCAATCCTCTAAAATACAAGAGGATTAATAATAGTTTGGGAAGCAATATCTTGATAATCTTTCGGTTTTATCATTAGCCTGAATGGGCGAATCACTGCCACTGATTACCGTGATATTCTGAGTGACCAAGTTTATTCCATGGTGCGAACAATGTTTCCCGCCATGTTTCAAGGTGATAATACTCCAATACACACAGCCAGATGTGTCCAATCTTGGTTTGAGGAGTATGAAACTGAATCTAAGCATCTCCCGTGGCGTGAACAATCACCAGACTTAAACGTTATTGAGCCACTGTGGACATATTTAGAGAGGAGAGTGAGAACCAAATTTCCTCTTCCTTCATCACTCGAAGAGCTTAAAACGTTCCTCCATGAAAAATGGCCCAATATTCCTTTGAAGACAGTTCAAGATTTATTTGAATTTATTTCACATAGAATACAAGCTGTTTTAAAAGCAAAGGGTGGCCTAATACCATATTAGTAACTGTAAAAAGTTACACTTATTAATATGGTAACTGTAAAATGTTAAAAAGTTACAACTATTACGGTGGCCTAATACCTGTAACTTTTACCACAGGTGTTTCTATTATTTTTTCCACCCATTATATCATCATATAATCTTTTCCTATCATCCTATAATCTATTTCTGTCCACCTATAATCTTCCCCCTATTTTTATCATCCTATAATTCTGTTTAATATTATTCGTATTACTTTGCTGTATGCGGTGCCAAAGTGATAGTTCTAGCTACAGTTTCAAGAGATACAAGACCTCAAAACCCTGGAGAATATTCTATAATCGCCTTGTATATAAATATTATTTTCCAAACCCCTTCTGTATGAGCACCTGGATTTTAGCTAATGTATCAATCATTTATAAGTTCGAGCCAACTCATACTTGTAGAATACGCCTTTAAATCACACATGTATTCGTGCTAATTGATATTATAATTACTTAGTCGACACGCTTTCAATAAATATGTGCAATTATAAACAGCTTGGAATAATTTATGTGTCATTTCTCATTTTGATAATTGTTTAGGGAATCATTCCCTTCAATAAAGCAGGACAACAACCGATATACGATTCAAACGATTAGAATTGACACTGCAAAACAATTGCAAATATAGAGATATAATTGGTATAAAAAGTACAAAGGATGATAACTCGCTGCACAAAAAATTCTACATGATAACATGTAAATTAGCTCTTCGGCGGTGAATATTATCCACGTCATCTTGGATACCTAAATCAACTGACAAAAGGGTGAACCCGTAAAGTTTATTGTTCACTGAGATCCGAATAAATATCATTGACCATTGGTCGACCGAGGATTGGACAAAACCGCAGGATATGGCACAAATGATCAGAGAATCACAAAGTATCGCCAGAAATTACCCAACTCGATTCTAATGAATCGAAATTGTTCAAAGAACTGATATACCATATATATTCCGGGGTATAAGTCTAGGATGGCACCACTAATATTCAGGCGACTAGGAAGGCACATGATGAGATATCGATGATTTATAGGACCTTTGCTAGTATACGGAGTAGATAAGTGCGTCATTATCCCTATACACAAGATGTTTAAACTGCATTTTAAATATCGCATCCAGGTCTGTGGACTGCACCGAAAAAAAAATAGAACTTCTACAGAATGTTGTGCAAATCGATGCACATATGAAGAACAACTTAGAAGGTGTGGATTGCAAAATATGACAAATAAACATCTCAGGGGGGAAATATGACTGAGATATATAAAACGTGAAGGGGGTGAGCGAGTATCAGTAGTAGTATTAGTAAGACCAAATGATGCTAGAGAAAGAACTTTTATTCTGCATAAGCCAAAATAAATAAAATAATAACAATAAATTAAAATAAAACGGATTATTCATACTATTCACTTTCCTATTCCTACAAGATAATCAACCAATTCTGCTTTAACATTGGTCAGACTCACTGTCTCCACCAGGTTGCGAGGCAATCTATTTCAGTGTTCGATAATCTCCCTAAAGCACAAGGGTGTTTTAATGAGATTGTGCAGCATTTTGTTGTTAATGAAGCTCAGTTTTGGAAGCGGTATGTCACTATGGACGAAAAGTGCACCACTTCGACCTTGAAACAAAAGAACAATCTAAACAGTGGCAGCATCCCTCTTCTTCACCTCCTAAAAAGTTTCAAGTGCAGAAGGTCGGCTTGGAAAGTCATGGCATTCGTCTTCTGGGATGCAAAAGGAGCGACAATGGTTGATTTCCTGGAACGAGCTGCCGCTGTCAATTTCGAGTATTATTCTAACCTACTGAGACGTTTTCGAGATGAACTAAAGCTCAAATGCGAGGGAAATTTTCCAAAGGAATCATCTTGCATGAAGAAATGCACCGGCGAAAGGCAACCCCTGGCCTTTTGGCCGTGAAGGGAAAGTTGCAATACTTAACCTTGTAACCAGTTACAATCAAATGTTGCAATAAAGATTCTCTCTCTCTCTCTCTCTCTCTCTCTCTCTCTCTCTCTCTCTCTCTCATTTCTGACTCAGGCAACACTTCATGACTATGGGTACCAGCTATTACAGCATCTGCCCTACTTACTGGATTTGGCTCATCGGACTATTTTCTACTTCCAAATCTCAAAAAGGACAGTGATAATGCTGTGATGGATGCAATCAAAAACAGGCTTGACTCAAAATCTTCTGAATTTTATTTGTGAGAAAGCTAGCGAATCGTGCCAGAAAGTGTTTTAACTTAAGAGGGGACTATGTCGAAAAAAAATGGGTTTCTCAACTTTCTAGCATTCCTTCTATGAGAGGCTAGAAACTTTTAAACCTCCACCCGTACATAACATCTAGGTTTTATTACCAATGCTATGATTCATTGTGAGATTTATTGTATTATTCTCTTTATTCTGTATATTTGTGCATATCACCTTTGTTTGTGTTCTGCTTGTACACTGTTCTAGCCAAATTACCATCGAGGGTGGGAGGTAATCCCAAATGATGGAAAATAAACTGATTTAATAATAATTATTTTTCACCAAATCGCAAAAAGAGATGTACCGTACTAGCACAGTGATAATCAGTAATAATGAAAAAGAGAAAGAACTCGCCTTATTTCAACAAACTCAAAAGTCTATCATGCTCGTAGTACTGAACATATGAACTCTGAACATGAAATTGAGTGACATATGGGAACTACGTTGTATAGAAAACGTGAAATATTAAATACAGAACTTCGGAAATGAGAAATCAAAATGTTAAGCAAAAACAACTGAGATAGACATTTTTCTTTTTATGCAAAATTTTCAAAGTTCAGTTTATGTGCCTAGAATACGTTATCAAAAAGAACGATAGCGTTTCACTTTAAACAAGATAACCGGAGTTCATTCAAATGATTTTAGAGCTATCTAAAAGTGTCATTCCATATCACTTTGAAAGCTGTGACAATTGCTATTGACTCAGAAACATTTCCGGAATTTTCGGTAGATGCTTTCCTTCGTATGAGATTCATATCGTTCTCTTTTAGTGAAAATAGAGCTTTAAAAGATAATCGACAAATTTTAGGCAATCAACAAATGCCTTAAAAAGTTTTATGTGTCTCCGAGATGGAGTGAATATATTCTTTTCTCAGCACTTAGATAGCATGGTTTGAAACCAAGTTCTGCTTGTGCTGTAGATCGTTCACTTACCAACGTCATCCGACTAGTTTTTCGTGTGGTAGAATAGAAAGTTAAGCATTATATCAGAGCTTCTTTCACACTTTCGATATTGATTTTCCAAGATGACTGATCGTGGTAACGAAAAGGGTATTACATTTCCAGAGTGTATCTTTTCAATGTCTTTCTCAAGAAGATGCTTTCTTTCATTGCTTATGGCCTGTTGCACCGATGAGTAATGAAAAGCGTTCAATACCCCATCCGTTCGCCAAAATAAATCAAAAATGCAGTGGCGTAACCAGAGATTTTAGAACAGTAGAGGCAAACTCGGTATTTTCGTTTTATATCGGTAGAAATTGAACAGATGATCTCCATTTATATTGGAAGCCTTTAAGTACTACATATTTATTCTTCAACGTGCCCGAAGCTATATTTAGGAAAAATCGGAATTACAATAATCTGGACTTTGAAATATGTCTACATTTTACTCACTGATGATGTATTGTACTTTATTTTAGAAAGGTATTATTATCAACTTTTTTTATCTCATTTTTTCGATGACTGATTGGGGTTATATCTTTTCTCTATACAGTTGAGAAATGTTATGCTAGAAATAGAAACAAACAAAAAAAAAAAAACCCAAACTATTATATTAGGGCCACCTATTATTTCTAATGTATACCAATATAGTATATGTATCCTGTCTGTAAATTGCATATGTTCTCTGATCGATTTGCCTGTTTTGCTGGACGAAAAAAAACCCAGTTTCGGGGGGAGGGAACCTTGCTATCAACGCCTGAGACCGACTAACTCAGCCATGGAGTGATTAAAGCCCTTTAAAGTTCCTAGCGTCATCGACGGGATTCGAACCTGGGCCTTTTCCACTCGGTGTGAGGAGGACGGTGACGTTACCACTGTACTACCCACAGAGACAAGCAATAAAAACAGGCATAAGCTTCAGTAGACCTTGTCAAAGAATACCTGGTTGGTTGTTGTAGTTTTAGGAATATCAGCAATTCAGGCCATATATAATATGCCTGTAAATTGCGTGTGTTCTATGGCTGTTTGCTGCACGAAAAACCCAAGTTTCCAGGAGAAAAAACCATGCTACCCTTTGCCTGAGACCGACTAACTCAGTCAAGTTGCGAAAAAGGCCCATAAAGATTCTTCGCGTCATCGACGGGACTCAAACACGGGTCTTTTCCACCCGGTATGGGATGGACGGCGATTCTACCAACTGTGCTACACACAAAGGCTCTAATAGTAGGAAAGTGGATTAGACGTAGAAAAATACAAGCAGTTGCACCTATAAAGATAATCAGCACTTCACAACTGATAGTTCATTTGTCTACACCAGGATAAGTGTTTGGGAATAATTTCCAGTGTGATTTTTCATTGTCATATTGTATAAATGGTAGTGCTTTGTTGTTGTTGTTGTTGGGTTTTAGGCGCATCAGCAACTTAGGATATATATTGCGCCATATATAATATGTCTGTAAATTGCATGTGTTCTATGAATGACTTTCTGGACGAAAAACTCGAATTTCCGGAGAAAAACCATGATGCCTTCCCCTGAGACCGACTAACGCAGATACGTTGTGAAAAAGGCACATGGGAATTTCTCGTGTCACTGACGGGATTCGAACTCAGGTGTTTTCCACCCGGTGTAGGGTGGACGAAGATTTTTCCAGCTGTGCTACCCAAGAGCGCATTGCCAGTGCGTGAAAACGCCGGCATTTAAACATCCCAAGCTGCAACGTCTAAGAAAATGGAAGACTAGGTATAAAAACTACCAGATAAGCCAGTGTGATTAGCACAATGAGTATAAATTCTGTGGTTTTTGTTTCACTTGATATGGTCTCAGTCCACTGGTAATGAATAGAACTATGAATGCATTTGTTATTTGTTATTTGGTTTTTTTTAGGAGCATTAGCAACTAAGGCCATATTGCTCCGGGGATATGCGGTAGTCATTCCCTGACCTTTCCGCATCCTCCGTATTTGGTGGTCACGGGCTCGAACCCCGGTCTAATCAAGAACTCAGCTCGAACTGCTGCTCCTGCTCACCTGGCTACGGAGGCGCCATGAATGCATTCATGCGCTGGATAAGTCATATGTTTTACATTGCGACAATCTGTGGAAGTGGTTCGTGCGAACCAATTTTACAAAAATATGAACTTTTGTTTTTTATCACAACTTACCAAAGTGTGTAAAGGGCAATATGAGAAGGGTAACTTGTTGACTGAAAAAGTGTTTCTTGAGACTGTGTCAATCGTAAATATTTTTTTAAGCTCATGGAACTAGAAAATGCATTCTCCCCACTTCATGAAAAGGTTCATCCTGTTCATTGTTATGGCCCTGGAACATGTTTGTCGCTTCCAGGCCCATTTCCACACTCCTAATTACATTTCTGAGTACCACATACAGTATAACAAAACAAAACAAATAACCAAAAAACAGCCATTTTTTTTAACAAATCATTAATATTTATAAAGTTATAAAAGGCAGTTTATCTTGTTCTGTATGACTAATGGAATAAAACTGCCCTCATATTTTAAAGAAATTAAATTGTATTTAATATAATTTAATTTCTTTAAATCGAAACAAAACGAAGAGATGCAAAGCATTTTTTAATTTCATAGTTACTTTGACTTTAGCATCCAACACCAATGAAATACTGTACAGTATTTTTATTCCTGAATACATGAAGGTAAGATCATATTTATTACAGCAAAATTCCACTCTAAAAGTGTTCAGATACATAAGCGGAAGATGTGTTGGCTAATGATCTTCCTCGCGTCATTGACGGGATTCGAACTCAGGTCTTTTCCAACCGGCGTAGGGTGAAAATTATGAAAATTAGTTTTCTTAGAACTTCTGTTTATTCTCTATGCAAGGTATGATCAAAAAACATACTCGATTATGTTTAAAAAAGTTGCCGTTTACTGGATATCTAATGCTGTCACACTCGTTTTTTTCAAGTTACCTTGAGACGCGGCATGAGTTCAGCTATTCTGCTGCTGTTGAGAACCCATATTTTGTGATCTCTTTCAATATGTCCTGCGATCTTTCTTGGCTGTCTGAAAGTTCATGAAATCAACGCCCTTTCAGTGCAAACATTTGGTTTTGGGAACAAGAATAAATCACCGGGAGTCAGATGAGAGGATGTGGAAACAGCCATGGTACTCTTGTCACGCATTCACAGTTGTGTGAGCAGTAACAAATCTCCAGCACGCAATTTTTCAGACATTTGCGTAACAATTTTTCTAATACCGCTACAGAACTTTACAGAGGTGCTGATTAACATTTTAAACAAGTGGAAAATTCTGGACAGTCGAGAGGACCTTCTCAGGTCAGTCTGAATTTGCAGCAATGTCTGGCCAAGTAAAATATGGTTTTGGTTCCTCGTTTTCCCTTTTGAAAGCACAGAGATTTTTATGACGATTCGGAGATCCAACAAAAATCACAAGATATTCTGAAGGAAATAAAAAAGACAGGCGCTTCAAAAACTCAGTCCTAGCTTACCTTTCTCAAAGTTTATACGTCTTATGCTCATCTTCGATAGCACTCAGAATTCACAACATCAGATCTTCCTATTGGCGATTACCCTGACTTCCAATCTACCTCTTGGCACAGACACATCAAATATTCTTTCTTCATCATTAAACAAATATATATTTTCTTTTTCGCGCTCGGCGTTACTTTTCTTTTAAATAACTATTACGGCAGATTTGAGATTTGTATATAAATCTCAAAGCTTCCGTACCACGGAATATTGTTCATAGGAGCCTTTCGAGGAAACTCTAAAGTCTTTGTTACTCAGCATTCATCCCTATTGTAACCTTTACCGCCAGAGCCTGATTTTACAGGTTACAGAATAAAAACATTTCGAAATAAATTAATTTATATACAAAAGAGCTTACTATTAGCCTTGGTTCGCGCCTGCCGTAAGGTCTCATCAGCTTCTCTTAGCTTACAGAGGGTTGTGTTACAGACTGAAAAAAAAAAAAAAAGCAATTCCATCCGACTTCTTTGATATTAGAATCAACTTCAATAATCATAACACGAAGGGTGAGAAGAAACACATCTGGAACGAACTTGCTAACATATGGCAGACACGATGGGACACGTCGCTGACCGGACAGGTTACCAGAAAGTTTTTCCCAGAGGTTACCTACCTAATGGATAAAGGAAGAAGAAAATGGTTCGCCATATCGATGCAGACGTCATATCTCATCACTGGATACGGATCGCTGAACGATAAACTGTACACCTTCGGACTTCATCATACTAACCTCTGCTATTGAAGACTGACAGCACGTGTTATTTGACTGTGACATTTATGAGGATTTGAGAATTCCTTTAAAAAATTGTATTAGAGATTTTTGTCCTGGACTGGAACATCACCTTGTGGAAAACAAAACGTTTACTGCACCTTCCAGAACTTTGCTTCTCTTGTTTTTGAAAGACGCCAATCTATTGGACTGCTTCCATCTGATTTTTTTTTAACCTAGGCACTGTCTGTGTTATATGCTGAGTGTAAATATGTACTGATGTAACCATATCAGCTTAGTTTCAGTTCTACTATTATGTTTTATGCTGAGTGTAAATACGTTCTCTTTACTGATGTAACCATATTAGTTTACTTTTTAGTTTTAATGTTTCATGACTCGGTTTGTTTAACCACATCTCCTTGCTCTGTTTAGGTCACAAAGAGGTTTTTTACCTCCCGATTTTTTTTCTTCTCCTGAGTACGGGATATCTATCTTATTCTGAGGACCTACAGGCCTGGTTGTTGAGGCCTCCCTCCGCGCGGACAAGATGAGATGCTATGGAGGCTCTTTGGTTTTGCCTCTTCTAAATTATAAATTCTCAGTGTCCTGTATGAAAGCTACAGGTTTAAATGGTGGAGTTGAACAAACGTTCCTGGTGCCGCCAAACCTATGACTTACATACATACACACAAATATCTGCGACAGTGTTCCTTAACCTATTTTAAGTTAATAGACTATTCAAAAGAGGGAGCAAGATTAATTAATGACCTGTCTCTTATGAAGTCTCTCCTCTCTGCTTTGCAGTATGCAGTAGAAAACTGAATTTCAGTTTCTGCTGCATACCTTTTCCAACGATACTTCCTCCTTAGGCACTGTTCTTCTAAATTGGTAACTATGATTCCATCGCTCTCTTCTAAAACAGTCAACCAATTCACTGCAAAGGAAAAACTGAAAAATCATAGAACTAACTTTTCCGCTCCTTCATTTATCCCTTCTACTTCTATACTCTCTAATAACATTCCTTCACGTGTATTTCCCGAAAATTTCAACCCACAGAAATTACAAGTATCTTCAACCCATAACCCATGCATTATTATTATTATTATTAAAATTCATACATCGCTTAACATTAGAAACTTTGACTGTAGATTAATATAGTACGGCTTCATGATTCGTAGATTGAATATTTCTTCCAGCTTCGTTCTTGTGGTTACCTTCATAAACTCCGATGTCAACTTCCTTTCCCGTTCCACTATAAGTGATTGATTTTGCACATATCCGGCAAGTCCTGAAGTACTAATTTCTCACGTCTGAAGTTTCTTAAGCTGCCTTTCCTTTTTTTTATCTTTCCGAGTTCGTTTAGATTAGTGAACACTTCAATTTACGGAATATTTTCTATGGTAAAACCATCGAGAGATTAATGCGAGGAAGTGGCATTTCTGATTAGAAATTAACGTAAGGAATTTATCGTATGAAAAAGCTGAAGGGAAAAAAACGACATCTGGAAGAGATTATATCCACAAATTTGGACCAAACCTCAAATAAAACACAATATTAAGCTATGAAGGGTAGATGAAAATATAATTACGGAATTATTCATTAATTAGTTAACTAATTTTAATTTTAATTATTAATCTATTGTCTACTATCTTTTTAATCTTCTTTCCTTTTGGGTATTTGTTTTTACAGAAATATTTTATACGAAAAACTCGATTTTCTGTGGTTTGGTGAGGGACCTTGTTCTCCTTGCCTGAAACGAACTTAGCTCCATTCCTTTGGAGAGCACACACTAACTCAGCCAAGGAGTAATAAAAATCCCAAGGAATAAATAAAGTTCCTGGCATCATTGACCGGATTGGGACCAAAGCCTTTTCCAGTAGGTGTGGAAGGACGGTGATTATAACCCCTGTGCTATCCACGAATCCTTTTAGAGTCTACGGACAAGGGTGGATTACATCATCTTGTAACTGATCACAGCACAGTTTTTAAAGGAAAAATCTTGATTGAACAATCTAATTAACTGCTATGACATGGTCTCACAAGATTAGATGCAAAACATAATTTTGATATAAACTAAGACTTCGTGAAAGCGTTTCATACGGTCCCACAAGGGTGAGTGCTTAAAAGCTGGAGCCCATTGAGATTAGGGACAAGATCCTGGGTTCGATTTAGGACACTGACGGTGGATTTCAGAACTGAAGAATAGGTTATTATAAATAACGTTGCGTTCTTCAAAATGGTCAGGGTTATAAGTGAGTCCTCAAAATTCGGTGCTAGGGCAACTCTTCTTTCGGATTTTTTTAAATGATAGCGAAGAGAAAACAATGGGTATGAAAGTTGAAATTTGCAAATGATATTAAGGTCGATAGAGTACTGTAATTAATGACGCAAATCAAGTTGAGCTAATCCAGAATGATTCAAGCGGTCTTCATGAATGGTTAGAGAAATGGCAGTTGCGTTTTAATGCTGCCAAATGTAATGGAAATAATTTTATTAATAATGTTTTTGTTTTCGAAAAAAAAAAAACATCCTGAAACTCATGAACAATAATTTCTTTGGACACAGACTGGCATATCTCCATTCAATGATAGAAACAGATCATAACTACCAACGGCGTTGAAATTTTCTTCAGGACACAGAAAGCACTTAGTAATAGAAACAGATAAATATATTCCCTATATAAAAGCAGCCTACAATAGCACTCGGATTTAACGAATTCCTACTGATCCTAGAACAACACTTTAGGTAACAGGAACTCTTTCTTCCGTAGTATGTGATCTCCTTTCAAGAAGTCAAATCCAGATTATGCATGACACCTATATCTCGCTTTATTGAGAATAGAGACATCTTACAAGATGGATTCTCTCTTCAACTCTCCTTGCTGCAGTTCGGGATTCATTTTTGTTTTCCAATGAAAACATTATTTCTTATGCGAGCAATTTAAAAACGTTTAAATAGAAAAATAGCCCAGACGCCTTCAGTCTCCCAGACAGCCATATAGCAATAACAAGATTATAAACGTATCTAGAAGGCTTAAGGTTACGGCCATACAGAACTATTCGACGTACCTCTATTAAAAAAAAAAAAAAAAAAAGGAAAAAATATATACATCTCCCCGCATAGAACGCCATTCAATAATATAACAAATCAGTGTGACCTTGGCGTTCTTTGGGACGAGCGTCTCTCTTTTATTGAGCATTTTGAAACAACAAATAAAAGAACCTTAACTGCCTTTTGGAGAGCGGGCACTTGTTGAAGCGAAAGGCTCACACTCATCACCCTGTACATTACCAAGTGTCTCTCTCCAGAGGCCATTTATGCTTCTAATCTGGCCATCAGCTTCTTCGTCAATCACTTCAATAACTTCCTTAAAATTTAATACCGGCCGTTATGCCGATTAAGCAAAGTGTTTCACAAACTATTTAACATTTTTAGAGGGATCCATTATGTCAATCGCTACTGGACACCATGAAAGTTAATCCTAAGCAAAACCCGTATTATAACCTTGACTAAACTTCTCACTGCCAAGCTAGACTTGCTGGATGTACTCGTATCTTTAACATTTTCACACAGCAAAAGAAGGCTGCTAGGATCTTCAGCCAGACATAAGGTTTAGTCGATGTGTGTGTGCATGTGATTCAGCGTCAAATCAGCTTAGGGTATGGAACTTGGTTGTTGTTTAGTTTTTGTAGGATTTAGGCGCATCAGTAACTTAGGCCACATTGCGCCGTATACAATGTCTATAAATTGTGTATATTCTGTAGTCTGTTTGATGTTTTCTAGGCAAAAATCCCGAGTTTCCGGGAGAAAAATCATGCAACCCTCGCCTGAAACCGAATACCTGGGGATAATTGTGCAATCAGATATGAAGTTCTGAGAAGTGCCAGACCAGCTCATAGGATTTTGTCAATGATACACAGAAACTCTGCTAGCAGAGATAAGGAGGTTATTATCCATTTGTACAAAGCCATGCTTAGGCTGCAGCTTGAGTACTGTATACAGGTCTGGAAGCTTCACTTAACTCCTCTGACCGTTTGGTCGTCCCGGAGTATAAACAGAAAATTTATTTATTTTTATTATAGGAAGGATGTAAATCTGCTGGAAAGAGCGCAGAAAAAGGGCAACCAGAGTCTTGAAGGGGGGAAAAGGGCGCTCTTACCTAGAAAGGCTTCAGTTCTGCAATTTCTAGGATCTGGAGATAGGCATCTGTGGAGAGATCCGATTAAGGTTTTTAAGGCCTTGAATGGACTGAGTAAGCTAAATGTTAATGACATTCTTCCTCTTTCTGAGCCTGCACACGAATGGGCGTAAATTCAAGTTGAAGGATGGTTGTAGGATAGATGTGCGGAAGTTTGTCTTCAGCAGGCGGATGGTTGATTGTTGGAACAAAGTTCGATTTGTAGTTGTGTAAGTGAATGGTTTGAAAAAAATTCAAGGAGGAACTAGACAAATTTTTGGAGAGTATGGATTGGTGAAGTGTATAGGTGTGGGTTTTTTTTTTTTTTTTTTTGGCTGATGCTTTATAAGCTTGCGTTCTTGCATCATTTGCCACTACTAATACTAATACTAACTCAGCGATGTTGTAAAAAAGGCTCATAAAAAGTTCTCACGTCATCGATAGGATTGGAACCCAAGTCTTTTGCATGTGGGGAAGACGACGATTCCACCAACTGTATTACTCACGATGGCTTGTATACGCAATGGATCCACTTCGAAGCAGCATTAAATCACCCTTCTTTCCCACCTTCAAATCGTCAATAATCAGCAAACTTTAATAGCTTCCCTCGGCAATCCACATCTTTGTCCTAGCTACCCTCGAGGACAAAGATATGGATTAACTTGAAATCCATATCTTTAAATCCATATCTTGAAAACTAGGCGTCTTATGCGGAAGGGGTAAAGTTGAATGTCCGTGGAATTTTCGCTTTGAAATAGAAACAAAAAGTTGGGAAAAATAATAAATTTGATCTGGGGAAGTTTATGCTTGGTACGGGTGTTGTAGACTACAATGAACTGCCTCATTCGGTGATCAAGACTGGTTAAATTTAAGACTGGTTTAATGTGTAGCTGGATCGGTACCTTCTGGAGAGTATAATAAGAGTGGATATAATTATATAGACAAGCTATTTTATTTTATGTTTTTTTTTTCCTTCACAGATGTAGCAAATGCCTGGCCTCCCTAACCTTTTGACCTTTACTAATACTTTACTAATATTAATGTCAGTAATAATCTTTGTAGTTTATTGTTTATCGAAACGTCTAGTAAATAAATTCTTGAAGCCTTCAGTTATTTTATTTTTTAATAAATCATTTCTGGAGCACCCATGTAGCCAGAGGATTAATAGAAGTATTTTACATCAATGCGTTTTTGTGCAAAAAAGTGGTGCACATCCCGAACTGTATATTTATGGTCAGTCAGAAGTAGTTAAACATTTAATTTTTTTCTTAAAAACAAACTTATCTGGTTTCTGTTATCGTTAGCCTATATCAAATTACATTGTAAAATTTGTTGTTTTTTGAAGTTTACAAATCTTAAACCACTTAAACAAATATAAGGGAACTTATTCCAAGTGCCATGGTGGTATTGCAACTATCAGAATCGGACTCAACTGGGAAGATACCGAGAAAAATCTCGGGGAAGGGTCCAAACCAGTCCTGGACTTCATAACGTTATTCACCGATCCAAACAAAGATAGTTTTATTTTCTTCGATGGGGGTCTCTCCACTTAAAATCCAGTAGCCAGGTCGTCTGTTTCTTTAGGATATCATAATTAATTTAACAAAACTTAAAAACTTTTTTTAAAGTAGCATTATATAATAAATTAAATAATCTATATTATTTTATGAAATAAGCAGATGAAATAAGAAGTAACACAAATAATGAAAATCAAAAATTACTTCAAAGCAAAGTAAATTGAGGGTAAAACTCCATCTGCCGCATTCCATTACATTTTGTCCTTGTAGTTGGCGACACCTGGTCGATGACGTCTTACCAGTGTTCTTGCCAAGATTTCAATCTTAAAAATGTATTCATTGCTTAAATTAAGAAACATGGTTTTGGTCTACAAATGTCTAGCTTAACTATCTTGTGTACAAAAAATTTTGTAAGATATAAATATAAAAGGAAAAGAAACTGTAATTTAAATATGCAGTTAAATCTTGAGACATTTTAAAGAAATATTGCAGTTTTCATGAGAATTTAAAGCACATAACGGCAGCCAAAGGAAAGAAAAATAAGAAAAAAAAAAAAAAAAAAGGTAAAATTCCGTATGAAAATACGCATAGTCAATCGAAATCAAAACTTGCGCTTTAAATTAAGTTTTAACGTGAATCGAGAAATGAAGGAGTCCATTATCTTAAAATAATAGTTATCTTGAATTTAAATTAAAAAAAAATAATAAATAAATTTTCTGTTTATACTCCTGGGACGACCATGTTTGTTTACATAACAGCTTATTTGTACTTATCAGTTATTTTCCACAAACTGTGGAAAATGATATATTGATAGGCAGATCAGCAACTAGGATTCCTGCCCCAGAAATAAATTGAAATTCTTCATCCCCCTAGTTCCCCATAATTATCACAATAAAATAATAATGAATAAATAAATATTGCAACACAAAAATGCGTGTCTGCTCAATCAATTCATGGCATTTCAATTCATTGGAATGACGCAGGTTAGTGACATGGGTCAAAATCACACTTGCACCCTCCATGTGAGTACTTCTGTCACCTGTTAAAGGCTTTGAACAGAAAGAAACATTGAAATGAGTTTAAAAACTACCAGCACTCATATACCACCGGGAAAAACGTGTTATATTCGATTCATCAGGGTTGAAAAAAGCCAAAATATAGAAAAATAATTTGTCTATATAATAATGCCAGAAGTATTGTAAATAAATTAAAAATTTGAACTTTTGGCTAGGTCAATCAATGCTACTATAATTGAACACTAACGGGAACATGTTGTCATCTAAAAATAAGGAATGAAGAATTTCATTATGGTGAGTACAGTGTATTCTGGAGGGTTGTGGGGAGGAAGTCATGCTTCTTATCAAAAGCTCTCTGAAAACCTGACACTGTACCCAGAGTCAGATCAAGTCATATGGACATCGAATCGGTGCACTATGACTTGGGATAAAGGGAAAACGATAATTGGAGTATGTTACCAACCAAACGGTTCTGAAGAGTATGACAAAAATCTTTATAGACAACTGGATATGGGCAGCCAAGTGTGATTGCCTCATTATAGAAGATATCAACCTGCCGCTTACAGATTATAAACCGAGGACTAGCAATACGCCCTGTGGAAACAGATTTTTGAGGCATGTGGATGATTGTCATTTATTCCACCACGTCAGAGAAAGTAAAACGTCTATAATATCCTTTTCTTGGATCCATATTAGTACTAATATGGATCCAATGATATTAACCAAATAGTGCAAGGAAGCCAGAGGCTTTTGATGCAGAGGCAAAAAAAAAAAAAAAAAAAAAATACAACAAATTATGCACTTCCCTCCTCATGAAGGTAACTATCCAGTTGACCTTTGTATTTTTTCAAACTGTCATCCTCAACTACCTGTGGAGGCATCATGTTCCAAGTAATCAACGACTCGCTGGCTAAAAGAAAACTCCCTACAATCTAGTTTAAATCTCTTTCCCTGTAATTTGAATTTATCGCCTTTAGTTCTGGAATTCTTTATAACGGTGAAATGTCCGCCTTCATTCATTTTACTAATCCCTCTCAGAGCCTTATAAACCTCAACCAGGTACTGGTTGAGGTTTATAAGGCTCATAATTTTGACTTTAAGGCTCATAAAGCTCATAATTATAAGGCTCATAATTTATAAGGCTCATAATTTTGGATGCTGTACTGCATCCAAAATATAACAGTGCATAAACAAATAGTGGGTAGTGACTACAATTCTATAAAATAGTGAGATATAATATTGTCATAAACTGGGAGGCGTGTAATGTTATAATACTCATGTACTCGTAAATCATCATCTCATTACAGCGAGACATTAATTCATGTGAGTGTTATAAGTGTATAGGTAACAAAACCACTGACTGGATAAGATAGGCGAAAGCTGAATACAAGAAATCACTAACAGATAGAGCTAAAAATGGAAACAATGAGTTCTTTTCGTGCATGAATACAAAAAAAAAAAAAAAAAATGAGAAGAGAATGAACCAGATAAGCCCATAACTTGATGGAAACGTAGAAAGTCCAACAGAAGTGGTAGATGAGTTCAATATATACAATACTTTGCAAAGATATTTACAGTTGAAAACCCATTTGAACCACAAGGGACAGCGATAAATAGTTAGATTGCTGTAAATTAAGTGCTTTATCAATTTCAGAGCGGTGCGAAAGGTGTGGTGGACAACTAAAAGACCAGTGAGACTTCAGTGGAAGAAGAAATGAAGTCAGTCGTTAAGAATGCAATATAGGACAATCTCGATAAAAATGGTATCCTTATTGGACCACAGCATGGGTTTATGAAGGGAAAGTTTTGCCTGATCAGTCTAATTATCATAACGAATTCATAAAACACTCGGATTAAAAAACAATTTTTGACATTATTTACCTTGACTTCAGTAAAACTTTTGATACGCATCCCCGTGAAAAGCTATTACATAAACATGCATTTTTTGGAAGGAACATTTTTATTTAATTAATTAATTTTATTTTTTGGAATGCATCCTCTTGTTATACCGTTTTATCTATAGGAATATCGCTTCCGATTTACAAACTGCATTTCATGATATTCGTAAATCGGAAACACCACGCTTATTGGGTTACAGTACAGCCTGTAACCAAATAAGCTTGGTCATTCATATTTGTCAATGTCAACTGTGATTGTTAGTTAGGGAAGGTCCACCTGTTTAGCCAGGGCTAAACAGGTGAACCTTCCCTTACTAACAGGGGGAGGAGAGCTGAAGCAAGTTCAATGTACCTGGTCGATATCCCCCCTCCTCTCCCCTCAATCCAGGCAAGGAGAACTTGCTCCCCTTTACCCAACGTTAATTTTCGCACCTGGTTCTTCTAAATTCTAGGCCCGGCGTTGTGTTTAGTCAAACTATTTAGAATTTCTGGTGGAAGATAATATTTGTAGAGGGTAACCGAAAAAAAAAAAAAAAAAATAGCTGAAAAAGAAGCTAAAGAATATGTCTTTTGAAATAGGAACTCCCAATGTCTTTGTTCACAAAAGGGAAAAGTAAATGATTCGTTAATGTGGATTTTTTTTTCCCCCCCGCCTAGGATTTTCTTGTGGATAGTCCATTTAGCCAACAAAATATTCTATCCCAGAATATTTTCATCACTGGGATTTCGTTGCAAAAGCACGTGGTTCAGCTCCATGCCGTATCATCGGATAAATTGAAGTATGCATATCTAATTTTCTTTTTCTTTTTTTTTTTTTTTTTTTTTTTTGTTTAAGGTCAGTGCATCAATGTGATATTGAAAACTCAGTTCAAATATGATTCCTATGTCTTTACGTTTCTTGACCATTGGAATGTGCATTCCATGTATGTATGTACTGCTGGCTAGATCGTCGCTGATGTGTACTTTAGAAATAAAATCATTACTGCGGTTTTGACTGGATTCAAGCGGAGTCCTCCTCAGCTTAAGGTACTTTGCGAAGTGATCGATCTTGTCGTTGATAGTTGACATACATGATTGTAGGTCTGTTTTGGATGGGATGATGGTGAGGAGCTTAATATCATCGTCATAAAGCATGATATCTTCTTAGTGCTCAACATGTGGTATTAGTGTAGTTGAGTAAAACAAACTGGACAAGACTCTGCAGAACTATGGAAATGAAG
The DNA here is from genome assembly GCF_048544385.1 of Mastigoproctus giganteus. Taxonomy (NCBI): domain Eukaryota; kingdom Metazoa; phylum Arthropoda; class Arachnida; order Uropygi; family Thelyphonidae; genus Mastigoproctus; species Mastigoproctus giganteus. The sequence continues at coordinate 21,596,274 of NC_143583.1, forward strand.
GTTCTAGCGAAAGTTTTTAGATAATCTTGAGGATGACTTTTCTGGGATCAAGAAGTTTTGCCTGACCAGTCTAATTAATTATCATAACGAATTCATAAAACAGTCGGATAAAAAAACAATTTTTGACATTATTTACCTTGACTTCAGAATCAAAGAAACTGCATTTTAATGAAAGATTTGCATTGATATTATCAAAGGCCGCATTTGAGAGATACTCTACGACCAGTTCAACTTTGTCAACTAAGATCCGTAGAGTGTTATTTAACATATCAAGGATGTTAGTTACAGCGGGCCTGCCCTGTATACTGAATAATGAATCTTGTGGTGTCGATCCAGACGGATGTAGTGTGCTGCACAGAAATGACTACTTTTTCTATTAACTTTAGCAGTATTGACATCAAGGCAAGTGATCTGAAATATTTAGGTAGTACAGCGGATGACTGAATCTTCTAGATTGACTTTATCGTGTATTGTTTCTGGAAGGAAGGAATACACGATAAGAATGCCTCGGTGGATATGTGTGCATTAGATATGGATATGAGATGGAGAAAAGTATATGAGGTCAGGGCTCACAGACACTTTACAAAGAAATTTGATATTCCTTTATCACCAGCTCTGTTGGATGACTTTATAGCATACGTCTACGTAATATAAATCTCTAAGTGGAGACCCTCAACTCTCGGTGTAGGGTGCCCTCCTATTTTTCCTAAATGATATTGACAAGGGAATCCAAGAGAAGCTTTCAAAGTTTGCTGATGATTTGAAGGTGAGAAGAGTGGTTACCAATTCTAACTATGTTGCATCAGAGAGACTAGGAGAGGTTGCATACCTGGCCCGAAAAATGGCAATTAAAGTTTTAAAGTTCTAAATGTAAATTATGCTGTGGAGAACAAAGATCCTGGAGTTACACAATAAGCTGCGAAAAGAGTCGCTAAAAGTGATTCAAAACGAAAAAGACAGGTGTTACGATTCAATCTGACATGAAATTTTCCATGCACTGTAAACAGGTGGCTAGGAAGGCACATGGTGTCCTGTTTATGAACGTTTAAAAGAACGTTTAAAAATGACACAACAGTGTCACTTTTAAACGTTCAAGGGCGATCTCATCGAGGAATATACTGAAACTTTGCTGAAGGGATTGAGTAAAATGAATGAGGAAAGTCTGTTCTCCCTTACAGAAGAACTAGAGAGCACAAATATAAAATGTCAGGGAATAACAAAATACTGGATCTCATGAAGTTCACCTAAGGACAGCGAATTGTCGAATACTAGAATAAATCGCCTCCCAAGTCGCAAAAGCAGTGACTCTGGTTATGTTCAAAATGAAACTGGACAGTTATTTTGTGGGAATGGGAACAATATTAATATTCAGTTTTATTTTATTATTTATTTATATTTTATTTTGGCTGATGCAGAAAAAAATCCACTTTTTTGCATAATTTGGCCTTACCAATAATGATTCTAATCTCATTGAATTCAAGGAAATTCGAATCTGGAAAGTGCATTATGGAATTACCATTTTGGATTGCGTCATCATTAAAATTTACAATGAGATTCAGCTGTTCGCTCATTCGTTTGGAAGAATATTTCCCAAACAAATGGTTCTGTGGGTAATAAGCATAAAATCTCTTGCCTCCTCTCCTATTTAAAGTTTTGATTTTTAATTGCACTTGATATAGCATTTGTGAATAACGCTTTTATTATTGAGTGCGCCGTTTCTTCTTCTTGTTTTCATATTTCATGGAGTGCTTGCTTATTAGTTAAATCCTGCTTTAGATGAGACAATGTTTGTTTTTACTTGTTATGTTAGGAATTATAAAGTATGATCGGTGCAAAGATGCTAACTGGGTCAGTCATTATGCGCCCAGAACGCAGTCTGAGTGGTGTCATAACGCTTTTATTGCGTTGATGTGGTGATGATGTCCAGCCGATTCTGGAAATCTTGATGGACTGTCATTAGTGACGGAAAGTTAATGTGGACGGATGATTTTTATTCTCCACTAGCTCTCGAGGCTCGTGTATACGTATGATTAGACTGAAATTCCCACGAATTGTATTTTTGTTGCATATTTCCATTATATGTAGCTGTTTGTCAGCCATATAATTGCCTTGTCGATGATTTGTTCATTTAGTCCTGGAAAATATATAAATAGATCCAATATCCACTAGTGTGGTGTTTGCCTTTATGTGTAATTCAAAGAAAGGAGATTGTCTGGATGTAGAGTGTTCTTTAGATGACTAAAACTCTTAATCCGGTTTAAGTTATGGAGTGCTAAAATACAAGCAGTACGTCATGAATCATTATGGTATTTTGTACATGATAGGTAATTAAATAAAATGGATACTTAAAGGCGATAAGTTTTAGACAGAATAATAATATTCGCGGTGAGATAGTATAGAGCGAAATTAATTTATGAATACTGTATATTAAAAATTATATATGAAAAATATAGTGAACTTTATTTCACTTTCTGTTCCGTTAAATGCGTAGTTTTTCAAATAACTGTTCCCATAGTTTTAACTTTAGAAAACATAAAATGTATTTTTTAGACAAAAAATTGTCGTCATCCACGGGGCTGTCCGAGGATTTTCTAAAGAAGGGGGCCAAAGAAGGTTAAAAGAGGGAGTAGGATTGTTCAGGGGAATAATTAAACTTTAATCACAAGGCAGCTGTAAAAAAATTCACATTATTTTGATCATACTCGTTAGGGGGTTAGCTCCTTTAGCCCCTACTTTGGGACCCCCCTGCTGCTATCGTAATATTACCGATTCACCAAAAATAGTCTTTGCACTCTTTGCTCTATGTGCAGGAAGAAATGTGCCAAGTAATCTTGGATCAGCCCATCCGTGTGTGTGATATTTTTGTTTTGTACTCATATATTTCAAAAACGCAAAGAAATCATTTTCTATATGAATTACACAATCAAGAATATATAGAAGCAGAAGATATAGCATATATATATTTTTTGATTGTTGTTGTTTTTATCATCCACAACCTATGGAAGGGCCCACATATGTTTGGAGATGATACAGGGGTTGGCGAAGTTGTTAATGACAGTAATGACAGTGTGCTACTGCAACAGGATCTAGAAAAGTTGGGCAGATGGGCTGAGAAGTAGCAACTGAAGTTTGACATTGACAAATGCAGGGTGCTGCATATGGGTAACAGTAACCCCAGAGAAACGTACCAACTGTGTGGTAATACACTCAGATTAATGGAGAATGAAATAGACCAGGGGATAATTGTGCAGTCAGATATGAAGTTTTCTGGGCAGTGCAGACAGGCTGCCAAAGCAGGTCATGAGGTCTGTCAATGATATACAGAAATTTTGCTAGGAGGGATAAGGAGGTGATTATTCCTTTGAATAAGGCGATGGTCAGGCCACATCTTGAGTACTGTGTACAGGTCTGGAGGCCTCATTTTGGGAAGGATGTAGAGTTACGAGAACGAGTACTGAGAAGGGCAACAAGAATTGGTGAGGAGGAACAAAGCGGTGCTCTTATGAAGAAAGGCTTAAATTCTGCAAACTGCAGCGTCTGGAGACTAGGCACCTTCGAGGTGATCTGATTGAGGTGTATAAGGCCTTTTATGGTTTGAGCAGGCTCAATGCTGATGGGAATCAGCTCAATGCTGATTCCTACCAGCATTCTTCCTCAGATTACGACCTGAGGGGACATAAATTCAAATTGAGGAAAAGCAGTTGCAGAGTAGATGTGCAGGAATTTTCCTTAGATAACAGATAGTTGATTGCTGGAACAAACTTCCATCTGTTGTTGTGGAAGTTGATAGCTTAAATAAATTCAAGGAAGAACTGGACAAACTTTTGAAGCGAATGGATGGGTGAAATGGGAAGTGTTTTTTTATTATTATTTTTTTCTTTCGGCTGATGCTGTATAAGCTTGCTTTCTTGCATCATACTGCATGCCTCTATTAATGCTAATGTCTTATGAAATATAATACAATGACGCCGCTTATTGTGACCACAGATATATTATAATTCGTTTAATGTTATCACTTTAATGAAATCCCGATCAGACGTGTACTAATACATAAAAAAAAGCGAAATTTATTTAAATGCACTTCTGATTATGTTATCACTTTTTTTTTGCCTTATTGCAGTTTATGCATGTACAGTAGAAGTGATTATGAAACATCCTGATTTGTTTTCTAACTCCGACGTGTTGCATGTCTAGTTACTGCTGCTGACGCTTCGTACAGTTCGTATGGTTGTCGGTGTAGTAACTCCCTGGAAGAAAGTACTCTTCCTATAATCCTACTAATCTGACTGTTTTACAGTAGCGCGTTATCCCTTTTCTAATTCTTGACTTTAATATTTTCTTTATTTGCTTTTAATGGTTTTTATGAATTTCTAGAAACATTTTGACAATGAAATTGTCAAAAGGTTTTAATAAAATTTTTTTATTGATTACGTTTTCGAAGAAATAGAGAATAGTCAAATTCAAACATTTTATATATATATATATTTTTTTTTTATTTCAATGTTCGTTTCTGTCCACTTCCACCTTTTTATGTACACATTTCCGCTCTGCATCAAGAAGCAGAGTGAACAGCTGCAGTATTGTTCCATTGGTGTTTTGGTATCAAGTTGAATCCTAAAGTGATCACATTAAGCGGCATCCACTGTATTTGAAAAACAACATCTGCGTAATATAAATTTTTGAAACTGTGAAGTCTTACCATAAGTGCAAAGACTTAATAAAATATCGATATGATATCATATTTAAGTTATACATTTACAATAGCGTCACTTATTGCATGAAACCAGTATGCACGTTAAACAATATTGGAAACAACCTAACGAATGCAGTTCAGTGGCTCGAAAGGGGGCTTTTAGATTGGGAGATCAGGTCCATTGCATCCGCCGAAGGACCGCCCTACGTACGCGCACGCCTACAATGTTATTTATTTTATGTGATAGGATAATTCAGTTGGAATCTTTGATTAAAGGTATTTAACCGAATTTTACAAAAATCTGTACATTTTATTCTTAGTATTTCACAGTATGAGAAAAATTAAATTTGCTTTTAATTACTTGGTAGACGTGATCGTTCATTATTATGTTAATGAATTGATAGACACTAGACTATTATATCAGATTAAGTAATTTATTATCGAAATGATACAATCTAAAGGAACTGAACCATTACATTTTCTTATTCAGAATATTCTGACTATATTGATTTTTCCATATGTAGCTTGGTTGTCCATCAGTAGCGTTCATTTAACATTTAGATAATCATAATGAGCAGAAAAAGTTTTCAAAACCATTATTTGTTCACCCTCGAGAAATTAGCCAGAACGACATAGAGTAAGTAATACATACACATGGAAGGAGACAACTGCGTCAGGCAAATCAAATGCCAGAATGATCGAGCTATGGGTAAAACAAAATAGCTTATTATCAATCACATGAAAGATAAACCTTGTACTTGTGGGAACTGAAAGTGATGCACTCGGTAATGGATTAAAAAATGAATAACAGAATGTTCTCGCATCTAAATATGGTACCAGGTTTACTGTGCGATGTTATGCTAGACATAACATGCAAAAATTCAAATTACGCAAATTTCTAAAATGGGAAATTGTAGGAAATATATTCATTACTACAAATAATTGTGAATTCAGGAAAGAATAAATCACATGGCTTTCCTAATATCTCTGTATATAGTTATAAATCTCGATCAGAATCAGACAAGAAAACAAATGCATAAAAAATCTGTTTACACATATGAAAATATATAAATGTATATATATGTAAATATAAAAAAACTATATACATGTACAGTATCTGTTACGCATACAAAGTAGTTGTGTTTTTATTTATTTAATAACATATTTTACATTAGCAATTGCCATTTCTTTTTCAGATCAGTGCAGTTCTTAATTTTTCACTTTCTTTTCTTTTTTTATTTTTTTTAATTTTTCGAATGAAGAATATTTTAAATTCTTGGTACGCAGAATATGTTTTATTAATGTAGGCAAATAAAACATTCTGTATTTGCATTTCGAGATTTTGCCTTATTTATATTTAAACACATAAAATAAATGTTGTTCCATATTTCAGTGAGTCAATTTTATAATTTTTCACGTAAGGGGGACCTAATATTAACGTAAACAAAAACAAAGATTTTTCCCATTAATTTTTAACAGCTGATATAATTTTGTAGTGGAAAAAAATCGCTTGACAGAATGATGAGTTCTTCTGCAAGGGAAAGGACATGCGCAGTATAACGTCAGCAACCAACTGTCCTTTGTGACGCAGTTTGTGATTGGTCAAGATTCCTGCAATCAGTGTTTCACAACCATTAGAGTGGTAAGAGAGAAAGATCGACAGCGCACACCCTAGGTTTTCCAAGGATAGAGACGTGCTCTGGGTGAAACTGTGTTGGTACTTGTGGTGACAATTAGCAGGCGTTTTACCACAGCAATATGTGGTTAATTCCAGGTTTCGTTTGTCTCCATCTTTTCGTCGCATGTACTGCTAGTACGATTTCGACAACTCCATATGAAGAGGTAAGTTTTAAAAGGCCTAATATAAAAAAATCTAAATTTTCATTGCCAGCTGGAAGAAGTGTCCGCCCTTGGTTTAGGAAGTTGAATAGCTTACTCTTACCCATGCAGCATGGAAGGCACAATGGCTAATGCTAACTTCGTTCCGTTAAGTTTTATTCCGAGGCCAAGGGTTAGCTAGATATGTAATCAATGAGTTAAGAAGCGAGATATTGGATCATTTGTTGTAGTGTGCAAAGATTATCTATTAATATTGCCAAACGCAGTTTAATAACAAAAAGTTTACTTCAAGTGGGGCCTAAAATGCTATAAAAGCATCCCTTTAGGCCTGTATATGTATTCTTTTTTTGCAAATTCGTTTGAAGCTTTGCTTTTTTTTATTTGTAGTTACTCGTATATCGGATATGATACAGAATCGAACCATCCACGTGATTCTATCCATAAAACTAATTTTGATTATTTTATTGCTAATAGTAATACTGTATATTCAGCCAGCAAGTGGTGATAGCGTTAACATACTTGGTACTGCTCATTTGACTATTTTTTTGTGTTTTTGTTAATTGTCAAAAATTGTAATAGTATGGGATGTTTAACGAATTGTATATATTGTACATCTAGATCGATATATAATTCATGGTGGATACCGGCGGGACAAAAAACGTGACAAAAAGTAGCATATATGCACGTTGCAGAAATGTGGTGAGAAACGTGATTGAGAACGATTTTATATGTACTGTAATTAAATACAAAATTCTATCATTTCGTAAATACATCTCATCTAATGTTTATACAGGAGTATTTTTTGATCGAAGAGAAAAACGTGTGAAGAATATGAGCTGACCAGTTTACCCTTTTAGGATAAATCATACATTTAACACTCACGAAACTAGTAAAATGTGAAGTTTAAGACGGATTCATATTGCAATCAGGTATCGTCATATTTAGAACGAAATCGATAAGCAGTTTTAGAAGTGTTGCGCAACCTGTGGTCGCGATCCGCCAAAGAATTGTCTAATCACGAAACCTTTTGGAGGGGTCATCGTGAGGGAACGGTTAGTGTATTCGTTAATTTTCCTCTTTCCTAATTTTTTTTTCTTTAGTATCTTGTTTAATCTCACGCTTTACATAAAATAACTTATCTTTTATCACCCTACTCCTTTATATCCACATAGCAAAATGATAAAAGTGGGTTTAAGAAAGAAATTGTGATGGGGTCAGGTGATCTAGGGGTCGCAGTTTGTATAATTTGATAATTGTAACATCGGATTGCATCAAAGCAAATATATTTATATAGAAAAATAAATATGTGCAAAAACATCAATGTTGGTTATGATTTTCGCAAATTTTTTTTTATTTGTTACCGAAAAAAAAAATATATGACATGCAAATATATATGTTTAAAGCTAAAACTTCGTCGCGAAACTGTATAGATTAACTTTATACTTAACATATATAGTTCCGTACAAGGGGGCAAATGCATCATTCTGTATGTATAATAAATGTAATTTGCAACCTCATGACTATAGTGCGATTTTAGATATGACACAGAATACCTTAATTTTTTTGCTATATGTTAGAAATGGATGCAGTGTAATTGGAATCTTGCATGCAATAATTTCTTACAATTTTATATTGTATTAATTGTTTCTTACAAAACACATGTGAATAAATACCCTCTTGCTGATTGCTTAAGAAAAGTTCTCTATTTAATTATCCCACCTACTAAAAAAAAAAACAAATCTAAGTTAATATGTATTTGATAAATTTTTAATTTTAAAAACATCTTGCTTGAAGTAAAATAATTTCAGATTTAGTATTGCTTATTTAATAATACAATTTTTTCCTTTTTACTTATAAACGTAAAATTATGATTTTGAGTCAGGATAGGAATATCAGTATGTACCACTGTGTGTATATATTCACATATGGGTGGCTGGGTGTTTTTGTGCATTTGAGGTATTAAAAAAATACAGCCATGTAGAATATCATGAGGTCTAATAATTTTTCAAAATAACAGTTTAATAATCACCAACCTGTAGTTTTTGTTTTACATTATCTTTCACTTGCTGATGAACTGAATAGATATTTTGCATCTACATTTACACATGAGGAATTCTTTAGAGAAGGAGTTGCCAGAAGTTCATCAACCTCTAACAGGGAGCCAAATGATTTTGTGTAACTGAGAGGAAAGTAGAAGAGAAATTGTTGAAGCTAAACATAAAAAAGGCACCTGGGATGGATGGGATCTATCTAATTATAATAAGGGAGGCAGCAAAGGAGGTAAGCCTTAGTCATAATTATTAGAACATCTCTGGATTCAGGGTGGGGCTCTATAGACTGGAGATGTGCAGATATATCCAAAATTCACAAAGTTTGGCAGGGTGGTTAATAACAGTAATCAAGGTAAGCTACTGCAACAAGATATAGAAAAATTAGGCAGAGAGGCTGAAAAATGGCAATTGAAGTTTAATATTGACAAATGCAAGGTAGAATTAATCCCAGATTAATGTACCAACTGTGTGATATTATACTCAGGTAGGTGGGAAATGAAAAAAAACCATGGGGTAGTTGGGCAGTCAGATATGAAGTGCTATAGTAGTGTAGACAGGCTGCCAGGACAGATCGTGGGGTTTTGTCAATGATATATACTTTTCTAGCAGGAATAAGGAGGTGATTATCCCATGGTACAAGGCAATGGTTAGGCTACATCTTGAGTACTGCACACTGGTCTGGAGACCTCATTTTAGGAGGGAAGTAGATCTTCTGGAATGGGTGCAGAGAAGGATAACAAGATTGGTGAAGGGAACAAAAAAGGTGGTCTTACTAAGAAAGATTTCAGTTCTGCAAATTGCAGTGTCTAGGTGGTCTCAGTTAGATCACCTGTGGGGTGATCTAACTGAGACATTTAGCTTTGAATGGAATGGAATGAGCAAGCTCAATGCTGTTGGAATCCTTCCTCTCACTCAGATTACACACGAGAGGATATAAATTCAAATTGAGGAATGGTGGTTGCAGGATAGATGTGTGGAGGTTTACCTTCAGATAGTGGGGTGGTTGATTGTTGGAACAAACTTCCATCTGTAGTCATAGAAATGAGTAGTTGAATAAATTCAAGGAAGAACTAAAGAAATTATTGAAGAGGATGGAGAGATGATGTGGAAAGTTTTTTTTTTTTTTTTTGGCTGGTGCTTTATTAGCTTGTTGTCTTGCATCATTTGCCACTACTAATGCTATTTGATCCATTAATTGTTCTAGTGTAATTAATATAATTTTCGTGAAAGCTTCAAGTTTTGGGAGAAATACAATAGTTATTTGAAGTGGAGATAATAGTGTTAATAAATTAACAGTTGCTTAATTTGTAAAACTTTCTTGAAACTGATGCAGTTTTTTTTAAAGATAATAGTAGTGAATTTAGCTCATTCAAGGAGACCTAAGTGGTAATATTTTTAGGACAAATACATGATTATATTTATTCTGCAAGAACTGGTACCTATACTCAGTCTTCGTTATCTTTGTCATAGAATACATTTCTTCTATATTTTGATAGACATGTAAAAGTTAAGTTAAGTTAAATATTCCCAATTTAAAAATTTCCATTAGAAAAAATATTCAGATTTGAGTCCAGAATGCTCATTTGTTGAGCAGTGTTTGTTTTTATTCCTAATTAGCCTTTGAGGTTTTTTCCCACCTTCCCTCTCTTCTGAATTAAGAATCCTTGAGATGTAGATGTGAATTTTGTTTGAGTACTCTTTTTTTTTTTTTTTTTTTTTTTTTAATCCATTTTCTCACCAGCAGACAAACTGACCTATGAGCAGAAATTGGCATGGATTCAAAAGTATTGAAGAGTAGTGGAATCACAAAAACTCATCTATATCAGATGAGTTTTAGAGTTACTTGTCTGTAACGTTACCTTAGTAATATTAAACACAGTTTTAAAAATTGCAGTAGTTCTTTGATATATAATTTCCTGTAGGTGTTCTTTTAAAATGATAACAACATCCAGATATTCATAATATTGAATATCTGGATTTTAACTATAAGGAAATTATCTGTTACATTGCATTTATTGTTATTATTAAACTTCTTATTAATCTTGATTTCACCCGCTGTACAGCCAGCCACCTGGCTAGAAGGTGTATATAAAAAGGTATAATGTAACAGTTACATAACACAGGTGTAACTGCCCCAGTGCCAGAATTAAAAAAGCATAAGGGGCATATAGCCCTGTCCTGATAAAATATATTTTTTTATAAATATTATGCTATTAAAACTAAATCAAATAATATTATTATTGTATAGTAGTAGAGAGCCACCATATATTATTTCTTATATTTCTCATGATGGTGACTGGTGCTGAAGGGTCATTGAGTAAATTAAAAATAATAAAAGGCTACAAAAGAAATTCTATAGGTCAGGCCAGCTTAAATTATCTTGCTGTTCTACCTATTGAACATAAAAAAAGTTGCCAAAACAACCTTGAAGGGAGGAAAAGTGATTGTGCAAATATAAGGGCAAGGAAGATGAATTTTTAAATAAGAAACAAATATTACATTAACCTAGTTATAACATAGATTATTAAATTGCTTATTTTGATGTACTGACTTTTAATTTTAGCATGTTTTATAGTTTAGAACCATTGAATATTCTTAAAATGTACATTATAAACAATATTTTTATTTATGAGTAAGGCATTAGTGTTTTATGTTCATGAAAATAGAGAGAGAGAGAGAGAGAGGGCCCTTTGATGGGGGTCCAAAAATTCTAGCTATGCTGATGAACAGATAACACAAATATTATATGGAAATTATTAGGTGGAGTTTCACAGTATATTTACAAGAAGTTAATCCTGGACATCCATTTAAAAATAAAAAAAATAACATAGAATAATAGTTTTTAAATCATTAACATAAGGTAATAATTGATCAGGAGTTGATAAGGAGAACCACTCATTGTGCAGACCAGAAATTAATACATCTCTCCCTTGATACATAGTGGTGTTCTTTTTCACATACTGAGCCATGTTTATGCAAATTAAATAATTGTGACTTTGCTCTTTCATTATTTTAGAATTGTAAACCTTCATGACTTTGAGAAAAAGCTGATGTATGAATTTAGCTCTAGTGTTTTTAGGGCTTCTGATTTGCATCTCTGCACTAGGCCACACTTTGGAAACCTGTGTTATCTATTATTTTATGTGATTCCTTTGTGTTATCATTCGATCATTAGGCTGAAGTAATGGCTGTTATTAGACCTACATCTGTCTTGTGGAAAATTTTATATAAATTCTTCATTTACATGTAGTCTGTTTCTTGTACTATAAATTTGTTAAAAGATAATATATTTATTTAACTGTATATTGTTACACAGTATTTTGTGACACTATTGGTAAATCACTATTGGCTATGTGGGAGTAACCAATATACACAGTTCATAAAGTATCGGTGTAGTGGACAATATTTTCAAGGTGGAGGGCAGTGCACATCTAGAGTTTAAATTAAGTATAATTGCAGCATATTAATTGCTAATTTAATGACATTAAAATAAGACTGCAAACTAATTAAATATGAATTATAGAAAAAGTACAGTGGATTTTTTTTTCTCTGTAACATCAGTTACTTACCAGTATGTGACTTTGATGAGGCAAAATTAATGTTAGGGTGATCATAACATTGGTTCTAATCGGGTGGAACATCCTTAATATAGCATGTGGCCTAATCATTGTTAGGCCATGTGGCCTAATATAGTATATATAAGATGTGGCCTAACCATTGCCTTGTACTATGGGATAATAACCTCCTTATCCCCACAAGAAAAGTATATATCATTGACAAAACCTCATGATCTGTCCTGGCAGCCTGTCTACACTGCTATATAACTTCATATCTGACTGCACAATTACGTAACCCCAGGTTTTTTTTTCATTTTCCACCTACCTGAGTAGTACCACACACACACACACACACACACAGTTGGTACATTAATCTGGGATTAATACTACCTTGCATTTGTCAATATTAAACTTCAGTTGCCATTTTTCAGCCTGTCTGCCTAATTTTTCTATATCTTGTTGCAGCTGTTTTGCTTGTAAGGGCAATGTAGCTGTATTTGCCGACTCTTCAATACTTTCATCCTTCAGTTTAGAATACATATTAATAATTATCTATTTTATTTGGCGTGATAAGTGCCTTTACCAAACATTTTGAATGAGTCTTCAGTTACTGCAGTCACTATGTTAATATATACAAAAACTTGCTATATATAAACACATCTGATAATGTTACTCACATTTCAGTGCAAAAATTTGAATATTCTTTTCCTTGAAGTCAGAGGTAACCATGCAGTCTGCAAATAAAACCACTCCGGTCCAACCTAATCTCTTTGAAAAGCTTTAACAGGATGTTCCCACTTAATACAATTGAAATTCTGAACTGGTTTCAAGTAAATTGTGAAAAATTATGCTCAAGTAAGATCTACAGAATGACTGCCTTCCAACAAACAACTGAGTCACAACAGTACTAACTAGAACACACAGTCTCTTGGTGCAAGTAAAAAATAGAGTTGGGAAGTCTGCCCGCTGTTGAGGGTGATCCCAATGTGCAGTTCTCTCGCCTCCGTAGCCAGGTGGGAAGGAGAATACGCTTCTTGATTAGACCAGGGTTCGAGCCCGTCACCACCAAATATGGAGGATGTGGAAAGGTCAGAGAATGACCACCGCATATCCAAGAGCAATATGACCTTAGTTGCTAATGCTCCTAAAAAACCAAATACCAACCAACCAGCAGTTCTCTCAAAATATCTGCCGTGGTTTTGGAGGTTGACTGCCTAGCAATCTTTTTGCTTCTCAGTGTTATGCTGCCATCAAGCAGTATGTGCTTATAATTTGCCAAGCTTTACATGTCACGGATACTCCTCTTTGAGACACCCAACATGAAGGACCTTTTTTATTTTTAAACTGTCAATTTTTTGGAAATTTATTCTCTGAGTTGTAATTTTTTTATCCCTTCTAGCTTGCACACTGCCTTTAGGTACTGTCTTAAAGATAGCACCAATTAGTGTAATTCTTTTTACTTATAAATATTAGCATATCATAGAACCCTTTCCTAAGGCCATACATTAATTTATAAATCTTAATTAAACATACTTATACATTTTAATTATGTAATGCATGTAGAAATTAATGATTTTTGAGAATCATTATATATGATATAAATGTTTTACAGAAGTTTTATTTTTGTAACATAAGAATGTTTGATTATGCCATGTAATAGCATTCGTTAGCTTCTTATTTTGAATTTAACCAGCGATTTTTGAAAGTTACGACTCCCGGTGTTGGTGCCAATATTGTTGAACTAGCCGCCATGTTGTAATGGATAAGAAATAACGTAATGTATATATATATCTCGACTTGATAGCGTAAGGTATAAAGTAAAACTAGATAGTGTAATAAGAAGCACTGTATTAGGAATCTGTTAGCTTATTATAGTATTATCAATTAATCAAAAATAATATTAATCTTATTAAAATTCATTGTTAATTAAATTGTATTTAAATGGAAATCATGACCCAGACTAGAGCTGAGAAGCAAAGATCACAGACTAGCGAGAGGGGTGTGACTCGGGGGAGAAACGAAGGGGGCGATTCTCCAACATATAACAATCTCAAAAAATGTGCGAAATGTGAAATGTTTGCTGACTTTTCTAAAACAGGACATGATCTAGCCAAAGAGGAGGATGCCTTTGTGTGTGTGTGTGTGTGTGTGTGTGTGTGTGTGTGTGTGTGTGTGTGTGTGTGTGCGCGCGCTAGGTGTCTAGAGTGTCAAGAAATTAGGCTCCAACTCAGCATTCTGATGGGCATCTATGAGAGCTTGAGGTGTAGGGTAAATGTCCTCGAAGAAATTAATATGAGGGCCCCATCAAGCTCTCAGCTGCCCAGGTCAACGACAGAGCTCACTCCTGTGCATCAGGCAAAACAGAGGCAATCTCCAAGGTAGAATTGCGCTGGTCCCAAAGGAACTAGTTATTGTTGGTGACTATTGCCAGGGAGATGGGGAATATACTATGCAAGAAGGATAGGTGAAACAGGACCAGGGTATGTCTGCCAGGGGCAAAAGTTGATGATGTTGTAGAGCAGATATCATCTTTTAAGGGCACAAAAGGTGATGGTGTTGTACATGTTGGAACTAATGACATTAAGAATAAGAGATCTGCAGATTTACTCAACAAGTACAGTCAATGTTGAAAAAAAAGTCGAGAGTTAGGGTTGAATGTGAAAGTGTCTGCAGTTCTGCCCAGACACGATAGGAGGGAGTATATGATGAGAGCCCTGTCAATCAATTTGGCCCTGGAGAGATTGTGCAAGGGTCAAGGGGTAGAATTTTTTTCAGCCTGGTCTGTGCTTGTTGACAGGAGAGACTGCTTCTACAGGGATGGAGTACACTTAAATAGAAAGGGTGCAAGAATATTTGCTGATGCTGTCGAGGCAGTGTCAGATGGATCGGAAAACTGCTAGCTTGGGTGGGGGATACACAGACTAAAAGGTTAACAGTGGCAGCAGGCAGAGGCAAAAGTGATTCTTGCACTGCTTCTGTTAGAATGAGCAGCAGCCCGGAAAGCAAGGTAATGGAGATTTCCAGGACTGCTGGGAGTCATGGTGCAACAAGAAAATACATGGGCTTAGTAGCGTAGCTATCCTTTTTTGGGCCCGGAGGCAAAGAACGTGTTCGAGCCCCTACTTAATTAATGAAAATTGCAAAAACAGGAGACAGCCAAGATGCCGGGCCCTTAAAGGGCACGGGCCTTGAGGCAATTGCCTTGCCTGCCTACATGGTAGCTACACCACTGCATGGGCTGTGTTAGCGTAACTAAGAGTACAAACAGGTGCATATACACCAATACTAGGAGTATAGTTAATAAATTCAATGAGCTTGAAGTGCTAGCCAAGACATCAAAGGAAGATGTTGTGATATCAGAGACGTGGTGTCACACAGATATAAGCAGTGCAGAATTGGAATTTGGGGAGTATAATGTGTACAGGAAGGATAGACAGGACAGGAAAGGACGAGGGGTTATGCTGTTAAGAAACACATAAAATCTAAGGAAGTGCATCTAATTGATGTAGGTGGACAATGCAGTGTTGAGTCTGTTTGGTGTGAAATAAGCACTGGGAAAGGAAAAATGAGAATAGGTGTTGTTATAGGCCTAATGAGTCTGATGAGTATAATCAGCAATTGTGCAGAGAAATAGAGCCGGCCAGTAAATCAGAATATGTTATAATAGGGGATTTTAACTTTCCAGATATTGACTGGAACTTGTGGGTTAGTCACTCGCACACTAGCAAGAGTTTTGTGGATTTATTGGATAACTGTTTTCTACAGCAACATGTTCGAGAGGCAACCAGAAGGAGTAATACTCTTGGTCTGATTATCAGCAGTGATTATTCATGAATTAAAAAATTGCCGATAAAGGAACCACTGGGTGACAGTGATCACAATGTACTGATGTGGGAATTACTTAAAGATATAACTACCATCAAGACTAAAGGGAAGGGTTTTTGCTTTCGTAAAGGTGACTACAGCGGTCTCAGACAGTTTTTAAATTCTGTACAGTGGGATCAACTGATGATGTTACCAATGTTGAATTCTAAATGGGAAGCCTTCAGGGACTTAATTTTGGAGGCTACTAGGCTTTTCATTCCAACTAAGAAATACTGTTCAAGGTTTAGGCCTAAATGGATGTCAGCTGAATTAATGAGGCTTGTGGCAGAGAAGAAGAATGTATGGGATGCATATAAAGTATCAGGTGACACAGAAGCCTATGGCAGGTATAAACTAGTCTGTAATCAAGTCACAAAGGAGGTTAGGCAAGCGAAGACAGATTATGAGAAATCTTTGGCAAAGGATGCAAAGAAAAACAGCAAAGAGTTCTTTATTTATGTAAACTCTAGACGGAAAGGGATGAATCAGATTGGACCACTTAACACAGAGATAGGTTGACTATTGATGATCATGCTCAGGTAGCTGACAAACTGAATGAGTATTTTGCATCTACATTCATACATGAGGAGTTATTCAATGAGGGGAGTGCCAGAAGTTTATCAAACACTAACAGGGAGCTAAGTGATTTTGTAATAACTGAGAGCAAAGTGAAGGAGAAATTGTTGAAGTTACACATAAGGAAGGCACCTGGGGTGGATGGGAACTATCCAGTTTTATTAAAGGAGGCAGCAAAGGAAGTAAGCAAACCCTTAGCCATAATAATGAGAGCTTCCTTGGACTCAGGGGAGGTCCCCCATGGACTGGAGGTGTGCAAATGTATCACCAATTCACAAACGAGGTTCAAAAGGTGACACAAGTAACTATAGACCTGTTAGTTTAACTTGTGTTCTGGGGAAAATAATGGAATCACTGGTTAAAAAGCATTGCAGGATCATCTAGATAAGACTACAGTAATAGTTAAGACACAGCATGGGTTTGTTAAAGGGAAGTCTTGTCTGACCAGTTTGATTGGATACTATGATGTGGTCACAAAGGAACCGAATGCCAAAAATAATTTTGAAACTATTGCACATGGAAGACTGCTGTACAAATTGGAGAGGTATGGCATTAAAGGTAAGTCAATGGATAAAGGGATGGTTGAGTGGGAGATGACAGAGAGTGGTAATCAATGGACACTGCTCTTCATGGACAAATGTTATTAGTGGAGTTCCCCAGGTTTTGGTGTTGGGCCCATTGTTGTTTTCAGTATTTATCAATGATATTGATAAAGGTATATCAGGTTTAATGTCCAAGTTTGGAGATGATACAAAGGTTGGTAGGGTTGTTAACGACAGTAAAGACAGTATGCTACTCCAACTGGATCTAGATAAGTTGGGCAAATGGGCTGAGAAGTGGCAACTGAAGTTTAACATTGACAAATGCAAAGTACTGTATATGGGTAGCAATAACTGAAGAGAAACGTACCAACTGTATGGTACTACACTCAGGGAAGTGGAAAGTGAAAAAGATCTGGGGATAATTGTACAGTCATTTATAAAGTTCGCTGACAGTACAGACGAGCTGCCAGGGCAGGTCATGGAGTCTTGTCAATGATATATAGGAATTTTGCTAGCAGGGACAGGGAGGTGATTATCCTGTTATACAAGGCAATGGTCAGGCCACACCTAGAGTACTGTGTACAGGTCTGGAGGCCTCATTTTAGAAAGGATGTAGAGTTGCTAGAATGAGTATAAAGAAAGGCAACAAGATTGGTGAGGGGAACAAAGGGGTGCTCTCACTAAGAAAGGCTTAAGTTCTGCCAATTGCAGCGTCTGGAGAGTAGGCACCTGCGAGGTGATCTGATTGAGGTGTAAAAGGCCTTGTTGGGTTGAGCAAGCTGAATGCTTGATCGGATTCTTCCTCTTGCTGAGACTAAGAACCTTAGGGGACACAGTTTCAAATTGAGGAAAGATAATTGTAGAATAGATGTGCAGAAATTTGCCTTTAGCTAGCGGATAGTTGACTGGTGGAACAGACTTCCATGTTTTGTTGTGGAAGTTGGTAGCCTAAATAAATTGAAGGCTGAGCTGGACAGGCATTTGGAATGAATGGAGGGGTGAAATGGGAGGTTTTTTTGTTTTTTTTGGCTGATGCTGAATAAGCTTACTTTCTTGCATCGTATGCCTCTACTAATGCTAATGCTACCAAAAAACTTAAAAATAGAAGCAGTGAATAATATGTTCTTAATAGCAGCAGTGTGGCTGATATGCAGTAATTGAACAACAGTATATAGTAAGTATTAGAAAACATGCCGGTATGATCTTGTTTTATCTTGTGTTGTAGAGAATAGCACAGCTACAACAGTTGTGCATGTGTAAACTGATGGCCATAACCATGCAGAAATATATAGACTGAGGCCTTGTAGACCTGTCATATAACTTATAATGGTTATAACGAGCTATTGCTTATTATTAAATATTAAATAAATCTTTAGTGTGGTGTAATCCACTATATACAGCACAATGTCACATCACTGCAACAAGTGCCAAGTTAACACATACAAACTTGAATAATGTAAAAACTGAATTGCTGAATAAAGTGACAATGACATAAAATAATAAAAGTAATAATAATAATAAAGAAGAGGGGATACACAGTAAAATAATGGTGATGATATTTTTACATGTCAAGACTACATGATCCACATTGGAGAGCCTATTCGGCAAGATTGCTGTGTTCATAATTCCACTTGGGGGACACACCCTGAATGTGAAGCATGTCATTCATAAATCCTAATCTGTACTTTTTGTTCTTAATTAAGGTGTTCAAGTTACCATCTACTCTATTCAGAGGTGGAAGCATATGCTTTGGAAGGAACCTGTTGGTTAGTGCAAGCCAGTTATGGTGTGCAATTAATGTGGGTGTCACTCTTAAGCAAGACTGGGGGATCCTCCAGTAGCAGGTATCCCAGATATTGGGGGATATCTAGCTGGTGAGTATCTTGGCTGTAGAAACTAGCCTCTTTTCCATGATCAAGGACTTAATTTTTCTGATCTCGTGTTCTTCTGCCACGTTGATTGTCTTAGGGATAGAAGGAATATGAAGCTTGGCATTGGTCCATTTCAACAGCCAGTATTGTATTTAAGGTTGATAGGTACAGCTGAGGCTCATATTTCTGTTCTATAGAAGACGGCAGGGTAGACTAGATTTAAAAAAAAAAAAAAAAAAAAATTTTTTTTTTTTTTTTTAAATTAGACAACCATAAAATGGAAGGTGCACTTTCCTTTCTTAGAAAAATTTTTAAAGCCCTTAACGTTTTTAAATTTATAGTCCCCGTAAGTTATTAGAATCTTTTAACCATTATGCACGTGGCAAAACTTTCAACCAAATAAGCGGATTACTATGAGGTGAGTGCTGAAAAATTAAGCTAAGCTATATCTATGATCTAGTCATTACATCACAGCACATAAGGACTACTTAAAATATAATCAGTAAAAAAATACTTAAGAGGTAATTGCATAGTTCAACACGAAGTTCTCCCCACAGTGCAGACAGGCTGCTTGGACAGCTCAAGCAGTTATGCTAGTGATACACAGGAATGTTGCTGGGATTGGTTGGTTGGTTGGTTGGTTGTTGGGTTTTATTGGCACATTAGCAACTAAGGCTATAATGCGCCAAAACCAAGTGAAATATTTTGCTGGGACAAGGAGATGATTATCCTGTTGTATGCAGCTGCATCTAGAGTATTGCATGCAGGTTTGAAAGCAGCCATTTTAGTAAGGATGTATATGTGTTGGAAAGGGTGCAGAGAAGAGCAGAAGAATTTCAGAGAAGAGCAGTGAGATTAGTCGGTCGTGAAAGGGTACGCTTATCAAGAAAGACTTGTGGTCTGTAAGTTGCAGTGTCTGGATGCTAGGGACTTGCAAGGGACCTTATTGAAGTGCTATTAGTTTAGTAGAATAAATTACTAAATGGCTGAAGGCCATTCTTACTCTTTCACAACAATTTAAATTGGAAAAGGATGATTGCAGGTCAGATGTGCAAAAATTTGGTTTAAGCCAGGGAGTCATCGATTTTTAGAATGAACTTACATCTGGTGTTGTGGAAGTGGGTAGTTTGGATAAATTTAAGAGGCTTGGACAAATTATTAGATGGGATAGGCAAATGAAGTGGGTAGTGTTTTTATTTATTTATTTTAATTTTTGATTAATGCCATATAAACTTGTATATACTAATACCAGTGTACTGTTTATTCTTTGAGTGTATTATGAATTATTACTTTTCATTGTAGAAAAGATGAATGAATAAGAAAATAAGAATAAAAAATATGCAAAGAAGAATAATAATTAAAAATTCAGTAAGAAGAGCAAAAAGCATATTTTAAATTACACATAGCGTTTAGTAAAATATTTTTCCATTTTTCCCTTCATTTCTACACTTTGGAATAAACTCTCTTGAGATTATTGCATGTGCTTCTCTATAACCCCGGGGGCTCACATCTGGTGAGTATGGGCTTGGCACACCCAGGGTCCTGAGCTGGATATCATCATTCTTCTCTTTCTTGGTGATCCCCTTCTACTTTTGTCTCTCTCTCTCTCTCTCTCTCTCTCTCTCTCTCTCTCTCTCTCTCTCTCTCTCAGGGTAACTCGGGAGCTTTTTTTTTTTTTTTTTCCTGGTGCAGCATAAGCCTCAGGCTTCCTTGCATCATATGGCTATTAATAATAATAATAATAATAATAATAATATTACTCAATATGAAATGATTCATTCTTCAGAATCCAATTCTGATGAAATACTACCAGGGCATAGAATGTGACTATAAAGTTATAGGAAATGAATACAGTATTTTATTTTGTCACTACCATGAATGTATTTTGCCTTCCACTTTTGATCTATTAATGCACAAGTATGTGAACAGGATGCATGTATATCAGTTTCCTGTTGTTTTTTTTTTTTTTTTCCCAATCTGAAGATGCCATGTTTCTCTTTTAAAATTTCAAGAAATCTCTTTTGAATAGGGTAAAAATGAACAGATTTACCTACTGAGGATTAATTTGCTATACTATCTTAAATATAAATATTTAAAATTTTAAAAAAATTGTAATCTTTTGATTATTATGTAGGCTCTTGAAAATATTTCCAAGATAACTTGGGTAGGTTTCAGGGATGGTCAGATAAGTGGCAGCTGTTTTAATGCTGCAAAATGAAAGATTATATACCCCTGGAGGAGGTTCAATTAAAAAAAAAAAAAAAAAAAACTTGTCAGAGGAAGAAATGGATTTGGGAGTTTTGATCCATGAAGATACGAGGCACCTCCTGGCGCAGATATGCAGCAGTGAGGGCCAATTGCTATTCTTTGGCAATTTATTGAATAATTTCTTGTAAAGGTAGGTTGTAATTTCCTATATGAGGCAGTTGTGAGACCACACTAGGAACATTGTCTGGATATTTGAGGTAAAAATACAAACTCCTTGAAGAGATTCAAATTAGGGAAATGCATTTGGTAAAAGAATTCCCATAGATGGAGGCACTTCGAATGCATAGATTACATAGCTTAGAAGATATAAGTATTTTGGAGGGAATCTGATTATAGTTTATAAGGATTGGGGGGGGGGGGGGGTAACATAATAAAATGAATGAAGGAACCAGGGGACATAAATTCAAGCAAATGAGGGAAGAGTTGTGAGTTAGCTTGTATATCAAATTCTCTTTAGCAAGTTGTTAATCATTGAAATAGGTGGCTTCCATGGATAGTCAACTATCCATGGAAACAACCTATTACAGTGATAGCTTGGAGAACTTCAAAGGCCAGCTATACTTCACATGTGGGAAGGACACACATGGTTCCCCCCCCCAAGTACAGCAAAAAGCATGTTTTCTGTACTGTCTTGTTTGGCAACTTAATCAGCATGATATCACTGTCTGCTGCTTATTTAGAGAGGTTTGGATTTCATTCCAAAGGTCTTTAGAGAAATTTCTAATGACCTATTTGGTTTGGTGGGAATAGGGTATCTCCATGAGTTAGTCTGAGTTTTTCAGTATGAAAAACATGGGAATTGGCTTATAGACACATACTTCCATAGACACAAAACATTATATATTACATGGCAACAAGCTCTGGTGCCATTAAAATAATACAGTAAACTGTAAAATCCAATATTCCTTAAAATCTGGGCACATTTTACAAAACAGTCAACATTTCATAATTCTGAAATATTAAGATAGAAATCGGGCACACTCATATCGGCAATTAAGATAGAAATTGGGCACTCATATTAGCAATTGCATGTCTTTAAAAATACATGCAAAAAAGTAATTTCTCTCTTTATAAGATGCTGTAGAACACTATCTTGTCATTTAATCTGGTTTTGCAGCTAGCAGGATTTAAGTTTCACAGATAATGCAGTGGTCTTAATTCTCAGAGCAAAACAAATTTGCCTTTGTAACAAATCGCTGCAATATTACATTATTTTCAAATAGATGGTCTTGCCAAAAGGTTGATGGCCATTTAATTAAAAGATGGACTGCTATTAGATTCTGTTTCAGGACCAACTAGTCCCTCATCAGATAGCAGATTGTCTCGCAACAACATTCAGACAAAAGAGTTGTAAAGAATTGTTTGATGTGTTTTACCATGCAGTATATGAATCAGTTTCAAAGTTGTAATGTAGCTTAAGCTAGCTGCTATAGTATACAGTACCAGAGAAATTTTTTACAAAAGCAAGTGTGTTCTGATATTAGTATTAGTAATGGCCACATGGTGCAAGAAAGCCTATGGCTTATGCTGCACCAGCCAAAAAAAAAAAAAAAACCAAACAAAACAATGATAAAAAAAAAAAATAATAATAATTAATTAAAAAAAAAAGGAAATTAAACCTGTCATCCTATGCGTTTCCCTGACCCGAAGGTATTATCCAGATGACCTTTGAATTTCCCTAAACTGTCAGCCTCTACCACCACCCATGTATGCAACTTATTCCAGTAATTTATAACTCGCTGGCTAAAATAAAACTACCTGCAGTCCAATCTAAACATTTCCCCCCGTAACTTGAATTTATGTCCCCTAGTTCTAGCATCATTTATAATCTTGAAAATTTTGTCCTCATTCATTTTACTGATGCCTCTCAGAGCCTTAAACACCTCAATCAAATCTCCTCTAAGGTATCTAGTTTCCAAACTCTGCAACCCACATATTCGAAGTCTTTCTTCATAAGGACACCCTTTTGCCGATCTCACCAGCCGAGTGATCCATCTTTGCACTCTTTCAAGAAGCTCGATATCTTTCTTTAGGTGCAGTCTCCATACTTGAACACAGTATTCCAAGTGTGGTTTAACAAAAGCCTTATATAATGGGATTATCACGTCCCTATTTCTACTTGCAAAAGTTCAATAGATCATCGATAGGACACCATGGGCCTTCCTTGCAACCTGTTTACAATGCTCAGAGAATTTCAAGTCTGACCGTATCGTAACACTCAAGTCCCTTTCCTCCAGTACTGGGTTTAGTTGAACTCCACCAAGTGAATAAGTTATTTTGGGATTACTGTTTCCCAGGTGTAATACCTTATACTTTGTTGGATTAAAGCATAGCTGCCATTTTTCTGACCATTCCTGAAGTCTATCTAGGTCTCTCTGAAGAAGCTCGGCTTGACAGTGATCATTAACCACTCTACCAATTTTAACATATTAAGGTATTAAGGGTAAGTTGCTACAATGGATAAAAGGATGGTTAAGTGGGAGAAGACAGAGGGTAGTAATCAATGGGTGCTGCTCTTCGTGGACTAATATTATTAGTGGAGTCCCACAGGGTTCGGTGTTGGGTCCACTGTTGTTTTGTGTATTTATCAATGATATTGATGAAGGTATATCAGGCTTAATGTCGAAGTTTGCAGATGACACAAAGGTTGGCAGGGTTGTTAATGACAGTAATGGCAGTGTGCTACTGCAACAGGATCTAGATAATTTCGGCAGATGGGCTAAGAAGTGGCAACTGAAGTTCAACCTTGACAAATGCAAAGTACTGCATATGGGTAGAAGTAACCCCAGAGAAACGTACCAACTGTGTGGTACTACACTTAAGGTGGTAGAAAATGAAAAAGACCTGGGAGTAATTGGGCAGTCAGATATGAAGTTTTCTGAGCAGTGCAGACAGGCTGCTAGGGCGGGTCATGGGGTTTTGTCAATGATATATAGGAATTTTGCTAGCAGGGAAAAGGAGGTGATTGTCCCTCTGTATAAGGCAATGGTCAGGCCACGCCTTGAATACTGCGTACAGGTCTGGAGGCCTCATTTTAGGAAGGATGTAGATTTACTTGAGCGTGTACAGAGAAGAGCAACACGATTGGTGAGGGGATTGAAGGGATTCTCTTACCAAGAGAGGCTTAAGTTCTGCAAATTGCAGTGGCTGGAGACTAGGCACCTGCGCGGTGATCTGATTGAGGTCTATAAGGCCTTGAATGGGTTGAGCACGCTGAATTCTGATGGGATCCTTCCACTTGTTCAGATTACGAACCTACGGGGACATAAGTTCAAATTAAGAAAGGACAGATGTAGAATAGATGTGCGGAAATTTGCCTTTAGCCAGCGGGTGGTTAATTGCCGGAACAAACTTCCATCTGTCGTTGTGGAAGTTGATAGGTTAAATAAATTTAAGGAGGAACTGGACAGGCATTTGGAGGGAATGGTGCGATTTTTTTTTTTTTTTTTTTTTGGCTGATGCTGCATAAGCTCCTACACTTGCTTTCTTGCATCATGTGCCACTACTACTACTACTATTACTACTACATCATCTGCAAATTTAGACATCATACCCTCTATCCCTTCATCAATGTTGTTTATGAAAATTAAAAACAACAGTGGTCCTAATACTGATCCTTGGGGAACCCCACTTCTTACATCAACCCAATCTGAGGAATAGCCATTTATCACAACCCTCTGCCTCCTGACCTGAAGCCATCTAAGAATTTTCCCAGTGATTTCAACCTGTTCCAGCTTATAAAGCAACCGCTCACGTGGGACTGAGTCAAAAGCTTTGCTGAAAACTAAATAAACGATGTCGAAATTATTCCCTAAATCCAACTCGTGAGTGATCCTTTCGAAATAGCAAACCAGATTTGTTAAACATGATTTTCCCTTTACAAAACCATGCTGAGTATCCTTGAGAATTTCAATTTGATCCAAATGATCCTGAATTCCACCTTTGATCATTGCCTCCATGATTTTCCCTACCACTGAAGTCAGACTGACAGGTCAATAATTTCCCACTTCACTTTTAGAGCCACCCTTATGTATGGGAGATACATTGGCACTTTTCCAATGTATCTCATATACATAAGGGGAGTAAGACCATTTCATTATTCATGCAGTTTAAATCCTGTTGTTGAAATATCAAAAAGAATAAATGTTTAAGCTATAAATAAGTTCAGTTTGTTTGTGCTCAGTATTTATTGAAATTTGGTCTCGTCTAAAACTGCTCCAGCACTAGGTATACCTCTAAAATCCAGAAAGAATTTAAAATCTGGCACCTCAATCCCCAAGAGTACCAAATTTTAAAGAGTTTACTGTAATTGGGATAATTTGTATGTATAATTTATAATTTAATATTTTTATAATTTTATATAAATTATAAAATTATATTTAGAATATGTATTGATAATTTAGAATAATTCCTAAATACTAATACTAAGTTTTGTAGTGTTGCTCATGTGAAATCTTATGACAGTTAGGTAAACATTTTTTTTTTTTTTATAAGGATGGATAATTTTTTTTGGCTTTTTTTTAACACTCAAACATTCTACTCTCTAATTAGTGTTCTACCATGTACTGAGCTGGTTCCTTTAATTCAGAGGTTCCCAAACTTTTATATCTTGAGCGAGCACCCTTAAAATTTTTCATAAATTTCATGTATCCCTAAGTTCCAAAACAAGTTCAAATAAACAGATTGGACCTAAAATTTAGTAATGAATATACATACTTTTTTAAATTAATGCATACCTCTGTACATTTAATCTCAAAGAAATAAAATATGAACAAAATATCCGAGTACATTGTGATATTAGCTTTATTATTGTTATTATTTCTGTTTCTACAATTTGTTTTATAATCTTGGAAAATATTATTGTATTATTTTGGTTTAGATATAGAGATTGCATTCTTTGTTAGAGGGGAGCTATTCTCGTCGATTTCTTGAACTTAACTGAATTGATTATAGTAAAATCGGAATTAGGACCTGGGAGAAAATTTCGCAGAATGTTCATATTGGTTACAATGGCAGCCTCTGCTAGGCATAGACATTTCAGGTCATTCATTGATTACATATTCTGTCAGTCAAACAAGCATTACATTCACATTGGTATGACTTGGTGCTTTTTACACATACTCATAGCCACAGATGCTAGTGATTAGTTTTATGTATGGGACATCTCCTTTGTATAATATGTGTGTTCATGGGCTGATATGCATGTTGGCTGCTTTCTCTGCCTTAGCTTGGCTAACTACAGCCTCAGTTGCAGATGAAAGTCAAATTCACACCTTTCCAAAATTGTGGGGCAGCGATTTATTGGGCCAACTTGTGCTACCATAACACACTTTATAAATGCTCTATATTTAAAACAAACTGAATATTGTTATGTTTAAAGTTGTTTTGAATTTGTATCCAGTGATTAGACAGAGGCAGCTTAGTACTGGTTCTTTGGAACATCTCTTTAAATAAAAATACTTCTTATTAAATTTGATAAAACATAAATAAACAAAGTAGGGAAACTTATGATTTTGCAGACCCTTGCTTTTGGAAACATTGTATCATAGAATTACTTCATCAGTATGGTTGGGTAGTTGTCACTGTTCTGATACAGAGTGATTTCAACAGCCAGTTTGTTCATTTTTAAATAAAAAGAAGTTTCTATCTAATATCGAATTGATATGCTTGTGATTAAAACGTTAAGAAAACATAACAATAATTTTTAGCATAATTTTAAAGAAAATATAATATGAGAATAGATATAATCTCTAGTTTCACTAAGAACATGTAATGTTTTAAGTAAAACCATGTAATAATTTAGTAGTGGCAAAATAGCCCCAGTAATCAGGAACAGAATGCTTATTTGCAATACTGTATTCTTACTTAAAATTAAATGTAAATATACTGTATATATATATTTTTTTATCTTTAGGATTGTTATTTGGTTTTTAGGAGCATTAGCAACTAAGGCCATATTGCTCCGGGGATATGCGGTGGCCATTCCCTGACCTTTCCGCATCCTCCGTATTTGGTGGTCACGGGCTCGAACTCCGGTCTAATCAAGAAGCGTGTGCTACGCACTGCTGCTCCTGCCCATCTGGCTACGGAGGCGCCTATCTTTAGGAGGGGAGGGATACATTTACATGGAAATTCAGTTAAATTGCATGTCATCTTAATAGATAATCAATAAAATAATTATTATTCTGTGTTATACCAATTGAACTTGCTTAATTTTAATTATAATGTATTAAAATTGAATTTTATTCTAATACTGATGAAAAGAGAATCTAGCTAATTTCTGACTAAATAAAAAAAAAAAAATATATATATATATATATATATATTATATTATTATTATTATTATTATTATTGATTAAAATTCTATGGTTTTTGACCTCTGAGGATATCCAAAGTTTGAAATAAGTTGGTGTGGGGGCAATGACATTTCAATTAAGCAACTAATTGAAATGTTTTGGTGGTGTGCCTCACCATTATACATTAAGCAAAAGATTGATAGTCTTTTCGTGGTATCCTACTGCTTGCATTTCAGTTTTTCTGTGTATTGATTTCATTACAGTTTTAAGGATTTTTATTTCCAATTTGAAGTTTTTTAATACATATAATAATTTTTAAAATCAGTAATTTTTCTTTCATTTGAACTTGCAAATTTTGATTACTTGTTAATGAGATAATTGCAGTACCAATTATGTAACGTAACCATTGAAATCCTTTATGTAATGGGATAATCATCTCCTAGTCCCTGATAGTGAAATTCCTTTATATATTTGACAGAATCCCTGTGAGCCAACCTAGAAGCCTGTCTGCACTGTTCAGAGAACTTCATGTCTGACTAAAATCACCTCCAGGTCTCTTTCATTCTCCACCACTTTGAATCTTCTACCACCCAAATGGTGTATTATTCTGGGATTACTACTGCCCAAATGCAGTATCTGCATTTATCAATATTAATCAGCTGCTACTTCTCGGCCCACATACCTAGGTTTTCTTGATATTGTTGTAGAGCATACTGATAGAGTGTACTGACACGAATCAGTACACTCTGATTCCTGTCATTAACCACCCTGCCAACTTTTCTGTCATCTGCAAATTTGGATATTAAAATTGATATGTCTTCATTGATATCATTAAGTTCAGTGCTGGGCCCTTCATTGAAAATAATAAAGTGCCTAGCACTGAACTCTGGTTGACTCCACATTAGTGCAAGAAGAGCAGTGCCCATTCATAAACACTCTCTACCTTCAGCCATTCAACCATCACTTTATCCATAGCAGTAACTTGCTTCTAATGCCACACTTTGTACAGCAGTCTTTCACATATTGCATATAAATACGAAAAGCTTTATTGAAGCCTAAGTATATGTTAAAATTATATTTTTTTCATACAATTCCTTTGTTACTCATCATCGAATCAGATTGGTCAGACAAGACCACCCCTTAAGAAATCCATGCTGTGGTTATAATATAACTTCATTCCTCTTGTGTCTGTAATTGCTTATTCCACATTTGATGTTCCCCCTCTTTGTGAATAGGCGAGACATTTATACATCTGCAACAAATGGTAAGAGGTTAGTTCTTTTGCTACTTTTAATATAACTGGATGGATCACATTAATCTCAGGTGAATTGTTTACTTTTTGCTTCAGCAGTTTCTCTTCTACTCTCTGTTCACTTCAAATAAGATCAAATTTCAAACAAAACCATTTTTAGATTCCATTTTATTACTTGGTGTACCTCTGGTGTTCCTATTCCTAAAAACTTCTTTATGCATGAACTTAAATGCAAATATTTATTTAGTTTTTCAGCATCTTGAACCGGATCATCAAATCCTGTTCAGCCACTCAAGTAATGTCACTTTTATCCAGAGAATCAAAGTGGTTCATCCCTTTTCTTGTGTTGATACAAGCAAAGAATCCTTTGAATTTTTAGCCAAAGACATCGCAGCCTACCTAGCTTGCCTTACCTCTCTTAGTGACTTGATTGTAGACTCGTTTATACTCTATGTTTCTGTGTCCCCTGATAATTTATAAGCATCTCATGCGTTTCACTTCTCTGCCACTAGTCTCAACAGTTCATCCATCTGTTAGCCACCAGCTCCAGGAGGCTAACTCACCTTGAGGTTCGAAAGTTTTTCTAATAAAAGTTTATAGAGAAACAATTTGTAGAATAGTACTAAACACTAACGTTATGGCTAACGCCCAGCGTCGTAATCAAAGCCTTGTACGCATGTATAGCATCAATAAGAGCATTGTCACCTATGCTTGTATGTTTTCTGCCTTGACCTGCTACATCATTATGAAGAATTTTCTTCTATATGAGAGTTCTCTGTGATTTTCGATGCATTGTAATAAAAGGTTACAATACAAACTTTCAAAAGAACGATCAGAAATTATTGAATTAAAAGGTAAACAGTGGTTGTCAATGCAGATTTTACTGTAATATCCCACTTATGTGGGACGTGAAAATATGGCTATAAAAAAGGTCGTACTTACTCCTATGCTCGGAATATGTGATAAAGCATAAAATTTTCAAGGCAAAAGAAAAAAAAAAAAAGTTGATTTATATGCAGGATTATACTGCATTGCTATCGCTTCTGCCTTTTATTCTTAGCATACGATAACATAATTTTTTAACTGCTTCCTGGTTTTCTAATACACCAATATTAGAAAAATCAAAGAAATACATCGCTAAATCCAGAAAAATACCCAACGAATCACGGTTCGAAATCGCTAGTTATAGACTAGAAAAGCTCCTGCATTCTGAAACTAGAAAAACTTCTTTACTATTACAGTGTAGTACTTTTTAGGTGAATGGGCAGTAGCACTGGTAAAGCAAAGGAATTTCCCTTAAGCAATTTCCTTCTTGTTTAAGACTTCCTTTTCATAATAGGAACTTCCTATGAGCAGATAAGACATCGCCGGGAAGTGCGATATATTGTAACTTGAAGGCCTCGTTCACACTCTCCATACTGAAGCGGATCCTCCAGTTCATAATCACCCAATAAAATTAAAGATCCTTCACACCTCTTTTAAGTATTCCACCCCAGCCTAAGAATTGGGGATGGAATAACGTTTCAGTTTTTTCAAATCGTTACAATATTTTATTTTTTTGTTATTTAGCGTTATAGTAACGTTTGTTATGATTCTTCACGTTGTATAATGTTTCACTTTAAAATTTGCTACTCATAACGAATTATCTTTTGAAATAAATGGAAGCTATTTTGCTCCAAACATTTGAATGGTAAACAAAGTCTACTGGACACCTAATGGAACTTCCTCCAACGATTAAGACGACGAGAGATTAAACGTTATAAAAAATAATAAATCAAAAATGCAACATCGAGTTTTGGGGTTGATATATATATACACTGCTCCACCATTAATATCCAAGCATACTTCCCTTGATCCCATCCTGCCCAAGCAGATCAGACACAACTACAGATATTCTCGTAGGATTTCGAGGAGGCAGTAGTATTACTTTTAATGTAAGATGACGCAATCGACTGAGTTAACAGAATTCCAGCGTGGAATGATAATAGGGTGCCACATAAACAGTCGGTTTATGTGGCACCCTATGCAGATCTATATGATGTCTCTAGGTGGACGATTGGTGATGTGATTGCAAGTAGAAGCAGACTGGTGCGGAAACCGTTACGAAACAACCCGTCAGCTTCGGAAACCGACTGTGTTTCCGAAAATGTTTTGTCTAGTTCTGGAACGTGACAGGAGAGCCCCTTAAAGAATCCTTCCTTCCCTCGGAATGCAGGTGGACGTTGTCGTAGCACACACCCACACATACAGATCCTTATTGAGACAACTGGGACACATATCAGTAACAGTACAGTGCGCAGGACTGCATGTTATAGGTTACCACAGCGTACAGCCGTCCTCAAGCCATTAATCATCCCGACTAATGCGAGACGTCGTAAGGTCCGTTGTTCTTGGACCGTAGACCAATGGAAAGTTGTGTTTTGGAGTGCCGGGTCATGGTACGTGGTCTACCAGTCTGACGGTCGTATCTGAGTGTAGCGAATGCCCGGAGAAAGCAATCAAAAAAAAAAAAAAAAAAACCGTTCCCAATTCACCCATCCATTCGTTCCAAATGTTTGTCTAGTTCTGCCTGTCGGCGCGGTCTGCGCCGGGTAGCACAGTGGTATCGTCACCGTCCTCCCCACACCGGGTGGTAAAGGCCCGGGTTCGGTTCGAATCCTGTCGATGACGCGAGGAACTTTAATGGGCTTTTTTCACTCCGTGGCTGAGTTAGTTGGTCTTAGGCGTAGATAGCAAGGTTTTTCTCCCCAGTAACTGGGGTTTTTTCGTCCAGCAAAACAGGAAAATCAACCATAGAACTTACGCAATTTACAGACACAAATACGGGTTAATGTATTTAATTACGGGCAACTCTAAAATAATAATTTGATTAATAATTTTGTCTGCGCCGGGTAGCACAGTGGTATCGTCACCGTCCTCCCCACACCGGGTGGTAAAGGCCCGGGTTCGGTTCAAATCCCGTTGATGACGCGAGGAACTTTAATGGACTTTTTTCACTCCGTGGCTGAGTTAGTCGGTCTCAGGCGTAGATAGCAAGGTTTTCCCCCCAGAAACTGGGATTTTTCGTCCAGCAAAACAGACAAATCGACCATAGAACACACGCAATTAACAGACATAAGTTTAGTTTGGTTTTTTTTTTTTTTTTTTTTGCCTGTCCGCGCATGTAGCACATTGATATCGTCACCATCCTCCCCACACTGGGTGGAAAAGGCCCGGGTTCGAATCCCGTCGCTGACGCGAGCAACTTTAATAGGCTTTTTTTCCCTCCGTGGCTGAGTTAGTTGGTCTCAGGTGTAGATAGCAAGGTTTTTTCGTCCAGCAAAATAGGCATATCGACCATAGAACACGCGCGATTTACGAACATAATACATAATGCACGGCAAACGAATTTAATTATTCGGGTGGTCTACAGTAATAGCTCTGCCTTGAATTTATTTAAGCTATCAACTTCCACAACGACAGATGGAATTTGTTCCAGCAGTCAACTACCCGCTGGCTAAAGGAAAATTTCCGCACATCTATTCGACAACTTCCTTCCTCAGTTTCAGTTTATTCCCCCTCAGGTTTGTAATCTGAGCGAGAGGAAGAATCCCATCAGTATTGAGTCTGCTCAGTCCATTCAAGGCCTTATACACCTCAATCAGATCGCCTCGCAGGTGCCTACATCTTAGAAGACAGTGTGATGGTCTGGGACCATTGAGATTTTTTTGACAAAACCATGAATGCTGTGGTCTATCTAGCCGTCCTGCACAATAATGCGTTATCTACATTGTGGCAACACTTCGGGGAAGGCCCATACCTGGATTTGCAGGACAAACGCTCCATGCCATAATGCTCGCATTGTGACCGACTGGTTTGAGGACATGAGCGTCGAAAAGTTGGGCTGACCTTAATTCTGTTAGAATATCTGGAATGAATTGGATCTCCGGGTGCGTGTGACGAGAGACTGCCCAAAAAACAGAACAGAATTGCTCGCTACATTGAAGGCCGAATGTCAGAAAATATCGGGAGACATTTACACAAAACTGATGTAGACTATTCCACAGAGACTCAGGGCTGTCGTAAAGGGTTAAAGATTTCAGCACACGTTATTAGTTTTCCTGTAAATATTTGTAGATATGTAGGTGTCCGGATATTAACGGTAGGAGAATATTTAGGGACTGTGACACATTGAACAGATTTTTCTTCTTTGTTGTCTGCTTACAGCACTGAAGTTAGAAGTTAAATCGTGTTTTTATTTATTTATTTTTACAAGCACACCTGCTGTGACTGAAGGAGCTTTTCCACCCCGAAAGATCGGGAACAAAAAAAATTGTTAGTAAGTGGCAAAAAAGGAGCAATAACATTTGGCAGGTCCTGTTAAAGAAGTAGCTTAATATGCTTTTGTTCTAGAACAGTAATAAGAGTTTTTAAGGAATGGCATGAGTCGAAATCAACCAGAAATGAGCAGTAGAATTATGGTCGAAAGTTTGTCCTCAGTGATCGTGACGAATACTGCATTAAGTAAATGAAAAACGATTTAAAACAATGCAAGAACAGCAAATAGTTAATCAAGAATCCCATCTGCTAATTTTTGTGGGAACACTGCGAAGGGAATTGTATAACATGGATATCTGGAGTAGGGTCCGATATCCATGTTACGCAATCCTGAAAAATTTTTTTCATATAAAATGCGCGCATTTTTTAGATTACTTTTATAAATTCGTTTTGTCGTTATAATGCTATTTATTAGGAAAAATGCTATAATGACTTTTACTTGTACAGATTTGTAGTGTCCAGTTTAGGATCTTATTAATGCCTTAATTTAAAATTTCGGTACATGTTGCACAAGGCCCTATTTACTCCACGGTCTCAAGGGCGTGGACAACCTGGAATGTTGCAATTACTGTTGGCTGAGTCTTCGCAGTCTTATTTTAGGGCCTTATATATATATATATATATATATATATATATATATATATATATATATATATATATATATAAAACAGGTGAAAAAGGTAAAGAAATGAGAAGAAAAAGGTAAAGAAAGGAAAAGAAAAAGAAAATAGATAATAGATGTACCTGGACGCGCAAGGCTACAGAACAGGATACAACTATAAAATAAAACATAGAAATAAATGATAAAGGACATAGTAAGATGGGAAAGTTATTAACAACAACGTGCCATGCCTAATGGAAGATATGAGAAGAAAGGAATGTTAAGATCATAATGAATTAAGTGGAAAAATTGGCTGAATTGATAAGCCAAATCATATTTACAAAAGCTAGAAAAAAGTGGTAATTAATGCATATTAAAAAGTAGTAATAAATAGAAATGAAAATAATGAAAATAACAATTGGTACATAGATCAGGTAATTCATCAGGGGACTACACCCGATCATGTACCAAAATAATCTATGTACCAATTGTTATTTTCATTATTTTCATTTCTATTTATTACTACTTTTTAATATGCATTAATTACCACTTTTTTCTAGCTTTTGTAAATATGATTTGGCTTATCAATTCAGCCAATTTTTCCACTTAATTCATTAGGATCTTAACATTCTTTTCTTCTCATATCTTCCATTAGGCATGGCACGTTGTTGTTAATAACTTTCCCATCTTACTATGTCCTTTATCATTTATTTCTATGTTTTATATATATATATAATATATATATATATATATATTTAATCACCCCCCCCCCCCCAAGCTCAGTAGCCCTGAGTTATCGGATGAGATTTGGAGAGGTGTACCCCTAATCTTGATTCGTGTTACTGAAGTGAATACTATGCAATCAGATAAATCTTTGATTTAGAGTGATGTTTTTAATGAACAGTGGTGTAAAAGAGAAAACGAACTATGTTCAGTATTTAGAGAAAAAAACAAGTAGACAATTGTACTGAAAGAATAGAGAGAGATTTGGAACCGAAAAATGAGTTCCAGTAAAGGAAAACCTGAGTTATAGATAGCACTCGAATTAGAAAATAAGAAACTGTGATATGTACTTGGAGACAAAAACAATACTATGTGTACTGTATATGTTCTTCTTCAGGTTCCGTGTTCAATTTGAACGTTGGAGACCAACGTTTTCCAGCCTACTCTTGTCTCTTGCTTTGTGAAATAGTTCTTGTGTCGTAAGATCCCCCTATCCATTCTTTGATATTATAAAGCCAATTTTTTTCTTGGCTTCCTTTTGCTCTTTTGCCTTTAATCTTCCCTTGCGGTACATACTGTGGGCCTCTTATAATATGCCCGAGGTAGGCAGTCTTTCTCTTTGCAATTGTAGTTAGTGTCCTTGTGGTCCTTGCCCTCTTAAGGACCTGCTCATTGATGACCTGATCTATCCACGTAATTTTGAGCATTCTTCTCCACATCTCGAAGGCTTCCAGTTTCCTGATTTCTGCCTTCCGCATGACCTAGGTCTTACATCCATATAGGAGAGTGCTCCGTGTGTAACATTTGGCCATTTGATATCTTTTCTGAAAATACAGTTTCGTGTCACAGAGGAAGTTCTCTTGGAGACCTCTTTGGCCCTACCAATTCTGCTTATAATTTCTGTGCCTTGGTCATTATTATTTGTAAAGATCTTTCCTAGACATTTAAAGCTACTAACTTGTTCGATGGGGAGTTTCCACAGCGTATTTTGATTCCAGGAGAGGTGTTTTTGCTTATGACCATAGTTTTGGTTTTTTTGGCATTAATCGTTAAGCTTATCTGTTCGCTGGCTGTTACCACTTTGTTGAGGAATGTTTGTGGCTTTTCTTCTGGTGTTGCTATGAGGACAGTATCATCTGCATATCGCAGGTTACTATCACCCAGGAATTTCACATTTCTAACCCTTTTTCGCGATGGTATGTTACATTAATGACTAGCATCACAAATAGAAATATAAATAAAACATATTTATTAATAGTTAAGGCAAAGCTAAGTAATATTTAACAGGTGCTTTCAAAATATTCCAAAATCAGCATTTGCAACCTTTTTGGTAAATAGTTTTGGTAAACATGACAATTATGGCTGAAATGCTATTAGAAGTCCTCAATTTGCTTCAGTTTATCATTTTAAATGGAAAACAAAATGAAAAGTTCACCAGGTGCAAACTAATATTTAGTTGAACCGCTTCTGGCCCGGATGACAGCAGCACACCGTCCAGGCATTGACAAGATCAATTTCTGAAGATAATCAACTGATAGTTCGTGGTTCCAAACACGAATTATGGCTTCACGAAGGGTCTTTGGTTTCTTTCTGGCAACTGCAAATTCCACACGATGCCAACAGTTCGCCGACCGGGCTAGCCGAGTGGGTAACCCAAAGTTACCTGCCCGAGTGGGTAACCCAAAGTGGTTACCTGCCCGGCAACCCAAAGGTCGCGGGTTCGATTCCCGCTCGGGCTTGGATCAAAGTACTGCAAAACCTTGGGAGGTGCAATATGGCCACAGAAGCCGATGCCAAATCAATCAATCAACCAACAGTTCTCTATAGAGTTTAGGTCCGGGCTGTTTCCTGGCCAGCTAAGAGTTGTAATGGACCGTTCTTCTAACCATTTTTTCACCTGTAACAAATGTAAACACATTACTGTCGAACCTGTAATGCAGAACTGAAGCTAAAGTAACTACAGAAGTGCCTACTTACATTTTTCGGCCGATGACAAGGAGCAGAGTCGTCCTAAAAGATGCAGTTACTTGGCAGGTTGAAATGGTCTCTAATGGTTGGCAGCAATTTGCCTTACTCCGCGATACGAAATGCACCCCTATATCATTTGGCTAGTAGGGAATTTCACTGTAGACACTATACAGTCTGGATGGTATTCTTCACCACGTCTACGGCGAATCGTTTTTCTTCCATCAGAGCCATGCAGGTTGAATTTCTTCTCATCCAAGAAAATAACTGACTTCTACTGCTCGGGGGTCCATTTGACATGTTCCTTACCCCAAATTAATCAGGGCTTTTTCATTTTTTGTGTGAGGAGGGGCTTCTTTTTAGGACGCGAGCTACAAGTCCATTTTTGAAGAGGCGTCTTCTGACTGTTACTGCACTTACTACCCTCCCTGTATATTTTTCCCATTCTCTTTTCAGCTCAGACGAAGAAGCTTTACGGGTTTTAAGGTAAGGCATAACCGCTTCAAAACGCGGTCCTGTTTTGACATAGAGACTCGTTTGCGTCTGGTTCCTTTTTTCCTATCAGCAGAACCAGTATTCTTGAGTTTGGAAATAAACCTACTCACTGTCTACTGATTAGAAGACATTATAAGCAATATGACGGGAAGACATCCTTCCTCACGTAAAGCAACAATAGCACTCTTTCTTCGTGGCGTCAGCTGTATGTAACTCGCCATCCTGACACCACAAGGAATGACTGCAACTCTTGCAGAGCGTGCTTATATGGCCGAAAGTAACAGCTGATGCAATCTGTAAGAAATATTGCCACATACTTACGTTATTCGGACGACAATTACAATTTTAAGGGATTATTATTATTACTAGCCATATAGTGCAAGGAAGCCAGGCTTATGCTGCACCAGCCAAAAAAAAAAAAAAAAAATCCGAGTTACCCTGAGAGAGAGAGAGAGAGAGAGAGAGAGAGAGAGAGAGAGAGAGAGAGAGAGTAGAAGGGAATCACCAAGAAAGAGAAGAACGATGATATCCAGCTGATGCATTTTCTTTGAACACCAGTGTATATATATATATATATATATATATGTGTGTGACTTAGACCACGATTCATTATGAATATACTCGAACTTGAAATCGGCAGTCACTATCGTGAACATTCACTATATCTTAACACTCACTATCGTAACATTCCTGGAAAAAAGTTTACATTATTCGATTTGATGTGGTGTAGGATGTTGAAGTTTAGTTCAGTCAATTCTTATTGATTCTAACTTTGCAGAATATATCAGGTTATTTTATTTTATTTCCCACCAGTGTTCTGTGTGTTTGCAATTTCAGGGTAGCCAGTGTATTCAGTAAATATTTGGCTTGCCTGCCCATGGAGCCGCTTGCATATAAAAACTTTAGAGACCGTGAGTGGTAGTGTTGGCACAGTTACGTGTACGCCGTAGAAATCGAACAAAGCTTAAAATGAGGTCACCTTATCGACCGACTCATTTGCTCCCCCCCTCCCCCATTGTTTTGTTTTCCTATCTTTTTGGAAATAGGATGGACACCCGTTTGGGAGGCTTCATTTTTTTTATTAAATTTTTATCTGAATAAAATAAAAATGACTCGGTGACACGTAAAACTTTGCAAAAATAGAAAACTAAAATAATTACTTGATGTAAAAATTATTGATTTAGGTTCAAATCACTAGAGTACTTGAAAAATCGTCGGTGGTCCGCATGCGAACCATGATACGTCGATTGGTCACTTCCACTCTGAGTTCTAGGGAACTTAGAGAACCGACTGTTTCTAGTATCTTCCTTTAATAACTTTGATATATGAGGTGTGATCAAAAAGTTCGGGGACTGAATATTTGGAAAATGAAGTTTATTGGCTATTCAGATGGGTCTCCTTGTGGGGGTTTCATGGCGCATAAGCTACTTTGGCTATAATGCATGGGTCTCCTTGATACTAATTACACTTCTGCAGTCTCTGGAAAGTCCTGAAAAAACTAAAATTTCTTGCATTTTGCAAGAAATCTAAGAATGGAAAGCATCGCGTGTGCATGGGCGTTGTAACAATGCAAGCGCCAATTCCCTGATGCCAACTTTTCGGCTTCGATTACGTGCAATCACCGAACCGTTGTATCATATTCCACTGTTTGACTAGGTGGGACAAGTTCATAACGAACAATGTTCTTTAAATCGAAAAATAAGATATTATTATGTTCTTCCTTTTTTGATTGAGATTTTCTTCTTCAATCAAAGTCCTCTCTCTTAGTGGACAATCTTCCATTAAGAGAGAGTACTGGGATTTTGTTTTTGGGCCATAGCCATATACCCACAAAATTTCTATTATTATATTAGACCACCCGTATCTCTTATATATATATATCCATATATGTATGTATTGTGACTGTAAATTGCATGTGTTCTCTGGTCGATTTGCCTGTTTTGCTGGACGAAAAAACTCCAGTTTCTGGGGGGAAAAAACCTTGCTATCTACGCCTCAGACTGACTAATTCAGCCACGGCGTGAAAAAAAGTCCACTAAAGTTCCTCGCATCATCGCCGGGATTCGAATCCAGCCCTTTTCCGCCCAGCGTGGGGAGGACGATGACGATACCACTGTGCTACCGCGCAGACCAGCCTTATACCCACAATTCAATACCACAGCAATAATGGAAGAAACAAAGCCTAGGTAAGCAGCAGCAGCGGTTTGATGAAAATCCTGACATGCGAATACTCGCCGCTTTGTAATCATCAGTGTGGCACAAACTTTCCTGAAACGCATCGCCTTACCAAATCCTATGTTAAAATTGATTGACATGTCTCATAAGAAACAGCAATTTTACTAGCAACTTCGCGGTAGTTAAACAGATTTCAAAGAAACGCCTTGTTAAATTTTTATCAGAATAAGATAAAAATTAGTTTCTCAATGACTTTAACATTAAAAAAAGAAAAAAGGAAAAAAGTATCACTTCTAATCAGACCATGAATAGGAGCGATTGAATCATTGGTTTTTGAAGTTTAAGGGCGGCGAAACGAAGATCATTTTCGACAGACAAGCGGTCCATTTTAAACTTTGCGAACCACTGAAAAGTCTTCGAACGACACTTTGCATCTTCTCCGAAAGCTGTTTGAACATTTCGTGGGTTTCTATTGCACTTTTCTCTAATTTGAAGCAAAATTTGGTGGAGATTTGCTGCTCAGTAAAGTTTTCATATTAAAATCCAATGAAGCCGAGTTGATGAGGTGAATGAGCAATCGCCTCAGAAAGTGCCTTACAAAAGGTGTAGAGCAGGGGTTCTTTAGACTATGGGAGGGAGATTGCAAACAATTTGGAGAAGGATTCACAAATTTTTTTACGTTTTTTTTTTTTTTTTTTTTTTACGAACAATCAGATGTTGCGGACTGGACTTACCCCGGCCCATATAGCCCGTTAAAACTAGGTGTTTTCATTTTAAAACTTTTAATCTAATGCTGTACTTCAGTATTAGTTGACAAGTCTTAAGATATGCGAATGTTATAGTTAAAGATTCATATTTCAGAACACAGACTACCATGCAACCGCGATTAGCGATTACCAACATGAAGACGGAGACCCAACAGAGCCATAACGCTGGCTCTGCCCGGTCTCAGTCTTGGGTTTTAATTAGCATCCTGTTTTCGTTGGTCTTAATTATCTTCCTGTAGACGTACGTAATCCGATAAAGGATAGAACCGAAGACGAGACTGTGCGTGTGTCTAGAAGAATCATAAAACCGACCTTTGCAGAAACTTTACCACAACCTTTTAGTGTTTAAGAACATTCAGATAAATACGTAATCTGTATACTGTCTGAATGTTCAAAGTTAGTACTCGTAATATATGAGTTTGATATATCAGACTTCTATTTTATATAAACGTTTAGAATTTACATTTTGATCTCTTATGCCAGCCTTTTTCGCTACGTTGCCATCTTTATGTAAATTCTTCCAGCCTAATGTCTGTTTAAGGAGAAACTATAATTAATCTACTAGTATTAAATGGCATAATAAACAGATTTACTCGTATTTTTTACTTATATCAGCCAGGAAGGCACGTTTCTTTCGCCGATTGACACACTTTCAGAGGATAATTTTGTAGAGCAACTGTGGTTGCTTTTGTAATCATGATTAATTTGCAGACATTGCTTCGTCATTTTCAGGAAATGCTTGCCACGCAAAATGCACTTCAAGAATGGAAAGAGGAAGAAATCTGATAGGTTGAAGTAACGAGAATATAGCGGATGTGGCAAAACTTCAAAGCCACATTGGCTTTCCATTTTGTAGCAGCATGTGGATGTGGAACAGTAGCGCAGTCTTGGTCAGAATTCCCTAACAACCATTAAAAAAAAAAAAAAAAAAAAAAAAGGAATAGAAGATTGGAATAATATGCTGTTTTGGGGTGTTTTCATTTTCAAGGATCACACCAGAAAATGTTCCAGAAAATTGACAGCATCACTTTTCCATCAGATGCTTGCATTGTTGAATTTTTCGCGGGTGGTGGCTGAGAATGTTTCTACTGTGTGAAATGTTCCTTTCTTTCTAGTTCAAAAATTTGAATCTGGCTCTTTTCCATATCAGCCACGGAAAGAAACTATTGTGGTCTTTATTGCACATGGTCGAAAGTAGTTCTGCATTTTCTAGAAAAATGTGTGATCACCTTGTGTTTTCCACGAAGATAATACTGATACTGTACTGAGATCAATCTCATGAGTCAATTCTCGTATTGTTGTACAGCTGTCTTCTATCACCAGTTAATTATTTTACAGGCAATTATTATCATTTGTTACTGAGGGATGATATAAAGAACCTTACTTGTTGACTTACCCTAGTATTTATATATAGGGTGATTC
The DNA here is from genome assembly GCF_048544385.1 of Mastigoproctus giganteus. Lineage (NCBI taxonomy): Eukaryota > Metazoa > Arthropoda > Arachnida > Uropygi > Thelyphonidae > Mastigoproctus > Mastigoproctus giganteus. The sequence continues at coordinate 21,637,548 of NC_143583.1, forward strand.
ATTACCAGTGCGACAAACTTGCAGGAGGTGTAGGGGGTACAAAGACGAATCGGAATCACATAGCATTGCAGGGTCCGAAATGCCTTCGTCATGCGGTAGAGGACGTTGAACGGGAGATCGCGTGAACAGCGATCCCGCTGGAAGTCAGCATTTGCGAACCGGTTACCGAGGCTGTGGACGAGTATTCAAACGTTGAACTGGCCGATATGCACCTCGCGTATGGAGATGCGGACTGTAATGGGCGCGCCGCTCTGCGCTTGTACCAGGAACGTTTCCTATATAGGCGTGCTCCTCATCATACGATTTTCGCACGTGTGCACAGAATGTTACGTGAGACTGGTTGTTTCACGAGAGGTACCATGAATCGAGAGCGAACGACGAGGACGCCAGACAATGAGGAGAATGTCCTACGTCTTGCAGAAGGCAATCCGAGTACGAGTACTCGAGCGATAGGCCAACGATTGAGTATTTCCCAATCCACTGTATGGAGGATACTGTCAACAAACCAAATGAGTTCATACCATCTGCAACGCGTCCAATCATTGGAGCCTGCGGATTATCCACTCCGGAGGACTTTTGCTACTTGGTTTCTTCAACAGAAACGGTTCGCAAATGCTGACTTCCAGCGGGATCGCTGTTCACGGGACCTCCCGTTCAACGTCCTCTACCGCATGACGAAGGCATTTCGGACCCTGCAATGCTATGTGATTCCGATTCGTCTTTGTGCCCCCTACACCTCCTGCAAGTTTGTCGTACTGGTAGTGAATCATCCCGTATTACGAGTATTTTGAATAAAAGCTGTAGCAAAGAGACTGGCTCAACAATGAAAAATATTTTGCGATACTTCCATCCCCAGAATGATAAATAAATGAATTTTATGATCGTCCCGTGTAAATAAAAGTAGTGATTTCATTAGGTACACTTCTACAGACACTCCAGACTACTGGCTATGGATACACTACTGGACGCCACGCTGGCGAAATTACTATATAGTTTTAGTAGCCGCGGCAAATGATGCAAGGAAGCGCAAGCTTATACAGCATCAGCAGAAAAAAAAAAACCCCCACTTGTTCACCCCTTTTAATTATTTTTCTACTCTTTCAAATTTATTCAGATTATCCAATTCCACAACACCAAATGGAAGTTTGTTCCAACGATTAACTACCTGCTGGCTGAAAGCAAATTTCCGCACATATATCCTGCAACTATCTTTTTTTTTTTTTTTTTTTTTTTATTTCAATTTAAATTTATATCCCATTCTGTGTCCGAAAAAGAGTAAGGATGTCATCAGATTTTGTGCCCCTGACTGATCTTGTCGCTCTCCTTTGCATTCGTTTTAACAAGGCCACGTCTTAAAATGAAACTTCCAGACCTGTATGCAGTACTCAAGATGTGGCCTAACCATTGCTTCACACAAACGTGATAATCATCTCCTTGCCCCTCCTGGCATGTCGGAGCCACACTAATATTTCTGAAAGAAGCCGAGCCCGTTTATGGGCAGGTCACTGGTAATGGATCGCCTATGTCCGATAATAGTTTATTATATGATGGAATAGGTGTCAGTTAATGCACTCTGCAGAAATGAGAGTTTTTGACCATAACATATTTTTTTTGTCATAACATTTTAACGGATCATTTTAACATTTTGTAAAATAAATAGATATGCAAGAACAAAAAGTTTATTTCAAAATAACATTCTATAACATAAATAGTAATTTAAATAATGCAATATTGTTGGTAGTTCATAAGACCTTATGCCTCTGCTCAAATTTCCAGGCATGGGGAAATCGATTCGTAAGTTTAGTAATAATTAAAAAAGTCCGAGCTTGACTTGCCTGATGAAAGATTTAAAACATTTTCCGATCCCCACAAGTTTCCGTTCTCTCCCTGAATGTAGAGACCCATAGTTTGAGAATTCCCTGCCTTAGTTTACTGTTAGGTCGCTATATTTCTACATTGGTTTTCTTGATGTTTCTCATTTTAGATTTCTTCTTCCGGATCCATTTGTCTACTCGATGTCTAATTTCTCTATTTATAGACATTTATTTTCAGTGGCACTTTTTTTTTTATCGCCTGTGATCTCTGCATGTCCGTAAAAGATCGATCTGATAGGATTACTCCTGGTTTTTATTTTATTCTTTGACCTGACGTATTTCACACCAACACTAGAGAGGAATGCCGCGTTATTAATACACGGGTTATTAATTTATTTTTCGCTGATTAAAATGATTCCCTGTTATTGATTCGGTGAATACTCATGCAGATAATTGAATGTATTAGCCACGCCCACTATGCTATGCCAACGTCCAGCGTTCCGGAATTACATTCTCTTGCGCATGGAAGAACATGTGTAAATTGACATTTACATTCGAAGCAAACCCAGACTATTCAGCACCGAAATTGTTAGACCCACTGTACCTTTAGTTTCAAAAATGAGTGTCACGTCTATTCACTACTCCAAAAATGGAAACTGAAATTGAGTACACGAGTTCAGGGAATAACGTTTTTTTTTTTTTTTTTTTTTTCCCTCGTAAAACTGCCATTTTTTTCCCCAAGAATATGATACGTGTTTAATACACCTCTGTAATGAAAATGAAACGTCAAATCTGAATTTTTTGTTTTTGGAAGTTGGGGAGGAAAACACATTAGAAATTCTGTATAATTCGTAAAGGGAAAAAAAAAAATTAACCCCTTAAACTACAAAGTTATGCGAGTTCATTATGCTAATATCATTAAACACACACACAAAGTATCGACTTGTATCAAACGACTTCCACAACAGAAAAGAGCAACATGGACGTAATGATTGTGATGCACGTTGAATTTCGTGTCTGGAATTTTTCGCTGCTTTGTGCTTTTTAAAGTCTTCCTAGGAGCGTGTCCCCGTGCGAGACGAAGGAGCCATAGTTGTCCGCAGTATTGTCTCCATGAACCGTCACTAGAGAGGACTGCCGCGTTATTGATTTTTACCATAACTGCAGTAAGCATACATACATTGCTCCCTTTGGTAGCAGAAATCATAGTTCACTTAATTATTCCTGTTCGAAATATTCACGTATGTTTAGAATTGGTTAAGTATAGTCTTGTGCTGGAGAGGAGATCGTGAGGGGAAATCTGAGTATCTTAACATGTTGTTAGACGACTTGTAATCTCGGGCCGTTGGCGGCTGATCGATTCGCTTTTGTGTTTGACCCCCTTTTGCTTCGTAAATGTAATCGTTCCAGCTGGACACTCGTTTACCATCTACAGAACTGTTTACTGATTCGTGTCATTTTTATCGTTAGGCATTCACTACCAGTGTCTTCTATGAGCAGTTTAATAATTATTAGTTGATATGAATATATTCTTTAGATCGTTTTCAGTCTGGTTTAAATGTTCTCTCTTTTTTACAGTTCATTTTAAATAATTTCGTGCTTCTACAAAGTTTTTATAAAGGTTTTTCAAATTTTTGCTCATAGGAAGTGTAATTAAAATGCAATAATTATTATTATTATTATTAAAATCAGTTTATTTCCCAAGAAACCTTGGGTCACCCCGGGACGGCTCTGTGCCAGAAGGGTGTGAATACAGACTAAGGTGCGAGGAACACAATGTACAATAAACAAGGGTACATTCGTGCTCGACCCGAGACTTTTACAGGGTTAAATAAACAATAATGTACAATATACAGTAATATACATGATTACATGAAAACAGAAAGTCTTTGCCATATACAAATAGGCAAGTTAAAAAAAAAAAAAAAAAAGTCTGTCTAGGAGAAGGGGAGTATTATAAGTTCATAATCTGGTAACAGTTCTTGAGGGTTTCCTTCCTGTAGGGCTTGTCTTCACAGAACCTATCAGGGTGGATCCTAAATTTATTGAAGATCCGAAGACAATTGGCTGGAAACATGTTCCTCAGGGAATCAATGTTTGACAGATATAATATATATATAAATAATATGTATATAAACGCTGGTAAACCCTCTTCCTTCTTGTCCCCTTCTTTGCGATAGCTGGGCGTATTTCTGATGCCTCCCATGTTCGGGATAAGTAAAGACACTTTACCATGTGAAGTATTTATTAGTTTATTTGAGCGAGAGGATAATTATTACAATAGATCTAGATAGATAAGTTTATAACTACCGTGGAAGACCAAACTGTGCTGGTGGCACAACTTAGTATCTCTAAGATACTAAGTTGTGCCACCAGAGCGGTCCTGTTATATCACACAAAGGAATAAACTTTCAAAATTATGAAAAAGAAAAGAAAAAAATATATATATATTGCTTTAATAGCTTCTTTAAAGATTGATGGGTCCTCCTGGGGTGAGGAAAGAGTTGGCACGAGTCATTCTTTTGATGAAACACTGCACATTGCCTTGTAAAGGATAAGCTATTTACGGGGCATTTTATCTTGATGCCTTTCATATGTGCATATGATCATGAAGTTGGTCTAGACGAGATTCTGTTTTGCAGGATAAAAAGAATAAAGACATCTATTGTATTTTTTGGTATACCGTACATCCATTCTCGAGATCTTTCACAATATTTGGTCCATTTTCTAAATGTGTTTTCAAGATAAACATTTACAGTACTGCATATTGCTATACTAAATTGTACATCACACTATAACTAATTATTTCTGCATTATAAATATTCTGAATCTGATTTTATAGTTAAATTTCGTAAATTTTTATGTTTATTACTTTATTACCTTAGATTGCTCCTACTGAAAATTATAAATTTATAACCGAAACAATCATGATATAAATTAATCATTGGGCTGTTCTGGTCTCATATACTCTTATGTCTTTTCAGTAGTCGACCACGTCTCCTCTTTCTTTTTCGTATAAGGTGTGGGAGTTGCGTGGGATATCTGTCACGTCCTGATCTTGCAACATGTTCATTCCAGTTTTGACTATAGCCCCCCCCCCATCAACTTAAATTTCTATTGGAACTAATTTTTGAATTATTCCATCAGCTTTGCAAAGATTCCTATGCAATTAGATTTAAGAAAGGGCAATCAAACTTTAAAATTTTATATTAGCTAAATTTTTGAAATTGGCTGGTTACGTAAAATAAAATTTAACATAAAATTTTATTAGATCTCAGGCGAAATTTACAAAATGAAAAAAAGTCATAATGCGAGACCGCAAACTTCGTAATAGCTGATGTAAAAATTTAATTTTTTCGCTAACTAATACGACCATTCGAATTTCTGAAGTTATGACTGCATAATAATCAATAAATCAGCATTGCTGTAAACTTCTTCCACTCGATTCCTCTTGTTCCATTCAGCCACTCGAACTCGATATATAAGCTGGAAATTCACTTTTTTATTTATTTTTATTTTATTTTAAAAGCGGTCTACATTTGGTTGCTGGATTGTTGCGTAGTTCTGCAACATTAGTTTGGACTTATTGATCGTGGAGACGCTTATCAAATGTACCTTTTGAACTTCGTGTGATCGAAGATGGCCTCTAGGTCGATGTTTTGCGGCAGTAACATCAGTCTCCCGATATTGTGTGCGATACGGTGAACTTAAGAATACGGCACGAGTGAAACGCTCCGCAATTTCTGCTACCGAAGAAATCCATCGGTACCGAATTCAACAGTGATGTGATACGACCGCATTCGAAGATATATCATAAGAATGCGAATACTGAAGTATTTTTTTTTAAACTCAAAAATTTGAAGGTGTGGTCAGGAAAATAAACCTATTTCATTTCATCACGTATCTCCGAAAGTGTCATACGAGTTCGCGGTTCATCGAACTCGTAGGTATAATAAAATCAACACAGTGTGCTGTGAATGGGTTCTAACATGTTGTACGTATATTGAACTGGGTACTGCGTAATTAGCGCTTCTCAAAGCACAGCGCCACTATCCATTGGAGTAAAGATGCTTTCTATGCTTATTAGCCGGGGGTTCAGTAATCCGCGCTGTGCTGCTGCTTCCGCCTCTATGTTGACTTATTGCTGATTTCTTCACTAATGCTTGCCGATGTTGCGGAAACTGGAAGTAGCCGAAATCAATTAACGCTCACTTCTGCTAATGATATCTTGTTAGCGAGCATCGGGAAAGTTCAAGATTGGAAAAATATTTTCTATCGGAGCGTCCACGTCAGTTAAATCTACTTCTTGTGACCTGACTTGTAGACTATTATATGCATTTCTTGTTCAATAACCGTGAGAAGACTGAGAAACGTCTCAGCCATTGTTAAATTTTCAGTGTTAATAATGTACAGTACAGTGAAATCCCTTTACAGCGAACTTCTTGGGATGTACGTATCATTTCGTTGTAATTTCTTTCTAATGAATATCGCCCAAATTATTTCAAAGGAATAATTATTTATGATGCATTTTTCTAATAAGTATAATTAATAATAAATAAACAAAATGACGAAATACGTGTACTACAAAAAAATAAAATGTTGTTATTCGTTTTAAATCCCCCCCTCCCAGAGTTTTGAAAGCATACCAGCACTTTATTTATACCCAACATTCAGAAATACGGAACTGGTACAGAAGATACAACACATTTCACATATTAATCCGTTGATTTTGTAATACTTAATCCCCCCCCCCCTGCATTAAATCAAAAATACAACACTTCAGTACATTCTAAAATGTACCTGCATCTCTAAAAATTTTACATTTTTTATTTCAAGCGAATGCTTCCATAGCTGTTTTTATTTACAGTATGGACTACAGTGCCATTCATAATTTTACAATAAAATTTTTCTTTCGTTGTAAACTGATTCACATTACGCATAATTAGACCCTGAAAATAATTCACTGTACCGAATTTTTTGTCGATACAGTTTCACTCAAACGAGACTTATAATATACTCATAATAAGGGGGAAGTCGACGGGATTTTACTGGAAAAAAAAAAAAAAAAAAAAAGGGTATTTTGCATTGCTGTATAACTACATCTCTTCCTTTATTTTTAACCCTTAACCAGGTGATAAAGATATAAAGGTAATGCTAGTGAAATGGTTTATGGGATTATTGCAGGTAGAATAAAGATTCCATATATATCAATTTTGAATCTCAAGCAGGAATTACTGGAAAGTAATGCTATGAACGAAGACATCAAATAGCAGGAGGAAGAAAACAATGTCAGAGGAGTACAGTATTTTGCAATCCAAATTGCACACCAGTATCCAGTTTATTTTTGCTCATTTAGAATGCGCTGAGGGAATGAAGCGAAAGAAGCACCGCGAGAATTGCTCTTTTTTGTACTCGTTTGGTCTTTACTCAGAACATATATAGTACTCTTTCTCCACTGGAAATATAAGAAGAGATATTATAAAGGGCTTCCACTATACTGAGAAAAGGTCATAGCTTAAAGAATGATATACGTTTTAAGGATGTGAAGTGGAATCGTTTTAGTGATTGCCGCATCAGGTTTCATGGTGTCAGATGAATGTGGTCGCTTACTGCATGTGTAGGATGATACGACTTCGTTTTCCGCAGTGACTATGTTACGGAAAGCCCCCCCCCCATCTTCCAGTTTCTCAAAGGTTTAAGACAGACGTAGTAGATTTTCAAATAGTTTCCTCAGTTTCTTTTTCATATACCTTTGGGAACATTGTATGCATATCTTAAAAATAAAATTATCTGTTCATTCCTAGAGTAATAAACAAGACACTTAGCCGTAACATTCAGGTTATAATCATCACTGCAGACTTAGGGAATTATCTCTAGAAGGTCAGTGATGGTAAATAACCAATGCCCATATCACATTGTAACATAACGATCATTGGTTGATTGTCAAAAACTGTATTAGTAATTGCTGTACTTATAAAAAAATTAAGCCTTTTATATCTCTGTTTTGCTATTTTGTATAAAAGTTTTGTGCAACAGTTGACACCAAATGGCTTTCTTCTTCTTCACCCCTTTCACCTTTTGGTATAAAAAGTGACTTTTTTTTTTTTTTAAGTTTTTGCCTTTGTAGTTTAACTAAAGCTGTGGATTTGTAGTCTTACTGAAGAAAGACACTGCAGCCATTTAAGTGTATTTTAATTTTAAGGGTGGAAAGATAGAAACGAGAAGAGTTTAAGTGTTGGGGAAGTAATCCTTTTTTTTTTTTTTTTTTTACCCTTTGTTGTAGTTCTTATGGTGGGGGCATAAGAACTATAGCAATATCAGGAGGCCCTCACTCATCAAAGATCTTGAAAATTCCAAACATAAACATCACTTTCGAAATTCGGCGTGAAATCTCACCATCCAGTGATTTCCTTTGCCATTACATAAATACATTTAAATGGATTGAACGGAATGGGTAGAAAGATAAAAACGAGAAGAGCTTAAGTGTTGGGGAAGTAATCCTTTTTTTTTTTTTTTTGTTTGTTTGTTTGTTGTAGTTCTTATGGTAGGGACATAACTCCTAACATTGCTAAGAACTATAGCAATGTCAGGAGGTCCCCACTCATCAAAGATCTTGAAAAGACCAAACATTAACTTCACTTCTGAAATTCTGTGTGAAATCTCGCCATCCAGAGATCTCTTTTGCTATTACTTAAAGACATTTTACATAAACGGCAGTTAATGCACATAGAAAGGCGCAAATAAGTTCAGTACTGCAATTAATTTCCAGGAAAAAAAAAACCCGCCATTGAATTTTGAAGTTGGGGAATATTTCTGTTTGGAAGACTAGTTCCTGAAGCAGAGGCGTATTCAGGGGTGGGCAGAGGGGACATATGCCCCCCTTTATTAACCAAAAATTTGAAATTAAAGAAACAGAATGCAGGAGGCGTTCTAAAAAAAACAAACTATTTTTTTTTTTTTTTAGAAGGGGTTGTAAGGGGCATGGCAACCCCTTACGAAGGTATCATCGTAAGGGGTTGCCATGCCCCCCTTACCTGGATACGCCACTGTCCTGAAGAATTATCAATAGGCTGTGCTGAAATATCTAATACAAATAACCTTCTATTTGAATTTGGACACAATTTCACTTCGGTTTGTATATGATTGTTATACGTTATTGACAAATGAAAAGGAATATTTATTAATGGAATAGATGTAAAATGGTAATTACTAATTAATGTTACTCAAATAAGCACCAGAGTTCTGACAGTTCCTCTTCCTTCGTCTCCACAGGAACAGATAATGCAACTTTGAAACTGTCCACTTTGCTTGTTTTTTAGCCATTTCATGATTGCGAGTTTTCGATTTTTGGAGCTTTCTCATTTTCCTACTACATTCATAGTGATTACAGTTTCCTTCTGCAAACAAATGTCCAGTGCCCCTGTTGGTGCCTCCCCCTGAATTGGTTTTGTGTAACAACATCAATAGTACGACGCCATAGGAAAGCTCAAGCCTGCCAACTTGTTTTAGCTGTACATCACTGAATAATGCATAACGGTATAGGGGACGGCCATTACATGAACCGTGCCAAGCAGCCTTGCGCTCGTCCGAACCGTCGTAATGCAGCCGCTGTCTTGGCTCCGTGTAAGGGTAATAAATTGATCACAGTGCGGATCGATTGATGAGTTCCAAGTTGTCCTGTTGGAAGTGGCGATAACAGCAAAGTGTATTAAAAGGCGCCCTCTACGTCGCATTGACAATTTCTGTGCCTTGGACATTTTTTCCCTGTTAAATATTTTATTTATAAATGTGGTGCATGTATTGTAAAGAATATAATATTGTGTTTGACCAAGTGTAGTTCATTAGTCAAAAAAAAAAAAAAAAAAGTTCTGAGATATTGCATGTAACTGTTCCGAGTAGTCCCATCTTCATCTGTATGTCATAATTGGGATATTACTTACAGATATAAAAAAATAGCCGCAAGGGACAGAGAGAAAAGTCAAACCCCTGGCGTATAGCCGTGATGGGTATTGTAATAGGGCAATGTATTACAACAAATACTATTTATTTTATTAGAAACAAAAGAAACGAAGGTAACTTAAGGAAATATCATAAAAGAAATTGTGATAATGAACAAGTGTCATTTTTCTTTCATTACGAATACTAACTTTTTTTTATAAGTGCTTTTCTTGGAATTCACTAGCGGATCGGGTGTGGCATCTTAAATATTCTCTACGTAAAATCCAAAATGTATGTTATTATTAGTATTGGTAGTGGCAAATTGTGCAAGAAAGCAAGCTTATACAGCATTGTCCCCCCCAACTTTTAGAGGGGGGACACATAATTTGTCCCCCCCTCTAAAAGTTTTTCTAGTCTTTCCTTGAATTTATTCAAACTAACCACCTCTACAACACCAGATGGAAGTTTATTCCGATAATCAACTACCCTGGCTGAAGGCAAATTCCCGCACATCTTCATGGTCCTGCAATCATCCTTCCTCATTTTGAATTTATGCCCCCTCATGTATAGTGTGAGCAAGAGGAAGGATGCCATCAGAATTGACCTTATGCAATCCATTGGAAGCCTTAAATACTCCAATAAGATCTCCTCACAGGTGCTTAGTCTCCAAACGCTGCAGTTTGCAGAACAAGCATTTCTTGGCGAGAATACTCTTTTTGCCTCCCTCTCGTTACTCTTCTCTGCATCGGTTCCAACAGTGGAATGATCTTCATAATGATCTTCAAAAGCTACGGTATTTTAGCGCTTTTATCATTCTGTGTTTCATCTACATTGTTTTATTGTAAATAATTCTTTGCAGTTTAAATTCATATTATATTGTACAGTCAGTTTTTTATCAGTTTTTATTGGAATTTTATTTTATTTTATTTACAACATTATTTTAATAAACATAACACTGTTTATAACATCGGTTGGTGTATTGTGTAATTATTATAAATATGAATATTCCCAACTCCAGAGGCCTATTTGAAGAGTGGAATGATCTGCTAAAGTAGGACCTGTTACTGATCTGCAGTGTAAAACATCATGTTTGTAAAAACCTCTAGCTGTACAGCTGTGATGGGATATTGTATATATTATAGTAACTCTACAATAAAGATTCAATGTTGCAAAATAAACACTTCCTAGATGATTCCTATGATATCAGCGCTTGTTTTGTTTTAATATAATCGCTTGATAAATGGGAAATAGCTTCTTGGAACGTTGTTTTGTGTGCAAAGATATGATTGAAAGTGTTCTGATTATTCACCAATCCATAGTTTACCCAGGAGGGGAGGTGGTTAAAACGAAAACAGGGGGGGAAAGAATCAGCAGGTCTGATTCTCAGTCCCTCCCAAATAAAAATCATATATGTGCGCTAGAGCCCAGTTAGAATGATGTTCTTGTTTATTTGCTTTTACATCTAGTTCATCACTGTTGTATTTGATAGACTGTCAGTGCCGGATTAAGGCACGGGCTAGCAGGGCCCTTGGTTGGAGTGCCATTTTTTTAAGGGGGCAGTTCCGATTGATTTTTGTTTTGTGAGTGGTGGTGAAAATTTTTATTGTTTTGGGAGGAAATCATTACCGGTAATTAAGGTCTAACTAACTGGCTAGCCATAGTAACTTGCAGTTGTTGGTTGGCCTATAGTTCCACATGGAATCAAGTTAACAAATATATAAATATAAGTTTGGAAAGATTTAAAGTAAGAGGAGAAAGGAAATAAAGGGAATTATTAAAGACTGAGAAATATTAGGAATATAGCTAGGAAGAATTAGGAAGGTAACATTCATGATATATATATATATATATATATATTTTTTTTTTTTCGAACTGTTTTGCATTACTTATAACCGCAGATGATTAAAATGGCTGATTATATCTTTAAAATTAAAATCCAGTTTAAAAAAAAAAAAATATATATATATATATATATATATGTTTTTTTTTTTTTTTTTTTGCTTGTACTCGGAAAGGAGCAAGTAAACTAACTTCAGAAAGTATAAAACACAAGAATATCACTATTATTTTTGTGTTATCTATTTAGCGGTCATATGAGCTCGAATCGCAGTCAACTCAAAACGCCTGTACCGTTAGACTCCGCTAACTACTTGTCAGTTCTCTTGAGTGTTCTAATGACTAATTTTACTGGCTTCACAGGACTTTTCGGCATGTATTGCATTACTACAGAATTGCACCTACGATTTAATTGATTATTCAAATCTGGAAAGTTAATTTGCACCACATAATTGTATTTGTATTTTGACTTGTTGTTTGTTTATGGCCATGTGGTATTGCTTCATAAATATACTGACTTGGTTACGAACTTAAATTGACAAAATGTGAGATACCGATAGGTAATGCAACTTTAATATCAGTAATTATGAGGAGCAAAGTTGTATCTCTTTGCGACAAATAAATACATCTTAAAATAAGGGTCACTAAAGTATTTTAAATATGTAGTCGTTAGTACAATAACATTGCTAGACTCCCGTCCGCCTTGTAAGAAACATCGATGGAAAAACGAAACGTACTTAAATAGATAAAAATGAAAGTAATATAAAACGAAATCATTGAAGTCATCAAACGAAACTTTGATGACTTCAATGATGACATTGAAGTCATCAAAGAAATTACTTCTCTAAGTTTGGAGAAAGTCAAAATTCAAGGAGAGGAAGTCATAGAAGAAAAATAAAGACAGGAAGACTACTGTTGGTTATCAGACCATCAACGTACTTTCAGTAGGACGCTGCCCTGCAACACTTTATTGCTTGACACTTCACTTTCTGCATGGTACTTTTTCTAAGAGATCGATTGGTAGAGGAAGGCCTTTTAGTAAGCCATGATCGCTTCACGCCATTAGTTTGACTTTGTCAAACTCCTTCTATCATTTCCAAAAGAAAACATATGTTAAAACATTAGATTAGAGCCCATGACCATCATGAGCAGTGTTTGGTTGATTAGGTACGCGTTGAGGTTTTAGTTTTTGTAGTCAGTGTATCGCATCTGTAAACCACGTGCATTTTAGGCTAGTGTGCATGTACCGTAAGGAAAAATCCCTACACATCCCCCTGGAGCTGATTTACTATAGTTCGAAATAGAAAATAAATAAATAAAAAGCCTTTATAAAAATTTCTCCATGGGAGACAGGAATGGAAACACTCAAACCTTCTTTAAAACAGGTGCCAATGCACTTTTTTGCGCTACCACGGAAGGTTAGTGGAATGTTGAAATTGCCATATTCAGTACGTCGTATTACCGTTTCCGAAAAGGAAGAAACTGTTATGTAAATGACAATTTTTTTAAGGATCCATTATTATTTTTTATTTTATTCAGTTCTGTTATCAGAGTTCTTCACATTGTTAATAACATTTTGCTTTCAAGTACGGTAATTCAAGCAACTACTTGATAGTTGCAATTAGGTTCAGAATGGCGCACTTTTCAAGTAACATCTTATCATATTATGAATGATGCGATAAGTGGTACTTAAGATTATTAATATAATGGAGTCGCTTTTGATACTTATATGTACGAGTACAATGAATTTACTATACTGAATCTGAATATCCTGAATTGCGTATACCCAAGGTAACCTTTCTTTATTGTTAAAGTTATCACATTTCCGCTGTGCACACCTGTTATGTGTTAAATTGGTATCTTGACTAAATCGTGTGACCTTGTCTGCTTATATTGCTTCAGTGTTTTGAAACACATCATAGTAGGTTTGGCTTATCGAAGCTTGGTACATGAACAGATATCGGTTGTTTCGCTTTAGAGTATGTAATTTAAATGCTAGAAACATTTTCAGCCTGTTCTAAAGATTCATGAATTATCCAGTCGTAGCTTATACAAAAGTTAAATGTTGTTGGCCAAAGGCAGCAGAATGGGATGGGAAAATGAGAAATATTTGTAAAAAAAAAATAAACTTCTAGGATAAAACATGCATTTACTTCTTTGCGCCCCCCCCTCCAGTTGAAACAAATTTATCGAATTATTAAAAGCACAGGTGAAACCTCTAAGTTTACTTACCGTTCCATAAATTACATGTGAACAGATAATTTCCACATTATAACATACTGTGACGGGCAGATTCTTCTTCTCCACAAGGACCTGTACTGGTCGCAGGCGCCGATCGGGTTGGCCGGGTGGGTAAAGTGCCTGTCTGGCAACCCAAAGGTCACGGGTTCGAATCCCGCCTCGGACTTGGATCAAAGTACTGCAAAAACCTTGGGAGGTGCATTATGGCCGCAGAAGCCGATGCGCCAACAACTAACTAAAAAAAAAAAAAAAAAAAACTGGTCGCAGGCAGATCTAGCTAGTACAGTTTCGGTGACAGGCCATACCCTGTAATCAAGAAGGTTGCATTTAAACCGTGTTTTTTTTTTTTTTTTTGGTAGTTGTTGGCACATCGGCATCCGTGGCCATAATGCACCTCCCAAGGTTTTTGCAGTACTTTGATCCAAGCCCGAGACGGGATTCGAACCCGCGACCTTTGGGTTACCAGGCAGGTACTTTACCCACCCGGCTAGCCCGGTCGGCTTAAACCGTGTAGCCCTTGTTACATCAGTATCAGACTCTATGGGTTTGGGCCCTTCTCAGATCCATCCCAGGGAAGCTATCATAACTGATCAACTCATTAGCAGGGCTAATTTTCTTAATCTTAACATTAATATATGAATAAAATGTATTTCTATCCGGGCATCTATACACCAAGTTAGTTTTATAAAGCATTTCATCTCTAATAATAAAGAGGTCGGCAGGAAGCCTCCTTGCAATCACCTACAGTGCATCAAAGGAATTGTCCTGCATGCTCGCATTATGCTCAGAAGAGTGGTTATTTGGGCCTGCAAAAGACGGAGTTTTATGATAGAATTACTAGCCCTATGAAACCAAACTCCGGAAGTATAGATAAGAATGGAGGCAAATAGGCATTCGTACAACAAATTCAGTAAGCGCTGAAAACACATTCCTTTTATTCCTCAGTCTGCTCTGATAACTCGATAGAGCTTAGTATATAACAGTTTTGTTCTTTAGAAACTTCACGTGTTCATCAAAGAATAAACGCTCTTACAAAGTAAAACCCTAAATACTGTTGAAGCATACCGCAGGGCGACTCCCTGGCTCCTCACAACTGCCCTTAAGTCTGCCCTTAAACATCAGGTACACCGTCTTGGTTGAAGAAACAATGACGTTTTATTACACTCCAATAAAGTAAACATCATAGAAATTCTTGTATCAATTTCGTCTGGAATTGATACAATCTAGAATACACCACTATAGCCAGATCATTTGCGTATGTTGTGTCTGCTCGGTCCGTCAATTTGGAGGAATTCATGTAAAATCATTTTCAAGGTGTAAGGCTCCAGTACAGATCTCTGGGGGCTTCCTCGCTCAGGTAGTTCAAGTTTGCTCAGTGCATGCAGTTCTTACAATAATCTTTCGATCACTGAAGTAACTTCTGAAAACAATAATTTTCCTGAAAAGTTGCTCTAATTCTCTTTAATATTCCTTCTCACCAAAGAGTATTGAAGATTCCTTTGAAATCCACAGATAATAATGCGAGGGCATAGCAGCCATCAGATTCATCAATTTGTCTCGTAAACTAGGAAATGGCATCTTCAGCTGACTTGCCTTTTTTAAAGCTACATTGTTTGTTGACCTCCATAAGTTGGGGTTTTTTTTTTTTTTTTTTTTGCCTTGAAACATATATTGCCCCCTTCCTCTCGCTTTAGGCATCTTTCGCATCTCGGGTAGTGGCGCTACCATCCAAGACCCGAAAGAACCACCCACATTGATTATTACAAAGTTCAGTCATATCTGTTCTTTCTTTTCTAAGTTTACACTGTACATCTTATTATACTACAAAGAAAGCGGTAAATGAACACAGTACTCCTTTCTGTAGCTTTACGTACCGAGACCTTTTTGTGTTTTGGGGAGGGAGGAGCGGTATTTTCTTATCTGAATCTAGGTTGTTAAAAGTCTTGACTCAGGACTGTTTCTGTTGTGGATAGCCGGATCTTTTCTCAATTGTTGTGCAAGATAACAGCAAAACTTTTCTCGCATTGGCAGAGATCCGAATTGATAAAAATAAATAAAATTTAAATAAATTGAAATAATAATAATTATTATTATTATTTCAAATCAAAGATTGTATCTTGGTGCCCTCAATTTAATGGATGATAAAATGGCACCAGAAGTGTTTTCAGAGTATGCTATATGGAAGACTGGGACCTCATGAATCATGTCAGCTGCCAAGCTGAATACGTTTGCAATTATATTTTTAGTGCCCATCTGTGTCCTCTTTTTTATTATAATTTCTCTTACATTGTGTAACATTATGGTCCTTAAGAAAACTGGTAAAACGAGACTGTGTTTCTGAGTTTTTACATAAATTGAAGTTGTTAGACTGTTTCCTGCGTCTGTGAGGAATATGGCATGGGGGGGGGGGGCGGGGACTGTGTCAGATGTAAAAAGGAAGACTAACTTAAAGAGTTTGAAGATTAACCAACCCAACCAAACTTAGGCTTCTTTGTCCCGACTCTGAATAAAGTTTTTCCACGGGCTGCTATACAGTCACGGTAAATTAATTATCTGATTACTGTGTACTATGTATCATCCAGTAAAGTCAAGGTCAGTAAAAGCTTGCTTTTTATTTTTTATTCTTTAACTTTATTTCATTGCTTTTAATGCATACCTGTGCAGAGTGACTGTTTAAATTGTCAATATGTGAGGTACAAATGGTCTCTGGGAGAAAAAAAAACCGTTCGATTTAATGGACATCCGACAATCTCTGCTTCTCTCTATTAGTCCGTAAAATTAAGGTTTACGGTTGTTTGGGCTTTCATTATTTCTTGATAGAATAGGACTTGATGTCAAGATTCAACACGGAATTCAGAAGCATAGGTTAAGTAGTATTTTCGTGAGAGTTTCGATTATTATGGCGAACAATAATTAGTTGTATACAATAACATTCACTTTATAACATTTCACATGATTTAATTAGAGCAATTCTTATTTCACATTAATTTTTTTATCTATATTGTATTTGAAAACTACCTATTGAAATCAAGGTGTGTGTACGGAAACAACTTGCTGTTAATTGCAGATATGGGTGCACACATGGTGCTGAAGGATTTTTGAAGTTCAGTTAGAGGACTTTGAAATTAAATTGGAACCGTGCAGTTGTCTGTTGTAGTTTTGGTCTCTCTCTCAAGTTTTAATTATACTGCAAAAGTTTTAATAACTTCATGGTTCTAAATTAAGAGAGCTAAGCCCCAACACTATAAGATTGTTCTACATCAGATCGTCATTTCTTTCTCTGTAATAGCTTGAAATTTTAAAGATGCCTAAACACAAAGGTTTTGCATTCATCCAGAAATTTCACATTAGTCCCTTGCTTCGGCTTTAGTGAGTGCATAATTAAGAATGCAAATGGCTGTGGTAGAATAATAAATTAAAATTGTAAAGAGCAGTAAACCAGGTTAGTGGTACTCCTTGAACCATGGTGGATACCCTTGTAATCCTTTCGTTTATTTTTTTTAACCTTTCGTAAACATCCTTGTAATACCTCAAGGGTTTAGGTGAACGTTATTAGAAGTAGAACAAATGGCTCTTTAAACTTTGTAGAAGAAGTCGTTTCTTAGACGTGAGGTAGATGAGGAATTAGTAGATTCTTTTAAGACCTTTACTTTTCTCTACCTTAGTTTGACTCATGAACTCTCAAGGAAAGTCAGCCATTACAGTATGTGCGCAAGCTCATTATCAGTAAGAGATACACAATAAAATCAAGCGTGTTTTTTAATTCTGAATATTTATTTTTTTGAATCGGGTGTTTTAATTCTGAATATTTATGTGGAGGACACATTATATTGCTTATCGAAAGTTTAATTAATTTAATTCACACATTATGCAGTATGTGTTATGTAAATAAGATAAAACCTAAGAAGATAAGGGCATACATATCACGATGAAAACCTGCACTTGTAATCCCCCTTCTTCTGCTAGAGTTTTAATTTAAGTTTTCGACTTTTTTTGCAGTCATGAATAATATAAACCAATCTACTTACCGTGACTTCTGTCTAAAACTCATGACCGTGTTATTAATACATGAAAGCCAGAAAACGATCAAAATATTCCTTAACTTCCAGAATCCACTACAAAAGATCTGCAGTCTGTTAACTCAGACCTGTTGATATTCAGATTTTCGTGCTTCGGAAACGGTTGATTAAGAGCCTTTAGCAGCACAGCAGATATCCTGATGAATTGAAGTATCGGAGACATTTGACATAGAAATTAAAATTACGAGATTCTGTACGGGAGAAAATCTGTGGTGTGGGGTCATAAGGACTGCGAGCGAATACTTGGATGCAGCCCTGAACTAAAGAAAACTATAATCGTGAAACCAGGGCAGTCGAATGGCGATTGCTTCCTGGGCCATCAGCAAATTTTGGTCATTGACTAATAGTCATGACATAATAAGTGATTCATATGGGGCCAAAATTGTTGGGAGCCGTTGAGTCCAAAACCTTCCAGTCCGGCCCTGCACGAAGCTTTCGTGAAACTTATAACTATACAGCTGGGCACATGCAAGTTGTTAGTAGTACATTAATAAAATTCCGAATTGGCATCTCAGTAGACATTACGAGCCAATATATATGATTCATTGGTTAGATCGTATTTCAAGGTGGTCCTGTGTTTTATTTATAGTGAGTGCTGTAACCTTTAAATAACGGATATTCAGTTTCAGATATAATTTGCGTGGATTAAGTTTGCTTTATCCTGTACAGATTGTTCGAAGTAATAAGTAGTACTTTGTCCTTGAAGTTCACTTTTCTCCATGGTATCGATTATTTTGATGACGAATTTCGGATGTGGCATGATTATTGGGAAATAAGAAAGGCTTCATTTCAAGATGATGATATTTGCACATGCCTTTTTCTCTAGTTTTTTTTCCCCCCACACTTTTTAGTGCTCTCATCTTTTTCTTGTCTCTTACCATCCACAGCTCGCATAGTTGAGAGATGTTTCAGCATGCTCTAAACAGAGACTGAATGGATCATGCTTGCATACTGCCCGCAGAGAATGGGAGAATGAAGGCATCAGTACTTTTGTTAGTTTTGTGATAGATATGTTCCGCAAAAAGAAAGAAACACAGTAGTAGCCTGTTGTTTCCCGAGAAGGCTTTGATTTTCTCACGGATAGTTCTTTACTTTGTTCATTATGTTGAAAAATATTATTTAGCCTAATAATATGCCTTATTACATTATTTGTAATAATATCATATTGTTTTAGGTTAAATTTTAAAAAATATATTAACTCATTTCTAATTTTCACCTGCTCTGCTTTCTGAAGACTGAAATATAGTCCCCCCTGTAAAAAAGATTATACCATTTTTCATATTACTGTCAGAGGATTGAGGTCAAATCTCGGGTTATCACTATCCCCGTAAAATGGGGTCAAACATAATTAAAATTTGCTGTTTTTTAACCTATAACAGATAAAAATACTGGTGGCTTGAAGATTCCTTTCTATTGGGAGCACAGTAGGAGTTCATTGGCGATTGTTATTCATCCAGCCACTGTACGATGCCACCCACATGGAATGAAGTTAGATGCACCATACTGAAGATTTCAGCAACTACAGATTTTTCCTACGCTACAGAGTTGTCTAAGAACCAAATGGTCAGAGGAGTTCACAAGATAGACAGAATACAAGAAACAGCACCGTATTGTAGTCACGGGCTTGAACCCCGGTCACTCAAGGCACGTGTACTTATGCACCCGCGCGCCTGACCACTAGGCTACGACGGCCTATGCTTTTTAATTCCTTGTCTTTGGAATGAAAATGCATTTATATATGCATAAAAAAAATTCAGAGAACAATAAAGTGCAACGATCATGATTACTGTGATAATACTAACACTGGACAACAAATAAGCTTTTGATTTTTATCCTCCGAAATATTGTACCCTCGTGGATTTTGAAGAGCTGAATCCAAATATGGAGTCGGGTATTGCCTAGCACCCGTAGATTAGAAAGGAATGCAGGTTACCGAGATTTTAGTAGGTTTGTAATAAATTCTCAGTTAAGGTTTTATAGTTGTCTGTTCTTGCCCAAAAATTGTTCGCAAACTTTCTTTGAAGGATTTTCAAGATTTTCAGTTTCATACTCTTTCAAAATGTTCATCGTTCGTCATGCCCAAGAACGTTTAATTTACTCTAGAGTTAGGAGTTGAAGCTTGCTAGGGTGTGGGTTGAGAGCTTATTTGGACCGTTTCCTTGGGTCATCTGCATTTTTCTCTTCTATTGGCCGTTTAGGTTCCTGTTCCTCTAGAAACCTGGAGGAACAGGAACAGAAACAGGCAGTTCGTCAGTGGGACTAACTGGTCTAATGGCTGATGGGATATTTGGATACTTAATTCTTTTTTTCACCAATCAATCATGTCAATGACTACTATAAAAATAGGTCGGTGATATGATTAGTTGACTTTCTACACATTGTGGGAATCGCGAATGGCAGTGATATTCTACGTTTATTTCTTAATCAGCCTCTGAGACGTGAAACACAATTAGTGTATATTTGTATGCTGAGTCCACTTGTCCTGATCGCCTATTTGCAGCCAAAATAAAGTTCATATGCTTTCCTTAATGGAAGTTATAGACTAAGATTTAATTGCGTAATCACCACGCAGATAGCAACACCTATCTGGTGAATAACAACACACTTATGGTATTTTAAGAACAATGCAGTTCCTTTCCCACATGCCATATTAATTTCAGCTAGCATCAAGAAAATAAGTACATTTTATATTGTTGTTGCCAAATTCCGCTGATAATCGCGTGTGCTTTTCAGTTTTCTTTCGATTTTAATAAGTTTATGTTATTTTTTAAATATGGCGATATGCTATTTATTTATTTATTATTATTATTTTTCCAATTACGGACCCACCGAATTTAACGATGCGACGTTAAAAGGCTATGCTAATGTTTCGCCTAAGTATAGCGACTACATGCCAGTGTATTTGAAATAAAGACTTTAGAAATATTTGTAGAATTTTCCCCCCCTTATTTTTAGTTATTGATTATGCTCTTGCATTTGTTCTTTGCAATTTTCAAACCCTGTATATTTACAGTACTCTTTGCATAAAGTATCATAAAAATATGTAGGAAAAATATTTTAAACCAATCTTTAAACTTTTCGGGTTCGCCTCGAATTCCTTTAACGGCCCTCGTTTGGGATAACAGTGTCTTAGAGTAGTATTTTCTAACTTTCTACGTCTGGAGATGCAATAGACAGTCCAGCTTTAGACAATCCAGCGTGTATTTTTATGTAAGACTTGTGAACGCAGTCTCGCTTGTTAAGAGATAGGTACAGTATATAAAGAAAAGAGTCTTAAAAATAGTATAAGGGAGGAGACTAAAAATATTATACAGTTGCGATTAAACTGAACGGCTAAGTTTAGAGAAAGTAAGACCATAGAGTTTTATTAAGTGTTGTTCCATAAAGTTGTGATCTTTGTAATTAATTGATAAGGAGATAACTTTTCATTTCAGTTAATTACTGAAAATGAAACTTACAATGAAAATCAAAATGAAAATGAAAAAATTACAAAACACGAAGACAATGTGATATCTCACATTGTCTTCGTGTTTTGTAATTTTTTTTATTTGGCTTTTTTTTTAAAGTAACTTAATTAATATGGGTTTCTGAAATTGGCAAACTTTAAAAGTAGGTGCAGTCGCGAAATGATAAGTTAACCGGTTGCATATTTTAATATTGTGATATTCTAAAAATAAATAGCTGGTGGTGACAAATACCGGTCATACAAACCTTATAAAAAAAAAGTATTTTCTCTAATTTTTGGGTCCCCCTCCCTAATTCTTAAAGAGATATTTCGTGTAGGTGTAGTCTTCTTGTCTCAATACTGTATGTTGTTGAAATAGTATGGAGTTTCCTTTCATATGTAGGTGGCAATGCTTGCACTTTGTAAGTGTACACTGACACTGTAAGTTCAGGAAGAACAAATCGAAGGTTGTAGGGCAGCTGCATCTCCATAAATGGAGATGGTTCCCACCTTGTTGCCCCTGCAAGTGTCACGACCAGCCCCGGAAACTTACGTCACGAACACCTTGCAACTCGTTTGCCCGGTGGCGGTGCCGTGCTTTCCTCGGCCAGGAAGAAAACTGGAATTTGCTGTATGGAATTTCTTATTCAACGATTGTTCGAAAGTTGTGGCGTGTGCCAGTTTTAATTACAATTAAATTTAATAGCACAGACAATTCGAATTTGAATTTATTTAGAATGGATAAAAATAACTCGTAATAACTATAAAATATCGAAACATCTCGTTATTAGCGTACACACGCTTTTTATATAGTTATGAAAATGATTTTCCGAGATCGATGAGTAGAGAAGTTCCATATGAAAAGAATAATCAAAATATTGTTTGTAATTTCACCTGTGGTTTGTTTTGAAGGTAGGACCGGACCGCTCGTGCGAAGAAAGAAATACGTGTTTGGAATTCTTTATGAAGTAATGGCAGGGTGGGTTGCAAGAATGCCGCTTAAGGTTTATCACGGAAGAAAGGGCAGAAATAATGATACGCCATATCGGATTGGATACCGATGTGTTTCATTTATCTTCCTTCCTGCAATATTACGTTTAAATTTAACTACATTCCAAGTTACCCCCTCTTTCTTTCATTTAGTTCTTATCCTTTTCCCCCTCCCACTATTTAAAATTGAAGACATTCATGAAATCTTAATAATGAAATGAAATGGGTAGAGAAATTAAAATGGAAAGCAAGGGATGGCAGTTGATAGGGTGATTCCCGTTCATTTGCTGTTCTGTGCTGTTAGAACGGCGAAGTACAGTACACGTAAAATTTCTAAGAGAAATGGTTGACTAATGATTAAGATGACGGCAGAGACCCTTTTGTGAGTCGCATTTTTTGAGGGAATGCGAAAAAGTTTGTGCCGCTACAATTGTGAATAAAAATGCCAATGAAAGCAGGAAAGTGTTCGCTCCACCAGTTTGTCAAGAAAAAAAAAAAAAAAAAATTCCAGGTACAAAATGAACAATGAATTTTAGCATTATATATATCCATCTGTTAATTTTCTATATTAACTTTCGTTTAACTATGTTTAAACAAACGAATAAACTAATAATAATAAAAAATCTCCAGAATGTCAAATTCTTGAAGAAGTACTTCAAGAATGTCAAATTCTTGAAGAAGTTCACAACAAGGCATAAATTAAATAAATTTTGGAAGATGATGTTTATTCCCCTTAAGTCTTTGATGGAGCAGCAAGCTCAGCGGTTGTTGATTCGTTGTCAATATTAGTTAGCGGACAGTGTTGAGGGTAAGGTACCACCGATGGTTTTCCACATCTGCACCATCTGTCCTCTTGTGTTGGAATACGACGCTGTAGATGCCAGAAGTGTGATTCGTGTAGTGTAATGTAATGTTCTGTTGTTTTTCTGACCTTTCGCTGCAGGGCCCCTGATGGGACTCCACATTACCGTACACAGCCACGGGAAGGCGGCCAGATCAATAGGGATTTGCTCTAGGTAGCCTCTGACAGAGAGACCAAGTGGAAAAAATAATAATAATAAATAAATTAAAAAAAAAAAAAAAAAAAATATATATATATATATATATATATATATATATATATTTTTTTTTTTTTTTTTGTTGAAGAGAGGCACTAGGTAAGAGAAGAAGAGCGATCAGAATGAGGCAAAAAGCATGGATGGACAGATAGGGGAGATTTCCTACCCTAAATAGGCGAATTTTGGGTTTAGGGATGGGATTCAAAGTTACAGGGGACGGTGCCCCTGTATGATCCTACCCTTTCAGGTAGGATCATACACTATCCTACCCTTTGTGGGTTTGCAATTGAATCCAAGCACTCAATAGAGTGCCAGCGATCCCGCACCAAGACGGTGCTAGCAAATCCTATCCTATGTGAGTTAGCACGTGGATGATCTAGGTAAAAACTTCTGCCCGATCAGGGGTTATTTTGTTGTGCAGCTCTGAGTTTGGCAAGTTTGTTCCTTCTGGTGGTAAACACTGCTTGCGCAAAGTTGATTAGAGCCTTGTAGGTGTTCTCGTCGAGAAGAAGAAAGTACTCTTGAAGAAAGTATTAGTTAACAGACAATTGAATCACGAGTCTAATTGTTTTTTTGTTTTTGTTTTTATTTGTTTTTTTTTTTTGGGAGCATTAGCAACTAAGGCCATATTGCTCCGGGAATATGCGGTGGTCATTCCCTGACCTTTCCGCATCCTCCGTATTTGGTGGTGACGGGCTCGAACCCCGTCTAATCAAGAAGCGTGTGCTACGCACTGCTGCTCCTTCCCACCTGGCTACGGAGGCGCCCGAGTCTAAATGTATTTTGTGAATCGCACATCACTAACAGCAATGGTTGAATTTCTATTATGGTCGCAGGACTCTTCGTCGCTGAATATTATGTGACACTGCACTTATTAAAGTGTCTTTAATAGCGCGATGTGTAAAATCTTAATGTAGCCCAGTGGTTTTCAACCGGGGTGCCGCAACAACATTCCAGGGGTGTCACGTAATTTGGGTTTAAGTTACTTAAACTTATTATTATTTTTTAATTTATATGTTTATTTCATTATAAAAAGGTGTACAGTATCTTTTTAATTTTGTGGTGATCTATAATTGATGTTTATTTAGTGCCTCTATATAAAGAATAAAATTATATACTGTATATATATAATTTGTATTATGAAATGTAATTTTTATAATTAGATTATTATAATAAATATCATATAACATATATATATTTTTAATATTATGTATATATATATACACACACAGAATCAGATCTAACAGGCAGAAAATTGAGTAGGGGTGCCGCCAAATAAAATAAATTACTTAGGGGTGCCGTTATTAAAAAAAAGGTTGGAAACCACTGATGTAGCCTATTTACATCAGTCAGATCATAGCTAATATTGTAATTATACCTTTTTGGAGTAATTATACCCTTTGCAACCTTGTTGGCGCGTCGGCTTCTGGAGCCATAATACACCTCCCCAAAGTTTTTGCATTTTACTCTGATCCAAGCCGGGATTCGAACCCGCGGCCTTTGGGTTGCCACGCATGCATTTTACCCACCTGGCTATCACGGTCGGCTTACTGTAGCATGTACATCCTCTTAACTTGTGGGTTCTCCAGGGGAGAACCCTTAAGTAGAGGGCGATAAACTGATTAAATGTATAAATAAATAATAACTTTGAATTTACTCGTGGCGAAAACAATCTGTAAGCAACACACGCGAATACATTACTGTATTTTAACATTAACATATTTTAAAGATAGAGTTGAACCTCTCAAATCCAGCAACCTTGGCACTTGTTTCAGACTTCTTTACCGGATCTTGTCATTTTCCGGATTTCCGGCGGTTGTATTGTATTCATTCATTCAAAAAAAAAAAAAAAAAAAGGAGTAAATAAAATAAATTAACACATTTATGTAATTAAACTGATTGTACACTGTACTGATCAGGTACAGTGTCATTGAGAAAAAGATAATGCAATCCATGCACGTTGAAAAGTATTATAAAAAAAATATTACTATACATGAAGATAAACCGTTCATGGAATTTCAATAGTTCATACATACATGTAAAAGCATGTGGATTATTTGGCCACTTCTAAGATTTTTCGACCAGCGGATTTTAAGCTGTAAAGAAATCGCAATGGTCTTAGTATTGACAGTTGAGCCAAACTCTTGTACGACGACGCGTTGCCTAGGTACTGCTTTTAAATAAATGACATTACCGAAAGGCTAATCAGCTATTTATTTAGTATTAGTATTAGTAATGGCCATATGGTGCAAAGCCCAAGGCTTATGCTGCACCAACCAAAAAAAAAAAAAAAAAAGGGGGGGGGGGGGGAGGGTAAAATAATAATAAAAGAAAAGAAAATAGACAACTTATGCATTTCCCTTATTCCAGTAATATATAACTCGCTGGCTAAAACATTAGGAACCAGCATGTCTTGAAATGAGCGGCATGGCTCATCTTTTAAATAAATGGAAGAATAGCCGTTCGGTTACTCTCTCCCATTTATTTAAAAGTGATGGTGATGTCATTTTTTTGAAAGTAGTGCAATATCTAGGCCCCTCATTGTATAGGATGTCACTGTATTGTTAGTCCATCGCAGTATTCACTGCAGTTTAAAATCTACTGGCTTAAACAACAAGTGAACAAAAATAGACCAAATATTTTTACGTGCATAGTGAGTGGACACATTTATATAAAAGCAGGCTGAATTCCTGGCATAGACTCAACGAGGAGTCTAAACCGTACCAAGGGCCGCTGGTCCAATTTGATTCAGTTGCTTCCGCAGTTTTTGCAAATTGGATTGTTGCGGATCTCTAATCTAAATTCCCTTTCATGTTCCTGTAGTCAGTTCTGTACTATTCTGCCTTTGTAGCATGACTTGATTCTTGGGAGAGCCCATTTGTAGGTGGATACACTGCAATCATGAAGGGATGCGCTGGTTGGAAACAATTTCCAGATAAGCTGCGGCATTTAACTTGAGCTGCACTGGTATATGGAGCCTACGGAAAAACTCTCCACGCTACAACATCCCCACTACCAGCTTGAATTGTTGATACCTAGCAGAATTTTGGGTACCATTAATTTTCCAGAAAATGATAAATGTCAGATAATAGGTTGCCAGATTCGGGAGGTTCAAATGTACAATGCTTATCCAATTTCTTTAACTCGCAGAAAACTATCTCCGATTGCTGTTGAGTGAGCTTTTAAATGTATTTGTATTCTTTGCCCATAATTCCTCCAAAGAAAATTTCTTCGATGAGTCTAATGCATTTTAAACTTACTCCGAAAAATTTATTTTAAGATGTCTTTCATTCACATGATCTGTTCCAGTGGGAAAAGGCCACTCGAGTGATGTAGTAGTAGTAGCAGTGGCATGTGATGCAAGAAAGCAAGTGTATGAGCTTATGCAGAATCAGCCAAAAAAAAATCACACTATTCCCTCCAAATGCCTGTCCAGTTCCTCCTTAAATTTATTCAACCTATCAACTTCCACAATGACAGATGGAAGTTTGTTCCAGCAATTAACCACCCGCTGGCTAAAGGCAAATTTCTGCACATCTATTCTACATCTGTCTTTTCTTAATTTGAATTTATGCCCCCTTAGGTTCGTAATCTGAACAAGTGGAAGGATCCCATCAGAATTCAGCGTGCTCAACCCATTCAAGACCTTATATACCTCAATCAGATCACCGCGCAGGTGCCTAGTCTCCAGCCACTGCAATTTGCAGAACTTAAGCCTCTCTTGATAAGAGGATCCCTTCATTCCCCTCACCAATCTTGTTGCCCTTCTCTGTACACGCTCAAGTAAATCTACATCCTTCCTAAAATGAGGCCTCCAGACCTGTACGCAGTACTCAAGGCGTGGCCTGACCATTGCCTTATACAGAGGGATAATCACCTCCTTTTCCCTGCTAGCAAAATTCCTATATATATCATTGACAAAACCCCATGACCTGCCCTGGCAGCCTGTCTGCATTGCTCAGAAAACTTCATATCTCACTGCACAATTACTCCCAGGTCTTTTTTCATTTTCTACCACCTTAAGTGTAGTACCACACAGTTGGTACGTTTCTCTGGGGTTACTTCTACCCATATGCAGTACTTTGCATTTGTCAAGGTTAAACTTCAGTTGCCACTTCTTAGCCCATCTGCCCAAATTATCTAGATCCTGTTGCAGTAGCACACTGCCATTACTGTCATTAACAACCCTGCCAACCTTTGTATCATCTGCAAACTTCGACATTAAGCCTGATATACCTTCATCAATATCATTGATAAATATACAAAACAACAGTGGACCTAACACCGAACCCTGTGGGACTCCACTAATAACATTAGTCCAAGAAGAGCAGCACCCATTGATTACCACCCTCTGTCTTCTCCCACTTAACCATCCTTTTATCCATTGTAGCAACTTACCCGTAATACCATTCTGCTCCAATTTGTACAATAGTCTTCCATGCGCAACAGTGTCAAAACTTTCCTGAAATCCAAATATATGATATCAAAATTATTTTTTGCATCCAGTTCCTTTGTAACCACATCATAATATCCTATCAAATTTGTCAGACAAGACTTTCCCTTAACAAACCCATGCTGTGTCTGAATTATTGCTGCAGTCTTGTCTAGATGATCCTTCAATGCACCTTTAACCAGTGACTCCATTATTTACCCGGAATAGAAGTTAAACTAACTAGTCTGTAATTACTCGTGTCACCCTTCGATCCCCCTTTGTGAATTGGGGATACATTTTCACATCTCCAGTCCGTGGGAACCTCCCCTGAGTCCAAGGACGCTCAGGCCAAGCAGTTGGTCTACTCCAGACAGAAAATGTCATTCTGCAACTTAACACATTTAATGCATAGGGAGAGAATGCCGTCTTTTTGGAGGAAGGTGTTATTAGAGAGATACGCCTATCGTATTTTAAGAATTCTGAAATATTACAATTCGTTGTATAGCACTAACTGTTCAGAAAAGGAGTCAGTTATTCATAACTTTCCGAGGACGCAATGATCTTCCTGCTGCTTGACTTCCTAAAATGTGACAATTGGGATTGTTAACTTTTCCACTAATATGAGCATTACCTCATCAGAAAATATCCACCCAAGAAGGAACCGAGAGAAATTTGGCGTTTAGGATTTGAGTTGCTGATAGAAATCTCTCATCGAATGGTAGTTCTTTTCTTGTAACATGTGGGCATTTGATCTTGTAAAAACATTCATGTAGTTTCACCGAGAATTTTATGAGTTATTGATTGTGGGATGTTTAGCTCAAAAGATGCACGCTATAACGACTTTCAAGTACTCTTTTTAAATGCTTTATTTGTGTTTACCGTAGCCATTTTGCTCATTTGACAAATCCAGATCATGGTTTGTCATTTACCTTCCTGGTTTCTCTAAATTTTTCTTTCAATTTAGAAATGAGTTTCTGCAGAGTGCAATGTGCAATTTTTCAATACTGTATTAATCTTATGTAATATAATGCACTTTGATTCAGATGAGGGACCAGGAAAAGTTTATCACAGGAATGTCTAATCTTTTAAACAAATGGTCATTTAAGGCAAAGTCATTGGTTTGAAAGTGGTGCAATACCAGGGCAACTCTTGACGGCAGAGTCTGTTCTATTATGAGCATTCAGACCGTTGCATTAACCAAGTGGTTTAAACCCTGCCGGCCATACATGAAAGAAGATACTTAAAAATTCTTATGACCATAACACAATTTAACCCGTTATAACAAGATTCGAAATAAAATTTTAACTTTATTACTTGTTCACTTATTAATTTATGTATAAACTGTTAATATATAGTTCGCCGAGCTAACCTTTCCTTTTATCATTTATCCCATGTACTTCTATCATTTATCCCATGTAAATAATCCGAAGAAATATTCTTTGGATTATTTCTTGAAAATTTCATGTCTAACGTTAACAATTTCTTTTATCATCTCAAGCTTCAACCCACACACGGTACTAGAGTACTATATTTTGTACGTATATTGTGGTAATTTAAGACGATATATTTATATGCGGAAAAACCAAATACGTTAGCTGTTCTTATCAGAGGTTCTTTTACATAAGCGCATTTCACGCAGTCCTCGGTTTACGCAATAGATATGTGTGTCTGAAAAATCATCCAATATATCACTCTTGTAAATTGAATGTGTGGTGGAGAACACATTCCTGCAGTTATTAATGTGAAGATGTGATCTTTACTCACGATTTTTCGGGCACAGAAAAATATATAGAGATAAATGCTTACATTAGCAAAAAATATAAATAATTAACTGATTGTTAATAAATATAAATTATATATGTGTATCCTTCTATTTTTATCTTCACAGAGCTTGTAAAAGCGAGCCCTGTATAAAAAGCTTTCTAATTTAACGGGAAATTCATAATGGCGTTCCATTTTGAAAGATTCTGTATTAAAATTTCTTTTGTTTCTGTGAGAATACGATGCAAATCAGAAATGTGTTCAGTGCTTGGTTACTTCGAGGATGGTGATATTATTTCTTCATCATCTTCCTCTGCTGTTGGCGCACTATGGCCATAGTTATTATTATTATTATTATTAATATCAATTTATTTCCGAAGAAATGTCCTTTTACAGCTATGCAGCTAGAGGACATGAGTTATATACAGAGAAAAAACATAAAATACAGACATATGCATTGCATACAGAGCCAGATACAATATATGGCCTTAAACAGCCACTGGTGAAGATACAAAAACATAAAGTTATAACAAATACAAAAACATAAAGTTACAACAAGTACAAAAACATAAAGTTACAACAAATAAAAGTGCATCCGGATACATCGAAGCGTGGGTATTGCGGTATCACAGAGAGTCCACCTAGAGCATGACTAAGGCATACATGTCTGCAAGAATGGAAGATCTGTAGGTTCTGTCCTTGCAAAGTTTCTCAGCGTCTATGGCTAATCTGTTAAATATTTGGAAGGAGTTGTGTGGAAACATGTTGTCCAAGGAGGACATGCTACGCAGCTTCGATCTGTATGGGGAGGTGTTGGACTGGCATCTTCTCCTGTTCGACGGTCTGGCGATGATATCCCAAATATCGGGTGACCTCAGTTTTCCGGATAGAAGCTGAGAGAGGGTGAGAAGGTTCCTAGAGATGATGTGATACCTCCAAGGAAGCGTATTAAGATTGGTGACCAGAACAGATTTTGAGATTGTAGGTGTTAGCCCGGCAACCCTATTTAGCCATTTCAAGATCCAGAATTCCAGGGAGAGGAACCTGGCTTGGTATGATGAGGGTGCTGAGGACCATATAGTCGAGGCATATAATGGGATTGGGAAAATACAACGAAGAATGTATTTGATGATAAGGTCCGGGTTATGGAAGTTGGAGATCTCTTGTTTTACTGCCCATAAAGCCGAATATGTTTTCGTTCGAGTGGCATTAAAGTGAGGCAAGAAGGTGAGGTCTTTGTCCCAGATGATACCCAAATCTTTATGTTGGGTGACTTTTTTAACTGGAGAATTCGCAATATTGATGTCCACATCGTTGGTATTTTTCTTCTTGGTGATAGAGAGTTGTGCAGTTTTCTCTTTATTAATGGAGAGCCCAATCGCATGAAGGTAGTTTACCAGTTCATGTAGCTGTCGGTTGGAGCTCACAGTAATAGACTGGAGAGACTGGGGGCATTTTGTGATGACGAAGAACTTAATATCATCTGCGTAGGTGGTAAAATTAGTACGGTTTGATAGGAAGGGTTCTAAAGATGTGGCGAAGAGGGCGGCAGAGAGAACGCCCCCTTGGGGGAGCCCTCTGGAGCAGAGAATGTGGTGATTATGGTTTTGATTTCTGATCCATAGGATCCTGGACTGAAGGAGTTTCCTAAGGAGAACTAAGATGTTGCCAGAGATTTTGAAATAGTTGCACAGTATGGTACATAATGCATGGGTGGACAGATTGTCAAAGGCCGCCTTAATGTCGAGAAACACAATATCCAGTTGCTCTTTGTTGCTTAAGGTACTTTCAATTCTGAACAGTGTGTCCAAGAGGTTGGTGATCGTGGAACGTCCAGGTAGTACACTATGGAGGTATGGAGGTTTGTGGCCGAACATGTGATGGATGAGAGCAGGAAGTATGGCTTTTTCCAAGATTTTGAGAATTTTGTCGATGCGCCTAATAAATTCCTAAACAAACAACCTCTGCTGCTTGTTTTTGTTGAATATGCACTAACTCATTTGACAGTCTGCGCGTGTAGCACAGTGGTATCGTCACCGTACTCTCCACACCGCGTGGAAAAGGCCCGGGTTCGAATCCAGTCGATGATGCGAGGAACTTTAATGGGCTTTTTTCACTCCGTGACTAAGGTAGTGGTCTCAGGCGTAGATAGCAAGGTTCCCCCCCCCATAAACTGGGGTTTTTCGTCCAGCAAACAGACAAATCGACCATAGAACACACGCAATTAACAGACATAAGGCACAGCACGGCAGATGAATTTAATTATTCGGGTGGCCTAAATATAATAGTTTTATAATAGTTTTTTAACTCATTTGACAGGTTTTATAGTGTGCAAGTTTTTCTACACCATTGTCATCAACTTTTTCAAACCAAACTGTTCTTCAGATTTTAAAAATATAATATAAACAAGATGCATGTACAGTAAACTTTTTAAAATCCGGCTCGTGGATTGTGATGTACCGGATTTTAGAGAGGTACTGTATATCTAGTGGTTGAGTAATTTTAGAAGAGTATACTGTATTTCAATAAATACAGTATTTAGCACAAACAACTGAACTTATTTACATCTATAAACATTTATAATGACTAAATCATTTCATCTGTTTTTGCGGGTAGCAGGATTTAAACTCCAGGATAATGCAATGGCCTGTTTCTCAAAGCAGAACAAACTTGCCTTTTTAGAGCTGCAGTGATCTACTTTCAATAGATAGCTTTAACTATATTATAACTCTGAAAACTGATTTCGCATAACGCATGGCAGCTCACATTGACCTTCTTTTCAGCTGTTTTGTCTGCATGTTCACTAGAGACCAACTAAAATCCGATGAGGGACCAATTAGTCTCACCTTTTAAGGCCATAGCAACATAACATATGCAGTTTAAATTCTGCTGGCTGGAAAACAGACTGAAGGACAAAGATAATCCTGCACGTATCTTATAAAGAGAGAAATGCCGCTTTTTTTTTAGTTATTTTTTATTTTTTTAAGCATGAATTCTTAAAGACAAATGCGATCACTGATGCGAGTTCCAGATTGCTTTCTTAATACAGTATTTATGGATTGTAAAATGTTATTTTAAAATTTTATTTATTTATTTTTGTAAAATGTGCCGGATTTTAAAGAATTTCATATTGCAAATTGCCGGATTTTTACAGCGTTTACTTTATAACTTCTAAACATTCTTTGGTACAGAATCAAGCACAACGTCTGCTTGACGTTTTCCTCTCGTGCTTGAGAGGTGTTTAAGAAATAAAAAAGAGAGTTTTTTTAAATAATGCACAGTATGGTTTTTACGGATGCAAAAATTAGAACTAAGTGATGCGGCCTTTGTGGAATAACACTTTGTCCCCTGCAGGATATTTTTAATTTTTATTTATTTATTTATTTTTTTCATACGCAAGCGCAATAATTTTCAGTCTTGCTTGCCCCATAAATCACCATACCCCACTCCTTTCTTCGGTCACTAAATTGCGTATTAGCGAGTTAGCATAAATCGACGACTTACTGTATTTCATTTTTATAATAAAAGTACCTGGTTCTTAAAACCTTTTGTAGAGTATTTATCAATAAAAATGAAAAAAAAAAAATAATAATAATAATAATAATAAATAAATAAATTAAAAAAAAGCAAAATTAAATTATTAAGGATTATAGTTTTTTTTTTGAAAAATGCCTGATTTTTTTTTTTTTTTTTTTTTTTAACTAAATCATTTTTGTTTGGTGCTTAGGAGTCACTTATTTCTGAAGTTCGGTGTGCAATCTGTGCTGACACTGGCTGGAAATAAACGTTATCCACTTTTAATGATTTTCATCCTTAAAGAGTATCACTTTCTTTTTTGTCGTTGTAGCGACCAGCTCGAGCTAACGTGGTCTGCTTTCCAAATACTTGTATGTGATTATTTGCCTTTATTTAAACAGCCAAAAGAAGGACTAGATATTGCTCAACCTGAAAGGGAAATTGGAAGTTTATAAAGTAAATAACCGAGAAGCGATCTTAAAAACCACGCTGAATGGGTGTTAATGTCTGATACCAACAAAGGAGGATAAAGATCATGACGTGCGCAGATAGAATTGCGTGGCATAGCAGAACAGGAAAGTTAACTTTTATTGCCTCACGTCTGTGTGTTGAAGAAGGGTTCGGTATTTATAGTGTCTCCTGCATCCACTTACTATATATATATAAAGCAACCTTCTGTTTTTCTTTCGTCGCTTTAACGGAACCTTAAAGCTGGTTCCTAAATCTTAAATGGGAGCATTAACGTTACCAGCTACATCGTTTTAGTGCTATTCACTCAGGAACGAAACTGTTTTATATGGCACCACGGATAAAGTGGCCTTTTTTTTTTTTTTAAATCCTTCTCTTAATTGTATACCATTCACACTTTCAGTGTATACTGTAGTTTTAATTTACCCTTTAAATAAAATGAACTGGAACGATTAGAATTACTTCAGTAAAAATGGTGTACGGATTCTTCGTTTCAGTAGTTTGCTAAGAGTGAGTTTTCTGGTGAAATTTAAACACTGTGCAGTGAAGATTACGCACGTTATGTTCAAACTTCTCCATGACCAGATAATAGATAAATGGTATATACTCCCTCCCGTAATTAAAAAAAAAAAAAAAAAAAAAACTCTTCTTCAGCTGTTGCTTTGAATGGCTGAGTTATTTCGGATGCGATACACAACAGGAGAGAAATCAATTAAATGTCCAGCAATGCGAATGTTCTAGTCTCGCAGTTTTCAGTAATGTTCTGTACTGGAATGTTCTTAGAGTGCTATTTATTGTTAGCTTTGTTCTCAGTGAGCGCGCCGCACACACAAATCGTGTTAGTAATAGAATTCTCCGAAACTATCATGACTTTTACGCTCACACAAATACCAATGTGTAAGCAGAAATGATGGCCATTTGTAGCCGTTGAAATATGATTAGCGCACCAAAGTGAATTTTGCCCTTTTCACATTCTTTTCTTTCTCTGTATGCAGTGGCTGTATTCATAGGAGATTTTGCCTTCTCCGATTAACAAATCCAAAAAGAGAACAGGATGAATCATCAGTTCAGATCCTGAATAGCTGAGTTCGTTGATTCTGCCTTTATGCAAGGGTTATCAGAAACATGGTATATCATTCACGATAAGCTGCCTTTCCACCCTAGTTTCATTTGATTGCACTTATGACTTTAATTAACTTTTCTTTCAGTCGTTATATGCCTCCGCTAATGACAATTTGAAAATGAAAACTAAAATGGGCACCAGTAAAATTCACGTTAGAACATATTACCAGTGGGTGGCTTATTAGAATCGCCTTTCCTACACAAGGAGACCCATGTGCTGTACATTTTAGTTGTCTAGAGATGTGCTTTTCTTTATTGAATGAGTTATAACGAAATATATGCTGGCAATCTTTTGACAGGATATTTGTGACGGTAAAATCAGCAAGCGACGTGACACAATTATTCTCTTAGTTTAAGGTCTGGAGGACGACGGGTACTGTTTCTCTCAACAACGACCATTGTGACATGTTCACGTACAGCACATTTATATCCGAGAAGATAGTACTGTAGTCAGCGGAAACGTGTGATCTGAAACTAGTGGGTTATACGAAACTTCACGTCCCCCCCACTAATTTTTTTTTTATTTTAAGGAAAAGAAACATGGAAAACGCTTTCTATGTACAATATGTCTGTGATAGAAAAACATTGTGAAATGGAGTTTGATATTTTATTGGGAAAATATTTTATTTTAGTATTCTATGAAATTACTTCTCCATAATCAGATGCGGATAAATAGTAAAGTGGAATATTTCAACATACAGTACATTTTGTTGCCTTTAATATAAACATCACAATGGTTAAGTATTTTCGTACATGTAATTCCTCATATAAGTTGACTGCTATTTGTTTTCTTTGAAAATTCTTGCTTAGGTATGTATTCGTCGTGTAAGGTAAATTCCATCTTTCACATCTCGCATAATAATGTATTCCAGTCTAGTAAAATAATTTTTTCTGCTCTTTCTTTTAAAAGTTTACATTGTGGCATTTTATTACGCTGCGCAATAAACTGTAAAGAAAGCGGTAAACGTGCGCAGTACTCAGGCGCGTCGAGAGCCAGCCTGGGAGCCTCCAGGTTCCTATATGGTTCTCGACGCATGAAAAGTCTTTATCGAGCCTACCTCTTGCCTCTGGTTCCTCTTTCTCTTAAGGTATGGTGGTGGTCCAGGTCCCCTATTCAATTTTTGGGTCCAGACAAGCTAACCCTCCTGTCCATCCTCCTTGAAACCCCTGACTGCACTCTTATGTAGGTCACAAAACCAAAACCTATAGGCATAGGTAACGACGTGATATAGCTATATGTGTTGTGATATTGCTATATGTGATATTGTGATATTGCTAAATGGGAAGCTATGGTTATGTAAACGAGTCATTCCTGGTTACTTTTCAGTAGTACTGCATTGCAAATTGGTTTCTCTGCAAACAGTACCTCAATATGGAGGCACGTTTGCTATAAGAAATTGGCAATCTCAAAAGTTTAATCTTTTGAGAACTCTAAAGGTGAATCCGAAAACATAACTCCCGACAAATTATAGGAACTTTTTTCGTTTGATGAAGATAAACCCTTGAATTTTAAAAGGTGAGCACAATGCATATTTGTGTTAAAATATTTAGGTAATTGTAAATCATGTTTTCTAACGCTAAGTGTGTGCCTTTAATTCAAATTTAGGATTTAGTATTCGGCATATAAGTCGACCTTAAAATATTAGGCGAGTTTAGTGTTTCAAAGGTCGACTTATACACCGGAATATATACAGCACCTATTTCATACTAACTCGCTGTTCTTAACCATTTTGTATATACATGTACATAGTTAAAAGTTTTAGCTTTTAAATTTCCTTGCGTTGTAATATTGTGATATCTAAAAGTTAAAGTCAAGTGAGGTAAAATTTTCTGGGTAAAATAATTACAGTACTAGGCTAATTTACACAGGTTTTTTTTTTTTTTTTTTGCTGGCTCCTGGTTTGGGCAGTCTGGGAGCGGGTTGCTGGCGCCCACCGGTGTTGTACTATCTCCGGTGGGTGCGGGATTTTGTGCGTTTCAGCACTTCAGGTTATAGTGGACCCAGACCACATTAGGCTGACACGAGCGCCAACACTTTTTCGGGCACGATCTGCAGAGGTTCTGCACCACCACCACCACAGATGAACAAGGTAGAGATGGACAAATGCCTAGGAGCCACCAGCACACACACCTTAACGCCAGAGTTTTTGTGAAACTCCCCCCCCCCCTGCCCCGCGCCTCTTTTGACTTCAGATGATTCGACGTCAACGGTTAGATAATACTTTAGAACTGGTATGAATTAATAAAACATTCTACTTTTCCTGCGATCTCTGCATTACTAAAAAAAATCCATCCCCTGTAACTTTGCTTCTCTTTGTTTTCTGTCTAGTAAGATATATCGCATGCTCTATATATCACATGAAGAATAAATAATAAACATGTTGGATGGTATTTGGTACCTTTCAAACTGAAAAAATAAAAATAAATAAATAAGTGTGGTGACAGTTTCATCTTTGCTTCTAATTGCCCAGAAGATCCTTCCTTCTAGAATTTCGTGATAAAGAGGTGAACTTCAAGAATTTTTCAATTACTGTTCATAGCCTCCGGTTGTCTGCTGTATATTGTTTGTCTATCGTTTTACTAATAAAATAAGGAATGTTTGCGCTTTAAACATTCATTACACCGTTGATGCAGCTCTATATTTTAATAATTCCTATGCCGTCGGCTGAATGTCACTAATAGAAAAACATGGGGAAAGTGGCATCGTTGCACGAGATTTGGATATTTTCATAATTAGTCATATCTACCATTTAAGCATAAAGTAAGAGCAATCTTGATTGGGCGATCAGATATTGTTTTATGCGAAACATATTAAATTAAAAATATTAAACAATAACGCGCTACATACAACGTGTAGTAATACGTTGTCCTTACAAAAGTTGACGATGTAGTTACTATACAGGGTGTCTCAAAAATACACGGCATAACTTCAGGAATGAGTTCCTCATATGTAGACAATAAAAATATTTTATATCAACATAGTTCCGGAAATGCTTGGTTTCCGAGTTTTGAAGGTCTGTCTATGACACTTAACTGTTCACATCACCTTATAGTAATTGTTCAAAATGTCCACCTTCTGCCTGAATACAGGCCTCACATCGACGTCTCATGGACTCGCGAAGATTGTTTGTTTGTTATTTGGTTTTTAGGAGTATTAGCAACTGAGGCCATATTGCTCCGGAGATATGCGGTGGTCATTTCCTGACCTTTCCGCATCCTCCGTATTTGGTGGTCACTGGCTCGAACCCCGGTCTAATCAAGAACGTGTGCTACGCACTGCTGCCCCTACCCACCTGGCTACGGTCTCGCGAAGACGATGCCAAATTCCTGGCATGTTTCGTATTGTCTCACAACCTGCCACAATTCGATTGCGGAGAGTTTCCATATCAGCTACCGGAGTCGAATACACCAATGACTTTAAATGGCCCCACAAGAAGAAATCTAGTGGGTTTAAATCAGTGAGCGTGGAGGCCAGGCAGTTGGTCCACCTCTACCTATCCACCGACCAGGAAACCTTCGATTCAGGTAATTGCGGGCTAGGTGGCTGAAATGTGCGGGAGCACCATCGTGCATGAAGTGTGCTTGTTGACGAATGATCAGTGGTGTGTCGTCCAAGAAATCAAGCATGTTGTTTTCCAGAAAGTTTCTGTACGCCTGCCCTGTGAGTTTGTTTGGAAATACATGGGGCCCAAATAACTTATCATCAAAAACACCCACCCAGCACCACACAAACAGCGGTTCAGTTGAGGCTGAACCGCTGTTGGTGATGTGATAGAAGAATTGCATGTGGGTTTTCCTCAGCCCATATATGCTGATTATGAAAGTTTTGGATTCCGTCTCGTGTGAACTGTGCTTCATATGTGAATATGACCAGGGCTGGAAAGTGAGGAGTTGCTATTCTGCGTGTGCTGATTCCAGGAGTGGCATGCACAACATCCAAAATATCCTCCTCTACTTCAGGAGTCGTAGATCTTGGTCGTCCTCTGTCGGCAGCACGAAGTGTAAAGGTCCCATATTCACAAAGACGGCAATGGATACCTTCAAACGTTTTCCTGTCTGGACATCTTCGTTCTGGGAACCTTTCGTGGTACAAACGACGAGCCTCCAGAGCATTGCCGTCCGCCAAACCGTACATAAGGTGCATATCTGCTTGCTCCTGATTTGAGTACATGGTCGCAATGGAAAACCACTAGATTCTGTCAGTACCTTGTGATGAAGGAAATCACCTGCGGGAGATAAGACATTTCGGTTAATAACTCGGGAACCAAACGTTTCCGGAACTATGTTGATATAAAATATTTTTATTGTCTACATATGAGGAACTAATTCCTGAAGTTATGCCCTGTATTTTTGAGACACCCTGTATATATATCATATTAACTTTCAATTTAATACAGTTATACTAACTTAATGTAATTGATGTGTTTAGAAATAATAGCGCTGAACAAATTGCTTCTAAATGGGATCTTTATGTCATTCTGGTGGTGTGAACTTCTACAGTTTGTTAAAATAAACTTTTATTCAACAGCGCAACATGCAGTAATAGATCATTATAGTAGCATAACACAAATGAAAAGCTACATCTGAAGTTAAAACGTGGATTAAACTGTTGGTTTAACGGCACATAAAAGTTATAATACAAATAGAGCTGTTGTATTAACAAGGTGGAAGAAACTCTGGGGGGGGGGATGAACTGCATGGTGGAATCCTTGATAGATGAGCTTAGCAGTCTAGCTTTTGAAAAAAGGTAGGTAAAGTTGATAGAAGGTTGTGGCATTGTGAATGTGACAGAAATGCTTACTTCATCTGGAATCTGGATCCGTCAGACCAATTCCAGTTCTGTTCATGGCTATGTTGATCGCATTTAGTACCTGAGACATCCTTTGGCTTCAGGTTGCTTGAAGCACTTCCTTCTTCGTTGGCTGATCAAGCAACAGTACGTTTTCTATTATTTACTTGAAAATTTGTCGGTTGGCGCATCGACTGCTTTGTTCAAGATGCGCCGATTTGTGTGTTGTTGCGGGCGGAAAACATCCGGAATATCCTACTCTCTGAGCTCGATATCATTTGAATGTAGCCTCAATTGAAGAGGCTTCTAAGAACTCCTCCAGAATCCAGGCCTGGATCCTGGAGTAGTTCTTCAAACAGCCTGGTTTTTTCCTCCGTGTGAGTTCCGAAAGATAAGCGTTTCATACAAACAAAAGAATCTATATATTAAAAATTCAGTGTTTAAAATGCACATGCTTATTTGGCCCCTGTGTTGGAATTTCACGTTAATGTAGAAAAAGTCTCTCCAAACAATTAAAAATTTATTCTTTCACTGGAAACAAAGACAATTTCCACCGGCTAACAGCCGGTGGAAATTGTCGTGTTTAAATAACTTCAAGGAAGGTTAGACAGATTGTTAGAGGGGGATATACAGAAGAGAAGATTTTTTTTTTTTTTTTTTGATGCTGTATACTTGTTTCCTCGCATCATTTAACAGTTAGCTATAAAATGGCAGACGAATATAAGATGCACGCCGACCACCATTGATTGTTTATGCTGTGTATTTTTAGTTGATGTGGAAAATTACCCCCACCCTCCAAAAAGTTTTATTATTTTGGTGGCACATGTGTTACTTTTAACTAGACTACTAAAAGTATTTTTAGGTAACTTTGTATATGGCACAACGATAAATGCGAAGCAGTTGCTCTGTGAAGCGCGTCTTGGTCTCAAAAACTGTACGATATTTAAAATTCATTGACATCAAGTAGCTTTTTAATAACTTGCCTCAATCCTACTAGTTTCCCACAATCAATTTTCGGCTTATATGTCATTTATTTAAAATGTACTGTATTTGAATGAAATAAAAAATCAATTTTTTTCCTTTGGTTGTAGAAAGTGAATTTGAATTTAAAGAAACAAATAATTATTTAAAATGCTTATATTCTGCCTTCCCCCCCTCACTTTATTCTAATAAGCCATTTTGTAATTTTTTATGTACACAATTTTTCCCATGAAAATATTGGCACGATCTTTTGTTCAATTTTTTTTTTTTTTTTTTTTAGTTGTTGGCGCATCGGCTTCTGTGGCCATAGTGCACCTCCCAAGGTTTTTGCAGCACTTTGATCCAAGCTCGAGGCAGGATTCGAACCCGCGACCTTTGGGTTGCCAGGCAGGCACTTTACCCACCTGGCTAGCCCGGTCGGCTCTTTTGTTAAATGTAATGCCGTTCAACCAATGGGGATATTAAAAAATGTCGTTACACCATCTCTTGAGACGGAATTGAACTAGCCAGATGACGTCAGTTCACGACAAAGAACAGGAATGCTTTGTAAATTCAACTTTCTTTGGCGATTTGAAACGCTTTTGGCCACCAACATATTACGTTGCATGCTTGCTCACAATTTACGGCTGTGAAGGAGTGGGTGAGGGAAGCGGAGCTGTTCTCGAAATTATTTTCACAGAATTTTGATGGACTTTGATGTGCCCGTATCGCCCCGCCCAAATTCCCCGAGGAAGACTGCGGATAGTCTTTTCAAAATACAGGCATGTCTGCAGAGTAATTATAAAATCTTTTGTATTGCAGTAGTATAACTTGGCAGCTACAAGCATAACGACCTGAAATATGACAGCGAAACGAAATTCTGTAGACAGAACTTTCTATTCGAAATGCGTTCTAGAATTTCTAGGGCATATTCGCACAAACGTGCTGTTTCCGTATTCGGCCACCAGGTATAACTATAATTAATTTGCTCGACAATTAAACGAACCTTAAATGTTTAATCGGTATACTGCTTTAGAGGATTTAGACATTATGAATGTAATGTAGATTTTAATGTTCATTTGGATTTGCAGTGGTCAGGGTTATAATACGAAAATATTAATTAATATCTGCCTAATTGCCATCGTATTCTCTATCTTCTTGTCAGTTTGTAAGTACTGTAATGTGATAAACATTTTCAACAGCACATTATTTGCAAGGACATCCTTTCGTTTATTCAAAGAGTTAATTATGATGTACAGGAGCAATCAGATAGCAGTCAACATGACAACAACAACGCATGCAGTAATGCTGAAGTTGGTCATAGCCACCTCGTTTGCAGAATGTTATAGATTTTCTGAGCAGAACAAACAGTCGGTAGTATCTTTAACGTTTAAAATAAATTATAAGTCCTTTGAATTAAATGTAAAATGTCGTAAGATAAGTGCACCATTTAAATATAGGTCTTGCACAGTGAATTAACAGTTTCGTAGTGCAAAAATTGACAAGGCTACGCTTATCAGGATTTTCTTGATCAGTCATAATATAGTTGGGAAAGGACGTTACGTGGTTTATATTCATATAAACCATATGAATATAAAAATATAAGAATAATAAATGACATTATATCACATGAAATTATTTTTAAAAAAATTGTTTTTTAAACTCGCGGAGTACAAGCTCACTTCTACACGTTTTAGGATTCTTACCGAACCCCATCTAGACCATAGAAGAGCTATAGCATTTAATTGTGACGGAACAAAAACTTCAAGCATGCGAGGTTGTGATTGATTCACATCTTCAATATGAGTTTAATAAACCTATTTTGTTAATAATATCACGTGGTATAATAGTGTCATTTGTTATTATATACAGTATATAATTTATCGTTTGAAAACGCAGTAAACATCAGTATTAGAGATTTTCTATTACCATTACTTTTACATCGCTAACAGGCGATTTCATATCGTACCGTGAAATTCAGTATGAAGTAAGGTTGGTTTGGCTTGGCGCATTGATTACACTGGTCACAGAGCTCCGATTCCCATGGTATCTAGATGCGATCTTTCATGTATTGTGTCCGTACAAGTCTGTGTTCACAGGCCATTTGCATATTGTGCGAGTTAAAAACAAATAACTTAGCTGAAAAAATCCCTGCTCCTCCACCCGAGATCGACTGATTACAGCTTTGAAGAGTTCTGTAGGAATTTCCGACGCGATTCGAACCCAGTCGAGTGATAAAGCAAGAAGCATCGAGCAAAAATCAGTAAAAATAGTCTATTGGGACAAATATTCTGTCAGAACAGTTAAAGAAAATATTGGAGCTGGAAGAAAAACTTCCAAGTTTTTGTTATTATGTATTTATTTTTTTAGGCGGTAACGGAAAATTAAAATTTCAAGCATATGAGATTGTGACTGATTCAGTTTTTAATACGTAATGATATCTGTATGAAGATATTCTTATTAATATTATAATTGAGCAGATCTAATTCCAAATTTTTACCAAGTGAAGCGAGTATGTCTGTGAGATGTGAAAGCCTTGTAGCGACTTATCTTTGAAATAACAGTGCCAGATAAAACAGTTCTTTTTGCATTTCTCTACCCGTTAGCAATAAGATTATGCAAAACTTTAAGTTGCTTGTCTTGTCTTTCTCGAGAAGCAAATACACATGTCCTTTGGTTGATGGTAATTTCCTTATTCCCTTCTGCCTCCTGC
Source organism: Mastigoproctus giganteus (assembly GCF_048544385.1). Taxonomy (NCBI): domain Eukaryota; kingdom Metazoa; phylum Arthropoda; class Arachnida; order Uropygi; family Thelyphonidae; genus Mastigoproctus; species Mastigoproctus giganteus. The sequence goes on from NC_143583.1 coordinate 21,680,710, forward strand.
GCCATCCACTTATTGCCATCCCTCGTGAAAACAGAGCCTTCCTACCATCGTTGCTTCAAATCCCTTAGGTGTCGGTTCCAGCTTTCCACTCGGTAACCTCAGTTTAAGAAAAATTTACATAATTTCACAGCCTTCAATTTTCTCAAGACTTATAGACGACTCCTGTGCCTTAGATTCCGTTCTAAGTGTTGCATGATTCTGAAATTGATGACGACAGGAACGACTTGCCAACAATCGAATTGTCTGAAGTTCTCGAACCCGAAAGTAGTGAGGGCTTGCAGATCACTCCAAAACTAGAAGTATGAAGTCGTTATCTACTGGCAAATGAATAATCTGTGCTCTTTTTTTGAGCATCCGGTACATTCCATATCAGTTTCAGCGTCAAGTTTATGATCATTTAAATAGTGATAGTATATTTTTGATTTTACTGAGTTGTAGCCGAAATCGTTAGGTTTGATATAGTTAATAAATTTGGGCGTGTCAAAAATTCGTGATCTGGTTGCAGATCAACTTCTGTCTAAGCAGAGAATTACCCGGCGATAAAATATTATTTTTCTTTCATTCTTTCCTATTAACTTCGTTCCCACGCTTAAAATAGCTGATAAATATAGCTGTTGATAATTACTGATAGCATTTTTGTCATGTCTTCAAAAAGATCAAAAGGTCATCTCCCAGTTGGAAGTTTAATCTTAAGATTTTTTCCCCCTTTTTAACTGAAAAGGATATGAGCTATTCTTTTGCTCTGTTGACGAGAATCGCTATAATGCGCAGTCCTTGGCCCATGATGTATTTCTCAGAAATCGAAAGAAACAAGTAACGTACTGTCCCAAACTCTGAATATGTCGCAAGTAAAAAAAAAAATAATAATATTTATTCGAATTTGAAAGTAATGTTCACACACATTGAATAATAAGAATGCACATTTATTAAAATACATGGGTAGCAGACTAATAATAATCAGTTTCATCTTGAGGGATACTGGTCTGCATTTATTAGTCAGATGAGATATGTCGCATGCACGATTTTTAGTTTCCTTTCGATGTTGTTAAGGCTTCTTTTGTTTCCCGATGTTTAAATTCTTCGTTCATAGAATTTCACAAGGAAAAGACCTTGTGGAACGTTCTTATAAATCTGTTGACCCAAAACATTAAAATGTGTTTTAAGACCCTGAAACATTTATGCATTACCTTTAAAGTTTGCATCATCAGCAGTTCGGTGTTGGTATTTCAAAATCCTCTTAATGTAAAATTGTTATTTATTCATTTTTGTTTTGCAGAGAACACAAATAAAATTAACTTAACAAAGTCAATAGTAAGAGTGCCCTTTATAGAGTGCTAACCCACAAGTTTTCAAGTTTTTATTTTATCATCATTATTTTTTAAAATTTCCTAAACCTTACAAGTTTTTATTTTATCATCATTATTTTTTAAATTTCCAATAACTCCTCTTTGGTATCCAACAAAAACTGAATGTAAACGCAGTTTACATTCAGTATTCCTTGAAGTAATACTGAATTACTTCCTCTCCCTCCCTGTTTCAGTTATTATTATTTATTGTCATTTGCATCCCAAGAGGTTCCTTGCCATGTAGAGAATTATTTTAGTATTATTATTAACCGTATGGCGCACGGAAGTCCTGGGCTTTTTTCTGCACCGGCCAAAAAAATAAAAATAAAAATAAATAAATTTTAGAATAATGAAATAGTTGAAAAAGAATTAAAACGGTAGTAGTAGAAAAAAAAAAAAAAAAAAAAAAAATAGAAATGAATCAATCATTAAAGGCAGCAAAATGCATATTCCTCTACATGATGCCCGAAATATAACTAATCTTAAGTATAAAATCAAAACTACTGCCAGTAGCATGGCAAAACTCTTGAGCGAATATAATAATTAAATCAACAGGGAGAAGAAAAGGTAACAAGACAGATTGTGGCAGAAACTCCAAATAATTTAGAAAATCCAATTAAAAATCCATTTAATTTTAGTGCCAGTAACATAAAAACTTAACGGCGTCCCCCTTGTAAGGTGCCAGTTCCAAATTGCGTGAAATATCACAAATATAGAGACTATCCGCAGCCGAGTGGTCAGGAGCTGGAGTGCAGTAGCACACGCTCTTTGAGTAGACCGGGGTTCAAGCCCCTGACTGCTAAATACGGTCGATCTGCCAACCCGCACTGGACCAGCATGGCAGATTATGGTCCATTTCCCTCAGCATGAATTGTTGAGGAGGCTTCCATCCTGCAGTGGGTTGATAATGGCTGCAGTTAACTTTTTTAACTAACTACAATAAAATAAAACCAAATTAACAAAAATAGACTGACCATTATGCCCCATATCGACAGAGGACCACAAGGCCAATAATGGTCAGGGAATCGCTGCATTCCAATCGTTAGACAAATCGCCGCAACGGCGAACCGATCGAAGGATCAGTCCACCATTCGAACCGCCAAAGCAAAGAATTTGAATAACGGTGATCCTTATGCAGCGAAAAATAAAGAACATACTAACACTCCAGAGCAGTGCCACACCACTGATACAATGTAAGTTTAACCAGCTTATATAGACAAATAAATAAAGTACTATAGATGGCTGTATGGGCGCAGCGTTAGCACATCAAAACCCACTACTACCATTTGATTTACATATATTAGAATAATGAAATAGTTGAAAAAGGTAGTAAAAGAAGAGTTGAAAAGGGTAGTAAAAAAAAGTAGTAAAAAATTGTTGAAAACTGTAGTAAAAAATTAAGAAATGAAACAATCATCGGAGGCAGCAAAATGCACATTCCTCTACATGATGTCCGAAATATAACTAATATTAAATATAAAATCAAAACTAATGCCAGTAGCATGGCAAAACTGTTGAGCGAAAATAATAAATTAAACATAATTAAATCAACAGGAGGGAGAAGGAAAGGTAAAAAGACTAAAATTGTACTTAGTATAGTCTCTATTTGTGATATTTCACGCAATTTGGAACTGGCACCTTAGAGGGGGCGCCGTTAAATTTTTATGTAATTGACACTAAAATTAAATGGATTTCTATGATTCTTAATTGCATTTTCTAAATTATTTGGAGAGCTTCTGCTACAATTTTAGTCTTGTTACCTTTTCTTCTCCCTCCCTGTTGATTTAATTATTATGTTTAATTTATTATTTTCGCTCAACACTTTTACCATGCTACTGGCATTAGTTTTGATTTTATATTTAATATTATATATATATATATATACACACACACACACGAGGTAGAATTAATAAGTCTGTTAAAAAGTGCGAAGATGGATGCTTAAATTACGCAAAATGCCAAAACTTATAGGAGAAGGCTAGCAGAAATTGGAGATGTTGTAGGTAGGCGTGAGAAAGAGAGAAAGGATGTGAATAGCCTATATGATATAATGAATTAAGCAAAATTATAGGCTGAATTGAATAGCCAATTAGAGAGAGAAGGGAACTGTAAAGCAAAAAAATTATTAAATTAATTCAAGGAGTAATAGCCAGCATCAGATATGGGTGGGCAATTTTGGTTATAAGTCCAAGAAAGGGATAGAAAAATTATAAAATTAAAATCTGATGTTAGCTAAAAGTAAATATTGATACATAATCAGGTATTTCATCAGGGGACTACACTTGATCATGTACCAAAGACTGCGTTTCTATACTTGTACATTCCTATAGAGGCGCCTCCGTAGCCAGGTGGGAAGGAGCAGCAGTGCGTAGCACACGCTTCTTGATTAGACCGGGGTTCAAGCCCGTCACCACCAAATACGGAGGATGCGGAAAGGTCAGGGAATGACCACCGCATATCCCGGAGCAATATGGCCTTAGTTGCTAATGCTCTAAAAAAAACAACAAAAAACAACATTCCTATAGAAGAAAAGCAAATTTAAGAATAAAACTGAGTGAGATCAAATAGAGGTAAAGCAGCATAACTTTCACAAAAATATGGACAAGGTAGTCCCAACGCAGTGTATGTTTTATAACAAAATAAATTAAGGTAAATTAAGAAGTAAAGTGGTAATAAGATTAAAAAATAAAAATAAGTGTTAAAAATAAAGATTAAAATAAAAATAAGTTAAAAATAAATATTAAAATAATAAGGTACGTTAATAAATAAGGTATTAATTTCCAATTCGTAACAATCGGGGATGGTTACCACTGTATGAACTGCTGAATACTTCCATGCTCGAGAGGGGCTAGAGGATCTATAGCCCCTAATGATCAGAATCGTGGATTTTTTACTGCTACATGATGACTAACGTTTAATGATTCTCCTGCTTTCGTTCCCCCTTTGAAAAATTCTGGGACTGCACCTAGGGATAGTAAAGCATCATGTAAATACACCCTTGAATTGTGTGTATTTTATAGTTGAAATTTTGAAAAGTTTATATGAATTCGATTAAGACGCGCATGAACCATTTCGTCTCATTTAAAGGAGTTCTAGTTGCTACAAATGTGTGGACACATCACACGTATAACAACATTCTTTCAAAGTGATCTGCGGTAACATTGTTTTTATGTACCTTTATTTCTCCGTCAGTTTATGGACTTCAAACGATTGTTCAAATGGACTTTAATAGACGTCAAATGAAGTTGTTAAAAGAAATCGTGTGATCTTGTAGTCAGCAAGGAAGGTTTATTTTATTAAAATATAGATTTTCTTGAAATTTTAATTTTGTTGATGAAATAGTATTTTCTTTCTTGTATATTTAATGCTATTAGTCTTTAAAGAAATAAAACTCGCAGCCATACTGTTAGCCCGGTATGAAGGAAAAAAGTCGCGAATGAATGGACCAGTTAAATTAAGGATAGTCAGGAAAAAAAAATAATAATAATAAAATAAATAAGGTTGTACAACACCTGCATTGAATCCTGGGTACTATAGCACTTCATTTAACATGTTAATTCTCTCTCTCTTTCTCTGTTTTCAGTAATAACATCATGAGCAAATGAAAAGCTGAAAAGCATTGCCCAATTGCAGTATACTGAGAGGATGCTGCAAACAAGAAAACTTGCAGCTCTGGAATGGAAATGTAGCTGTATACTGTGTTCCATTTTATCCCATTGATTATTGTCTTTCATTTAAAGTACGATATCCGAGAATTCTATCCATAGATGCTTTCGCAGTTGACATCGACCGCATTTCCAGAAATAAGGATTAATGCTGGTACTTTAGTTCAGGCTACATATTCTCGGGATAAAGGAGAGTGGATGGGGATGATAAACCCTTCGCTTTTCAATGGTCGACGTATATTACTATTTCTTGGTGGAAGATTTCTTGGAAGATCGCCAGTTCTAGATAAGGATGCTAATTCTCTTTATTGATTCTCACTATAACAAATTAAATATTCCAGGTACTAACAAAAAAGAAAGTTCTCGTTAAACATTTGCATCTTTAAACCGAAAATATAAAAAAATCAGATGACACAAACGGAACCGCTAAATGTCACAGAACACGATGATTTATACAAGGTGTTCCATTTATCTTGAGACTGGGTAAAAACCTATGAACTGAAACGAGCTTAATATAAAATATATTTTTGATTTATACGTTTACTGTTTATTATTATTAATTATTATTGTTCATTATTAATTTTTTTCATCTTATACGACAAGCGGTCAAAAACTTCCAAGAATGGTATATAAAAGACATACTGTAGTTACAAAATACAGTCCCCCCCCCCAGTATATTCACCCTGAAGTTCAGTACGCTTATCGAATTTAATCAGCAATTACTTGTACACTGCTCGACAAAATTAACAGAACAATATGTTTTTCATGAATATTTTATTGTGAACAGTGTCGCCGAAGGCGAATATTTGATAAATTAGGCATCCTGGCATGCAAATTCCTAGTAAACATTAGAAATCGATCTACCAGCTTATAGAGCCGCACGTTATGTAAATTCTTCATGCCTAAAAAAACACCGGTTGCGACCACATCACTTCATTCTCGTTTTTTTAGCTTACTCGGTGGGATAGCCACACCTCCAGTACTTAGGATGGCAAGTCATCGTCGTTTCGATGATTCTTTGAGATGGCGTGCCGTTGGACGACGTGAAGCCGGGTAGTCGCAGGCTGAGGTGTTACGCAGTGTCGTCTCGGCACTATGGAAGTAGTTTCAGGAGACAGAAACCATTACAAGAAGAGCTGGCCAAGGTCGCTCGAGGGCTATGGCAACCAGAACAGACTACTATCTAGCTCTAACAGCAAGACGGAACCATACGATGTTCTGTCATCAGCTGCCTCTTGAAGTTGCTGCGGCCGCAGGTGAAAACATTTCCACCGGACTGTGTTAAGAAGGCTCAATTCAAGGAAGACAGAGCACATCGAAACCGGTGCCATGAACATGTGATTTGCAGCCCTAACATATGGGGTACAGTTCTGTTCTCTGATAGTCCCTTTTCAGCCTACGAACAGATTCTAGACGTTATTTCATCTGGAAACAACGAGGAATGCTAAGGAATGGGTTCGTTAAGGGAAAGTCTTGTCTAGCAAATTTGATTGGTTATTATGATGTGGTTACAAAGGAACTGGATGCAAAAAATAATTTTGATATCATATACTTGGATTTCAGGAAAGCTTTTGACAACGTTGCGCATTTAAGACTACTGTACAAATTGGTGCAGAATGGTATAAGGGTAAGTTGCTACAATGGATAAAAGGATGGTTGAGTGGGAGAAGACAGAGGGTAGTAATCAATGGGTGCAACTCTTCGTTATTAGTCTATTCCCACAGGGTTCGGTGTTGGGTCCACTGTTGTTTTGTATATTTATAAATGATATTGATGAAGGTATATCAGGGTTAGTGTCGAAGTTTCCAGATGATACAAAGGTTGGCAGGGTTGTTAATGACAGTAATGGCAGTGTGCTACTGCAATAGGATATAGAAAATTTGGGCAGATGGACTGAGAAGTGGCAACTGTAGTTTAACCTTGACAAATGCAAAGTACTGCATATAGATAGAAGTAACTCCAGAGGAACGTACTACACTTAAGGTGGTAGAAAATGAAAAAGACCTGGGAGTAATTGTGCAGTCAGATATGAAGTTTTCTGAGCAATGCAGACAGGCTGCCAGGGCAGGTCATGGGGTGTTATCAATGATATACAGGAATTTTGTTAGCAGGGAAAAGGAGGTGATTGTCCCTCTGTATAAGGCAATGGTCAGGCCACGCCTTGAGTACTGCGTACAGGTCTGGAGGCCTCATTTTAGGAAGGATGTAGATTTGCTTGAGCGTGTACAGAGAAGGGATCCTCTTACCAAGAGAGGTTTAAGTTCTGCAAATTGGAGCGGCTGGAGACTAGGCACCTGCGAGGTGATCTGATTGAGGCCTTGAATGGATTGAGCATGCTGAATTCTGATGGGATTCTTTCACTTGTTCAGATTACCAACCTAAGGGGGCATAAATTCAAATTAAGGAAAGACAGATGTAGAATAGATGTGCAGAAATTTGCCTTTAGCCAGCGGGTGGTTAATTGCTGGAACAAACTTCCATCTATCGTTGTGGAAGTTGATATGTTAAATAAATTTAAGGAGGAACTGGACAAACATTTAGTGGATTTGTTTTGTAAATTTTTTTTTTTTTTTTTGGCTGATGCTGCATAAGCTCATACACTTGGTTTCTTGCGTCACATGCCACTACTACTACTATTACTAATGCGGTACCATCCTTCCAACATCAGAGAAAGGGACACAGCAGAGGCAGTGTTCTCGTGTGGGTGGAATAATGATTAACGGCCGCACTCCTCTTCGTGGTTTTAATTGGGGTATTGTAACTGCGGAGAGGTACCAGAACAGATCCTCGAACCCTATGCGACTTTTTAGGGATACAGTTGGCCCAGATTTTCATTTCAATTACCGACAATATCACTGCACATAGAGCTCAAATGGTGGAGTAGTATCTTGAAACTGAAGATAGCCAACGACTGCCGTGGCCAGCACGATCAGCGGACTTTAATCCGATCGAACATGTGTGGGATGCTATTAGGCGTCGTATTGCACGCCAACAACCAACTTCTCGGTCACTTGGCGAGCCAAGGTCTGCACTGATGGAAGAATGGGATTTGTTCCCACAGAATCTTATGGACACTCTTATATCCAGCATGGTTCACCCCTATCAGGCCTGTTTAGCCGTCGGAGGGGATCATACGCCGTACTGATGTCATGTGAGAAAATTTTCGAGCACCTTGTATCGACTTCAGTAATGCGACTTTTTGGCAATTCTTATCTAACTCCTGTAAATGACCCTTATATCTGTTCAAACTTTCTCGCTGTATCTTCATATCATCATTATTCAATGGTACACTACCATACCAAGTTTTGTCCCGCTTCATTGCAAGCTGCACGAATTACCACGTTTTTACATTAGCAATAGTAGAGGCATATGGTGCCTCTACTATTGCTGATAGCATTTTCTCCAGCCGCAGCCAAAAAAAAAAAAAAAAAAAACCCTTCCAATTTCACTCCAAATATTTGTCTAGTTCTGCCTTGAACTTATTTAAGATGTTGACCTCCACTACAACAGATGAAAGTTTGTTCCAACTACCACCCATTAGCTAAAGGCAAATTTCTTCACATCTCTTCTACAATTGTCTTTCCTCAATTTGAATTTATATCCACTCAGGTGAGCAACCTCAATCAGATCGCTCCGTAGGTGCCTAGTCTCCAGAAGCTGCAATTTGGAGAACTTAAGTTTTTCTTCGTAAGAGTACCCCCCCTTTGTTCCCCTCACTAGTCTTGTTGCCTTTCTCTATACTCGTTCTAGCAACTCTACATCCTTCCTAAAATGAGGCCTCTAGACCTGAATGCAGTACTCAAGGTGTGGCCTGACCATTGCTTTATACAAGGGGACAATCACCTCCTTGTCCCTGCTAGCAAAATTTCTGTATATCATTGACAAGATCCCATGAGCTACTCTTGCAGCCTGTCAGGTATTGGTCAGAAAACTTCATATCTGACTGCACAATTACCTACAAGTACTTTTGGCGCCTCCGTAGCCAGGTGGGCAGGAGCAGCAGTGCGTAGCACACGCTTCTTGATTAGACCGGGGTTCGAGCCCGTGACCACCAAATACGGAGGATGCGGAAAGGTCGGGGAATGACCACCGCATATCCCCGGAGCAATATGGCCTTAGTTGCTAATGCCCCTAAAAACCAAATAACAAACAAACAAACAAACAAGTACTTTTCATTCTCCACTACCCTGAGTGTAGTGTCAGCCAGTTTGTACGTTACTCTGGGGTTACTGATACCCACATGCAGTACTTTACATTTCTCGATGTTAAACTTCAGGTGCCACCTCTCTGCTCAACTTTTTCAGTCTGCAAACTTAGACATTAACCCTGATATAATTTCATCAATATCATTAATAATTACAGAAAATAACAATGGGCCCAACACCGAACCCTGTGGGACTCCAATAATAACATTAGTCCACGAAGAGCAGTGTCTATTGATTACCACTCTCTGTCTTCTTCCACTCAACCATCCTCTTATCCATTGTAGCAACTTGCCCTTAATGCTATACTGTTCCAATTTATTCAGTAGTCTTCCACGTGCAACAGTATCAAAAGCTTTCCTAAAATCCAAGTATATGATATCAAAATTATTTTTTGTATTCAGTTTCTTTGTGACCACATCATAGTATCCAATCAAATTTGTCAGACAAGACTTCCCCTTAACAAACCCATGCTGTGTCTGAACTATAACTGCAGTCTTGTTTAGATGATCCTGCATTGCTTCTTTAACAAGCGACGCCATTATTTTACTTGGAACAGAAGTTAAACTAACAGGTCTCTAATTACTCGTGTCACCCACCCTTTGATTCCCCTTTGTGAATTGGGGACACATTTGCACTTCTCTGGTCCCTGAGTTCAAGGAAGCTTTCATAATTATGGCTAAGGGTTTGCTTACTTCCTTTACTGCTTTCCTTTAATATAACTGGATAGATCCCATCCACCCCAGGTGCCTTTCTTATGTTCAGTTTCAACAATTTCTCCTCCATTTGCTCTCAGTTATTACAAAATCATTTAGCTCCCTGCCAGAGGTTGATAAGCTTCTGGGATCCACTTCCCTACAAACTTCTTTATGTGTGAATGTAGATACAAAATACTCATTCAGTTTGTCGGCTACCTCAGCAGGTGCATCAACAATCGAGCCATCGATGTCAAGTGGACTACACTGATTCATCCCCTTCCTTCTAGAGTTTACATAAGTAAAGAAGTCTGTACTGTGTTACTTAGCATCGTTTGCCAAAGATTTCTTGTAATCTGCCTTTACTTGCCTAACGTCCTTTGTGACTTGATTACAGACTACCTTATATATATCATAGGCATCTTTATCTCCTGATAATTTATATGCGTTCCATGGATTTTTCTTCTCTGTCACGAGTCTCATTAGTTCATCTGACATCCATTTAGGCCTAAACCGTGGACCTTCCAAGATTAATTCCTTGAATGCTTCCCATTTAAACTTTTCTACGTGTTCCTTTAAATTTATCGAGCATGTATAATAAATAAACTATACATGTATAATAAATTCTGTAATAAATAAACCGAATATACATTTAAGAATATATTTACAAATATAGAAACATGTTCTATTGGTTAAATAGACATGATATACATAAAATTGTGTGACGAGGAAAAAGGTTAATAAAATTGTCATTTCAGATAACATTGAAGAACCTTATAAATTTCATTACATGAAGTCACATGACATTGCGGGCACTGTTCAACAAAATCTCCTTTCACCAGACGTACACCTCGTTCCCCTCAATTCATTACTTGTGCGAAATATTTGTTCTCTTAATGTGTTACTGAGGGCAGGATTATAGCACGTGCCTTCCAACTTTCCTGGCAATGTTATGATGACAGTCACATGCACCCTTGTTTTGGAGAAAACGTTTTCCTCCACCAGGTCGCTTTGTTTCTTCTGTACAGCCTTGTAACAATATTTCAGGACCCTGCACTAATAGGCCACATTGGTACACCTCTCCATCATGAAATCGATTTGAACAAACCTCTCACATCCTAGAATACATTTGTCCGGACAGGGATTGGTTTTGGGGGGAAAATAATAATAAGAATAAAATAATAATAAATAAATAAATATATATGCCGAACCTCAGATAAGCTGATTTAACTGTTAGCTAAGTGAAAATGTTTAAAAATATTAAGTGGGGAGATATACCACGCAAATGCTGATGTCACTTTACACTTGCATTTGTACAGGTCCACTTGCAGCCATTTTCGTACATAATTCCCTTTCTTCTTCATCATTAAGACATTGCATAATTTCACATAACCCAATTGTTTGTTTGTTTGTTTGTTTGTTTGTAGCAAGGGCAGCAAATGCCATAATGCGCCTCATAACCCAATCTGTCAAAACATTAACAGATTTGGGTTGGATGCTATCTACAGTGGCTACAGAGGAAAATTTCTGGACTAGGCTGAAGAATCTATACTCTTGAATGCCAAATTAAAAATCATTGAATTAAATGCCCACAGATCTAAGACAGTAACTGATGAAATTCGAAGGCTTGCAGATATCCTTTCTCCAGATATCGTTTACAGGAACCGTATCACTATCACGGTAAAATCACAGGCTATCCTTTATCCACCAGAATAATAAAATCTCCTCATCCTAAAACAGCTATTATTGTATTCAATAGAAATCTAGACATTCTCACCGTCACTTCTCTCTGCTCACAGCATGCTACCTGTATACAAGCTAATAATGAAATTATGTCCTATTTGATTTCTTCATACTGTCCGCCACCTTCAGATATTAATTCATTTCTGGAGCACCTAGAAACTACTCTTCTTAAACTTTTACCAGAACCTGTTATTATCCTAATGGATGCAAATTACAAATCTTCACTGTGGCATAGCACAACTACCGACCACAGAGGGCGGTTATTAGAAGATTTAATTTTTGCTCATCAATTGCATGTTCTTAATCTCCCAAATAAGCCTTTTGTAGCACCTTGGAGCAGTCTAACATCGACGTCACTCTGGCAACAAGCAATATCTCTTCTCTAATTTCTGAGTGGGATGTACATACAAATTTAACAGTTTCCGATCATCGACATATCTTTTGATCTATGTTCTTCTAAAACTACTACAGCTCCACCTAATGATCTGATCAGATTTTCCCTACGAAATATAATTTGGGAAAACTTTGACAAATCAATCTTTAAAGATCTTCCATTTGATTCTACAGACTGAACCATCTTGACGATAATCGATTGGCAAATTGTTTTAAAAACACTATCTTTACAGCTATCACAAAATCTACCAAAAGGAAAGCTTTCCGTACAAAATGTACTCCGTGGTGGACAAATGAGCTAACAATTCAACGTCGCAAGGTTCATCACGCTAGGTGCCTTTATCAAAGATCAAAACGAAATAGACAGTCTTTACTTGAGGTCAATAGGTTACATTTAAATTATAAAAATGAGAAGAGGATATATACTAAAGCAATATATAATAGTAAGGTCAAATCTTGACAGAAGTGTGTACATACAACTGGAAACCAAGATCCGTGGGGTCTTATATATAAAATCAGTAGAAATAAATTAACTCCTAGTGATAGCTTTAATACAATAATCTCAAATAATACTGAAACTTTGAACTGGACGCAAACTGCCAATCAAATACTTAAAGAGACTTTTTCCCAATGATGATAGAACTCTTGATTCTGCCTATCACTCTGGAGTTAGGAAAGTAAATGAGCAATATGATTCTCCCATTTCTACTCCTTTATTATCTATGGAAGAGCTTAAAAATGCAGTTTCTTCTATGAGTAATAACAAATGTCCAGGAACTGATTTACTGGAAACCATTTTCATAAAAAGATTCTTCTCTATTAGACCAAACCATCTTTTGAAACTCTTCAACAAGTGTCTTGAAGCTGGGAATTTCCCTGTTATTTGGAAGTCTCTGCTCTCATTAAAATAATCCCAAAACCAAGTAAACCACAAAGTGATCTTAAATTATACAGGCCTATCGCTTTATTATTCCACTTAGGCAAGTTACTAGAAAAACCCATGGCATACAGATGTAATCAACTTCTTTTGCAAAGTAATCTATCTTCCTGGATTTAAGCCTGGTTGTAGTTGTGAAGATGCGCTTTTTCAATTGAAAAAGTTAATTGATAGCTCTACTTACAAATATACACTGGCAGTTTTTATTGATTTTGAAGGCGCCTTTAACAATGTTTGGTGGGAGAGTGTCTTACGGTGCCTTAGAATCACTCGTTGTTCTAGACATCTCTTCCTTTTGTTCAAAAGTTACTTTGCTGAACGTACTGTCTACATCCAAACCAAACATCAGTCGGTATCTAAAGCTGTTTCTCGAGGGTGTCCCCAGGGTTCCATTCTTGGCCCCCTTGTGTGGAACCTCGTCCTTGATGATTGGCTGTCTTCTTCCTCCAACACAGCCGATGTGCAAATGATTGCCTTTGCCGACGATCTCTCCATCTTATTACGTGGTAACTCCAGGTCCCAGTTGGAACAACGGGCTAACTCTTTACTCGATAACTTGCTGGATTGGACTCTGATAAATAAATTAAGAATGTCACCCCATCTAAAGCCAAGATGATGATATTTCACGGAAAACTAGACTATAATAGACCACCGGTTTTCAAGTTTAATGGAGTATCTCTGCCATTTGTTACCATTCATAAGCATCTTGGTATTATTTTTGATGAAAAATTGTCATTCTTATCACACATCCAGAATCTTTCCAAAAAAGTGACAACTTTTACGGCCATGTTATTCAAAATCTCTCGGCAGGACTGGGGTTTAAAAAAGGGAACCCTCAGAATTTATACTAAACATTTATTCCAATCGTTACATATGCAGTCAGCATATGGTTTCAAAGAACCAAACTTATTACAGTTCAAATCAAAATAGACAGTGTCCAACGGACCTTTTTTGCTGAGAACTTGTAGAACAGTTTCAACCTCATCTTTGCAAGCCATAGCAGGCCTATTATCTCTGGATCTGGATCTTACGTACAAAGGCTTTGTTTACTATATTCGTAAAGGATATCCTCTAACTTTTTTTTATCTTTATTTTATTTATTTATTTTTTTTTTTGAAACGTAATAATATTTTGTCCATTCATTTTCCCCCCTAAAATTAAATTATAAAAATGAACTGATTAATTATGCTAGTCCCTTGGGAACATGCTTTTTTCCCCCTTAATTTCCGGTTTATTAGAGGTGGGATTCTTGTTTTTTTTTTAAGGAGTCCTTATGTGCTGTAATGTAATAACTAGATCGTACAAAGGGTACTAGGAAAGTTTTGCAATATGACGCAACAATGAATCACAGGAAGCTGCTTGTTGCTGCATGTTGAGACATGTTCATACGTGCATAGTAGCCGCCGCGCCAAGTCGATGGGCTCAGTTATTCATTAGTAGTGAGAGTGTAAAGTGCTTGCGATGGCATCGTGGTCACGAAATGAGATAAGGACAGTTTTGCGGTATAATTTCGTGCGTGGTTTAACCATAGACCAGTGCTTAGAAGAAATGGCTCTTGCACTAGATGATGATTGTCCACATCGTACAACGATATTCAGGTGGTATAGAGAATTCCAAAGGGGAAATTTCACTCTGGAGGATTCTGAGAGGCCGGGAAGGCCACGAACGTCAGTTACGGAGGAAAACGTTACTGCTGTGAGGAAAATGCTTGACGAAAACAGGCGAGTGACCTACCAACAGATAGAGGATACTTTGGGCCTAAATGCACCTAAATTCGTTCGATTCTGCAAGATCATTTGCACGTGAAGAAACTTTGTTCTCTCTGGGTGCCGCATCAACTGACTGAAGAGCAGATGACACGACGTGTGACTTGGTGCCGGGAGATGTTAAAAAAGTTTGATAAGGGACAATCTCGGTATGTGAACAACATCGTGACAGGTGACGAGACTTGGCTGTACTATTACGATCTGCCGACGAAGGCTCAAAACAAAGTTTGGGTCTTTGATGATGACGACACACCCGTAATTGTCAGAAAATCCCGATCTGTAAAGAAGAAAATGATAGCTGTATTTTTCAAATCGAGTGGAATTGTGGAACGTGTCGTTTTGGACACGCAGAAGACAGTCACAGCTAAGTGGTATACTGAACAATGCCTGCCTAAAGTCATTGGATCTATGAAGAACCTGCGGCCAAAGTCAAGAATGGACACCTGGTACCTCCATCACGATAATGCTGCAGCTCACCGCGCCAAAGCCTGCACCGAATATTTGACCACGACAGGACTGAAACTTCTCGAGCACCCTCTCTACAGTCCAGACCTTGCTCCCTGCGACTTTGCACTGTTCCCGCATGTGAAAATGAAGCTAAAAGGGAGGCGGTTTTCCAGTGATGAGGACCTTCTACGGGCTTGGGACAACGAGTGTGCTTTACTCCCTAGTGAAACTTGGCAGAACTGGTTTAAGATTGGTTTCGGAGGATGGAGAGGTGTATTGAATGTAGAGGAAAATACTTTGAAAAAATTAAATAAACAAAGCTGTATTGCAAAACTTTCCTAGTACCCTTTGTATGCATAGCTTAGCTTAATTTTCAGCACTCACCTCATAGTAATCCGCTTAGCTGGTGGAGAGTTTTACCACATGCATAGTGGTTATAGGATTTTAATAACTTACAGGGATTATGGGTTTAAAACTAAGTTATGGGTTATAAAAAATATTTAAGAAAGGAAAGTGCACCTTCCATTCTATGGTTGCCTAATTAAATTAAATTAAATTAAATAAAGAAAAAAATTACAAAAACATTATATATTTGATCAGATGCCAATCAGATTGCCAAGCATGTTACATAGGCAGTACAACAGCAAAATTCGGGACATCAAAAATTTCCAACACGCGTGCATACTACCACTTTAATAGCTTCAAAACTAATTCAGCAAGTACAGAACTAACACAACACGTCCAATCTCAAAATCACAACCCACTCATCGATTCAGCCATCACATTAGTTAAATTAAATTCTAGCTACAAAATCCTTGAAAACGAAGCCCTCGTTATCGAATGGTTTAAGCGCCATACATCACTCAACGTGTTAAACAAAAAGATTCCCGCCAATTTCTCCCCCATTTGGAATTTAGCACGTATTAAGTTTCTACGTGCACTGAAATGCATTTCGGGAACCCAACCCGTATATAACACAAGCGCGCTCTCTTCCCCCTCCCCCACTATAGCTAACTGAAGACGAGGAATCTCGAAAGTTGCTCGTGCGCGACTATTAGCTTCTATTTTTTTTCTTAATTTCATTTAATTTAATTTAATTAGGCAACCATAGAATGGAAGGTGCACTTTCCTTTCTTAAAGATTTTTTATAACCCATAACTTAGTTTTAAACCCATAATCCCTGTAAGTTATTAAAATCCTATAACCACTATGCATGTGGTAAAACTCTCCACCAGCTAAGCGGATTACTATGAGGTGAGTGCTGAAAATTAAGCTAAGCTATACATACGATCTAGAGATGGGATTTTAAACTGCTTGTACCCAGATTTGGGCTTCCTGGGTACGGGAACTGCTGGCATCCATTGCTATTACACTTTTTCCAGTGGATGCGGGATTCTTTGTGGTATTCACCACCGTACGTGATTATAGGAGACTGCTGCACCCATAGGACTTGCGCTTACTCGTGTGGGCGCTGGAAATATTACATTTAGTTTAGTACGCGTATAGTTGGGTCCGCCTCTTCGTGGCGTGGACGGGCACTGGGAAGCAGCCTTCCTGGTAGCAAAGCGGCCAGAAACAGCTAAACAACACACACACACACACACACACACACACACACACACACACACACACACACACACACACACACACACACACACACACTTCTGGCTATTGTACAGAGTCTTGTATATCATCACAGAGAACGTTTAGGGGCCGCCTTACGTAAGACACAACACATGTCCACACACATTTTGTAATTGATTCCCCGAATAGACGAAAAACAGATGTGTTTTTTGCCTTCAATTTCGCTGTTGGTATTGGAATAGGTTGTTGATGGCGAGTTTGAGACCTCGCAAAAATTGCTTGCTGTGAAATTACTTACTTTGCACGTTTGGTGAGAGAGACATTAGCTTTTCAGCAGCCCTTTTTATGCGATGTTCTTGTCTATTTATCAAAGGTAAATTAATTGTGTACCGGCATGTTTCTTTCGAGGGAGGAAAAATGAATCAATAAATGAAAATTCCTCTCTTACCAACCAAACTTTGGAATCTATTTCCATTTTGATGCTGTGAGCCAGACAACTAAATTTTCTCCTTCGATCGGGAACCGGAAGAAATAGAGAGACGCTCAAGCAGTATCGCGTGCCATTTAATGCTAATGGTTGGCGGGTTGTTTTGTGAATTGGACTTCTCAGGGGAGGGGGAAGAGAAAGAGAGAGAGAGATTGACGAATTCCGTTTTCACGCTGCAGAACCGAACCCTACATTCAACAAGAGCTAATCTCGGAAACGATGAAAAAAAAAAAAAAAAAAAAGAAAAGAAAAAAAGTTCTTCCCTGTACAAGAAGTTCAGACAAAATCACGTTTCCATCTTCAGCGGAAATAACCTACTGCAGGCACAATAACGGCTCACTGCTGTTATTTTACTGTAGAAACTAGAATAATAAACCTGAGAATGTTGTTCTCACTCGCCTTGGACCGTCATGACATTGATAGATGACCTGCACTAGAAGATCGGGCATTAGCAACGCCATAGCTCCACTATACGGAAGTTCATCACGTAGTGAGCCGTGTTCTATAGCAGTTGACTGTAGTGATGTCTTTAAAGTCGCTCGTGTTCCATATTTTGTATTAACAGTTAATAGAGCCTCGTTAGAAATTTCTTTTGGTCATTCTCCACTAATACGTTAATGCACGAGGAAATATTAGTAAGCGTATTCTTTTCTCTGGGGCAGTTTTTCCCGAAAGCAACGAAATGGAGACACTTTCGATCATCATGACAGTTTCGCAGTTGCGCATTGTCACTGGTAACTTGTAATTTTTTTTTTTTTTTTTTTTTTATACCTACACGAATATACCGTTCGTTTTGATAAGTTCGTGGCCTGACAATGAAAGAAGCAGTAATAACAATTAATATTTAATTTTCCCATAATCCCATTTCTAATTAGGGCCGAGAGGCCTTTCACTTAAGACAAGGGTGAAAGGGCCCTTGTGTTTCTGTTAGGGAAGCAATTTTCAATATGAACTGTTTGTCCTGGCAAATTTCTGCTAGGGGTGCAAAAATGATATGTTTTAAGTGGCTGCGCAACTTAAAATTTATATTATTTGTTTGCCCTGGCGCTTAATTAACTAGACATAGCCCTGTTATAATGTCATCATACATTTTTAGCGACCTTTCGGCCAGACTTTTTAACCTACTTTTGGAGAAGCTTGCATATTGGGGTTTCAACTATTGTTTAGCTGCACAAATGATAATGATGGCATCATTATCGTTTTCAAGTGTCATTCCTTTCAGGAAAATTTTCATTATTTTGAACAAATAGAAGTTTCAAGGGTGCTAAATCTGAAAATAAGGCGAGAGGATTAACAATTCAAAGCAACAATCTATGAGTGTAGTAATTTCAATGTTATTTTTGAGATGGCGAGTCACAATTTCAATTACTGAAAAGAAAAAACCAATTCTTGAAAATTTGCAAACATTTCTAAGGATATATATTTATGATAACTATATTTATTAAATGTATAATGGACAGGCGATCATTATTTCAAGCTTAGGCCACGAACTTGTCATCCACACAGAGTAATTTTCAAGGTGAATCGTTACTTTACCAAATCAAATAGAAACGTGAATACAGTATCTAATAAAGAACGAACTGATCTCATACCAAAAGTCATCTCATACCAAAAGTCGTCTTGTTATCTTTTAAATCAAGTTCTTTAAGTTAATTGGGAATAATTTAATGTAAGTTTTCTGAATTTTAATTTACTAAACGATTTAATTTTAATTTACTACCTAGCGACTGTTATATATTCGCGTGTGTAAGGGGAAGAGAGCGAGGGGAGTTAGAAATGATGAGTCATGCGTTAAGGAGACAAAATTTCTGCAAATATCGTTTGCTTTTCAAGGTCAAGTCTCTAAATTGTAACTGCAAGCAATGTAGTTAAGTTAGGTAGTTAGCATTCTTTGTATCTGGTAGAAATGTAAATTGATAAGGTATTTTAGGTAAAGTCTGTTCCAAAAGAGACATTTATTTTTCTTATTTATTTTGGCGTATAATGTTGATTATACATTTTTAGTATGGAGAAGTTGCCTTGCTGTTTGGTCTTTTAACTTGGAATTTCCTTGTGTGGGTGTTGCTGTGAATAATAAATATTGCTGTTACGCATTGTATATATTATTCACTTTATGTGTATATTTATTTCGTTCAGGAAACCTAGAAGGCCGCCGTAGCCTAGTGGTCAAGCGCACGGGTGCATAAGTACACGTGCTTTGAGTGACCGGGGTTCAAGCCCGTGACTGCTGAATACGGTGCTGTTTCTTGTATTCTCTCTATCTTGTGAACTCCTCTGACCGTTTGGTCGTCCCGGAGTATAAACAGAAAATTTATTTATATGTAAGAAGTGTGTAAACTACTGTAATTTTACTAAGAACAAAAGCCTCGTACTGTGAATGGATGTAATATAAGTAGAACAAAACTAAATCCTTATTTGTTCTAAATATGGTTATAAATAATGACTTATCGTTCTTCGTGAGCTTTAATTATTAAAGTATAATTCTGAACCATTGCAAGGTTTCTGTGGAATAAGGGGACACCTTCCACTGTTAACAATAAAGATTATATATATGTTAACTCCGAAAAGGAGATAATCTATTCCTCAAAATGACGGACAAAAATATTCCGCCTCCATTAGTTCCCCTGTCGTCTACCATCAAATGCCCAGGCAGGACAAATTTACGCATTAATGTGTAGCGAGATCCTCCAGTAGAGCATTAGAGTCTCACTGGAGCTGGTGTCATTCTTCCTCAGTAAACCCAGTGGAGACGTACGGCAACACAGTTGGGTGGTAGTAGACCTAACTACCATCAGACATACAAGCCAAACCCGCACTGAGGTCGTGGCCAGTCAGGGCGGGAGAGACAGGGCTCATGTTTTATTCACACGCATTCAATTCCACATTTCATCCCATCTTCGCTGTCAATCGATCCTTCACTGGTCCACTGCAGCTGCCATAGTCGACGTGCTTGCTCATCCAGATCTTGAAGGCTAGTTGGACGAGAATGGAGTTCTTGCCCTGCCTGTAAGCCTGTATGCTGTGTATGGTATAAAAGATGTCACGGGTTATCGATTAGCTACGAAATAGCTTGTGATCCGCTCATTTCTAGCACACATGCCCAACTCTTACTTAATACTCTCACGTCGCTTGCGATATCTCATTTCAGGGCGCTATTGATGTATTAAAGCATAGACATTATTATTTTCGCGTAATGGTGTTCAGGTGAATTGCTTACGTCTCAAAAATTTGCAAACTAACACCTCATTGTAGAGTGTATCTAACGGTGCATAACTTAAAAGGAGTTGGTCGTTCTTGTGTTGATTGCTTTATTAGGGAATTTTTTTATTTTTTTCTCCAGTGAATCAGTCAAATAAAATGCGCAGTACTATTGATTGTATATCTTCTTCCTTCTAGTTGATAACTGTAGAAATGAAAAATATTTTAAATTTATTATGCCCCCCCCCAGCGTTAGCAAATGTAACGATTTACATTTTTTGCGGTGTTTTTTTTTTTTTTTTGTGTTCAGGTTAGAAGCTATATATGCCTATATGATTTCTTGCAAAATAGTTTGCTCTTAAAAGTCGAACTGCGTGCAGGACTGTTTTAATTGGAATCAAACTCCAATCGCAGCTGGAAGGACGTTGGAAGGGTGCGAGTGTAATGAGAGTACTTGCATTTGGGCCTACTACAGATGTTTTTATTGTAGTTGACTCCCACAGCTTTCTACTACTTATTATGTCATCATAAGGTTAAAGAGAAGTTGCAGTTTTTAATTTCAGATTACAGTCTTGGAGTCGCATGCTAATAGACTGAATAATACTTTACAATACTTTAAAATACTTTTTTTTAATTCATTGTATTAGGTGGCCCTTGCCAAAGTTTGAAAACACTGCTGTCTAATATACAGATAATTTACATAACTCATAAGTTGCTTGTAGCTTGCGACTATACATACAATTAGTATTTGAAAAAAAAAAAAAAAAAAAAAAGTTAATATTATAGAAAAATAGGACACGTCAATGAAATTATATGGTCACTTCGCGAAATTTATTTCGGGTATACTATTGTACAGGAGCAGATGGCTGTGGATGATGTGGATGATGGGGGAGATATAGTGCTACACGGGGATACTTTTCCACGCGGTGTCACTGTGTTGCCCTGTGCATTTTAAATAAAAAGCACTACTCCAATGGAAAAGTATATTACTATTTATTTAAAATGTGCTCCATTCTTCATACTGTAGATGATTTAATTCTGTCTTCCAAATTTGTAATAAAAGATGGATATGATCAGTCATAATATATACTCTTTATTTTTATTTTTGTAATGAGCTTCAAAATACTTATTCGACAAGACATGGATTAGTTGCACCGTGGGGGTTTGGAAATATCTAAATATGTATTATATAGTTGAATGTTCCAGTTTAGTAATTTAACTTTATATTTTCCATAACTCTTATCGTTTGGTATAGGTGTATAGTCTTTTGGATGAAGGCAAGGGGGCAGTAGTATTCGCGTTTGAGTTGACCGTAGTTCAGTCCTACCAGACTGCTAAATACGGCATTGTTCTTATTCCCTGTATTCTATAAACTCTTCTAACCCATTCATAACAATGTTCCATGAGCATTTGCGACAGTACCCATACTTTTGGAGTGAGAGACGTGACAAAGGCAAAAGCTTGACTTGCGTTTTTTTTTGTTAAATCACTTAGATTTTAAAAATTGGGGAGGGGAGGAGACCTTATATTGGGCGTTTTAAACGAAGTAGTTTTTTTTTTTTTTTTTTTTTTTAAATCACAACTAGAAGTGGGTTTTATCGTTCAGTTACATTGTTAAAGGAATTCAAAATAATGAATGCCAAGAAGGAAAAAAAAAAAAAGAATTCATCACCAATTTCAGATGTTAAGTGTGTTACGAGTTTTTGGAATGTTAATCTGTACGAATTAAAAAATTCTACGGCAGTGGGAATATTCGACGCAATCATTTTTTGATTTGAGGGTTTATGTTTAGAATGTACACTTTATTAATAATAGATACATAGTAAAAAAAAAAAAAAAAAAAAGTATCTATCTACTACCAGCCTCGAAGCCCCCCGATCGTTAAAAATATCGTCATCTCCGCTCTGTTGAGTTGGATCAAATTGGGGTGGGAGAGAGAGTTGAACAGTGTTTTCAAACACAATATAGTAATATACTGTGACAATAACATATTGAACGGTTGGCTAGGCCATCTTTTTAGCTATTAATATGAACACGAAGTTTTGCTTTAGCTTGTTACAGTAACTACAAAAGACACAAAATCTTACTACCCACAGTAGCGCAATCAATCCGTTCATAGGCATTGTTATTGATGAATACCGTGTGTGTGTGTGCCTGTCTCTATTGATTTGGCTACTGGCGCAGGATTCTGTTCTAGGAAACAGGGAATTAAGGGCCACCTAGCGACTGTTATATATTCGCGTGTGGAAGGGGAAGAGAGCGAGGGGAGTTAGAAATGATGAGTCATGCGCTAAGGAGACAGAAAGTGTATCCGACAGCTGCCGTGCTTTCCACTCCTGGATACTGTGGTCAAGTGGCGGCTAGCCGCAGCCGCGCGGAAACAAATACCTAATGTCGCGTCAGCGTCGCCGTGCCGCCAGCGTTTCGCGGGGGTGGTTTTGACGCTATTATGACTCACCACCTTTCTGTTTCTGGAGCGCGTTATTGGGGAAAGGAGTTTCGTGATCATTTTGGGGATAGCGAGGTTACAGACTTCGTCACTTCATCACATCGTATAAATTAGACTTGCTCGCGCCGTTAAGTCCCATCGCGTGCTGCCCTGTTGTTGGTCATTGTTGGCGACAATGTTTTTGCCGTTCTGTGGATTTTGTGTAAGTCGGGACAAGTTTTCTCGTGGGTATTGGCGAAAGCATGTAGCGTTTCATAAATGCCGTGGAGGTTTCGTAAATTACAAGCATGAGGGATTTGACATGGCAATGAAGTTTTTTGGGGAAAAAAAAAGTAACCAAATTTAACATAATAAATTTAACATAATAAATTGGAAACAGATATTAGAATTATTACCCTGATATATATGCCCTGCAAATTTTAATTACTATAAAGACTGAAATTAATCCGTGAACATGTATGGAAAATATGTTATAATTCAGAAGCATGCAATTTTATGAATGTAGTATAGCTTGCATATTACTATATTAGAGTTTATATGCTCTTTTTTAATCATCAGAATTAAACATCATCTTACTAAGCGTCAAAAGCTGCAGTTTCGGCCGCAATACTCTTTTGCTTCTGCCTTATGGAGAAGTATGTAACCTATTTTCTTCTTTCTTGCAGCATTTCCTAAACAGTCCATAGGGGAGAGGCTCTGTTCCTCTTCGCTTCCCTCTTCCAGTGTTATTTTCCTTACAGTTATTCTCAGAACATCTCCTTTTCATAAAAGGTGGTGGAAAATTGTATTTTATTTAGAAAGGATACCCCAATATCTATATGAGAGCCCTCTAACTGATTTTACGCGTTTTGTAAAATTTGAATGCTTCGCCCATCATCTCTGTGCTTCGAAACTGATCATATTGCTCCGCCTTGCTTTCTGCTCTATCTGTATATGTTAAATATAGTTATGCCGTTATCCATCCTTTCATTTCTAGCTTTTCAATTTATTTGTGTAATTTCATCGACTTTCGCTTTTTCAGCGGCATTCTCTTCCATTCACTTTCCCCCCATTTTTTCCCTGTTCCGCTGCCCCACAACCAGTTAAGTTCACAATTTTGTCATTTGAATCGCCCTTGGTGTTAAAAACGCTATGTGGACATGTGAACATGTGTATATGTAATGGGCGGCACCTAGAACGTCTGTTCAACTCCGCCTCGTGTCTCTGTGAAGAACAGTATCACTACAAATGGGCCAGATATGTGTGTGACGTACGTTTGTGTGTTTTATGTGTGTGTTCTGTTGTTATGTTCTGGCCACTTGGCTACCCAGAAGCATCAGTCACCTGGACAGATGATTCTGGGTACTCGTCCACACCACGGGAAGGTGGGCCAGTTCCAGTAGAGCACGTTAAAAACGCTATATTCGCGGCACCCTAAAAGAGTGATTAACTCTTTTGATTTGAAAGAAATATCGCGAGCAACGCGTCCCTGCCTGTTCTAATTTTCGCTCTATATCCATGCTTTTTTTTTTTTTTTTTTTTTTTCTCTCTCGATTGTGCTTTTCTGCCCATTTTTTTTTTTTTTTTTTATTTTTTATTGTTTGCTTATAAGTTTATTCAAAAGATTGGATGAGAATAGTTCGAAAGCTCCGATACTGTAGAACTGTAAGCCTTGCTCAATTTGTAAATTGAAAGGAAAAGGAATGCCAGATTGCTACATTTTTGGAATTCATCTTGAATATAAACTTCTTTGCTCCACGTGAGTCCGTGTAGTCTATGACAGGACTCGAATCCAATCCTCTCCAAACGCTTGACAAGTGGCGAAATCATTGTCATGGAGGACGTCAGTGTTGTAAAATATTTTCCTTTCATAGAGTTTTTGGAATTGAAGAAAGAGAGTGAATTCGCAGGGAATAAAATCTGATAAATTCCCCCAAAACTGTTCGAATATTCTGTCAAAATGAGTCATCATGATTCGTTAGCTAAATGTTAACTATTCATCAGCTTAAGTGTAAAGTTAGCTGGCTATCTAAAACAAACTCTTCCTTTTAACATTTTTTATCCGTCTTGCGAATTGTTAGATATTGTCATTATTTACCTTCCCTGCCTTCTTTTAAACCAATAAAAAAACTCTTGATATAGATGTAATTTATTCTGGATAATTTGGTTTACTATCTGAATTGTCTCACTTGAAAATTTTCCCAATCGCCTGCAGAGTTTTATGTTAATTCTTTGTTAGGAAAACAATCATTCATTTTTACGACAGGAGTAACACGCATCATTTTCCACTCCTGTTGCCAACTATAAATAAATTTAATTCGTGCGTGAATATTGCTAATGCACAATAAAACATGTCAAAATATCTTCTTAGGCAATAAACCCAGTCATCCCGTATAAGTTGGACAGTAATCTCATTATTTTATGTCGCACTTCCTGCATACTTTGTGAATATTAAATACATTCTAAAATTTGACACTGATCTATTCATTCCATTTTCTCTGTAATATGCAATTAGATACAGCTAATGGAAATTGATTTCAAAAATAGAGCTGCCTAGAATGATTCGGTTCTACAGTTCATTGACCGAGTATGTTTTGTATGCTTAGCGTTATCGAGTGATGGCTTTATTTTGTCAACATATTCTGTCTCTGTTCATTGTGAGCGGTGATTTATCACATCATTGCGTGCTTCCAATACCATAATGTTTGCAATTTGACAATAACATCCGGGGACATTGATGAGATATATATCGACCACTATCGACGGATGTGGGGCGTTCAGAGTAACCCTGCAACTTGTATGGATAAGCCGCAGAGAGAGACCAATACACAAGAAAGATAAGTTGTACGAAATTCTTAGGGCAGTTATAGATACTGCCAAAACAGATAGTGAGCATCATTAGTTTGTAATAACACAAGTCTCTTTGGCGAAAGAAGCAAAGCACAGAATATGGGAAAACGTGTTACCTGACCTAATTAAACTTAATTTCAGCGTGTGTTAAAAAAGAAAACAATAAAAAGCTGAGCTCAATAGAAAAACCATTTTTCTTTTTATCACACTGAATTAATTTGATCAGTTTGGAATTAAGAAAAGAATGGAGGTATAAACCAACCGTTTATACCTCCATTCGTATATATACGAATAAACGAAGCATATTTTGATGTATTTTGCTATCTCAGAACTGATTCTGCTCATTTACTCTGTTTCACTTTAGGAATTTTTTAATGTAATTAAACCTGAATGATGGGTTTCTCCAAATTAAAATAGGTATAACTTGGTTAATTAATAATTTAATTAATTGCTTTTTTTTATATAACTGCTAAAGCAAGGAATATCTTTGGAGTATTCGTTTTATTATTTTACCTGCTCCGATTAAAATGTGTTGATTTGCTGTTCTTAATGTTTAACGTAGCAGTAGCACAAAATGATGGACCACATACTCGTTCTCTTCCTTACTGAACGAGAAATAATTAAGATTAATAAACCTTAAAATAAGTATTCAGTATTTTCATATGAGTCAATCAGTCCACAAACATTGCAGTTGACAGTCTAAAAATACAGATAGGGACAGACAATTATTTCCAAATTATTACAATAGCAGTTATGGTTAGAGTTGTGTATCCATCCATAAAATTCAGATTTCAACAGGTCCGGGGCATTCTTGGAATGAAGTACAAAAACAAAACGATACTACTATATACTAGTCTGCGTGTATATTTTTAGGAACTAAACCTTTGCAACTTAAAATGCATTTTATATGAATCTGCTTATATTTTTGTTTTCTTTCTTTATACTACAAATATTATAATGTAATCTCCATTTCATGACTCATTCTGCTTATAGAGCTTTCTAGCCACAAATCTGTGGTTAGAAAGCTGTATAAACAGAATAAGGAGGCGAACCTTTGATTTATAATAATAATAATAATAATTGTTTCTAGGAATTTGTTAGTGGATAATGAGTGCAAATGAGATTTAAAAAACAGTAATCGGATGCCAGTTATTCGCCCACCTTAAAAAGAAAGATAGGTGTGGTATTGTGCTGTACTCTATTTTATGACCTTAACCTGTTAATAAATTAGGCCAGTCATCCTATATCTTTTTCTTTTCTATAGCGTTGGAAAGTTAATATCCTCATTTATCAGTCTTTTCTGTCTCACTAACCGACTTTCTGAAGTTTTCGGGGTTAATTGTTTTAGGGGCGTTTTATGTTGCTAAAACATCTCTCCTGACGCCTCTCCCTTTCCCATCATTGTAGTTAGGATTTAAGAATCAGTAAAAGTAGGCGCTGTCATTTTGGAACTTCTCCCAGAAGTTAACGAAAGTGGGACGCCGGTTTCTTAGGGTCGTGTAATGGGCGTCACCCAGTTCAAGTGTTACTCACGCCACGAGGTAACTTTCAAACAGCACTTGAACTATTCACCAGAGATGATGTTGCCTTAAATTTCATTGAAAGTTTATTTTTATTTTTTTTCTGTGAAAGTATTCATATTCCGGTGATTAGGAAATGGGAACATGCTAAATCGGTTATGTCCTCATTGAGAAGTTGCAAATCTCATCTTAACAAAACAGAATTATATGAAATTGAATGGAACAGTTCATTATCGTAGTGAATACAGCCCGGAAATTATTATTATACTTATTATTATTAAAAATTATTTTTTATGATGAAAAGTTAATGTAATTAAACTTTAACTTTTCATAGAGTCTCTGAGATTTGTTGCGGACATTCTTTCTGTGTTAATAACTAATTCGGAAAACTCTTGGAGTTTGGTATTCACCTCCATTTGATTTAAAAACGCCGGAGTTCGGTATTCACCTACAATCTTGAGTTAGTTTCACATTCACCATCGAGTCGAATTTGGTAAAACCGGGTCATTTCGTGAGAACCATATACTGTACTTGTACCGTCAAACAAATGAGATTCTTGCTAACCATGGGTATACTGTATACCACCATGTGCAAGGTCTAAAAATTCTAGTATGCTGGAGGTGACCACCAAAGTGCGACCCTATGAAAATAAGGGTTGAGGTGAGGCGTTCACACTGTACAAAAGAATAACCAAGCCTTTGTGGCACTAGGCGATACTAATAGGTGGTAGATGACTACAAATATCACGTATGGCCTTCAGAACAGAGAGCTGTCGGCTCTCCCTGTCTGTTCTGTAATGAAATGTGATCATGTTTTTCGAGGATATGACGAGTATCACAATGAGACCCAACGTTACTTGCATTTCGACCATACAGCTTTAAAATGGTTTTCGGAGGTGGGCTGGTAGATAGTCCAACGGATCGGACCAAGTTTGTTAGTAATACCTGTAAGGCCTGTTAGTAAGACCTGTGAGGCATCCAAATTAGTTAAATGTATAATTCTGCTGTGTTTACTCTGTAAACTGTGACTGGAGGGAGGTCGGGTAGTGTGTATGCTAGGGAGGAGATGCTGGTGCACTGCTAAGGCTACTTTATGTTAAGTAAGTTGATATATCTTGCCGTGTGTAGGAATATATAAATAGTGAAACAAATGGAACAGACGTATGGGCGTAAAGAACTAAACCTCTCCAAAACTTCCTAATTATATTACAACAAATATACGTGGTCTCAGTTTTAGTCTCAGTAATGTTCATTTCAATCTACTTACTTACTTAACTTATGTTAAGTAAGTTGATATTACTTTATGTTAAGTAAGTTAAGGGCGTAAAGTTTATGTTAAGTAAGTTGATATTACTTTATGTTAAGGGCGTAAAGAACTACACCTCTCCAAAACTTCCTAATTATATTACAAAAAATATACGTGGTCTCAGTTTTAGTCTCAGTAATGTTCATTTCAATCTACAGTCTTCTAGGTCTGGCTTACTTTTCATACGGAATCACAATTTTCTGCTTCCTCAACCACCAATCATTTTATTTATTAATTATTTGTTCTGTGATTCACTTCGCTTTAATTAACGACGGGATGTGGTACATACTACTCAGGTGTATACTTAAGTCCTAATATTCCATGCCAGAGACTTCCTAATCTGGAATCTGGTTTTTGATTTCTTTTGGCCCAAAATGGTTTTACCCAATTTGTCAAATCATTTTTTTCCTCTGTCGTTTTCTCTAACTCAACAAATCATTCGACTCTGAGTCGCGACTTTCTCCTACCTTACTACCTAACATTCAGTGGCGTATCATTCTATCGTGCAAGTGTCGTTGCAGTACTAGGACCCTGAACTCGAGAGGGGAAGGGGAGCAAAATTCGTTTTTGCAGAGAAAAATGACCGAGCCAAATAAGGAAATGTTTCATCGGGGTCGAAAGGCATAAATGGTAAGCTACTGCCAACACTGAAGTAATTTTTCTTTAGTGACTTTACCAGCTGGGAACATCTAGAGTTATGAACATTAATTCCAAGTATAAAAAGTAATATCTGAAATCCAAGATTGAAAAAGTGTCGTCGCCTTCTGAAACTCATAAAGCAGCAACGAATATTCCGTAGTAATACTGTAAAATGTCAGTTCCCCCCCCCCCGTCCTTCTGTTCTTTTAAAGAACAAAATATGATGCCCTTGTAAGGTACACCGATTGTTTAATACATTTTCTAATTAAATCTTCGAAGCAGCATGTCGGTAATTGGATTTCGAGTGGGATAATAAAGAGCATGCTGACAAACAGCAATATGCCAGTATGAATATTGTGAACGTACCAGTGTAAAGATAGAATTTCAAAACTGAAGAAGAAATCTTCGCGAAAAGTCAGTGAAATAAGTAATCTGTTCTTTCTGTATGCAACGTATAAATAAAACCTGTGTTACCTAAAAATGACAGGGTTGATTTGATGCTTCGAGATGACTACGCAGAGTTTACAACTACAGCCGTTTACTAGAACTTTTACCATATTTTGTGGCTTCACCTGGATCCCAACACGTGTGGTGTGCGTAACTCTGTATTTGTAGACTAATCATTCAGCTAAGGAACTGAATGTTGTAAACCGGTATAAGTAAATCGCGAAAACTCTCCAGGCTTGAACATTAGTGACCGCATTCCGGTCTTGGAAATGACTAGTTCTATCTCGCTGTGTAAAAACGGCCTATTTGTCCACGGTCCCAAAACTGGAAAATGAATGAGGTCACTAGAAGTTTATAAATTAAAATAACATCGGAATAACTCCGTCTGTTATAGCAAGACTTAGATGGTTTATCTTCTTATACACAGCTGACAACTCAATAGTGAATTTCGCAATCGGCTCTAAAAGCCGATTCTAGTCGATATATAATATATATATTGTTCATATAAAATTTGGTGATAAGTGACCTGTAGAATTTTGCTAAATTTAATATAATTAAAATTTTACAATAATTACTCAACTCACGTTAGAACTAATGAACAAGAAGTGAATGAAAATTCCCTTTTGATAATTCATTTATTGAAGTGAAATTGTCAGGAGTCTTTTGAAAGGAGTGATTAAAACTACAAGTAATTAATTTTTTGTTCTGTATCTGTATGTATATTGATGATTAAAGCAATCATCCATATTCAGATACGTACAGGACAAAAAATAAATAAAATAAAAATAAAATAATTTGTAGTATTTGGCGCATATAAAAAATTGAACACGTGTGTGTCTTCTGCGTTTGTTTGCTTACTGCGCTGAAATTAGAGTATGAGGTTAACTTGTTTTTCTCTATTTACAGGTATACAAACTATGACTGCAGAAGCAAGACTTTCCATCACGAAATATGGGCCCCAGAAAAGATGTTAGTTAGTGGCAAAAAGGAGTAGCAGCATTTTGCAGGTCTAAAGGACATTCTGTTAAAGAATTGGCTGATTTTTCAGAAAGAACAGTAATATATTTTTTTAAAGAAATGGTGTAAATAGAAATTAACCATAAATCAGCAGCAGAATTGTGGTCGGAAGTCTGTGCTGAGGAATCGTGATTGGCGACGAATATCCCGTCTAGTAAACCAAAAACGATTTTGAACAAGACAAGAACTGCTGCAGACAGTTAATGAATGAAGTGTAATTTGTCCGATTACACTATACAGCTGATTTCTGAGAGAACACACACTGCAAAGAGAATTGAAATCTGAGAGTTGATAACATGGATATCTGGAGTAAAGTTCCCCGAAAAAGACCAGTCTTCCAGTGTCTGAGACGTTTTTATGTTTTTTTTTTATTTTTTATTTCCACTGTTTTTATGCACAGCTATGCATAAAAAAACCTGGCTAATATGAGCTAAAATGCATAAAAACTGAACTATTGATGATCAGAAAGCTGTGATGTGGTCTGACGAATGTAAAATTTGCCTATACGCTAATGATATTAGGCACCGAGTTCAGAAGTAATGGGGCATTTTATCCAGACTGTGTGCGGGACGTCGTACAAGCTGGTGGTAGGTCAGTTGATGCTTTGGGGATGTTCTAACTAGTATGAAGTGGGTCTCTATACTTGAAATACCAACCAGAAGGAATCAGGCTGGCCATACAAATATTCTGGATGGTCAGGTTGTGCCTTTTTGCTGAACATTTGGGGGACTCATGATTTCAATACTTCTGTATTCCCGAATGATAACTGTCCAGTTCACAGCGCCTGTACAAAAATGGCAAGAGGGCATCATTTAAATTGGCCAGCCAAATCACAAGATTTAAATACTATGGAGAATCGTAAAGTGAAAAGACAACAACCACATCCACGCAGCCTGAATGAATTACGGGCTTAGTTATTTTCAGAATGGCTTAAGGTTGATATAATCTATTTAAGGGGTCCAGTTGAATCCCTACCAACCAGAATTTATGAAGTGATTCGTACTAAAGGAGGAGATTACACTTTATTAAGTGAAAAATTACACAGTTGATTAATTTTTGTCTGGTGTCTGATAGGCTTACCCAGTAAATGTAAAATTCGTTTAAAAATTTATCCACATGCTGTTTACACTTTCTGTTTATTGATGATATTTTAAGGAGTCCTTATGTGCTGTGATGTAATGACTAGATCGTGGGTATAGCTTAGCTTAATTTTTCAGCACTCGCCTCATAGTAATCCGCTTAGTTGGTTGAAAGTTTTGCCACGTGTATAGTGGTTAAGAGATTCTAATAACTTACGGGATTATAAATTTAAAACTAAGTTATGGGGTTTAAAAATTTTCAAAGAAAGGAAAGTGCACCTTCCATTTTAATTAAACAACCATTCTATGGTTGTTTAATTAAAATAAATTAAATTAAGTGAGAAAAGCTAATAGCCCTTGTCGCCCTCCCATACCATCAACAATATTTTTTTAGACGAAAGCTACTGCCTGCTACTTATTATTATATATTTTATTATATTACATTAAACTGGGTTATCATTGTAGTATACTGTATATTTTTCTCCTGCTAGACGACCTCAACAGATTTTTTAAAATACAGATATTAAATTAATATTTACATCTTATAACAAATTAAGTTTTCAATTCATACAAGACAACATACGAGTATGGGACACAAGATCATAATAACATTATATATTTAATTAGATGCCAATCAGATTGTCAAGCATGTTACATAGGCAGCAAAATTCGGGACATCAAAAATTTCTAACACGCGTGCATACTACCACTTTAATAGCTTCAAATCTAATTTAGCAAGTACAGAACTAACACAAGTTCAGTCTTATAATCATAACCCACTCATCGATTCAGCGATCACAATAGTTAAACTAAATTCCAGTTATAAAATCCTTCAAAACGAAGCCCTCGTCATTGAGTGGTTTAAGCGCCACACATCACTTAACATATTAAACAAAAAGATTCCCGCCAATTTCTTCCCTATTTGGAATTTAGCACGTATTAAGTTTCCGCGTGCACTGAAATGCATTTCGAGACCCAACCTGTATATAACACACTCGCGCGCTCTCTCTCCCCTCCCCACTATAGCTAACAGAAGACGATTTCGAAAGTCGCTCGTGCGCGGCTATTAGCTTTTATCTCACTTCATTTAATTTATTTTAATTAAACAACCATAGAATGGAAGGTGCACTTTCCTTTCTTAGAAAAATTTTTAAAGCCCATAACTTAGTTTTTAAATTTATAATCCCCGTAAGTTATTAGAATCTCTTAACCACTATGCACGTGGCAAAACTTTCAACCAACTAAGCGGATTACTATGAGGTGAATGCTGAAAAATTAAGCTAAGCTATACCCACTTTCTGTTTATTAGTTTCGACGGAAAATGCATGGAACCCTCTTACGTGGATTTTAAACATCCTTTTCCCATTCCTGTTTCTGAAATTTCCTGCCGTTTCGTAAGTGTGTGTGTAAGGAAGAATATTTTTAAGATGAAGCAGTTCAGATTGCCATCTGTATAAAAGAATGATTTTTTTCCAGTATCTGAGAACGAACTCAACTTGAGAGAAATCAGCATTTTCATGATAACAGCACATCTAAAGCTCCTGAGCTGAAAATGTGAATACGCCTTTTTAGAAAATCGCCCATCTTTAATGTAGTTAAATAAAGAGTAACGTTCTCAAAGCTGCTGGAGATAATGATCACTTCAAAACTTTGTTAATGACACTTTTAAAAAAAGTACCGTGATCGAAGAATGATTGTTAACGACGAACCCTCAAAGGTGAATCACATTTTTATTGTAAATTTGCAAAAGGTTATTAACTTCAAAATTCTACACGTTGTAGGAACTCATTTTATTTCCCTAGTAGCTCAGTAATTAATCGTAGAAATTTTGTATCCGAAAACTTCAGTAAAAATATTGTGGACTCATAATATACCTTGTAGTGATGGAAAAAACTAGTCGTCTGGCTGATTCGACTCGATTCATTACAAAGAATCGACTTGAGTCGTAACCTTTCAGCATAATGGTAGTGGCCAGTGAGTGAGGAATTTAACTGAATTGCTGATTCCAGTCATTGAATGTCCAAGAAATTCAATACCAATCCTCGAAAGAAATGATAAGTAATTTTATTCAAATGAACGCCGTGAACTGATACAAATGACTGTTGGGGAAAAAATAATAATAACTAAAAAGAAAAGCAAGTCACGAAAATATTTATTATATCCGTATAAATATACCGTATTAATATATTTATACCTATATGTTATATTTAACAAAATACTAATAGTAAATAAATACTGTAGTAAATAAAATGTTACTTCTAAATATTGATGTTTGCTTCTTGTAATCTTAGTATTTTTTTTTTTTTTTTTTTATGAAAACCCCAAACACGAAAGGTATCAAATTCTATAGTACTTAGTACCGTGCATAGGTTGAAGGAGAAGTATGGGGGGAGGGGGTGCCGGAAACTTTGCTCTAGAGACTAAACATGGGTTTTTTTAGCATTAGCATTTGTAGAGGCATTTGATGCAAGAAAGCAAGCTTATGCAGCATCAGCCAAAAAAAAAAAAAAAAAAAGTAACATAAATAAATAAAAATAACCACTTCCTCTTCACCCCTCTGTTCGTTCGAAATACCTGTCCAGCTGAGCCTTAAACTTATTTAGGCTATCAACTTCCACGACAAGGGATGGAAGTCTGTTCCACCTACCAACCACCCGCTGGCTAAAGGCAAATTTCCGCACGTCTATCCTACATCTGTCTTTCCTCAATTTGAATTTATGCCCTCTCAGGTGATTTTTCTGAGCTAGAGGAAGAATCCCATCAGCATTGAGCATGCTTAAACCATTCAAGGCTTTATACACCTCTATCAGATCACCTCGCTGGTGCCTAGTCTCCAGACACTGTAATTTGCAAAACTTAAGCCTTTCTTCGTAAGAGCACCCCTTTGTTCCATTCACTAATCTTGTTGCCCTTCTCTGTACTCGTTCCAGCAGCTCTACATCCTTCTTGAAATGAGGCCTCCAGACCTGTATACAGTACTCTAGGTGTGGCCTGACCATTGCCTTATACAATGGAATAATCACCTCCTTATCCCTGCTGGAAAAATTCCTGTATATCATTGACAATACTCCATGAGCTACTCTTGCAGCCCGTCTGCACTGCTCAGAGAACTTCATATCTGCCTGCACAATCACCCCCAAGTCCCTTTCATTCTCTACCACTGTCAGTGTAGTACCACAGAGTTGATACGTTGCTCTGGGGTTGCTGTTTCCCATGTGTAGTACTTTACATTTGTCAATGTTAAACTTCATTTGCCACCTCTCAGCCCATCTGCTCAACCTTTCCAGATCCTGTTGCAGCAGCATAGTGTCAGTAGTGTCCTTGACAACCCTGCCAACCTTTGTATCATCTGCAAACTTGGACATTAAGCTTGATATACCATCATCAATATCATTTATAAATACAGAAAACAACAATGGACCCAACACTGAGCCCTGAGGGACTCCACTAATAACATTAGTCCACGATGAGCAGTGTCCATTGATTACCACTCTCTGTCTTCTCCCCCTCAACCACCCCTTTATCCATAGCAGCAATTTGCCTCCAATGTCACACTGCTCCAATTTGTGTAGCAGTCTTCCATGTGCAACAGTATCAAAAGCCTTTCTAAGATCCAAGTATATAATATCAAAGTTATTCCCTGCATCCAGTTCTTTTGTGACTGCATCATAGTATCCAATCAAGTTGGTCAGGCAAGACTTCCCCTTAACAAAACCATGCTGTGTCTGAGCTATAACTGAAGTCTTGTCTAAATGATCCTGCAGTGCTTCTTTAACCAGTGCCTCCATTAATTTTCCTGGAACAGAAGTTAAGCTCACAGGTCTATAATTACTTGTGTCAGCCTTTGATCCTCCTTTGTGAATTGGGGGTCACATTTGCACATTTCCAGTCTATGGGTACCTCCCCTGAGTCCAAGGAAGCTCTCATAATTATGGCTAAGGGTTTGCTTACTTCCTTTGCTGCCTCCTTTAATATAACTGGATAGATCCCATCCACCCCGGGTGCCTTTCTTGTGTTTATCTTCAACAGTTTCTCCTCCACTTTACTCCCAGTTATTTCAAGATTCTGTAGCTTACTGCTAGAGTTGAATACACCTCTGGTATTCCCTTTGCTGAATAACTCCTCATGTGTGAATGTCGATGCAAAATATTCATTTAGTTTGTTAGCTACCTGAGCAGGATCATCAACAGTTGACCCATCAATATCAAGTGGACCAATCTGATTCATCCCCTTCCTTCTAGAGTTTACATAAGTAAAGAACTCTTTGCTGTTTTTCTTTGCATCCCTTGCCAAGGATTTCTCGTAATCTGCCTTCGCCTGCCTAACCTCCTTTGTAACTTGGTTGCATATCAACTTGTATCTATCATAGGCTTCTGTGTCATGTGTTAATTTGTAAGTATCCCATGCATTTTTCTTCTCTGCCATATGCCTCATTAGTTCATCTGACATCCATTTTGGCCTAAACCTTGAACAACATTTCTTAGTTGGTATGTAAAGCCTAGTAGCTTCCAAGATAAGTTCTTTGAATGCTTCCCATTTTGAATTTGCTGTTGGTAACATCATCAGTTGGTCCCACTGTATAGAATTTAAATACTGTCTCAGTCCATCGTAGTCGCCTTTACGGAAGCAATAACCCTTCCCTTTACCCCTAATGGTAGTTACCTCTTTGAGTAAATCCCACTTCAGCACACTGTGATCACTGCCACCTAGTGGTTCATTTATCTGCAGATTCTTAATGCATGAAGAATCACTGCTGATAATCAAATCAAGAGTATTACTCCCTCTAGTTGCCTCCCGAACATGCTGATGTAGAAAACAATCATCCAATAAATCCACAAAAGCTCTGCTAGTGCGTGAGTAACCAGCCCCCAAATTCCAGTCAATATCTGGGAAATTAAAATCTCCCATTATAAGACTCTCTGATTTACTGGCCCACTCTATTTCCCTGTACAGTTCCTTATTATACTCATCAGAGTCATTAGGCCTATAGCACACTCCTACTCTCAATTTTGATCTCCCAATGCTTATGTCACACCAAACTGACTCAACACTGCACTGTCCAGCGATGTCGACTGGCTTCACTTCCTTGGTTTTTATGTGTTTCTTAACTAATAGCATAACCCCTCCCCCCTTCCTATCCTGTCTATCCTTTCTGTAGACGTTGTACTCCCCAAATTGCAGTTCTGCATCCCTTATATCTGTGTGACACCACGTCTCTGATATCCCAACAATATCTGCCTTTGATGTTTTGAGCAATACCTCAAATTCATCAAATTTATTTACTAAACTCCTAGCATTGGTGTACACGCAAGTATACCTGCACCTGTTTCTATTCTTAGCTACCCTAACACAACCCATGTGTTTACTTGTACCGCAATGGCTCCCAGCAGTCTCTGAAATACCATGCATCTTGTTTTTCAGGCTTCTGCTCATTCTAATAGAAGCAGTGCAAGAATCTCTTTCACCTCTGCCAGTGGCTACTGTCAATCTATTGGTCTTTGTCTCCCCCCAAGCTAGCAGTTTTCCGACCCACCTAACACTGCCTCGATAGCATCAGCAAATATTCTTGCACCCTTTCTATTTAAGTGTATCCCATCCCTGTAGAAGCAATCTCTCCTGTTAACAAGTACAGTCCAGGCTGAAAAAAATTCTACCCCTTGAGCCTTGCACAATCTTTCCAGGGCCGAATTGATCGACAAGGGTTTCACCACTTCCAGCCTCCAATAAGCAAAGTGGTGGTATTTCACCGGTTGATGAAAGTTATCTACCACCTTGTTACTAATAACAAAAACATATATTTTTGTTATTAGTACAGCAGGGTATTGTAAGTTTTATTTCGCCCTTTATTTGAAAAATGACTTAAGCGAAAAAAGACGTACACTGACAGATATTTGTCCAAGTACGGATTTACTTGGAATTCATTAAAGTCTTTTCTAGTAATAGCTGAAACCATATAAATTGCAACGACTACTAAACACCATCAATTCAAGAAGTGATATGCGTTTATTCATTTCCTTTGGTGCGACATGACAATAGCCGTCGTTTGGCGCATTTGACATAAATGCCCTCGTGTGTAGCACAGTTGGTATAGTTACCATCCTTACCTCACCGGCTGGAAAATACCTCAGTTCGAGCCCGTCAATGACACGAGAAATTTTTATGGGTCTTTTTTACAACGTGGCTGAGTTAGTCGGTCTCAGGCGAGGATAGCCGGATTTTTTCTTTTGGAAACTTGGTTCTAGCAAAACAGCAGATTGACCACAGAACACACGCAGTATACAGATATAGGCGCAATTTGGCCCAAGTTGTTGATGCGCCTAAAACCGTGCAGTAACCAACCATTTGATATAACCATTAAAAAAAAAAAAAAAAAAAAAAAAGTTGACCTTTGTTGAGTTTGAATTGACCTGGATGGCGAAGCTTTATTGAATTGTCAAAATGAGTCATTCTCTAAAAGGTTGGGAACCGCTGGTCTAAGTATTAAATAAGTATTAAGTATTAAATAAGTATTAAGTAAGCAAATAGTAGGTATAGTACTGACTAACTCTGCACACCAAATAATGGCACAATCGATATAAAATTATCGAACTGTTTCGTTGATTCGGAAACAGTCGAACGAACAGGTGATTAAACCTTTTCTTGGTGCGTTCCGTTAACTCTGCATTTGGAAAACCGATTGAAACTTACTGAATAATTGTTCGAATGTTTAGGATAATAAGAAAATGATCATTCGGTAACCATTTCATTTGATTTCTCCCATCATTTTCGCTAACCTCTGTGTCAAGGCTCAGAACGGTCACACTATTTGTTGACCCTTGGGAATTCAGTTGGTATTTATTTCCAAGGACAGATCATTGTTTTTACCATGGTGTTTTTTTTTTTTTTTTTTTTTTTTGGGAGGGGGATAACCCTCTAGAAAAGCATCTTCACAAATACTTCTAATATATTACAGTAAACTTTTTAAAATCCCTCGGTGATTGAAAAGTGTCGGACTTTAAAAATAAAGACTAATACTAAACTTATTTACACCTGTAAGCATCTGTAAAACAGTTCAATTTGTTAAATGTATATAAATAACAATAAAGTCATAGAATAATGTCAGTTTTAAAGTACAGTATCCCACTTGCTTGTTGATGAATGCGCTTCAGAGAAAAAAAATGCTTTATAAAGATAAAAAGTGAACAAAAAAGTCATTAAAAATACTGAATTTACTGGGTGAGTAAGTAACATTGAGTAAGTTCAGTATTTTTAATGACTTTTCTACACTTTTTATCTTTATACTGTCTTTACCCCCCCCCCCCCTTCGTAGAACTATTAGTGTAATACGTGTGTAATACGTATTACACTAATATCCTCAACCATATCGCTATTTGTATTATATTTAACATTACACTTTTGTAAATTTGTATTTATTTTAATTTATATTATTAACTTTATTTTTACACTGCGTAGTACTTTGTCTACTAGTATTACGATAAAGGCGGCATATTTGCTTCCCCCCCCCTTTTTTTTTTAATACTACAGACAAGTTTGGAAACGCAGTGCGTGATACATAGTCAGGAGAAGTCCCCTGATGAATTTCCTGACTACGTATCATATTTTCATCTACTATATTCATATTTTGCATATTTGCCATCCCCTAATTCGACCTATTATTAAAATTGCCCTCCCATATCTGAATATTCACTTATTTATTTCTTTGTTATTTATTTTGTATTTTTGCTTCCTCAGTCCCAGTTCATTTTTGTACTAAGTTTTTCAAATTCTTTCACCTGTTTAACCACTACTTCACTTCCACTATCCCTTAAACTCCTCTTAGTTCAGGCACCGTGTGTACTTTTCATTTCCATTTTCACAGACACTTTTATCTATTTTACAAACCACACATTATATATATATCATCGCATAGGCAGTACTACAGTACAGTGTGAGACTAAAATACACAAACAGTAAAAAGTTTAAAAAATTGTAAACCTTTTTATATTTGAATTAAGAAACAATTTTAGACACTTAATTTTCAAATTGCTGCTTCCCTTGGTAGTCATTTGTATCCCTTTCGAGAAAATTCACTCGCTTGGAACCGAATTTACAAATACTGTACTGAAAATTCGCTTTTGGCTAATTCGAAAAGCCTGAGATAAATGATTTTGTTTTCTTTCCACCATATTGGTGAATTTTTATCTCAATAAACGACTGGTTGCTCTACAATTTTCTGTTTGAATAAAGATGTGCTACAGTAAAATCAAACTCCTTCGCCATCGAGTATATTTATTCTTATATTTTGAAAGCTGAGATGAAGTAGACATTATAGTTAGATCTCATCATTTGTTAATATAACTCGA
This sequence comes from Mastigoproctus giganteus, assembly GCF_048544385.1. NCBI lineage: Eukaryota > Metazoa > Arthropoda > Arachnida > Uropygi > Thelyphonidae > Mastigoproctus > Mastigoproctus giganteus. The sequence continues at coordinate 21,720,800 of NC_143583.1, forward strand.
GTACTGGTATATCGGATGTCAGTATGAGAGCACAGCCGTACCCACCTGACACAGGTGGCTACGGCTATGCTCAGTGACTAGACTAGCATTCAGCTACGTGAATCGAGTCACGGAATCAAGCCACTCACTCACTAGTCATCACTATTTTCTTGTATAGCTTACGTGCTCTAGACCAATGTTTGAGAGGAGATGCACAAATGGAGTCCAGTAGAACAAAATCCATTTTTACTAAGTATTGAGTGAAGGTAAAAAGTTTCGAGGCTGCTATGCTATAGTTCAAGTGAAAAACGATATACGTAAATGATAAGAAAAGAACGTTATTGTCTGCTATTTTTTCTGTTTTTTTAGCCAAAATAAATCACACGTTTAAAATTAAATACTCGCATGTCATATAATATGGAGCTGTGGATATACAGTCAAATACAATAACGTGGACTTATCTGCGTACTATTATACCGAGTATGTTAATGTTCGTTTATAGCAGAAACTAATTACAGATAGGGAAAAAATAATGAATAACTTATTCAGCTATTGACTGATTTGAATAAGGGATTTCTTTTGAATGGTAAACTGGTGGATTTTTTTTATTGCAACTGTTTTTATTTATCGGACCATACCAAGAGTTTGCCATTTATTATTTTTTCTTTTTTTATTTTTAAAAATCATATTGCGATGTAATTTTGTAGAAATCCATATTTAAAACCGAGCGCACACGCTATCGTAACATCATACAGATGCAGGATATGCACTGTACAGTGTCGCAACATGAGGATTTTTTTCTGTGATGTGTAAACAGAGTATCGTCATAAATATTGGACTGCGACCTACGTTTCATGCAGTTATGCATTAAATAAAATATCATCAGGACTGAATATAGTGTTCAGAAAGGTGTATAAGGATTGTTTCGTATAGTTGCGCTAATTTCCCCTTAAATCTGCTCACCTCACTATGTCGTGAGTAACAGCCATTACCTATTGAAGACTAACGTTGATGGGATTGTAACTATATATAGCGCTGTGAAATTATCTTCAGATGCATTGCTGTCTGTCTGCTTTATTTCTTATCACTTTTCGGATAATTTTGTTCCATATTGCGGTACCTCCAGTTATTTGTCAATAGCCCTAGATTTGTGCTTTGATTTAAAAGTTACGTTAAAGATTATTATTAATAATAGTGACAAATGATACAAGGAAGCAACCTTATACTGCATCAGCCAAAAAAAAAAAAAAAAAGTTACACCCCCCTCATTTGTCCAACCCCCTCTAATAATGTCTAATTCTTCCTTAAATTTATTCAAACTGTCCACTTTCACAACACCAGCTCGCTCTCTTGCTTAAAGAAAATTTTCGCACATCACTCCTACGTCTATCCTTTTTCAGTTTCAGTGTATGTGTTGTCCGACGAAGATTAAGAATACCATCGTCATTAAATTTACTCAACCCGTTTAAACCTTAATCACTTCAATGAGATCTCGTTAGTGCCTTGTTTCCAAGCGCTGCAGTTTTTATTATTATTAAAATCAGTTTATTTCCCAAAAAAAACCTTGGGTCACCCCGGGACGGCTCTATGCCAGAAGTTTGCAGAACTGAGGTCTTTCGTTTTGAGAGTACACTTCGTATTCTTGACTAATCTAGTTGCTCTTCTCTGCTCTCGTTCCAAGAAATCGACAGCTTTCTTAAAATGAGGTTTCCAGATCTCATTTTAAGAAAGATGAGGATTTCTTAAAATGAGGTCCGTTGTCACTGTGCCAACCTTTGTATGCATTACTCAAGATATAACTTAACCATTGTCGTATACAATGCGATATATAATATAATATAATACAATGTCATATATAAAAGCAAGGAAGATATAACAGCAGCATAGGCATGGGAAGGAGAGCATTTATTTTTACATTACTGTATACATGTTTACTAGACTGATATTTTCAAAATGTATTACTTTTGTCACCTTCAGTATATTAATGTGAGTACGTTAATGTCTGTATGTGATATTATTTATCTTTAAATGTGTGTACAATGATGTCGTTTATCTATTTATTTATTAGCGATATTCAGCTTCTTAATCGAAAATTGCAGTAACCAAAAGAAGGGGAAAACGAGAAACGTAATTACTGTATATTAAAATGCGCAGTCTCGAACAAAAAGTATTACAGAATAATTCAGTAACTTCTACAACTAATCAACTTTTTCTAATAGAATCGATTTAATATCGCAAATTTTAAAATGATTTTAATTGATCTAAAACTTTCTCATAACTGATGCCATTTAATGGCAGTTCTATGCATAAGATCTGTCGTTAATTTTACGAATGTAATAATGGAGGCGCATATTTTGCAACTTGATTATGGGAAATTATGGGAAATGCTCAGAAAATAAATTTATGTTTAATTTATAGTTTAAGAACTGCGCACCTCGAAATATAGTGTCGTGTCATCATTATTTTTATTTTATTCCATATACAGTTTTTCCTAATCCAAGATTGTAATTATTGCGTCTTCCAGATATTTTAAACACAAGGTTTTTGCAGATAGACTTTTTTTTTTTTGAAAAATGCCTGAAGAATATGTGCACAGATATCAAACTAGTTCTCGCTTTTGAGAGCTAGTTTAGGAATCGTGTATGGATAGGTTAAGACGTCAAAAAGTTCTTGTACGACACTGTTAGTTGTGTGCACCTTTTAAAGCTAACTACATCGTGTTATTATTGCATAGGATAATTACAAATATCGAGAAAATTACAAAATGTTTCTCTTGTTGGGAGAAACATTTATTTAGTGGCATCTCTTGTTTTGACTTTTTTTTTTTTTTCCATAGCTGGCACACTGGTTACGATCGTTGTCCTTTCACACCATGCAGAGAAAAAAGTTAAAAAAATAGTCGATTCCAATCCCGTCAAGACGAGATATATATATATATAAACAGATTTTCATGTAAAATTCATTTAAAACATCATCAGAAACATTAATTCGGCCACGGTATGTATATGTATGTATATATATATATATATATATATATATATATACCGTGGCCGAATTAGGCAAAACAGGCAAACCGACTATAGGACACACGCAAGTTACAGATATGGTAAGTCCACTCTTCATGTCCTTAGTTTCTTTGGCGCTAATTTTTTTTAGATAACGAAAATCCGGAAATGTGCAGTGCTCTCTTGTAGAAGGGAAAGAATTGGGTTAACACACACACACACACACACGATAAAAAAGCTGGTTGTTGTAGGTTTTTAGGCGCATTAGCAACTCGGGCCATATATAATGTGTCTGTAAATTGTGTTCTTTGGTCGAGTTGCTATTTACTGGACGAAAAAACCTGAGTTTCGGGAAGGAAAACCATACTACCCTCGGTTGAGACCGACTGACTCAGCCAAGTTTTGAAGAACCATAAAAAATTCTTCGTATCATTGACCGGATTCGAACGCTGGTCTTTAAAAACCCGTTGTGGGGAAGGTGGTGATTAAACAAACTGTGCTACATACGCTCATTTCGTATTCTCCACATTTAAAAAGCTAGTTTTAGCCTCACTCCACATATAATCAGCGAATTCCCTTCCATTATGTGAATAATGTACCTGTATATAATGTGGTGGGTGCCACACAGCCTTGTGGGGACATGAGAGATATTTCCCCATGTGCCCTTGTTTAAAAGTCGGAAATGTGATACTCGCACTTGCAATTATCACAAATTTCTGTTCTGGTTTTAAACAAGAGCATAGGGGAAAGATATATTTCTATCCTCGAAAGACTGCTAGTAACGGTGCGAAAAGGGAAACTGATAATTTCAAAAATATTCCACATTAATGGTTCTTCATGCCCTTTTCCGATTCTTAAAAAAGGGTATGTTTTCTATCCCCTCATAATTGTCTGGTAAACATAATACATTATGTCGGAGCGCCTAATATACAGTACCTCACTCAGATAATGGTAAAGAATTCGCAAATATGATTATCAAACGGGCTTTTACCATCACAAACTGGTGTCTTGAGATTTACCGTATCAGAGCGGTAAAAGTCTGAATATAGTTCGGGTAGTAAAATAAAGTGAAATGTGTTGATACAGTATTTCGGGCTTTCACAGTGACAAATATTGCTGGAAATAATTTTGAGTGGTGCCGTCACATTGCTCCTAATAGTATCAGTTTGATTCAAAATTAGATCCTTTTAGGGATTTTTCTGGTTTTGAGAACGTCAGAAAGTCGCTGAGACAAGGTTAGGCAAGTAATCGTGCCTAATCTTGTCCTAAACAAGATTAGGCAAGTAGGATGTTCTAATTCCTTTTTTCCCCCCTCTCCTCCCCAAAATGCGCCTTACCCCCCCCCACAAAAAAGGCGAATTCGTGTTACTTCTCACACATTGAGGTAAATTTGGCTACACAAAATAAATAAAACTTTTTTTTTTTTTTTAATTTGATATCAAATAATGTTAATAGCAGCTATATAAAAAAATATATCTGTCTTGTTGCCAAGCTAATCAAACAAAAACTTTGAATTTGTTTCAATGCATAACAAAGTACTTTTGTTCTTGGCTGGCTTTCACACGCTCACTCATTTATCTTTCGCTTCCCCATTTCCACGCGTTACCTTGATATTTCACTGTGAAGATCAGATGCTCTCTCTCTTTCTGGAGAGACAAAATCCTTTCATAGTACCAAGGTAGCTCACGAATAGAAATGGTTTAACCAGTGGTTGCATGTGGAAGTTAGCCAAGCGATGATGATTTTTTAAACATTTCTGACGTTTAGTTTACCTTAGCTTATAGGTTGGAAAAAAAAAAAAGCTTATAGGTTTAAAAAAAAAGAAAAAAAAAAGTCGTTCCTAAATTAGGTAGTTTACATCACAGAAAATTTTCTGTCAAATTTAATCAGGGAAGTGATACTTAAATACAATAAGTATTTTAAATATTTGATTTAAAACATCATGATGGCTCTGGTGTGTTGAAGAAAAAGACATCGACTAATCATTAGAGGAATAATATTAGTCAAAAAGAAATGCTTAAAAAGCACTTTTTCAGTAGAGGTGATGCAAGGAAAGAAATGTATTACCAAATATTAATTTTAAACTACTTAAGGGTACATTCTGGCTCAAATTAACCTGCACCAGAAAATAGTACCTTCAAAAATTAGTTGTGAAGCCATATTTTGATTATAAAAAAGTAGATTGTCATAGATTATCACTGTTAAATGTTTTTCGACATTGTCTTTTGTTTTTAATGTTGGTAAGAAATTAGAACATTATTGTGCAGTTCCAGCCTATTGCATTTCTTCATTCTCATTGCTGGTCAGCAAAATGACTTGACTTTATTTCCTGGAGAAGAACTTGGAACGTGTTGGAACCATAGGGTGGGATCACAAGGCAGGAGGCACAGGGTTATGAATAATGGTTACTTTTTAGATTGGACTAATAAAACAGCGTCCAACAAGGATCTGCGCTGGGACAAGTGTTGTTTTTGATTTTCTTAAATGACATTGACGAAGGGATACAGAGCGTGATTTCACAATACAGCCAAATGCACTTGAGGAATAGCAGTCCCAAAATAACATATGCACTTGGTGGGGCATTCCCAAAATAACAGATGCACTTTAATTAAAAACAGTAGAAGAAGAAAGGGATTTAAGTATTACGATATGGGTGGATATAAAGTTGTCTGTGCACTGTAGACAGGCAGAAAGGAGGGTCCATGGTATCCTCTTGATGATTTATCGAACATTTTCTTGTTATTTATTTTTATTGTCCAATTGCAGCACAATTGGACAACAACAAATTCTTTTTACCAGCAGGAGAGAGAAATCTTAATCTCACTGTATAAGTTAATTGTGAGACCACACTTGGAAATAATGGCCAAGTATGGGTACCGCACCTAAAAAAATACATCGAGCTTCTTAAAAGGGTCCAAAGACGAAGAGCACGCCTGATAAACTCGGAAAAAGGGCATCCACATGAGGAAAGACTTCGAATATGTGGACTATAGAGTTTGGCAACCAGGCACTTTTGAGGGGATCGGACTGAGTCCTATAAAGTTGTGAGAAGGGCTAGTAAAATGAATGAAAGCGAAATTTGCATCGTTATAAATGATTCCAGAACGAATTCAAATTACGGTTTTAGATTGGATTGTAAAGTTTTGTATCAGCCAGAGAAATTCTAATTACTGGAATAAGTTTCTCTATCAGTAGTTGAGGCTGATGGGTTGATTTAATTCAGACGCCAGCAGGATAAACTTTGGAGGGGGAATATCGTTGTTGTAATTTTAGGTGCACCAGCAACTTGGGCCATTATATTGTCTGTAAACTGCATATGTTCTGTGGTCGGTTTGCTGGATGAAAAACGCTAGTTTCCGGTAGAAAAACCATGCTACTCTCATCTGAGATCGACTAACTCAGCCATATTGTGAAAAAAAGCCCCATAAAAATTCCTCGAGTCATTGACGGGATTCGAACTCAGCTCTTTTCCACGCGGTGTGGGGAGAACGTTGATTATACCAACTTTGCTACCAATGAGGGCGGGGCTTATCGCGATTTGGCGCCAAAGTCATTTTACGACCTATTAAGTTGTAACACGATTCAGTTCTGTGCTGGGAACACAAAAAAAAAAAAAAAAAAAAAAAAGCCCAGGGCGAATAAGAAAAAAAATTTTCACACAGCACGATTGGACAACAAATTCTTTTTTACTATCTATTATGTCATAACACGATTGGAAATTATAAACTTAGCGAAAGTAAATCATTACAAGAAAAAAAAATCTGCTTTTTCAGTGTACAAAAAAAAAAAAAGTGGCAAAAAAAAAGTTTTCTGGTGTAATATTGATATAAACAGAAGAATGTTTTCTGGTAAAGGAGAAAAATGTTTTCTGGTATAATTATCACATAACTGCACAGTAATGGAAACGTACCATTTTCAGCAGCCTTTCTATATATTGAAGTTTTATTTTCATAAATTTTATTATGCAGTAAAACTGATTTAACGGACTATACGAAATGTGAAGGCCCGTCCATTAAATCCGATTGTCCGTGAAACACGGAAGGTATGTTTGTATGTATAGTCTCCGAAGTGTCCAGATTGTTAAGAAAAAATTCCGTATTTTACTGCACTTACCAGTTGTGGGGAGTAGAAAAGCTTGAAATTTTGCCATGTGTAGGCAGTGGACAGCGACTAAAGCTTATTCGGAGTTTGAAAATCTCTCGGAGACCTTCCCTCGCTGGAGGTCAGATGTTTCCCTCCACCTTACTGTTTCCCTCGCTGGAGGTCAGATGTTTCCCTCCACCTTACTGTTTCCCTCGCTGGCGGTCAGATGTCTCCCTCCACCTTACCTTCCCTCGGCAGGCTCATGTGAGGAATATGCTGACTCTTTGGTAAATTGTGAAAATAATGGTAAATACCAACAGATTAAGACATTTATTACGTCTCTCGTTGAACCTAGTGACTTCCTGAATTTCCAAAGTCCTTTATATCGAAGTTCACCCTATTTTCCTTCTTTGCTTATTTCTGTCTTCCGGATTACTACTACAGTGCTAGTAGAACTTTGTGCTGGTTTGTTTGGGTTTTTTAGAATATGTGCTGAGCAGTTGAAGGCCGTGAGGCGTAAATCTACCATGTTTAAGTTGCATATATTTTGTAACCAGTTTTTCTGTTTTGCTGGAAGTAAAATCTAAGTTTCCTGGAGAAATTATGCAGCTTCTTGTGACGAGGCTGACAAATTGTACCACGATGTGAAAAAAAAAAAAACTTATCACAGTTTCCGGACATAAGAGTATTCTGGACATCATTTCTCATCTGCCAGCGTTGGACTGGTAAAGGAATAGTCTCCTAAGTTTCTAGGGTTTTCTATACCTGTAATACCGAAATTTATTTTATTTCAACACCGGTTTGTTTAGTCGATACATAAAAGTTATTGAAATAAATTAGCTGCCAATGTGATCGAGGTGGAGAGCTTCGTAAAGTGCAAAGCGGAATTGAATCTATTGCGATCCGCTTGGATCACAAATATCACTTCTCTGTGATACTCGGGATCCAAGTCGATCGCAGAAAATCAGTTATAAAAGACAAAAATAAAGTTGCCTGACGCGACCAAGTGTTCAGGAGCGTGAGTGCAGTAGCACGCGCTCTTTGAGTGGACCAGGATTCACGTCCGTGACTGCTAAATACGATTAACATTTATGTATTGATGATTTATCATAAACCCCACTGACCTGGTGGTCGTGCCCGAGTATAAACAAGAACATTCAGTAGCTATGTACGCGTTCAGATCTAGTTTTCTTCAGTAATTAGTTGTTTCTGAGCGTAATCTGAGCAGAGGACGTGAGATATGAGCACTCATTGATACAGTGGGATCCACAGTCCACCCCTTTTTTTTTTCCCCAATTTTTTATTCTGTTAGTGTAGGAGGAGGAAAGAAAGAAGATTTCGCGAGCTAAGAATAATTTGTTTCAAAGCTTGTCAAGTTTTCTAATCTAATCAACTGAAGTGTACCTAGATGTTTCTGCGCGCGATGCAAATAGTATGGTGGTCTTGCAATATGCCGATGTTCGAAGACGATTATACCTTAAAAGCCAAATATTGGTTTTCTATGCAAAGTAATAGAACAAATAAAAAAAAAAAAAAAAAAGTAACGTGAAGAAATTAAATATCACTGAACTTAATTCTATTTTTGTTTTTCCGGGGGGGAAAAAAAAGGTTTTTTTTTTTTTTTTTTTTGTTTACTGCACAACAGCGCTCCGATGTTTATAATAGTGTTACTCGATAGCGAAGTTTTCAAAATACAGTGACGTTTTACGAGATGATCAGCGAAGTATAAAAGAAGAGAATTTATGTTCGAGTTGTGATCAAACAGTTCGGGAACTGACTTGATAACATGAAATTGCAGTGTCGCAAGGTGTTTGATGACACATCTAGACATAGTAATGCGTAAATCACCCGTTTATCTGCGGTCAGGTTAAATAGGTGTTTTAGGTGTTTTTAAATAACGCATTTTAAAATGAGTGATTAAATGAGCATCATATCTGCAACAAATTTTGTTCCAAATTAGGGAAACGTGCAACAGAAACAACGAAATGTTAAAAACAGCTTTCGGACAAGATGTTATATGTCGCTCAATGACTTTTCAGTGCTTCGCAAAGTTTAAAGAAGGCCGCTTGTCTGTAGAAGGCAATCCTCACTCTGGCTACCTTTCAGCTTCAAAAGCCATTGATCGCTCGTGTGTGTGATATGATTAAGAGTGATCGATATTTAACCCTCCACGAAGTTGCTAATGACATTAGTATTTCTTATGAGAGATATCAGTCAGTTTTAACACAGTATTTGGGAATGCGACGTATTTTGGCCAAGTTTATGCCTCGCAACGTCACTGATCACAAAGAACAGCGAGTTCTCGCATGGCAAGTTCTTTGTCCCTGCTGTTGACATACGCTTTATTTCTTTCATCATTACTGGCGCGTATGGCTATGAACTGAAACCAAGGCTTTGTCCTTTTAATGTTACGTCACCGTTTACAAGTCCAAAAAAAAGCATGGTAATCTTGATCAGATGTGAAGATCATGCTTATCGTATTATTTGACTCATTGTGTATTTTGAATTTGCCTGCATGGTGAAACATAAAATCATGAAGCCTTCAAAACAATTCTAGGGCGAATTTGCGATGCTGTTCAGAGAAAACGGCTGGAAAAGTGGACTTCAGGGAATTGCCGCTTTCATCACGGCAGCGTCCCCGCATACTCGGCATTTTCCATCCAAGAATTTCTTGCAAAGCACTTCATCACTGTGGTCTCCTATCTGCTGTACTCTTCGGATTTAGTTCCGTGTTATTTTATTTATTTATTTTTTTATTGCCCAAGCTTAAAGCAATCCCCCCACCCTGAAAGGTCACGGATTTTCAACGGCTGAAGAAATTATTCAGAACACGATACAGGAACTTTCAGCAATTCTAAGATTGCTAAAATGTCCTCTATCGTGTACAAGTAAAAGTGTATTCTGTAAAACCCTGTATAGCTAAAAGGTAGAGTTGCTTAAAAGAAGCCTATCAGAAATGCTTTCTTGATACTGTATATACCGAATCCAGAAGTTACCGAAGCTTTCGGCAAACTTCTGGATTCGGCGTATACAGTCAAGAGACCACTTCGAAAGAGATTCCTCCAAACAGTCGGTAAGCTTCAACATATCCCAAACATTAGTTCAGTCCACGAACTTTTGATCATGCCTCGTAAAAATATGTATCAAAATTCATCATTACTATTTGATATGTAAGGTATGTTGAACCTAAATTAGTTTGCAAGTTCTTCTGAGGCAGTTACATGGATCCATCCGTTATTAGTATGTTGGTGTAGGTGCGCCATGTGAAAATTTTGTCGTTTGGGAACCTGAAAGATTGTAATGAGGGGCAACCCCTGGAAAGAACTTCGGGTACCAACGGCTTACTCATTGTAGAGCTTCAATTATGTCCTCATCACATTATGTTAGTCAGTGGTACCCGAAGATCGTTTTGAGAAAATACACAGAATTATTATAGTAGCTATTTTAGTTATCTTTCAAATACTCATTCTGTCGTGGCACGAGTCTTCAAAAATTTATAATTACGTGGATAACAGAAAATGCTTTAAGGGATACAGGAATATTCAGAAACTTTAAGGGTATGAGGATGTTTGAGAGTTTATGAACAAAATGGAGTTTGACTGTTACTGTTAAGTTTCGTCTTTAGGAGGTTTTTACTGTAATTAATCCCGCCCCATGCCCAGACTAATTAACAAAGGATGTCTGTTATCTCAGTCACAATTAAGCAATTTTCATCGTTTTTATGGTTCACTAATTCTCTGTTTTGACAGCTCTCGCGTGCATCGCATCGGATAGCCTCGTTCTCCCACAGAATGTGAAAACAACGTGAGTGACTAATAGTGCTAGCCACTGTGTCGAGGACTCAAAGCAGAGAATTAGTCAAGTGTATTGACGATGAACTGGTTCGATTTCCGTCCCCGGCCTAAGTTTAGAAATACTTCCCCTCGGGGATGGAAAACTTTTATTTTTATTATTATTACACAGTGAATGAGCTACCTTGGCGCAAAGATCATGGGTCGTCGGTTTATTCTCAAGCTATTAAAAGTACAACTGTAACTCTGTTCCAAGCTTAGTTTGTCTCTTTGCGAGATGAATATCTATGCCTTCTCTTGATATCGGCTAACATTTCGTCCGTTGCAGACTCCTCCTTAATTTCTTGGTGAAGGAAAGTGAAGCCTTTCCGAATGTTTACCGATAAAGGCATTAAGCTGTGGAGCTCCATTATCTTTCTGAATTAGCCGGTATAACTTGCAGCAGGTCGTTTCGGTGTCTAATGTACTACTTTGTAATAATTCAATGTATTTGCTATAGTGATTAAACAGAAAACGTAACGTTCAGTTGCATCTCATCTTCCATTAGAATCTTTTTTCTGTTTATTGGATTATGATTATAATATCTGAACAATTTAATGAGATATAACGATGCAGATCTTTATTGGATACTCCTTTTTTGGCACTTAGCCAAATGGTTATCGTTTATCCGCCCGAAAGATATGGTTTTAACCTAAAAATTCTGATACATGATTTTCATCGTATTCATTTCTTAATTTATTAAGCCATTTAGTAAAATTTGTATCCATTTATTTTCTGATATTTTTTTTATTTTGTTTTCTTTCCTTCCTTTCATAATCGATAGAGTGTTTACTATTTCGTTTATAATGATACTCTTTTCTTTTTTTCAATCTTCATATTTTCTCCATAGACTCGTTTTATGTTTCATTCGCTAACGTTTTCTAGTACAGAAAATTTTTAGACTCCAGTTTGTTCATGCAAAAAGTGGTAACTTTTAACGCCTCATTGATATCCTCCCGTAGGTTTACATCTTTTTGTTTCTTGTGTGTGTGTTTGTTGGGTAACCTAAAGATTCATTTTTATTCCGAAACGAATTCACGACCCCCCCGCAAACAAATAGTAAAGACGAATGTGTCTTTAATGGTAACTTCGTAGCAATTCGTTGGCAGCGATGTAGTGAATAGTTTCAAGCAGCATTCTTATTGCTCCTTTACGTGTCAATATGCTACTTAGCGGCATGCACCACACCTTTGAAGCACGAGATAGACGGAGTAGTACCATTCTCCCCGCTTGAAGTGGAGAAATGAAAGTTAAAAGTGAAGCAGGCAAGTCATCGTCAATCAAATTCAACAGACGTTGCTGCTTATCGCTAGACAACTGTTTTTAAGAATAGTTTCCTGGACTCCTCTTTATAATCTCCACTTGGCTATTTTTTAATAGCACTGGCTTTCAATGAAAAAATAATCATAAAAAACGTATGGTTTGAAGGCTAATTTCTCTTCTTTCACGAAGTTTTTTTTTTTTTTTAATCTCAGTCGACGTTATCAGTGCCATCTGCTGTCGTGTAGTGTCTTGTACACAGTGCTGATGGCTAATCTATTGACATTCGACTGTGACACCGCAAGACAGATGTGCCTTTCTATCCACAGGATGTTGCGCAAAGTATAGTTGTCCAAAGTGGTGAAATTGCGCCGTCCAGTTTCTACTTTATGCTCAAGTAGATAAAAATGGGAGACTGCCGTGCTGTAAATGTAAACTTTATGTAGCCGATTAGAGTTAAGATTTATTTTGATTAGGTTTTTTTTTTATTATATTCATAGTTTGCTTTAATGCTTAGCTAATCCTTATTTTTAGGAACAGTTAATAACATTACTCATCGTTATGTTTATACGCTTCAGGTGTAATTCATGAATTCTCTGACACAAAAACAAATATTTCAATATAAATACTGTATTATGAGTTTCTTAATCTTTAACTATCGACAGAAGTAAGACTGAATAGAAGAGCGCAGAATAAAACTATTAAATACATCACATGTGAAATAGTTAAAATATGTACTCTGCCTAAGTATTAAGGAAGACAGCTAATAGTAAGTTTCCTCCTACTTTATTTACTGGGTAATAGGTTGTAAAATATTTTGTAATGATTAAAGGCAGTACAGTATATCACTTGAAATTTCCACCTTTTATCCGTTTCGCTGATGTCTCATGGCCTTGCGTGGATTTGGCGCTAATTCAAAACAGTTGCAATTTCATATAAAGGAATAACAACATCACTCTGCTGCACGATTAGAAAAAAAAAAGGATAGAGACAAAACTTTAACGTATAACATAAATTAGGAAAAATTCTTTCAGACTTATCCACAGTGGACAAGCGAAGCACTTTGGATAAGTAATATGAAACTGTTAGAAATTAATTCTAATAGCTTCATTAGCTTCGAAATTTAGTTCGGTTGTTTGCTGTTCATTGAGACAAGATGGTTAAAAAATAAAATAAAATAAACTTAAATTAAAGATATGACTCGCATAGTAGCATTACATACTTGTACATTCCGTGCTGACTTCACAGAAGTGTTTTGTCCAAAGTAAGAGCATGGACCATAATACTGCCTGCTGTTTCGTTTAAAAACAAGTTCCGTGCGAGTGAACATGTTCTCTACTCTCCCAGTCCATTCCAGACCATTTCTGAAGGTATTCACCCTGGACCTATAATGTTCTCAGATATCATTGAGAGTTCGGAGTTTCGGGGGAAGGATGTGAAATATCTTTCTTTTAGATCCCCTTCCCGCCGGCAGGTTTGTATCAGGCAAAAACACGTCGAAATCTGCTTGTAGCATATGTAAAGTTGCTACTTTTTAAACTCGAGTGACAAGGAAAGAGGCCTTCCAAGTTTTCATGCTGTTTGTGCAAGGCCATTCCTTTGATGAGGGGTGAAGCGATTGAAATATACCTGGACAAGTATTGAAAAGGATCTTAAATCTCAACAAATGAGGGGGTTCGATCCACGCAAGGAAAAATCCTGTTTTTGTTTTTTTTTTCAGCATTAATTCTTGCGCCTGTTTCTTGAATTATACTCAACCATACTTCATCAAGCATGATGAAGTAAAGATCCAATAATGCCGTGACCTGACAACAACTCTCTCCCCTCCTCCCAGAACGTGGTGGCTGCTTTTCCTAACCGAGAAAGTGCATATTTTGCTGTCCGGTAAGCAGCACATGACTCGCGTGACCACCACCACCAATTATTTAGGTAATCGGAACGCTCTTAAATTTTGGTTAACGCACGATGAACCTGATCAAGGATTTTTTTTTGTTTCAGACTCTGGTGAAGTTGTAACGCATGTTGTCTAAAAACTATTTGGTTATTGTGACATTCGGGTTCATTTCCGTGGCGGGGGGGGAGAATAAATGTACGTTACGATACCACTTTCGCACATATAAGTAAACAGAACTTCTGTTCACTTTCGATTATTTCAGTCACTTTTATTTTTTGGATCACCCTGTATTACCCAATGGTGGGCATCTTGGACTCCATTTCTGAACGATACAGGTGACGTAAATGTTCTCGCTTAATATTTCTGCAAGACCAGCAGCAAACGATTTTGGTCAGACAACTTTTTGTGAAGCAAATGTAGCATGTTTGATCGATATAGGAGATTCAACGCTTCCGTCCGCAGACTCTTCTCTCTTACACTTTCTAAATTTCACAAGAAGTTGAGCACAGTTTTTCACAGAATATTTTCTGCAGGTTGCACTTTTTCATTGAGATTTTGGCGATGTCAAGAATAAATTGAACGAAAAGAAGTTGTCGCTTGAAATATGTAGACTCTGGGTACAGTTTTCTGGTTTGTGGTATTGTAATTTTTTTTTTTTTTTTTTTTAGGGTGTAATGGCAGACTTTCTCTGGAATTACTATTTCAGATTTTGATTTGAAAAATATCTTTCCAAGTTTAACATCAAATTTTTCATGAGAAAATTGGTTTTGTTTAAGACATCCAATTATTCTTCACCTTCCAGATTGATGAGGGGGGAAAATTGCAAACCTTCGGAGGGAGAGACCAGATTACACCCCTCCCCCAAATGACCCTTTTATCCAGTATTAGTCATCCTAGGGTTAGCTTTGGTTTCAAGGTTCTTTCCCATGGATCTTTGCGACAATGAGTGATAGACAAGTCTAGCTTCTCATAGTTCTTCACAGTGATTGGCTGTTAATCACCACGATTTTGGGTTAAAATGAATGCCGTTTTGCTATCTAAAAATAAATAAATTTTCAGTTTATACTCCAGGACGAAACACTGCCGGGGGAGTATTCTCTCTATTCTTGTATTCTCTCTATCACAAGATAGAGAGAATACACTGAGAATACTTGAGTGACCGGGCATAAACCCCGGTCACTCAAGGCATGTGTACCTATGCACATGTGTGCCTGACCACTCGGTCACGGCGGCCTATTCCTGAGGGAAAATTTTCCGATTAACCCCTTTTGGCGCTGGTTTAAAATCGGGAAACAATTTTCCTCCCGGACTAGGTGGAGCTAGACTTGCCTATCACTCATTGTCGCAAAGGTCCATGGGTAAGAACCTTTTACTGAAGACCAACCCATCCCAGTAACCTATACAATTTTTTGGTAGGGCGAGATAGTTGAAGCCTCTTCATAGGATGGGGTAAACAGAGGGTAGAAAAATAATACATTGAATATAGTAGCATTTCAGACGTATCCTGTGTGAATAATTTTGTTTTTAGGTGTTTTAGTGACACTGGTTTCTGAAAGCTATTTGTTTTCTGCTTTCCCTTGTAATTAGTGTATTCATAAGAACGAGATTCAAAGAAATGATTAAAAAAAGAGAGAAAATCGATTGGTATGAACTTGTAAAATCTTTGATAAAGAGCTTTATATAATCCAAAAGAAGGGACAAAGTATTTTATAGCAGTTAATTAAGCTAGAAATTTTAGGACCTAGATCCAAAACTGACCTTTTCTTATGAAAAGGTCAGTTCGAGTCCTGTCAGAGCGAAGAAACCAAATCGTGAACGCAATTTATAAACATAATGCAGGTACTCTCCGACCAGTTTTTATTTTGTAGGGACAGGTAGGTTGGTGATCATTTTGGAACCATTGGAGTAACTCAGTGCGTAAAATTTTAACCCCCCCCACCTACAGTTTCTCTGTTGAAAATTCGAGTAGTCGTTATTGGTGGAGGCGAAAAACGTCAGGGTTGGCAATATCTATTTTGTATATGATTTTATGCAGTGTCAACTACTTTATTATTATTATTATTCTGGGTTTTTTTTTTTTTTTTTTGCATATTTTCCAAAAAAAAAAAAAAAAAGTGTTTCATATAGTTGAATTGCGAATGGTGCCGGTATGTCCTGGATCGTGCATGAAAAAAGATTTGGAAGCGACGCTTCTTAAGGACAGACGGTCAATAACATATGATGATGCGGGACGTAAAAAAATAAAAGTAAATGAATAAAAATAAAACAAATAGATCAATAATCAAATTCCAGACGTGAATATTCAGGAATTTATAATTGGCTACTATTTTTCGTGGTTATTCCAAGCGTAGCTGAACTGTCAATTGGAAATTGTTGACTTCAAGAGCTTACGATATTGCGAAAAGTAATCTACCGAAATGGTGATTTGTTTAAAAAAGAAAATGAGTGGAAGATATTTTAAATTTAACAGTGTCAGCTACTTTATTATTGCACCAATCAAAATTTTATGTATTCATTTGTGATGTGTAGGGGTTTCACAGTTTTCAGTCTGTGGTACTTAATATGATCGCTTTTACTTTCTCATTGAGGATGTGCTTTCGTTCTTCACTTTATTACGAGCGCCTTGTATAATTTTAAATGCAACACTTTTACTAAAAACCTATAAGTTATACTATATTTGTATGGATTGGCATTCTGTGACCGTACATTATAAAAGTAGATATGTACCTTCTCAGCTTTCATTCTTGGGGAACTCACATTTAAAAAAAAAATAATAATAAATACATAAAAAGTAAAACGTACCTTCATGCATATAATTAGATGAAATACATAGGCTAAAAACAAGTGGCTTCCTAATATAGTACTCTAACCAAAAGTACGTAACCCTTTCCCATCTCTTTCTGTGCCCTGCAAATGATTATTCTAGTTCTTTTTCCTGCGCTTTTAAATTTTATAAAAGAAACTGCGGTATTACGATATCTTACATTTCTTTCTCTTCATACAAAGGGTACTAGGAAAGTTTTGCAATACAGCTTTGTTTATTTAATTTTTTCAAAGTAATTTCCTCTACATTCAATACACCTCTCCATCCTCCGAAACCAATCTTTAAACCAGTTCTGCCAAGTTTCACTAGGGAGTAAAGCACACTCGTTGTCCCAAGCCCGTAGAAGGTCCTCATCACTGGAAAACCGCCTCCCTTTTAGCTTCATTTTCACATGCGGGAACAGTGCAAAGTCGCAGGGAGCAAGGTCTGGACTGTAGGGAGGGTGCTCCAGAAGTTTCAGTCCTGTCGTGGTCAAATATTTGGTGCAGGCTTTGCCGCGGTGAGCTGGAGCATTATCGTGATGGAGGTACCAGGTGTCCATTCTTGACTTTGGCCGCAGGTTCTTCATAGATCCAATGACTTTAGGCAGGCATTGTTCAGTATACCACTTAGCTGTGACTGTCTTCTGCGTGTCCAAAACGACACGTTCCACAATTCCACTCGATTTGAAAAATACAGCTATCATTTTCTTCTTTACAGATCGGGATTTTCTGACAATTACGAGTGTGTCGTCATCATCAAAGACCCAAACTTTGTTTTGAGCCTTCGTCGGCAGATCGTAATAGTACAGCCAAGTCTCGTCACCTGTCACGATGTTGTTCACATACCGAGATTGTCCCTTATCAAACTTTTTTAACATCTCCCGGCACCAAGTCACACGTCGTGTCATCTGCTCTTCAGTCAGTTGATGCGGCACCCAGAGAGAACAAAGTTTCTTCACGTGCAAATGATCTTGCAGAATCGAACGAATTGCTGGTGCATTTAGGCCCAAAGTATCCTCTATCTGTTGGTTGGTCACTCGCCTGTTTTCGTCAAGCATTTTCCTCACAGCAGTAACGTTTACCTCCGTAACTGACGTTCGTGGCCTTCCCGGCCTCTCAGAATCCTCCAGAGTGAAATTTCCCCTTTGGAATTCTCTATACCACCTAAATATCGTTGTACGATGTGGACAATCATCATCTAGTGCAAGAGTCATTTCTTCTAAGCACTGGTCTATGGTTAAACCACGCACGAAATTATACCGCAAAACTGTCCTTATCTCATTTCGTGACCACGATGCCATCGCAAGCACTTTACACTCTCACTACTAATGAATAACTGATCCCATCGACTTGGCGCGGCGGCTACTATGCACGTATGAACATGTCTCAATATAAATAAAATAAATAAATTTTCTGTTTATACTCCGGGACGACCAAACGGTCAGAGGAGTTCACAAGATAGATAGAATACAAGAAACAGCAATATATGCAGCAACAAGCAGCTTCCTGTGATTCATTGTTGCGTCATATTGCAAAACTTTCCTAGTACCCTTTGTATATGAATGTGGTAACTTTATTTGCTAAATCCAAGGTGTATTCCAATATATATTTACTGAGAGCGTCTCGATATTCAGAACCAGAATTACCTTGGGGTGTATCTGAATGGGTTACGTGAAAAGTGGCTATGATTACTATAAAAAAAATATATCAGTTTGGCTGTGGTAAAGTGGGGCGTTACTGCTAAAGGTGAAGTTTGTTCAGTTTCAGAAAGAGTGACTCATTTGCGGTTGTCGCTTCTAGACGAAAAAAAGTTGGAAAGTTCATCAACTAATCGCGACACGCAGATCTTTAACCGTGATTAAGTTTCCCCAGAGTGTATGCAATTATCTTGAGAGGTTTTAGTAACTCAATCTCTTCATTTTCTGTTTGCCGTAGTTTCACTGAATCATTAGAAGGCTGCAAGCCTTCTAATAATTCAGTGAAAGCACCTACCTACACGATTAAAATTATGAATTTAAATTATCTGATATGTAATGATCGTTTAATAATATCATATAAAATATAAAACATAATTAAAAAGCACTGCAATAAATGCGTGAAATAGAAATACAGTACTACATTTTTCTGTTTCTTTGACGAACAGAAATATTTGAGAAACAGAAACGTCTTATGGGGAATGAAAGCTGGTTAATGAGAGAGAGATGGATGGATGGGTGTAAAAGAAATCTATAGAAATACTTATTGCAAAAAAGTATATCTTATTATTAGCGTTTTCATCCTCATTTCTCTATTCCCGCGGTTGTTTTTATGTGCAGGGTGAATCAAGAGATTAGGTATATATACTCTGATATGTGGTATCTCAAGAAGTTTATTGAGTAAATCATAATACTAATAATAAACACCTATGCGGTCCCAGTGCTAACATACTCCTTCGGGGTCATAGATTGGACTAACACCGAGCTGGAGGATATCATGAGAAAGACAAGGACAGTGATGACCAAGAACCGTCAATTCCACTCGACCGAAATCTGCCGTCGAGAGACTGACAATTGCCCGGGAAGAAGGGGGGGCCTGATAGACCTGATTCAGCAACAGAAGATAGCGATAGTTAACCCGAAGGATTACTTCCAGAAACACACAGCAGCACTCCACCAGGCCATAAGGAAGATAGCGGTACACCCCACTCAACCTAAGCCAGGAATCTCCCCCCCAACCAGGAGGTACAAATGAAGCTAGAAAGATGGGCAGAGAAGACACTACAATGATCTCCATCAAGATCACATAGATAAAATTGCTTCCAATGCATGGCTCATTGACTTCAGTCTCGGGGAAGAGCGAGAAGCTCTTCCCCGAGACTGAAGGATTCATGCTCGCCATCCAAGACCAGGTAATCAACACCAGGAACTATAGAAAATACATCGCCAAGGAGCCCGGAGTGTTCGATCACACTTGTCGACGATGCCACCTGGCCTCAGAAACAATCCAACACATCACCGCGGGATGCAAGGTGATCACATTCATAGACACGACCAGGTAGCCAGGATAATACATCAGAAGCTAGCAAGGAAATACCAGTTGATTGAAGAAAGTGTACCGTACTACAAATATGAACCCCAGGCAGTACTAGAGACCCCAACCCACAAGCTATACCGGGACCGCGCCATAATAACGGATGGGGCAATCGGGCAATCCCGCAAAACAGACCGGACATAACCCGTGTGGACAAGAAGGAAAAGGCTACCTATCTGATTGACATAGCGATACCCAACACTGGCAACCTGCAGAAAACCCATGGGGAAAAAATCAGGAAGTACAAGAACCTAAAACAGGAGATCAAAGAGATGTGGCATATGCAACAAGTAACGACCGTCTCGATCATCGTGTCAACCACAGGTATGGTGCCAAAGACCCTACATAACAGCCTAGCAGCAATGGGTCTCCCAGCGAACACCTACAAGGAACTCCAGAAAGTCGCAATCCTGAACACCTGTAGGATAGTCAGAGTTCCTCGACCAACAGTAACACCAGACATAACAACAACCACCATGTGTACCTGGTAGCAATACCCGTCACGAGGTGGAATCCTCAATCAGGGAGAAAAAATATATAATAATAATAATAAACTTTTCATATTAGTGCCAACCAAGAACTGTCTTATCTGCCCATGCGTATTATATCCATAAATTGCGTGCGTTCTCTGGTCGTTTCCTTGTTTTGCTTGACAAAAAATTCGAGTTTCCGGGGTGAAAATCTT
The DNA here is from genome assembly GCF_048544385.1 of Mastigoproctus giganteus. Lineage (NCBI taxonomy): Eukaryota > Metazoa > Arthropoda > Arachnida > Uropygi > Thelyphonidae > Mastigoproctus > Mastigoproctus giganteus. The sequence continues at coordinate 21,741,410 of NC_143583.1, forward strand.
TGCTATTCAGTGACATAGTGGGGGGGCGAGCCCCCCACTATGTCACTGAAACTATGCGTTTCCTGGGCTTTTTCCACGCGGTGTGTGGAGGGCGGTGATTATAAGCATTGTATTACCCATGTATACAGTTCACTGAGTAAACGCTAACTAAAAAGGGTTTCAAACACGTTAGATATAATGGGGATGCATTACACTAGTTACTTCAGACGTTCAAAATGTCCACCGTCAACACTTGAAAAGGCATCGTTAAGGCATCACTTGCAAGTCATCGTTTCTCAACGGACCGGATCTTGGACCGTTGCCCATGTCAGCTGTAATTTTGCGTGCTTCTTATTATATAATTACCCACAAATCCTGCAGTGTTGTTGTTTACGAGTGTAAACAACACTCGTAAAAAAAAATAAATAAATAAAGTCTAGGAGAGTGAGGTCTTGGAGATCTTGAAGGATATATTCAGAAACACTTCCCCTGCTACCCATCCATCGTTTCGAAAATTCACTATCCAGATAGGCACAGACATCAAAGTGAAAATGTGGAGGTGTACCATCCTGTTGGAAGTACATGTATATTAATATCTGGAAATGCGTTTGGGAACTTTATCATTCAATAACAATTCATAACTTTGCCCATTAATTATGTCATTGAATGTGTAAGGTCCAGTCATTTCAGAGAGGAGTGTCCCATCCACACAGTTGATTACTGGCAGGATAACATATTTCTGTAGATTAAAGTAAGAATAATCGCCGTCTACTAAACACAGTTGTGATGATTAAAATGACCATTTACTTTATTTCATCTTCAAACTTCCAACAAACTTCATTTCATCTGGTTACGTGAAAATCACAAACTTCATGTTCTTCTGATAGTACAGTTACAGAATTGTGTTCGTCAATCATGCAGTAATCGCCGTTTGAAAGCATTGAATTTTATGTCCTTTAATATTCTCATAATATTCAGTTGATTCATACGCAGTTCTTGGAAACACTGTCTTGTCCTTTGGTGATTGGTCGTATGTGCTGCTAACGGCTTGGATGGTTTTGAACGGAGTCCCGATCCCCTGCGTTGAAAAGCAAAGAGATCTGGGTGTAATCTTCGACAGAAAATTACGATTCCATCACCATATAGAAGAACTCTGTGCTAAATTCAACAAGAAACGGTGGGTTGCCAAGCAGCACTTGCTACACATTCACAACAGAAACCTGATAAAAATGTATATCAGGATGATGATTTTTGGAAGTGTACTGTATGGAGTAGAGTTGTGGGGCTCAGCTTCAGACACCACAATTAAACCATTAAAAGCTGCTGAATGCTGGCTCCTGAAGTGGGCAACCTGGAAGTGTCATCTCCCACCACATCAGCGCACAACACCAATGGCCAACGCGCTGAATTTAACCAGGTTTTCAGCATTAATGCACGAGAGAAGACTCATCTTCACCGTAAAAATGATTGCCGGGAGAGTCTCAGCACCCAACGTTTGGGACACCGTGTGCTGGCGGATTCCCCAACCAGGTCTCCGCTCCACTCCCAAGCTTCTTGCTCTTCCTTCGAGACTACATTTGAAAGATCGGTTCCTCCCTTATCAGAAGCTCCACCTGGTTCAATCCCTGGATGCTGACTTATTTAAAATCATAGATGATAAAAAGTATAGACGGATCATCCTAGATCTGCACGTGGTCTCCAGAACTACCAACTGATCTCAGATCGTTATGGCGGGGCAAGATCGTTATGGCGGGGAAAACTGGACTTGAGGAAAAGCTTTTATCACAATTTGTTATTTTTGTTATTTTGTATTAGTTTTCCTTTCAAGTCAATGTTATCTGCTATGAGTACTTTTTTTTTTTTTTTTTATTATATAATTTGCTTATAATTAATCTTTACAATTCCTTTATTATCTCTGCCGTTTGTTAACCCCTGGCATGGTGCCGTGAAGGGTTTTGTATGGTCGTGGTACCTGCGTGTACCGGTGAACTGTACAATAAAGATCTTATTTATTTATTTATTTTTCGGAACTTCTTGGTATTCTTTTTCTCCAAGAAATGTTGCGAACAGTTCCACGTTCTTCAAACTTATCACGGGGACAGCTCGTATCTGTAGATGCGTTGATGCCTTTATTCTATATTGATGTTCCCATTTATGCTTAAACGTCTTTAACGTTTTTATACTCCCAGTACCATTTCAGAATGCATTTCCCTTCTTCAAATGTTAGATTTTTATTTATTTTATTTTATTTATTTATTTTTTTATTATTATTATTTTTTTATTATTATTATTTTTTTGTTTTGATTATTTTCCATGCTCAGTGAGGCATCAGTTAATCTGCAACTTAATGAAAACTTACTAAACACCTAATTGTCTATTTTAGCTTTAAAACAAACAACCTTTTATTCTGATTGGTAATTTTGTCTACAAAATATGGTTATTTGAAGGGTTTATAGAGAATTGCAACTCACCCCTGTATCGTGTACATAATTGCAAACTCTCCTGGTTTATGACAAATAATTAGTATTAGTACTGTATTAGCAATGGCCATATGGTGCATGCACCAGCCAAAAAAAAAAAAAAATAAATAAATAAATAAAAATAATTAAAAAAAAGAAAAGGAAATAAACAATCTGTGTTTTTTTGTTATTTGGTTTTTAGGAGCATTAGCAACTAAGGCCATATTGCTCCGGGATATGCGGTGATCATTCCCTGACCTTTCCGCATCCTCCGTATTTGGTGGTGACGGGCTCGAACCCTGGTCTAATTAAGAAGCGTGTGCTTACGCACTGCTGCTCCTTCCCATCTGGCTACGGAGGCGCCAACAATCTGTGCGTTTCTCTCCTCCTGTAGGCAACTGTCCAGCTGACCTTTGAATTTCCCTAAACTGTTAGCCTCTGCCACCCATGTAGGTAACTTAATCACTGTTTTTGACTAGATTTCGCCCCTTCACATATTCACTGTCGTAAGATAGTTCATGATATGGAATCTCTCTTATCACAATAATAGTTTTTCTGCGTATTTTTCTTTTCAAAAAAAAAAAAAAAAAGAGTAAAGCTATTAAAGTCGAAAAAAAAAAAAACTGCATTTCTTATTTTTATAAACAAGTACTACCGCAATAAACACTGGAGAATAGTTTGCCTTAATTGTTCAGTTAATCATATATATATATATATATATATATATATATATATACAGGATGTCTCAAAAATACACGGCATAACTTCAGGAATGAGTTCCTCAAACGTAGACAGTAAAAATATTTTATATCAACATAGTTCCGGAAATGCTTGGTTCCCGAGTTATTAACCGGAATGTCTTATCTCCCGCAGGTGATTTCCTTCATCACAAGGTACTGACAGAATCTGGTGGTTTTCCATTCCAACCATGTACTCAAATCAGGAGCAAGTGGATATGCACTTTATGTACGGTTTGGCGGACAGCAATCCTCTGGAGGCTCATCGTTTTGCAGATTTTCCCACGAAAGGTTCCCAGAACGAAGATGTCCAGACAGGAAAACGTTTGAAGGTATCCATCGCCGCCTTTGTGAACTTGGGACCATTACACCTCGTGCTGCCGACGACCAAGATCTACGACTCCTGAAGTAGAGTGGTGGACCAACTACCTGGCCTCCACGTTCACTTGATTTAAACCCACTAGATTTCTTCTTGTGGGGCCATTTAAAGTCATTGGTGTATTCGACTCCGGTAGCTGATGTGGAAACTCTCCACAATCGAATTGTGGCAGGTTGGAGACAATACGAAACATGCCAGGAATTTGGCATCGTCTTCGCGAGTTCATGAGACGTCGATGGGAGGCCTGTATTCAGGCAGAAGGTGGCCATTTTGAACAATTACTATAAGGTGATCTGAACAGTTAAGTGTCATAGACAGACCTTCAAAACTCGGAAACCAAGCATTTCCGGAACAATGTTGATTTAAAATGTTTTTATTGTCTACATATGAAGAACTCATTCCTGAAGTTATGCCGTGTATTTTTGAGACACCCTGTATATATATGTTTTAATGGAAGCAACAGTTTAAGATATTATTAATAATAGAAATAGTAAAAATGGATTATGGACCTGGGACATTGCTATATGCAGAAAGTACCCAACGACCATAATTTCTAAATAAGTTAGTAGTCGTGAAGGGCAATGTGCTAACGTTACGTAACTAGTAACCCTAGTTATGGCGAACAAAGGGCGAACGGAATTGAGATCGCTATCACGATGAACAAAGAAGGGAGCTAAGATAAAGGAGAAGTAATAGGGAATAATAAGAATTAATAAGAATAACTTAGTGCTGTTCGTCCTGTGATTTCAGTGCCTTTTTCTAGGGCCAGCCGCCGAAATCAAAGGAGGAAACGGCAATAAGTGGGTATAGCCTCTGTTTCTGACATGAAATGACGTGGAGGTGGCGTCTCCATCATTTACAAAGACATCCGTCACCTTGTGTGTGTGTGTGCACAACTCAGCGACTCCCCTGCATTTGAAGCCATTTCTGCAATTTTTAAAGTTAAAGAAGTGTGAACTCAAGTGGTAGCTGTATATTTACCTCCTGACCATAATCCCGACACAAGGGATGAGCTAACTACCTGGATTATAACCCACCTCAAGCCTCACATGCTCACCTTTGTTTTAGGAGATTTCAACATGCCCTTCCCAAGACACGAAGCTGCTATGAAGGACATCGTACGCTTCTTCTCATCTCTTAGACTAACCCATACGCAACCTACAAGACAACATCAAAACCTCGACCTCTTATTCCATAACCTTGACCATCTCACTCTCACAACGCCGATTTTTAAGTTTGCATCAGATCACCTCCCAATTTCCTTTGATAGTGATAGCCTATGCTCTCCCCGACAACTTGAACAACATGACCATAAAGAATCCCAACTCAGGATCTTCTCATTAAAATATATGCAACCTCAAATCATCCTACAAAGACTAAAAGCTACAGACTGGAAAAAAATTGCTGCCATCCTGAACAAACACTTACCAATTTAGCTAACTTATTAAAAGACATGGCCCGTGAAGGGGCCTCCAAATCTGTACGCCTGTCTCCCAGGACCAAGAACTGGTTTACCAGCGAAGCAAAACTCGCATTCATCATGAAACAGAAACTATACAAGAAATGGCAAAGAACACGGGATCTAGCCGACTACCAGCTCTATAAAAAACATCGGGCACGCTTCCTACGCATTCGGAGGAAGGCGCAGAACGACTGGATTGCACACAGAATGAAACTTGGGAAAAGAATCTTCACCAACAAGAACCAACAGTCCCCCATGACCACTGACATCTTCCTCGTGTGGGCTAACTCGCTCGAAACTAAGCCCCTACCTGCCCTAAACCCCTTTAATCGGGTTAATCCACCAGCTAACCAGACATTACTGGATAAAATAGCCATCACAAAGGAACGCCTTACTGAGGTCATCAACAGTCTTCCCAACAAGTCTACCACTGGCCCGGATGAATTCCCTGTTTTCATGATTAAACTATGCAGTGTATATATCATTGACCTCTTGCTTGACGCATTCAAATCCGTCCTCGTAACAGGAGTTTACCCTGCTATCTGGAACACATTATGTTTCTCCCGTTCCAAAAAAGTCTAACTCAAAATCGCCTAATGACTACAGACCAATTTCCATAGGATGCACCTTCCTCAAAATCTTGGAAAAAGCCATACTTCCTGCTCTCACCCATCACATGTTCGGCCATAAACCTCCATACCTCCATAGTGTACTACCTGGACGATCCACGATCACGAGCCTCTTGGACACACTGTTCAGAATTGAAAGTACCTTAAGCAACAAAGAGCAACTGGATATTGTGTTCTTCGACATTAAGGCGGCCTTTTACAATATGTCCACCCATTCATTATGTACCATACTGTGCAACTACTTCAAAATCTCTGGCAACATCCTAGTTCTCCCTAGGAAACTTCTTCAGTCCAGGATCCTATGGATCAGAAATCAAAACCATAGTCACCACATTCTCTGCTCCAGAGGGCTCCCCCAAGGGGGGGCGTTCTCTCTGCCGCCCTCTTCTCCGCATCTTTAGAACCCTTCCTATCAAACCGAACTAATTTTACCACCTACGCAGATGATATTAAGTTCTTCATCATCACAAAATGCCCCCAGTCTCTCCAGTCTATTACTGTGAGCTCCAACCGACAACTACATGAACTGGAAAACTACCTTCATGCGATTGGGCTCTCCATTAATAAAGAGAAAACTTCACAACTCTCTATCACCAAAAAGAAAAATACCAACGATGTGAACATCATTATAGCGAACTCTCCAGTTAAAAAAGTCACCCAACATAAAGATTTGGGTGTCACCTGGGACAAAGACCTCACCTTCTTGCCTCACTTTAATGCCACTCGAACGAAACTTATTCGGCTTTATGGGCAGTAAAACAAGAGATCTCCAACTTCCATAAGCCGGATCTTATTATCAAATACATTCTTCGTTGCATTTTCCCAATTCCTTTATATGCCTCGACTATATGGTCCTCAGCACCCTCATCATACCAAGCCAGGTTCCTCTCCCTGGAATTCTGGATCTTGAAATGGCTAAATAGGGTTGCCGGGCTAACACCTACAATCTCAAAATCTGTTCTGGTTACTAATCATAATACGCTTCCTTGGAGGTATCACATCATCTCTAGGAACCTTCTTACCCTCTCTCAGCTTCTATCCGGAAAACTGAGCTCACCTGATATATGGGATATCATCGCCAGACCGTCCGACAGAGAAGATGCCAGTCCAACACCTCTGCATACAGATCGAAGCTGCGTGGCATGTCCTCCCTGAACAACATGTTTCCACATAACTCCTTCCAATTTTTTAATAGATTAGCCATAGACGCTGAGAAACTTTGCAAGGACAGAATCTACAGATCTTCCATTCTTGCAGACATGTATATCTTAGTCATGCTCTAGGTGGACTCTCTGTGATGCCGCACTATCCACGCTCCGATGTATCCGTATGCACTTTTATTTGTTTTAACTTTACGTTTTTGTATCATCACCAGTGGCTGTTTAAGGCCGTATATTGTATCTGGCTCTATACAATGCATTTGTCTGTATTTTATTTTTTATCTCTGTATGTAACTCATGTCCTCTAGCTGCATAACTGTAAAGGGACATTTCTTCGGAAATAAATTGATATTAATAATAATAATAATAAATACTTGCCCCACGTGGTACACGTGAAAAGTAGGTAAGGTTAGTTTTAGTCAGTAAAATATTTTGTTTATATTTAATATTAATTTTGATAGTGCGGCGCGTATAAATCATGGCTGACCCGACAGCGGCTGGAAGTGAAGATTAAAAGAATAAAAAGCAAGAAATGGGAAAATAAATGTACGCCATGGCAACTCGTCTAACTCGTGTAGCACAGTCGCACCTTACCAAGTATAATCTAATATTGCATTCATTTATGGCATTTAGCTGCATGGTATAATTAGCTATTCTCCGCCTTTTTTCAATAACATTCGCAGAAAAATAGTAAAACTACCTTGAAAATCGGAATATTTTTTCCCCCTTTCTTTCTGAAAAATCTCCCGGTTTATTCAACTTTTTGTGAAAAGGTTCTCTTTTTGGCTCTTTTGTTCAGAAAATGTTTTCCTCCTGCTGAAGTTAGCCGATCTGTGGTTGGCTTGGTAAAGTGCTTTTCGAAAGTCAAAGTCGGCGGATATGAATGTGCCTTTATTTGCAACGTAATCAAAATCTTAACGTTCATTTTAATAGTAAGAGTTAGATTATTGTTTTATTGGAGCTTGTTGCTCATACTTGCATATGTGTGTTTTGTCTCTAGAAGTGTGTGCATTTACAGCAAAGTTGCATGTTTTGCTGGCTGAAAAACCCGGAATAACACACGGGGGGGGGACCTTATTTCCTCCCTCTCAGATCGGCTAACAACCTCGATTGAAGAGGACTTGGTAAGTAATTTTCTCCAGTCGTCGACGGAATTAAACCTCGACCTCTTCAAACGAGTGGTAGACGGCGACGCAATATGCCGACTAAGATGCCACAGTGAACGGCTATGTGTAGAGCAAGCATCCTTTCCCCACCCATACACAACTTTCGTTATTTTCCAATATCCATATGCCCCAATAAGACATTTGAAAAAAAAAAATTAATAATAATAATAAATAAAGAAAAGAAATGAAGTCACCATATAGTCTTTGCCTACTCTATCTGTCAATCCCTCCCTGTTGTTAAGGTGAATCTGCGAAAGACTTGTTTTGTAAACATTTCCAAACGTTCATACATGGTTTTGAGCTGCGCGTTGACTTGCAGTTAGTACTGAAGCTTGTATGCATTGCAGACTAATGTAAATATGGATTCTCTTTAACGCAAAACTGTTTTGAAAATTGGTCTATAAATATTCCCCTCTCTCTCTATCTCTCTGGATAATTAATGAAATACTAGGATTTGAGTTCTTTTTTTTTTTTCCCTTTGCGTTTTCATACGTCACTACAGTAGTTTAATCTTTAAAACTTTCTCGCTCTCTCTCTGCACGCGCGTTGCTACATACGGCTACGGTCGGTGTTGTGGTAAGCGTGCTTCCACTGGTCCACTGAACATTGGAATCGTTTACGCTACTACCTGAAGAAAAGTTTTCTGAAATTTTTTCCCCTCTCGTCTTCCTTCGGATTGCTCCGGTTTCTTCTCCTTTATTCCCATCCACTCCACAATAATCAGAACAGAAAATCGTTCTGCACACGCATGTGGCGTACAAGTGCAACCCACCAGATTCGATACTTACAGAAGGTTACTTCTCTGAATTACATTCCTCCAGAAAAGATATCCTTGAGGATGAAGGAAGCATAAACACTTTTATTCCCATTCTAATCAGTAAACCTTCACGCGTCCTTAACCAACTGTTACGCATACACTTGCCACATAGGATAGATATGTGTGGGGGGGAAAAAAAAGAAATGTCGGATTTCCGTTCTCCAATTTTAATGAAATTTGGAATGGCTCAACAAATAGTAGTACTAGAGGCATGCGTTGCAAGAAAGCAAGCTTATGTAGCATCAGCCAAAAAAAAAACTTAGGCAGAACTTAGGCCTTTCTTGCTAAGAGGACCCCTTCATTCCCCTCACCAATCTTGTTGCCCTTCTCTGTACTTGCTCAGCAACTCTACATCGTTCCCAAAAAAGATGAGGCTTCCAGACCTATACGCAGTACTCAAGGCATGGCCTGACGCATAGTCTTATGCAAAGGGATAGCACCTCCTTTTCCCCTACCAGCAAAATTCCTGTATATCATTGACAATACCCCATGACCTACTTTGCACCTGTCTGCACTGCTCAGAAAATTTCATATTTGACTGCACAACTACTCCCCGGTATTTTTCATTTTCTTCCAACCTAAGTGTAGTATCACACGGTTGGTACGTTTCTCTTGGGTTACTTCTACCCATATGCATTACTTTGCACCTGTCTGCACTGCTCAGAAAATTTCATATTTGACTGCACAACTACTCCCCGGTATTTTTCATTTTCTTCCAACCTAAGTGTAGTATCACACGGTTGGTACGTTTCTCTTGGGTTACTTCTACCCATATGCATTACTTTGTATTTGTCAATGTTAAACTTCAGTTGCCACCTCTCAGCCCTATGCCCAACTTTTCTAGATCCTGTTGCAGTAGCACACTGCCATTATTGTCATTAACACCCCTACCAACCTTTGTATCATCTAAAAACTTAGTCAGTAAGCCTGATATTTCTGAAAGAGCCAAATAAAAAAAAATAAGAAAACTCATCCATTAGGAATACAGTCATTACATGCGGACGGACGGTCATGGTAAAATAAGGCTCTTTACGCATATATGCTAACCTAAAAAAAAAAATTTAAGGCCCAATTGTTGCTGTTGCGCTCGTATATTGGCTGTAATAAAACAGCTATAATGAGAGTGACAACGTCATTGTTCCAGCCGTATAAAGTATAAACAGGAAGTTATTTTTTTATGTATTTAAAATGAAATAAATAAATAAATTTTCAGTTTATACTCCAGTACGACCAAATGGGCAGAGGAGTTTATTAAAATGGAAACCTTTGTTTTAGCTGAGCCGTGTATATGTTAAGTAGAGTAGGTTTTTGCTAATGGAAGGATCACATTCCTTTGTCTGCGAACGGCAAACCGAAAATAAGGGAAAATAAGGTTAATTTCCTTCTTATTAGATATTTTTCATAAAGATATTTCATATTAGATATTCTTCATAAAATATATTTTAGTATTAATGTATAAATGCAGTTTTACATATTGACTAGCCATTAATTTCATCAGGTGTACACTGTAGGAATTTGACAGTATATAACAGCTATTATTAGCATTAGTAGAGGCATATGATGCAAGAAAGCAAGCTTATGCAGCATCACCAAAAAAAAAAAAAAAAGAAACTCCACTCCCATTTCACCCCCTCCCTTCGATCAAAATACCTGTCCAGCTGAGCCTTAAATTTATTTAGGCTATCAACTTCCACAACAAGGGATGGAAGTCTGTTCCACCAACCAACTACCCGCTGGCTAAAGGCAAATTTCCGCACATCTATCCTACATCTCTTTCCCCAATTTGAATTTATGCCCTCTCAGGTGATTATTCTGAGCAAGAGGAAGAATCCCATCGGCATTGAGTATGCTCAAACCATTCAAGGCTTTATACCCCTCTATCAGATCATCTTGCCGGTGCCTAGTCTCCAGACACTGTAATTTGCAAAACTTAAGCCTTTCTTCGTAAGAGCAATCCTTTGTTCCATTCACTAATCGTGTTGCCCTTCTGTGTACTCGCTCCAGCACCTCTACGTCCTTCTTGAAATGAGGCCTCCAGACCTATATACAGTACTCAAGGTGTGGCCTGAAAATTGCCTTATACAAGGGAATAATCCTTTGTCCACCTCCTTATCCCTGCTAGAAAAATTCCTGTATATCATTGACAAGACACCATGAGCTACTCTTGCAGCCCGTCTGCACTGTTCAGAGAACTTCATATCTGCCTGCACAATTACCCCCCAGATCCTTTTCATTCTATACCACTGTTAGTGTAGTACTACAGAGTTGATACGTTGCTCTGGGGTTACTGTTTCCCATATGTAGTATTTACATTTGTCAATGTTAAACTTCATTTGCCACCTCTCAGCCCATCTGCTCAACCTTTCCAGCTCCTGTTGCAGCAGCAGCATAGCGTCAGTAGTGCCCTTAACAACCCTGCCAACCTTTGTATCTTCTGCAAACTTGGACATTAAGCTTGATATACCAGCATCAATATCGTTCATAAACACCGAAAACAACAACGAACCCAACACTGAACCCTGAGGAACTCCACTAATAACATTAGTCCACGATGAGCTGTGTCCATTGATTACCACTCTGTCTTCTCCCCCTCAACCATCCCTTTATCCATAGCAGCAATTTGCCTCCAATGCCACACTGCTCCAATTTGTGCAGCAGTCTTCCATGTGCAACAGTATCAAAAGCCTTTCTAAGATCCAAATATATAATATTAAAGTTATTCCCTGCATCCAGTTCTTTTGTGACAGCATCATAGTATCCAATCAAATTGGTCAGGAAAGACTTTCCCTTAACAAAACCATGCTGTGTCCGAGCTATAACTGAAGTCTTGTCTAGATGATCCTGTAGTGCTTCTTTATCCAGTGCCTCCATTAATTTTCCTGGAACAGAAGTTAAACTCACAGGTCTATAATTACTTGTATCATCCTTTGATCCTCCTTTGTGAATTGGGGTCACATTTGCACATCTCCAGTCTATGGGTACCTCCCCTGAGTCCAAAGAAGCTCTCAGAATTATGGCTAAGAGTTTGCTTACTTCCTTTACTGCTTCCTTTAATATAACTGGATAGATCCCATCCACCCCGGGTGCCTTTTTTATGTTTATGCTCAACAATTTCTCCTCCACTTTCCTCTCAGTTATTACAAAATCATCTAGCTCACTGCCAGAGTTTACTTCACCTCTGGCATTCCCCTTCCTGAATAACTCCTCATGTGTGAATGTAGATGCAAAATACTCGTTTAGTTTGTTAACCACCTGAGCAGGATCCTCAACTGTTGAACCATCAATATCCAGTGGACCAATCTTATTCATCCCTTTCCTTCGAGAGTTTACATAGGTAAAGAACTATTTTCTGTTTTTCTTTGCATCCTTTGCCAAGGATTTCTCAAAATCTGCCTAATCTCCTTTGTGACTTGGTTGCAGACCAGCTTATATCTATCATAGGCTTCCATGTCACCCATTAATTTATATGTATCCCATGTATTTTTCTTTTCTGCCATATGTCTGATTAGTTCATCTGACATCCATTTAGGCCTAAACGTTGAACAATATTTCTTGGTATGTGAAGCCTAGTAGCGTCCAAGATAAGTTCTTTGAATGCTTCCCATTCTAAATTTGCTGTTGGTAACATCATCAGTTGGTCCCACTGTATAGAATTTAAATACTGTCTCAGACCATCATAGTCGCCTTTACGAAAGCAAAAACCCTTCCCTTTACCCCTGATGGTAGTTACCTCTTTGAGTAAATTCCACTTGAGCACACTGTGATCACTGCCACATAGTGGTTCCTTTATCTGCAGATTCTTAATGCATGAAGAATCACCACTGATAATCTGATCAAGAGTATTACTCCCTCTAGTTGCCTCCCGAACATGCTGATTTAGAAATCTGGGAAATTAAAATCCCCCATTATAAGACTCTCTGATTTACTGGCCCACTCTATTTCCGTGTACAGTTTCTTATTATACTCATCAGCATCATTAGGCCTATAGCACACTCCTACTCTCAATTTTGATCTCCCAATGCTTATGTCATACCAAACTCACTCGACACTTCACTTCCTTGGATATTGTGTTTCTTAACTAATAGCATAATCCCTCCTCCCTTCCTGTCCTGTCTATCCTTTCTGAACACATTGTACTCCCCAAATTCCAGTTCTGCATTCCTTATATCTGTATGACACCACTCTGATATCCAAACAATATCTGCCTTTGATGTTTTGAGCAATACCTCAAATTCATCCAATTTATTTACCAAACTCCTAGCATTGGTGTACATGCAAGTATACATGCACCTGCTCCTATTCTTAGCTACCCTAACAAAACCCATGTTTTGTTTGTTTGTTATTTCGAGCATTAGCAACTAAGGTCATAATGCTCCGGGATATGCAGTGGTCATTCGCTGACCTTTCCGCATCCTCCGTATTCGGTGGTGACGGGCTCGAACCCCGGTCTAATCAAGAAGCGTGTGCTACACACTGCTGCTCCTTCCCACCTGGCTACGGAGGCGCCTCACAAACAAAACCCATGTGTTTACTTGTACCGCAATGAATCCCAGCAGTCTCGGAAATATTCTGCATCTTGTTTTCCAGGCTGCTACTCATTCCAATAGAAGCAGTGCAAGAATCACTTTCACTTCTGCCAGTGGCTACTGTTAATCTATTAGTCCTTGAATCCCCCCAAGCTAGCAGTTTTTCGACCCTCCTAACACTGCCTCGATAGCATCAGCAAATATTCTTGCACCCTTTCTATTTAGGTGTATCCCATCCGTGTAGAAGCAGTCTCTCCTGTTAACAAGTATAGACTAGGCTGAAAAAAATTCTACCCCTTGAGCCTTGCACAGTCTTTCCCGGGCCGAATTGATCGACAAGGCTCTCATCATATACTCCCTCCTATCGCGTCTAGGCAGAATTGCAGACACTTTCAAATTCAACCCTAATTTACGGCTTTTTTTTCAACAGTGATCTGTACTTGTTAAGTAATTCTTCCGGTCTCCTACTCTTAATATCATTAGTGCCAACGTGTACAACTATATCAACTTTTGTGCCCTTAAAAGATGATATCCGCTCTAAAACGTCATCAACCTTTGCCCCTGGCAGATATACTCTGGTCCTGTTCCACCTATCCTTTTTACAAAGCATGTTCCCCGTTTCCCTGACAATAGAGTCACCAACAGCTACTAGTTCCTGTGGGACTAGCGCATTCTGCCTTGGGGGTTGCCGCTGTGTTGCGTGATGACCAAGTACAAGCTCTGGCGTTGATGTGGGCAGCTGAGAACTTGATGGGCCCCTCAATTTAGATCCTTCGAGGGCATCCACCATGTCCTTCAAGCTCTCATATAGGCCCATAACAATGCTGAGTTGTCGCCTGATTTCCTTACACTCCTTACATCGCGCACACACAAAGACATCCCCCATGGCAATATCATGTCCCGTATCCGATTGATCCACAAACATCAAGCAAGCAGTGCGTTTTAAAAGGCTGCGATTCAGAGGGCAACAGCCCCCCCCCAGTTCTCCCCTGAGCCACAGCACTCCCATTAGCTTGAGCCTTTTGCTTTGCTGCTCTGGTCTGAGTCATGATTTCGATTTAATTTCAATTTCAGTACAAAATTATAATCCTGCTTTTATGCTCAATTATGCGCAAATTATGCTCAATATGTTCTACGTGTCCCCTTATATCAATATATGAGGGGGTCATACAAATAGTGATGATATCAATATTTGTAGAAGAATAAGAGAAATTTACCTCAATATGATATGTAGAACACTTCCTACTAGAAAGTGTTCTACGTATCATATTGGGATAAATTTCTCTCATTCTTCTACAAAAACTGAGTAGGAATATAAAAGACTTTTTTTTTTTTTTCGTTGTTGTTATTGTTATTATCCACAGTAGTTCGGATGGAGGGCGTGTTTTTTAGTCGGTTTCTCCGCTTTCTTCATAAGAGACTAATTAAGGCACGGTTCTTTATCCTTAAACTTATCGAAGAGAAGTTTAAGGATAAAGACCATCATATGCAGTGAGAAATTAGAGAGGGAACTGGCTACCGAATTTCGAAATGCAGACCTACCTATAACACACGCTTGATTAGAAGACTTATGGCAAACCCAGTTAGCTGCCTTTCGAAATAAGAGTAATAATTACTTGAGTTCCTTTAAAATTTCAACTTTTGCCCACTTACGGCCAAATGTCAAATAACATTTAATGGCGCCTCCGTAGCCAGGTGGGAAGGAGCAGCAAGTGCGTAGCACACGCTTCTTGATTAGACCGGGATTCGCGCCCATCACCACCAAACACGGAGGATGCGGAAATGTCAGGGAATGACCACCGCATATCCCGGAGCAATATGGCCTTAGTTGCTAATGCTCCTGAAAACCAAACAATAACATTTAATGTACTACATTTTTTGAAATCAATTTGGAGGCCGTACGGTTTTCAGATGATAAAATTCTTAAATAAATTCAGAAAAATATTTTACCGCTTCCTGTCCTCGATTTTATTGACATGGGGAGTGGCGGCGCATTAACTGGGATAAAATTCATAGATTTCTTGGAAGTAATTCTCACACATACTGAGTGTCTCAAAAAGGTGTGCATACATTTTAGGAAATAAAAAAAAAATCATAAACCTC
The DNA here is from genome assembly GCF_048544385.1 of Mastigoproctus giganteus. Lineage (NCBI taxonomy): Eukaryota > Metazoa > Arthropoda > Arachnida > Uropygi > Thelyphonidae > Mastigoproctus > Mastigoproctus giganteus. The sequence continues at coordinate 21,756,827 of NC_143583.1, forward strand.
GGACACTATTTTTATTGGTCTGTGAACAGAAGCAGTACGTTGTGGTACATGATAAACTAGCGCAACGTTAAAATTATCCACCATTTGCTTATAGGCACTATTCACAGCGCCGAAGAACTGAATGACAAAGGTTCTCCAGTGTAACTGCTGAGATAGCTTCACATTTGTTTAACTTCATTCTTAATTGGTGAAGTGAGACTGATTCACTACATTCTTCAGTTAGCCCTATAAGTAGAAGTTGAATGCGATTAAAGCAGGTGAACGTGGGGGTACTCGACGCGTCCTCGAACGCTTATCCACCTGTCTTTGAAGTGATTATCTAGATAGGCCCTCCTATAACGATAATAATGTAGCATTGCCCAGTCCTTTCGCTAGTAAACCACTTCATTCCCATACTGTTCATAAATAGCGGTCACAATGGGTTCATCTGGTGGTACGTAACATGAGTGACTGTCCTTTCAAAAAATACGGTCCAACAGTCATCCTGAATGAGACGATACCAGACCGTAACTCCTGGTAAATTTACTGTCTTCTCTGCATGAATGTTTGAATTATCGGGGACCTGTGCAGTTTTGTTGGTTTACTGAGTTCAAGTTGAGCGGTACAGTGAATCAACAAAATTGTTCGTTCATATCGTTTAGTAGTCTTTGACACTTAAGATATCCAACCACCATCTTGTTTGTGCTTTGCTTTATTGGTATCATTGTGCTTTTATTTTAACAATTATCGCCATCTTTGATAAGCAAAACATACTAATCAAAGGAGAAAAATATAAGTTCAAATATAAATACGCGATAAAAAATATTCATTTTAAAAGTGCGCTTACCTTTTTTTGCCACATTTCATAGTAGCTGCTTCTGGTTTTTGTTTTCTGTATTTAGAATAAAATTTGACATTAATTAGTTTTATGGTTGAAAAGCATTAGATACTTCCCTGAAAATCTAGACATTTTAATCATAGGTGAAATCCGTGCAACAAGAAAACCCAAGTAGAACGAGAGTCATGAATAACTAAATAAAAGAAAGAGAAAAGCAAACCAAGGCAAATTTAAGATATACTATACAGTTAACTTATAATGCAACTGCCATGCCCTTGTGGTAGCACAGTCTGTAGGATCGCTGCCGTCCCCACCCCGGGTGGAAAAGACCTGAGTTCGAATCCTGTCGATGACACGAGGAATTTTTATGGGTCTTTTTCACAATGTGACTAAGTTAGTCGTTCTCGGGCGAGGGTAGCATGATTTTTGTTGCCAGAAATTCGAGTACTGTATTTCATCGTGTATACGGAAAATCGACCTCAGAACACACGCAATTTACAAACAATATACACGGAACAATATGGCCTTCGTCGCTGATGTTCCTAAAAAATCATACTACTACTACTACTAATGCAACTGCCCAAAGCGCCTAGGGAAAGAAAAGGTTTGCTATTTCAATCTGTCTAATCATGAAACTCGTAATTTTTAAATCGTATTATAGTATGCAAGAATTTTCTGGGCGTGTGAGCATCATCAGCTTGGTGTGGTATGACAGTGTAGGATTCCCAAGTTGAACGTGGCTTTTCTTTAGCATTAGTAGAGGCATATCGTGCAAGAAAGCGTGCTTATACAGTATCAGCCAAGAAAAAAAAAAAAAAAAAAAAAAACCCACCCTTCCCATTTCACCCATCCATTATCTCCAAACGTGTGTCTAATTTATTTAAGCTGTCAACTTCTACAACTACAGATGGAAGTTTGTTCCAGCAATCAACCACCCGCTGGCTAAAGGCAAATTTTTGCACATCTATTCTACAACTGTCTTTCCTCAATTTGAATTTATATTCCCTCAGGCAATTAATCTGGGCAAGAAGAAGAAGAATCCTAACAGCATTGAGCTTGCTCAAACCATTCAAGGCCTTTTACACCTCACTGAGATCACCTCGCAGGTGCCTATCTCCAGACACTGTAATTTGCAAATCTTAAGCCTTTCTTTGTAAGAGCAATCCTTTGTTCCATTCGCTATCTTGTTATATTCAACAATATTGTTGCCCTTCTCTCTACTCGTTCCAGCAGCTCTACGTCCTTCCTAAAATGAGGCCTCCAGATCTGTATACAGTACTTAAGGTGTGGCCTTACCATTGCATTATACAAGCGGATAATCACCTCCTTATCCCTGCTAGAAAAAATTCTGTATATCATTGGCAAGACACCATGAGCTACTCTTGCAGACCGTGTGCACTGCTCAGAAAACTCCATATCTGACTGCACAATTACCCCCAGGTCCTTTCATTCTCTACCACCCTTAGTGTAGTACCACAGAGTTGATACGTTACTCTGGGGTTACTGCTACTCATATGCAGTACTTTTTATTTTAAAATTTGTCACATTTGTTTTACATTTGTCAATGTTAAACTTCAGTTACCACTTCTCAGCCCATCTGCTCAACTTTTCTAGATCCTGTTGCAGTAGCGTACTGCCATTAGTGACCCTGCCAACCTTCGTATCCTCATCAAACTTAGACATCAAGCCTGTTATACCTTCATCAATATCATGAATAAATACAGAAAGCAACAATGGACCCAACACTGAACCCTGGGGGACTCAACTAATAACATTAGTCCACGAAGAGCAGTGGCCATTGATTACCACTCTGTCTTCTTCTACTCGCCATCCCTTTATCCATAGCAGCAGTTTTCCCCCAATGCCTCACTGTTCCAATTTGTACAGCACTCTTCAATTTGCAACAGTATCAAATGCCTTCCTAAGATCTAGTACTGTATATGATATCAAAATTATTCTTTGGGTCCAGTTTCTATGTGGCCACATCATAATGTCCAATCAAATTGACCAGACAAGACTTCCCCTTAACAAACTCATTATGTGGCCGAACTGTAACTGAAGTCTTGTCTAAATAAAAAAAATAAATAAATTATCTGTTTATACTCCGGGACGACCAAACGGTCAGAGGAGTTCACAAGGTAGACAGAATACTAGAAACAGCACCGTATTCAGCAGTCACGGGCTTGAACCCCGGTCACTCAAGGCACGTGTACTTATGCACCCGCGCGCCTGACCACTAGGCTACGGCGGGCTGATGATCCCAGTGCTTATTTTACTAGTGCCTCCATTAATTTCCCCGGAACAAAAGTTAAACTAACTTTAATTGGGGTTACATTTGCACATCTCCAATCCATGGGTACCTTCCTTGAGCCCATGGAAGCTCTCATAATTATTGATAAAGGTTTGCTTATTTCCTTTGTTGTCTCCTTTAATATAACTGGATAGATCCCATCCACCCCAGGTGCCTTTCTTGTGTTTAACTTCAAAAATTTCTGCTGCACTTTGCTCTCAGTTCTTACAAGATCATTTAGCTCACTGCCAGAGTTTAATACACCTCTGGCATTCCCCTCCCCTCACGTGTAAACGTAGATGCAGTATACTCATTTAGTTTGCTACCTGAGCAGGATCATCAGCAGTTGAACCATTGATATCAAGTGGACTAATCTGATTCATTCCCTTCCTTCTAGAGTTTACACAAGTAAAGAACTCTTTGCTGTTTTTCTTTGCATCCTTTGCCAAAGATTTCTCGTTAGTATTCTGCGTAAAGAGATTAAAAAAACTAATTGTTACACCAGTGTTCTGAATATTACTACGAGAAGTAGTTCCGAACATACTGCCAGAAGTAGTTGAGTGTATGCATGGACTTGCCAAGGGCAGGTCCACTCATACACTCAACTGCTTGTCCATATCTCCCTATCCTCAGCGCTCCTCGTTATTTCTTCATATCTACCATTCCCTCTCAAGTCATGCATCATAGTTTTTCTTAGTTTATTTATGGGACTCTTCCGCTCACAGGTTTCCTCCATTATATCGTTCATTAGTCTCTCACCACATGTCTAATCCAATTTCTCTTCCGCCTTCCGATTATTTCAGTCAAACATATCTTCTCATGCACCTTTCTCAAAACTGTCCTCATTTCTCGCTTTATCAGCGACCCATTTTATCTTTTTCCATACTCACAGCTCAAAACTTTCCAGTCTTTTAATATCTTGCATTCTGAATAATGCTTTGTTTGTTGTTTGGTTTTTAGGAGCATTAGCAACTAAGGCCATATTGCTCCGGGATATGCGGTGGTCATTTCCTGACCTTTCCGCATCTTCCGTATTTGGTGGTGACGGGCTCGAACCCAGGTCTAATCAAGAAGCGTGTGCTACGCACTGCTGCTCCTTCCCACATGGCTACGGAGGCGCCTCTGAATAATGCAAAAATGCATATCTGATTATATAATTTGAGAGAGAAGGATTTGCCACTCCCCCTCATTCATTTCGCCATACCGTGGCTAATTCAGACGAAATAAACAAAATGTTTCAGAAAGTACATGATGCATTGGAATGTAGTTGCACTCAAATTCCTACCTAAACATGAAGAACCTGTGCTAGTTTTTGATTCCAGCGATATTTCTGATTCTATTTTAATTGCTTATATCCTCAGGCTAAAAAAAATACAAATTTTTTTAATAAAAAATAATAATAAATAAAAATGCAAATAGTGACTTTCTGAAGCATTGCTCACCATGGTTGGTAAATTTAACTCTATAAACGGATATAAATGCTACAGAAAGCCAGCTTTGTCTACAAGCAGAGTTATCTATCGGCTAAAAGGGACCAGAAAAGTAGCAAGAAGCAGATTGCGATAAATCATATACTGTATATGTAAAACACGACTGTAATCTTTAACTTTTTGAAAACGTTTGGGAACTCAGCTGGATAGGGTACTACCAATGTTTCAATATTAGTGCACATTATCCAAAGCTGCTTGCTCTAAGCTATGCCTAGATGAACGTGTGTATACACATACAAGAGGCTTAACATTTCAAATACATCAGGGCCTCAGTAGAGTGATAGACATTTGTATTTTGTACATACAGTGTATTTGTGTTATTAATTCCTCTATTATCTTGCATCCACGGCGTTACATTCTGTTATTCGAAAACATTCGAAATACGAAGGTGAAAAAAATGAAAACAATATGTTTTTATTTTTATATATATATATATATATATATATTAATAAACGTATTGTCGTATTAGAAATTGTGACCATTTACAACGCACAAGAAAGGACTTTCAGTAGAGACTGCTGTACCAGTCCTATCCTCTCTCTTTTTAAATAAATAAATACATTTTCCGGGACTACTGCACGGTCAGATGAGTTTACAAGATAGAAAGAATACAAGAAAGAGCACCATATTCAGCAGTCACGGGCTTGAACCCCAGTCACTCAAGTCACATGTACTTAAGCACCCTCTCGCTGACCACTCGGCTACGGCTTTTTTTATTTTTTTTTATTTATTAAAATAAAAATCATATATAATTTGGAATGAAGTTACAAAAAAAATTAGTACGAAGATTGCGGTAGGTCAGAATGTGGTTTTATGAAGCACTTTTTATTTTATTAATAACAAGATACACAACAGGTAACCATTAACAGTATATGAGAGCAGAAAATTGATAATAATAAGAAATCCAACAGTAAGATAAACCATTGACATCGGTTCAAACATTAAAATCATATGAAATATAACAAAATATGGACAAACCGTCCCATTAAAGCCATGCACGAAGCATATTTTACTTCCATCTTCGAGATTAAATGTACTAAAGTATACATAGTGGCATAGTGTTTTGTGGAAGGCGCCACCGGTAGTTTCTCATATCTGCACCATGGTACTTTGTGAAGAATTACAGAATCTCTGTAAAAGCCAGAAAAAGTGTGGTGTCTGGTTTGTGACAGTAGTGCTATGTTCTATTGTTCTATCTCTGGCTGCTTAGCTGCATGGCCCCCAAGGGAACCCCACGTTGCCCGCCGCCACCACCACTGGGAGGTGAGCCAGGCTGCCCATTATACTCTGGCTGGCCTCCGCCATGGTTGCCTGAGCTTCCTGATGGAGACAAAAAAAAAAAAAAAAAAAAAAATATATATATATATATATATATATATAAATAAAAAAAATAAATAAATAAAGTAACATATTAAAAAAAAAGAAGAGAGAGGGGCATAGAAAAAGAGTGAATTGAAGGGGGAATGAATTTGGATGGGTTAACAGAGTAGAATAAATCCACCCTAGTTTATGCGAAGTATAGGAAAGGGTGTGGGTTTAAAAATCACAGGGGACAGGCACCCCTGTGTAATTGCCAATGGCATAGTGCCTGTAGATCCCGCACTGTGGTCAGTGCCAGCGATCCCGCACCTAGATCGGTGCGAGCAGTATATCCTACCCATTTCGGGTTTGCAATGACTTTTAAATCTCGCACTCCGAGGAGTGCCATCATCCCACACCTTGGATGGTGCCTGCAATAGATCCTACCATATTAGGGTTAGCATGATCATGTCTGTGTTGTTCTAGGGGGATGGAGAGTTATCCCACGCCGGTTCGGTTTAGTTCTTGGGCTCTGAGTTCTACAATCTTAGCTCGCCTAAGTGCAAATGTTTCCTGCGCGTAGGTGGTTAATGCCTTATAGGTATCTTCCTCGAGTAGTAGAGTGAATTCTTGATTGCTAGGGTTTCTCTGTATTGTGGTGAGGAATTTAAGCCTAATGTTGTCTTAGCTGGGGCACTCATACATGAGGTGTCCCCAGGACTCCTCTTCGCCGCAGTGGCAACGTGGATCATTCTCGATTCCCATGGCGGTCAGTTTTTGTTGGAAGGATCCATGGCCAGTGATGATTAAGGTCACATGGAGGCCAGGCGAAAACCAGGGTGGAGGTTCTGGGTGAGTTGAACTTATAGATGGAAGGAATCGTTTTGTGATGGCCCCTTTTGTTGTAGTGTCCCAGTCATGTTGCCATATCTCTTGTAGATGTTGGGTGATCCGTTGTCTTTCCTGGTGCCGTTTGTGGTGTCAAGTTGAAAATTAAGTAGCTGGGTTGGAACTCCCTTCCTTAAATGATAAAAAAAAAGCCTTCTTTTAACCACTTCTAAGTATAGTGGCTGACATCCAGTTAATACCTGTAGAGCAGGGGTGCTGACGGTGCGGCACGCCCTGCAAATTAAAAGGAGCATGAACCTCTGGATTGAATCCAGCTTACATTTATTTCTTGCTAGGATGGCTTTTCGGTACCAGATGGAAGCACCATAACACACAATTGGCACATATACCACTTGGTATATAAGAGTAAGAGCCTTGTGCTTCAGCCCTCAGTCTGCCTTGCTAACCCACCTTATCACACTGTACATTTGAATTTTGTTGGGTAGATACTTTAGGTGGTGGTGGAAGGCAAGCCCCGAGTCTAAGAAGATACCTAGGAGCTTGACTTCAGTGTGCAGTCGTATGGGTGTAAAGTTTAAATTTTATTGTAGGTGGTCTTGTGATTTGTAGCCTGCCTTTAAGGAGTATAGATTTTGTTTTCTCTCCTGAAATGGTAAGGTTGTGCAGGGCTGCCCAGTTATGGAGTTTTACCAGTGCTCCATTTGCCATTTTCTCTGGGGTCGCCCTGGTATTAGCACATACCAAAAGAACAAAATCACCCGCGAAGGCCAAGGGCTCAACACTTCCCAGGCCCATGCCCAGAAACTTATCCAGGACAATAGACCAGAGGAATGGGCCAAGCACAGAGCCCTGTGGACAGCCTCGATCGATGTACCTAGTCACTGTCTGGAACCTGTTGGTAACTTGGACTTTTCTACCAGTTAAATATGACCTTAAACTGTTGTATAGTTTGTTGGAAACATTTGATTGCCGAAGCCTCCGAAGAACACTGGGCCACCATAGTCGATCAAAGGCCCCAGCGAAGTCTATCATGATTGCAAGGGAGTACTTAAAGGCTGTGTGAGTTGCTTGAGTGATTAATCTGTTGATGGCATCTTTTGTGCTGCAACCTGCTTTGAATCCAAATTGCTTGTCACTTGGAAGTTTTTGTTCTTCGTATCTGGCGGTTAAGCGAAATAGGAGCAGGCGTTCTTGTAACTTGGCCATTACAGAGAGCAAGGCAATCGGGCGGTAGGAGGTTGAAATTTGTGATGGCTTGTCGGGATTTTTCAATATAAATTTCAGGGTTGCCGTTTTCCAGGATGTTGGAAAGGTGCCTTCTATCAGGCACCTATTTAGAAGACTTAGGAGAGTAACAGGATAGTATTCTGCAAATTTTTTAACCACATCCACTTCCAACAGATCCGCACCAGGTGTTTTTCCTACTTTCATTTTGTTTATTGCCAAGTCCATCTCAATGTTAGTGAAGGGGGATTCCACAGAGGCAGGATGATAGTTGTGATTTTCATTTACTATTTCTTGTTGTTGAGTCATAGCTGTAGCTTTAATGGGATAAATGGTGTCTAGAATATTCTTAATGCTATCCTTCCAGGTGTAAGTAGAGGAGCCATCCATCTTTTAGTGTCGTGTCGAGTACCTCTCCTCGCGGCATCTTGTTTGTTACGATCTTGAAAACGATGCCCCAGGGGTCCTTATTCCCAGAAGTAGATACCAGGATTTGCCACGTTTGCTTTTTACTTTTACATATTAGCTTTGTGTATTCATTTCTGACAATGCGGTAAGCCTCCCTGGCGACATCTACCTCATGGAGAGGTAGCCTTAATCGAGCTTGCTGGAACATTTTTCTTGCATGGTGGACTCTTCTTCTGAGATGCTGTAGTTGGGGATTCCACCAAGGAACTGCATACCGGTAGGGCCTTCTGTGTGGGATGGAGAGATCACATGCTGATCTTATGGCAGTGGTAATAATCCGTACGTAATCGTCTGAAGGGAGTGTTTCAGGGAGTGGAGTGTCTTCAGGGAGTCTTCTTGTTAGCTCAGTCCGAAAGCGTTGCCAGTCTGCCTTTTTTGAATTGTAACGTATCACATCTCGTGGGATCGGAGTGGTCCGTTCCGCAGAGCGAACCAGAGAAAATGATATCGCTCTGTGGTCCGACGTGGTCCAGGCTTCTTGTACAGTCCATTTGGCTAGTTTGTTGGCACTGTCTGGGGTGGCTGCTGTAACATCTATGGTGCTGTCCCAAGGGGGCCGCTGTAAGTTGGAATTTGATCTGGGCAGTTTATTACTTGGGGGCCTGTGGCTAGCAAGAATTCTTCTAGTTTTACACCATTTCTTTGTGCAGATCTGTCAGGAGTGCGACTGTGCCAGAGTAGAGATCCGCACTTTGCATCCATGGCTATTAGTAGTCGTCTCCCCGGGAGAGTCTCAAGAGCCGTCTGAATGGTTGATATCGCTGGGGTGATGCCTTCACCAGGGTGGGTATATATTGTTAACAGGAACAAGGACCCTAATTGAGTTATGATTTGTGCACAGGCACTATTTGCAGTGCAGAGTGGTGTAATCTTTGTTGTGCTGATTAATGGGTTTCTGATGATTATTGCTGCCCATGGGTTTTCGGTTTTACAATAGACCATTTTATAGGATGCAGGGTAACCTGTGACCACACCTGAGCGAACATACGGTTCCTGTAATAAGGCCACATCAATTTGGTTTCCCTCTATTTTCACTTTTAGTTGGTCAGCTACCAGCCTCGCTCTTTGTGCGTTCAGTTAAACTATTTTTATTTCAAGGTGGCAGTTTTTAGAGGGGCCTCTATCCATAGTTGATTCTCATTTGGTATCGGCTTTTGGCTTTTAGGTATACCATACAGTTCCCATCCCTGATTGAGTGTTGATGAGGAGACTGGGAGCTGGTCTTTTGCTGGGCAGTCTCTGTACTTGCGCCCTTTTTGGGCACAGTGGCCACATGTTGAATCACGCGGGTTGCATGTGTGATGTGTGGCCAAAGCGAAGGCACTTGTAACATTTCGTAACTGAAATATGCTCCTTAAACCTATGGCTTCCCCAGCCTATGCAAATGCGACTCTGTGTTTCTAAGATTTGCCATGCTCGCGTGGAGAGCTAGATTACCCAATTGACATTTGAATGTTTTAGATTCAGTACTGTATTTTGGTACTAAAGTATACACTCGGTGATCGCTGAATCCTGACCACCCCAACCGTAATGGACAATGCCGCATGGCTCGCAGTATAAAAGCTGTACACCTTAGTACGCTAAAGTTATTTGCAGGTCGTGCAAGTTGAAGTGAAGATCCGTTACAAATATTTTTGTTTTTCCAACGATGCGTGGTTTGCTTTGTAGAATTTCTGGCGGTTGGATTAGTTTCATTTTGTACGCTCAGTATACGTTCTAATAAACACTCTAGTTACTATCTCGCCTCATCTATGCAGATCCTGCTGCCATCAGTCAAACGTGAAAAATGATGAACTGTGTTAACATGGCAAAAGTTGGATAATTAAAGCTACACCAATTTAAAAATTGGAAGGTTTGCATGCAGCCCAGTCGGACGAGTTAATTAAACTTTGCGTCTGACAAATCCCTTTGGATAAGCTAATTCCCATCCATTATTAATATTACATTACTAACTTCGCAATGAAACTGGTAGCTCTGAGAAAATTAACTACAATATGTATCTTTTTAATTCGGAAATTTTTACGGCATACAGTACCTCTCTGAGTTCTTTTATTACTTGTTTATTATTTATATTTCCCCCCCCAAAATAATCAATAATTGATTATTTATGAATCACAATTCCCTGATTTGTTCAGTGCGTACACAGTAAATTGCATTTATGTTGAGAAACGCAAAAGTCTCGGCTATCCTTAGATGGTATGATAGAAAGTAGTTATTAATATTCATCTGCCGACACCATAGTTGTAATAAACTCATCTTACAGTTGTGGAATATTTTCTGTTTCTTTAAATTTGTGAGTGTTCCAGATTTATTCCAATTTAAAACTCTTTGGGATAGATTTGGTTCTTCAAGTGGGTTGCAGAAAATTCTTCTTTTATTAACTGTATGAGCCCAAATATACAGGAAATAATGCCAGTTTTTATAATTCTTTCTGGTTTCAGCTAAAATTATAAGTCAATTAATAATAAAACAAAGTTACATCAATTTAGAAGCCTCAGAAGCTACTTTAATAGCGTCTACGTGTTTTAATTTTTTTTTATAATATTAATCTCCCTTTCACCCATTTTTGTCTCCTCAGTGGTAGTCTGTTCGATGGTAATCCGGCCATAATCTCCGAAAAGTTTTGTAATTATGCAAGTCGAATTTTTTTAATTAAGAACTGTTCTTATACGAAGCGTAGTTCTGAAATTATGATTTAATGAATTTTCTCCTCGGTAATTTTTTTTTTTTTTTTTTTTGATGGTTTAGAAGCAATGCCGAGACTATTTATAATGATAATTACCTAGCAAATTACCGTCCATTTTAAAAGTAGCACCATCCCTTCCTTTTCTTCTACTTTTAATATTGAAATTCTTTGAAACTATTGACTCTGATTGTAGAAGTTCACTTTGCGTTCGTCACCTGAGCAAAAATCCAGCCGTGCTTATCGCGGGTCTTGACAAAAGCTCGAGTTTCAGAATTTGCATAATTTAGCACATTTCCTACGGCTGGATGAAAGATAATGAACTTGTTAATGGAAGCTGTAGCATACTGCTATTAAGATCAGAGTGATAGTGTAAGCAAAATTGGAAATTGTTAAACAATGAGAGATTCTCTCGCCGATTTAAGAGGATAGACGCTTTCCTTAATGTGCCCAATCAGAAACTTGTTTAAATTATCCAAATTTGATTATTTTTATACTGAAATGGCAGTCTAGAGTGCTCGTCAGCACACAATTGTAAATAGCTGGCTTTGTCCTAGGAATTTCTAATGCGTTATCATTTAGCGCACAATGAAAATTCTGTTTCGACAGTGCTTCGAAGACGATAAGGGGGATTTTTTAAAAGAAAATTTAACTGATAATTCAGGTGTTCATATTTAGACAGCCTTTATTTCACCGCTTCCTTTACCTGTATTTGGAAAAGGTCACGTCTAACAAGCTGGGATTGGAGTTAGAGCATTTTCGTATTAGTTCAAGAGGTTAGGTCGTATGGAAGAAGATCAGAAACCTTCTTGTTGATAATTTTGTTTTATACTTAATCTGATACTGTCGAGAAAACTACGCACATTACTTTTGCTAAGTTTCAGAAAAGTTGCACATTAAGAAGAGAGTTTATTAGAGCACACCTCTTTTGTGGGAATAGAGTGGGCTTATTCATTAAAAGAGCCTTCCTTTACTATTTTTACGTGTAGGTCATTGTTCTTTGTAAAGTGTATTTGCATCTGGATACATGTATCAGAACTTGTATGAGATAAAAGTCGCTCTACATCAGTCATGCAAATGCTCATACAAATTGTATTATATATATACTGTATATATATGTGTGTGTAAAGCGCCTATTGTCTTCACTATGTTCATCGGCCCGCATGTAATGCTCGACTCTCAGTGAATGGATTTTAATGAAATTTTCGTTCTTTGGACCTTTAGAACGTTTTTTGGGCCTTCCCAAATTTCATTAAAATCGGACCAATAAAAATCTAGCAATTATTAATTCTTTTTCTCATAGATATCACATAGACTATCCATATACCGAATATTATTGCTGAAGCCGGATATTATTATTGTACAAATTAACAGAGTTTTTTTTTTTTTTGGTATGGAATCAATATTTTTTGGAAGTTTCATTTCTTTTTGGATCATGGAGCCATGCCTTTATCACAGCACAAATCATCTTCTCTTTCGTTGCACAGTCCATTTTTGGCCTGCCATTACAGATAGTCCATAAATTTTCAGTAGGATTGAAGTTTGGTAATTTTCCAGGTCATTCGAAGCACTTTATATAGTTTCCTTTAAAAATTTTCATCACGTTTTTTTGGAAGAATGGTAGGGATCAAGGTCTTGCTAAAAAAAATGGCATTCCCAGTTGCATCTAGCTTATTCAATTCTGACAACACTTTTGTTTCTAACATTCGCATGCATTTATCGTTTGGTATGAATTTAATAATATTAACACTGACTTTCTTTGTATTTTGTATCATATAAAAATGAAGTAATAACAGGATAATGAAAGATATTACTTGTCGACTGCTACTCCTCTATATACTTTTCATATGAAGTTCTGACATGATTTAAGTGTTACGAGTCGGCAAAACAAAAATTTATTGTCAGTGTCTATCATTAATGTCACTGACCAGGCAGTTATTACACCTTTTGGAATATTGCTGCTGGCTATTTTTTACTTGCCGGTTGAGGTTTGCCCAGACTCATAGTATATTAGAAAAAGTCTCTAGCTTGGTTTTAGCGGATAGTGAAAAGTATTATATGCACCTTCGTACTGTTTCTAAAGAGTTTCAGCTATGACATCTAAAAGACTCACCTCTGAGTTGAAATTAATTACATTGTAAATTAATGCTTTTCAAGAAAATTTTCCGATTGTTGTCTTTGTATAATCCTCTTTGGTTATTTTCTAGGTAAGAGAGCTTTATATCTTTTCCATTTCCTGAATGTAAGATGAAAGTTAAATGGTCATCCTGTTTTGTCGTAGTGTTCTGTGTGCTGGTAGGGGGCGATATCTGATACATATGACGGAAATACTGACGTGTCCGGAAATGGTTTGGCTTATCAGACGTTACACTCCTTTCTCTGGGTGTTGATAATCTTGTTTTGGAAACCAAACCATGCTGCTTAAATGAAATATTCGTATTTTTAATGAAGCTATCTACCTCCAACTTCTAAAACTTCTCTGAACTAGAGCCTTTCGAGGTAGTTTTAAATCAGCCATTTCGGAACCAGCTACCATTACACATTTAATTAGTCTAGTTTAATTAACATTTTTATATTGAATTAGTATATTAATTATTTAAATGTCGTTGATAATGTAGTGAAGCAAAATAAACAACAGTAATTCTCTTGCTTTCCTCTTTGCTCTCTATATCGGTTTACAGTTAATCTGTGCTTTTGAAGCAGAGATTTCTAAACAGGATGGCACTTGTTTAAGGCCGTTAGTTACCAAATGCTGCGAAAAGGTTAATCTTACTAGCATGAAAGAAGAGAACAGGCCATTTGTGCAAAATAAGCATTAACAGTAATCGAATTATACAATGGTGTTCAAAGTAAGTGCATCACCTATGAATTTCACATTTCTAACCACTTTTCGCAATGGTATGTTACATTAATGTTACATTTATGTAAATTAATGTATGTTACATTACAACGATGGTATGTTGCCTTCATGGGTGGTAGAGGCCGACAGTTTGGGGAAATTCAAAGGTCATCTGGATAGTACTTTCGGGTAAGGGAAGCGCATAGGATGATAGGTTTAATTTCCTTTTTATTTATTTTTTATTTTATTTTTTTATTTATTAATTATTATTATTTAGTTATTTATTTATTTTTTGTTTTTATCATTGTTTTGTTCGGATTTTTTTTTTTTTTTGGCTGGTGCAGCATAAGCCATAGGCTTTCTTGCACCATGCGGCCGTTACTAATACTAATACTAATTAATGACTAACATCACAAATCGAAATATAAACAAAAGATATTTATTAATAGTTAGGGCAAAGCTAAGTAATATTTGACAGTGCTCTCAACATATTCCAAAATGAGCAGTTGCAACCTTTATATAACAGTTTTGGTAAACACGACAATTATGGCTGAAATGTTATCAGAAGCCCTCAATTTGCTTCAGTTTATCATTTTAAATGGAAAACAAAATGAAAAGTTATCAGGTGCAAACTAATATTTAGATGAACCGCCTCTGGCCCTATTGACAGCAGCACACCCTCAAGGCATTGACAAGATCAATTTCTGAAGATAATCAACTGATAGTTCGTGGTTTCAAACACGAATTATGGCTTCCTGAAGTTCACGAAGGGTTTTTGGTTTCTTTCTGGCAACTGCAAATTCCACACGATGCCAACAGTTGTCTGTAGGATTCAGGTCCTGTCTGTTTCTGGCCAGCTAAGAGTTGTAATGGACCGTTCTTCCAACCATTTTTCACCTGTAACAAATATAAACACATTACTGGCGAACCTCTAATGCAGAAATGAAGCTAAAGTAACTACAGAAGTGCCTACTTACACTCTTCGGCTGATGACAAGGAGCAGAGTCGTCCTAAAAGATGCAGTTACTTGGCAGGTTGAAATGGTCTCTAATGGTTGGCAGCGATTTGCCTTCCAATATAGCCAGGTATCCATTGGCATTTACGGAACCTTTTATAAACTGCATATAACCTACTCCGCGATACGAAATGCACCCCATATAATTTGGCTGGAAGGGAATTTCACTGTAGACACCATACAGTCTGGATTGTATTCTTCACCACGTCTACGGCGAATCGTTTGTCTCCCATCAGAGCCATGCAGATTGAATTTCTTCTTATCCGAGAAAATAACTCTTGCAGGTTTTTTAATTGTTATATTTATTTATTTTTTAATTTATTTATTAATTAATTTATTTTATTATTATTTTTCCCCCCTTCCGAACTCGTTCGAGTTGGGTTTTTTTTTGTTGTTGTTGTTGTTTTATTTTGTAGGTTTCCAGGTATGGGCAGCCTGGGAGCGGGGTTATTGGTATCTACCGGTATTGCACTACTCCGATGGGCGCGGGGCGTTTGTGCAAACAGCGCAGACAGTGAAATAGACCCTGGCCAGGCTTCACGTGCATAGGGATAGGTAGCAGATACTCAGGTGCCTGCTCCCTGGTGGCAAAGAGGCCTGTTTTTTTATGTATTATTTATTACACACACTTTAAACTACAGGCCCATTTGTAGAATACTTGAATACAGAATATACAAGTGGAGATGGATGTTAGTCTGGGTGCCACCTTAGACAAGTACATACATAAAAAATGAAAAATAAATAAAATCAACATCTCCACAAGGGTAGAGAGGCGATGCGGACAATCCAAGTGCATTTAATTTGGAGTTTATACTCCCATGACCTGTAATCATAAATGTGACATTTAAGCCAGGACAAAACTATTTTAACTGCTTAGTGTATTTAAGGACAACTTCCAAAACAAACACGAGACCAAAAATCATAGAATAGGAGAATACTTGGACACACTTAAGCAGCACCTCACACTCAGCAAGAAATAACGCCAATACAAAGAGAGCTCCTAGAGATAAAAAGACAACAGGATATTTTATGAAAACGGCCGTGTCCCGTGGACAGATCTAGAAAGGAAGAAACTAAGAATGTACTGTACAAGAGATGACAAAATGGGGAATTCGTACATTCTTATTATCATCATGTCTATGGTGGCGCCTAGACTTCCGTCTATCTCCACCTGAAAAGCCGAATTTACGCAGAACTTCTGCAAAACGGGCCTGTGTGGAAGAGGCCTCTGCGCCACCGGGAAGCAGCCGGTATCTGGACATTCCCCTCCGATGGCCGTCCCCAGGCACATAGAAACGGGCCTGAGTCCACCATGCTAACAGTGCTATTTATTATTATTTTTTAGGAGCATTAGCAACTAAGGCCATATTGCTCCGAGATATGCGGTGGTCATTCCCTGACCTTTCCGCATCCTCCGTATTTGGTGGTGACGGGCTCGAACCCCGGTCTAATCAAGAAGCGTGTGCTACGCACTGCTACTCCTTCCCACCTAGTTACGGAGGCGCCTGCTAACAGTGCCTCATGTACTAAAGTCCCGCAGAGGAAGACGTACAACAGTCGATCAGGAAGTCGCACAACTGGCGAGCCCCAGGAATAATAATAACTAGGGGTTCTGCCCCCTGCTCGCCAACCCCCCGCGCACGTTTTCTACGTAATATGTAGAGGTATAACGGAGTAAGTCAAATCTGTTATATGTAAAAGACACACCTGTCAAAAAACGCACTGATCGATATCTAATGTAATATATAAAAGAAAAAACTATAAAAAGTAAAATTGTGTGAATGGAAGTTATTATTAATTACGTGTTTTATCCTAGCCTCTTCATTGGGCAGACTGATGGCTATGCAGGCCCTCAGGGGCCTCATGGTTATCCAAAGCTGACACCATGCTGTAGCTTTTCCTAGATGGCATGGTGTGGGATGCTGACACTTGTCATTAGGGTAACCCCCAGGCCAGTGTAGGACAGAGCTGCAAAACGCACGCTCCACCATAGGAATCTGTTGTTCCTATGTTCTTTTATTCCTACCATCTGGGGTGGTTGAGTCTCCTTCCTCCAATCCCCTTCCCCCCACCCTTGGTGGCACCTACCCCCTTACTGTCTCCCCCTTTCAAATCAGGCGAGTGCCTCAACTATTGTCCTCCTCTGTTCTCTGCCCCTTTTATCCCACCCCCTTCCTATCTCCCCATTATCTGATTTCCAATAAAAATATTTTTTTGGGCTCTTCTTGGATATCTAATGTAATATATAAAAGAAAATAAAGGCTACCCCACCAGAGCTTTTTTCTCTCCTAATGTGTCCTGACCCACCTCCCCTGGGCGGTGTGGAAACTGGGGGTGTTAGTGGCTCTCCACAGGCCCCCAGACTAAGTGGCCAGAGGAACAACACAACCTACACTAATACTTCACAAAACACACACCCTGTCCTTTTTTGGTTGGTTATTTGGTTGTTTTTTTTTTTTTTTTTAGGAGCATTAGCAACTAAGGCCATATTGCTCCGGGATATGCGGTGGTCATTCCCTGACCTTTCCGCATCCTCCGTATTTGGTGGTCACAGGCTCGAACCCTGTCTGATCAAGAAGCGTGTGCTATGCACTGCTGCTCCTGCCCACCCGGCTACGGAGGCGCCCACCCTGGCCTTATGCAGAGTATTGTATTCTACACAGTAAAAACTCGGAGTTGGGGGAGACCCCCCTCTGTGCCACCAGACAAAAAACACTGTCACTGTTATCGATATCTAATCAGGAAATGACCTATGCAATTATTTACCTGCATTTGTAGTGCACGGCATTCAATCACTATGTAATTATTTACCTGTGCATTTGTGGTGCACGGCATTCAATCACTATGTAATTATTTACCTGCGTTTACATAGGTCACTTAGGAAAAAGCCTTTTGCTTTCGGGTTTCATAATGCATGAGGAATGTTGTTGCATCCCAAAGAGCAGGACTGAAATATTTACAAACTATACAAAGATTTACAAAATACTAAACTGCTGTATTTACAAATATACAATATTCATTAATGTATGAAAAACGTTACAATGGAACATCAAATGTGTTAAACAGTGAAACACGAGGTTGGTGAACGTTATGGAGGCAATTGTCAATAATTAATTGCATTTGTAGTGACTTAATTGCCTCGCTCTCTTCTCTCATTGGCTCGAATAAATATCACTAGGAGGAAAACTTTTTTAATGTATAGAGAGAGATATAAACTTTTTCTCCTCTATGGGGTTTGTTTCTTGCCTCGTGGCCGGGTACTGGTACCAAGTGCATAGGGTGGTTGGTTTTTTCCGGTTACCATTGTTATTACTGTTGGTCGAGAAATTCTCTTACTGTTCTACAGGTGTTCAGGATCGTGGCTTTCTGCAGCTCCATATGTTTTCTGGGAGGCTTATATCCACATATCTTTGACCACATATCTTTGACTTCCTGTCTTAGGTCTGAGTATTAGCAATGGCCACATGGTGCAAGGAAGCTTTATGGCTTATGCTGCACCAGCCGAAAAAAAAATAATAATAAAAAATAAATAACAATAATAATAAAATAACAAAAAATAAATAAAATAAAATGATAAGAATAAAATAATAATAATACAATAATAAAAAAATAAATAAAATATAATGATAAGAATAAAATAAAATAATAAGAATAAAATAATAATAATAAAATAAAAAAATAAATAAAATATAATGATAAGAATAAAATAAAATAATAAGAATAAAATAATAATAATAAGAAGAAAGTTAAAAAAATAATAATAATTAATAAATAAGAGAAAAGGAAATGGACAACCTAAGTGTTTCCCTCCTCCCGTAGGTAATTATACAGCTGACCTTTGAATATCCCCAAACTGTCTGCCTCTATTACCCATCTAGGCAACTTATTCCAGTAATTTATAACTCGCTGGCTAAAATAAAACTTCCTGCAATCCAGTCTAAACATCTCCCCCCCGTAACTTGAAATTATGGCTCCCTTGTTCTAGAATCATTTATAACCCAGAAAATTTTGTCCTCATTCATTTTACTTATGCCTCTCAGAGCCTTAAACACCTCAATCAAGAGTTCTCTAAGGTGCCTAGTTTCCAAGCTCTGCAATCCACATTTTTGAAGTCTTTCCTCATATGGACGCCATTTTGCCGATCTCACCAGGCGAGTTACCCGTCTCTGGAATCTTTCAAGAAGCACAATGTCTTTCTTTAGGTGCGGTCTCCATACCTGAACACAGTATTCCAAGTGTGGTCTAAATAGCCATTATACAATGGGATTGTAACGTCCTTATCTCTACTAGCAATTGTTCGATACATCCTCGATAGGACATCATGGGCCTTCCTTGTAACCTGTCTACAATGCTCAGAAAACTTAGAAAGTCTGAGCGTATCGTAACACTACCGGCTTTAGTTCAACTCGACCAAGTGTATAAGTTATTTGGGAGTTACTGTTCCCTAGGTGCAATACCTTACACTTTGCTGGATTAAAGCATAGCTACCATTTTTCTGACCATCTCTAAAGTCTATCTAGGTCATTCTGAAGAAGTTCTGCTTGGCGGTGATCTTTAATTACTCTACCAATCTTTACATCATCTGCAAATTTAGACATCATGCCCTCTGTCCCTTCATCGATGCCATTTATGAAAATCAAAAACAACAATGGTCTTCATACTGATCCTTGGGGAACCCCACTTCTTACATCAATCCAATCTGAGGAATAACCATTTATCACAACCCTCTGCCTCCTTTCCCGAAGCCATCCAGCTATCCATCTAAGGATTTTCCCTGTGATTCCAACCGTTCAATCTTATAAAGTAACCACTCATGGGACTGAGTCAAATACTTTGCTGAAATCGAAATAAACAATGTCGAAATTATTCTCAAAGTCCAGCTCTTGAGTGACCCTGTCAAAATAGCTAACCAGATTAGTTAAACATGATTTTCCCTTTAGAAAATCATTTTGAGTATCCTTCAAATTCCATTTCTATCTAAATGATCCTGAATTCCAACTTTGATCATTGTCTCCATGTTTTTCCCTACTACTGAAGTTAGACTAACCGGCCGGTAATTTCCCACTTCACTCTTAGAACCGCCCTTATGTATTGGAGACACATTGGCACTTTTCCAATCCAACGGAATCACTCCAGAGTCCAGTGATGCTCGCATAATTAGCCTCAATGGTTCAATGCACTCACTTGCCGCCTCCCTTAAGATTATAGGGTAAACGCTATCAACCCCAGGAACCTTATTGGCCTGTAAGCTCGAAAGTTTTTTCATTAAATAAAAATGTGGAATTTCAACATCATTAGTTATATTTTTTTCAACTTCACTCCCATAATTTCTCGCTTCCTGTACTTCCTCTTATCGTTTTTGGAGGTTGCTGGTGCTTGGCACCGCTATGTCAACAGGCAGGTAGGCCATTTCTTTCTTGTCGACGAGGATTATGTCTGTGCTGTTGTGCGGGATCGTCTTGTCCGTTATGATGGCACATTCCCAGTATAGTCTGTGAGTAGAGGTCTCTAGTATGGCCCGAGGGTCGTACTTGTAATGTGGTAAAGTTATTATTATTATCAAAAGTTTTGTATAATTTTGGGTCTTGAGGCTTTGAGATAATACTGCATTTGTCTTTACCATTCCTGCTGTACAGCGTCTACACTTCCATGTTTTGCATGCGACATCATATATATGTATATAGAAAAAAATGGCAAAAATAAAGTGTGTGATTACTTGTAGCCCACACTGCTGACAAAAGACTTGACAAGCTCCTTAGTTTGTACGAGATGTTAAAACACCAAGAAAACGTTTTCTCGTCATTACATTTTGCTTTATTAAAAAGATTACGCTCTGGTGCATTATGGCCTTAGTCGTCGTTGTGTCGAGGATCATCAAAACAACGAACTGCTTTAATATCGAGTTCGAAATCGTGATTATTAGCTTCAGTCGAGTAAGTGCTTAACCACTCTGCTGTTCGCTCACCATTATTATACGGCCATGTTTCATCTCTTGTTTCACGCTGCTTTTGTTTGCTTACAGGGAAAGACAGCAGTCTCAGTATTTAAGAAAATGAAATGCAATCCGAATTCATTTCATCGAACTTGCGTAACAGTAATAGCTGAAAGGAAGTAGGTTAAACTCGGAAAGATCGAAAATCCTCTTCCAAAACGAAAATCGATATCATATCTTCAGCGTCGTGCTGCTCATTGTCCTCATTTTAATTTTAAATGAGACGGGTCAGATAGAAGGAAGCATAAATGATACATTTCCGAGGAGGCACTTATTTTCTCCGAATTAAAAAAAAAAAGGAAAAACGCAAGTGGTATGAAATAGAAATAAAATTAGCATGGAATTTTTAGTGAATATAGTATGACATCTCATGTTTTCTATGTTTAGTAGTAACTTTATATATCAGATACTTTTATGGTAGCCACGATTGCTAATTTCATGATATTTAAAACGAGTAAAATATATTGATGATGCTTTCTTGCCTTTCTTAATTACCATGCTGGCAATTACAGGAACGCAAAATTGAGGGTGGGGAGAAAACCGTACTTAATTGGTTAGATGCGACGAGCAGTTTGGTTTTCAATTGCCGGTGGTAATAAATTTATGCTTTCAATGTCGTTCTAGAGCATCGATTATGAATATCTCAGGTACTCATGCAGAAAAGTTTTGCAGGGACAGTTCTGCAATTCAAATATATGATTAAGTTTTTCCCATAAATTTTTATTCTTTTAAATTGATTTTCTTGTAAAATAAAAATAATTTCTACTGCTAATGACAGGTACTATGTGGATACCGAAAAACTTATTGTACTAAGACTGTTGTAGCCTGGTGGTCAGGCGAGGGTGCATAAATAGGTGCTTTGAGTGACCAGAGTTCAAGCTCATGGCTGCCAAATACAGTGTTGTTCCTTGTATTCTCTCTATCTTGTGAACTCTGACCGTGTGGTCGTCGTGGAGTATAAGCAGAAAATTCATTTTATTTGCTCTTTTATTCTTACTTAGTTTGCTCGTTTGCCTAGCTACAGCAGAGAGAAAAACAAACGGCGATTGAGGCTCACTCGTTTGACTTCTCACTACGGACCAACGCTGTACAAGAGAAGGCTCTTTAATGACTTTGTGTCTCCTGTTGTTTTTTTCAGTGACATAGTGGAAGTATTTTTTATTTTATTTATATCTAACCATGTACTGATATGACATTCCGTGTTTTTTGTTTGCTTTTCAGCCAAAGCAACTAAGGCTATGAGGCTATTTGTAATTTATGTGTCAGTCTACTTGTTTTGCTGGGTGAAAAACCTGAAGTTTCGGGGGTGAATAGCTGTACCGCCCTCACTCGACTAATTCGCGATGTGTAAAAAGCTCATAAAATTCTTCTTTCACTAATTAATTTACTAATCAAATTCAGTCGGTATCAGATCTTTATTCTTTAATACTTATTTTACAACATGGTGAAACAACTATGTTGTGGAATTAGACCATTGTTTACGCTTGAAGCTGTAGGAATTTTGCGGTAGTGACATATTTGTTTAGTTGAGTGGCATTTCATTTTCTGAAAGTGTGGATAATTGTAAGAATCTGATTATTTTAGATTCCGATTTTAAAACGGCGACATGAAGGATTATTATAGAAAGGGGAATAATCACACTGTTTCATCGACTTCGCTACAAAAATAGACTGAAAATATACCTAAAGATCTTGTGTTTTCAGGAATTTATTTGGAATAATTGCATAAATGTTCGAGTCTTTCCCCCATGTGATTTTTTTTTTTTTGATTCCAAAACTGAATAACTACTTGTAATGATCTTATATTGAGAAAATTTTAGGGGCTTTAGGGCGGTGTGAGCGGTTTCCAACATCAGCAGAGATGTTTGGAAGTGTAAAGTGGGGACCCACAAAGGATACCCACTAAAAGTTAGTGCTAATTTGTGAAATGGTTATGGTAAAGAAGCGTCAGCATTGAAAAGAAATTTACTCATCATTCTACTCATCATGCCACTCTCGTATGTATTGTGAGTATTAGTAATTGCAAAGGATGCAAGGAAGCAAGCAACCTTATACAGCAAGCAAGCTGTATAAGGTTGCTTCTGGCTGTATAAGCTTGCAATCAAGCTTATAGCGAGAAGAAAAAAAAAAAAAAAAAATCAACGTCATTTGTCCAGGCAGTCTAATAATTTGCCTAATCTTTCCTTAAATGTCTTCAAACTACCCACTTCCGCAATACCAAATGGAAGTTTGTTACGACAGTTAATTACTTTCTGGCCGAAAGAAAATTTTCACACAGCTCTCCTACAACCTTCTTTTTTCAATTTAAATTTATTTTCTCCTGCGTACGTCGTCCGAGCAGGAGTAAAGGTACCATCAGCATCATTTACCTTACTCAATCCATTTAAAGCCTTAAATACTGCAATCAGTACTACTCGCAGGTGTCTAGTTTCCAGAAGCCACAATTTGCAGTACTGGTCTTTATTGGCAACAGTGCCCTCTTGTGCCGCTGATTAATCTTATTGCTGTTCTCTGCACCCATTCCAACAGATCCCCCATCCTTTCGAAATGAGGCTTCTATATCTGTACACGGTACTCAAGATGCTAACTAACTATTGCATTATACAACGGGATAACCACCTCATTTTCCTTTCTGCTAAAATTCTTGTATATCATTTACAGATTCTATTGATCTATCCTAGCTCCTTGGTTGTACTGCTCAGAGATCTTCATGTCGCACATGCACATTACAATTATCCCCAAGCCTTTCATGTTCTCCACTACCTTGAGTGTGGTACTATCCATTTGGTATGTTATTCTGGGATTACTGCTACCCACATGCAGTACCTTCGATTGATCAATGTTAAACTTCAGTTACCTGTTCAATTACTTCTTAGCATCTTGCTATTTTCTCCAGATTTTGTTTGTTGCAGTAGTATACCCTGATTTCTACTATCATTAACCACAATACCAACCTTTGTACTTAGACAATAAGTTTAATGTCTTCACCAATATCATTAATAAGGACACAGCCACTGACCCCTGAGGGAATCACTAATAACATTAATTCAAGAAGAGCAGCACCTATTAATAGCCTCTCTGTCTTCTCAACCATCCCTTTATCCACAGCAGTAACTTTCCCCTAATGCCTCACTCTCCAGTTTAAATAGCAATCTTTCATGGCGGCGATCTGAGTAGAACTGAGTTTGAATCCCCCTGTGAATGAGAAGGTTTTTAATGGGCTTCTTATTGGCGAGCGTATTTTCCCCTTCGAAACTCAACGTTTTTAACTAGCAAACAGGTAAACTGACCATATATATATCGCAGCCAATAATACTGCACAATGAAATTTTTTTCTCCTTTATCCTCTAATCCAACCTGTCAAGACCTGTCGCTGTGACATCCTCCTGATTAAGCTTTTCACCAATTAGCGTGTGTAGTCCTCCATTCGTCCTGCAGATTGATCATTTACCTCGTGTGGGTAGCGCAGTTGCTAGAATCACCGTCCTCCCCCACAGGAGGTGGAAAAGACCTGAATTCTAATCCCGTCGATGATGTATCATGGTTTTATCCCGGAAACTCGGGTTTTTCGTCCAGCAGCCAATAATACTGCACAGTGAAATTTTTTTCTCCTTTATATTTTATCCTCTAATCCAACCTGTCAAGACCTGTCGCTGTGACATCCTCCTGATTAAGCTTTCCACCAATTAGCGGGTGTAGTCCTCCATTCGTCCTGCAGATTGATCATTTACCTCGTGTGGGTAGCGCAGTTGCTAGAATCACCGTCCTCCCCCCACAGGAGGTGGAAAAGACCTGAATTCTAATCCCGTCAATGATGTATCATGGTTTTATCCCGGAAACTCTGGTTTTTCGTCCAGCAAACATGCAAATCGACCACAGAACGCTCACAATTTACAGACAATATATACAGCGCAACATGCCTAAGTGGCCGATTGGCATAAACCCTATAACACCAACGAAAAGTGATCAGTTGAACTATCGATGTTGGTCAAACCCTCGATGTTCCACAGGGTTCAAATCGGAGCTCCGCGGGTGGGTATTCCGACTTTTATACATTCATGCCCATGAACTCTTCTCGTACAGCACTGGTCGTATGGAATGGGGCATTATCCTGTTTAAACAAACATGGGTTTGTTTAAACAGGATAATAAAAACATCAAAGGACTGCCACTTCATGGACAGCATGGAACTGTCCAAAATGTTGGACCAAAAGGTATTTTTAAGAGCGTCTTTTGGTGTCCCAATACGTTTTTATATATATATATATATATAAAATCGCTGACATCATCCGTGTTCAATTAGAAAGAGGGGGAAAAATTGGAATTTAACACTTTCCTCTCTTTGTCCCATTTCAGTTCTTTTTCATTCGATGTTTAATCTGAATTACTGAGGAAGTTAAGTAATATTCCGTTAAACCAGGAGCCAACCAGAAATATGCAGAACAACATGAAGAAAACAAAATGCTGTTTTAAAATGATTTTACATTACCGTATCTAATAAGTGAACATTATTATGAACTTTTTATTGTACGTTCCATTTTTGTTTGTGTATCATATAATTTTGTGTAGCATATTATGCAAGCAAAATATGCAAAATGATACAGCAGCCAAAACTTTGGGTCATGAGGAGTACCTTTGTTGAATGTGGTATTCTCTTCGATTAATGATGGAAAACTTATTTACTGAATCAAACCCGACCAGTGATGAAAAGGGGAGGGGAACAAATACGTTAAACTATGCTGAAATTTGATATTTTGTACCCCTTAAAAGCACAGCTTGAGAGTTGATATATCGGTACTTGGCTGGTTTGTTAGCTCTGCTTTGTTTCGTCTCGTTTGATATGCAAATTTGTTGGTCAGAGTTTTATCATTTAACATGAAATGAATGGTCTTGGCATGGTTAGAATCAGATTTTAACCGTGGAATTACACGGCGGTTGCTTACTGAAATGACCTTTTTTGCACTCTGAAAATTCTTTTCTCATTTGTTATTATGCACTTCCATTGTTGTTATTATTCTGTTGGAAAGGAGGTGGATTATCTCAACTTGTCATAAGATTCATATATAAACAGAGCACATTAGCAAGCAAAAAATAATTTTACTACAACAGAAGAGATTGAAGTATCGTAGACAAGAACTTTAGCATATATTGGATGGTTACACAGTGTTTATTACAGTTAATTGGTATCTTCTTCATCAGCCTTTTTTCCTGTTCAGGCAGGATTACAGGCCTCCTCTAGTATGTATGGATATTGGTAATAAGTCTTCGCGTTGATCAGATTGGTTGTGCGTATGTTAGAGTGTGTGTATATTATGCCTTTACAAGTTCACAGGCCGATTTGCATAGTGTGCAGGCCTTTAAAAAAAAAAAAAAAAAAATCGGACTTACTCACAGAGAAAAACTCTACTCTCTCTCTCTGTCTGTTCTGGAGATTATCTAACTCAGCTCTGATTGAAGAGACTTTTGGAAATACTGTAGTCTATAATGGAATTAGAATATAGACTTCTCTAAACGAATTAAATTTAAAATTTAACTTCAAATAAATCACCGGTATTCTTAATTACAGGTATTCTAATTTTGTGCACATCTAATTTTAAGTTCACTGGATGTAGTATGCACACGTGAAAATGGTCCGTTGCATCAAAACTGTGAGGGAGAAAGATTGAGAACCACTATTCTAGGGCATTATCACCAACTATATTGTACATTGGTAGCTTTTAGTTTCCAAGTAATGTTGTTGATTGTAGAGTGCATGCGTTTTCGGAAACTGATCCTTATAGACGCTACTTTCTGAATATTCTATTCAGAAACTAGCGACAGCGTAATTAACTAAGCCTTAATTAGATTTCTCAAGTATCACTTTGTTGTCAACTCAAACTGTTTTTCCTTTCAGTGTCTGTCTTTTTAAGACAGATTTACAGGTTAGTAAAACGTTGCGATGTTTAGGATCGGTTTTCGGTTTAGTTTTCGAATTCTGCATTATGGCTAAGGCTTGCGTCGTCTGTTGTACATATTTAAAAATGATGCGTTAAAATGATGCTACAGTGATGGAAAATTCACGTTTGCAGTAATTTATCTCAGTTAACGCCTGTGGCGTACAGTTTTCTGTGGGATTTTCATTTCAACGACCTCGCGGGAAAAGTAATTAACTTTTAGAAAACAGCTGAGCTTTTTTTTTATCCCATTGTTTATTTTCTTCTCAATTTCATCACATGGTGAAGAGCATATAAGCATTGCTTTGTCATTTTCTCTATGGATAGCCGTATCGTAGCAACAGTGATAGTGTTCACTTCAACCTTCTGTTCTTGACTCATGTGACAATCTTAACCGCTGATATTAACGTTATCAAGTATTAAGTCTTCTGGTTATTCTTATTTCAAACATTGCTTGTAGTGCTGCTTTATGGAAATAATAGCATGGAAAAACGCAAAATTCTTACGTTAGTATGGATCATTCAAAAAAATAGCATTTTCAAGTGAATTATTGTGAATGTTACAAAAATAACACACAGACTGCAAGAAACTCTTAAGCTTGTTATGAAAACTTAAAAAATAATAATAATCAAAACCCTCTCACATTCCCATAATTAATTGTGAAACTTCCATTAATTTTATGGGAAAGTTAGAATATAGAATATAGTGGATAATTGCTTCTATAATCAGCACAAATGAGGGTTTCTATTACCCTCGTCATGGTGTATATGTCCTTATTATTTTCCTTTAGATTTATACGTTTCCCTTTTTTTTTTTTTTTTTTTTTTTTTTTTTTTGAATGGTAAGCAGCAGTTATTTCGACTTGAGCTTTTATTTTTTATTTTTTTGCATCGTCTCTAGGCCTAGTACGTGTTCTGAAGGCACACGTACAATATAAATTATATAACGCGTTGTAACAGTTCTCCCACATCATCACACACAATCTCAAAAAAAAAAAAAAAAAAAAAAAGAAGTATAATTAAAGACTCAAGGAACGAGAGTGGTAATTATATCTCTGAAAGCAGCGAAATGGTCGTACAGTCATAATCTATTGCCATTAGCATCTTAATTCAGTTTCTACTAACTTTCTAATTTTTTTTAAAATGAGAATCCAAAGCACGAGAGGTATTATAATCTATAGCGCTTAGTACAGTGCATGGGTTGAAGGTTGAGATGATGAAAGAAGGTACTTGCTGATATTAGGCTTGAATTTCTGCAGATTGTAATTTTCAGGAAATACGTATGAAGGGAGATTGTTCCAGAAAACCAAAGTTGAATAAATAAATGAGACAGAAGAAAAGTTGGTTCTTTGAGTTTGAAGTTGGACAGTAAAAGGATGTTGACTGGTTGCGGCACGTGCTCGGACTGGTTTGGAAGAGAGAGCGAGAATTACAGAAGAAAATTCAGAAGAACAGTGCCCATGGAAGTATCTATAGAAAAGGCATGCGGCAGAAACGGAACATCCACGAGACAAAGTGGAGACATGGACATGTGTATAGGTAAAGGCGACGCCTAGAACGTTTGTTCAACTCCGCTTCGTGTCTCTGTGAAGAATAGTATCACTACAAATGGGCCAGATATGTGTGCGACGTACGTTTGTGCGTGTTCTGTTGTTATGTTCTGGTCGCTTGGCTACCCAGAAGCATCTGTCACCTGGACAGAGGATTCTGGGTACACGTCCACACCACGGGAAGGTGGGCCAGTCCCAGCAAAACACGTACTGTCTCAAGAGGCAGTACTGTCTCTGGCAACACTAGGTGGGTCAGAGTCTCAAGAGAGACTCTGACCCACCTAGTGTTTCCAGAAGGTGGCACAGATTCCTCTGGGGACCCATTCCATAGGAGGAGATAAAGAAAGAAGAGTAAAAAATAATAATAAAATAATAATAATAATTAAAAAACCACCCGTGGTGCAGTTAGGGAAAAAAATTATAAAAAAAGATTTAAAAAATAATAAATAAATAATTAATAAAAAATATATTAAATAATAATAAATATATATATTAAATAATAATTAAAAAATATATTAAATAATAATGATAAAAATAATAATAATAAAAAATAAAGAAATAATAATAAGAAAAAACAATGAAATAAATTGGCTGAAATAGAGTGGGAACTCAAGGCAGAGCGCGTGAAAAAAAAAAAAAAAAAAAAAATCCTTTGCATCCCAAAAGAAATAAACATAAAAATAATAAAATAAATAAATAAATTGGCTGCACTAGGATGGGAACTCAAGGCAGAGCGCATAGAGAAAAAAAATAATAATAATAAATAAAAAATAGAAATAAACATGAAAATATTAGAATAAATAAATAAATTGCTGCACTTGGAGTCGGAACTCAAGGCAGAGCGCGTGGGGAAAAAAAATAGATATAAAATAATAAAATAAGTAAATAAATTGGCTGCGCTAGAGTGGGAACTCAGGGCAGAGCGCGTGAAGAACATATTAAATAATTAAGAAAAATAATAATTTAATAAAAATAAAGAAAAAAATATATAAAATAAATAAATGAATGAAATGAAAATAAAGGAATAAATAAACTGGCTGCACTAGAGTAGGAACTGCAGACAGTACGTGGGAAAAAAAGAAGAAGAAGAAGATGGTGGCATGCGAATATAGAACCCTCAAGTCACTGAAGAGGTATTGTTAAGGTGCAGTAACAACTATGTAGCTCTGCTTCCTGCGCTCAAAGACTTGGGATGCAAAGGATTGGAATGCCTTTAGATTGTCAGGTGTTTGGAGTAGAAGCTCTGGTTGCTGTTCTGAGATACCTGGCACAGCCTGTAGCAAGGTCGTTCTTAAGTCATCGTACAACCTGCATTCGAAAAGAAGATGTTTCCAATTCTCTGACCTGCCGCAGAAACAGCGATCTATTGGTAGCAAACCCAGCAGATGTAACTTTTCGTTGAGTAACCCGTGTCCGGTAACCAAGTAGGAGGATTCCAAGGTGCGGGAAAGCCAGGTCTTTACCGTTTTCACGTTGTGAAAGTGACATCAGGGAGGAATTTTCTGGTAACGGAGCCTGTGTGTGAGGTGTTCCATCTAGACTGCCAAATGTTGACGAGCTCGTTATAACAGCGAGCTCTTTCTGCTTTCGGGTCAGCATTGAGATTTAGTTCTAGGCCCTGTATCTTCGTTGGTATTTTCTTTTTAATTCTGAAGTTAAGCCCTCTGAAGATTACAAATAGATCAAGCGGCAGAGTCCCAGCTATCACCTGGATGGCAGCTGTAGACACTGTTCGGCATAATCTGTGCGTGGCCAGGAGGATAGCACGTTGAATGGAGTTGACCTTGATTTTCATATGTACTCGTTGAACCCGGTGAAACCACGCTCCTGCTGCGTAGGTCACAATGGGGATGAAAACGGCTTTATAATACAGAGAGAGTGTGTTTTTTTGGATAGTCCCCAGTTTCTCTTAGAGATCCTCATGATTGCAGCTGAAAATCTTTTCGTTTTGACCCCTAGGTATTGTAGATGTGGAAGGAAACTCAGCTTATGGTCAATGATCACCCCTAAGGCTTTAGCCTGTGTCACAATAGGAAGCTGTTTTCCGGAGATCTTGATTTGTGGTGGGCGTCGTAGGTCAAGCTTTGATTTAAAAAGCATCATTTTTGTTTTGCTGGTATTGATTTGAAGCTTGTTGAGAACTGTTCAGGAGTAGAGATCTCCTAGGACAAATTTGCTTTGTTTTCAAGGTCGGAGCGTGATTTCCCAGAAAAAACGCCACAATTTTGCAAACGCCACAATTTTGCATCCTTCAAAAGATTTAGAATGCCAGCTGTGCAGGACCATGTTCCACACAAAGGGCCCGAAGACAGAACCTTGTGGGCACCCCCGAGAGGTTGGTCTAGTTATCTGCAGAAGATTGGATTTAACCACGATAGTGCACTCTGTGAAATAGTTCTGGAAGAGCTTGTAGAGATAGGAGGTACAGTTAGCTAGGCAGAGGCATGCCAATGCACTGTCCCACCAGACAGTGTCGAAGGCACCTTCAAAATCCACCAAGATGGCCAGTTCAAATTTAGATGTGGAGTTTTCAGTATGGAGGACGAAGTCAAACAGCGCCTCTTCTGTAGATCGCCCTGGTGTGAAGCCATACTGCGCTGGGGAGAATAGGTTCTTTTCCTGGAACAGTTGTGTGATTCGGAGAGCCATGAGCCTTTCTAGAACTTTGCCTAGATTTGCCAAGAGTGCAATTGGTCTAAGGGAACGCGGATCTCCTGGGGGTTTGCCAGGCTTCCTTATGAGTCGCAGCAGGGCCACTTTCCACACCTTGGGAAAAACTCCCTCAAGTAGGCATTTGTTGTAGAGCAATTGGAGATATAGGGGTCTAAGCTGAACAAACGAAGGACAAAGACGTATTCAATGAGGTGCATTCCTGGACATTTTTGAGGATTGATCCTGTTGAGGGCGGCTGTGAGCTCTTCCATTGTAAAGGGATTGGTTTCATCCTCAGAAGCATAGGTTTGATTAGCTAATCGTATTGCTATGTGCTCAGGTAGATCGTATGCTGGATTATCTTCAGGAAACAGTCTGTCAAGTGTGGAGTTGATGGAGTCGGTCCAGTTAGAAGTCTCGGTGTTCCCAGTAGTTACAGTGTCAAAGATTTCAGGCCTGAAAGTCTTTTCCCTCGCTATTTTGTATAGAAGTCCCCAGGGGGTTGGAGTTCTCTGAGTCTCGGACAAACTCCGACCAGGTGATTTTCTTCTGGGCAGCAATGGCTTATTTGTTCTGGTGTATTCGTTCTTTTTAGCGATATAATTGCTGTGGAATCTAGCTACTTCACAGGGAGGTCAGTCGCGATGGCATTGATAAAGTCGACGGGCACGATGGACCTCTCTGCGGAGTGCAATAAGCTCTTGACACCACCAAGAGCGGGCAAAGTGTAAAGTGTATTCATGTCAAACGGCACCAGGGGTTTTCCCCCATCTCCGCGTAGTATACATTGTCATGTGAAACAGAACACTGTTGAGGCCAGAGATTTAAAAGTGTGTGGATATTGTACATGTGTACTGTCGTGTACCATTGTTCATCTGGTCATTTAGCCGCTGGACCCCTACTGAGGCCCAACGTTGCCCACACTTGGCCCCGTGGAGGCAGACCAGGTACACCAGTTTTACAATTATTTACTCTGGCAGGCCCTGCCACCTAATTTCCTGAGATTTCAGTGGCTAGGACCTATGTAAAAAAAAAAAAAAATGGGGTAGACGCTAGAGGGGTTTAGGTAAGGCCGAGATAGGTTTTAAATGAAGGTTAGGTTAATTTTTTACATTGAAATTTAGCAGCATGCAGTGGGACATTCACGGTCGGTAAAGATAGAGTGGGGGAAGACTGAAGATTGGGGGGAACAGGTAGAAGTATGGGAACGAAAGAGAAGGCGATCCCAGGAGTGTCAGTGGAGCAAGCCCCACCAGGGAGGAAAGGGGGGACAGGGGAGGGGATGAGACAGAGGCCTATCTCTTCCCCTTCCCTGCCTAGGGATGGGGTTTTAAAAGTGAACTATGCAAAGGTGCCCAGTTCAGAACGCCAGGCGGCGTGCTGCAGCAGAGCTGCTGTGGTCATGTGGTCCAGTCATTGCGTCGCACATGGGAGAAAGAGTCCCGTCCAGAGAGAGATCATTGTCTAGTAGGAGTCCGCATATATGGTGTCGGATCGTCTATCATTTGCAATGGATGTTCAATCCTAGGAGACAGGGAGAGTGAGGTCCCACCACAACGGCCATAGTCTGGTTCAGTTTGGATGCTCATCTGCAGGGAGCCCTGGGCTAATGGCGTGCATTATTGATTGCAATTTGTGTTCTCCTTCTTGCAAATAAGTCTTGTGCAAATTTGGCGAGCGCACTATATTCATCGAAGCTGTCCAGGAGATGGTGTTCCTGGTCCTGAGGTAAGTAAGTTAGTCTGGTGATTAAGATTCCACGTAGGTCGTCGTACAGTGGACATTGGTGCATCAAATGTTGCCAGCTCTCGCGTTCCCCACAGGGACAATGTGGGTCCTCCACAAGCCGAAAGGCTGCAAGTTTTTCATTGAAAGCCAAGAGCGGGCAGTGGGACGGATAGATTTTTTCCTGGCCGACCTGGGAGGCCTTCAACAGCACTTGCTGCATCATATCTGCTATTTCAGCGGCTGTGCAGGAGTTCAGGTAGTTCGGTTCATGTGGGGTAAAGTCTTTGACTACAGAGTCATCAAACGAGGACCAGTCGATGCTCTTGATGGAGAACCGCACTAATGCAGGTGGTCTGGGCATCCCCGATGTGTTAGTTGCGTTTTGGTTAGATCGAATGTGATAACTCTATGATCGCTAAGGGTCCAATGTGGTATAGTCTGCCAGTCATAGATACACGGGCCTAAATTGCTGGTGGTTACAGTGACATCAATATTAGATTCCGCTGTGGAGCTGCTGTAGGTGGCGTGCTGGTTTGGCTGATTATGGACTATGAATTTGTGGGAGACAATGAAATCCTCTAGCATTATTCCTCGAAGGTCCGTGGTATTGCTATGCCAGAAGTGGGATTTGGCATTGACGTCTGAGACAAGAAGGACTGACTTGTTATCAAGGAAATTGAGTGCAAATTCTAGGTAATTCAGTGAGTCATTGAAGTCTGCAGATGGTGGGCAGTAGAGTGAAATAAGATAAAAGGTCAGTACTGGGCTAATGATTTGAACACAGGTAGAAAATTGGAGAGACTTTGTTAGAGATGAGCCATTAATTAACCTAACTGCTCTCTTTTGAATGGAATCTAGAGGCCTGAGAGAAGTTTTGGGGCACGCCCCAGATGTGGGAACAATATTGCATGGTAGGGCGGAATTGCGATTTGTACAGAGTGAACAGCAGTTTGGAAGAAAAGTGACGCCGAGAGCGAAAGAGAAACCCAGTTTTTTAGATGCAGAGGAAGCAATATTTGTAACGTGCTTATACCAAGAAAGATTAGAAGTCAGGATAATCCCTAATAGAGATATATGATCTTGCCGAACAGCATTTAAAGAAATGGTAGTGGATATTCGAGAAGTTGAAGCTATTTGTGCTGGGTAATGTTTCTCAAACTGGAAGGTGAAATGTTATGTTGTATCATGATCAAAACTATGGCTAGGATTTCTCGTCAATGGAGAAGGTCATTAATTAAGGCTTGCTACTTGGGAGTTGTGAGTTTAGACTCCTGGGTAGCAAGCCTTAATTAATGACCAGGCAAGCCCAGCTTGACATACCTGAGAGAATGTCTGTGAGAGTCTTAAGGACATTGCTCTGCACCCGAAACTGAAGTAGTGTGTGTGTGCGTGCGCTTCTTTTAATAATTTTGTGTAGTCGTCTTAGTGAAGTGCCCTAAAACATCTTCACTGTTACTTAATTTGTTCCGAAGGAATACATCTAATTAGTTTGTGTTAATGTGCTTCATGAATTGGCAAATTTTTCCGATTGTCCCCCTTGTTGCATCTTTCAGAGAAGAAAGGTTGTATAGAGAAACAAAGAAGCAACAAGAAGGGCTGCACGTGAAACTTTATCCTGTCTTTCTAAAAGATTTAATGTTCAATCATAGTCATGTTTCACAATTGTTTATTGGATTTTCAGTTGGCATCGAGAGGATAGAAATATGAAGTTGTATGCGCCTCTGAAAGCTATCAAGTAGTGAGATTGTTTTAAGAGAGCGAGTTAGTGCCACTGTCCCTAGATAAGAAAAATCGATGGATCACCAATTCGTTATTTGGAATTGGGATCATCGTACAGGTGATTCCAATAATAATATTATGAAATTATATTATTATATTGTCTACAAATTTCACTTTAAAGTTGCTGAACAGCATCCTAATTTTCGTTCTTCTGTTTCGTACTTTTAAGTGAACTTAAATTTTAAAGTACGCGAAATTTTCAGCAACTTGGGTTCTTTTGGTCCGCTAAGACCTTCGTAATAGCTTGTGGATCTTTAATAAATAACACGCTCCAGGGAGATCATTTATGTAAATATGTGCTACACTTGTCACTAATTGCTATAATTAGTGATGAATACGAATCGATACACTCGTATGAAGAACAGCTTAGAAGGTGTGGCCTGCAAAGTTTGACAGCTAGACATCTAAGGCAGATCTGATTGAGGTGTATAAAGTGCTGAAGGGGTTGAGTAATATGAATGGGAAAGGTTTGTTCTCCCTTGTAGGAGAAACAAGAACCAGGAGGCAAATATAAAATCTCAGGATAAAGACAGAAGACTGGATCTCATGAAGTTCACCTCTGAGCAACCGGTTGTAGAACACTTGATAGTTGGTTGATATGTTGTTTAATGGCACAAGGGCTGCTAAGGCCATATCTCTGATATGGCCTTAGCAGCCCTTGTGCCATTAAACCTTAGAACGCTTGAAATAAGGCTTATCAACGAAGCAGAGGCAGTGAGCCTGGCTAAATTAAAAGTAGAATTGAATGGTTAACGTGCACAAATGGAAATAGTATATATGTTCTGTTTCATTTTATTTATTTATTTATTTATTTATTTATTTTTTTTTTTTTTTTGACTAATGCAGAAAAATTATGCTTCTTTGATCATTTGGCCTTTAGTAATAAAAGAAATCTTGCTCTAATAAAACCAAAACATATAATTGTTGCAATTTTTTTTCTCATACTCGTATATAACTTCTTATCGGTTATTTTCTTGGGGGAATATCCAGCAACGTCATGTTAACTGTTGTTGGTTAATTGTGAGCTTATAAGGGTTGGGGTTTTGCTACGGTATATCAGATAAAATTGTGATGATTCCAGGGGAAAGTTTCACATCTACAGGTTTTATGTGTAACAGCGATTTTTCCGCTGAATTATACCATTATTGAAAATTATTGCAAAGAAAATGATCTGAATATATTGCTCAAAAGACAATAGCAGGAAAACATATTGCTCTTTGATACTCAATACACGTATGTATCAATTTAACAACCAGAGCAGCTTGATTTGTATTGCAAGCCCGTTGAGACTTGCAATACAAATTTAGGGGTAGTCAATATTCCTGATCTTTTGTATTCTTATTTAAACTTAATTGCCACGAAATATCCACCTCAGTGTACCTAGTTAAGATCTGTTACTGTATTACCTAAACATATGACTCAATGATTTCAATCACTTTTTATCTCCTAAGCACGGAGATGTCTTTGTCACAAGTCATACCACTCTGTGTTCAATGAAATATGACCACCAACTTAATACCGTTTTGGGCATCCCTCGGTTGTATAGTGTCTTGAACACGCCATGGAATGGATGTAATAAGATTACAAAACACGACCCGAAATATGATCTGCCAACTGCTTGCAAACAATTTTACAATTGCTTTACTGTAAGTGCAATAAAATTAGCAACGCAAGATACTGCTCCTTTAACATCCCAGAGATAAATAAATTTTTTGTTTATACTCCAAGACTAACACAGGGTCAGAGAAGTTTACAAGGTACAGATTATAAGAATATGACCGTATTTTTTTGTCTCATCATGTGATGCGAACACAACTTTGATGTACTTTGAATGTAACCACTTGGGTAGCATTTAAGTTAGTTATAAAACTTCTTCGAGTGCAATTAGTCGCTTTTATCCTTTTCGTGGATTCCCTGACAGTATAGT
The DNA here is from genome assembly GCF_048544385.1 of Mastigoproctus giganteus. Classification (NCBI taxonomy): domain Eukaryota; kingdom Metazoa; phylum Arthropoda; class Arachnida; order Uropygi; family Thelyphonidae; genus Mastigoproctus; species Mastigoproctus giganteus. The sequence goes on from NC_143583.1 coordinate 21,793,359, forward strand.
GGGTTCTCCATTTGCCGCTTGCTCAGAGAGTTCAAATCTCGTCAGAGAGTGATGGAAGCTTTTAACCGATATCAAGCTGGAAGTGTAGGATTCTCCCAATGAGTAAATCCGTTTTTTTCCCCTGCACGACATGCAAATCGACCATTGAATAATAAACATAGCAACTATAAAGATTACATCTAGTATTCATCTGTTAGTAGATGATTACTAGATGTAACCTTGTAATATCCAGTACTAGACAAGGATATCTATTTCATATGGTGCATAATGCACCATATGAATTGGTGCATTAAGATCAAAATAGTAAATGCGCAAAGAAATCCCCCTAGCAAGCCAATTCCGTCCCATGCATCTAGCATAGTGATTACGATCGTGTTTTCTCCATACTGCGTGGAAAAGGTCGGAGTTCGAATCATGTTCGGCCGGAAAGAATTTTTATGGCCTTTTTACTCACCGTGGCGAGTTAGTATCTGGTGAGAGTTTCAGTTTTTTTCTAGTAGTTTTCTAACTTTTAATTTTTTCTTAATTTTTTTCTGGTTTCCAGAAAAAAAATTATGAAAGAATTGTCAAGGCAGTGAATGCCATCTCTGGCCTCCACTGCAGTGTATTTTCAAGTATGCGAATATTTTCAAGGTATTTTCCAGTATTTTCAAGGCAGTGAAGGCCATTTATGGCCTTCACTGCTTTGAAAATACTCGCACAGAAGATAAATTAACCAATCCTTTTTCATACTTATTATGCAGTAATGAATACTTTTATTGTCTTCACGAGGAATCTGGTTTTAGCAAGCATTCGTAGAATTCTCTGAACTTGGATTTTGTAGAGAAAGAGAATGAGAAATGGCTGTAATCACATAAGAGTAGTGCAGGCTTCTTCCCGTCCCCAGAAGTTTTATCTTTCATGACCAACCTAGTATTCTGGGCTATTTAGAATTCTTCGATGATGGCTTACTGTTTGAATTTTGATTAAATTGAATGGTACATTATTCCAAGTTTATACATGCGTAAAGGATAAAATGATAATAATTTACTTTCCCTTTTAATTCACAGCAACGAATTAATTAAAGTAAATTAAATATTTATGGAATGGTGTCATTCATCGTTCCTTAAATTTACTGTGCGGTGTCGGCATTGGTGGTTTGCCACATGAATAATGCAGAGATGAATTTTTGTCTCATTAGTGGGTACTGCAGTTTTCATAATGCAGAAGGATTATGTATGACTAACATTATGAAATGAGCTACGGCGTAGGCAAGTTATGCTCGTTGGGCGCAGAGAAATGAATGACCTCTCTTAAATAAGAACGTTTTAAAGTTTAAACAAAATTTAAATTACAGCGAAAGAACATTAACATTTAAATTAAAGATTGAAAAATTAAAACCATGCATCACAAGCCTCATTTGCTAATGGTATAGAAATCACAATGGCATACTGAATTAAAATGACGCACATACACACAGATCGTAGTTATCAGAGCTGTCAATTTTTAAACCAATTTAGGTGAATATTAAATATGAGTGGTTGTTATTGGTAGACAGTAAATGTCGCAATGAATAAAAAATATGTCCAAGGGCGGGCGACCATAAGTGTTCCGACCATAATAAGTACACTTTACATTTCACTTCCTATCACCACATTAAGAAAAAGAAAAGAGAAGGGAGCGAACATTCCTTTTTGGTATTCACGCATTGCCAACATTTCATTGCACACCTTTATTCTGTCAGCTTCACATCCTATTTTGAATAATGAGGAATCCATGGGTATTGAGTGGATAACGTCTCTGCTCTATCATAACCATATAAAAAGACCCGAAAAAAGCCCCACGCCGAGTGGGAAAGACCTGATTTCGAATCCCGTCAACGACGCGAGGAATTTGATGGAGACTTTGTCACAACCTGGTTGAGTTAGTCGGTCTCAGGCGAGGGTAGCATGGTTTCTTCTCCCAGAAACTCGGATTTTTTATTCAGCAAACAGGCAAATCGACCACAGAACATGCACAAATTACGGACATACAGTTTATATAAAGCGCAATATGGTATATGAGTCGCTGACGCTCCAAAAATCCTTAAAAAAAAAAAAAAAAAAAAAAACAGTGTCGAAAGGACAAGCTTTTGAGTGGCACAAACGCGATTTTCTGAAAGAGAATCTTCCGGATTTCAATAGAGTTAGATTCGATAGTCTCGATCTCCCGAGACTGTTGAAGTAGGAAAACAGGAGGACAGATGTAGAAAGTGTTCATCAGATTTAACTATCAGTCTTGAAATGGAGGTCTGTGTGAAGATGGTGCCTAGTAAACTTGACTTATGACGAACGACTGAGCTGAGAACAGATTTGCATTGACCTATTGGACAAAATTCAGTCAGAAGCCAAACTTTGTGGATAACATTAGGGTTAATGAACCCTAGACAAACAGATGAAAAAAAAAAAAAAAAAAAAAACGTTGGAAAACAGTAAGTTTTTCAAGGCCATGCTCGCAGCTTTATTTGAACAAGGAAAAAAAAAAAAAAAAAAAAATATAATATATATATATATATATATATATATACATACATATTACACTGAATTCATTCTTGAAGAATGAACTATCGATCGGACATTTGGCTTTCAAGTTCGGAAGTAATGTGAGAAAAGTAGCAAAAAAAAAAAAAAAAAGTGCGAATTGTGGCTGGACAAGTGGATGTTGCATCACGACAAGGCGCTGACTTACATTGCGACGTCGGTGAGTAATTTTTGTGGTAAAACGAATCCTACTTTGGAGAGACAAAAGCAACTAATTGTTAAGTTCAAATTTAACTCACTTATCATTCTTCGAAATTTCTATGCCCACCTTGTAATAATGACAGCGATCATGCTGGTTGGTATGTTATCTCCAGTATTCCATATACTGTACTATACAATAAATTTTTTTTCATAAAAAAAAAAAAAAAAAAAAAATATATATATATATATATATATATATATATATATATATACTGTACAGTAAAGATATATTTATCGTTGATACGCTACCCAGTAAATTTTAAAACACCCCATTAAGATAATGAGACAGGTTTGGGAGGTGGGAAAAAATAATAATAAACCATTTCGCTTGAGAATTTGCGGTTAGAGCAAAATTTTAAATGCTCTGAATTACCTGTCGTACTATGTAGACGCACAGCATTAATAGCGTATTGAGCTAACGACACAGTTGGAATGAGGGATTAAAACAGCACGCTACCCGAGCGACAAAGTGTCATCCATAAAAATCCACACGTCACACAGTGGACATGAAAAGTCCGTAGTCGCTAACTGGGGTTTTTTTTTTTTCTTTTTCTTCTTTTGACTGTTCTGACAGTCATTATGTGGATGTCTTTGGTTTATTTCAACGAGTTAAAATTATAATAATAAGCATGATTGGAACAGAACAAGAATAAGCAAGTGGCACGTTAATTCCTTCAAGGAACAGAGATGAGATGGATAAACAAACATAACGTTGTCGAGGTTATTTCTGACCGTTCAGGTTTTGTTGGCCTGTTTGGGGATTCGAACATTTGGGGTACATTTATCTTTTCTAAGTTATATTCAGATATCTATATGCAGTTACTCCAAGAAAACCAGAAAATATTATATATCTAATTCAGCATTTTGGGGATTCGAACATTTGGGGTACATTTATCTTTTCTAAGTTATATTCAGATATCTATATGCAGTTACTCCAAGAAAACCAGAAAATATTAAATATCTAATTCAGCATGTAATATTAAAATTATAAAATTGAACTAGAATTAGCTATTATTATTGTTGTTGTTAAAAAAACTTTTTTTTCCTTTATGGAAATTTTTCCGCCCCGTGACGGGTACTGTTACCAAATGCATGGGATGGTTAGTTGTGCCCGGTTAGTATTATTATTGTTATTCGAGGAACTCTCTTCCTGTCATACAGGTGTTCAGAATCGCGGCTTTCTGGAGTTCCATGTAAGTGTTCTTTTGGAGGCCTATTGCTACTAGGTTCCTATGGACGTTTTTTGACACCATGCTGGTATCCCGATCACACGGTGATTGGGATGGTTATTTCTTGTTCCATATGCCACATTTCTTGGACTTCCTGTCTTAGATACTTCCTTATCTTTTCCTCATATGTTTTCTGGAGGTTGCTAGTGTTGGTCACCGCTATGTCGAATAGGTAGATAGCCTTCCTTCTTGTCGATGAGGGTTATGTCTAGTCTAGTGTGCGTATCGTCTTGTTCGTTATAATGGCACGGTCCCAGTATAGTTTGTGAGTAGGGATCTCTAGTACGGCCTGAGTTTCGTACTTGTAATACAATACACTTTCTTTGATCAGCTGGTAGTTTTGCGCTAGTTTCTGATGTACTATCTTGACGATCTGGTCGTGTCTGCCTGTTGTTGTTATTATTATGATTAGTAGTAGTAGTATGACTACTACTACTAGTATTCAAAAGATATAAAGATCCGCCCAACAATGGAATATTGTTTCCACATTTGTGTTGGTGCTCTCCATAACATCTCTCAGGCATCTGACTCCATTCAAAAAAAGAGGGTGATGAGATTAATTAATTACCCATCTCTTGCAAATTGCAAAATCTGTCCACTTTTTATTTCATAGACGTTCTGTTTCTGCTGCATTCCTTTTCTGTAGATACTTCCGTTGAACAGCATCTTTATGCTGTTCAACCTTTTAGGTAGGAAGTTTTCTTTTAATCAGCGAGTCGTTATTTGCTTGAACAAGTTGCTTTTGCAATTAATGGGGGCTGACAGTTTGAATAAATTCAAAAGTCAACTGAATAAACCTATGCGATGAGGGAAGCACACAATTTGTATTTCTTTATCTACTTTTTTTTTTTGCCAGTGCAGCAAAAGACTGGCTTTCTTTACACTATACGGCGAACACTATTACTAGCTTCAAATTCACATACCCAACTTTTCTTTTTCCTCATTTATTCTTTCAACCTCCATTTTCTGGAACAATCTCCATTCACACGTATTTCCTGAAAATTTAAATCTACAGAAATTCAAGCCTTAACGATTCAAACATAGAGGATCTTTTTACAGAATTTACTGAGACTGTTCTAACGTTAAAAACATCCATAAATTGCCATAATGATAACCTCATCTTATGCAAAATGATGGTCAGCAAACATCAATGATTTTGACACGCCCGCAACTAAATTGGCTGTCTCAGTCATATGTTTCTAGCAAATATGATTGTAATTTTCGATCACCAATTTACAGGTCAGCCCTGAGATTGTAAGGACGAGGACTGCAAAACAAAACTTTTTGCTGTTTTCAGCCTTCCAACTTGCGTACAGTTCCATTGTAACATCTGTGCAGGAGAAATTCATTTCATGGTTGTATGCCTTTCCATCTTCTGGATACCATTGGTTACCTATGTGATGCCTCCCAGTACTATACCCTTGGGAACATATGAGATAATTAATATATTAAGAAACATTTGCATTGTAATATTTTCGGCTTTCCTTTGTAGTTTGTTATAGGTTTCTGTAAATTTAAATTATCTTATGCATAATATGAATATATACAGCATATTAATTGTCATGTTTATCCTCCTAGCATATGGATGCTCTCTAGGGGTGGATGTAACTTCCTCTTTTCTTAAATAAATGAATAATAATAACAAATGCATCTTTTAACGTGACTGAAGTGTCAGTGAAGTTCTGCTGGTGTGTGGATTAAGAAAACAGAAAATACTTATTAACATTAAACTTGAATTACAGATTGTAATTTTTAGGAAATATCTTGAGAGAAAAACTCGCTGTTTGTGTGGGTGAAGAGATGTTTTTAAAGAATTGTTCTCTTGCATTTAGAGATGGTTGAGTTTTATCGGCCTAATAATAGGCGGATAAAATTCAGGCGATGCTGGTCCCTGTACAGTAATGAAATTCTAATATTCACCAAATACCAATGAATAAAGTTGGCTTACATCCAACGCGCAGATAGTCATTATTATTCTCGGCGATCAATTAAGTTAAATAATCCATTAAAGAGATTCACTTTCGCTTGAAAATAAAGCGGAAAATATTTTCTGACGATTTAAAGGCTGTCACACAGAAAACGTAAATCTTATACTCGCTAAATATTTTAATTAGCCATTTTGACTAAACATAAAATTCCCATAATACAAAACAGAACTGCGCTATTGTTCCAGCGCCTATAGTTTAGTAGTATGTACTAATTAAAACGTGCATGCATGTGTAATATTCCCAGAGGACGTACAGAATTTGAAATGTTACATAAGATTCTTAGCTGCTCCTGAAATCGTACTTCGAAAATTACTAAATGATATTGAATGATTCGCTGTTAATCATGATGAAATTTACTCCCAGGAACGTACATTAACTTGCATCTTTTTTTTTCTTTCTCTAAATAAAAGGAACCCCCAAGGGTCAAATAAAGTATTTACCAAACTATAATGGGTTTTCAATACAGTACTCATAAGATTTAATAGTTTAAAGATATACCTTTTGTTTTACGTAACGTTTAAGATTTGAAGTCGCTGTCGTTGCCATCGTAGTACCTTGTTGCATTTGTTTCCTCTCCTAATGCAACGGAAACGACGCCTGAGTGAGAGGATGATTCCATCTCAGTGACGAAGGTCGTAAGTCTTGGTTCTAAGTCTTCTTTGTTGACTATTGCTTCACGGGGAACTTAAGAGGTCATTGTTCACCGAGATAATTTAAAGAACTGCATGAATGTACTCTTCCCTCATTTTAAAACTACAGTTGCTATTTGGAGACATTGACTGCATTTCAGAAAAGCTTTCTAAGATTTTTTTTCTTCCTTTATTATTATTTTATTTATTTTTTTTGGAAGGGGAAAAAGTGAAGAGAATCATACATTGCAAAATTAATTATTATTCTTTCAAAGTCCATAAATATTCCCAACATAGGAGAGTACAAATATCTCTAAGCTTTTGTATCTTTTAAAACTTAAAACTTCAGAGGCAATTTGCAACATAAGATATTTATTTTGCATTTACCTATTAGTGGAGGATTTATCTAATTCAACTTTTAAAATTCCTAATCACTTACGAGAGAGCATTAGAAATTAACTGAGCAGGAAGATCATACAATGGATTATTTATGTACCATTTATTTGAAGAACGTGTTATAAATTCATTACAGCACGAGTTGGTACTATTCTTTACCTTTCAACACTCTTCGAAATCGAAAAATAATTCCTAATTCAGTCCTTTGCTGCTTTAATAGTAGCAAAGGACTGAATTTTTTGTTATGGTCAACTGTGTTTCTGTCAGTTAAATTAAAATTAAACTATAATAGACGAATCGAGAGGGGATAGCGGACAAAGAGGCGCGCTGAGGTTAAGGAGATATGGAGAAGTAGTCTTGATAGAACACTTATACTGATGATGATAATGAGGAATTTAAAGCATTTATGATCATTAAAGACATGAAGTGAAGCAATTAAAGCTTACTATCGTAAGTTTTCATTTTGTAAAATATGAATTTATTCTCTCTCTCTGATTTTGGATTCGATTTGATTAGAATTTGGCTTTCACTGTTAATTTAAAAGTGGTTGTTAATTTAATGAGTAGTCTAATTTTTTTTTTTCCCTCTGAATTTGAAGAAATTGCATGGATATTTTATAAAATGCCACAACAAAGCTATGGAGACGGAACACTGTTAGTAAAAGTTTTTTTAGAAACCCAGAAAGATTTATCGTTAAGAATTTATTCAAAAACGTTATTCAAATGGTGAGAAATTATTGCCTATTGTTAGTAGGATCGAACATGATTAGAGAAAGCGTTAGATTGCATTTTGGCTAAATATCTAAACGTGGATAAAAGATAAATAAATAATAAAAAAAAATTCTCCGGCTAGTTAATTCCGAAAAATCCCAGCAAAAACCGAGAAGAGAAATTTGGTCCAGTTCTTTCAAAGAGTTGGAAGAACCCAACGCAAGAGTTAAAATACTAGTTATCTACCTGACTTGTGTCTTCAGTATGATCCAGAAAGAAAATAAAAATCCATTGAAAAGTCCAGCGTGTCCAAGTAAATATACGAAAATCAAAAGTCAAAAAAATAATTCAGATCTTTTCGCGTCATTGATATATATATAATAGCGGTACAATTACCGCTATTATTTATTTTATTTTACCAAATTATTTTACGTTATAATACTTCTCAACCAAGGAAGCTATGTGTCCAATTCACCTAGTGTGAATTTATTGAATAAAATTGGAAGGTGGCCGTGTCTTATAGTCCAATAAAGAGAGCCTTTCTATAGGCCCTATATGTGCGAAGCTTCCCCCTGACTCTTACCATCGGCTTAATTTGCGTAGAGAATTGGTCCCAATGGTACCTTCTGCTCTTTTCCAATTGCCAAAGTACCTTTTATACCTGGATAGAGGGCAGTCGCTCTCAGATCACACACTACTCAATTCCTTTCGCCAACGATCGTTTCTAGTCTGGATAATGAGGTCAAATGAAGGGCCACTTGGGTACACGGAGAATAAATGTTGGCGAATAATTACGGAGGAGTGGAATCAGGGGACGTGCCTTCAGTGATTTTCTTGAATTAAGGTTGATTTTTGTTTTATTACTCTGCTACAGAAAAAAAAAAAAAAAAAAAAGCCTATTTTTTCTGATAGGAGTAAAAAAAAATATATAATACAAAAAGGCTCTATTTGTGTTCTGTTATTAATTAAATGAATCGTCCCTTTTCGGATCGCAGCTTTAATTAAGTGCTGAATGTTTGAATGAACACATTCGAATCCTTGCTGACTGCCGGGCCATTTCCATTGTTATTGGTGTGAATTAAGCATAATAAAAATCATTGTTATATGTACAGACATTAAATTTAGTACGTAGGAGTACACGTTCAGTGATTGTTAGCTTATCTTTCTAGTTTTAGCATAAATCACTTATCAGCGCTAAGCAAAAATGAAAAAAGTATCCCGCTATCTTCCTATTAGTTAGTTCTAGACATAATTTACGACAGTAAATTACTCTCGCTTTTCTGTAATCGAGGCAGCAGAGGGAATGGTTCATTGTGTTCGTATCGTTACAATCCTAATAACCATTCTCTAAGCCAGTTTCAAGGGGATATCTTTAACGGATGAACTGTTTCTCGGGTGGCTGCTCTATTTGCATTTATCATCCTTTGGTATATGCCTCCATGGCAGTCATTTGTAGGGCATTTTGCTTTTTAAAAATGTAAAAGATCGGAACAAGAAATCAAATATGTTAAAGGTGACCTGTTTGGTTTAACTGAATTCTATAATAGAAGTGACAGTTGTTTTATGTTTAAACTTTAACTTCCCCCCGTTTGTGTGTGTATTCAGGCGTGAGCTATTATTGATCGTACGAAGGGTAGAAATTTGATTTAAAACGAACTGGATCATTCATTGTGTTGATTAGCATTTCTTTATTTAACATATAAATTCGCCTCTTGTGGTTCTTTTTTTTATTTTTTATTATTTTGGTAATATTTTATTCATGCACACTGCAGCAACAGTAGAAAGGTAATGAACGAAGATAAATTTGGCTTTCTTGATTTTGTTTAAAATATTAATTTATGGAGTTCATGTAAAGGTTTAGAAAATCGATTGCCTTAAATATGAAGTTGAAAAATCAACTCCCACAAGACGGATGCTAGGTGCAGTCGAATGTAATGAACGAAGAATGAAAATTGATGCATTCACTAATACGGTTGTTTAACAAATTTTTCCATTTGCCGTTCTAGATGGAAGAAGTTCTGTAAAACATTGTGATATTTCTTTAATTTTTCTGAGTTGTTACATTTGTTAGATTTGAAATTACTGTAACTTGGTTTGAATCCACGGGTAATGTGGTAAGAGTTTTAAATCATCACAAATTGGATTTCTGTTCATTCATGAATATTTACAGGATCTGAAACTAACTGTAAAGCAGGGTTTATCAAGCTTTTTTTTTTTTTTGGCGCGAAACCCTTTTACAAATCTAAATCATCAGCAGAACCCTAATATTTTTAAAAGCAGTGGTGCGGTCAAAAAGTTCTGAGTACCGAGTATAAAAGACATAAGTATAAAATTCTATGTTCTTTTTATTATTTATTCATTTTATTAATCTGCGGAGTTTAATCCTTCAAAAAAAAAAATATATATATATATATATATATATCAGTTTGGGTATCAAACTAGGCTTTTGCAGCTGCACTTAACTCTTCATCATCTTTAAAATGAGTTCTACGAAGATGTGACTTGGGGCTAGATCTGACTGTACGGAGGAGGGGTTAATTGTTCAAATCCACATTCATGAATTTTAGCTTGTGAAATTCGTACTTTGTGCACGGGATCATTATCATTAGAGAAGCAAAAACTGGTGACCCAAATTTCCTTTTTTCCTTTTTCTTTCTTTTTTTTTTTTTTTTTTTTGTACGAAATTGCAGGTTTTAACTTTAGCATAAAGCTCATTTAATTTTCTCCTGTTATTGTGATTTTAGGTGCAAGGTAATTAACAGTACTCCTTTTGAGTCCCAAATTGAAATAAACACTTTTTCATCTGACGGTTGGATTCGAAACTTTTATGGGATCGGAGATCCCTCGTGCTTACACTGCATGCTTTCTAATTTGCATTGAGGATCATAAAACTGTAGCCAAGTTTCATCAAACGGGATAAAAAGCTATCTGGGTTGGCAAGAATTAATTTTAAATATTCTCTTTTGATGACTCCACCTCTGATATTTGTCATGAGCTTCCAGAGTAGCGTTTTTCAAGTTCAAACACTTAAATCTTCTGCTTTCTAAAATTTTTAATTCAACGATGGCAGTTGTTTCAAATGGCCGACCAGACCTTGGATCATTTTGAACTAGCATAAGTGAGTGATACTTCCTCAAATACTGTTCATTCTTACATGGATTACTTTAGCATATCTGCCTTCTATAGTCAAAAATTTCATTACTGAAAGTGCTCAATTTGCTGGATATTCATTCTTCTTCGGGCTACCGACATAAAAATAAATAAATTTTATAAACTGCATATGGCATTAACATACAGTATGTATGCTGTTTTATAAGATAATTTATTAATATATTTTATATACCGTATTCTCAGAACTTTTTGGCCGCCCCTCGTAATTAACAATAAGGTTAAAAAAAAAACAAAACAGCACTGATTAAATAAAAAACCAGTGGTAAAGGTTCCGCAGAATGCGCTTTGACTGCTCTAGACCTTGAATATTTGTTAATTCATATTAAAATATTAATACATAATCCCTTTACAAAGAATATCGTTTGAACGAAAATATTTCTAGGTCCCAGCTGACTTCTAGCTTTTAATAATCTCTTTTGAACGAAATAGTTTGAATGAAATATTCAGTACAGCGAATTATTTTTCAAGTCCGCCTGTGCCTAAAATATACTAATTTACAATGGGTGAGGGGAAACAAAAAAAAAAAAAAAAAAAACAAACCCTTTATTGGAAAATTATGAAGAATGGCACCGTGTAAACCATATCGTAAATACTGATGTGGACGCATTCACTTGAAGAAATTATCATACCTTACTACGTTTTCTACATTTTTAGGCGTTCAATGTGGACGCCTAAAAATGTAAAGAACGGTTTATTAAATGTACCTTTCTTTGCGTTCTGTAATAAAGAAAATAAAAATATGTTATAATAATATTTACATGATGTTTTATTAATTTTATGCTAAAAAAAAGAGAGAGATCCTGACTGCAGAGTTACATATTTTCTGATTCGGACCCGAAAAAATTGAATGGTGACCTTTGATGTATGTTACAAGCGAATGTCTCAAAAGTCAAGAGCAGTAGTGTTAAAACAGGCGGCCCCTCAAACGTTTCTTTGATGGCCTCTTCATTGATACTATTGTTGTAGAATTTGAAATTATTGCAGCGAATTTCAAAGTGTAGCGTAGTGCAACTTCCGAGAGTTCCTGGCTACTAACCACCGATTCAGAGCTAGCATTGCCCTCAAACCCGTTATAAGTCTGGCACAGATTTATAAGGTTTGAGGCTTGACATTAGAGTTTAAGCATCTTTAAATGGTGAAATCAGTGACCACTTACCCTGCTTATCTTTAAATTTGGCACTCTGTTAACGCTTGGCCAATTTTTAATGATACAAATTATCCAAACATTCAATTAATGAATATTATATGAGAAACAAATGTATTTCTTTCTGTTTTCTAGGAGGATGCATCAGACAAATTGGAGTCCGGACCAAGCCACTTCCAACCAATGGTGGCGTTGCTGTGTGGTCATGGGAAACTTCACAACAAATACTTAGACGAAACTCGACGGTGGATTTCTGATGCCGATCCAAAAGCAGTGTGCACCAAGGATAAGTTGGAAATCCTGGAGTACTGCCGAAAGGTAAGGATTATTGTTAATCATATAGTGCACAGGTTTGTGTTTAATTCAAACATGTACTCTCATCAGTCTTCTTTTTAAAAAAGAAGATTAAAAAAAGAATCATTTGTTGGGATCGATGACTCTCGAACTGTTTGTCAAATATTCTCTACATTATACCCAGAAAGAAATAGAAACCCTTTAGTTTGTTTGGAGAAATTAAAACAGGTACATGAACCCGAACGCCTCTTCCCATATATAGGAGTGACTTTTCACACAGATAATGTTGAGGCCGCTTTGCGGAATGGGGTGGGAAAGATGACCCCCAGTTTGGTTCGATATCTTCTAAGTTTGAATGCATAAGAGAGTTAAGCCATTTTCTTATTATTTAACAGAAGGCTAATTGGTTGAGACTGTGGTTTCGCCTCATTAAAAACATGAAATTTATAAATGAACCCACTAACATATAGATACGGGGTTTGATTTAGGGTGCAGACATTCCCAAAACACAAGTACGTGTTATTTACGATGACTACCCAGAGAGCTTTTGGCAAAAATCGAAACAAGCTGCTGACCTTACCGTTAAAATCGAACAGCTGACCATACACTCAAATTTTGGAAACTGAGTTTTTTCTTCTTTTTTCCCCCCTCGTGTTATTTAGCTGGCACTTTGTTCAGAATTCTGAAAGAGAGAGAGAGAGAGAGAGTGTTTTAATCAGCTGTTGCTAACTACTAGTTCTTCATGTTCCCATCTTCTCCCCGATTATCGAAATAAGAAGCAGGTTTGTTCCCCAAACGAAAGAATCTCAATATTCGCTTGTGAATTTTGGCATACATGATATTTTAAATAGGATTTCTAGTTCCCCCTCTACCCCGTATTGCTGGTACTTTAATTTCCCTAGAAATTTGCGCACATCAGTATCCACTTGGTTAATTAAATTATCCCACAAACTACACTATTAGAGGATGCATTTCCATAATAACTGCAATAATTCCGCTGGTTTCTAGTTAACTGGTTATTTATTGTATCAACACTTGTAACCGTTAGAAATGTTCTGCATAAAGCTTCAAGGTGAGCTTGTTCAGATTTTATCATCATCCAGTGTTAAACACAGAATGCAAATTTGCACTTACTGTAATTGGACGAACTGATACAAAATGATGTTGAAATGCAACGACTCTGATAGTGGTGTTTTGGTGAAATTCTTTACTGCTTCAATGAAATTGATGTTAGAGAAGTGTAGACAAAAATAATTGAAGAGGCTCATAAGTAAAGCAATTTGCGTGCATTATGCGAATAAAAAATATGTGATATTTGTTAAGAAGACAGTGAAAAAAATCTTAACTAGGTGAAAGTTCTCTTTGGTGTTTTATAGTATTAACTGTTAAATTTTGTAACATTCATGTAACATGCCATTGCTTAGACACAATGTTACTTCTTGTAACCGGTCAGGCGATGGCACGTCCTTTTGTCCCCTCCCTCCTCTCCCGATCCGCCACTGCAAAAAGAAGTTTGGATCTATGATCATGGTTTCAGTGGGAGTATTTGCTTATATTTTGCTTGAAAGCACTCGAAATCTAACTGGCATTTCCCTAAGGTGAATACCAAAAACATTTCGTAGGACGAAAGTCAGAAAATATTTCTTCAAGGCATTCAGCAGACAAAGTGTGTTAAAATAATACATCATCCACAGTCTTTTTGTAAAGAAGGGAAGTGGAAGTTGGAAAATATTTCGATTTAACTGACTCACTGGTTGACATTTCTCCATTAAAGTATTATCAACCGATTTCTCATAATTTTTATTTTCTTTTAAATAAATAAATAAATTTTCTGTTTATACTCCGGGATGATTCCGGTCACTCAAGGCACGTGTACTTATGTACCGTCTCATGACTACTCGGCTACTGCGGCCCATTTTGCCTGTTGTATGCAAATACCATTAGAATTTAAAAGAAATTTTATAGGAAAAATATCACACTCGTATTAACAATTAACAAATAGAATATTTTAATATTTTGTTGTGATGGTTGTAATAGTGAAAAATTACATTTTGGTTTTTTATTTTTTCGCGAAAGATGTGCGAAGAATTATAATAAATACCTCTTCGAAAATTTATGAAGTACTTTAAATACATTCTATTCAAAAGCAACGATAGGATTTTTTTAATGTCCGGCAGTTTGGAAGAACTGGAACAACTGCCATTGATGGGAAAGGCCTTAATTTATTTTTCTTCGAAGTTGAAATAAAGAAATCTAATTGAACTAGTTTAAATATATAGATATAGTATATTGTATCAAAATGTATTAAATATAGTATATAAAATATTAATATACATATGTCCCACTTAATATAAACTTTTGATTGTGTACTCATGTAGCCAGAGACGTTGAAAAATATTTGGAAGTTGAGAGAAAAGTCAATAAGAAAGCGAGACTGGCCTCTATGGACGAGCCTTACACATCTTTCCAGTTCTCTTGTGCGTTCTGCTCATGCCAGCCCATCGATGTCATTATTTAGGTAGAATAAAGTCATTACACTTGGAGCTTTTTTATTATGTGGGATAATTGTCCTGTTGAAAATGGTAATGCCCTATGCATAAAATTGCATTAGTGTTGGAAATCGACCTTGTCGAGAATTTTGGTGAATCTGCGCTTTTGTTTGTGCTCTTTGATCAGTTCGATATAAGAATGCCAGAGGCGTTTAGGGGGCCTCTTCTGCTGGGAACCAGATGCGTTGCACCGGTTCGCTACATGTACGCTATGCTCCTGGACATAACAATTTTTCAAAATACATATACAGTACTTCCTCATTTGACGTTTAACTTTAACTTGACCAAATACATTTCTTTTGCATCTTGATGCTCCAGAGAGATCTCCGAATTGTCGAGAAGCTCCGAAATCCATCTTACGAAGTGCTGCCGTATGATATCCCGCTACCTCCACCTCCCCACATTCAAATTCGCCGAGCTCGTTTCCACATGGCATATATCGAATGTAAATGAGAACTCAACAACATTTGCGTAACCAGCATTTTGCATAAAATGTGTTTATTTATAAGTGTCCCAGGACTTTTTGTAACGTAGCGTATTGCTTATTGTATTTTCACATCTGATCCATTATAATTTATTTGCAATCAGACACTAGAAAATATTCAAGGTGTTTCAAAATTGCACAGAACAAATCTAAGAGAATATTCCACAGCAAAAATAAGAGATAGTTCATATAAACTTATCTTTCAAAGGTCGCCGTAGCCGAGTGGTCAAGTGCGCGGGTACATAAGTACACGTGCCTTGAGTGACCGGAGTCAAGCCCATGACCGCTAAATACGGTGCTGTTTCTCGTATTCTGTCTATCTCGGGATCTCCTGACCGTTTGGTCGTCCCTGATATAAACAGAAAATTTATTATTTATTTCCGAGATATTAAACATTAATTATAAAGTAAAAGAGAAACTAAAATAAACCTGTAAAAGGAAACACGTCTAATGCAATATGTTCAGAGTGACCCCCATTTTTGTTCAGTACTTCATTTATCGTGACAAATCCACGATTTCTTGGAATGTCTTAATTATTTCAGCAGTTTCCAAAGTGCGTCTTGCATGGTAATACGCGTATAATAAACCGTGGGTTCATTATGCCCTCCCCGCCCAAAAGTTGTGAGGTCGGGTGATTGTGGTGGCCATAATACAAGGGTCTTCCGACATTTTACACGGATTAGTGTACTCCGTATATAAAATATTATAAATCGCATAAACGTCATTCATAAATCGCATCATTTGATGATTTTCAAGTAGCCGGATAGTCAGGAGCGGGAGTGCAGTAGCACACGCTCTTTGAGTAGACCGGGGTTCAAACCCCTAACTGCTAAATACAGTACTGTCGATTTGCCAACCCGTACTGGACCAGCGTGACAGATTATGGTCCACATCCCTCAACGTGAATTGTTGAGGAGGCTTCCATCCTGCAGTGGGTTGATAATAGCTGCAGTTTAGTTTTTTTTTTTTTTTTTACTATGTCTTCCAGTAGTTTCCAAAAATTGTTCCTCAGAAAATACAGGTACGCATATATCATTTCTGAAAGCTTTGCTGGTAAAAATGACCAATTGTCCCCAACAATACCATACCAAACAGAGGAAAAGATATGTTGATAACGGACACTGGCAATCGTACAGTGCGAGTGGTTTGAGAGTTCAGGATTCCTTTTCTTGTAAAACATGATTCATCTGTAACCAGAACATGGTTGAGAAATTGAGGATCACGTGTACGTTACAAAATGAGCCACTGCGAAAACTTTCGACACATAGCTTGTGGCAAAAATTGTTTTATAGGCGAACTTGTGTGCGAAATGGATACAATGGCAGTTCATGTACGTGCTCCTCCATGCGATTTGTCTCATAATTAACATATGCCGTATCCCTCATCATCGGTGCCGTATGGGTGATGGTATCCGCTGAGAATAAGTAACAATAGTCTTCTCCTATGGTGAAGTGTTACTTATTCGAGGTAGTGCAATATCATGGCAACTCGTTGTGAAGGTATTCACAATATGAGATATACTTAATGATGTCAATTTATAAGTACTTAAGTAGTTGGCTATGTACTGAAATGATGCAATTGCACTAACTTGTACATATGCCGTTCTTTAAACAACGAAACAGCCATCGTAGAACCCGAAACTCAAGTAACAAACACGTTTCACTGCTAGTATGTGATCTGCACAGTTGTTGCTCACAACTAAGTGATTGGTATGATTCGTGTAGTTGAACAACACTATTCATGTCGGTGTTGCTGCATAAGTTTTGTACTGTTTGAAGCCCATTTTACGCAGTCATATTGTTATGACATAAATTTGAACGTGTAGAATTTATTGCTGGCTACAGAGCCTCAGACTCAGACTGCTGAAGAGTTACTGTTATACAGTATAAGTTAGTGCACGTGAATGCACTAATTTATATGACAAATTTAAATATGAAATGCTCTGCCGTTTTTGACGGTTTTGTATTTTATTTTATGATTAAGTGTAATATGGCGGGAATATTTGAGACATGTTTCTAGGAACTTTTTTTTTTTTTTTTCTTATTTTTAGCTGTAAAATATGCTCCTACTTTTCTTTCTTGCAATTTTGAAACAGATTACAGACTCCAGAAATAATCTTCGAAATCTAGCTGGTGGGGATGAGCTCACCACTACTATGATGCGTATGCTGTTTTTGTCGGAAAAATATTTATACAGAGAGCCTGAAATGTTTTACTGAATATCGGTCATCTCAAAATCTCAAGTTATTTACATATGACCCTTTTGGCACCCGTCCAAATGATTAAAAAAAAAAAAGAAGCCCCTGTAAGGAATCAAACCAAAACACATTTCTTTAATGACAGTTACGATCACGAAATCAAAGTCGAAAGTAACATACGCTGCTTCATAAATTATCGCTTAGTTGTTGCATGAATCGATAATGCTAAATTGATACATCGACGCTCCTCTGAAATATATTTCGCTTCCTAGAGATTAATTTATCGACTAACGCGCACAGTCGTTTTTATTCTGCTCACCTTACACGACTGCCGGTTCTTTAAGAATTTCAGCAATGTTGCCAAGTTGTTCCAGGCTTCATGATCGATATTAGCTGATCTTATTCGATAGTCTATTCGCGTATTGCCCTTTATTGAGGATATTTATCAGCCTTCAGCGCTTGTTAGAATTCCGTGGACCGAATGGCTCACCAGTGTCCCTTTGTATCGTTGAATGTGACAGATGTAGCTCTGATTCTCACTTGACTTAGTAGCTGATTTGTGAGGGAAGCTCGGTTCGTATTCATTTTTCTGAATTGTGCCAAGTCAAAAGGCGTTGTACTTCAGTTGGTCGGTACAATTTAACAGGGACGTTAAAATTAAGACAAGGAATCCATTGCATTGGATTTGGACATTGTAATTTTCTCTTGCAGTAAAAAAAATTCCACCCCCCCACACACACAAATCTTCGCACCTGCCGTTTACGGTGAAAGGGCAGGAAAACTGCATGCATAGTTCAATCTAACAGTTTCACGTCAGTCACAGGAAATCCTGCACCTCTTACGCCTTTATTTGCTCTTTCCTTCGTCAATATTGAAAAGTTGCCCTCTCAGCCAAGTCAAGGGTTTTATTTTCTTCATGCATTTTCAGTAAACTCCCGTGCAGTGTCGATCATTTACGCTGACACCCCACATCTATTTACCGTTCCTCCTGCTTTCCCTGTTTCATTCATAGTAATGATGTCATCTTCCTGCTGTCAGCTGTCTCTCCCTCAGCTCGCTTTATCACTTCCATAAATTATTCTCTTCTTCCCCGAACTTCATTGCTCTTGACAATCATCATCTATTTTTTGATGCCTGACGGAAACCCTCGTAATCGCTTATAATACTTTCCCATCCTTATCCTTTATGCTTCGTAATTGTAGCTTAGTCTACAAAAGCCAACAACGATTCTCTTTTTCTCACACAGGGCCAACAAAGATCGCTGTGCCCAACGAACACTATTTTGACTGTTTACTTGCGCAAAAAATATGACAGATATTCCTTCAAGACCGGTTATCATACGCATTTTGGTTTTGTTTATCCCTCCCCCTTCTCGGCCACTTTTAAAATCATATACTGTACTCAAAGTAAACTTGAGGTGCTGGCATTACTAGACAATGGGGGTTATCCTACGAAGTTTGTTTTGCTGAAACTTCTTTTTTTATTGAAAATTGTGTTCAAAAGCTAATATTTCTGTGTTTGCAATCCTAAATGCAGCCAAGATGTTCATATGCAACAATTTTAAGACTAAAACGTCTATACACGAAAAAATTAAATGGGCTTTTTTTTTTGTAAATAACTTTTGATGTTTTCTTTCCCCCCCCCCTTTTTTTTTGTGTATTTTTACGTTTCTTAGTAAAAGTTCTTGGCTTACTAAACTCAGCCGCGATTATTCGCTCTGTTTCTTAAAGATAACAGAAAGTTATTTCAGAAAGTCTGGCAGGTATCCTTTCTGTTAAGAGTTTTCTTTGCAGACTGTACAAGCATTTCACTCAAACACTTTAAAGATTCTGAATGTTTGGTGCATGCATGAAGCGGATCATGACTTGCTTTCTACTTTTGGAAGAGAGATTCCTTTCTCTAATCTGATTTCAGTAGAAGAAAAGTGGTTTTTCTTTCCGGGGAGGGGAAGATTTAGATGTTCTGGTATTGGAAGAACTTTTCTGGTTATTTGCGTCTTTGGCAACATAAAGCGTAGTAGAAGATTCAGCAGTAAAACATTTCGCTGTGTCTGCCGACCACTTAGTTTTGTGAAACTGGGGACCCACCGACCCAACTGAACAAATCCACTGAACTTTGTTAATGACGTTTAAAAATTCTGGGTTAAATTTTATTAAATTAAAGATTGACGATTGATGGATTCTGTTGAAGAGGTTGGACTTTTTTTATGTAAAATAACGTAAACATCTTCAAAGGTGATAGTTGCTAAATGAAAATACTTATCAGCACATTCCTATCGGCCTTCCAATGAAACTTTGATTGCATTTGTAAATCGCATGCAAATTTGCTGGCCTTTATTTCTCTAGTTTTGCTGACCTTACTCAAATTTTGCTTTCTGTGTTAACATTGCATATGAACAATTGCAAGTTTACATAAAACAACTTTAATTACTGTCATTCATTTCAATGAAAAAGTCTAATATAACTCAATGGGATATTTTCGAAGGTATTAAATTATTGGACTTTTTTCAGTTTGGTAAATGGAAAAACGTTGTAAGAGGGTTACATTGAAAGCCAGTGTCAATAATGAGTACAGTGTTACTGTTATTACAGCCACGTGATCACTTTTCTATCCGTTTCCCGTTCACAGGAACACAAGTTTTCTCGTGTAAAATGAGGTATATCCATGCAGAATAGTGGAGTATCCGCACAAGCGTGTGGCTTGGTGCAATCTAATTAATTAATTTTTTGTAACCTTCTTCCCAACCCCTACGAGCTCAGGACCCTGGCGCGGCTGCATCATCTGCACCAAAGGATGACACACCACTGATGCATAATGGAATATCGTTCGTTATTATTTCGGAAATAACTCTTAATTACGGTCTGGGATTCACTCAGTGTGGATAATTTTTGTCCAGCAAAAGGATCTAATACACCAAGCAGAGAGCTCAGTTCTCTTTGAATGTGTTTGTGCTGTGTGCAATTTCTGCAGTTGCTTTTGGATAGTAGTTTTGGCAGAAACAAGCAGAAAATGACTCCTCTCTTATCTCAGAATAAGTATTATTTTTTTCTGATAAGGTCACCTTGAATTTCTTTGGACAAGGGCAAATGATGAATGCATGCATAATTTAATTTTCTGATGAATGCATCCATAATTATTAATAATTTAAAGTAATAATGGAATCGTGCGATTACCATCATACAAAAGAAAAGACGTTTGTTAATATTAGATCACTATTGATGTCGGCTTTTTTTTTTAAATCCCTCTTGATTTGCTGTTATAAACCAGTAATATAGATACTAGCGAGAAGACTAGTAACCCTCCTAGCCAGAAGGCTGTATGCGGAGAAAACCCTAAAGCTAATAAATGGATTTAATAATAATACTGTGCAAAGCCTTACAGAACGTTGTAGATCTCCATTGTCAGACTGTCGAGGGGGGGGGGGGGAGTAAAGAAAATTGTGTCACTAAATTGCATTCACACTTCCAAACATACATTGATTTAGCATTTGATGTTTACATTAAATTTTATTACGCGACTGAAGTTTTTTATTTATTTATTATTATTTTTTTATATATATTTATAACGCTGTTGGTATGCCAAAATGCATTCATCCGTATTTTGTAATAGGACGTTTAGTGAGGTGCTGATAAGCGAAATTCGTCATTACATCCCATTGCAATTCTCTCCAGTGTACCACGTCTGGGAAATGAGGGTGCTCAGACGAATTAACTAAGAGTCTGATATCCTCCGGAGACCTCTGCCTCCCTCCGGAAAGGGAAGCCCTGAAGATATCTCTTTGCAGAGCATCAGTGTAGAAATCTCCCACCGAGGGGTTACTCTTAGGAATGATGGGAGAGATTGCATGTCGAAATGACGTCGTATGTTTCTGGTTGCCGAAGATGACTCGCTGAGGGAGACCTCCGGGGAAGAGTGGTCCATTTGTCTTTTCAATCGCCTAATTAGTGGCACTGTCGGCAGAAAGGCAGCCCTTAATGCGGTGCTCATCACTCTAGAAGTAACTTCCCCTCCGCCATCCCTCTCCAGTGATGCAGGAAAAATGGTCCTCTCTTTGTCCTAGCGTGGCCTTTGGGAATAACAGTTGTCGAGTGGCAGTTCCGACTCGGGAGGGTGGGTACTGATAGCGCGAAATGTTCTGTTGACATACACGTAGCAGAACAAAGTAAATAACGAGATCTCATTATGTACCTCTTCTGCCTCATGTCCCCACCCATGTTAAATGTCCTTCATCTTGTGTCGACCGGTGATGATCAAGGGAGTAACTAGTCGATCTTGATATCTGCTTATCGTGGAGTGGTGGAGGAATGAAATTAATCACTACTCATCGTACGCGCTGTTCCCCCTGCTGTCGTTTGCCGCTTGAATGGAAAAATTGCTGTAAATTATTTGGGGATTGAAAAATATGTACAGCTTATCGATGACTCCCGTCCTATTAATTTTCTGGATTCGAATCTGTAGTTCCCATTAATCATAACAGCCATAATCATAATCATATTACCCTATTTACGTTCCTGTTCGTCGCCCTCTTAATGATCACATCCTGATTTTGTATTGAAAAATATATGTAATTTGTATTTCCCCCAAAAAAATTGGTATCGGGCCCACCCTCCCAATTTATGTTGCATTGAAAATAATGTGCTTTTAAGAGTAGTGTATGCCAATGACGGCTGATTGAGCCATGGAACTGCCACATTAACACTGATTAAAAAAAAAAAAAAGAAAGAAAATAACCTTTTTTGTATTTATTACCTATGTTATAAATTGGTAAATGTTATGCAATATAAGTGTAGTCGTAAGCCAAACAGAACGAAGTGACGTGCCACTCTAAAATTGGCTCTCGTTGTTTGCTTATATAAAAATAAAAACAACATGCGAATCTTTGGAAATCTTTCCATAGCGACGCTTTGGAAATCATTTCCCACTAAATGTGCCACAGAATTGATTCCATTTTTTTTAGCTTTGCTTCCTTTTTTTTAGTGTTCATTCGTAATAAAGACAATAAAGAAGGCCCGACGTAGCCGTGATGTCAGGAGCGACGGTGCTGTAACACACGCTCTTTGAGTGGACCCTGGTTCAAACCCGTGTTTACTAAATACGATTAACGATTGTAGTCATGATTTATTGTAAATTACATTATCCTGATGGTCGCGCCTGAGTATGAACAAGAACATAAGTAGCTTAAAAAAAAAAAAAATTGGGTCGCTGTCATACAATGATAAACTTGAAATTAAATGCTTAGGCAGACCTCTACGTCATTTAAGTGTTGCAAAATAAAAAAAAAATATTCTAGCGAAAATTTTTATTTTTTTAAATTTTAGTATTATAATTTAAAATCACCAGTGGCCACTGCTACTACAGGGTGTTTCGTAACATGAGCATTCTGAAAACAAAGAAAAAAGTTCATATGTGTGTGATTCTGAATGGTGACGCCGTTTTGGTTGTTTGAATTAAAAAAAAAAAAAAAAAAAAAAAAAGCTATGGAGCATAAAGGCAATAAAAAATAGATAAGAATATGCAAACATGCACGCAGTATGAATAAACGTTTTTACTAGGTACGTATCTGCTTATTGTTATTATTTTTATTCTTTTTTTTCTATTAAAAATTCTTAGTTTTTTTTTTTTAATTTACACAGCCTTCAGAATCGGACACATGTTTATAAAACCCTTTTTTTATTGTTATTATTATTATTTTAGAGTCCTGAATCGATTCTGAAGGAACGGTCCACATGTTATGAAACACCCTGTATGTAATAGTTCCTGTTGGACGTTGAATTCAACCTCACTTAACCTTCCTAGCCTTTCCTTTCTGAACCTAACTTAACTTTCCAGATATTGACTGGAACTTGTGGTCACTCAGACTAGCATTTGTGGATTTATTGGATGACTATTTTCGGCAGAAACTTGTTAGAGAGACAACAAGAGGGAATAATACTCGTGATCTGATTATCAGCAATGATTATTTATGCATTACCAATCTGCACATAAAAGAAACACTAGGTCGCAATAATCAGTGTTGATTTGGGATTTACTTAAAGATGTAACTGCCGTTACAGGTAAAGGAAGGCGGTTTTGCTTTCATAAGGGTGACTACAGAGGTCTCAGACAGTTTTTGAATTCTATACAGTGGAACCAAACTTCTGATATTACCATCAGCAAATTTTAAATGGGAAGCTTCCAAGGAATTAATCATAGAAGCTATTAGGCTTTTCTTACCAACGAAGACATACCCTTCAAGGCTTAGACCTAAATGGACGTCAGATAAACTATTGGACACGTGGCAGAGAAGAAAAGTGCATGGGATGCATATAAATTATAAGGCGATACAAAAGCCTGAGGTATATATAAATTGTGTGTAATCAGGAAACAAAGGAGGTCAGGCAAGAGAATGCAGATTACGAGGAATCAACGAAGGATGCAAAGAAAAACAGCAAAGACTTCTTTAGTTATGTAACCACTAGAAGGTAGGTGATGAATCAGGTTGGTCCACTCGATATCAATGGTTTAACTATTGATGATTCTGCTCAGGTTGCTGACAAACTGAATGAGAGTATTTTGCATCTACATTCGCACATGAGGTGCGAATGTAGATGCAAAATGTAGACGCTGACAAACTGAATGAGTATTTTGCATCTACATTCGCAGCATTCTTTACGGAAAAGGATGCTGGAAGTTTATCAAACTATTCTAATAGGGAGCTAAATTATTTTGTAATGACTAAGAGGAAAGTGATAAGAAACTGTTGAAGTTAAACGTAAGAAAGCACCTTGGTGGATAGGATCTATCCAATTATATTAAGGTAGGCGGCAAAAGAAGTAAGCAAATCCTTGGCCATAATTATGAGAGCATCCTTGGATTCAGAGAAGGTCCCCACGGACTGGAGATGTGCAAACGTATCCCCAATTCACAAAGGGGGATCAAAGGGTAACATGAGTAATTACGGACCTGTTGGTTTAATTTCTGTTCTCGGTAATAACGGAGTCACTAGTTAAAGATGCATTGCAGATCATCTACACAAGACTGAAGTAATAATTCAGACACAGCATCGGTTTGTTAAGGGGAAGTCTTGTCTGACAAGTTTGATTGGATACTATGATGTGGCTACAAATGAACTGGATGCAAAAAAAAAAAAAATAATTTTGATATCAGTACTTGGCTTTAATCAAAGCTTTTGATACTGTTGCATATAAGACTGCTGTACAAATTGGAGCAGTATGGAATTAAGGACAAGCTGCTGCTGTGGATAAAAGGATGGTTTGGTGGGAGACGACAGTGAGTGATAATAAATGGACACTGCTGTTCATGTTATTAATGGAGTCTTCCATGGTTTGATGTTGAGACCATTGTTGTTTTCTATATTTATCAATGATATTGATGAAGGTATAAGAGGGTTAATGTCCAAGTGATGTGATGCAGATGAGTAACGACGTAACGACGGTTCTCTGCTTCAACAGGAGCTAGAAAAAAAAGTTGGGTGGGCTGAGAAGTGGCAACTGAAGTTTAACATTGACAAATGCAAAGTACTGCATATGGGTAGAAGTAACCCCAGAGTAACAATCCAGGAACCAGGGTCACACGATGAGGAGCCGTATACATATCCTGATGACAAAATCTCTGATCAATCTCTGCAATGCCACAGCTCCAATGAAATCCACCCTATATACCAGCTGATATCAACTATTATAACCCACCGTGCTAAAAAGCCAATAGAGAAAAAAAAATCTGTCTACAAATCAGCATTTCTATTTATTTATTAGCCATTTATTAGCCAGGACGCAATGTCATTTATTGTCTGAGCATCGGGTGTTGGGGGTATATATATTGCACCGAGACCTAATAAGCAGGAGTTTATCTTGACCTTTACAATCAATGCTTCGAACAGATTGGAATTGCTGGAGACTATCGTTCCAGCCAAGTTTTAGACATGCAGATGACATCAGCCATTTGGGACAGGAGTATCTGCTCAAGTGCTCTACTTGTTCAATTCCACCCTCTCTCATAGAGTGTTTCCTGCAGCCTGGAGCAAATACGCCCTCGTCCCACTATCAAAAGTTCAACTACCAAGCCAGCCGAAGCACTATAGACTGATATCCACGCTCCTAAAGCTACTGGAAAAAGCCCTTCTTCCGCACATAACACGCCATCTTCTTCTTCCACAACCACCAAAGCAACTCTACTATGTTCTCCCTAATTGACCAACTGTCTCCTACCTTCTGGAAGTCCAAACGGCAATTCTAAATGCATTTGAGTTCAGAGCAGAAATGGCGGTTGTTTATGCCGATATCGAAGCTGCTTTTGATAGCCTCAATATCACAGCCCTTCTGAATCTGCTAACCAATTTCTTCCGGTGACGTTTTCGCTTTTCTGCACTCACTCCTCTGGAATAGAACAATGTACCTCACTCATCGCAACCTCTCCTATACCCAATCCATCAATGCAGGTGTGCTGCAAGGTGCGCCCTCCTTATTCCGTTTGTGTGTAACAGAGAATGTTATTGCCTACGCCGACGACATAAAGTTCCTAACGGAAATACCACCATCATCCAACAGAGGAGTGATCGTATCGGAAATCTGTAATAAGATCATAGCTCTCTCTCTAACCATCTCAACCATTTCGGTCTTAAAACCCTCAAAAATCCGTAATTATGGTCTTCTCCTTGAAGAAGTGTCCTACACTCATACAACCCTCATAGGGGGCGCAATTATTCCAAGTGTAACTAAACACAAAGATCTCGGTGTAACCTTCGACCCAAACCTTAGGTTAAACTATCACATCGATTGTGTTCTATGCAAGATAAGCCGAATGCGCTGGATTGCTTGTCAACATCTTCATAACACAGATGCAAAAACTACAATCAGATATCTGCAAACCATTGTGTATCCTACCTTTCTGTATGCCTCTGAAATACCTTCTCTCATGAAGTCCATCCTCGCCAGCGAATACTGGATATTGAAGTGGGCAACCTGCAAGCATCGCCTTCCCCGCCAACAGAGGACCACCAGCATGGCGGACCAACTTCAAATCCCACGGCTGCCTCAAATAATCTACATGAGAAGAACTGTGACCATTATCAAAATTCTGGTTGGCAAGATCAACTCCCCTGACTTCTGGGATATATCAGTGGCATGTTCCACTTCCTTCCCTAATAGCCACTCCTCTTCTTCAGCTATAGGAACAGACTGAAGAGCAGTGATAGATTTTTGTTTTCCGTTTAAAATGATAAACTGAAGCAAACTGAGAGCTTCTGATAACATTTCAGCCATAATTGTCGTGTTTACCAAAATTGTTGTATAAAGGTTGCAAATGCTCATTTTGGAATATTTTGAGAGTACCTGTCAAATATTACTTAGCTTTACCTTAACTATTAATAAATATCTTTTGTTTATATTTCTCTTTGTGATGCTAGTCATTAATATAACATACCATCGCGAAAAAAAGGATTAGAAATGTGAAATTCCTATGTGATGCACTTTCTTTGAACACCAGTGTATATACTCATAGTTATATATCTATAGCATGGTTTAATGCCACGTTTTTAAGTTAATTTCATGTTATGTTATCTTTTTATAATACTGTACATGTTTTTATATTACTCCATAACCTTGTCAAGCTCCTGGCTGTGGCGGGCACATATTGTAACTTTACAATAAAGATTTCTTCTACACTTAGGGTAGTGGAAAATGAAAATGATCTGAGGGTAATTGTGCAGTCAGATATGAAATTCTCTGAACAGTGCAGGCAGGCTGTTAGGACAGCTCACGGGGTTTGTCAATGATATAGAGGAATTTTGCAAGCAGAGATAAGGAGGTGATTATCCCATTGTATAAGGATTGGTCGGGCCTCATCTTGAGTACTGCGTACAGGTCTGGAGATCTTATTTTAGGAAGGATGTGGAGCTGCTGGAACGAGTACAGAGTAGGGCAACGAGATTGGTGAACAGAACAAAGGGCTGCTCTTACTAAGAAAGGCTTCAGTTCTGCAAATTGCAACGCCTGGAGATTAGGCACCTGCGAGGTGGTCTGATTGAGGTGTTTAAGGCTTTGAATGGATTGAGGAAGCTTAATGCTGATGAGATGGTTCCTCTGCTCAGACCACACACGCATGAAGTCGCTGAAATTCAAATGAGGAACGACAGTTGCAGAATAAATGTGCGCAAGTTTGTCTTTAGTTTGTTGGTAGTTGGTTGATGGGAAGAACTTCCGTCTGTGGTTGTGGAAGTTGATAGCTTGAACTTTGAAATTAAATGAGAACTAGACAAACTATTGTAGGAAATGAATAGGTGAAAAAGAGATTTCCCCCCCCCCTTTTTTTTCCCGATGGTGTATAAGCTTGCTTTCTTGCATCATTTGCTTCTGCTAATGCTAATGCTGACGTACCGACATGATATACATTCCCTGTTAACTTTTCATTTATTTTGTTAGTTATAGTAATCTTAATATTAACCAATCACGGTCAGCAAAACAAGCTGTCGCGAATTTGATGAAAATTAAGTGCCGATGGGAATTATCATAGGCATTTAAAATACTTCGACTGTCATTCAAAATGTAGTGCTCATTAATTAAAAGGTAGTAAATTACTGTCAAAAGTATCGGTTATATCGAGTAATGGTGATTGTATCGTTCAAATAAATGTAAAATCAATTTTTAAAACATCCTTCTGGGGGTGGCTTCTGAATCGTGAGCATCAGTTGGAAAAACTTGTTTTCATGGTGGTGATTACAGAGTATAGAGTACACTCTCACTCGCCTACTGTCTTCGTAATAATTGTCAAACAGGTTCGTGTAATTCCAGTTTACCAAAGAAAAGGTATATAGAACTGATGCCAGCAGTCATTTTCCCAACCTCATAACAACGCTTCACCTAAATGATGGAAATTAAGTTTCATCCACGACTATTTGTATCTCATTGCCTACTTACCTTCATTCTTTTTTCGATAGTCGCCAGTGCGGTTTTCGTCCTCAAAAAAAAAAAAAAAAAAAACTCCTTCTTTATTACCGTCTTTGATAAAGGAGGTAAACAGTTTGAGTCGCTATTCTTCGATATTCTTCTCTTTAAACTTTCTACATATGGAATATTGTCCTTTAGTGAAGCTGTTTGAACTATTTATTTATTTATTGTTTTTTTTTTTTTTTTTTTTTTTTAATACATACACGTTAGCTACAATATACTGTATATTGTAGCTGAAGTAATGGATATTATGCCGAGTGGGTAAAGTACCTGCCCGGCAACCCAAAGGTCGCGGGTTCGATTCCTGCCTCGGGCTTGGATCAAAGTACTGCAAAAACCTTGGGAGGTGCAATATGGCCACAGAAGCCGATGCGCCAACAACTATCAAAAAAAAAAAAAAAAAAAAAAAAAATGGATATTATGCACTGGTTGGAGGAATGAATGGGCATGTGGCGGATGCGCAGAATCGAAATTTTTTCGGCATGTGCGCAAAAATTCCGCTAATTATTATTTATTTTTTTCATACAACCACATGTAAAAAGTATATTAATTGCTTAAACGTAGTTTTAATGCAAATTTGTTAGCTTTAGTTTGTTAACAATACACGTGAAGGATACACTGCGCGTGCGTCTCTCACGTGTATTGTTATGCAAAACTCGTGAACGTGTTGCTTGTGAAGATATACTAGTATATGGAAACTGTATAATGTTTATTACTGTATAATATTATATAGTTATAAAGTTATCACTGTATAACTCTATAATATTTATTACTCTTCTCCCATATAATTTTTTTAAGTCTTTCTCTCTCTCTCTCTCTCTCTCTGTATATATATAGTTGCAATTAAATTGAATGACTAATATAAGTTTAATTAAAATTGTATAATATTTATTACTCTTCTCTCGTGTATTTTTGTCTGTTTTTCTCTCTCAAGCAACGTCATGTTCACAAGTCTTACGTAACAATACATGCGAAGCATGCACTGACTGTCTAAAGCCAATATTGCATTCGAAATACATTTAATATATGAATTTATTTTTTCTATACAAATTGTTGGGGGGGGGGAAGAAATAATAATTGCGGGATTTCTTTTTGTCTGATTTAAATGAAATTTTGAATGGCTCGACAAATATTTTTAACAAGTCCAAATAAAAAAATGCTCGAAAATCCGTGTACTGGAATAGTAATACTATACTCGTAGTGATAGTTACAGTGCAAGGAAGTGTCAGAGGCATTTGCTTCATTGAACCGGGGAGAAAAAAAAAAAAAAAAAAACAAGTAGATAAGAAAATACAAATTAGTTGCTTCCCTTCCCACATAGGTAACTATCCAGTTGACTTTTGAATTTGAATAAATGCTTAATTTGAATTGCCGACCGGGCTAGCCGGGTGGGTAAAGTGCCTGCCTGGCAACCCAAAGGTCGCGGGTTCGAATCCCGCCTCGGGCTTGGATTAGAGTACTGCAAAAACCTTGGAAGGTGTATTGTGGCCACAGAATCCGCTACGCCAAAAATAAATAAAATAAAAATAATTTGAATTTATGCTCACGAGTTCTAGAATTCTCGATATAACAGTGAAAGTTCCGTCGTCTTTCATTTTACTAACCCTTCTCAGAGCCTTACAAACCTCAATGAGGTCACCTCTGAGGTGCTTGGTCGCCAAGCTCTGTAGCCCGCATATTCGGGGCCTTTCTTCATATCACCCTTTTGCCGATATCACCATGCGAGTTGCCCGTCTTTGGACCCTTTCAAGAAGCTCAATGTCTTTTTTCACGTTATGTCTCTATACTTGAACACGGTATTCCAAATTTGGTATTACAGTTGCCTTATACAGTGGGCTATGACCTCCATATCTCTACAGGAATATTGTTCAAGAAATCATTGATAGGATACTACGAGCTTTCCTGGCTTCATGTTTACGCTGCTCAGAAAACTTCATGTCTGCCCGTATTATAACTTCCAGATCCCTTTCTTCCTCTACTGTTTTTAATTCAACCTCGCCAATATGTAATTTATTTTGTGGTTGCTATTCTCCAAAGTAATACCTTGCATTTTGCTGCATAAAAGCATAGCTGCAACTTTTCTGACCATTCTTGCAGCCTGTTCAAGTTATCCTGAAGGAGCACTGCTTGGTACTGATCATTAAGTACTCTACCAATCTTTACGTTGTCTGCAAATTTTGACATCAAGACTTCTATCCCATTGTCGATGTCGTTTATGAAAATTAGAAAAACAGGTCCAAGAACCGATTCCTGGGGATCCCACTTTTGACTTTAACACCAGTCCGAAGAATATCCATTAATCACAACCTTTTGCCCTGCAACCACCCAGCAATCTATCTTAGAATTTTTCCAGTAATCCCAAATTGTCCAGCTTATACAATACCCTCAGTGACATGTGGACGGACAGATGGACATGGTGATGACAATAGGTGCATATGTATATGCGATCGCACCTAAAAATTGAATTATTTTTAAATTAAAAAAAAAAAAAAAAAATGAACGCGCCTGAAATGTAGGGTACTACATACATTAAGTAACTTGTTAGTTAATGGCATACAGGTATCATTTTGTTGCAAAACTACTACTTTACATCTAAAACTGGAACTTTTTACGTTTCGAGCCACAGTAACATGTTTGAGCATTGCTGTGCTTCATTCGTAAATCTTGCGATAGATGCTTCCACCAGATCATCTTTTAATATATTTGTCGTGTAATCTATGGTTTTTTAATACGTGTATAAGCTTAAACATTTGAAAAATATATATTGAGCATATTTAGAAGTTTATTCTAAAATTTTTAAGAAGAGATAATAACAATGAAGAATGGGGATTCGTAATAATAATTCTGCAATTTTACAGGGTGGTATTTTAGCATGAATGATATTTCAGTTTGCTGTCCTCTGGGGTATTTTTTTACTTTATTTTAAATTCACATTCGTAAAATACTTTCGATGTACAGCAAGACTTTACACTGCAGACAAAGATTTCTTTCTTTCTTTTTTCTTGCATGAAAGTCCTATTTTTCTGTAGAGATAATCGCAGTGAATGGTAATGCTACATATGCTGATAAAGTTACATGTATATACCGTGTAATAACATGGATCATTTTTGTCTCCGCGATGCAGTTAATTATAGACGACTATTTCGCTGTGTAGATGTTGAAAGTGAATTATAGTTTCTCTGTAGGTTTGATGACAAAATAGGAACTGGTTCTGCGTCTCCTACTTCATTTCTCCTTCCTCATCGCCTCTTCCTGTTTTAATGGCTTAAGCGGCTCCTTCTTCTCTTCCATTTCGAATTTCTATATTTCATTCAAGATCATTCGACTTTTATATGACCAACTCGTACAAACATAGTACTCCATCTCCTGCCGTCAAGAAATTTAATACTACTCTTGCGATACGTCATGCAATTATTCTCTCAGCTGCACTTAGCGATGCATGGGGTATTGCGCTCATAGTAATGTGATATGGCCCATTTGGAACATTCGTATTTCAGCCGTTGTTATTAGTGATTTTGCCAACGTGCATCTGTTGAATGCCGCCAGATTATATTTGAAAATATTTCGCTATTCCTTATCTGGTGATTGCTAGTAAAATTAACCTGCCCCTCTCTCTCTCTCTCTCTCTCTCTCTCTCTCTCTCTCAATGGAAATATTAATCCCAGTTTATGGGATTAATATTTTCAAATTTTGTGGATTAATATTTAAAATGTTGTGAACCGTTTTAAGTAAAGAAATAACTATTAATTATGGAATTCAATGCGTTATCGATTGAGTACTGTTAACATGACATACTTGTTATTCACTCAGATCCCCCCCCCCCTTTTTCCCCTCCATACGTATCACGTAGTTTGTCTATATACTTACTCCGCCCTACACAAAATTATTGGGACACACGTCGGTTTCAGATCGTCAGTTCCATTCGCGTTAAGAGCGTGTTGGTTCACCCTTGACTGATGTGCACTGTTCGCCTTCCTGAAAGGATATAGTCTTCCATTTCTCCGGCAGAACGGTGACCATTTGCGCTACCGGTGTGGAACGTTGATCGCGCCCTCACTGACTCTCCATTTTTACCCATAGGGTTCAATTCGGAACTCTGCCTCGGTCATTCCATCTTTCGTACGTTCATGTAGTAGTAGTAGTAGTGGCACATGATGCAAGAAAGCAAGTGTAGGAGCTTATGCAGCATCAGCCAAAAAAAAAAAAAAAAAAAAAATCACACCATTCCCTCCAAATGCCTGTCCAGTTCCTCCTTAAATTTATTTAACCTATCAACTTCCACAACGACAGATGGAAGTTTGTTCCAGCAATTAACCACCCGCTGGCTAAAGGCAAATTTCCGCACATCTATTCTACATCTGTCCTTTCTTAATTTGAACTTATGTCCCCGTAGGTTGGTAATCTGAACAAGTGGAAGGATCCCATCAGAATTCAGCGTGCTCAACCCATTCAAGGCCTTATAGACCTCAATCAGATCACCGCGTAGGTGCCTAGTCTCCAGCCACTGCAATTTGCAGAACTTAAGCCTCTCTTGGTAAGAGTATCCCTTCATTCCCCTCACCAGTCGTGTTGCTCTTCTCTGTACACGCTCAAGCAAATCTACATCCTTCCTAAAATGAGGCCTCCAGACCTGTACGCAGTACTCAAGGCGTGGCCTGACCATTGCCTTATACAGAGGGACAATCACCTCCTTTTCCCTGCTAGCAAAATTCCTATATATCATTGACAAAACCCCATGACCTGCCCTAGCAGCCTGTCTGCATTGCTCAGAAAACTTCATATCTGACTGCACAATTACTCCCAGGTCTTTTTCATTTTCTACCACCTTAAGTGTAGTACCACACAGTTGGTACTTTTCTCTGGGGTTACTTCTACCCATATGCAGTACTTTGCATTTGTCAAGGTTAAACTTCAGTTGCCACTTCTTAGCCCATCTGCCCAAATTATCTAGATCCTGTTGCAGTAGCTCACTGCCATTACTGTCATTAACAACCCTGCCAGCCTTTGTGTCATCTGCAAACTTCGACATTAAGCCTGATATACCTTCATCAATATCATTGATAAATACACAAAACAACAGTGGACCCAACACCGAACCCTGTGGGACTCCACTAATAACATTAGTCCACGAAGAGCAGCACCCATTGATTACCACCCTCTGTCTTCTCCCACTTAACCATCCTTTTATCCATTGTAGCAACTTACCCTTAATACCATTCTGCTCCAATTTGTACAGTAGTCTTCCATGCGCAACAGTGTCAAAAGCTTTCCTGAAATCCAAGTATATGATATCAAAATTATTTTTTGCATCCGGTTCCTTTGTGACCACATCATAATAACCAATCAAATTTGTCAGACAAGACTTTCCCTTAACAAACCCATGCTGTGTTTGAATTATTGCTGCAGTCTTGTCTAGATGATCCTGCAATGCATCTTTAACCAGTGACTCCATTATTTTACCCGGAACAGAAGTTAAACTAACTGGTCTGTAATTACTCGTGTCACCCTTCGATCCACCTTTGTGAATTGGGGACACATTTGCACATCTCCAGTCCGTGGGAACCTCCCCTGAGTCCAAGGATGCTCTCATAAAAATGTCCACGAACCATTCTAGAACTACATCAGCGGTATGGCATAGGACGTTATCCTGCTGAAACAAACATCTGTGATCTGTGGCAAAGCGTTGCTACATCGTAAGAAGCACAAGTTGTCGGAAATATTAAAGTAGGCATCGGCGTCCATGGTTCCTTGCACAACAGTCACGGGTCCTATGCTGTATATTATAAACAGTCCACACAATAACCCCACCTTCTCCGAACTTCGTTGCTTATTTAATACACCCTGGCATCCTCCGCATCCACACCCTCCCATGTGGTCAGGTTAGGGTGTATCGAGATTCATCCCTCAGTAAAACGGATTTCATTGCTCTGTTGACCAAGTTTGGCATTCATTGCATACAAGTTGAAGCCGCTAATTACAGATGATGTTTGGCTGTGTGCCGCTGCTCACCTATGAAAACCGAGGCTGTGGAGATCCGTACGTAGTGCGTTTCTACAGACTTCAACCTTAAACTCCTGTTTGAATATGAAGCTGGAATGTTGACGAGTGAGGTAGACTTCGGAGTACCTTTTAGTATATGAAGTGAATTTTCGTGGTCTTGTGCATTGCCGGACAGTGGCGGTTCCGTCACTTATCCAGCATCGTTCAGTAATCAAACTTTTCACAAAAGTAGGCAGAAATGCTAAAGAAATGACTTAAAAGTCATTGGGGAAGTATTACCCAGTTGTGCGATTGTTGCAAGACGTTCGGCGGAGATGTTTAATAGAGGATGGGAGTCAGTTGAGGATGAACCAAGGTATGGCCGGCCATCTAAATCAATCTTGAAACAATTGCCATCATTGAAGAAAAAAATTTAGAAAACAGAAGAATTAAAAGTGCCTGAACTTGAAAAAGTACTTAACATTTCTCACGAAAGCATCTTCACAAAAATACGTGAGCATTTGGAAATGTCCAAAGTTTGTGCAAGGTGCGTTTCCAAAAACCCCTCCGCTCATGACAAACATCAGAGGGTGGAATTTGCGATACTGAGCGTACATCTGGGGAATTACGCCCGATTCATGTCAAATGTGCTCCGTGGAGTCATGAAACGAGAATTTAAAATTAATTCTTGCTAATTCAGATAGAATTTTTTTCCCGTTTGGTGATTGGCGAAACTTGGCTATATTTTTATGATCCTGAATCCAAATTGCAAAGCATGTAATCAAAGCACAGGAGATCTCCAACCTCGAAAAAGTACCGAATCCAACCATCAGATGGAAAATGGTTGGTGTCAGTTTTCGTTTATACAGTAATCGAACTTTTGATTACCGTATTGTTAATTGATTACCTTGCACATAAAATTACATTAACAGCACATAAAATTACATTAACAGGAGAATATTAGGCCAGCATTATGCCAAAGTTAAAAGCTGAAATTCAGTTGGGGTTTTTTGCTTCTCTAATAACAATGAACCTATTCATAAATCCCGAGTTTCACAGGCTAAAATTCATGAATGTAGATCTAACCCCCCCTCCCCTCTCGTACAACCAAATCTGACCCGAAGTAACTACTGTTTTTTCAGAACATCTTCTTGGAAGTCATTTTAAAGGTGATGAAGATCTAAAAGCAGCTGTGGAAGCCTTGGTTTAATGCCCAACTTGAAGATTCCCCCTCCCTTCACCCTTTCCGAAGGATTAAACTTTTTTTTGCAGATTAAATAAACTTAAAATTAGATAAAATTTAAATATTGAACTTCGGGAATACATTGTAAACACACTGTAAAATAAATAAATAAATAAAACACCAGAATTTTGTTACCTATGTCATTTATACTCCTTTCTCAGAACTTTTTGACCAACCGTCGTAAAGTAAGCCCAAATTTGAGGTGTGCTAATTGTTTTGTAAATAGCTCCGCTTATCACCGACTTCCTTTTTATTACATTGTCGTAATGTCAAGCAGTGCAGTAACCTTATAAGGATAAGCATTGCAAAATGATTTGTTAATACTATATGTACTAGAACGAAAATAGCTTAGATTAGGTAGTGTAGGTGTTGTGTTACATTTCACTTCTATACTGTAGTCAAGAACTGTTTACAAAAATTCATTATCTTGTATGGGTAGCCGTGAGGTGTGTTACAGTTTCTCTTTTAGGGGAGTGACTGCACAGAAATATAGTTAATCCCATCGACACAAAAATTTTTACAAAGATCTATAAGAATTTTTTTATGCAAGTCCTGAAATGTTGAAAAGGATCGCTTTCAGATTTATTGCAATGTTTGTGGAGTTATGAAATCGAGATTGGGATTGAGACCTCCCAAGGAACCAACAAATATGTTGGTTCACCGATAAATTTGTTATCGATACGACTTTTTCTTCTCGAATAATGCTCGAACATCCGAAACTAATATAGAATCCGAAACTAATAATATAATCTAGTCGTTCTTCTTTAAATCCTCTCTGAAGTTCTGCCTTTTTTCAAGTGCGGCCTCTACACCTGAAATATATAATATTCCAAATGCAGTCTAACCATTTCTTGTATAGAAGGATAACGACATCCTTCCTTTTACTAGTAAAGACCCCACAAATCATGGTCGGGACACTATGTGCCTTCTTAGCCGCCTGTTTACACTGCAAGAAATTTTCATTTTATATTGAATCAGTGTAAATAGGCAATCGCGGTAAGTACTTGACACTCTTGCAAAGTGATACGCGAGGAGAACTAAAGGAAAAGTCCTACAAATCATAAACATTAGCAGTGGCAGATGATGCAAGAAGTCAATAAATAAAACTATGATACCTCCCATTTCTTCTATTCATTCCCTCCACTAGTTTGTTTAGTTCTTGCTTGAATTTATTTAAGCTTCCACAACAATAGAAGAAAGTTTGTTCCAACAAACAATCACCCGCTGGCTAAAGGCCAACTTCTGCACATCTATTCGGCAACCGTCCTTTCTCAATTTGAATTTGTGCCCCTCTCATGTGTGTCGTCTGTGGTTCCATCAGTATTAAGCTTGCTCAATCCAATCAAAGCCTTAATGAATCAGATCACCTAGCAGTTGTCTAGTCTCGAGATGCTGCAATTTGCCTTTCTTGCTAAGAGCACTCCTTTGTTCACCTCACCAATCTTGTTGCCCTTCTCTGTACTCGCTCCAGCAGCTTCACATCCATCCTAAAATTAGGCCTTCAGACCTATATGCAGTACTCAAGATATGGCCTGACCATTGTCTTATACAATGGGATAATCACCTCATTATCCCCGCTAGCAAAATTCCTGTATATTATTGACAAAACCCCATGAGCTGTCCTGGCAGCCTCTCTGCATTGCTCAGAGAACCTTATATCCGATTGCACAGTTACCCCCAGGTCTTTTTCATTTTGCACTACCCTGAGTGTAGTACCACACAGTTTTTACTTTTCTCTGGGGTTACTGCTACCCACCCATATGCAGTACTTTGTATTTGTCAATGTTAAACTTCATGGATATGCATGACAATATTATCTTTCTAGCCGCCTGTTTACACTGCACAAGAAATTTCATTTCATGTTGAATCAATGTAAGTACGCAATCATGGGCAGTACTTAACGCTCTTACGAAGTGATGCATTGGATAAAAACTAAATAGGATTTACCCCTTTACAGGAAAAAAAGTAAATAATTTTCATCGAGGATACGTTTCTTCCCAGTTAATCTGCCTCAAAATCTTATTATTCTGTTACTGCAGCTGGGCAGTAACAGAATGCACTTCTCTTTTAACCTTTAAAATAATAATGATAAACCATTCAGATTAAGTCTCTTACATGCTGTCTTACTTTATGCGAAACATTTTCCACTTTACAATACATTGCTAAAAATATTTATCTGTTTTATATATTTATTTATTGTAGTGATAAAAAATTTATAAAAAGGTTGTCAACTCCTACTCTAGATCAGTGGTTCACCCGAGCCGCACTCACAGTAAAAATATGTTATATTCGCGGCACACCCAAAGGGTGACAGCCACTGAACTCGGTAGGGTTTTTCCTTATCTCGCGGCACCCTGGTTGGGAACTGTCGCTCTATATTAATTGTCAGCAGCTTGTGTGTGTGTGATGCTTGGACCAATAGATAATCTGTGACCGCGATTTGGTTAGCTTTCGCTAATTAAATGACGAAAAAAAAAATTACTTTCAAATAATTTAGAAAAAAATTAGGACACAGAAAAATATGAAAACAGAAAAGAAAGTGCACAATGGGGACTATTCTTAACGAGCCCACGATCAACTTAATGTATGTCAGATAACTGGTTATTTTAAACTCTGTAAACTGGTGTGAGTGCTGTGGTTATGGTTTATACTCACGAAGGTGAAGTATAAACCTTATTAGACTCATAACTCATGAGTTGAAAAAAAAAAAAAAAAAAAAAAAAGACCGCTTCCATGCTTTAATTTATGATTAAACCAGAATAAATCGCCAAAAAGGTTCTTGAATTCATATTTCCAATTTTGAGAACTGGAAATGGAATTAATCATTTAGAAATTTGTGGACGATTGAAGTCAAGAAATTGCATCAGTATCTCGAGGAAAATGGATTTAATCATCTTAACGTTATTTCTTCTTGTTAGCCTTCATTTCCACCAAACTTTTCTTGTATTTCCAAACTGCATTTGTTTCAAGCAGGCTAATATTTTCATAAATGAAATCTGAAACGAATACAGTATTCTTTCTGTTAGGAAAAAGACTGAGAAAAGAAAAAATAATCGTGACCTCAGCCGAATTGTCAAGTTAAAGGACAAAGTCACTTCGCGTGTTCGAATCTATAACAGTACCACAAAAATAGAGGAAATACAATAATATTCTTGTAGTCTGTATCTTGCACATTCCTCCGACTCAAAGTCGCCGACCCGGAATATATAAGCACAAAATTTTGTTAATTTAAAAAATCGTTAATAAATAATAAAAAATCTATTAATTGAAAAGACATGTTATAAACATTGTTTTAAATTGTTTAATACGATGTCTTTATAACACCTCAAATTCCTCCACTGCACAACGAGCATATTTCTCAAGACTACAACTCGAATTCATTACTATATTTTTGCTTTGACATGTGAATGTTTCTCTGTTAACAAAAATTAGCATAGAAAACTAATTACAGTGTTATAATTATTGATTTATACTGTCCAGTGAAAACATTATGACCAACCCCGTGTTTTAGTGATCGGCCATTCCTTCCCGCCTGGTGGCGTATATGTCGCGGTAAGAACTGCGCCACCTGTCGCTGGTGGAGGCGGAATCAGGTGTAGCTGGAAACAAAGTCAAAAAGTATCCTTTTTTGTTCAAGAGTGGACACGGGGAAAAAAAAAAAAAAAAAAAAACACCCAAGTTGAAAATGTCGATATCTAAGTCCAGATGTATGTTGCTCGAAGGTAGGCAGAGTAAAAGAAGATAACCCACGATTAAGGAAGAATGAATCACTCTGGCTTATTCTAAGAGGGCGAAATACTTAGGAGTATATATAAGGAATATACTTAGGGGTGCCATGTAATTGGCATTTAACTTGACTTTTTTGATTTGTAATCGATATTTTTAAACTTGCTAATTCATTATTATTGTGAGATATTTCTTCTGTTTGTTGAAAGAACAATTCATTCGTTCATTTATATATATTATTCCCCCCCCCCCCCGCGCTCTTAGTCTGAAGTGATTACTTCGGAATTCCATACTGGTTCCATATGACGAGGTTGGGGGAAACTGAGGTCGCATACCCAAGCTGTCCGTCCCATGGATTTCATGCTGCTTTTAGACAGTTTCCGTTTACTCTACTCTACTCTTAAAAATAATAAATATCAAAGAAGGTATTTTTAAATGAAGGCAGTGCCATATATAAAATAAGAAAAAGAAAAACACATGTAAAACGTTATCAGACAATCCATCTGGTGGGCTATGTTTATTGCTGTAACTGCTCTTGTCCGCTTGTCATCATATTGACCAATTTAGACGTATGTACTCCATTTTTTTCCCCTTTTCTTTCCAAGTAATCGTGTGTAAGAATTGTTTTTGCTTATATACGCTTCTAGTGTAATTTATGTTGCTCCATTCTTTGTTTACTGTCTGTTAAAGAACAAATAAAACATTTCATGGCCTAACGAAGCCAAGTGGTTCAAGCTCACCTGACTGCTAAATATGGCTAACGATTGCATTCATTGTCGAAATGATTAATTATAAACTCCTCTGATCGTGCCGAAGTATAAACTGATTTTTATTATTATTTTTTTTTATCCCGGAAAAATGCAGGATACCAGGAACTGACCACTTCCAAGTCTCTTATCATTTGAATCAAATGAAGAGGGAATGTGTTTAATAAATAAATTATCTTTACTGCAAGTAAAGAATACGATACAATATTTCTATCACGGCGTGCTGACAAAGGCTTCACATGGATAATAACAGTTTTACAAATTTCAGTATGAATGCCATAATTTAAATGAACACTGAGCGAAATACACACGTACCTCCGATTGTTTGGAACCAGTTTCACCTAGGAAGAAGTTCGTCTTGGAGCGTTACACCATCACACGTAAATGATACACTGGTGTGCCAAACTTAAGGACCAGTCAGGTTTTCACCTGTAACTTCTCATAGGAGTGGCCTGGATATGGGAAAAGCATACCAAAGGAACCTCGTGAAGTACAGAAATGATGAAGGAAACAACACCGACACAACAACGAAAACAAAACGGTACAGAGGGACTTTATTCAAAAATTGCAATATAGCACAGGCTGCCATGATACAGATGCATCACTGCCAAAGATGGAACAAATGGAAAAGATGGTCCTCAGTAGGAGATATGGCCACCCCTAATGTCGATGCAGGCTTTGCACCGCCTGTCCATACTTAAAACAATGTTGTTGATAAGTTCTTGCGATAACATCGTCCATTCCTCTGTCAGCGCCATCTTCAGCTGGTGAACATTTTCTGGTGGGTGTGGACGTGCCGCTAGGCGTCTAGCGTGCCCCAGAGCTTCCCATATGTGTTCGATGGGATTTAGATCGTAGAACGGGCAGGCCAATCCATACGAACAATGTATTCACTTTCCAAAAGCATATCAACAGCTGCAGTGCGAAGGGGTGTGCCGTTATCATCCATAAATGCGAACTCGGGGCCAGTTACACCTCGGAACAGACGCACATGGGGAAGGATTACCTCAGTACAGTAGCGTGCACTGGTTACAGTACCGACTTCCAGTATCTGGAAGTGTGTACGTCCATCCAAGATAACGCCTCCCCAGACGAGAACACCTCGACTGCCGTATCGATCCTTTTCAGTGATGTCTGTGGAGTGGTACTGTGTGTCAACCTCTCGCCAGATTAGCTGATGTCCAGAATCGCTGCTGAGACTGAATCTACTCTCATCAGTAAAGAGTACCTTACCCCATTGCGCTGCTGTCCAGTCCTTGTGTTCGATGCACCACTGTAAACAGTGTCTCCGATGGGCAGGTGCTAAAGGGACACAACGTACTGGATGTCGGGCAAACAGTCCACTTTTGTGGAGTCGCCTGGCCACAGTAAACCGCAATATTCTGCGTCATGTGCAGCTGGTTTGCAATGGATCCCGCTGTCTGGCGTCGGTCCCTATTGGCCTGTAAGCGTATATAGCGGTCATAATCGGGCGTTGTTTTTCGTGGACGACCACCACTATCCTTCGAACAGCTGTACCTGTCGTTCTGAAAACCGACCACGGACGTGAGACGATGCTATGAGCAATGCCGAACTCTGCAGCCACACTCCTCGCACTTCGAGCTTCCCAATTATTCGACCCCGGGTAAAGTCATCCAGATGTTGTCTAGCCACTTCGTTGTCTGTAGCACTGTATGAAACCAATCGAACGTCTGTAACAATCGTGCTCACCGTTTGGTAATTTGCCCATAACTGCTGCTTTTATCTGTTTATGTGATATGGCCACCCCTAATGAACAAATTTTCGCACGTGCACCAGCTTTCTACGAACGGCGACAGTTATGCAAATCGCCACAGGCTGTTTCGTTTGATTTTGTGGTTGTCACCTTTAGAAATAGTGTTGGTCCTTAAGTTTTGCACACCGATATAGTTAAAAAATTTAGTGCAGCAATAATTCGATTAACACGGTCAGATTGGGGGTTGAAAAGGAAAGTTTTAAATTTATACTACAAGGCAGTCTTCTTACCCATAGTTGCGTACGGAGCATCAGTGTGGTACTTCAGAGTTACTAACGTTAAATTTAAACAGAAATTGTTATCGATTCAGCGCTCAATGCTTTATGTTATTTCTAATTTGTGCAGAACAGTCTCAACGAATGCTATGCAGGTTTTGGCCTTGCATTTGCCTCTAGACTTGTACATTGTGTATCGGGCCCTTTGTTATTACTTAAAAAAAGGCATTGTGGTTTCTTTCATGAATATCACATCTGATGTCACTATAGAGATAGCTAAAGCTAAGAAAAATGTTCTAACACAGTTGATTGGTATGTGGCAACAGAGATGGGATCTTAGTGCAACTGGGGAGGTGACTAGATTGTTTATTCCAACAGTTAAATTTACTTATGATAGTAACAACAAATGGTTTTTTCCTTCTATGGTAACATCGTTTATTTTAACTGGCCATGGCTCATTGAATTTTAAACTACATTACTTTGGTCTAGTCAGCTCTCCTTTATGCACTTGCGGTCAACCTGAGACTTGGAGTCATTTATTATATGATTGTAGTTTGTATGTTGAACATAGAGAAAGGCTAAAAGTGAAGATTGGTAATTTAGTTAGAGGCTGTGAAAGTGACCTTATTGCTAATCAGGATAAATTTCAAGCACTGCAAGAGTTCTGTGTAACTGTTTTTCAACGGAGAAGACATTGGAATAATCTAATGATTACTAATTAAGATTTGGTTATATACATTTTGATTATTTGTGTTTTTTTTCCCCTTTTAGTTTGTTTATATTATGTGTGTATGTATATATGTATTTTATTTATTTCTTTTTCTTTTTTTTTTTTTTGCTGGCTCTCAGGTGTGGGCAGCCTGGGAGCGGGATTGCTGGCACCCACCGGTATAGCACTACTTCCGGTGGGTGCGGGATTTTTGTGCATGAGGCACTTAAAATAGAAGACCAGGCCCAGCACCAAGTGAATATGGGCGGCCATTAGGGTCTATTCGCCAACGGGGAGCGGCTGTGCAGGTGACAGCTTCTCCCTGATGGCGAAGAGACCGTCCATACAGGTCTATTTTGCAGAGGTTCTGCACAAAGTCAACTTAATCAGGTGGAGATAGACGGAAGTCTAGGTGCCACCTTAGACATAATAATAATAATAATAATAAACACCGGTATAGTATGGAACTACAAGTACAATTAACTTAAATGAGATTTAAACTTTAAAACAATCTTTGTATTTAACCAGCAATCAGTATTTAATTTAAAAAACAGTCAAAGCGCCTTACTCCGTGGTGCAAGCAAGCTACAAACTGATATGCGCCTGTTTTAGTGTTGTTTGTTAATATGAAGATAAATAAATCATTATTATAATTATACAGTAGTTAAGTGTAATTATTGTCCGACTTGGTTTATAAGCAGTTACTTATATGTGGTCAAACAACAAAAAGATTTGGAAGTGTGTGTGTAGATGGAGTTGGTTGGGGGTGAGGAATTCCACCTCTGGGCAATTGCATATTGCGTTATTACTACGTATTGTTCAGTAATGGGACA
Source organism: Mastigoproctus giganteus (assembly GCF_048544385.1). Classification (NCBI taxonomy): domain Eukaryota; kingdom Metazoa; phylum Arthropoda; class Arachnida; order Uropygi; family Thelyphonidae; genus Mastigoproctus; species Mastigoproctus giganteus. The sequence continues at coordinate 21,837,098 of NC_143583.1, forward strand.
GGGTTTACGTTATAGTTTAGAGGTGTTTTAACCAGTGTTGCCATTTTAGCGGTTTTCCCGCTAGATTTAGCGGAATTGCTTCAGGTTTAGCGGATAAAAATATGAAATAGCGGATAGCGGATTTTTTAGCGGGAAGAGTATAAATGTTTAGCATTTTATGTATTTTGGCAATGTAACATTTAAATTGAGAAATATTAATTTAAGAAATATTAAATTAATTGTTCAATCAATTATTTAATTAACACTAAAAATAATTCATAATTGAAATAGTAGGGATATCATATTTCATAGTTTTTTTTTTATAAAGTGAAGAATCGGTTTTATATTATTCTGGATTTCCCTGAGGAGAACCCCAACAATTTTACGTAGTTACGCTCGCGGTCAAACGACCTGATCGTTGGGTCATAGCTTTAAATTGTTGAATCAAATCTAAAAATGTGGAAAAAATTCTAATGACGCCTTTTTTTTGAAACCGCAAAGGAATGGCATTGGATAATTTTTCTTCGTCGTATTTGTTTGGCTTCCAAGAAATGCGATCCGAATTACCGACATCTCTTTCAACGTTTCTAATAACCACAGAGCAATAAGGAATAATTATTTCTAATAACCACAGAGCAATAGGTAATAATTATTTCTAATAACCACAGTGTAATAATATCTTAGTATAGTCAGTCCTCGTATAGCACGATAGTTGTATTCCTAGAAATCCTCGTGCAATATAAACAACAGGCCCTATGGGAAAAATTGGGTTAGGTGCCGACCACCCAAGATTGAACACACATTTGTAACCAAAACATTACCAAACACAATAAATAATCGTAATAAAATACGTAAGTATTTTATTACGATTATTACGTATTTTTTTATTACGTAAAGGTCGTAATAAAATATTGCTAATGCTTTTGCTTCTATCGTAAGCAAACTTGTTTTTTGTTTGATTTTATATAAAAACAGATGACAGCCGTTCCATCTCTTCCAATTCTTTGTGTCTTAATCTAATGGATTTTAATTACACTTTTAGTTGTTCCCGCTATGAAAGTTGTTTTTATTTTCTCCGCATTCTTTGTAATTCTCGGCGTTGCCTCATTTAGGCCTGTAGCACGTGCAATATCACGTGGTCTTTCATTTCGCTCAAAGCTCAAAACAAATGAAAATTTTAAAAATTTGGCGGGTCAAGTGCTAAAAATAGCGGATTTTGAGTATGCGGCTAGCGGGAAATATTATTAAGAGTTGGCAACACTGGTTTTAACTTAAGTACCTTTTAAACAATTAAACCGTAAGTTGAGAAATCGCAATTTCAACATCTGAAGTCCATTATAATGGATAATTCTTCTACGCTTAAAAAGTGCGTACGTACAGACGATGCAACTTTGATAGTACAGTATGATGGTTTTGTTACTTGTTTGGAGAGGTTTTGGTTCCAATCCTGTCGGAGACTGCAGAAATTCTTAAAGCCAAGCCCATCTTCAATCGAGCTTATAATGAGCTGATCTTCCTAAAATCTTATGGGAAGTAATTGGATTTCAGCCCGCACAACATGGAAATTGGCACACACAAGTTAGCAAAAGTATCAGAAAAAGCTGAATAATCGATGTGCCAAATGAATTTCCAAAGAAAGGACAAGACAAGCGCTCTCTCTCTCTCGTGCACCATTTCCTGTGGTACGCCCGACTTATTATTATTAATATTACTAGTAGCAGTTGCATTAGTGGCATATGATGCAAGAAAACACGCTTATAAAGCGTCAGCACATCATCTGCTTCCATCCACTGCAATACTTTTACTAGTTTTTCCTTGCATTTATGCAAACTACCCACTTTCACAACAGATGAAGGTTTGTTCCAACACAACCGAACCCCGACGCCGGCCTGAAGGCAACTTCCGAACATCTATCTTGCAATCATTCATCCTCAATTTGAATTTATGCCGCTTCGTGTGTATAGTATGAGCAACAAGAAAAATCCCATCAGCATTGAGCGTGCTCAAATCCATTCAGCCCTTAAACACTTGAATCAGATCATCTCCTCTCAGTTGCCTAGTCTCCAGACACTACAGTTTATAAAACCGAAGTCTTTCTTGGTAAGACCACTCTTTCGTTCCCTTCAACAATCTCGTTGTCCTTCTCTGCACCCGTTCCAGCAGATCTACATCCTTCCTAAAATGAGGCCTGCAGTACTCAAGATGCGACCTGATCATTACCTTGTACAATAGGATAATCACCTCCTTAACCCTGCTAGCAAAATTCCTGTATATCATTGACAAAACCCATGAGCTGTCCTGGCAGCATGTCATGTCTGCATTGCTTAGAGAACTTTATATCTGACTGCACGATTACCCCCCATATCTTTTTCATTTTCCATTACCCTGAATGTAAATAAAATATTCTCTGTGGAATTGTAATGTGGAAAAATAAAACAGATGCTAGCATATTAGGATATGACAGAAATGAGAACAGCGCAAAGGTTGAATCTGAACTGTGTGATATTACTCACCCATTTCTATAAAAGAGGTAGTTACTGTATTTACAAGCGAATTCTGCATTTTGATTCTGTGGAGGGAGTTTTATTGAAAGAATAATAAATACAAATTTTATTGGCAACCCTGAATTCTAGTGAACATTAACATTACCTCTACATTTCATTCTGCAGTCTTTTTTGATTAATTAAATTATGTAAATTCGTGGCAAACTCCCACTGAAGAACTTTAATTCAAAAAATATTTCTTTGGTGCTTAGCTGGCGTGTCGTAGAAAAATCAGTGTTTATCCACCTTGTAAATTTTCTTGGTATTGCTGGAAAACTAGAATTTGTTCAACGATTGTATGCAAGTAGCCTTCTTTCAGCTAACTCCAGTGCTAAAAGTTTGCTTCCTTTTAACCTAAGAGAAGTATTAATACTTTGGCTAGCATGCAGCCTTGGTGCTTTGCTGCTCAGGAGTGAAAGTGTACACTGTAGATGATTGATGGGTTTCAGTGCTACGCCCACTGTCTGCTGCATCCATTAGCGATAGAAATTCCGCAGTATTAGCAGCGAGAATTAGGTACGCTTTAGCCACATTGTGGACCAAAGCTTATTATACTAAAGCATGTTTAAAGAGATTGTGTTTCAGCGATATGCAATTCTAGTGCTGCTTGCTTTCTGCAGTAGAGTCTAGTGTAATGAGAGCCATGCTGCGCTCCAATGGCGAAGGCTTTTATATGTGCCAACACAGGAACTTGTGGTAAATTAGTCACTTGTACATCTGTGGTTCGTGGCAATGACCGAATCCTATCCGAGTTTCTGTGAAACTTTTCTTGTTGAGGACCTTGTGCGTTGTAGGGAGAAGCTATCTTTCACCTAGCTCTGTTGCGTTGGATTATTTTATTTTCAGTTAGTTAGTGACAAGGCAGCTCAGTTCACGAGGCATCGGAGTGTCTTATTAGTAAAGCATGCTTATTCTAAGTGTTTTTGCCCCCTCGAAATGAAAACTTTAGTCTTTATTTCGAATGCCCCACATGAAGACTTCAATAAGTTGCTCGCATGATCGATTCGCTTTGAGTCCAAAAGTGCTTTTTTCGGATGGGTATAAAGTGATATGTACTATCCTACCAAAGACGCTCCATTTGTTTATAAAATATCTACAATTCATTTGTAATGGTGATAATAATCCTTTTATGAAGCAAAGCAAAATCTTCATAGGTGAACTGCAAATCATTTGAATATCTTTTGATTTATCTGAGCTTTATAAAGCCAAAGGGTTATTGCTCAGCTTAAATACAGAATTTTTGATGTCTGGAGCAATTTTTTATCCTAAAAAGTCCTGTATTAATAAGTCTCAATTGTCATCCTATTTAGAACACCATACTTTCGTAAATCTGGAGAGATGTTGTCGTGGGGGGGGGGGAGTAAGAATACTGTGTTATTTTTTACATGTCGTTGCTACATTTTTATTTCATCTATGCATTGCATATGTACTATATATTATATTTTATACGTATATACTACAATACAAACAAATGCAGTGCAACATTGTTGTTATACTATGTCAAAGGACGTTACCGGATTTAGGAGTTTGTGCTACTTCTCTCTCTCTCTCTCTCTCTCTCTCTCTCTCTCTCTCTCTCTCTCTCTCATTTAGGAAAATATCAGGAAAAGGACGTCCTGTGCTAGCATAACAAGAAAATAGGAACACAATGTTTTATGAGGTGTTAGTGTTGGTTGTGTTGTTCTTCTGGCCACTTAGCCTGCGGCCTGTGGGGAACCATAAACACCCACATACACACAAAAAAGCAATAAATAAATAAAATAAAAGCATTGCACATATATGCTGTTGAAGTATCCGTTAGATAAAGAAATAAATAGTACTGTACTGTATTTCATTTCCGTTAATTTTCTTTCGGAAAAACATTTTCCGTGGAAATATTGCGCAGTCTCTTAAGGAAATGGAATCAGGTGTTAGAAATTCTTGTTCATAAGATTGAAAGTTTGTATAAATCGGGAGATTATTATGTTGACACTACACAATTTTTAAAAAGATTGGAAGTTTGTATAAATCGGGAGATTATTATGTAGATACTTAACATATTTTTAAAATAACTGCTGTGAATAAGGAATTTGCGGTTTCTTCTGTTAACACTACCAGATTTTTGATTTTCGGGTGTGTTTATCTTTGTGGAGGAGTCTGTTTTCTCTTGTTTGTGCAGCGTGCTGGCCATCTCTTCCTTGGCAATAAAAAGGCGATGATGAGATCTGGTTGTTTTAAGAGGACAGTGATCATCGCTGAATATCACCTCCTGCTTGACTCACAGGTGCACATTTTGTACGGAAAATGATAGTAATCATAAATATTCTAGAAGAATAACACTGCTTGTTCAACAAGGAATCCGAGTTTATGTCGAGTGTAATCTATTTACCTGGTAAGGTAATGTGTAAAACTGGCAAACTCTATCACTCTAAAGGACGAAAACAGCGCTCAGAAAGCGAAGGGATTTGTCATTCGAAGAGTTGTTGGAAATGAATAAGTGTATAAGTTCCTCAGATTTAGCTGTTGTAGGTGGGAAAAACTGGGATTTTAGTAGTACAGTACTAACACCTGGCTGCAGAAACAATAGAAAGCTTTGTCGTTTATGTCGAAGGAATACTTCCTCCCTTCCCCCTTTTTTGTATATTTTTTAGAAAATAAGGAATGTTAAAATGAGAATCTCGAAACACAATACGAAAAAGGCGACTTAGTCTGAATGAGATTTCCTTTTTCATATCTTTATAGAGACTGTCTCTTAGATGGTTTTTTTTTTTTTTTTTTTTTTTTTTTACATAGGAATAACTGTTAATTCTTTGGTTATACGACAGAAAATTCGTCTCGAATTTATCCGCTGTCTCACTGTCGTACCATACAGTTTCTCCGTCTTTTTCTTTTCTCAAAAAAAATTATAAATAAAATAAATAAATAAATAAATTAAAAAAATAATAATAATAATACCTTAAAATAATAATTCAAAAAAAAAAAATCGTTAAATTTCTTTAACGAATGCGGCCATAATAAACACCTGAGAATAGTTTTTTCTACTTCAGCTAGCCATATGAAAGCAAATTTCACTCTGCAGGTTTTTCATTTCCAGCTAATATATTTCATTATATTCATTTTTTAATATTTTAGATTATATATTCATTTTTTTAATTTTTAATTTCCAACTAATATCGTTAAAGATTTATTTTCAAAGGAAATAAAAGTGCGCGATGGCAAGTCCTCTAACTCGGGTTGTCGATAGAATCTAGAAATACCAGCCAAACCACCGCCCTTCCTCTCAATGAATTAGTAAAATATGTTCTCCTTGTCAGTCATAACTGTAAAAGACAGTGACAAAAAATTGTCATATTACAGTTACCCGAGAACAACCTCATCCATCCATGTATATCTTCTCCGTGAGTTGGGCGTGTTCTCTTGTCGGGTTGCCTGTTTTTCTGGATGAAAAGCCCGAGTTTCCGGGGAGGAGGAGAGAAAAAACACCTTGCTGTCCTCTTCTGAGACCGATTAACTCAGCCATGAAATTAAAAAGAAGCCCATAAAAGTTCTTGCGTCATTGACACGATTTGAATCCCGTCCTTTTCCACCTGTTGTTGGGATGACGATGATTATAACCACTTCGCTACCCACGTGGAAATACGGAAACAAAACAAGTTGCTGGATGACGGAATAAAGAGTAATACACCACAACACTGGCAGCCAATTTACCGTAAGTGTTTTTACGTAAATACAGTAATCAAAAATTTTTGTAAAATAATAAGAGGAGTTTACCTCAATATAATACGTAGAACACTTCCGTATGATACCCTCCAGAAATTAAAACGGAAAAAAACGAAAAAATCGACAACTTACCGGTACATAGAGTACATTATAAAAAAATAATTACAAAATCAATTTAACACAATTCAAATCAATTAAAAATCAAATTAAAAATCAAAAGATGTTACCTCGTTATATACGAATGTAAACGTTGAATACACATTAGATATTATTTGGGATATGTTAAATAAAAACTCACCGATTAATTATACGAAGCTACCTATTAAGGAAATTTTTCACTTAATTAAACTGTTAGTTGAGGCCAGCTACATCACCTTTCGAGACAAGGTGTACAAACATTTTTGTATTACCAATGGGTTTGAGCCTGAGCGGCTTAATATCGGACAACTATCTCTCAACGATTGAGCATATATATTTGACACCTTTTCGACCCCGTATCACATACTATGGGAGGTATTTAGACGATGTTCTAGTTATTACTGATAGTAGTACTATCCAAGACATTTTACATTCGTTTAATAATATTCATTCTAGACTCAAATTTACATTGGAAAGTCATTAAACAAATACAAAGTCATTAAACTTTCTAAATTTCACGCCTACCCGGGACTCGAATAAAATACAATTTTTTAGCATCTATCGAAAACCTACAAACACCGGTATGCTTCTACATTATAATAGCTATCACCCGTTCACCTACAAAAGATCGATTATCTTTAATCAATTTCTAAATGCCTATAAATATTCAACGACGGAATCTGCTTTGGACTCAGAAATACAAATATTAACTAGCAGGTTCTTAAACCGGGGTTATTCCATTGCCACAATAAACCGAATTAGGATACAGGCTAAGGATAGGATACAAAATACTACACCAACCAACAATAGTAATATCAAAAAATACTTTATTTCTGTCTCATATGTTGAACAGTGGCACAAACAGCTTAATAGATTCTTTAAAGATACCGAATTTAAAATTGTAGCCAGGTCAATACGGAAGTTACACACTATACTGAACAATCGCTCGGTTCTTTCCGCGTTCGCAACACAAATTAATGATCTGGTATACAACATTTCTTGCGGTGATTGCGACTCGTCTTACCAAGGTTCGACGCGATTTTCTTTTAATATTCGTGTAAATCAACATGAAGCCTCAGTTCGTGCTTCTCGTTCAGCAGCGTCAAAATTAGCCTTTCATGCCATTAACGAAAAACACACTTTTTTATTTAACGAGGCCAAAATACTTAACGTTCAACGTAATTATACTCGACTATTAATGCAGAAACCGTAGAAATTAAATTACACGAGAATTCTGTTAATGTTCGGCGGCCATATTTGATCTCCGATGCGTGGACCTTTACGCGCATGCGCGAAGACAAATAATCACTATTTAAGTTTCAGGTTTAACGCGATTCGGTAATTTTCATTCCTGTGATCAGGGGCGAATTTAGGCATGGTCTTTATGGGCTGCAGCCCAGGGCTCCGTTCAGTCAAAGGGCCCCCGTCTCGGTAAAAAAAATAATAAATAAAACAATTTAAATTAAAAATTTAAGAAAAAATAAATGATACAAAATTTTTTCGTACCTAGATAAAGTTTAAATCGTTGGTTTGCATCACTATTAGATTTGAATAAAATATCAATGTTTTAAATGGCAGTAAATACGGCTCTGTCTTCTATCGCCTCTGTCGATAGTCGGTAAAATCCAAATATACTTTGTAAATTATGCAAATAATGTGGCAACATCGGAATGGGAGTGCAAGTCTATCCCCTCTAAAGCGTGTTAGTTTAGCGTTACTCTCACCGTTTGACATTTGGAGTTATGTATAGTACAGTATAGTTGAATATTAAATAGTCATTCATTCGGTGAATTGTACTGTTCAGGTGCTTCGTTTCTTCACTGGTAAGTATCGGCAAAGTATACTAAATAAATATAAGTTAAATCACTCTCCGGAAATCCTTTGTTGTCACGTAAATTCATCGTTTTTTGCATTTCCTCGAAATGAGCCATAATAAAAATAACTGGACACTGTTTATTTGAAGTAAGCGGTAGGCACTAGTAAGCAGCGTAAGCTCTAAGCTTGCCAACTTGACAATGACAATGTAAGATGTAAAATCCTACAAATTTAAAATAAAAATAATAGTTTTGTTAGAAGTAATGTTAAAGTTTGAAGAATGCTAGATTTAGTGATGGAATAGTTTAAGCGTGAGAATTGAGAATAGTATCAGAGTGGTAAACAAATAATTCAAATAATATGAGAGAGCAAACAGGGACAGCAGGTCTAAGTAAAGAGGTGCCATTTGAGAACGGGCGTGAAGGGGTTGCTTAAGGAAGAACAATAAGATGTGAAGCGGAATTATGCGAGGCGCCTCCTTTGATCTATGACACCCTTGGAGCCAAAACAGGAAATGAGTGGACGTCCAGTGTTCGCATCAAATTAAAAACGGCGTCAGGATGATTGATTTTTGGGTGTTGGGATACTTTTAGAGAAAGGTGTGAAACAAAAAAAAAATGCGTGTTTTTTGAGGTTGCCGGTGGACATGAAAGGGTCACACTGCCTGTGAAAAAAAAAAAAAAAAAAAAAAAAAAAATAGATAAAAAAAGTTCGAGAAAAGGGTTGGCAACAGCAAATGGAAAGGAACGTAAATTTAAATAGAGGGGAAGGATTGGTTGGGTGAGGCGTGCCAAACTTGAGGGGAAGAGTGAAGTTCGGGGAAAGAAAAATTGAGAGAAAAGAGTATTCTGTGTCTGACTTCTGTGTGGCGTGGTGTGGTCAAAGGGGAGAAAGAAGGCCATGAGTGTGGGTTGAAGTGGAGGTAGGTGAGATTGGTAATGTACGCCCTTGTAAAGAGAATGAGCCAGGTATGTACACCTGTGAATATATCGTCTACACAAGAAGGTGCAGGCGCCTCCGTAGCCAGGTGGGAAGGAGCAGCAGTGTCTAGCACACCCTTCTTGATTAGACCGGGGTTCGAGCCCGTCACCACCAAATACGGAGGATGCGGAAAGGTCAGGGAATGACCACCGCATATCCTGGAGCAATATGGCCTTAGTTGCTAATGCTCCTAAAAAAAAAAAAAAAAACCCAAATAACAAGAAGGTGCATCATGTCAAGAGTGCGCCAGAAGTGAAAGTAAGCCTGTCAGGCTCGAAAGAAAACCGGAGTGCCCAAGGATCTGAAGTAAGGCTTGTATGCTGCGTGGGAAACCTGAACGCGAGGACATTGGAAGTAGCGGCGAAGTTGGAAAGTAAGTCTGTTCCTTGTTTCTTTATTGAATCCTGAACTCAAGGACTCATAACCTAGCTCTGTAAGCCATTGAGTGATAGTCCTTGTAAAAGAAAGGAACATTCCTGTTGTCCCTTCTCAATACACAACCGGATTCTCTGACTGGAAACACATAGGACCTTGTTTAGAAAGTCACGAAAATTCTAATGAACATAAGAAATCATTGTTAGTATGGTTAACACGTAAAGAAAATAAGTCAGGTATTGATAAGCAGTTGCAGGAGAAACTAAGAAAAGATACGGAATATTACCACAATGTCCGAAAACGTGTTATTGCAGTGGTGAAATATTTAAGTGTAAGGGGCTTAGCATTCAGAGGTCATGAGGAAATACTGTATTTGGCTCTCCGCACAATGGTAATTTTAATGGGGACTCTGGAATTACTAGCAGAGTTCGATCCATTCATGCGCGAACATATCCAACAACGAGAACTGCGACTAAAGCCTTTCACTTCGTACTTATAACAGTTTATGAACAAATAATAAAGATTATGGGAAAACAATAATAAAAAGAATTATAGCTGAAATAAATAGTGACGAAGCAAAGTACTACTCAATTGTGATGGACTTGACACCAGATTTGTCCCACAATGACCAACTAGCTATTATAGTACGCTATTGTTTTGAGGGAAAAGTGTATGAAAGATATGTATCTTTCATAAAAATTAGTAGTCACAGTGGCTTATCTTTATTCAATTCCTTACAAGTTTCTAGAAAAAAAATGGACTGCCACTGGATAATTGTAGAGGACAGTCTTTTGACAACGCTGCAAATATGTCCAGCCGATATAATGGCGTACAAGCACATCTCAAACAAAAAAATAAATGCGCTGATTATGTGCCGTGTGCTGCGCATTCCCTAAATCTAGTTGGTGGGGAAGCGGTTAAAGTTGCAACTCAAATTGTGAACTTTTTTGGAGTTGTGCAACAAATATATATTTTCTTTTCTGCAACTACCCATAGGTAGGAGCTTCTAAATCGTGAAACAAAACTAAAATTTTCGATAAAAAGTTTAAGCCAGACTAGATGGTCTTGTCACTATGATGCTGTTAGAGCTTTAAAAAATAGTTACGGTGATATCATGAACATATTAAAAACGTTTAGTGACAATATGGATGAGAAACTTGATTTTCGAAGAGAGGCACAGAATTTATATAATAATTTGGCGAAACTTGAAACTGCGATTTTAAAGTTTTTTGGGAAGAAATTTTAGAGAGATTCAATTTAGTTAACAAAAAAGTGCAGACCCTAGGCTTAGACATATGTGAAGGTGAGAAATTAATTACGTCATTAGAAGCGTTCGTGATCAACATACGAGAACAATCAGATCAGAAACTGAACGAATACGAGGAGACAGCCACGTATTCGTTCAGTTTCTGATCTGAAACTGAACGAATACGAGGAGACAGCCAAAAAATTAAGTACTAGTGTGGAAAAAGAATACAGTGAGTTAAAAAAGAGACGTATTACTTAAAAATTTTCGGATAAATCTTCAGAGAAAGTTTCGCTAAATGGAGCTGAAAAATTTAAACGGGATACGCTAAACGTTGCATTAGATAAGTTGATTATGGATTTATACAGAAGAGGCCATGCCTATGGGGAATTCAGCAAAAGATTCAAATTTTTAATGGATTTGAAAGACATTAATATCGAAAATATTGACTTTGAAAGTGCACGTAATGTTGTTGCTTATTATTCGGATGACATAGACATTTAGGCAATGAATGCATTCAGTTAAAATCCTACTTACAGACTAAGCCAGACTCATACTCATACGGTGATATATTCAAGCTAATTTATGAAAAGAAACTTGTCGATGTTTTTCCGGATTGCTATACAATCTTAAAAATTTTTCTGGCGTTGCCAATCACCCGCTGTGAGGCGGAGCGATCCTTCTCCAGGATGTCCTATATAGGTTTTAAATATAGGACAACAATGACGAATGAAAGATTAAATTATTTATTAATTTTTTCCATAAACTGTGATTTAACCAAAGAATTACAACGCGATGATCAAATAAAAGAATTTGCAGCTAAAAATGCAGAAGAGTTACTCTTTAAATGTCTTTAATGTATTAAAAATACTTAAATTATATAATGTTTTAGAATGTGTCCTAGAATGTTTTATTTATTTTATTTTTAAGAATAAGTATTATTTTTGTTTTTTTTCTTAGTCTTTATTCTTGACATGAGAATTTGTTGTTCCGTTTTTTTTGTTTGTTACTAAAAGTAATATCTAATACACTTTATTTTTTATTTATGTTTGATGTTTGTTATGTATACAAAACCTTTTTTCATTATAACTGTATATAAAAGTTTGTATATCAAAGTGCATCAAATAAAATAAAAAAAAAAGGTCTTCAGTGTCTGTTGCCTATAATTTTTCGTATTTAAAAAAGGGTAAAAAAAAAAAAAAAAAAAAAAAAGTTTTTCTGCAAATTGGCGAATGAGTCACCACAACTAACCCAAATTTTTCTGCCTGTGATCACGACATACGGTCGAAAAGCGTTGTCAGCTTCAGGAAGGAAAATCGTTTTGAATATTTTCGTTAGATTCTTTTAATTGCGTTAATTCGATTTTTGATTTGAATTGTGTTAAATTGGTTTTTTAATTATTTATTTATAATTTACTCTATGTACCGGTAAGTTGTCGATATTTTCGTTTTTACCGTTTTAATTTCTGGAGGGTATCATACAGAAGTGTTCTACGTACTATATTGAGGTAAACTCCTCTTATTATTTTACAAACATTATTATCAACGGTGAACGTATTGAGTATTACAGCTCTGATTCATACTAAGTAATCAAAAATAAAAAAGACCAGAGATTTAGTTAGTCCTATAATAATATTGTGCTGTCGAGGTGATTTTTGTGCTGATACTATCCAGTGAAGTGCTACTTCAAATATTTAATTCATTCACAGCAGAAGCTGCTTGACTTTATTGAGTAAATTTGGTAAATTATGAATTATGGACTTAGTTTGGCTTTTGGAAGCATTGAGTTAAATATTATTTAACTAAACGAATTTAAATAGGTCTATATGGGTGAAGGGGCACCGAAGTTTCCAGTATTTCTCAATTTCGTTGAAGATGAAGGAAGAAACTTACTTGATTATTATTATTCATGCTATCAGTGAAATTTGATTTTCTTTGAAAGCTCGTACCACTGTGGACTTTAAAACATCTCTTTTTTTCTAAAAAAACTCCCGTTTTTCTCCTGCTTGCAGTTATCCTATCTTTAGCTTTTCGAAAATCAAAAATTGACAGCTATATACACAGGACACCACGATTATGATAGTGATTTTCTGGAAGCAGAAAGTTTATAGAGTTTTCTTAAAAGTACTTAATAAGTGGGAATAAAACGTAAGTGAATTGTTAACGATGAAGGAGGTACAGTTCTGGGAAATGCAATAGACGTAAACAAGAACGTCCATGTTGATGGTATCGGTAGCAAAAATAGATTTTATGTTGGCTAGTAAAGTAGCTAAGAAACAGGTTTCGCTGCGGGTGAAGTCAAGGTGAAATAAGTGAGGAAATTAATGAAATACATAGAAAATACTTGGAACACAGGTGTCCCCTTGCTGTAATCTGGTATTAAGCAACCCTTACAAGGCCATCTAGTAAATCGTCATACTATTCATTCAGTGCTCTGCTAATGGTTAACCCCATATAAACGTGGGAAGAAGAAGAAGAAGAAGCTCTGCTAATAGTTAGAAAAAAGAAAAAAAAAAGGGGGGGGGGGACTCAGTGCGTTTACTAATAAAAAAACCTTATTCCCACGAGTATTCATGCCCTCCGTTCGTTGATTTTAGTGACAGCCCTGATTGCAACTTAGGTGAATAGAGCGAATCAACCGGAAATTACCTGATGCAAGTGATTTTCTGTTTAGGATAAGGATCCCTTTGAGCACGTAATTCTTTCATTTTCAGCATATACGAGGTGTGATCAGAAAGTTTGGGGACCGACTTTGGAACATGAAACTGCGACTTGTTACAACATATTAGGTGACTCGTCTACTAGACATAAGTAATATGATTTTTCTGCCGTCAGACTGAATTAGTACGTGTTGATAGGTCTTTAATGTGTTTCGTTGCATTTTTAAATGAGTGATTTTTTTTTTTTTTTTTTTTTTTTTACTGAGCAGCAAATTTACATCAAATTGTGTGTAAAAGTAGATAAAGGGTATCAAAAATCTACGAAATGTTAAAAACAGCTTCAGAAGAGTGTCTGGAAGACTTCAGTGGTTCGCAACGTTTAAAGAGGACTGCTTGTCCGTACTTCAACTTCAAAAACCAATGATGCGTTCGCTCTTGTTCGTGATATGATCAGGAGTGAACGACCTTTAACTATCCACGAAGTTACTAGTGAACATCATAGCAATCAGTTTTTGCACAAAATTTGGAAATGCGACGTGTTTCAGCCAAGTTTGTGGCTCGCATCTTCATTGATGTTCACATAGAGAGCGGTGAGTTTTCGCATGTTTGGATCTTCATCAGCACGCTGCTGCTGACCCACCATTAGTTTCTTCTGTCATTACATGGCTACGACCCGGAAACAGAGACCCAGTTCTGTTGCTAGAAGACATCTTCTCCAAGCTCAAAAAAGCAACACACTGTCGATTAAATGTAAACATCATGCTTATCGTATTTTTTTGGAACACAGGGGTTATTGTTCGGTATGAATTTGTCCCGCTTAGTCAAATATTGAACCGGGAATACTGAAAAACAGTTCTACGGCGATTTCGCGATGCTGTTCTGAAAAAAAAAAAAAAAAAACACAGCAGGGAACTGGCGCTTGCATCATGGCAGTGTCCCCTTTACACTCTGAGCTTTGTATTCGCCAATTTCATGAGAAGCACTCTCACTGCGGTCCCCATCCGCTACACGTATCGGATTTAGCCCTATGATTGAAGAAAGGCCCTAGAAAGGTAAGAGATTTGCAATAACTAAAGAAATTATTCTAGTTATTCTAGCAAACAATGATTTACAGCAGTTTTAGCAAATAAAATAAAAGTGCACGATCATTTTCCTATAAGGAAAAAATATGGTGCTGCTTATATTATTTGCTTCTTGAACAATTCAGCAAAACAGGCTAGAATCCCTACTACCAACAGTGTCAGACATTAAATACTTCAGAGTTTTTTTGTGTGGAAATTTGACACTTGTAAGTGCTTGGACTCTGAAGTATGAGAACAAAAGCATTGTCTGCAGCTATTCAATGTTTACCTCCTAAACTTTTATATTATCAAATTTGAGATAAAAGGAATTCATATCATGCTGTGAGAGTTACTTAACTGTTGAAGAAAGAATTTTTTATCTTACTGAGATTTGAGAACTTATCTTTTAAGCCTGGACGTAATTAAATTTCATCCTTGTTTTTAGGTGTTCTTTTTATTGCTTTGGGTTCATTCTCTGAAGCCAGTGCTATAGAAGAACACAGTCTATTGAAAATAACCCTGGTTCTACATAATGTCATGCCACCTGCTGTAGTTGCTTTTAACCAGTAAGCTAGCCAAAAAGAAAGGGGGGGGGGGAGGAGAAAGCTTAAATGTTATTTAAGTTTAAGAAATGATTAATGTGTGCTTGAATGGCTCGCATAATCACCTGTGTTACTAATCCATCAAATTAAATTGAATAATTATCATTCCACCGAATGATGTTACTAATTGTGATTAATATGAATGTTGCTAATGACGCAATTAAGCCTGCTTTTATTTTCAGATTGCACCACTTTGTTATTTTCAATCTTTCACCTTGAAAGATCCGTATAAAATCGGTACAATCGTATTTCAGGCCTTTAACAATGGCCAAATGCAAGCCTATGGCTTATGCTGGACCAGCAAAATAAATAAATAAATAAATAACATAAAATAAATAATAATAAGATGAAATTTATTAAAATAAATAATTAATAAGAGAAAAGGAAATAGATAACCTATGCGTTTCCCTCCTTCAGTAGGTAATTATCCAGCTGACCTTTGAATTTCCCCAAACTGTCAGCCTCTACTACCCATGTAGGTAATTATTCCAATGATTTATAACTCACTGCCTAAAATAAAACCCTGCAATTCAGTCTAAACATCTCCTCCCGTAACTTGAAATTATGGCCCCTAGTTCTAGAATCATTTATAACCGTGAAAATTTCGTTCTCATTCATTTTACTTATGCTTCTCGGTTATTTCCTCATAACCGTATTTGGACCCTTTCAACAAGCACAATGTCTTTCTTTAGGTGCAGTCTCCATACTTGAACACAGTATTCCAAGTGTGGTCTAACAATAGCCTTATATAATGGGATTATGACGTCCTTACTCTGCTAGCAATTGTTCGATAAATCATCGATAGGACACCATGGGCTTTCCTTTGAACCTGTCTGCAATGCTCGGAGAACTTCATGTCACCGTATGGTAATATCCAAGTCCCTTTCCTCCACTACCGGCTTTAGTTCAACTCCAAGTGTATAAGTTATTTTTGGGTTACTGTTCCCCAGGTGTAATACCTTACACTTTGCTGGATTAAAGCATAGCTGCCATTTTTCTGACCATCCCTGAAGTCTATCTTGGTCACTCTGAAGAATCTCTTCTTGGCGGTGATCATTAACTACTCTACCTATCTTTACATCATCTGCAAATTCTGTTCCCTATTAAATAGTTTCTCCTATCCGTAATGAAAACATACAGCTCTACAATTTACAAATAATAATAATAATAATAATACTAAACTGTACCGAAGAAAGTGTACCGTACTACAAGTACGAACCCCAGGCAGTACTAGAGACCGCGCCATAATAACGGATAGGACAATCCCACACAACAGACTGGACACAACCCTTGTGGACAAGAAGGAAAAGGCTACCTATCTGATTGACATAGCGGTACCCAACACTGGCAACCTGCAGAAAACCCATGTGGAAAAAATCAGGAAGTACACGAGCCTAAGACAGGAGATCAAAGAGATGTGGCATATGCAACAAGTAACGACCATCCCGATCATCGTGTCAACCACAGGTATGGTGCCAAAGACCCTACATAACAGCCTAGCAGCAATAGGTCTCCCTACAAGGAACTCCAGAAAGTCGCAATCCTGAACACCTGTAGGATAGTCAGAGAGTTCCTCGACCAACAGTAACACCAGACATAATAACCATCCTGTGTACTTGGTACCAATACCCGTCACGGGATGGAGTCCCCCAATATGGGAGAAATAATATAAGAGCAATAATAATAATAACAGACAATAGTAATGGATACATTGAAGTAGAACCTCCTTGCACTCAGCAAGAGACTACACCGATACAAAGAGAGCTCCCAGAGGAAAATAAACAACCGAATCTTCGATGAGGACCAAAGAGGCTTCTACAGGAATTCGGAGAAGACGGGAAAGAAGGGAACGAACCACCCGAGAAGACGATTGAGGAGTTCTGAGGAAACATTTGGAGCAGGGAAGTAAGACATAACAGCCGAGCGACCTGAATAGAACTAGAACGCAAGAAAATCAAAGACGTACAAGAAATGAGAGGATGGAAGATTCGGGAAGAAGAAGTAAAACAGACGATCAAGAACTCTCACAACTGGAGAACTCCAGGAATAGATAACGTCCACAGCTACTGGTACAAGAAGCTCACTTGCACACACAAGCACCTGGCAGAGCAGTTCACCCGAATGATAAGGCACCCAGAGACAATCCCGAAGTTTCTCACTCAAGGAATCACATATCTGAAGACTAAAGACGAAGATACAAGAAACCCGGCGAAATATAGGCCAATCACCTGCCTCCCAACAATGTACAAGATCCTGACTAGCTGCATAACCAGGAAGGTGTGTGTGTGTGTGTGTGTGTGTGTGTGTGTGTGTGTGTGTGGACATGTGTTTTGTAAAGGGCGGTTCCTAGAACGTCTGTTCAACTCCGCCTGGTATCTCTGTGACGTACAGTATCACTACAAATGGGCCAGAATGTGAATGACGTAGGTTTGTGTGTGTTCTGTTGTTCTGTTCTGGCCTCTTGGCTACCCAGAAGCATCAGTCACCTGGACAGATGATTCTGGGTTCTCGTCCACACCACGGGAAGGTGGGCCAGTCCCAATAAAACACGTACCGTCTCAAACGAAACTCTGATTCACCTGATGTTGTCAAAAGGTGGACCAGGTTCCTCTGGGGGCCCATTCCAGAGGAAGTGAAAAAAAAAAAAAAAAAGATCCCGTGATGCAATTAATAAATAAAATAAAAAATTAAAAAAAATAAATAAAAAAAAATAAATAAAAAATCCCGTGGTGTAATTAAAAAAAAAAAAAAAATTGAGAGAGAAGCTACACTAGTGGAGAGTGGGGAGACGAAAAAATAAAAAAATAAAATAAATTAAAAATAAAAGGTTTAAGCTGCTGTCTGGGGATCCCCATTCGGAGCCTGCGTTATTCTGTAGGAGGCTTTCCTGCGCGTGAATACTTGCATTGAGAAGTTCTGGAAGGCAGCAAGGTTCTGTGGTGTCTGCAACAGAATGTCCAGTTGGTTTTCAGTGAGAGGGATGGTATTTGCTAGGTCTTGCCTCGGGTCCTCATAGAGAAGGTGGAACCAATTCTCCTTGGCCCCGCAGTAGCAAACGTCTATGGGTATTAGGCCTAGTTGGAAGAGCTTCTTGTTCAATGAGCCATGCCCAGTGACTAGGAATGATGTCTCAAGAGTTAGAGAGAGCCACTTCTGTGCCGACTTAGAGGAGGGGAAAGTCACATCTGGTAGGAACCTCCTTGTAGCTGCTCCTTTGGTGGAAGTGTCCCATCTTGTCTGCCAGATATTTATCATCTCATTGTAACAGCGTCTTTTCTCTGCCTTAGGGTCAGTGTTCAGGTTTAGCTCAATGGCTAAGATCTTGGTTGGAATTTTCTTGTTGATTCTAAAGGTCAGGCCACGGAAGGTTACATACAAGTCCAGTGGAAGTGTCCCAGCTAAGACCTGTATAGCAGCAGTGGATACTGTCCTGCATACCCTATGGGTAGCCAGAAGCATTGTCCGTTGTATAGAGCCTAATTTGCATATCATATTAACCAATCTAGCTCTGTGGAACCAAGCACCTGCAGCATACGTCACGATCGGAAGGAAGACGGCTTTCAGACCACTTGAAGAGCCAGAACATAACGTCCGAACAGCAGAAAGGATTCAAAGGGTGCAAGGAGCAATTAACCATAGATGCCGCGGTTATAGAGCAAGTCTGCGAGAAGCGCCGCAACATGTACACTGCCTACATCGATTACAGCAAGGCCTTCGACTCCGTGCCTCATAGCTGCCTAATAGAGGTGCTGAACATCTACAAAGTTAATCCGATAGTGAGAAACTTCCTAGGAGAAACGATGGCGAAATGGGGTACCATTATTAAGGTCGAAAACATCACAACCAGGCCAGTCCCCATCAGGAGAGGAATCTTTCAGGGAGATGCTCTGAGCCCATTGTGGTCCTGTCTAGCACTTAACCCGCTATTCACCATGCTCAACAGTAGCAAGTACGGATATAACCTCAAAGAAGAAAGGAAGAACCTGTACACCCTCACCCACCTTATGTACATGGATGATATCAAGCTCTATGCAGGAACCGAGAAGCAACTTCAGCTACTCCAGATTACCGAAGAATTCAGCAATGATATTAGGATAGAATTTGGTCTAGGCAAATGCAAGACCCAGGATTGCACCAGGGAAAATTAGTCAACCGAAACTACCAGCTGCAGTGGTAAAGAGATCTAAGCCATGGCAGAGGGAGAGGCCTACAAATACTTGGGGATGATGCAGGCTCAATAGTTACAGCACAAGGAAATTAAGGGCTGCCTGGCCAAAAAAGTACGACCAGAGA
This sequence comes from Mastigoproctus giganteus, assembly GCF_048544385.1. Lineage (NCBI taxonomy): Eukaryota > Metazoa > Arthropoda > Arachnida > Uropygi > Thelyphonidae > Mastigoproctus > Mastigoproctus giganteus. The sequence continues at coordinate 21,856,489 of NC_143583.1, forward strand.
CTCAGAAACCTGCTGAAGGCAAAGCTGAACGGAGAGAACACAGTTAAAGCCATAAACAGCTATGCAGTCCCAGTGTTAACATACTCCTTCGGGGTCATAGATTGGACTAACACCGAGCTGGAGGATATCATGAGAAAGACAAGGACAATGATGACCAAGAGCCGGCAACACCACCCGAAATCTTCCGTGGAGAGACTGACAATTTCCCGGCAAGAAGGAGAAAGGGGCCTGATAGACCTCATTGAGCAACAGAAGACAGCGATAATTAACCTGAAGGATTTCTTCCAGAAACACACAGCAGCACTCCACAAGGCCATAAGGAAGATAGACAAGCGGTATACCCACTCAACCTAAGCGAGGAGTCCCCCCCCCCTAACGAGGAGGTACAAACGAAGTTAGAAAGATGGGCAGAGAAGACTACAACGATTTCCATCAAGAGCACATAAATAAAATTGCTTCCAATTCGTGGCTCACGAGCGGGACGCTTTTCCCAGAGACTGAAGGATTCATGCTCGCCATCCAAGACCAGGTAATCAACACAAGGAATTATAGAAAATATATCGCCAAGGATCCCGGAGTGTCTGATGACACGTGTCGACGATGCCACCTGGCCTCAGAAACGATCCAACACATCACCGCTGGATGCAAGTTGATCACCTAGACTGAATACTCTCATAGACACGACCGATCAGGTAGCCAGGATAATACATCAGAAGCTAGCAAGGAAATACCAGTTGATCGAAGAAAGTGTACCGTACTACAAGTACGAACCCCAGGCAGTACTAGAGACCCCAACCCAGAAGCTGTACTGAGTTCCTCGACCAACAGTAACACCAGTTTGGTTGTTTTTTTTTTTTTTTTTTTTTTTTAGGAGCATTAGCAACTAAGGCCATATTGCTGCGGGATATGCGGTGGTCATTCCCTGACCTTTACGCATCCTCCGTATTTGGTGGTGACGGGCTCGAACCCCGGTCTAATCAAGAAACATGTGCTACGCACTGCTGCAGTAACACCAGACATAACAACAACCACCGTGTGTTCTTGGTAGCAATACTCGTCACGAGGTGGCCCCCCCAATCAGGGAGAAATAATATATAATAATAAACTGCTTCGAAAACTCTACGCAACTCCGTATAAATGCAATTCTGCATAACTATTCAAAAGAGTTCTGTGGATACTGGGCGTGCGCATTACTATTATGTTGATTTTAATGGCTGCGTTAGTTCACTCTTGCATTGGTGGCACTGGGCGGAATCGAGCAAGTGGCTACTCTCTGTACTTTACTACTTTGTGCATCAGCTTTATACGCAAAACCCGATTCAGAACCTCTTCGAGTTTCATCACTAAGTCGCTAATCATTAAGTTTCCATCACTAAGTTATCATATGATTATGTTCACGAACAGCAGTAAACAATCCGATAACTTTATAACAAGTTTCTGATGGTTGGCGCGGGATAAAAACTTTTATCCCAAAATGAAATGTCAAATGAAATTTCCGCCCTGCACAAAAACTGTGATACTGTACTCTGCCTGAACTGGCGCTGGCCAAAGAACAAAATTTGCTAATGATTTTCCTGGTGGTTTTTTGCAGATTCGGTTCTTTTTTTTTTTCTAAAAATAGCTAGGAAATTAGTTACGTCGGTTTATTATTATTATTATTATTATTATTATTATTAGTAGTGGCGCATATAATGCAAGAAAGCAAGTTTTTAAAGCATCAGCCAAAAAAAAAAAAAAAAAATCCTCCCACATCACGTATCCATCCTCTTCAATATTTCCTAGAATTTATTCAAACTGCAACTTTCACAACACCGGATGAAAGTTTATTCCAATAAGCAATCGCTCGCTAGTTGAAGGTAAACTCCGCACATCGCCCCAAAACTTTTTTTTTTTTTTTTTTTTCAATTTGAATTTATTCCCCCTCATGTGTGTAGTCTGAGAAAGAGGAAGAACGCCATCTATTCAAAAGCCTCAATCAGATCGCCTCCCAGTTCCCTAGTCTCCAGACGCTGCAATTTGCAGAACTGAAGCCTGTTTTGGAAAGACCACCCTTTCCTTCACCAGTCTTGTTGTTGCCCTTCTCTCCACCCGTCCCAGCAGATCTACATCCTTCCTAAAGTAAGGCCTCCAGACCTGTATACAGTATTCAAGATGTGGCATAATCATTGCCTTATACAAGTCGGATAATCACTTCCTTATCCCTGCTAACAGAGTTCCTGTATATCGGCGCCTCCGTGGGCAGGAGCAGCAGCGCGTAGCACACGCTTCTTGATTAGACCGGGGTTCGAGCCCGTGACCACCAAATACGGAGGATGCGGAAAGGTCAGGGAATGACCACCGCATATCCCCGGAGCAATATGGCCTTAGTTGCTAATGCTCCTAAAAACCAGACAACAACAACCTGTCTATCATAAACAAAACTCCATGAGCTGTCCTGGCAGCGTACAGACTACACTTACACGTTACGAGAATCCTGTCTGTATTAGTGTCAGGAAACTTCATTATCTGACTGCACAATTACCCCAAGTCTTTTTCTCTTTCCACTACCCTTAGTATAGTACCACACAGTTGGTACGGTACTCTGGGATTACTGCTACCCATATGCAGTACCTTGCATTTGTCAACGTTAAACTTCAACTGGTGTTTCTCAGGCTCATCTGCCTAATTTTTTTTAGAACTTGTTGCAATAGTTACCCTGATTACTGTAATTAACCATCCTGCCAACCTTTGTATCATAGACATTAAGCCTGATACACCTTCATCAATATCATTAATAAACATAGAAAACAACAATGGTCCCAATGTTTCCCAACCCTGGGAAACTCCGCTAATAATATTAGTCCGTGAGTGTCCATTAATAACCACACTGTCTTCTCCCACTGAACCATCCCTTTATCTAGAGCAGTAACTTTCCCTCAATGCCACAACATTTAATATACAGCATATTAATCTCTGACTTTATTGTGGCATTAAACTTAATACCACAATATAGCAACAACAAAGGAACTGGATTTGCACCCAGTTCCTTTGTTGCTGCATCAAAATATTCAATTCGATTGGTCAGATAAGAACGCCATCTATAAGAACACTCCTTAACAAATCCACGGTATGACTGCAGTATAAGCACATTCCTGTCTAGATGAACGTTACTTCTTGAACCAAAGATTCCATTTTTTCCCCTGAACAGAAGTTAAGCTAAGAGGTCTGTATTATTCCTGCCACTCTTTAATCCTCCTTTGTGAACTGGGGATACATTTGTGCATCTCCAGTTCATAGGGACCACTCCTGAATCCAAAGATGCTCTCATAACTATGGTTAAGGGTTTGCTTACCTTATGATTAGGAAGTTATGATTAGGGAGGTTCAGCTGTATTACTGAATGTTGCTCGGCATTTGAATGCAAAGTACTGTTCCAGAATAAACGCATACATTATTCTAGGGATATTTCAAACCCCTTCTCAAATATTACTGCTGTTACAGTGAAACTACTTTCTCTCACCTGTGTAAAAATATCTTGCTTCGTATCCAGTGACATCACGTACTCCGTTGCCATAGTTACTTATAGTTGACCAGTGGTTGCCCGATAAATGGATAACTGTATAATAGTTTCCCTCTTTACAAAGGTCTAATTTTCACAAATATCAGGCTCCTTGCCTTTCCCCGCCCCCCTTTTTATAGTTTATGCTTTGACAAATGATAGGAACAGTGCTTGTAGTTTTTATTGCAATCTTATGATTTCTGCTGCATTACCCTAAGGTAGAATTTGTCGCTTGACTGATAAACGAACGTGATGTGTAATGTGGTTTCTCTTTAGAACTCTCCTTCAGTAATTCGTTTTCATCGTGCGGTATCTATGGTAACAAGGGGGAATGGCTTCTCGTTTCGTAAAGCGCTCCCAATTTCTACGTGTGCTGAACTAAAGACAGATTAGATGCTTCGATCACATATCTATTGAGTTGCTTGTTTGAACTGAAACATCAGAGGAATTGCAACTACTTTTAAAATTTTAAAACAAATGAGCAGTTTCTGACATGTTGCTGTTGTTTTTTTCATGGCGGTAGGCAACTATTCCCCTAGGTCGAGTCGGAAAATTTCTATTGGGAATTTCATGTTGAATAGTGGACTTTGAAATGATTCAGTCCGTTTCATTCAGATTAAAAGGCTGGCTGATAATCGAACAGGTGTCCTCTTATCTCGACTTTCATATTTTTTTATTGATTATACTATTTGCGGTATATTTGCGAAAAGTTTCAGTAGCATTAACTCAATTGGAATAAATAGCTTTACTATCCTAACAGTCTTATAAATATATAGGAAGGTGCGAGTGAAGAAACTCAGTGTTTTTTGAGAGCTTGGTTGTAGTCGATTATATTTTCTAAGTGAAATCAAGCACAATTTGTAGGCTGAAAATACGACTTTCATGTAATGGAAATGTGAAAATTTAGATGGTAACAACCGTGTGTACTTTGCATTTCTATCTCCCTTTTAATTTACCCAGTAGCTAAACTAGTTCTATTATCAGTGTCCCAACTTTTTCTTTCAAAAAAGCACAGTTACGATGAAGTAGCTGTTAGGAAGTTGAACTAATGTGGTAATGAAACAGATTAATCTATTGGAATTGAATTTCTCCATGCCTTGAGAATGTTATGAAAGCATTGTGAATTTTGGCTTTTCAGTTTCTTTGAAATTATTACCTTGCTATGGTAGTTTGATAAAGCATAAGAATTTAATCAGACTATATGACTTACAAAGCATAACAGTGTTTAATCAGACTATATGACTGCATATGCTTCTGTATTCGATATGAATGACTTCGTTGACTACTTCATCATCATCAGCCGTTTTCAATCCACTGTAAAATGAAGGCCTCTCCAACAACCTTGCTGGAGAGGCCTCTTCGTTGGCTTATTACTCGATGCATGAGGGTCCGCAGCAAGGGGGGAGTGCCCTCTGGATTTTTCAGTTTTAATATAATTCATGTAATTTATTTCTCACAAGAGGACTATCAAATAAAAGTGATTAATTTCATTTCAGAATTGTAGGGAATTTTTTTTATTTAAAATTTCACAAAATAGAAACTTTTAAAAAATTTGTATGTAGATCTACGTAGCGGTTTTGTGGCCCTGCGTTTAGCCATTTCTGCAAGTTTAGTTTTTCTACAGTGCCAGTATATTTTGTTTCCCCCTCTCCCGGAAAATTTCTGTGGGACCCATAATTTGATGGGAGTGATTCCGTTGGCTTACTGATAACAACTTACGCCTCCTGAGTTGAAAGGTATAGGGATCAAAATCAGTCAAGAAGATAACTTTTTTTTTTTTTTTTTTCTTTTGTTGAAGGGTCGCCTCATCCGAAAACTTTGGTTTTTAATCTGAAAAAAAAAAAATAGACCACAAATAGGTAAATTTAGAACTGGTGCTATTTACTGTTATGTTTGTTATTTGGTTTTTAGGAGCATTAGCAACTAAGGCCATATTGCTCCGGGAATATGCGGTGGTCATTCCCTGACCTTTCCGCATTCTCCGTATTTGGTGGTTACGGGTTCGAACCCCGGTCTAGTCAAGAAGCGTTGCTACGCACTGCTGCTCCTGCCCACCTGGCTACTGAGCCGCCTGCTATTTACTGACTACACTGACACGGTACGAGAATCCAAATAGTCTAATCATGTACGTATTTTATATGCAACATGTTTCCCCTCCAAAAACGTTAAGGGAAACATGTTGCGTACCATTTCCCTGTTACCTACATTGCAAAATGTTTCCCCCAAGAAGCGTTTTCAATGAACAAACATTTTTTACGGCTTGTTTTACAGCAGCAAAATCACTGGAACGTTTGAACCTAAGCATGACTTATGAATACAAAAGAATTGCCAGCAGGAAGAAAGAGAACTAAACACTTTTGGAAACAGATTTTGAAAGAAACTAACCGAATATGAGCTTACCGACGATTAGTTATAGTACATACAAAACAAGAGGAAACAGGAATTTCTTTTTAAAGGAAGCTTGGCAAATATCAATGATATTGATGAAGGTATATCAGGTTAATGTCTGTTTAGAGACGATACGACGGTTGACAGGGTTGTTAATGACAGTAATGATAGTACACTACTGCAACAGGATCTGGAAAAGTTAGCAGATTTGCTGAGAGGTGGCAACTGAAGTTTAAGATCGACAAATCTAAAGTACTTCATATGAATAACAGTAACCCCAGAGTAACGTACCAACTGGGTGGTACTATACTCGGGGTAGTGGAGAATGAAAAGGACCCGGGTGTAATTATGCAGTGAGATTTGAAGTTTTCTGAGCAGTGCAGACGATCTGCAAGAGTAGCAATGATATACAGGAATTTTGCTAGTAGGGATAAGGGGGTGATTGTCTCCTTGTATAAGGCAGTGGTCAGGCCACACCTAGAGTACCGCGTACAGGTCTGGGGGCCTCATTTTAGCAAGGATGTAGAGCTGCTGGAACTAGTACAGAGTAGGGCAACGATATTGGTTGAGTGGAACAAAGGGTTGCTGTTACTAAAAAAGGCTTAAGTTCTGCAAATTGCAGCGCCTAGAGACTAGACACCTGCTAGGGGATCTAATTGAGGTGTATAAGGCCTTGAATGGTTTGAGCAAGCTCAATGCTGATGGGATTCTTGCTCTTGCTCAGATTACTCATCTCAGCGGACATAAATTCAAATTCAGGAAAGAAAATTGTAGAATAGATGTGTGGAAATTTACCTTTAGCCAGCAGGTAGGTGGTTAATAGTTGGAACAAACTTCCATCTGTTGTAGTGGAGGTCAACAACTTAAGTTTAAGGCAGAACTAGACAAACATTTGCAGTGAATGGATGTGTGGAATGAGATTTTTTTTTTTGGCTGGTGATATATAAGCTTGCTTTCTTGCATAATATGTCTCAATTAATGCTAAAAGACAGTTACCCGATTTATAATAATTATTGTAATTTGTAGTGTTTGTTTCGAAATGGGATGAGAGTTACAAATTAAATAACCTTAGAAACCGTACTCTGCATTTTTGAAAATACACAAAGTCGAAATATTCACACGAGCCTTTTTTTTTTTTTTTTTTTCCCTCTCTCCTTAGCTCGTAAAGAAATAAAGACAAATGTTTTTAACCAGCTTTTGCATTATATCTGGTGAAAATATGAGCTCCTAATAGACAGTTTTATTTCAATACTTGCCAGTTCTCGGTCGATGATTCAGTTTTTCCCATTAGTAATCTAGCATACTGAATAGTGACTACCAGACCGCAGTTCAGACGTTTCCCCTCCTCTCAAAATATAAATATCTTGAACCTCTTTCATTTCGTTGTCTTCGCAGATTTTTCTTAACCCGATTCGCGTCTTCTTGGCATCTTTAAATGATCGAAATGTGCAGTTTCTAACGGCTTGATAAAAGAGCAGTCTCGCACAGTTGCGTAACGCGCACGCTATTGGGGTTTGAAGAATGTTTGCCTTTTATCGTGCGAAATTGGATCTATATTGTTATTTTTGAAAAATGACAACAACAACATAAAAAGAATTGCTATGGTAATGATGTAAACTTCTAAAAACAGATGACAGTGCTATTATCGGAATTATTTTTGTTCGTTGGTTCTGCGGATATCTGAAGATGACGCATTATAGAGAAAACGGCGCCTGCGCTGTTGCGGGTGTGCTGTCTACTGACCTCTGCTCTTCGTGTGGCGTGATTAGGAACCACGAGATTCGTTACCCTAGGTGGTATCAAGGTTGTTTTTGTCATTTCCCATCACCATATCTGGAGTGATGCACGAGAAACGTGTCGCCACCACCTTTGCCATGGAATCGATTGCTGCAGATGGTTTCCTTGTCTTTCCTGCCGACTCGTGGTGCGCGACTTGGGATGCCGACAGTACCGACTCATAACTTGACGTCGGAAACACGAAATAGGCGTCAGAATAACTAGTTGCCAGACAGGCAAGGTGACAGCATGCGGGGATTGTATTTTCTGTGGCTATTGTGGCCAACGTCTTGGCATGAACTGTTCTTTAATGAACATAAAAATTGTGCTTTCTCGAAGCATACGGGAGCATATCCGTGCTTTGTAATTTAAATTTCTTTTTTTAACTTTCTTTAAATTAAACAGGACGAATATGCTTCAGTTTAAATTTCCTCAGTTGTTATGTCCAAATTTAATTTTTTTAAAATTAAATTGCTCTTTTAAACTATCAGAGTTTCCATAGCTCTGATAGTTTAAAAGTTATTTCGAAGGTCGCATGCAAAATGACTGTTCAAGTGGCTATTTTCCCCTCCCAAATCACACTCTACAAAACTTAATACACCATTGTATCTAGAAATTTCAACGCAAGAATTTACAATTTTTCATGGGCATTTGTTCAATTAGATATGTATCCAGATGTAAACGTAGCTTTAATTTTAATTTGCTGAAGATTTCCGAACTCACTTGGTGATTCAGTTTAAGCAATGATGAGAGGAAAGTGTCCGACTAGGTCACTAGAACACGATGAAAACGGATTTAGAAACGGTGCCAGCAGATTAATGTGGTGTATTTGATATACTAGTGGTCGGAAATTGCTTCCTATATTAAAGAGATTAGTGAAAGAATTATTTTATTAATTTCCCGTAGAAAAGAGTGCTTTTGTATGAACTTTTCTTAAATCATCTTAGAACGTTTATAAACTGTGTGTATATGTATAAACCTTTTCCAGATAAACTTCGAGACTTATATGAATAGTATTTTAAGAAATAAAATACTATAGTAAAAGTGTATCCCCCCCCTTGTTAACTCGTAATTCACTATCAGTGATGATCGTGTAACTCGTATAGCAAAATGAGAATGTCAATTATTTAAAATAAGTTCATAGCTATGGCTTTTTATTATTTACGTTGGTATAAAATGGACTCTTGGCAGAACCTCCATCTTTTATGTACTTTTTTCTGAGGCGCCAAGTTTTATTCGAATTCTTCTGTTTTTCTTTCTTTCACTCCTGCTTTCCTACCCGCGTTGTTATTGGTTGTATTTTCGATTAACTCGTTGACATTCTCACTCTATCATGACTTTCTCTGATTTCCCAAGAGTTGAGAGAAAGCACGAAGGGGAAGGATCGACTGCAGATCCGAAACTATTCGTTCAAGGTCATATTGTTAGATTTTATTTTTTGGCTTGAAGTATATAAACAAAGGACTATTTTATTTTCTGTTTTGCCAGAGGAACTTTTGGAAGAATATTTTCTATGGAAATTTTCAGATGTTGGATACTTGAATGGATATTTGCGTAAATGTCCACGTGCAGTATTGAGTGTTACAAAGTTTTCTTGAAATAACATACCTCGAATAAATTTGCAAGTACCGTACAATTTGAATGTTATGATAATCAAGCCAACCATGGAATGCTTGCAGCCATTGCTGGAGACAGACTTTTGATTGCAATGTGAAAAAAGACCATTCCTATCCCCGATGGGAATAAAATATGGGCTGTTTCTACATAGTGTGATAAAAAATCGGTCCTAGTCACAGTGCTAGCGTTTGAAGTCCCGGGTTAAAGAAATGCCAGTAACGTTGTGGTTAGAAATTAATGAGATCTCCAAAGTGCCGATTTGCCAATATTGAAATAATTACCTGCTGATTTGCAGTAAAAGTATTGTCCTTTTTTACGAATCGGTCTTTGTGCATGCTGATGCAGTTAAGTTCATAGTCACTCGTTCCACTTCCTGTTAATGCCTGGCAGTTGGTTATTATCCACTGGTACCTTTAGCTAGTGTTGAATTAAATTTTGAAGCGCTTCTGCCGCTGTTACCTCCTGAATTGTGAACACCTTTGTAATTGCCTACTTTGGTGTTATCATTGGTGGTGTTCGGCTGTTAGCTTAAGCTTCGCAGTATGACTGCCATTTTCACCAGGATTAACGTTCCGTGAATTAGCATCAGAACACTCAAATCAGCCCTCACCATTGTCTTGATGCCTTTCCCTCACCGTTTTGTGCGACAGCAAGACGGCCAATTACATTGAAAGATGGAGTCGCTGTCAGGATGGCATCGGTAGAGTCACGTGGGACTGATCTGCTAAGTATGAACATGGCGAATGCTTCTGAAAGCCCGTCCAAATTGTCCTCCATAACATTGTGCTTTTGGGAAATTAGATTAGTGAATGGCATTGTGAAAGCAATACTGTGTATATGTTGTTGATAAATCTGACCCTTAATGGCAGTTTCTTAATTGAATTTGCGATCCTTACAGAAGAACTGCCTGTAACAAATCAAACACACGGTCCTCAGAAATGACATCTACTATACCGCGTGTCATATTCAAGAAATACTACCTAATACACAAAGATGTGATTATACCAGAGATTTCAAGAACATTTGCATCCCCGTTTGTTGGAGACACGAGGTTGTAACTTTCATACCAGAAATAGGCAGGTGTAAATAAGTGTATTTAAAAAAATGAACTTATTCAAAAAACCAATTTTAAACAAATTATTATTTTGTTACATTTTAATAAACAAATTGAGAATTAGAGATTACTTACCCATTCTGTTTCGTCCAAAGAATCTATATTTACATACTTACCCATTAGTACCAAAAGGTTTAATTCGAGCAAGCCTATATTTTCCAGCCTTCCATATCTGCTTAACGTACATACCGCATGAATTCGCTAAAACGAACTTAACTTTATATACACTATCCTTCAACATGTTTTGGAATACTAAATGAAAAAATAATAACAATAAAAAAGATAAAAAAAACCCCGGAAAATCCGATTTGTAAAAAAATAAATTTTCATTATCAAGTATGATCCCCATGGAATAAATGGCATTAAGGATATTACAGTACAGTGAACTTTCATATTATTCAGTTATATTAAACGGCCTCCGTAGCCAAGTGGTCAGGAGCGGGAGTGCAATAGCACACACTCTTTGAGTAGACCGGGGTTCAAGTCCCTGACAGCTAAATACGGTCGATCTGCTAACCCGCATTGGACCAGCGTCTGTTCTGGGAAAAATAATGGAGTCACTGATTAAAGAAGCACTACAGGATCATCTAGACAAGAATGAAGTTATAGTTCAGACACGACACAGCTTGGGGTTTTTTTTTTTTTTTTGGTTTGGCGCATCGACTTCTGTGGCCATAATGCACCTCCCAAGGTTTTTGCAGTACTTTGATCCAAGCCCGAGGCGGGATTCGAACCCGCGACCTTTGGGTTGCCAGGCAGGCACTTTACCCACCCGGCTAGCCCGGTCGGCCTTGGGTTTGTTAAGGGAAAGTCTTGTCTGACCAATTTGATTGGATACTGTGATGTGGTCACAAAGGAACTGGATGCAAAAAATAGTTTTGATATCATATACAGTACTTGGATTTCAGGAAAGCTTTTGATACTGTTGCACGTGGAAGACTACTGTACCAATTAGAGCAGTATGGCTTTAAGGGAAAGTTGCTACAATGGATAAAAGGATGGTTGAATGGGAGAAGACAGACAGTGGTAATCAATGGGTCTTCGTGGACCAATGTTATTAGTGGAGTCCCCAAGATTTGGCGTTGGATCCATTGTTGTTTTGTATATTTATCAATTAAATTGATGAAGGTATATCAGGCTTTATGTCGAAGTTTGCAGATGACACAAAGGTTGGCAGGGTTGTTAACGACAGTAAAGACAGTATGCTACTGCAACAGGATCTAGAAAAGTTGGGCAGAAGTGGAAACTGAAGTTTACTATTGATAAATGCAAAGTACTGCATACGAGTACAGTAACCCCAGAGAAATGTACCAACTGTGTGATACTACACTCAGGGTAGTGGAGAATGAAGAAGACCTGAGGTAATTGTGCAGTCAGATATGGAGATAATTATCCCTTTGTATAAGGCAGATGGTTAGGCCACACCTTGAACACAGCGTACAGGTCTTGAGGCCTTACTTTAGGAAAGATTTAGAGTTGCTACAACGAGTATAGAGAAGGGCAACAAAATTGGTGAGGGGAACAGAGGTGCTCTTACCTAGAAAAACGTAAGCTCTGCAGATTGCAGCGTCTGGAGACTAGGCACCTGCGAGGTGATCTGATTGAGGTGTATAAGTCCTTGAATGGTTTGAGCAGGCTTAGTGCTAATGGGATTCTTCCTCTTGCTCAGCTTACGAATCTGAGGGGGCATAAACTCAAATTGAGGAAAGAAATTTGCCTTTAGCCAGCAGGTGGTTGATAGTTGGAACAAACTTCCATCTGTTGTTGTGGAAGTTGATAGCTTAAATAAATTCAAGGAAGAACTGGACAAACTTTTGGAGTGAATAGATGGATGAAATGGAAGTTTGTTGTTATTATTATTTATTTATTTTTTTATTTTTTGGCTGATGCTATGACATAAGCTTGCTTTCTTTCATCATATGCCTCTACTAATGTTAAATTTGGCATGTGGAGACTGGAATCTTACTGGTTGCCATTTCAGCTGTTTACGCTCTGGATTGATCCCCAAGGCATATAGCTTTTTTTATCATCCCATTTTATTCCATCTACCTAGAATTTTAAACGGTACTCCATTGTCTTGGAAATAGTTACTGGTTAAGTTCAGTAATGGTTAATTCCATTACGAAAGTGATGGAATTAACTGTTACTTTCCAGGGGTGGGTCCTAATATATTGTGGAGGTAGTGTGTATATAAAAAGATTTTTATTATTGTTATTGTGTGCGCATGCGCGTAAATTGACACATTCTTTTGAATGTCTCTATAGTTTGAGGGCATAATTTTCCAGAAATTAATCAATATCCTGTCCACTCACCCTAAAAAAATTTTTTTTTTTTTTTTTTTTTTTTTGTAGCCTTTGTAAAGAAATTCAAGCGACCCTGGCAGAGGCCAGCCAGAATATGATGGGCAGCCTGGCTTACCTCCCAGTGGTGGTGACGGGCAACGTAGGGTTCCATTAGCGGCCCTGCGGCCAAGAAGCCAGAGAGAGAGACAGCAGAACCCAACACAGTACTATACACATAAAACATGCCACACACACAACTTGGGAATCTGGGTATTGGGGCATTCAGTCAGATGTCTGGAGAGAATGCAGTGGAGTTACTTCAGCACTCTCTCTTTGAGACTTCCAGCACAACTATGAAGCAAAAGAACTGTAATAGGATTCTAGTTAAATGGTGGTCTGGTGAGTTAAGCCAACTTCAGAAGCAGGTTCATAAAGCGCGGAAAAGGTACCAAAGAAGTAAGCGTAACAATGGGGAGGAGGAAGTTAATGTACTGTAAAGTAGAGTATCAGAGGATACGGAATGCATACGTGTGTATGATATCTTAATCAAAATTAACTGCCTGGAGAATGTTGGTTAGAACAGTGGGCAATGAGATCCCATGGGGAATTGTATATAACTATGTACTGGCAAGACTAAAATATATAATGGAGATACAGCATACTCTATTGGAGGTGTTGACCAGTAAAGTACGAGTTGGAGAGAAAGTATGTCTGCGATTTTGGCTCATCTGATTGGAGATACTATCTCTGAGCAAGACGATGAGGAACAGATGTTGATGAAAAGGCATAATCATGCTTACTCTGGGATACACGACGAGGTTCCCTTTAGCCTGATTGAACTCTGTGATGCAGTACAATGCATAAGGAACAATAAATGCCCAGGAATGGCCCTCATTGAAGTAGAGGTCATTAAACGGGCTCATCGACTGATACCAGGGATCCTTCTTGAAGCTTTTAATAGCTGCCTGCATGACAGGGCCTTTCCATCACCATGGAAGGATGCCCTATTAAAGCTGATACTGAAGGGACCATCTAGGCAAAAGAATGATACACGATCTTATTGACCTATTGCCCTCCTCCCTGGATTAGGAAAGGTGTTTGAAAGGATGCTGGTGAGACGGATTACTGACGATACTGAAAAAAACTTAGGCTGGTCTGGCAGACAATATGGTTTTACTCCAGGTCGGGGAACAGAAGATGCGCTTCGGGCATTGCGAAACTATATATTAGGCTCGAGCAGTATGTCCTTGGAATCTTTATTGACTTTGAGGGAGCTTTTGACTCCCTTCAATGGAACAGCGTTTTTATGATGTTGAGACTTGCAGGCTGTTCAACTAAGATCTTTAGGGTGGTAAAGGACTACTTCACGCACCGTACACTGACTGTTAAGTCGTCGGTTGATTCTGTTGTACGAGAGATGACCAGGGGATGCTCACAAAAGGATCGGTTTTTGGACCACTAATGTGGAACCTAGTTTTGGAGGACTGGTTGCGTAGGGACTTCGAGCATACAGAGATGGTGGCATATGCCTATGACCTTGTGTTGCTTATTGAAGGAAATACACGGATGCAACTAGAAACCAGGTCACAGCAGGTTTTGTTTGAACTTAATAACTGGTGTAGGTTACATAAACTGACTATATCAGGAACCAAAACAAGGACAATGGTGTTTAAGGATCAATTTTCGAGTAGAAGACCCCCGGTTGTTAGAATGAATGGGTCGAGCCTAAAATCGGCAAGGCAATTAAAATATCTAGGCATTGTGTTTGACGGATCATTGACTTTCAACTCACATGTTACTTATTTATCAGAAAAGGTGAGGAAATTTATTGGGATGATTACTTGAATCACTAGAGTTGGCTGGGGAATAAAAGGTAAGGTGCTGAACTTGCTATATGAATGTGTATTTATCCCCATGGTAACGTATGGTGCACCAATTTGGTTTGAACGTGTAAGTGGAAAAGTATTTACTAGAAAGCTCAGTTCCATTCAAAGAGTAATGCCCCTTAGGATGTGCATGGCATGCAGAACTGTGTCGACCCCAGCTTTGCAGATTGTGACTGGAAAATTGTCTATTGATCTGCATTTATTGTATTGTGCATTGGCTTACTTCATCTGATGTGGCATTCCCTGTTCTTTTCTGAATATACAGGTGAACATTTTGGCAGATCCCAGGAAGGAAAGGACAAGATCCTGGGATGCTTTGGTAAAAGTCTGGCAAGAGCTTTGTAGTGTTTGTGATAAAGGGTAGATTACACAAAATGTTTTTTCCAGATTTAAGAAATGCAACCTCGATAAAATTCAAATGGTTTGCCCCAAACTTACAAGCTATGTTCTTATTAACTGGTCATGGTTCAATTAATGCAAAGTTGCATGATTTAGGAATTAATGAAAGATCTAGTTGCCATTGTGGCGAAAGAGAATCATGGGAACACATTATGTACAACTGTGAGGAGTACTGCGATCTACGAATTGAATTGGTATCTCGGGTTAGTAATCTCAATCTTATGGCAGAAGGCTGCGAGACAATTCTAGTTGATAAACAGGAGAACTTCTTAGCTTTCCAAGCCTTTGCAACTGCAATATTTCTTAGGCGGAAGACTCTTCTGGATCTGGAAGCCTTGGATTTGTAATGCGGTATGGTGTATGCCGAATTACCTAGAATTCTGTGACATCGTGGAGGCTTGAGTCTGCTATATCCACTGCAATTCCAGCTCCTTGCGGTGGCATTTCTGTTCTCGGCAGCTCCTTGTGCTGGAATTTCTGCTCTCGGCAGCTCCTGGTACTGGTATTCCTCTTCTCGGCAGCTCCTAGCGCTGCTGGCTTTCCAACAGAATGTGAACAGGTGCAGATCTTTCCAATGAAGTTTGGACTTTGTCTGAAATTTAATTATATGTGTATTTTATTTTTTATGTAATTTGATTATTTTTCAATTTGTTCATATCAATCTTTTTTGGTCATGGCAGGTTTTTTCCCTCCCTGTACTTGGGCAAACAGGAGAGGGAGTATATAAGAGTACTGCTAAATTATGTGTAACTGACAGCGGGATTGCCATTGGTTGGCTGGGACCGCTTTAAGTAATAAATATCAAATATCAATATGCCACGTACACATTGTTAACCCTCAGGCTGATCCCAAAACTGAACGAACCCGATGCTGGAATTTGTTAGTGAACACCTGGCAGAATAGATGGAATTCTACCGAAAAAGGAGCTATTACCAAAAAATTCGTTCCTGACGTAACTGCACTACTTTCATCATCCACCAGAAAATGGTTTTCACCCTCACTGTTTACCTCCTACATAATAACTGGACATGGTTCGCTTAACGCAAAACTTTACCAATTCAGACTTTCCAATACAGTCTCCTGTCGATGTGTGTGCTACCGGAAGACTCTCCTCACGTACTTTTTGAATGCTCCATTTACGAAGACCTAAGATTGGCTCTTAAGGCAACAGTACTAAACATGTGTCCCGGATGTGAGAAGATACTCATTTCTGTCAACAACTTCCAGGCTCTTCAATCCTTCTGCAGTTCTGCTTTTAATCGAATGAAGTCTTTCAATGTTAATGCAAGCAATCAAACTGAAAATACATCATAAATGAAAATACAATCTGTTGCCTCGTTTGTCTTCCTGATGACGTAATGTCCAAAATTTTGCTGGAGAACACACGAAGATTTTAACAGATGCTGCATTTTTCTGGTTCATTCTTTATCAAGACTCTCCACAACTCAATCGTTCCTCTGCACAGTGATACCGTCATCAACCAGTGACTTCTGATACCACTCTAGATTAACAGAATTATATCTAGACTTGTTCCTGCTGATCTTGTTTTTGAATGGCATTACTACTGCTGTTTGACAGTACACCTTTTCTCTTTGTGGACTACTTTGGGCAGCACTGCATAAAGATGTGGGCAAAGTCATGGATAAAGATTTTTTAAAATTTTTTTTATTTATTTTTATGTTTATTTTGTTTTATTTTATTTGTTTTATTTTTTTATTTATTTATTCTTTTTTATTATTATTATTTTTTTTTTACTTTATGCCATTCTCTTCTTTATTTCTTCTTCTTCTGCTGTCCTGTCTTCTCCTGGGAATGATTGTTGATTGTGTGTTGTGTGTGTGTGTGTGTTGTCGGCTTGCTGGCGCGGGGTTTTTTTGAATGGCTCCAAACTCTCTTTGAACATTCAGTGCGTGACTGTTGAGGTTGGCCATGTTACATGCGTAGTTGTGGCCTACCTCCCCGTGGTGTAGACGGACACTGGGCAGGCTTTCCAGGTGTTCGCCTGCCTGGTGACAAAACGGCCAGAAACAACTAAACAACACACACTGCACGAACATAAAACATTACACACATTTCTGGCCTGCTCTGTAACCATCACAGTGTACAGAGGCGGAGTTGAACTTTCGTTCAGGTGCCGTCGTACATAAGATACTATACATGTCTACATATGCCACACACATTTCTGCCATTTACAGAGTCCCGTTATACTTCACAAGAGTACAGATGGTGCGGTTGTGGGAAACTACAGGTGGCGCCTTACCCTAAACTATTTTCTTCACTAGTCCGCTCACCCTTTTTCTCTCTTGTAAATCAGCCGTCAAAGTTGCACTTGTCCTGATTGTGAATTGGAATTAGCATTAGTCGGGGCATATGTGCAAGAAAGCAAGCTTATATAGCATCAGTCAAAAAAAAAAAAAAAAAGGGAAAAACCTTCCTATTTGATCCATCCATTCTCTCCAAATATTTGTCTAGTTCTGCGTTGAACTTATTGCAATGTTCATTTTGCGAATCCTTCTTTATTTGGATTTAATGAATATTTGTCATTTGCCGGTGATCGTGGAGGGAGGAATTAGTGTGAAGGGGAACAAGCATTAAAAAATAGCAGCTAAAATAAATAATACAATTTATCAAGATTCCAAGTCGAGCAGTAATGGCCTTAAAATGGAAATTTTCCACGTAGGAGTACTGTATTGTGTAATTAGTCTTGTAACTTTCTTTCTGGTAGAGATCTTTAATTGAAAGATACAAGCCCTTGTTGAATTGCATGAACACAGTGCCCTTATTAAAACTGGATATGGTAGTTTGAGAATCACCTTACATTGGCTTGAAACTCCATCTTTTATCCTGTTTTCTTGTAGTTTGTAGTTTTCAGACAATAATCTTCAACAGTTTAAAGCCGACCGATATCTTTGCTACTGAGATGCTTTATCGATCTTGGCCGCTATCTTATGTCTTCGAGCTTTTGGAACTCCCAATTATAGGCGCTTTCGCTGATGATTCACCTTGAAGGGCTGCATTAATTGTTACTGTGGCCAGTAACAATTAATGCATTTAGGAGTGTGGCCAGGCCAATACGAAAATTACACGCTGTGCTGGACAATCGCTCAGTCCTTTCCTCTTTCGCGACAAAAATAAATAACTTGATATACATTTCTTGCAGTGATTGCGACTCATCTTACCAAGGATCTATGCAATTTCCGCTGAATATTCCAGTAAAATAGCGTGCGTTCTCATTACGTGCTTTCGTTCAGCAGCGTCAGAATTAGCCTTTCATGCCGTTATCGAAAGCCGCACATTTTTATTTAACGCAGCCAAAATACTTAGTGTCCAACGTAATTATACGAGACTATTAATTGCAGAAACCATCGAAATTAAATTACATGAGAATTCTATTAACCGTCCATATCTAATCTCCGTTTCGTGGTCTTTTGCGCGCATGCGCGAAAACAAATAATCTCTCTATTTAAGAAAGATTCAAGCTCACTTACTAATTTCCATTCCTGTGATCACCGTCAACTTCAGGAAGCACTGTCAGCTTCAGGAAGGAAAATCGTTTTTTTTTTTTTTTTTTTTTAATTTACGTTAAACTTTTTTAATTAATTTTTGAATTGTCTTCAATTGATTTTTTACTGTAATCATTTTGTGTTAATCTTTTATTCGTTTTGTTTTCTGGAGAGTATCATACGGAAGTGTTCTACATATCATATTGAGCTTAATTTCTTTTATTCTTCTACAAATGTAGCTATTGGGGTATTTCATCTTGCGTCCTTAGCTGTCCATCGTGGCCTAGTGGTTAATTTTAAAGAGCAGAAGTACGCGAATGTGTCTCTTGAGCTGACCGTGGTTCGAGTCACGTGACCGCGAAATACGATTACTGCATTGGTAATAAATATTCTTGGTAGTAAACTCTTATGTGATCGTGCCGGGGTGTACACACAGTTTTTTTTTTTTTTTTTTTTAGTTTAATATTAGTACTAAACATACCGTAATTCGTTTATTAAGAAAGACAAAAGGTTAAAATTGTCATGTCTTATAATTAGCTGTTTTCTGTCGCCTGTATTTGTTGCATTTCTTGCTGCATGCAGCAGTTCCTTGCGAATGATTTTCCAAATTATCCTCATTTTATTATTTGCTATAATGGCATTGTGCACGGTTTGTTCAAAAGGTGCGGAGACTGAACTAATATTGGGAATTGATGAAGCTTAT
Source organism: Mastigoproctus giganteus (assembly GCF_048544385.1). Taxonomy (NCBI): domain Eukaryota; kingdom Metazoa; phylum Arthropoda; class Arachnida; order Uropygi; family Thelyphonidae; genus Mastigoproctus; species Mastigoproctus giganteus. The sequence continues at coordinate 21,875,694 of NC_143583.1, forward strand.
TGGCTATTAGGGATAAATCTTCGAAGTAGTCTTCTTGACGTTGCATACACCGATTTCAAAGCTTCTGTAACTTTTGGAATTGTTAATAGTTCCTGTCTCGTGTTCTGAATAATTTCCTCAGTCGTTGCAAATCTGTGACCTTCCGGGGGGAAAATCACACGGAACTAAATCTGGTGAGTATAACGGTTGGAAACCACAGCGATGGAGTGCTTCGCAAGAATTCTTCAGTCAAAAGAGCTTAGTGTGAAACGTCGTTGTCGTGATCCAATTTCCCGAAGACCACTTTTCCTGCAGTTTTCTCTGGATAGAATCTCGCAATCGCTGTAGCACTGTTTTATACTATTTCTGGTTCATTGTTTGACCATGGGGGACAAATTCATAATGAACAATACCATAACCCTATGAATCAAACAGTATGATAAGCATGATTTCACATTTCATTGAGATTGTCTTGGTTTTTTTTAAGCCTTGGATGGAGTTTTCCGCCCAGAGGACCGAGCCCTTTTTTCGGGACTCCTGTTTAACGCGTCCTAATTTAGGTTGATTGGTAATTCGTGCGTCACAATGTCTAGATGAATCACCGAACATGTTACGATATGGAACAACTTGTTCTGTCTCTAAGATTTCAAAATTCAAAGTCAGTTCCTGAAATCATACTTTGTGTGCTTCAGCTGGGAAGAAGTGGCCGCGTTTCCATTGCTCTTATCGCAGGAACTGCGCATTCAACTTTTGCATTTTGGATAGCTGACAAAGCTGAACAGTGTAGATCGATTTTAATGCTTCGTATTTGGATACGCGTGTAGGACTGCTAATAACCACAGCGTCTTGCAGGAAAAGACGACTTTCCGGTGTCTCGCAGCGATACTGTACGGATCTGTCTGTGAAATACTGCAAACCTTTAGTTTGAGCAAATCGTTTCCTGTGCAATGTGTCATTAAGGCGTGCACTAAACCTACGATTTAGACGTCTGGTGGGAGGTAGTGAAACTGTATATCATCTGCAGTACAAGTGTCAGGGAAGTCTCACAGGTCTACTAAAATTTTAAGTGGAACTTCATCAGTAACAGCAATTCCCAGGAAATCAATTAGTGGAAAGAGTAACCAAGATTTGACACTCTAGGCTAGCAGACAGTGAGGATCGCTGAACGCCATGATTAACTATACATTCCCTTTATTACTGTCCAGGGGAAGGAATAACATGGAGCAAACATTTTAACATCACAGTACTTGCGTAAATTGTAATTCTTTCTTTGATAATACAAGTGATGGCAAAAGTAGGTTGTTTGCTTCTCGAAAATTTGTGACACCTATTTGTAAAGGAAAAATTTTAAAAGCAATTTGAATATAAAATCTGTGGCTTAACTTGAGGATATATAGAATTGGTTCCATTCATTGGCGTCCGCAGTAAGGAGGCAAGGGGGAAATTGCCACCTCCTGGATTTTTCAGTTTTAACATAATGCATGTAATTTTTTTCTCTCACAAGAGGATTAGCAAATAATAAAGGTTAATTTCATTTCAGAATTGTAGCGATTTTTTTATTTAAAATTTCTCAAATTAGCAACTTTTGAAAATTTTATACGTAGTGCTGCGTAGCGGCTTTGTGGTAGACCTATACTGAAAGCGAAATTTTATATTTTACTGGTGGCAAAAGTGGCGCATGCGTTTTGGATCGATTTGTCCTTAAACTTCAATCTCGATCAGAGATTGAAGTTTAAGGACAAATCGATCTCGATCAGAGATTGAAGTCTGACTTGGGGGGGGGGGGGAAATCCATTATCTTAGCCATTTCTATACTTTTTTAGTTTTTTTTTTTACAGTGCCAGTATATTTCGACCCCCTTCCTCTTGGAAAAATTTCTGCGGGTTCCCATTCAAAGGCGCCAATTGGAGTTAATGAACAGATTCAGAATAACTTAATTTATAAGTTTCAAGTAATGAAAAAACACTAACTACACGCAATAAACCGATACAATTCATGTTTCCTAAAGTGTAGCTACAATTGACACTTATACAAACTCTGCTTTCTTCTTTGGGAAAGACAACTACAGTGGTCTTAGACAGTTTTCAAATTCTTTTCAGTATGAGACTAACTGATGTCAACAATTGCAAATTCTAAATGGGAAGTATTCAAGTAATTTGGCGTAAAGCCTAAGCTTTTTTGTACTAGCTGAAGTACAACTAGCTAAACTACGCGGTTTAGACCTAAATGGATGTAATCGCCTTTCCGAAAGAAGAAAGGAGGGATAATGAGTTTTATTTTGTGGCAGTTGTAAAATGTATGCGATGAGTATCGGGGGAAAGGGGAAAGCACAGAAACCTGCGTAAATAATAACTTACTCTAGAAGAAAAAGAATGATGGCAAGATACACGTACACGTGTGAAAATTTCAGATAGCGAGTACTATATATATAGTACTCGCTAATATAATATATATATATATAAGCTGACTTAGTATAAGTTTTCTTCCGTTTGCCAATACAGTACTAGAAATTCTTTTGAGTTGATAACGGACTCAAAGTGGTTGCCCTCCTGGGTAACACAGTTGGTACTTATATAAGACACATCTTCATAATCCGAAAATAGGTCTGCCAAATACTCCTTAAATTGGCGGTGATTAAGTGCACGCGACTTAATAAAGTTAATACTGGCTACTACAACTTCCATAACATTTGTGAATTTAATCGATTTTACACACAGATTTTGTTGGTGGATAATGCAGTGAAAATTTGTTAAATTTTCCTGATGGATCTGTAGTTCTATTGCTCTTTCATGAACTATTCCAATAAATCCCTTCCGTGCACCAACCATTGCAGGGGCTCTATCAGTGCATATGCCAGATAGTGAACTCCATTTAAGCCCAAATCACTCGAAAACTGGGTTGACTGTTTCAAATATATCTTCACCGGTAGTTGTGCCTTTTAACGACCGAATCGCCAATAATTCTTCTGTGAGGTTGAAATCCGCATCAACTCCTCGAAGAAATATTGCTAGTTGTGCTATATCGGAGGCATCGGTGCTGTCATCCAAAGCAATTGAAAATGCTTTCAATCTAGCAATCTTCTCTTTTAAACTTTTTTTGATATCATCAGCCACAATTTCTATCCGTCGGACAACAGTACGTCTCGACAAACGAATATTCTCGAAGTCTTTTTTCTTTTCAGGACATAGTATACTCGCAACATCCAACAGACATTCTTTGATAAATTCTCCTTCACCAAATGACTTAGAATGTTTAGCGATTTTTTTCGCTTGCCACAAAGCTGGCTTTGACAATGCTGTGGTGCTGCGTTCTTTGCTTGTTGAACATTTGCTGCTGGGTATCCAAGTTCTTCAACTTCTGTATTTCATCTTTTCGTAGTTGTCCATCAATTTTTTGGTGATCCACATGTCTCGAAGTAAAGTGTCTCTTCAAGTTGTATTCTTTGTTGACAGATACGGATTCCTTGCACAGCAAACATACAGGAAATCCTTTATTCAGAATAAAATAATAATCCTCCGTCCAGTTGTCTTGAAATTGACGAATCTCTGCATCTACTTTTCTTTTTTTTTGACATAACCCCTGACATTGTCCTAAATTTATAAGCGATATTCAGAACTGTCAAACAAACTGTCTTCTACACCGCAGGCACTGAACAGAACACAACATCAACGCAGGCACCGAACAGAACACAACATCAATGCAGGCACCGAACTGACACGTTGTAACACGTTCACACACGCCGCTAGTCAAAGTGAGAAAGAGAACTTGGTGGGAGAAAACATGGTGTGTTTTGCGCAAGTCATATGACGTCAGCTTAATGTGAGTTAGTAGAACACACCATGTTTTCTCCCACCATGAATCAGACAAACTTCACTGAAATAGATTAGGGCCGGATACGGCCCGCGGGTTGCCCATATGTGTATCAAATTATAATTCACCTTTCTGAATCAGTTAATATAAAAGCCATTAGTTTTTGTTATTTTATTATAGCTGATGATAATAATTGAATAATAATTTTATTATCATTTAATAAAAAAAAAATAACGAAAAGGCTAAGCATTTCTGATATGACTGTAGGAGCCAAAAGTAGCAGTTGTTACATTTTTACTTTTATAAGGCTAAAGAATTAAATCAGCAAGATATGCACAATCTGCCATTGAATGTATCACTGACTTTATAGTACCATTAACTCTCCCTCTCCAAAAAGCAAGCAGGGTGTGGTAAATGGAGACCTGTATTTCCGAACCTTTAGTTTACACACATTGATATATCATGTAAGATATAATAGAGTTCACTCCTTGATGAGGATATACCTGTCGCAAAACTGTGGTGCAGGCATATTTTCATGACGGCTTCCCGACCTTGCTGTCACGGAACACGTGGTCATGACAGGGAGGAAATCCACAGAGTATAGTGCATGCTCACGTGTCTAGAAAATAACTCAGTAAAGTTGCTAATACTTTCAAGCCACAATTAACATCTGTTTGTTTCCCTTCCGTGTTCTCCACATTTTAAGCTTTTTCCGTTAGCACGTTTTTCAAATAGCTGATAGTGGAAAAGGATATTTGGCATGGTCTTCGTGCACGTTTTTTTCCTAGACAGGTGCCAGTATCTTTCCCCGGGGGTGAATTACTAGCTCTTGAACTACTACTGCTGAACGAGAATAAACGAATTATGCCCGCATAAAATGAACCCACAAATTCATTGAGTTGGATTTTTAGGTTCCAGAACGGATTATTCATACACTATTAGGGCCTTTGTTGTCACTGCATTTCTTGAATTTTTTTAAAGCTCGTCGTTTTCAACTTTATTGCCTTATTCTGCACAGCTAGCAGTTTCGAAGCATTCTTCATCAGTAAATAAACTATTCCAAAACTTTATACAGCACGTAAAAAACATCGTGGTGCATAAAGATATAATTTTAAATAACGTTTTACCACTTGCCAACTGAAACTTAGGAAACTTGTTAACACGGAACGGATATTGAACCGAGCCAAATCTGATTCTATTCAGTTGGATTTGATTCTCTTCAGTATTAGTTTTGAAACATCGCGTTCCATTGGTGATTTCGAACGTACCTATGATATGTTGACTGAACTTCATATAATTTAATGTTTCCCGATAACGTCGCCGGAGAATTATATGATTCTCTGGCGATGTTACAGAAAAGGCAGATCATATAAAATATCATTCTTAATGGAAGAGTAATACGTATGCTAAAAGAAGTTGGCTTTTTTGCGATTTCTGTTTACCATTTTTGAAGTTCCGCGAGGTAGCATATAGGTTATATTCACTGTACTCTCCACACCGGGTGGGAAAAGTCCGGGTTCGAATCCCGTCAATGACGCGAAGAACTGTTATGTTTTTTTTTTTTTTTTTTTTTTTGCTCCCACACCGTGGTTGAGTTAGGTCTCGGGCCTGGACAGCAAGGTTTTTTCCTCCCGGATACTCGAGTTTTTAGCTTAGTAAAAACAGACAAATCGACCAGAGAGCACACGCAATTATGGACATATTACACATAGGCAGGTGAGTTGGGTTTTTGGGTAGTCCTAATATGACTGATTTTTTTTTTTTTTTTTTTTTTTGTTGAACCATGTTCGAAGTGGCAATTTAGTCACGATATATCGCAGTCTACTCGTTAGGAAGTGTCTGGTTCGATGCCAGAGAAATTTCAATAGCTCGCTTCAATTCAGAGTGTAGTTAGCCGATCTCAGTCAAATATAGATACGAGCGACAAGCTTAGTTCCCTTAAATAGCAATATTATTTTCGAAGTATTTTGCGTTTTATTTTTTTGCATATCTATCTTTGCGAATCTGTGCAGCCAAAAAAAAAAAAAAAGATGAAAATGACGTTTTGCTATTCCCGCTCTTCATTTTTTCTTGAAAACTAAAATTCAGTTGCTGGTTTGTAACTAGCGTTTTAATTTGTCTAAATTACTACTAATTTAACTAGCGAACGTAGTGAAGAACAGGACCGTTCCTAAGGTTTTATGTAAGTTTAAAAATGCGCTTTTTTTTTTTTTTTTATCGCCGAACGTTTATTGTTTATGAAAGTATACTTTGCCGCCCGCTTATTTGAACGGCCCAGGTGAAGTACGACCCCCCCTCTTTTCGTTTTGTGACTGGGAACTGCAATTTGAAAACAGATATTTTTAAAACAGTTCTTCACAATCCCAATCTTATACATTGGCTAATGGAGGGGGGGAAGTAAACCTTCATTGTCTTTAATTAAAAATTTGGAAATTCCTTTGAATTACAGAATTCATGTGAAACCCTCCACAACATGCATTTTGATTATAATATTTTTCTTATTTAGAGGAACTCCTTATTAATGCATTGTGTACCTGTACCTTTACCTTTATTTTCCAAATAGATGTTGAAAAGTACTTCTTAGTATTGATAAATATGAACATCAGAGTTTACTTTTGTACACCAATAAATATATATTTTTTTCATACTGAGAATAGAAGACAGTTTATTTCTTCAAATCCATTAAACATGTAAAATATTTGTTGCTGCTTTTAAGTTCCTGTGTGGAATTCCCAGGATCATAGGAATGGATTTAAGTACGGTATCATTGGATTGGCAGGTTGCGTTGGGAACTTTTGACCAGAATTCTCTTTTCTGTTATTTTGGTCTGTTATGACATAGGCCACATGTTCTACATCCAATACTGAAATAAAAGTATCTGCCAGTAGTATCAAAGCAGTTTTTATTTGATGATATTTGTGTCACAGGATTTTGAATTTCCTAAAACTGACTTGTCTGAAATGATACAAGGTGGTACAAAAGATTGAATTGCACAGCTTAAATTTGCATAACTTTTTTTATTTTATTTTAAAAAAAATTTGTATCAGGTTTTTTTTCCTTGAATTTTTCATCCATTAAAATATTTAATTGTGAACATGTTTGACAGCAAGAAGCTGCCATCCACTATTTGTGCCTGGAATGCTGGTTGGTTGTTGGGTTTTAGGCACATCAGCAACTTAGACCATATTGCACTGTATATATTATGTCTATAAATGTGTGTCTTCTGTTTGCTACCCTTGCCTGAGACTGACTAAATTGGCCACATTGCAAAAAAGGTCCATAAAAATTTCTAACATCATTGGTGGGATTCAAACTTGGTCTTTTCCACCCGGCATTGGGAGGACTGTGATTATACCAACTGTGCTATACACAAGGGCACCTGCAATTTTGATATCGTGCATCAGTGCAAGATATCAAAAAGGCTTAATTGTAGAAACAGATGGTTGATTTCAGAAGCTTGATACATTAGATCATTCAAAATCAGATTACCCTCAAACTGCAAAAGCTCTTTCAATGTGCTACAAGATTAAGTAACAATTGAACTAAAATACTCAGTCACTGAGAAAGCTAGTGAAAAACATCAGTGTCAAGCTGAAAACAGTTTTACCCATTTCTATAAAGTCTTTTCAGTTCACGCCTTGTACCCTAGAAAGTGCCCTTGTTTTGTGGATGCAATTATTGCATCCACAAACTCTCACTGCAAGACAAAAAAAAAAAAAAATTCTGTTGAGATCTTAAGAATTAAGTCTTTCCTCCCCTAAAACTAACAGAATACAGTAGAACTGCTTGCCAGCCATATTCTGCTAATTGTATCCCACACAGAATTATGATTGCAGAAACTGACATATGATATAGTTTACGTAGAGGTGATTGTAATTGGTGAAAGTATTGTGTGTGTATTTTTTTTTTTTTTAAGAGTGTATGTAACAACTTGATTCCCTGTGGACAGAATTGCATGAAATTTTATATTTAGCTCTTTTAGAAAGCTTTGGTGAGACATAACAAATATTTATAAAAGAGTTAAATATAAAGTTCATTAAAATCAGAGAAATAGAAATCTAACAATTTATTATTATTATTATTATTATTTTTCATACATGTATCACATAATTTATCCATATACTATATATTGTAGTTGAAGCACTGGATATGTTTGTTGTTGCTGTATGCTGATTGGAGGAATGAATGGGTAATATGGTAGATGTACAGAAAATAAATTTTCTCAGTTTTCACTTATGAAGCTCATTGCTTTATGACGAGCTCATTTTTTTTTTTTTTTTTTAAATCAATTTACCAAATATATAAATTGTGAATTATTATTACTACAGTAGAATCTCAGGCATCATTCATACAGGTAGTTGAGTTGGGAACCACTAATTCAAGCATGCATCACCAATAAGATTTGTCCTCAGTAAATCTGTTCAGATCCACAGCCACATCCAGGGCTGCATTGAAGGGAAATATTGGATAGGAAGTAAGCAGTCCATGTCCAGAGACTGAATCATGGACTCGATTAGGAAGAAAGCAATCTGACAACCTAAGCTTTATAGAGACAATGAAAAATGCTGGATGAATCATAGAACATGTTAGGGAATTCTCCAACCGTTTTTAACTGCTGGAAATTTTTTGTAGAGACCTTTCCTACTATTGCAGGGTAAAAGCAAAATAGGCAAATTTGTTATAACAGAATATTAGTATTTTGACTAGTATCTTTAAAACAATTTCTGTTAACTACATGGGAGTTCATTGGCAATGAAATGTCTTGAAAAATCATTGGAAAATTTCTGTATTGTTTGGAGGCAGTGAAACAGAAAGAAATTTTGTAGAATTTTGATTGTTATTTATGTTTGTGATATATTAATAAAACTATGCTAAATTTCATTTGTTGTTTTAATCTGAGTTATGATGAAGACATATATAGAGAATTCATTTTATAATTAAAAATATTGCCTACAAACTTTCTGTCAGCTTCTACATTCTTATTGGTAATCTGTAGGGCAGAAGTTCCAAAGTGGGGTGGACCCCCCCCAGATTGGGGGCATGTGTTATTTTTATGAAGCACTTTTTTTAACAAAATGTAGACAAACCATTCCAATTAATTCCAATGATTCCATTAATATATAAAATTATATATACTCTTAGCTAAATTTTCATGTTATATCTGCTATCTGGAAGATGGGGGGGGTGTGAAATTTATGAAATATTTTAAGGGGAACACAAGGTATAAAAGTTTGAGAACCTCTGTTATTAGAGATTAAATTTTTTAAAAAAATTCTCTTTCTGTGGAATGGATGAAAAATTATCAATACTCAAATGTTTTAATGAGATTTATTATAAATAATACATCTCTCGATATGGATTATTTACATTTAGTTTTCACAATTGCACTTTATAAACAACCAGAAATGTGATGTGTAGAATTCGTACTACATTTTTTTTATGTTTGTGAATATTGGCACTTATTAAGAGGATGCACCAAATCTGTTCCAAATCATACCTGTGCTCCCCTTCTTACACAAGCATCACTAAAAATTAAAAATGTATGTAAAATTAACTTCTTATCTTATCTGTACTTAAAATTTTATTTATATACACCACTCCCTAACTCAGACAAGTACCTTTAAATTAAGCTAATCTGATATCATGACTTAACTTTATTGACAAATGAAAATATTATCTTCTAAAGAGACAGATCCATACAGTTCCAGACATTAATTTGGACCAAATTTAATTCCCAATTTCAGCCTTGCATGAGATGAATCTTATTTGTTCCACACACACACACACATTCTGCAATTAGTCATGCAAGGTGATTTACAAATATAATGAATTCTGATCAATATATTTTGTGAATTATTTTTTTGAGGCATGATTTCAAACTTCAGTGAGTTGGAACTTCCCCGAATCTATTTATGATGACACAGGCAATTGTCTGGCACCATGTGTCTGTGGTGCCAGACATCATTAGTAGTGGTGCAGACAGATCATTGTCTCTTCATACACCTTAAGTAAAGTTTTGTTGTATAAATTATTCCTCATGAAAATGTTTGTTGCATTTATAAATCTGAGACAGCTTAATTGCATCAGCTTTGAATTAAATGCCCAAGAGGTCTGTGAAGTATTAATAATGAAAAACACTATCTCATTTCATATATATAATGCCGATTTTCCAGAAATGTTGCAGCATTTCAGTTTTAGAATTTTAAAAATATAAATTTTTTTTGAAAAATTTGTTTAAATTGCTGTCATCTACCAAGTTTTTTATGTGACAATTTGGTGAATGGCATTTCTCTGTATGCAACAATTGGTGGCTACAACAATTTGGTAAGTATGATAATTTGGTGTATCACATGCAGAGATCAGAAATTAACAAAGTTAGTAAAGTAAAAGAGAAGTTTTGCAAATTAGAAAGGAGGAATGCAGAAATTTAGAAAAAAGAAAATAATATATTTTTTATTCATTACAATGCACATTGCCCAGCTGGCATGCATTAATGATCTCTGCTTTGGTCTCTGGAACTCCTCCCATGTGTATTTCTGAAAAAATGCAACAGAAGTGAAAGTAAAGTGTGAAAAAAGTTCTGTCGTATCACAAGTTAAAGACTGGGATTCAGTGGACAAGGGATTTAAGACTGGATTCAGTGCACGCCAATTTATGAGATCCTTTAACAGGATCTCATAAATTGGCGTGCACTGAATCGTTGCATATGACGAATTATCTTTCAACAAATTGATATGACCCTACTGTTCAAGTCAAAAATGTTTGGTATTAGTATTGGCCACATGGTGCAAGGAAGTCTATGGCTTATGCTGCACCAGCCAAAAAAAAAAAAAAAAAAAAAAAAAAATATATAAATAAATTTAAAAAATAATAATAAAATAAAATAACAAAAAATACATAAAATAAAATAATAAGAATAAAAACAAATTAATAAGAGAAAAGGAAATGGACAACCTATGCATTTCCTTCCTCTCCTCCCTTGGTAATTTTCCAGCTGACCTTTGAATTTCCCCAGACTGTCAGCCTTTATCACCCATGTAGGTAACTTATACCAGTAGTCTATAACTTGTTGGCTAAAATAAAACTTCCTGCAATCCAGTCTAAACAACAACTTCCCCTGTAACTTTAAATTATGGCCCCTAGTTCTAGAATCATTTATAACCATGAAAATTTCATCCTTATTCATTTTGCTTATGCCTCTCAGAACCTTAAACATCTCAATCAAGTCCCCCTCTAAGGTGCCTAGTTTCCAAACTATGTAACCCCCATATTCGAAGTCTTTCCTCATATGGACACCCTTTTGCCGATCTCACCAGGCGAGTTACCCATCTTTGGACCCTTTCAAGATGAACAACGTCTTTCTTTAGGTGCAGTCTCCATACTTGAACACGTTATTCCAGTGTGGTCTAACAATAGCCATTATACAATGAGAGTATGACATCCTTATCTCTACTAGCGATTGTTCGATACATCCTCGATAGGACATCATGGGCCTTCCTTGCAACCTGTCTACAATGCTTGGAGAACTTCATATCTGACTGTATCATAATACCAAAGTCCTTTTCCTCCAATACCAGCTTTAGTTCAACTCCACCAAGTGTATAAGTTATTTTGGGGTTACTGTTTCCCAGGTGCAATACCTTACACTTTGCTGGATTAAAGCATAGCTGCCATTTTTCTGACCATCTCCGAAGTCTATCTAAAGTCATTCTGAAGAAGCTCTGCTTGGCAGCAATCATTAACCACTCTACCAATCTTGACATCATCTGCAAATTTAGACATCATGCCCTCTATCCCTTCATCCATGTCATTTTTGAAAATCAAAAACAACAATGGTCCTAATACTGATCCTTGGGGAACCCCACTTCTTACATCAACCCAATCTGAGGAATAACCATTTATCACAACTCTCTGCCTCCTGCGGCGCCTCTGTAGCCAGGTGGGCAGGAGCAGCAGTGCGTAGCACACGCTTCTGGATTAGACCGGTGTTCGAGCCCGTCACCACCAAATACGGAGGATGTGGAAAGGTCAGGGAATGACCACCGCATATCCCGGAGCAATATGGCCTTAGTTGCTAATGCTCTTAAAAACCAAATAACAAACATCTCTGCCTCCTGCCTGAAGCCACCCTGCTATCCATCTAAGGATTTTCCGTGTGATTTCAAACTGTTCTAGCTTATAAAGTAACCGCTCATGTGAGACTGAGTCAAATGCTTTCTGAAATCCAAATAAACAACATCGAAATTATTCCCTAAGTCTAGCTCTTGAGCCCTTTCAAAATAGCTAACCAGATTAGTTAAACATGATTTTCCCTTTAGAAAACCATGTTAAGTATCCTTCAGAATTACATTTCTATCTAAGTGATCCTGAATTCCACCCCTTGATCATAGTCTCCATGATTTTTCTCTACTACTGAAATTAGACTAACCGGCCAATAATTTCCCACTTCACTCTTAGAACTGCCCTTGTGTATGGGAGATACATTGGCATGTTTCCAATCCAGCGGAATCACTCCCGAGTCCAGTGATTCTCTCATAATTAGCCTCAATGGTTCAATGCACTCACTTGTCTCTTCCCTTAAAATTAGGGCTCACGATACCAGTCAAAATCTTAATACCGGAATTTTGGTATTTTTAATTTATGAAACCAGGATACCGGTATTAATACCTGTATTCCAAAAAAAAAAAAAAAAAAAAAACATTTTTCGCAATAAATTTTGATGACAGTTAGGTAAGGAAAAAACAAGTAATTACTTTACTTGAATTCACGTTTTAAATCAAACTTTTATTACGATAATAAACATTCTAGCAAAAATTATTAAACATACAGTTATTCTAAAAACATAAAAATAAGCATCTACACTATCTGTCTGAATAAAGTGAGCTCTTAAGAAACTCAATAGTGTTATCGTTTAAACCGGATCTAATTTTGGTACATATTTAATTAATGGCAGAAAATGTCCTGTTGGATTCTGTGCTGGTTGGTGCTTTGCACTGAGATAGTCGTAGACAAGTTGCGGTTTAACCCCCCCCCCCCTAGTCCATCTTCAAAAAATCTTATTTCCTTTTTATCAAAAATAAAATAAAAATTTCCCTTTTGACTTTTTATGGCACTATACCCTTATTAACAAAAGAAAGGGACTGACGTTTAAGCTTGGTGAGGAAACCTTATCTAAGTCGTGGAGGAGTTATTTATTTATTAATTTTTATTTCCCTGTATTGTATTGCCGTCAGTGGCCGTTGTTATGATTTTCATACAGCAGCTCCCCTCAAGCACTAACCCCACAAGCTACCTAGTGAGCTTTAAAAAATTAGAATTTCCAGGATCTAGGGGGATCCCATCCCCCGCACACGCACGAGTATATACAGGGTGATTCACTACCAGTGTGACAAACTTGCAGGAGGTGTAGGGGACACAAAGACGAATCGGAATCACATAGCATTGCAGGGTCCGAAATGCCTTCATCATACAGTAGAGGACATTGAACGGGAGGTTGTGTGAACAGCGATCCCGCTGGAAGTCGGCAATTGCGAACCATTTCTGTTGAAGAAACCAAGTAGCAAAAGTCCTCCAGAGTGGATAATCCACAGGCTCCAATGATTGGACGCATTGCAGATGGTATGAACTCATTTGGTTTGTTGACAGTATCCTCCATACAGTGGATTGGGAAATACCCAATCGTTGGCCTATCACTCGAGTACTCGTACTCGGATTGCCTTCTGCAAGACGTAGGACATTCTCATTGTCTGGCATCCTCGTCGTTCGTTCTCGATTCATGGTACCTCTCGTGAAACAACCAGTCTCATGTAACCTTCTGTGCACACGTGCAAAAATCGTATGATGAGGAGCACGCTTGTGCTGGAAATGTTCCTGGTACAAGCGTAGACCGGCGCACCCGTTACAGTCCGCAGCTCCATACGCGAGGTGCATGTTGGCCAGTTCAGCGTTTGAATACTCGTCCATCCTACTGCCTCGGGAACTGGGTCGCAAATGCTGACTTCCAGCGGGATCGCTGTTCACGCGACCTCCCATTCAACATCCTCTACCGCATGACGAAGGCATTTCGGACCCTGCAATGCTATGTGATTCCGATTCATCTTTGTGCCCCCCACGCCTCCTGCAAGTTTGTTGCACTGGTAATGAATCACCCTGTATATTATATTTCATATATATATATATTAAATATATATATATATTTAATATATATATATATGAAATATATATATATATATATATTTCAGTTTCATGTGAGCTGTCAGTTTCTCAAGAGCAGCATTTACATCTAATCTATTCATTTTTCTCATTTAATCTGTTAATACATGCTATCATTTCCATAAAATTTCTCTCAATTAACAATCCCAACTCTCTCTACAGCTTCAAACACTAAACTAATTCAATCTTAATCGCTTCCTCATATTTCTCTTAATCACCAATATCAATTCTCTTCACAACAACAATCCATAAGTCGCTAACTTAATACTAACAGTTCCATGTAATCTCTCTTAATTTAGCAATATCAATTTTCTATTAATGAAATAAGTTATTGAAGAAATAACTTCATATTTTCTATATGAAGTTATTTCTTCAATAACTTATTTCTTTATGTTGGAGAAATTTTATAACTTCAACAAATAAACCAACTCAGTACTAAACATTTCCTTATTTCTCGTGTTTCATCAACTTCAACCCTACTCTAAAATAATCTCCCATTTTATCTAAGTACCATTTCCAAAACAACACAGTTCAGAGGACTTACCTTCCTTTTCTTTCACGGTGGGATTCCTTTGTGCGGCTTCCTTCCACAGAGTGCGGTGATGTCTCTCTCTCTTCTTAGTTGAACTCTGCATCTCTGCTGTTTAGCTCTTCCAGTACTGCCTTATTTCGGGATTTCGAGAATAGTTCTCTGTTTAATACTGAAGGAAATTACCACAGCAATAGTAGAAGCCAGAGCACCGACTCTCTTGTTATTCAACTTCCGGATTAACTTCTAGCACAGGAACATGCCCGGCGAACCCTCCACTATATAGCTCGACACTCCCAGAACTACCACTGGAAGTCTGCAACCCCTCCGAACAACAACCACAAACCCCGCTTTTTGTGCGAGCACCTTATTTGTTTATTTATTTATTGATTGCAAGTTACAATCACCCCTTGTACTATTTTTTTATATGCAAGCTTATGTGCAAACCACAGAGTGGTATGCACGCATTTACGTATCTCCCCCTATCTAATTTAAATCTGACCCAATCACTGTGTTATTCTTTAAACTCACTTTTCTTCCTTTGGTAGGAAAAACAGAATATTTTTCCCACACAACGAAATGCTTTCATCTTTTACCTCTAGATCACCTCTTCACAATACCTTTGAACTGCTCCATACTGACACCCTTTCCCAAAATGCACTAAATATCACATCCTCAAGTACAGGTGTAATAGAGAGATTAAACTATTGTTCAAAAGCTTTCAATTTTAACCCTTCTGCACCTGCCATACCATTGTTCACCATATTTCTTAACTGCCCCACCAGGCCTACTACCATTAATGGAAATATTTCTGTAATGATGTTTTCATTATTCCTTAAGTGCTTTACTTCCACACACACTATACTTACTAAGAGAAATATATTTGTAAGATTTTATGTCTTACAGTTTCATGACGTTTTCAGGTTTTCGTTGGATTTGTACTGTGCAGAACAATCCCTCATTTGCAAATTCAGCACTATTAATGATTTATTGTTGTTGATTTTATAACCTTTATGTGAATAAATCATGGATAATTATTTTTTAAATTAGTACCGAAAAACCAATATTTTTGTATCAATACTGGGATTTGAATACCGGAAAAAAATGACCGTATTCGGGATCCCAGAATCTTGATATTGGAACCCTGCTTAAGATTATAGGATAAATGCTATCAACCCCAGGAGCCTTACTGGCCCGTAGGCTCAAAATAAACATGTGAAATTTCAATATCATTAATTCAGTTTTTTTCAACTTGACTCCCAGAATTTCTCATTGACGTGAAGGGTTTTTCTTTTGTAAATATTGATGCAAAGTAACTGTTGAGTTCTTCTTAAAATATTGATGCAAAGTAACTGTTGAGTTCTTCTGCAACTTCAGCAGGGGTATCTAATACTATCCCATGGCCATTACATAAGGGTCCAGTTTGGTTTGTCCTTCTCTTCTTTGCATTTATATATGTGGAGAATTCCTTATCCCTCCCCTCTCTTTGCCAGCGATTTCTCATAATCTGCCTTTGCCAGCCTAACCTTTTCTGTGGCATTATTATAGATCACTTTGTAGCTGTTATAGGCTTCAGTACTTTTTATTGCTCTGTAACTTTTCCATGCCATCTTTTTCTGCTCAAGTAATTTGGCAACTTCATTATTCATCCAGCTTGGAATCCTCCTCGTGGAGTATTTTTTTAAATGGTGTATAAGCATTCAAGGCTTCTGTGATTAGTGTTTTAAAGGTATATCATAATTCAATTGTATTCGCTCTCTACCCAGTTAATAGAGACCATGTAGCACCTTAAGGCATCATAATTTCCTTTCCTTTTCTGAAATTATAACCCATTCCTTTGCCTTTAACTACTGCTACCTCTCGTCATCATCCACCAAAGAACTCCGTGATCACTTCCTGCTACTGGTATACTGTCAGCCCTATTATATCATCTGGTTCATGGGTGATGATGAGGTCTAGAGTATTCTTTTCCCTAGTACTTTCCCTGACATGTTGATACAAATAACAATCATCTAGATGATAACATACAAATTAGTGCAAACACATCATATTAGTACGCAGCTAAACTTTGAATTAGCAAAAATATGCAAAGGCGGCTTCGTTTTAAGTTATCTCATGTTGTGAAAACTGTTGAGGTATGTGCAAGAGTTAATTTGACCAGTACTATCAGATAAATGCATATCTATATTACCCTTGTCCCCCCCCCCAAATGAGCACTTTCCCTGAACCTTTAAGGTATCCTCAATAATATTTGCAAAACCTTTTGTACCAACTTCTGTAAAATCATACCTTTCTCCTAATTAATGCTAATGTTATGGTTCTTCTCATTAGTGATGCACCATGACTTGAATGTGCATCTTCAAGGGCCATGTTCATAATTTTTATGAATATGCCCTTTGAAAATTTTGGAAATATGGTGGAAATCTCAATTGTATTCCATCTCTCAAAACAGATTCCTTCTACCTACAAGTGCAGGCCAAGCTGATAGAAATCCCCCCCCCCCAAAGCCTTGTGGAGTCCTTCAAGCATTGAGTTAATCCACAAGACTTTCAAGCATATAATCCCTCCTATCATGCTTGGCCAGAATTGCAGACACAGGCATTGTGACCTGCCTCACGACATTTCTTCAGCGTGGTCCTATATTTGTCTAACAAATTGTCAGATCGTGTGCACTTAATGTTATTAGTATCCACATGAATAATAATGTTCTCTTTTCTCCCCTTAAAATCTGACAGTCTGTCGGTGACATCATTAATAGTTGCTCCCGGCAGACATAACCTGGTTCTAGTCCACCTATCCTTATTACAAAAAATATTTCCCGTTTCCCTGACAATGGAGTCTCCTAATAGCACTAAGTCCTTTTGAACCAGAGTAGTAGTATGCACTTGGTTATTCTGTTCTATCATACCTAAATGTTATCATATCTGATAACATTTAGGTTAGGTTAATTATGGTTTTGTTATACATTATGCAGACCTTTACAAAGACTTATTTCATCCACCACCCCCACAAAAAATACCCATGGACTTAGTTATTATGGCAGTTTCATGATAATACCGCAGATATCGAGGATCTATTTGTATTTATGTATACCTGATAGTTAACCATTCTTTTCACTTTTATCTATAGTAAACCTCCAATTTCAGGTTAGTATTATACACCAGCTTTTACCCACCAATAAATTCTCTTCTTATAACACAAATGGATGATAACTTGCCTGTTGGCAGACTTTAAATAGACCATTCTCCAACCTTCACATGCCCATGCTATCCTAAATTGGTAACAGGATATTTTCATTACTTGATTATAAATAGTTTATGTAATTTTACTGCAAGCACCTCTCCTCCTCTATATACATTTTGGAAATTGCTTACATATGATGTTCTTAGTGAATGCCCTCTTTTGAAATGAGAGTGAACAAATAAAATATTTATTTTTAAAATTTCAAATATTAGCTGTATTAAATATTTCTATGAATTTTAAACGGCTTCAGGAAATAACTTATGTATAGCAAATATTTCTAACCCATGGTGAACTAATACTTTACTTAATTTTATCTTTTTCTCAGGTGCATCATACTATCCCACGATCCTTGTATTTTTGACCAAATGAATGTATTTTTACCAAACTTCTGTAAAATAATACCTTTCTCCTAATTAATGCTAATGTTATGGTTCTTCTCATTAGTGATGCACCATGACTTGAATGTGCATCTTCAAGGGCCATGTTCATAATTTTTATGAATATGCCCTTTGAAAATTTTGGAAATATGGTGGAAATCTCAATTGTTTTCTATAAATTTTTACAATGAAACATTTTATATGTGAGATTTTTTTCCACCCAGGTATATCCCAAGAAGGAGATTAGCAACATTGTAGAATCTAGTCGGTACTATAAAATTGAGAACTGGTGCAAAGTTGGCCAGAAGAAATGCAAAGCAAGTCATTGGGTGAAACCTTACAGATGTCTTGGTGAGTATATAGATAATACTACATACAAAACACTGCAGTTACAAAACACTTTATATATTATATGGCCAAATTTTGATTATTTTTTTATATATTTATTATTTAAATATACAAGGACAAAATAAACAAAAAGGGCAAATTACTTCTATGGATAAAGAGATAGTTGAGTGCAAGAAGACAGAGAGTGATAATCAATTGACATTGCGCTTCGTGGATTATTAGTGGAGTTCCCCAGGATTTAGTGTTGGGACCATTGTTGTTTTCTATGTTATCAATGATACTGATGAAAGTATATCAGGCTTAATGTCCAAGTTTCCAGGGTTGTTAATGACAGAAATTACAGTACGCTGCTGCAACAGGATCTAGAAAAGTTGGGCAGGTGGGTTGAGATGTGACAATTGAAGTTTAACATTGACAAATGCAAATTACTGCATGCGGATAGCAGTAATCCCAGAGAAACGTGCCAAATGTGTGGTACTACACTCAGGGTAGTGGAGAATGAAAAAGACCTGGAAGGTAATTGTGCAGTCAGATATGAACTGAGCAGTACAGATAGGCTGCCAGAGCAGCTCATGTGGTCATGTCAATTATATACAGGAACTTTGTCAGCATGGATAATGAGATGATCATCCCCTTTGTATAAGGCAATGGTTAGGCCACACCTTGAGTACTGCATACAGGCCTGGAGGCCTCATTTTAGGATGGGTGTAGAACTGCTGGAATAGTACAGAGAAGAGTAACGAGATTGGTGAGGGGAAAAAAGGGGGTTGCTCTTACCAAGAAAGGCTTAAGTTCTGCAGATTGCAGTATCTGGAGACTAGGCACCTGTGAGGTGATCTGATCGAGGTGTATAAGGCTTTGAATGGTTTGAGCAAGCTCAATGCTGAAGGGACTCTTCCTCTTGCTAAGATTACTCACTTGAGGGGCATAAATTCAAATTGAGGAAAGATAGTTGCAGAATAGATGTGCGGAAATTTGCCTTTAGTCAGCGAGTGGTTGATTGCTGGAACAAACTTCCGTCAGTCGTTATTAGCATTAGAATTAGCATTAGTAAAGGCACATAATGCAAGAAAGCAAGCTTATATAGCATCAGCCCCAAAAAAAAAAAAAAAAAAAAAACCTTCTCATTTCACCCATCCACTCACTCCAAATGTTTGTCTAGTTCTGCCTTGACTCTATTTAAGTTATCAACTTCTACAACAACAGATGGAATTTTGTTCCAACAATCAATCATCTGCTGGATAAAGGCAAACTTCCACACATATAATTTATTATATGTTATAAATCAGATGACTGTTGTATAGCTGCGAAGCTAGCATAAATTAAAAGAAACTGTTTTGAGGTATCATATGATTTGAAATAAAATTGCATTATCTGCTTTGTTTTGCTTTCTTCATTAAAATAAACTAACATCTGTTTATAATAAATGAGTGATTTACATTAGTTGAGGCATATGATGCAAGAAAGCAAGCTTATACAGCATCAGCCAAAAAAAAAAAAAAAAAACCCTTCCCATTTCACCCATCCAGTCACTGCAAATGTTTGTCTAGTTCAGCCTTAAATTTATTTAAGCCATCAACTTCCACAATGTTGTTTTGGAAGTTTGTTCCAGCAATCAACTGGCTAAACTTCTGCACATTTATTCTACAACTGTCTTTCCTCAATTTGAATTTATACCCTCTCAGGTGATTATTCTGAGCACAAGGAACAATTTCATTAGCATTGAGCTGCTCAAACCATTCAAGGCTTTATCAGATCACCTCACAGGTGATCTAATAATCACCTTAATCAGATCACCTCACAGCTTAACTTAAGCCTTTCTTTGTAAGAGCAACCCTTTGTTCCATTCATAAATCCTGTTGCTCTTCTCTGTACTTGTTCCAGCAGCTCTTCATCCTTCTTAAAATGAGGTCTCCAAACCTGTATACAGTGCTCAAGGTGTGGCCTGACCATTGCCTTATACAAGTGGATAATCTCCTCCTTATCCCTGCTAGCAAAATTTCCATATATCATTGACATGATACATGAGCTACTCTTGTGCCCCATCTACACTGCTCAGAAAACTTCATATCTGACTGAACAATTACCCCCAGGTCTTTTTCGTTCACCACTACCCTGAGTGTAGTACCGCCCAGTTGGTACGTTGGGGTTACATTTATCCATATGCTGTACTTTGCATTTGTGAATGTTAAACTTCAGTTGTCACCTCTCAGCCCATCTGCGCAACTTTTCTAGATCCTGTTGCAGTATTGTACTGTCATTAACAACCCTACTAACCTTTGTTAATCTGAAAACTTGGACATTAAAGCCTGATATACATTCATCAATATTATTATTATTAGCTATATGGTGCAAGGAAACCTAAGGCTTATGCTGCACCAGCCAAAAAAAAAGTTCAAGTTACCCTGAGAGAGAGAGAGAGAGAGAGAGAGAGAGAAGTAGAAGGGAATCACCAAGAAAGAGAAGAATGATGATCATTGATAAATACAGAAAACAACAATGGGCTCAATGCCAAACCGTAGGGGGACTACATTAATAACATTAGTCCACAAAAAGCAGTGTCCATTGATTACCACTCTCTGTCTCCTCCCACTCAACCATCCATTTATTCATTGCAGCAACTTGCCGTCAATTTGTATAGCAGTATTCCATATGCAAAGCATCAAAAGCTTCCCTAAAATCTAGGTATATGATATCAAAATTATTTTTTGCATCCAGTTCCTTTGTGACCAAATCATAGTATCCAGTCAAATTGGTCAAATTAGACTTCCTCTTAACAAACCCATGCTGTGTCGTATCTAGATGGTTCTGCAGTGCTTCTTTAACCAGTGACTCCATTATTTTTCCTGAAACAGAAGTTAAACTAACAGGTCAGTAATTACTCATGCCACCTTTTGATCCCCCTTTGTGAATTGAGGATATGTTTGCACATTTCCAGTCCATGGGGACCTCCCCTGAGTTAAAGGATGCGCTCACAATCATCACTAAGGGATTCCTTACTTCATTTGCTGACTCCTTTAATATAACTGGATATAATCCCATTCACCTCAGGTGCCTTTCTTATGTTTAATTTCAACAATTTCTTCAACGCTTTGTTCTCAGTTATTACAAAGCCATTTAGCCCCCTGTTAGAGTTTGATAAGCTTCTGGCCTCCGCTTTCCTACAGAATTCCTCTTGTGTGATTGTAGATGCAAAATACTGATTCAGTTTGCCAGTTGCCTGAGTAGGATCATCAACAGTTGAATCATCGATATCAAGTGGACCAATTTGATCCATCCACTTCTCTCTCTAGAGTTTACATAACTAGAGAAGTCTTTGCTGTTTTTCTTTGCATCCTTTGCCAAAGATTTATCATAATCTGCCTTCGCTTGCCGCTTACAGACTAGCTTATATCTGCCGTAGGCTTCTGTGTCACCTAATTTATATGCATCCCACTCATTTTTCTTCTCTACCACAAGCGTCATTATTTCATCTGACCTCCATTTAATCCTAAACCTTGAACGGTATTTCTTAGCTGGAACAGAAAGTCTAGTAGCTTCCAAGATTACTTCCTTGAATGCTTCTCATTTAGAATTTGCTGTTGGTAACGTTATCAGTTGGTCCCACTGTATTGAATTTAAAAACTATCTGAGACCACTGTAGTCACCTCTACAAAAACCCTTCCCTTTGCCCCTGATGGTAGTTACATCTTTGACTAAATTCTAGGTGCCTCCGTAGCCAGGTGGGCAGGAGCAGCAGTGCATAGAACACGCTTCTTGATTAGACCGGGGTTCGAGCCCGTGACCACCAAATATGGAGGATGCGGAAAGGTCAGGGAATGACCACCGCATATCCCCGGAGCAATATTGCCTTAGTTGCTAATGCTCCTAAAAACCAAATAACAAACAAACAAAAACAAACGACTAAATTCTACCTCAGTACACTGTTATCACTGTCACCTAGTGGGTCCTTTATCTGCAAATTCTTAATGCATGAATAATCACTGGCGATAATCAGATGAAGAGTATTACTCCCTTTGGTTGCCTCTCGAACATGCTGTTGTAGAAAACAATCATCCAATAAATCTACTCACGTCTTGCTAACCGTAAGCTTCACTTCTGTTCAGGGAAAATAATGGAGTCACTAGTTAAACGTAATGCAGGACTGTCTAGACAGGAATTCAGTTATATGGCAGTCACATCATGAATTTGTTAAGGGGCAGTCTTTTGTAACAAATCTGATCAGATGCTATGATACTGTAACAAAGGAATAGAATGTTAAAAATAATTTTAACATCTATACATAGATTTTGGAAAAGCTGTTGATACTGTTGTGCATAAAAGGCTGCTGTTCAAATTGGAGCAGTGTGGCATTAGGGGTAAGTTGCTATTATGGATACAACTGTTGAAACAAGGGAGAAATCCAAGAAGAAGTTATTAGTAGAGTCTCACAGGGTTCAGTGCTGGGCCCATTGTTGTTTTCTATATTTATTAATAATATTGATTAAGGCATATCAGGTGTAATATCTAAGTTTTCAAATGATCCAAAGGACGGCAGAGCAGTTAATGACAGTAATCAGGGTATGCTGCTGCTGTGACAACTGAAGTTTAACATTGACAAATGCAAGGTACTGCATTTTGTGGTAGTAGTATGAGGGTAACAGTAATCCCAGAATAGCATAGCAACGGTGTTGTCTAACACTAAGGGTAGTGGAAAAAGAAAAAGACCCATAGGTAATTGTGCAATCAGGCTTACAGAACAACTCTTCTTGCAATTATAAGAAAACACATGCGAGGAGATTTGAATGAGGCGTTCAAAGTTCTGAATGGACTGAGTAAGCCCAGTGATGATGAAATTCTTCCATTTGCTCATGCATGAGGGGCCATGAAAATTTTAATTAAGGAAGGATAGTTGCTGGATAAATGTTCTGCCTATTTTAACCAGTGCCTCCATTAATTTTCCTGGAACAGAAATTAAACTAACAGGTCTATAATTACTTGTGTTACCCTTTGATCCTCCTTTGTGAATTGGGGGTCACATTTGCACATCTCCAGTCCATGGGTACCTCTCCTGAGTCCAAAGAAGCTCTCATAATTATGACTAAGGGTTTGCTTACTTCCTTTGCTGCCTCCTTTAATATAACTGGATAGATCCCATCCACCCCGGGTGCCTTTTTTTGTTTATCTTCAACAATTTCTCCTCCACTTTCCTCTCAGTTATTACAAAATCATCTAGCTCACTGCCAGAGTTTAACTCACTTCTCGCATTCCCCCTCCCTGAATAACTCCTCATGGGTGAATAGATGCAAAATACTCATTTAGTTTGTTAGCCACCTGAGCAGGATCATCAACAGTTGAACCATCGATATCAAGTGGACCAATCTGATTCCTCCCTTTCCTTCTAGAATTGTTTGCGTCCTTTGCCAAGGATTTCTCATAATCTGTTTTTGCCTGCCTAATCTACTTTGTGACTTGATTACAGACCAGCTTATATCTATCATAGGCTTCCATGTCACCCATTAATTTATATGTATCCCATGCATTTTTCTTCTCTGCCATAAGTCTTATTAGTTCATCTGACATCTGTTTAGGCCTGAACCTTGAACAGTATTTCTTAGTTGGTATGTAAAGCCTAGTAGCTTCCAAGATAAATTCTTTGAATGCTTCCCATTTTGAATTTGCTGTTGATAACATTATCAGTTGGTCCCACTGTATAGAATTTAAATACTGTCTCAGACCACCATAGTCACCTTTACGAAAGCAAAAACTCTTCTTCTTCGAGTAAATCCAACTTCAGCACACTGTGATCACTGCCACCTAGTGGTTCCTTTATCTGCAGATTCTTAATGCATGAAGAATCACTACTGATAATCAGATCAAGAGTATTACTCCCTCTAGTTGCCTTCCCAACATGCTGATTTAGAAAACAGTCATCCAATAAATCCACAAAAGCCTTGCTAGTGTGTGAGTGACCAACCCACAAATTCCAGTCAATATCTGGGAAATTAAAATCTCCCATTTTAAGACTCTGTGATTTACTGGCCCACTATTTCCCTGTACAGTTTCTTATTATACTCATCAAAGCCATTAGGCCTATAACACACTCCTAC
This sequence comes from Mastigoproctus giganteus, assembly GCF_048544385.1. Classification (NCBI taxonomy): domain Eukaryota; kingdom Metazoa; phylum Arthropoda; class Arachnida; order Uropygi; family Thelyphonidae; genus Mastigoproctus; species Mastigoproctus giganteus. Next base: position 21,900,281 of record NC_143583.1, read on the forward strand.
TTTCAATTTTGATCTCCCAATGCTTATATCACACCCAACTCACTCAAAACTGCACTGTCCAGTGATATCGACTGACTTCACTTCCTTGGATTTTATGTGTTTCTTAACTAATAGCATAACCCCTCGTCCCTTCCTATCCTGTCTATCCTTTCTGTAGACGTTGTACTCCCCAAATTCCAGTTCTGCATTCCTTGTATCTGTGTGACACCACGTCTCTGATATCCCAACAATATCTGCTTTTGATGTTCTGAGCAATACCTCAAATTCATCAAATTTATTTACCAAACTCCTAGCATTGGTGTACATGCAAGTATACATGCACCTGCTCCTATTCTTAGCTACCCTAACACAACCCATGTGTACTTGTACTGCAATGACTCCCAGCAGTCTCTGAAATACCCTGCATCTTGTTTTCCAGGCTGCTGCTCATTCCAATAGAAGCAGTGCAAGAATCACTTTCGCCTCTGCCAGTGGCTACTGTTAATCTATTAGTTCTTGAATCCCCCAAGTTAGCAGCTTTCTGACCCTCCTAACACTGCCTCGATAGCATCAGCAAATATTCTTGCACCCTTTCTATTTAGGTGTATCCCATCCCTGTAGAAGCAGTCTCTCCTGTTAGTAAGTATAGACCAGGCTGAAAAAAATTCTACCCCTTGAGCCTTGCACAATCTTTCGAGGGCCGAATTGATAGACAAGGTTCTCATCATATACTCCCTCCTATCGCGTCTGGGCAGAATTGCAGATCCTTTCAAATTCAACTCTAATTCATGGCTTTTTTTCAACAGTAACCTGTACTTGTTAAGTAAATCTGCCGGTCACCTACTCTTAATATCATTAGTGCCAACGTGTTCAACAATATCATCTTTTGTTGTGCCCTTAAAAGATGATGTCTGCTCTATAAAGTTAGCAGGAATGAGGAAGTGAGTATCCCTTTCTATAAGGCAATGTTCAGTCTACACCTTGAGTACTTCATACAGGTCTGGGGGCCTCATTTTAGAGAAGATGTCGAGCTGCTGGAGTGAGTACAAAGAAGAGCAACAAGAATGGTAAGGGAAACAAAGGGGTGCTCTTACCAAGAAAGGCTTTAAGTTCTGCAAACTTCAGCATCTGGTGATCTAATTGGGGTGTATAAGGGTTTAAATGTAATGAATAAGTATACTTAAGGTTTTAATTCACTTTTTGGGCTAAGTATTTAAGGATTTAGCTAAGGATTTAACTAATTTAACATTGTGATTGTTATGGTATAGCCTAACTTGATAGTGTATATCTTGAACTTGATAATGTAAGGTACAATATAAAACTAGATAGCTTAATTCGTATCACTGCATTGGGTTAGTGTAGTATTGTTAATTAATTAAATTGTATTTAAATGGAAATCATGCCCCAGACTAGAGCAGCAAAGCAACGTGCACAAAGTAGTCGGAGAGAACTGAAGGGAGCAATTCTCCAATGCATGACAGCCTAAAAAAATGTGTAACTTTTGAAATGTTTATGGACAATTCTGGAACAGGATATGCCCAGGGGCTCACGTCTGGTGAGTAATCTGGTAAGTATGGACTTGGCACACCCAGGGTCCTGAGCTGGATATCATCATTCTTTTCTTTCTTGGTGATTCCTTTCTCTCTCTCTCTCTCTCTCTGGTTGGTGCAGCATAAGCCTCAGGCTTCCTTGCACCATATGGTTAATAATAATGATCTAGTCAAGGAGGATGTCTGTGTGTGCTAAGTGCAGAGTGTCAGGAAATTAGATGTCAACTTAGCATTGGGTGGCTATGAGAGTTTGAAGAGTAAGGTAGATGCTCTCGAAGGAATTAAAATGGGAGGGCCCATCAAACTCTCAGCTACCTAACTCGTTGCCAGAGCTCACTCTTTGAACATTGTGTGTGTATGTGTGTGTGTGTGTGTGTTAACTTTTCCTAAATCATGAAATATTGCCTTGTCGGAAAACATAACGCAACTCAAGAAATAATAAGTTTTGATCAGTGCAATTAAGATATCAGTAGTGAAGTTTTGCTATTGCGGTTTGTTCCTCGCTTGATTTCTTGAACCATTTGCAATTTATAGGCATACAAATGCAGCTGCTTCTGTACGACCCTATGCAGAGTTGTACGGGGCACGTACAATTCCCTTGATGTACCTGATTGATTTCTGCGGACTGTGAACAAAGGCAGCATGTACCTCTTCAACTCACTCTTTCGAGATGCTTTGATAACCTCCATGTTATTTCTGCATGCTACCAGTATTCAAAAATGTCCTGTACTCTCTCTGTATAAACTTTGGGTCAAGTGTGTCTTTGTTGAATGGACATCCAAGTTGCCTTTGAACCATAAAAACAGATTTGCTCTCTGCAAATCACACCACTGCCTGCACTTTCTCTTGTACCGATGCCATTTTTACACAAATTACAGCAGTGCTGCAGCCTTGGTCACAGCACATTTCAAAATATCAACAGTGAAATGTGACCATATCCACCCTCTGTTGGCTTCTACTTCTTGCATCATATGCCTCTACATTAGTAGAGGCATATGATGCAAGAAAGCAAGCTTATACAGCATCAGCCAAAAAAAAAAAAAAAAAAACCCCTTCCCATTTCATCCATCCATTCACTTCCAAGGTTTGTCCAGTTCTACCTTGAATTTATTTAAGCTATCAACTTCCACAATCACAGATGGAAGTTTGTTCTAGCAATCAACCACCTGCTGGCTACAGGCAAATTTCCACAGATCTGTTCTACAACTATCTTTCCTCAATTTGAATTTATGCCCCCTCATGTTTTTTGGGGGATTTATTAGGTGCATCAGCATATGTAGTCATAGTGCAGCCCCCCTCGAGGTGCATAATAAATATGTAAATGAATTTTAACCAATTTTTAAAATCGGGGACATTCAAAAGGAACACCCTGTTTTGTTTTTCACTTTGCGTTGAAATTCTGGTGAGGTAGATTCCAATAACTTTTGATGCCCATGACCCTTACACTAATGTATTTTAATATCTGTTGGTCAATGGGTGTCTCTTCAGCTATATCGACTGAAGTAAGTTGTTTCATTTTAAGCTGTTGTCTTACATTTTTCACAGAACTTCCTTGTTGACTTTATATGTGCATTTGTTTTATTTTGAATGAATAAAAATTATTCTGAAATGCACTAAAAGGCTTTTTTATGATATAATTTTTTGTAGAGGGACAATTCCAAAGTGATGCTCTGCTGGTACCAGAACACTGCCTTTTTGATCACATTCACAACCAGAGTATCTGTCAAACATTCGATGAATGGAATCAAACTGCAGCTCACAGCTGTGAAGGAAGAAATATGCATTTACGCAGCTTTGCCATGTTATTACCTTGTGGAGTTGACCTGTTTTCTGGAGTTGAATTTGTATGCTGTCCTAGAGATGGTAAGCCACCAAAGTATAACATGTATTGCATATTTGTATTGATTTATTTAGTTGATCGTGCTGTATATCGTGATGGTTGAGTTATATAAGCAGATACAATTTCACTTTTAGAAACATCCATGAACCATAAAAGTATATAATGCTGCTAGTAATTCATATGATTATTTAATCACTTTATATATAGTCAGTCATATCCTGTTTTGTAATTTGAGTGATCACATGGTTCTTTTTTTAAATGTATGCACTGTGGTTAATTTATGAATGTGTAATAAATTCTTTTTGTCAGCTCACCAATACTGTAAGAACTGTAAAAATAAAATGTAATAGTTAAGTGGTATGGTAAAATCCTAACTAATTCAGATTAATATTGAGGATTCTAACTAATTTAGATTAACTAAAGTAACATATCATTATATGGTATGTTAATTTAGATCATCAGAATTGCTTCATGTTAAAATATTCAGGATCAGGAATTGTGTTCTGCAAATGGCTGGTCTCAGTCTTTGTACGTGGAAAGTTAATTTTTTTTTTTACAAACATCTCTTTTGGTCTGATAAAGCATGGTTTCAACTGAACAGTTTATGTTAAATGTCAGGATAACTATTACTGGTTGTCAGGAACATATTTTTTTAAGAAACTCCATTTGTCAGTATATCCACGCTATGTTGTGATTGAATGAATTGTTATTTTGGTTGTGTGCTGTTGTGCATATAGCCAACACAATCATATTTTGGTAATCAACTAATCAGCAGGGACCTGTACCTGCTTAGGCTTCCATACTTGATACAATAAATTTTTGTTTATTTATTTTTTAAGTTTTTTTAAAGATATTTTGTATGAAAATAACCACCAAGACAATAGAGAATCATAATAGCATTATTGGAAATGAAAATATTATTGGAGGCATAAAGCAGAAGTTACTGGAATCTATATCAAAAAATGCTGAATGTTGAGGAATATTATGTATCACAGCTAATGGAAGCCATTTACAGCACTTTCTATAAGTAAAATGTATTTATATAAAAATTATGTTATTGTGTCCAGAAATTTTACTGTTGAAGCACCTTGTAAATATGAAACGACTCATTACCCAAACATACCTTAACTTCCATATACAGTTTAAGAAGCCATTATTGAGGAAATTTTTAGGCAGGCTCATCGGAAAAACCATGTGGGGAGTGGACATATTTATATCCCCTACATTCCGGAGGTGACAAAAAGAATCATCATAACTTTCTTCTCGTGAAGAAGGAAGATTAATTAACTTCTGCATTCCTCCTCCAGGAGAGGGACAGTATACCAAACTTCCTATTTCTGTAACTTGTCTGACTTGTCAATGCAGAGCAATGAAGTACATGGGAAAAATGACAAAGAGATGAGACTAGATCATAAAGTAAAGAATGAAATTGTAAATCCCAGTATCTCTCAACACTTGCTCTAACCTAAAAATATCCCGATCCTGTCAAATCAAAAGTATGAGCAGTATGTGGTCTGATCAACTGATTTATCAATAGTAGTTTTATGCTGCATGCAGAAATTGCTACTAACAGCAACAGGGTATGCTTTTGAGGGCTACTGTTATATACTTCCAAGCTATAATTAAATAAATAAAATTAGTTCTGTCAATTTCATGTGAGCACCTACCAGATTAAACAGGAAATAACTGAGTTGCACTGGTCCTTGGTCAGGAAACTGACAAGTGTACAAGGAAGCATGAAATATAAAAAGTAATCTCATTCTTATTGGTAGTTTTAATCATTCTTCCTAGCAATACCAGATGTTGGGAATATTCAAATAGGTGAGGGGGGAAACTGAATTCAGATCTCTTTTTGGTGAAGTTTTGGAAATGCTCCTGACAGCCAAGTCTGAATACAATGCCATTTATAAACGGCTTTGACTCAACATTTCTGAAGAAGTGCGTCTGCTACAGTATCTTTTTTGAATTCATCATAATCAGTTGATGTCTAAAAGAAAATCCAGACAGAAATCCACAGACAGGAAAATGGTGGGTAAGCAATTGCTTAAAAGCATAAAAGATAATAATATGGTTGTATTTTAATATGAAATGTGTATTTTGTCAGTGAAATTTAATTTCTAGGGTAGTTGTGGCAGTCAGGCATCTTAGAGCTGATGTGATTGAGGTATATATGACTCTGAGAGTGGGTAGTAAAATGGATGAGGGCAACATTTTAATGATTCAGAACTAGGGGGCATAAATTCAAATTACAGCAGACTCTCGATTTACTGGGATCGGATTAACTGGGACACTTCAAGACTCCAAAGTTTAAAAAAAAAAAAAAAATCGACCAAAAATCATAAAATTCAAGTAATAACTAGAATAGATATAAACAGTTATTTTGCAAGTCATAAATAAGAGACAAGAAGCGGCATTATAAATCATCATTGGGAGATTAATATACCTATTCTTCACACCCGCTGTTCAAAAAAAGAAACGAAGTGTTTAGTTTGTTTTAGTGTGTTGCGTTGTTTGTTGTGTTCCGTTGCACTGCAAAAAGACAAATTTTGTTTTGTTATTTGTCAGGGATGTCAATTTTTTTTATAGTAAATATTTTTTTTTTTTTTTTTTTTGTTTATAAATCGCCAAAATGATGGGTAAATGCAATGGAGTTGTGCTTTCAGTTAAAAAAAAAACTGGAAATTATTCAAAAGTTTGAAAACGGTGCACTGTTAAATCTTTAATAATGAACCATTTTGTTGAACCATAATGAACCATAATGTTGGTGACCAAACCATACGCAACATCGTAAAAAATAAGGGGATGCTATTGGATTTAATATCGACATCTCAAAAAATAAAGGGAAGCATCATATTTGGACACACGAGTAGTATGTGGTAAGTTTTTTCGTTTTTTACCTATTGCCATATTTTTTACATAGGTTGTTGAACATTTTTCGATACAGTTAGTCCCTGACTTATGCAACTTCGTACTTACGTAATTTTTTTTTTCACTCAAATTTTTTTTTTTTTTTAGGATTGTAAAATTTAAAACAAAAAAAAAATAAAAAATAAAATAAGCAATCAATAACGACGATCACGACCTGCACAAATTTCGCAAGTGAGATACGGAGTAACACGTATAAAAGTAGGAAAGAAGAGAAGATTCTTACAATTTATTTATGGTTTTTTTTTTATATGACTGAAGATTTCAGTGAAGGGGACACATATTTCACCATAACGTAAAAATCCACAGAATTGCAGTTATCGGTATTTTCGCAAATGCAATAAGATGAGTTTACTACCGTTTATAATTAGATGCACGAACAGAAAACCCAATAACATGGAAAGTGCAAATTGTTTTTATTGTTTTTTGGTAGTGACCAGAAATGTGCTTTAGTAAAATGTGAGCTTGCACGGAGTGATAATAGTGAGTTTTTGCCTTAATCCTGTGAAGTTCTTTACAGAAAATTATTTTGACCGTTATCAATGGTGCTGACTAAGAGAATAAGTGACAGCGGTACTAGTAAATCTACCAAGAAAAGGAAAGCGATCCAAATTGATCAGAAAATTGAACTAATAATCAAGTATCGTGCTGAATTCAGATTTGTCAATAATAATATAGTAGCAACATGCTATTAGTCATTCCCAAGTTACGTAAAACTTGACGAAGTAAGAAGTCCTGGAACGTATCTCTTACGTATGTCGGGGACTTCTGTATTTTTAGATTAACCGGGAAATCAATTATCTGGGATTTGTTTTTTACCATTTATCCCGGAAAATCGAGAGTCTACTGTATAGGGAAAGAGGTTTATACTGGATTGTAGGAAGTTTTCTTTTTGCCAGCAAGTTGTTAATTACTGGAATAAGTTGCTTCCTCATTATTTGAGGCTGACAGGTGGGAAATTAAAAGGTCAGCTGGATAGTTACATGCCCATATAATTAATAACACACAGGAAGTTTTTCATTTTTTAGTATATTTATATCTTATTTTTATTATGTTTTATTATTATTATTATTATTTTTTTTTTTTTTTTTGTTTTTTTATTTGGCTGGTGTACCTAAAGCCTATGGCTTTTTTTGCACTGTATGCCTAATGCTAATGTTATTTAGGATACATCTGATTTTTTATTAACAAATCTAATCCTGATACCTTAGAAAAGAAATCTGTTCTAAACCACCGAAAAGGAGATGATGGTATTGATCTAGACGATGGCGAAATTTCTGAAGAAGACTATGAAGATGATGAGGAGGATGATTACTATAATGAAGATTACAGTGATGAGGATGACACTTCTAGTACCAGCTCAACATCAACCACAACAACTACAACCACAACTACTACTACAACTACAACAACAACAGAAAGGCCTGTGGATTATTATTATAGTCATTTTGACAAAAAACATGAACATGAACTGTTCAAAGAGGCACAGAAAACGCTAGAGGAGAGCCACAGGGAGAGAGTAACCAAGGTAAGAAGAAAATATTTGTTAGAGACAAGCCTTTTAATCTGTAATGACATTTTAGAAAAAACTCTTAAATGCTACTCCATCTCTTTGGTTCCTTGAATTATACATTTTAATGAGTAAAAAAAAAAGGTAAATTACATTTAAATTTGGAAGAGGAATAATATTCTTATAATTGACTGTATTTGCAAACACCTAAAAAAAAATAATGTGAACATACAGTAAAATCTCATTAATACAAACTCAGTTTATACAGAGTACTTGTTTATATGAAGCACATACCATTCCCCTGTGAAAGGATAGGCTCTTCAATGTAAATATATTCATTTATTTCAAAATTCAGTTAATATGTATTACAAAGTTCATTTTCACCCTATGAGAAATAAATATTGTTATTTTGTATGTTTAATACAAATCTTGGCACAGCTGTCCGATTATTGCCCCTATTACTGCCTCTGGCCACCCAGTTTCCTGCTTCCCGAAGTATGGCACTGACTTGTTAGAAATTATTTTTGTGTAAACAAAACCAGTTTATGGTAGCTACAACTTAAGTGCACTCTGAAAAACATCTTTGTGAAGGACGAGCTGTTAAATTAACAAAAGACTTACATACAAGTTAGTGCAATAGCATCATTTCTGTACATAGCCAGCTACTTAAGTAGTTATAAAATGATATCATTTAAGTGTATCTCATATTGTAAATATCTTCACAACAAGTTACCGTGGTATTGCATAGTAACTTGTTTTGAAGTAATATGGTAATCTATTTTTGTGCTATTTTATCTGAGCTGATGTTTCTTTTGGAACTTGTGTATTTATGTTAAATCTTATCTAGCAGTTCTATGGCTACAAAACTTAAATGGATGGAATTAAACTGAAAATTATACAAGAGGCTGACAGGATGGATTGAAGTAAAACGGACATTGCAAAGGAATACAACATCCCTTTACCTACTTTATCTACAATACTGAAAAACCGAAAAAAACATGAACAACTTGTCACTGGAGCAGCGATAAAAAATGGGAAACGAATTCGTGGTGCAAAGCACAAGGAGCTTGAAACAAAACTTTTCAAGTGGTAGCAACAAATGCATGCATCTAATTTGCCAATATCATGTTTAATTTTGCAAGAAAAGTAAAATTATCTTGCTGAGCATCATGGAATTAGTGACTTCGAATGCAGTAGTGACTGGCTCCAAAGATTTAAGCCAGGAATAACTTGGTTTTGCAAAATGTGTGTGGCAAGTCTTGATTAGTCAACAAAGAAAAGGCTACAGACTGGTTGTGCGCTGTATGGTCGATTCTTTAAAAATATGAACAAAGGATATTTTTAATCTTGATGAGACAGGTTTATTTTATAATTAGCTTGAGATTTTTTTTTTTTTTTTACGAAAACCCCAAACATGAGAGGTATTAGAACCTATAGTAGTTAGTACTGTGCTTCGGTTGGAGGTTGAGAAGACGAAAGAAGATATTTGTTTTTTACACTGAAGCAAGTTGGCTGAGTCAGGGTAAAGTGCTGATGAGATTATCTGAATTACACTCTGAAATTGTGATGTTTCTTACTGATCGTAAAGCTGATGATACAAGAAAAACAACTCGAGATAAACTGCAGAGATTCATTGACTTTATGTCTAGTGATTATATTTCACAAGGGGTTGCATACCTTGCCTCTATATTTGGCAAACTGAACATACTGAATCTATCACTTCAAAGTAAAAACACAACACTTTTCATGGCTAATGATAAATCTCTTCATTCAAAGACAAAACATTATTCTTTGGAGAAAGACAGGTAAAGCAGGACAATTTGATACCTTCAATGCTTTTACTATATGTCTCGTTGAAAAAAATATCTCCACAGAGTCAGACTTACAGACAGAAAGCAATAATTGACCCCCTCACACAGATATTGTTCTCTTTTGAAGAATATTTTCCTGTCAGTATGGATATTGAAAATTTCAGGTGGATAACTAACGCTTTCTTGAAAAATTAGAACTCCTCTGACCTATCCATAAAAGAAGAAATTATAAAAAAATATTTTTAGCGTTCCACTTTCTTCATTCTGGACTAGTTTGTTGAATCCTTTCCCTTTTTCTTTACTTGAGGAAGGGAGTTTGAGGATTCGAATGGATTGTGCAAACACAATGCTGACGGGATTTGTCCTCTTGCTCAGATTACACACACGAGGGGGCACAAATTTAAATTAAGGAAGGATGGTTGTAGAATAGATGTGTGGAAGTTTTTCTTTAGCCATTGGGTGGTAGATTGCTGGAACAAACTTCCATCTGTTGCTGTGGAAGTGAAGGGAATGAATAGGCCAAGTTTTTTTTTTTTTTTTTGGCTGATGTTGTATAAGCTTGCTTTCTTACATCATTTGCCATTAGTAATGTCAATACTAATAGTGACTATACCTAAGAGGCAGCTTGAGGAACTGCTGCTCAGACCTTATTGGACTCTGTGGTCTGAGTAATACATTCTTGATCAGAAACTCTTGTTTTTTTTTACTAGCATTTATTTGTATGATTTTGTAAATACACAGCAAGGTTGCCAATGGTTGGTGGGAACCACCTAATTCAATTAAAAAAAATATATATATATATTCTTAATATGTCTAGTTATTCTGATCTTGAAAAAGTTGCCAGAACATATGACTTCTTGTTATATAGCAGGAAACTTTAAATTAATAAACAGCTAGTAGTCTATTTGGTTTATTAATTTAGAATTTGTGAAGGTCCGATGGTGCTTTCCGAGATTCAGCTTTCAGATACTGTGAATAATTATTGGAATTTCCTCTTTCAAATAAATGGTGAGGTAGGTGACTATGACATAAGCATTACTCGGTTTCATTATTTGAAAGGTAAGTACAAAGTAAAAGGACAATGGTTATGACTGTCTTTGAATAATACTTGCCAGAAAGGAATGGGGGATATGAGGAGAATATAGGCAACTGCCTTAGTTATGTTCTTTCCAATCTGTAATAAGTACAAAGCCACCCATAGAAATTTATGAAATAGACATTCATTGGTTTCTGAGTTGTCTTGCTTTTCTTGATTATTTAGAAATTAATCTAAAAATAAACACATAAAGAAAGCAAAGAACAAAAAAGCTAGAAAACAGATAAATGGAGAGTAAGATTATGTCTTCTACTTCGTAATGGTAGTAATAGTAATATAAATCCTCTTTCTTTTATTCATAGGTTATGAAAGAATGGAGTGAACTAGAAGAACGTTATCAGGACATGAAAATGAAAGATCCTAAAGGAGCAGAAGACTTCAAGAAGAAAATGAGTGTAGTAAGTTATACTAATACTTGGTAATTATTACTTTATTTACAAGTATATTCAGAAAGTAACGTTTATTTTCTGTATATGTAGATGTGATTTTTTAATTTCAAGTTGCAGTAAACATGATTTAGTTTTGGCAAATGATATAAGAAGCAAGCTGATATAGTATCAGTCAAAAAAAAAAAAAAATCCTATCCACTTCCATCCTCTGTATTAACCTCTGTATTAATTTATCTAATTCTCCTGTAAATTTATTCAAACTATCCATCTCCACAACACCAGATGAAAGTTCGTTTCAACAATCAGTCACTCTGGCTGAAATAAAATTTTTGCACCTTTGTCCTACAACCACCCTTTTTCAATTTAAATTTATGTCCCCTTATGTGTGTGTCATCCAAGCAAGAGTTAGGATGCTGTCTGCATTTAATTTACTAAAGCCATAAAACACTTCAATGAGGTCTCCTCACAGGTTATTGTTGTTATTGTTATTTTGGTTTTTAGGAGCATTAGCAACTAAGGCCATATTGCTCCGGGAATATGCGGTGGTTTAATTCATAGAGTTAAAATGTGTGTGAGTGTGAGAGAGAGAGAGAGAGATCCAGCTCAGGACACATTTTTTATGAAGAAAGGCTTAAGTTTTGCAAATTACAGTGTCTGGAGACTAGGCTAGGCACCTGTGAGGTGATCTGATTGAGGTGTATAAGGCCTTGAACGATTTAAGCAAGCTCAATGCTGATGGGATTCTTCCTCTTGCCCAGATTAATTGCCTGAAGGGACATAAATTCAAATTGAGGAAAGACAGTTGTAGGATAGATGTGCGGAAATTTGCCTTTCGCCAGTGGTTAGTTGATTGCTGGAACAAACTTCCATCTGTCTTAGAAGTTAACAGCTTAAATTCAAGGCAAAACTAGACAAACATTTGGTGTATGGATGGGTGAAATGGGAAGGGTTTTTTTTTTTTATTTTTTTGGCTGACTGATGCTGTATAAACTTGCTTCCTTGCATTATGTGCCTCTACTAATGCATATGCTAAGCCACAGCACTCCTGCTCCTTTGAGTCCTTTCTTTGCTGCTCTAGTCTGTGGCATGATTTCCTTTTAAGGTTAATTTAATTTGAGAATACCACACTAAACTAAGAGATACCTAAGTGCAGTAATGACATAATTTAATCAGAGATTTGCAAAGCAGGCAAGCATTAGAACAATATGCAGTGCATAGAAAGTAATGTGCAAAGAGATGTAGCATTTCAAAGTGCAGATAATAGTGTCATATGTGCTGAATGTTATTTACTTCATTTATCGTGGAAAATAATCCCCTTTCAACTGTGGTAATTTTTCAGTTGCATTGTTCAGAAATGTTTCTTGATAGTGGAGAAAAAATGCATTATTGGTGAAATTGGACAGAGAGGGGAAAGGGGAGGTAGTGATGTCTTCAAAAAATGTGTCAGTTTTAATTGCAACTGATCACATTAATCAGGATGATTTCAAGCTATATGTTGCTGTGGTTGACCTCTCCTAACAAAAAAAAAAAAAAGTCAAATTGAAATCAGCTTGTTCTTAGTGTTAGAAGGTGCTTTTACAGAGTTGTAATATTTGGCACCTTTTTCTAACCAATCTGAAAGCATGTGGGATTCCTTTAATTGATAATGTCCCTGTTATGGTAAGTCTAAACACTGGAGTATAAAAGAGAAAGGAATTAAAAGAGAAAATTAAGCACTTGGCAGTAATATGCTATCCTTAATTTGTGCACTGAAAAGGAAACTATATGCCTCCCTGTGAAAGTGAATGAATTGATGGGTCTGTACTACCATCTAGAAAGAAGTGCTAAACAGAAAGATATTGAAAAGTTTCAGTTAATGCATATTGCTGATGTGAGAAAGGTTTTGAGATATGTGTACACATTTGCTGTCTTTGGGTAAATGTTTAACTAGACTGATAGGAGAGTGATAACCTCTGACAAGTCTGTTTAAAGTTTAAATATATAGACTACTGAGTGGCATTGACATGTCCAGATCCATTTTGTGATCCAAAAGAAGGGTATTGTTAAAGAAGAATTAATGCACTCCTCAAGGAAAGGATCTGAATCACAAACTTCTGTTGCAAGCAGTTCAGAACAGTTGATAAATGGTTGAGGATAACCTGCCTAAATTTATCAACTTGCTTGATAAATTTAGGCAGGTTATCCACACATATTCAGAAAGTCTGTTCACAATCCTCTCTTTTGATTTGGATAAATCATTTTTGCTTGTTCCTTTTAAATATTATCCCAATATTTGAAAATCTAAACATCGTTTTTCAATCAAATGTGCCTCACATCCATTTACTGAGATCATTACAATCCTTGATATGTTAAAGGATGTGATTGTAAATTTGTTGCACCAACAGTTGTTAAATCTTTCACTACCATTTTGGAAGTTCTAAAAGATATTTCTTTGCTAAATACCCAAGAGTATGAAGGAGTTAAGGGGAGGTAGTGATGTCTTCAAAAAAGACATCATAGGAGACTACCAAGTGTAAGCATTATGCGTGGATAATGCTTACACTTGGTAGTTTTAATGCATAGTTTGAATTATTATATCTCATATTGTGAATACCTTCACAATGAGTTGCCATGGTATTGCACTACCTCGAATAAGTAATGCTTCACCTATGAAGAAGATTAATGTTACTTATTCTTGGTGGATACCACCATCCAGACGACACCATTTCATAGCTTATCAGATTCTCATCGGTCGGTGAGCAGGTGCCCTGTTGTTGCAATAGTGACAACCCAGTTATGAAGTATAACTCCACAATATGAGTGATGTCTGATGGTGTGCATGGTTTAATCTAAAAGATATTTCTTGGCTAAATGCTTAAGATAAAGTCATTTAGATTAAACACACACACACACACACACACACACACACACACACACACACACACACACACACACACACACACACACACACACACACACACACCATCAGGCATCTCTCATATTGTGGAGTTATACTTCATAACTGGGTTGGCACTATTGAAACAACAGGGAACCTGCCCACCCACCAATGAGAAGCCAATAAGCTTCAAAACGGTGCTGTTTGTGTGGTGGTATCCGCCTAGAATAAGTAACATGTCTTCTCCATAGGTGAAGCATTACTTATTCGGGGTAGTGCAATACCATGGCAACTCGTTGTGAAGGTATTCACAATATGAGATAATTAAAACGGCGCATTAAAATTACCTTGGTAGTAGAAATGATGTGTGTTCATTACCTATGTATAAGTAAACTCCTTCATTTTGGAAGTTGATTACCATAGCAGAGTAAATAAGAAAGATGATTTGGACTTGTTCAGTGAGGAAGTATTTTACTACAACATGTGGCTACATAGTGTACAAGTTCCCACTGAAAAATATTGTTATAGCCAAATTAGCACAAATTTCATCAGTCAGCAGCACATCATTTCAAATTGGAAATTTTTTGTGGGACTTTCACAAAAGTACTAGCATTAGCATTAGTAGAGGCATTTGATGCAAGAAAGCAAGCTTATGCAGCATCAGCCAAAAAAAAAAAAATAATAAATAAAATAAAATAAAATAAAAATAAATAAATAAATAAATAAAAATTAACCACTTCCACCTCACCCCTCTGTTCCTTCGAAATACCTGTCCAGCTGAGCCTTAAACTTATTTAGGCTATCAACTTCCAAGACAAAGGATGGAAGTCTGTTCCACCAACCAACCACCCGCTGGCTAAAAGCAAATTTCCTCACTTCTATCCTGCATCTGTCTTTCCTCAATTTGAATTTATGCCCTCTCCGGTGATTTTTCTGAGCAAGAGGAAGAATCTCATCAGCATTGAGTACTTTTCAGTATCATTTAAAATACAGGCAAGCAATAGACGTTTTGTATTATCGGTTCTGCCATTTTCAAAATGAAAACCTACCAGAAGCTTGCTATGAAAGAAGAAAGAATTGAAGTGGTTCCTCATTACAAAGCTGAGTACAATACAATATGTTCAGCCAAGTTAAAAAAACAAGAATTCATTTCACATCTGAACTTTTTTTAAGAAAATTTGGAAAACGTTTTTTACTGCACGTTTTAAACAAAATTTCAACTCATTTTTCGAAGAGGACAAAGTCTGAACAAGTATCTTCATTGAAGCAATAATAATAATAAGTTGGTGGTGTTTAATGTAAAACCCAAATAAAGATGGATGTAATGAAGACCCCACATGCATGGGCACCCTAAAACCACATTTTACATACATGTATACATCACTTTGAAACGTAGTTGCTGTGACTTTTATATAATCTTTCAGTTACGGCTGAGTAGGTAGGAGTAAAAGAGTTTGTATGTTTCTAATGGAGGTTATGGTGAGAAGGGAATATATGCAAGTCACTACAAAAACATTGGAAAGAGAAATGAGAAACAGGTATCCAAATGGAAACTTTGGCAAAAGTTAGCATGCCTTCAAGCACAATAACTAGACGAGTTGAGGATATGTGTTTTCAACTGAAACAAAAAGAGTATAATTTTACACAGGAAGCAGCCATTTATATTATACGTTTTGCCCACTCTGCCCTGTCCGAACATTACCAATGTGAGAAACACAGTAACCATATTATGATGTGGTTACAAAGGAACTGGATGCAAAAAATAATTTTGATATCATATATTTGGATTTCAGGAAAGCTTTTGACACTGTTGTGCATGGAAGACTATTGTACAAATTGGAGCAGAATGGTATTAAGGGTAAGTTGCTACAATGAATAAAAGGATGGTTGAGTGAGAGAAAACAGAGGGTGGTAATTAATGGGTGCTGCTCTTCGTGGACTAATGTTATTAGTGGAGTCCCACAGAGGTTCGGTGTTGGGTCAACTGTTGTTTTGTATATTTATCATTGATATTAATGATGGTATATCACACTTAGTGTCAAAGTTTGGAGATGATACAATGGTTGGCAGAGTTGTTAATGACAGTGTGCTACTGCAACAGGATCTAGATAATTTGGGCAGATGGGTTAAGAAGTGACAACTGAAGTTTAACCTTGACAAATGCAAAGTACTGTATATGGGTAGAAGTAACCCCAGAGAAACATACCAACTGTGTGGTACTTCACTTAAGGTGGTAAAAAATGAAAAAGACCTGGGAGTAATTGTGCAGTCAGATATGAAGTTTTCTGAGCAGTGCAGACAGGCTGCCAGGCCAGGTCATGGGGTTTTGTCAATGATATATAGGAATTTTTCTAGCAGGGAAAAGGAGGTGATTGTCCCTCATTATAAGGCAATGGTCAGGCCACGCCTTGAGTACTGCCTACAGGTCTGGAGGCCTCATTTTAGGAAGGATGTAGATTTACTTGAGCGTGTACAGAAAAGGGCAACAAGATTGGCTAGGGAAATGAAGGGATCCTCTTATCAAGAGAGGCTTAAGTTCTGCAAATTGCAGTGGCTGGAGACTAGGCAATTGCGAGGTGATATGATTGAGGTATATAAGGCCTTGAATGGGTTGAGCACGCTGAATTCTGATGGGATCTTTCCACTTGTTCAGATTACAAACGTAAGGGGGCATAAATTAAAATTAAGAAAGGACAGATGTAGAATAGATGTGCGGAAATTTGCCTTTAGCAAGCGGGTGGTTAACTTCTGGAACAAACTTCCATCTGTCGTTGTGGAAGTTGATAGGTTGAATAAATTTAAGGAGGAACTGGACAGGCATTTGGAGGGAATGGTGTGATATAGTTTTTTTTTTTTTTTGGATGATGCTGCATAAGCTCATACGCTTTCTTTCTTGCATCACATGCCACTACTACTACAGCTCACTTAGTCCTATGGGCATGGTTGAATATTTTAACAAAAGTTTGAAATAGTCAACTGTGCTCATAACTTTCAGATTTATTCTTAGCTTGAGTCACTCCTTATTTTTACATTAGGCATTAATGTTAATTGCAACAATGGGTCTTGTATGTGTCCTGTTATGGTGTCTGCTATTGTGCAGAATGAGAAAGAAAGCCAAGTTGATTCCTTTTGCTGGCAAGCTGATGGCATAATTTTTTTTGGGATGCTGATGGAGCGTTGTTAACCAGTTACCTTCAGAAAGGCTGCAGTTACAGGGGCATATTATGCAGACCTTGTGGGTCATTTGCATGAAAACATCAAAGACAAATGCCGATGAAAACTCAGCAAAGAAATCTTGTTCCACCAGTACAATATGCCTGCTGACAAGTCTGTAATTGCCCATAACTGCACTGCATGAATGCAGCTTTGAAATCTTGGACCATTCCCCATATTCACAAGCTATAGCGCCATTGGACTCTCGCCTATTTCCTAATTTGAAAAAAATAAAAATAAAAATACCTGGCTGGCATAGATTTTCCCACCGACCGACATTGCTGCAGTGGATGCATTCCTGAAAGCCCAAGAGAAAACTTTCTTTGCAGCTGGAATCAACACAGAATCTGTGGCAAAAGTATTGACTCCAAAGGGGACTATGGTGAAAAGCAACATGTTACCAGATTCCTCAGATAAACCCTACATACTCAGGTCACAAACTTTTCAAATTTCCCTCATAGAATAATGCTCATCTTTATTATAAAATTAAAGTTTGTTTATTGGTGCATCAATGTAGCATAGAGGTAAAATATGTATATACAAGATGTGATCATAAAGTTTGGGAACTGACTTTATATCTTGAGATCAGTTTCATACCCTGTATACAAAAAAATAATTGATTGTCCACTGTTCAATTGTCCACATTTCTCTTCTTTGACATCTTGAGAAAAAAAGGTTAAATTTTATTTACTATAAAATGTTATTGGAACACAGAAGAACAGATAATCAGTATCCTCCTATAGAACTAAACTGAATTGGTTTGGAAACTACAGCTGATATAATTGGATTATATTAGCTCTTTTGCAGCGATGGTGACATGAGCACACAAGATCCAATTTGAGGAGATTTAACAGGTCACTGATTAACATAAACATCCATTTTATATACTAGGTCATTCCTATCCAAATAAAAGTGAACACACAAATATTACCCTTGTAAAAAAAAATAAATTAAAAACCTATTCTTATTAAAAATAATAATATTAAAGATAAAAATGTTGCTGTTTCCAGTGGGAAAAAGTTTATAATTTGTTAAAGATCTCAATAAAAAAAATTTGTGGGGCATTTAAAAACCCCTCATGGGCTGAATCTGGCCTGCAGGCCATAGTTTGTGGACCTAGACTCCTGTAATGCACCACTAGCAGCATATGAGGGATTTAATGGATAGCAGTTTGAATGATAAACCATTCAAACTGCTTTAACTTTAAGTATTTCGCTATTTTTATATTTAGTGATAAACCATCTTGAAATATTTTGAGGGTACAGAAATTATTTTGTGTTCAACTGGAAAAAAAATTCAGGTTAAAAGGGAAATATATTTTCATCTCATTTTTCCATTTGTAGAGATTTCAAAAAACTGTGGAAGCATTAGAAGAGGAGGGGGCTGCAGAAAAAAGACAGTTGGCATCCATGCATCAGCAACGTGTAAATAGTATCATTAATATGCGCAAGAAAGGGGCCATGGATTGTTATACAGCTGCCCTTGATCAGAATCCACCAAAGGTATTATTGCATTTCTTATGGAATTATTTATGAATTTTGTTCTTTAGTGGAACTGTGTATTGGAAGAGCCATCGTTAATCAATATGAAACAGTTGAATTTCTTTTATGATTGTGAGAGGAAAGAAAGATAATAATTGTAATTTTATTTAAGAAGAATATTACAGATAAATAAAATATCTTTTACATGTGAAGTTTTAAATTAGATTTATTGGTAAGTCAAGATAAAATGTTTGCAATTTTTTTACCCAAGCAGCTCTGGTATCTAAATTAAAATGGCACCGTTCTGAATTCCTTACTGAATTCTGTCATCAGGTTTGGGAATTTCTACTTAAAATAACAGTCAGATTGAATATATTTATTATTATTATTTTATTTATTTATTTATTGTACTAGACAATTCCTTGCTAACCTTTGGCAACCCTGCCATCCATTATCGCATGGGTTAAAATCGTACAGTTAGTTAGTTAGTTATTTGGTTTTTAGGAGCATTAGCAACCAAGGCCATATTGCTCCGGGGATATGCGGTGGTTATTCCCTGACCTTTCCGCATCCTCCGTATTTGGTGGGCACGGGCTCGAACCCCGGTCTAATCAAGAAGCGTGTGCTACGCACTGCTGCTCCTGCCCACCTGGCTACGGAGATGCCTAAAATCGTACAGAAAATGCAAAGAATGAGATATAATGACATCCGAAACATTCAGATGCTTTGTGTGTGCACGCGCAGGTGAGAGGGAGCTTAGAGCCTAACTATGCCGATCCTGTATATGTTTTTGAAGATATTGTGCCCAGCAAAGCCGATCAGATCAGTGTAGTGGTAAATGTTTGCATAATGAAGTATGAAGTTTTGGTTGTATTGAGTGATTGGCCTGAATCAGCATCATAATCATAAAGAACATTTGGACTTGACAACCAACCAGTTGGTTGATTGTCAAGTCCAAATGTTCATCAAGTGTCCTGCCAAAATGACTAAATGAATGCTAAGAATGGCAAAACAAATCACTTGACCCAGTCTGCATAGTAGGAGACTTGCATCACATTCCTGTTCTTGTCATTTGCGAAAATCAGATGTACGAGGATAATTCAAAAAATAAGTTATACTTGACCATTTTAACCCAAGAGACATTTATTGAGGTATGTAACATTATGCAATAGAAAGCACATACCTTGCACTACTTTTCCACATAGTCACTGAGTTGGTGTAAACACTTCTCAGAACTTGTGACTAAATGTTCGATTCCCTGATGATAGAAATCCACTCCTTGGTCATTCAGCCACTGCCGAACTGCTATTTGCACCTGCTCATTGTTTGCAAACCATTGTCCCCTAGATGTTCTTTCAGCTTGCCGAAGATGTGATAGTCACAAGGCAAAAGATCGGGACTGTATGGCGTATGTTGCCATACGTCCCATCTAAAACTTTGGAGCAAGTGTCGTGTTGTGCATGCATTGTGTGGCGTGCCATTGTCCTGAATGAGAACAACACCTTTGCTTAACTTTCCAGGTCTATTGTTTATCGTGTCTGTTCACAAAGGCCGTAATGTTTGGCAGTATGAGGCAGCCGACCGGACTAGCCGGGTGGGTAAAGTGCCTGCCTGGCAACCCAAAGGTCGCGGGTTTGATTCCCGCCTCGGGCTTGTATCAGAAGTAGTGCAAAAACCTTGGGAGGTGCATTATGGCCACAGAAGCCTATGTGCCAACAACTACAAAAAAAAAAAAAAAAGTATGAGGCAGTATTAATTGTTGTGCCTTTTGCCATAAATTCAGTGTAAACAGCTCCTTCACAGTTGAAAAACACATGTCCATGACCTTTCTTGCTGTTGGTGCAACTTTGAATTTCTTCTGCACAGGCGATGTTGTGTGTCTCCATTCCATAGATGCTCTATTAATTTCTGGGGTGAAATGGTGCACCCACGTTTCATCTTCAGTGGTGATGCGCCATAAGAAGTCATAGCCTTCCACAGAATAGCATTGAAGGAAGGCTAGAGAAGACAAAAAACATTGACCTTTGTGTTCATCTGTCAGTGAATGAGGAACCCATCGTGCACATAATTTGCGATAGTCAAGATGTTCATGGACGATGGAATGAACACTGGCTATTGAAATATCCAACTCCTTTGCCATTTCTGCAACTGTCAGTCTTCTCATACCTGCACATATCATAATCACCACCACAACAGAATGTAAATCCTTCATGGTACAGCACAAGGAACTACACATATCCTAAAACTGCCTATTACCTTAAACCTGTGCAGCATAAGGAACTGCACAGGACTTAAATATCATCCATCTTGGCATCGGGCTTGATTAATGCAATACATTCCAGTACAGCACGAGGAACTGTATGTGATACAAATGCAGCAAATATAGCTGGAACAGGAGAGGTGACCCACCTTTCAGCATAGATTACCACACAACCACACTTGCTCTGTAATTGATTTAGAAAACAGTTCTGTTCTGAGAGGAACTTAATTTTCATTTTACCATTTCCTCATACTGTAATAATATCTGTTTTTCTATAAAAAGAATTTCATGTGCAAAATGCTGGAAAGCTTAGAAGTCTTCCTTGGTCTTAGTATTAGTATTAGTAACGGCCGTATGGTGCAAGAAAGCCTATGGCTTATCTTAACCAGCAGTGTCTTTTATTCTTCATTCAGACAATCTAGGCTAGGAGTAACTTCCACTAATTGCATTTGGAGATCCCTGTATTCCCAACATTGGCAGAAGATATGCTGCCATGTCTTCCAAACTCTACAGAAGTAATCTGCCTGGTTAGAAACACCAAGCTCATTCAGTTTACTAAAAAAATAATCCATGCCCTGTCAATAGAAACATGCAGTACAGATTTTGGGACTCGTCACTCGTATGTAATCCACTAATATTTGGGAAGAACCTGCAAGTGACTGCTCAATTCATGTTGTATAGAATGTCCAATGTGACTGAATGTGTAATAGTCACATTGTATAGAACATCCAAATGTGATTTAATGTATAACAGTCACATTGGGAGCTGAATAGAATGAACCTTAAATTAGGTTCATTATAATCAGCTATTTTAATTTAGATATTGGGTCAAAAATTCACAAATATTTTATCCTGACAATAAATTAAATTTAAAACATCACATGGAAAAGGGCATTTTCTTTAAATCAAAAATAGTAATTATAACTATTCATTATGAATAGTTATAATTACTTAAGAGTTTCCTTTATTTTTCTCTAATAATAAGAGCTTTGCTTTTTGCTTAACATACCATATTAAATATACTTTTACTTTTTTTTCAAGGAGTATACTGAACTTTGTACATTATACCTTAGGCGCAGTACTTTTTCAAAAAAGCTTATGAAAATTTTGTTAATTTTGATATTAGGTAATTCAAAGTGCTAGAATACTTCAAATCAGAAATGGTTCCCGGTTTGCAGGAGAGTCTGTGAGCTTTATGTTATGTGTAATTTGGGCATAATTTATTCAAGAGTAGGAAAATTCAAAAATCTGCACTGTATGAAAATTGCGTAAAACATCTTTTCATTCAAAGAAAATACTGACTGTGTGTAATAATAACAATTTTAAACTAAAGTACAGAACTGTATATAATTAGAGCTCATGATCTTGCACAGTTGATTTATTGGTAATGCTTTGTCTAACATTAACTAATCAAACAAAGAAACACTAATGGCAAACTTCTTGATATTTAGAGTAGGGTTGCACTGGTAGAAAGCAAAATCCCATTGTTGGGATATCAGAGACGTGGTGTCACACAGATATAAGGAATGCCACAACTGAAATTTGAGGAGTACAATGTGCACAGGAAGGATAGACAGGATAGGAAGGGAGTAGGGGTTATGCTATTAGTTAAGAAATGCGTAAAATCTAAGGAAGCGCATCCAGTTGATGTTTGTGGACAGTGCAGTGTCGAGTCAGTTTGGTGTGACATAAGCAGTGGAAAATCAGGTTTGGAAATGAGAGCAGCCTTGTGCAGGTGAAGCTTTTACAGCTCCAGAAAATAGAGAAGTTTTTTCTGTTTTATTAAATTAAATTGGCATATTAACTTATTTTATAGAGTAGCTTTATATTCCTAGTTATGATTCTTAGTTTAAATTTTAACTTAGATAGAAATTTTGTAGATTAATACTTAGTATCGGTAATGGTATCAATCCATGTGTTTTATTCTGGGGTTACTTCTACCCATGTGTAGTACTTTGCATTTATCAGTGTTAAACTTCAGTTGCCACTTCTCAGCCCATCTGCCTAACTTTTCTAGATTCTGTTGCACACTGTCATACCCTACCAACCTTTGTGTCATCTGCAAACTTTGATATTAAGCCTGATATACCTTCATCAATATCATTGAGAAATACAGAAAACAACAGTGGACCCAACACTGAACCCTGGGGGGGGGCACCACTAATAACATTAGTCCACGAAGAACAGTGTCCATTGATTACCACTCTTTGTCTTCTTCCACTCAACTATCCTTCTATCCATTGTAGCAACTTGCTCTTGATGCCATACTGGTAATAATAGTAGTAGTAGTAGTAGTGGCAAATGATGAAAGAAAGCAAGCTTATATTGCATCAGCCAAATGGGAAAAAAAAAAAACACTGCACATTTCTCCAATCTATACCCTCCAAGAATTTGTCTAGTTCTTCTTTGAATTTATTGAAACCACTTAAATGACAGTAATCAGAGTGAGTTACTGAAACAAGGTCTAGGAAAATTGGGTCAATGGGCTGAGAAATGGTAGTTGAAGTTTAACATTGACAAATACAAGTTACTGCATGTGGGTAGCCGTAACCCCAAAGTAACTTGCCAACTGTGTGGTACTGCACTCGGGGTAGTGCAGAATGAAAAAGACCTGGAGTAATTGTGCAGTGAGACATAATTTTCTGATCAGTGCAGACATGCTGCCAGAACAGATCAAGGGTTTTTTTGTTTTCGTCAATGATATAGAGAAACATTTCTAGCAGGGATAAAGCAGTGATTATCCCTTTATATAAGGCCATGGTTAGGCCACATTTTGCATACTGTATACAGATCTGGAGGTCTCAATTTAGGAAAGATGTAGATCTGCTGAAATGGGTGCAGAGAAGGGCAATCAGATTGAACTGAGCAAAAGTGTGCTCTTGTCTAGAAAGGCTTCAGTTCTGAAAATTGCAGCATCTTGAGACCAAGCACCTGTGGAGAGATCTAATTGAGGTGTTTAAAGCCTTGAATGGATTCAGTAAGCTGATTATTAATGATAAGCTTTCACTTTCTGAAACTACACACGAGGGGGCAAAAATTGAAGTTGAGGAACGGTTCGCATCTATCCTTTGCAGGATAGATGCGAAGAAGTTTGCCTTCCACCAGCAGTTGATTGTTTGTTGGAAAAGGCTTCCATCTGTTGTGTTGGAAGTGGATGGGTTGAATAAATTCAAGGGAGAACTAAACAACTTGGAGGGTACAGATGGGTGAACTGAGTGGATTTTTTTTTTTTTTTTGGCTGATGTTGTAGTAGTAGTGGCATGTGATGAAAGAAAGCAAGTGTATATGAGCTTATGTAGCATCAGCCAAAAAAAAAAAAAATAAATAAATAAATAATAATAATAATAAAGTAAAAAAAAATATACACAACAATTCCCTCTAAATGTTTGTCCAGTTCTTCCTTAAATTTATTTAACCTATCAACTTCCATAACGACAGATGGAAGTTTGTTCCAACAATTAACCACCTGCTGGCTAAAGGCAAATTTCTGTACATCTATTCTACATCTGTCCTTTCTTAATTTGAATTTATGCCCCCTTAGGTTTGTAATCTGAACAAGTGGAAGGATCCCATCAGAATTCAGCCTTATACACCTCAATCAGATCACCTCACAGGTTCCTAGTCTCCTGACACTAATTTGCAGAACTTAAGCCTCTCTTGGTAAGAAGATCCCCTCATCAATCTTGTTGCCCTTCTTTGTACTTGTTCTAGCAACACTACATCCTTCCTAAAATGAGGCCTCCAGACCTGTATGCAGTACTCAAGGTGTGGCCTGACCATTGCCTTATACAGAGGGACAATCACCTCCTTTTCCCTGCTAGAAAAATTCCTATATATCATTGACAAAACCCCATGACCTGCCCTGGCAGCATTGCTCAGAAAACTTCATATCTGACTGCACAATTACTCCCAGGTCTTTTTCATTTTCTACCACCTTAAGTGTAGTACCACACAGTTGGTACGTTTCTCTGGGGTTACTTCTACCCATATGCAGTACTTTGCATTTGTCAAGGTTAAACTTCAGTTGCCACTTCTTAGCCCATCTGCCCAAATTTTCTAGCTCCTGTTGCAGTAGCACACTGCCATTACTGTCATTAACAACTCTGCCAACCATTGTATCATCTCCAAACTTTGACACTAAGTGTGATATACCATCATTAATATCAATGATAAATATACAAAACAACAGTTGACCCAACACCGAACCTCTGTGGGACTCCACTAATAACATTAGTCCACGAAGAGCAGCACCCATTAATTACCACCCTCTGTTTTCTCTCACTCAACCATCCTTTTATTCATTGTAGCAACTTACCCTTAATACCATTCTGCTCCAATTTGTACAATAGTCTTCCATGCGCAACAGTGTCAAAAGCTTTCCTGAAATCCAAATATATGATATCAAAATTATTTTTTGCATCCAGTTCCTTTGTAACCACATCATAATATTCTGTCAAATTTGTCAGACAAGACTTACCCTTAACAAACCCATGCTGTGTGTGTGTCTGAATTATTGCTGCAGTTCTGTCTGGATGATCTTGCAATGCATCTTTAACCAGTGACTCCATTAATTTACCTGGAACAGAAGTTAAACTAATTGGTGTGTAATTACTCGTGTCACCCTTCAGTCCCCCTTTGTGAATTGGGGATACACTTGTACATCTCCAGTCCGTGGGGACCTCCCCTGAGTCAAAGGATGCTCTCATAATTATGGCTAAGGGTTTGCTTAGTTGCTTTGCTGCCTCCTTTAATATAACTGGATAGATCCCATCCACCCCAGGTGCCTTTCCTATGTTTAACTTCAACAATTTCTTCTCCACTTTGCTTTCAGTTATTACAAAATCATTAAGCACCCTGCTACAATTTGATAACCTTTTGGCATTTTGAAACCTTAATAACTCCTCATGTGTGAATGTAGATGCAAAATACTCATTCAGTTTGTTTGCTATCTGAGCAAGATCATCAACAGTTGAACCATCGATATCAAATGGCCCAATCAGATTCATCCCCTTCCTTTTAGCATTTATATAAGTAAAGAAATCCTTGCTTTGTTTCTTAGCATCCTTTGCCAAAGATTTCTCGTAATCTGCCTTCGCCTGCCTAACCTTCTTTATGACGTGATTACAGACTAGCTTATATCTGCCATAGGCTTCTGTGTTGCCTGATAATTTATATGCATCCCATGCATTTTTCTTCTCTGCCACGAGTCTCATTAGTTCATATGACAACCATTTAGGCCTAAATCTTGAACAATATTTCTTAATAGGTATGAAACTTTTAGTAGCTTCCACAGCTAATTCCTTGACTGCTTCCCACTTCGAATTTGCTGTTGGTAACATCATCAGTTGATCCTACTGTACAGAATTTAAAAACTGTTCGAACATGTCGCTGTAGAAAACAAATCATTTGCCATTATTACTACTACTACTACCACTGATATACTTTAATAAATACTGAAAAGAACGATGGGCTCGGCATTGAACCTTGGGGGACTCCACTGATAACATTAGTCCGCGAAGAGCAGTACCCATTGATAATCACTCTCTGTCTTCTTCCAATTAACCATTTCTTGATCCATAACAGTAACTTGCCCTTAATGCCACATTGCTCCAGTTTAGAAGGCTCTTATATGCAACAGCATCAAAAGCCTTCCTGAAATCAAAGTATATGATATCAGAATTATTTTTGAATCCAGTTCCTTTGTTACTGCATCATAGAACCCTATCAGATTGGTTATACAAGACTATACTTTAGAAGATCCATGCTGACGGCAGTATAATTGCATTCCTGTCCAGCTGATCCTTGCATTACTTCTTTTACCAGTGACTCGATTATTTTCCCTGGAACAGTTTTTAATGCTAACGGGTCTGTAATTACTCATGCCGCCTTTTGATCCTTTCTTCATGAACTGGGATACATTCGCACATCTCCAGTTCATAGGGACCACCTCTTAATCCAAGGATGCTCTCATAATTATGTCTAAAGGCTTGCTTACCTCCTTTGCTACCTTGCATAATATGATTGGATATATCCCATCTACAATAGGCATCTTTTTTTATGTTCAGCTTCAACAGTTCCTCTTCACTTTCTTTTCAGTTATCTCAGTCGTTTAGCTCCCCATAGGAGTTTGATAAACTTCCGGCATCTCCTCCTCTAAAGAATGCTCATGTATAGATGCAAAATACCTATTAAATTTTTCAGAAACCTTAGAAGGTCATCAACAGTTAATCAGTTGACATCAAGTGACCCTATGTGATTGAATCCCTTCCTTCTATATGGTTAATATAAGCACAGAAATCTTTGTTTCTACTTTTCTTTGCATTATTTACAAGACTCCTTAGCTTGCCTGGCCTACTTTGTGACTTGATTATAGACTAATTTATATCTACCATAGGCTTCTGAATCATTTGATAAATTATGTGCATCCCATGCACTTTTCTTCTCTGGCACTTGTCTCAGTAGTTCATCTGACATCCATTTAGGTCTAATCTGTGAGCGGTATTTTTTTTTGTTGGTATGAAAAGCCTAGTAGCTTCTATGATTACTGCCCTGAATGCTTCCCATTTACAATTTGCTGTTGGTAACTTCATCAGTTGATCTGATTGTATAGAATTTAAGAACTGTGATACCACTGAAGTTACCCTTACAAAAGCTAAAGCTCTTCCCTTTACCCTTAATAGTAATTATATCTTTAAATTCCACATTAGCACACTGTGATCAGTGGGTGTTTACCTGCTGATTCTTAATGCATCTAAAATCGCTTCTGATAACCAGATCAATAGTCTTGCTAATGTTTAAATGACCAACCCACAAATTCCACTCAACATCTGGGAAGTTAAAATCCCCCATTATAAGACATTTTGATTTACTTCCATCTGTATTTCTCTGTATAGCTGTTTGGTATACCCATTACAATAATTAGGCATATAACACACTCCTATTCTCAATTTGTTTTCCCAGTTCTTATATCACACCAAACTGACTCAGCATTGCACTCGTCACCTATGTCAACTGAATGCACTGCCTTAGATTTCTTAACAGCGTAACCTTTCCATCCCTCCTGTCTGAGTGACATCATATCTCTGCTGTCCCCACAATGTCTTTATTTGATGACTAATTCAGTACTTGAAATTCATTAGGTTTATTTACAATGCTCCTGGCTTTAGTGTACGTGCAAATATGCATGCACATGTTTTTGCTCTTAGTTACCCTAACACATCCCATTTATTCATTTGTTCCATGATTACCCACAGCATGGCCTGAAATCTCCAACACTTTGCTTTCCAGGCTGCTGCATTTTCCCATAGAAGCAATGCAAGAATCACCTTCACTTGTGCCGGCGGCTCTGGTTAATCTATTAGTCTGTGTATCCCACCCAAGCTAGCAGTTTTCCGACCCATGCCTTGATAGCCTTAGCAAAATATTCTTGCACCCCTTCTATTTAAGTGTATCCCATTTCTGTAAAAACACTCTCCTGTTAGTAGAAACAGGTACATGTATACTAATGGTCAGAGTATAGTAAACAAATTTGTTGAAGTACTAATTAGGCCATTGGACATAGGTATTCCAGGGTTATCAGAGGCATGGTGCCACTTAGACATAAGAGATGTGGAATTTGAATATGGTGAGTACAGTATACTCACCATATTCAAAGAAGGGGGTGTACACCCAGTTTATGTGAGTAGCCAGTGCAATGTTGAATCAGGTGCAACATTAGCACTGGAAAGTTGCAAAGAGTCCCCCCCACCTCCAATTTCTGAATTGATTTTTGACAGTAATTTCTCTTCAGTGTTGGACAGTTGATTCACAGTAAGATGAAATTGATATATTTAAAACCATTTAAAATTTTCATTTTTAGCAAATGTTCAAAATTTTCCCTCGAAAAAAAAAAAAAAAAAAAAAAAGGAGTGTGTGTGCGCTACATGCACATTAGTATATCTTGCAAGTTCCTAAAAGTTGTTAGTGCACTCCACAAGTTCCCAGAAAAGCTGGTGTGGCCAACAAGTACTTCTGAGTTTAAAATACCTCTGTCAATAAATTAAGCATTTATTGACAGATTAAAATTTTTTTTTCATAAAGTTTATTTTATAATTTTTTCTCCTAATTATGAATAATGGTTATGTTAAGATACTGTTGTCTTCGTAAACATGTTACAGAGAAAGGAATTATATTATTAACATTACTACGGATATTGATCAAATAATAATTGTTTGTAATAATAATCTCTCCTTTTATGACTTCATTGATTAATATTTTTACTCTTGTTAGACAAAACGCATTGAAAAATGTTTAGAAAAACTTCTACGTGCTTTGGAGAAGGACAGAACCCATACTTTACATCACTATCGGCATCTGCTGAATTCCAACTTAAAACAAGCTGTTAAAGAGAAGGAGGCTATCTTAGAACATTTAGATGCTCTTAATCATATTGCCAACCAAAGTTTTGCAATGTTGGACAGAGTTCCTTCAGTTGCGGACAAAATCCGGACCCGGATGAGTAAGTACTGTTTGAATAAAAATTCCCCCCCTTCCCCACCAAACCAGCATTTTACCAGTTGCATTAATAAAAAATAAGATGTCTACAAATTTACTATTACATGTATTTTATTTACAGTAATTTATGTAATAGTGGATTTCTAGTGTTTATTATTATTATTATCATCACAGTGAAGTTTTTATGTATCATATCAGTGTAGCTAGTATTATACAGAAATGACATGGATGAAATTTACTCTCCTATCATGAAATTTTCTCTTCATTCATAATGCTTTATGTTTCTTACAATGGAATATTAAATGTGTCAATTTCTTTAGAGTGAAATTAGGATTTTAGATAATCCATATTCTGATAACTGGAATTGTACATTTGTGGGACTGTTTTTTTTTTTTTTTTTTTTTTTTTTATCAAGGAAAATCTTAAACATTAAATTAAAACTAAAAGTAAATTAGCTGTCTGCTTGGTTATAATGAAATAAAATAAGAAATTTTATGGTTACAAAACATGAGTTTCTGTACACATTAATATAATTGTACAGACTAGATGACATAGTGAGCAGATTATTTAACAGTACATGTTTTAATATAGTTAGGGAAGTACATGTTTTGCTTTAACCCGAATTTATAATGTAAATTATAAATGATGAAATAATTCCTAAAATTTCATCCCATACTGACCTTGGGCTAACATGGGATGAAGACTTAAATTTCAAGGAACACTTCCTAAGGCAATTTTCTGGGCTATTCGCCAGAAACTTGCAGGCTGCCACAACATTAAACTGATCAGACAATACATTAATAGACGTCTCACACCTATATCTCTATATGCCTCTGAAATGTCCTCTGCACTTGCTTATGGAACAAATTTCTGATGGTGGAATATTGGATTCTGCAGTGGTTGAATCATATGGGAGGGAACCTGTTCACCATCTCAAAATTTATTCTCCTAGTCTGTCCAGGAGGTCTTGCCTAGACATGACCTCCTGGAAGCTCACTGTCCTCAAAAAAAATCTGTCATCACTCGCTAAGCTGCTAACTCGCCAGGTCGATAGAAAATATTATTGCATTTCCAAAGGAAAGAAATAGAAACCACCAGAGCCAGCATCCCCCACTTAGGATGAAGCTATCTAACCTGGACTCCTTAAAAGGAATGTTCCCATGTAACATCATCAAACATTTCAACACCTCCATTGATCCAAAAAAGTTCAAAGAGATATTAAAATATATAGAAGCCAAATTATGGACCAAATCACCAGTACTACCATGAAAATTGAGCTGAATTTTTTTATCAGAAATTTATATGATGTTAATAATTAAATGCAATAATATAATAAAAAATAAGCAAATTTTGCTATGACAATTATGGAAGAAATGATATGTAGGTCACCCTGTATATTTCTTTCTTCTTTTTTTTTTTTTTTTAAAGATCAATCTGATTTTAAAGTGAATTGTAACTTGCTATTAAGTAAATATGATTATCTGATTATTATCATCATTATAAATATTTTGCCTAAAAAAAACAGTTATGGCCAATGATATGTATTTTTGAAATTGCAGCCGACTACCAATTTTTTGTATGTATAAAGGGCTCATGGATATTTTGAGCATCATATATTTTGTAAATCTGCTGTAGGTAGAGCCATGCTTTATCTGTGTAATACATCACATACAAAACATCCTCTGCATGTTGTACAGTAAAATTCTGAAACCATGCCCAGTGAGTAAGCAAGATTACACATTTCTTATGGCTTTCAATTTCTGAATAGCTATCACTTAGTAAGGAAACAACTTTTGTTTCCTTCTTAACAGCTGTTTGAGCTGAGCTGTGGCTTGGGCCTATTGCAGCTATTAATTAAATAAATAAATAAATCTTTATTGTGAAGTAAAGTTACATCAAATGTCCCATCACACTGACGAGTGCCAGGGGTTCACATATAGCAGTTAGAGAAAAGCAGAATAAAGTACAGCATACAAATACAAAAGGCTGCAAAATACAGCATGCAAATACAAAAAGGTTACAAAATGCAGGTTAAAAATGCAAAAAGAAATACAAATACAGCATAAGAACACAAATACAGAAAAACAGAATACAACTTGGCAATGATTCAGCAGAGCTCTAGTGATGACAGATTTCAACATGGGGATGGGAGCATCGTGATCCTCTTTTGGTAGGTCAGGGTTCAAGTGCTTTGATAAAGTTGGGTCTGTCCTGCTTGTTACTTATTAGCCTGTCAAAGTCGATGTCCACACAGTTCAGGGTGGCCAGATCTGCCTGGGGAGAAACCTCTCAGTGAGTGCAAGCCTATTGTGGTGAGCCACAAGTGCTGGTGCCGATCTTAGGCTTGGCTGTGAGATCCTCATTAGTAATGTCATCCAATTTATCCCCACTAAAACAGATAACCTCACACTTCTGTGAGATGCAGATAGGCTGCTTGGACAGCCCACAAAGTTCTATCAATGAAATACAGGAATTTTACCAGAAACATGGAAGTAATTGTCCTATTACATAAGGACAAAGTCGATGTCCACACAGTTCAGGGCGGCAAGATCTGCCTGGGGAGAAATCTCTCAGTGAGTGCAAGCCTTGTCCAATTGTTGGCCACATTTTGAGTTCTGCATTTGAGTCTGGAACCCTCATTTTAGGATGTGGATTTGGAACAGCTGCAGTAAAAGTGTTTTAAGTTTTTAATTGGGTTGAGTAAACTAAATGCTGATTGCATCTAGAGTGACATACACAAGGGGACATAAATTTAATGATATATTTGTGGAAGCTTGCTTTCAGCTAGAGAGAAATTGATTGTTGGAACAACCTTCCATCTGGTGTTGTAGAAGTTGATAGTTTGAAATGTAAAGGATTAGACAAATTATTAGAAGGAATGGACAAATGAAGGGTTCTTTTTTTATTTTTTTGTCTGAAGCTGTATAAGCTTCCTTACTTGCACCATTTTGCTGCTACTAATTTTTCTCAGCCTGGTCTGTGCTTGTTAACAGGAGAGACTGCTTCTACAGGGATGGGATACACTTAAATAGAAATGGTGCAAGAATATTTGCTGATGCTTTCGAGGCAGAGTTAGGTGGGTCGGAAAATTGCTAGCTTGGGAGAATACATAGACTAATAGATTAACGGTAGCCATTGGCAGAGGTGAAAGTGATTCTTGCACTGCTTCTATTGAAATGCAATTGAGCAGAAGATTGGAAAGCAAGGCAATGGAGCATTCCAGGACTGCTGGGAGTCATAGAGGAACAAGTAAGTACATGGGCTGTGTTAGGGAATTTATTAACTATACTCCAATGCTAGGAGTATAGTTAATAAATTCGATGAGCTTGAAGTGCTATTCAAGCCATCAAAAGCAGATATTGTTGGGATATCAGAGATGTGGTGTCGCACAGACATAAGCAGTACAGAATTAGAATTTGGAGAGTACAATGTGTACCGAAAGGATAGACAGGACAGGAAGGGAGGAGGGGTTATGCTGTTAGTTAAGAAACACATAAAATCTAAGGAAGTGCATCCAATTGATGTTGGTGAACAATGCAATGTTGAGTCTGTTTGGTATGACATAAGCACTGGGAAAGGGAAATGAGAGTAGGTGTGTGTTATAGGCCTAATGAATCTGATGAGTATAATGAGCAATTGTACAGAACAGAAAACAGAACATAGAGTGGGTCAGCAAATCAGAGTGTCTTATAATGGAGGACTTTAATTTCCCAGAGATTGACTGGAATTTGTGGGTTGGTCACTCACACACTATCAAGACTTTTGTGGATTTATTGGACTAGAGGGAGTAATACTCTTGATCTGATTATCAGTAGTGATTCTTCATACATTAAGAATCGGCAGATAAAGGAACCACTAGGTGGCAGTGATCAGAGTGTGCCGAAATGGGATTTACTCAAAGTGGTAACTACCGTAAAGGGAAAGGATTTTGCTTCCTTAAACGTGACTACGGTGGTCTGAGACAATATTTAAATTCTATACAGTGGGACCAACTGATGATGTTACCAACAGCAAATTCAAAATGGGAAGCAAAACGGTCTGCTGACGAGGCTACTAGAGACGGTCGTGTTCCAAGCCGCTAAGTGGATTTTTCTTATTTATTGATTTGAAATTATTGTTTTTCTAAAACTTTTGATTTAAATTTAGTAGTATAACATTATTTTGTGATTTTCTGATTAACTTGGTGTATTTATTCTTTACTCGGCCTTGTAATTGCATAAAAGTATCGGTAAAGGTTTCCACGTGTTTCAACTCCGCTAGCGTTCGTAATTTTCCCGCCATTGTGATACGATAGTTGTATGCCGTGCTAGATAGCGTTAGTTGAACTTCGTTAGCAGTTAAATTGTACGTTTAAATAAATACATATAACGACTTAGATTACAAACGTAATATAATTAATAACATAACATAATTAA
The DNA here is from genome assembly GCF_048544385.1 of Mastigoproctus giganteus. Classification (NCBI taxonomy): domain Eukaryota; kingdom Metazoa; phylum Arthropoda; class Arachnida; order Uropygi; family Thelyphonidae; genus Mastigoproctus; species Mastigoproctus giganteus. The sequence goes on from NC_143583.1 coordinate 21,934,117, forward strand.
TTATAATTAATTAATAAATTAATAGAATCATGACTCAGACCAGAGCAGCAAAGCAAAAGGCTCAAGCTAATGGAAGCGTTGTGGCTCAGAGCAGAACTGAGGGGGGCAGTTGTCCTCTGACTCACAGCCTTATAAAATGCACTGTTTGCTTGATGTTTGCAGAGCAATCGGGTACGGGACATGATACTGCCAAGGGGGATGTCTTTGTGTGTGCGCGATGCAAGGAGTGTATCGATATCAGGCAACAACTCGGCGTTCTTGTGGGCCTATATGAGAGCTTGAAGGACAGGGTGGATGCCCTCGAAGAAACTAAATTGAGGGGCCCATCAAGCTCTCAGCTGCCCACATCAACGCCAGAGCTTGCACTTGGGCATCGCGTGACACAGAGACAACCCCCAAGGCAGAATGCGCTGGTCCCAAAGGAACTAGTAGCTGCTGGTGACTCTATTGTCAGGGAAACGGGGAACATGCTTTGTAAAAAAGATAGGTGGAACAGGACCAGGGTATGTCTGCCAGCGGCAAAGGTTGATGACGTTGTAGAGCGAATATCATCTTTTAAGGGCACAAAAGGTGATATAGTTGTACACGTTGGCACTAATAATATTAAGAGTAGGAGACCGGCAGAATTACTTAACAAGTACAGGTCACTGTTGAACAAAAGCCGAGAATTAGGGTTGAATTTGAAAGTGTCTGCAATTCTGCCCAGACACGATAGGAGGGAGTATATGATGAGAGCCTTGTCGATCAATTCGGCCCTGGAAAGATTGTGCAAGGCTCAAGGGGTAGAAATTTTTTCAGCCTGGACTGTACTTGTTAACAGGAGAGATTGCTTCTACAGGGATGGGATACACTTAAATAGAAAGGGTGCAAGAATATTTGCTGATACTATCGAGGCAGTGTTAGGTGGGTCGGAAAACTGCTAGCTTGGGGGGAGACAAAGACCAATAGATTGACAGTAGCCACTGGCAGAGGTGAAAGAGATTCTTGCACTGCTTCTATTAGAATGAGCAGAAGCCTGAAAAACAAGATGCATGGTATTTCAGAGACTGCTGGGAGCCATTGCGGTACAAATAAACACATGGGTTGTGTTAGGGTAGCTAAGAATAGAAACAGGTGCAGGTATACTTGCGTGTACACCAATGCTAGGAGTTTAGTAAATAAATTTGATGAATTTGAGGTATTGCTCAAAACATCAAAGGCAGATATTGTTGGGATATCAGAGACGTGGTGTCACACAGATATAAGGGATGCAGAACTGCAATTTGGGGAGTACAACGTCTACAGAAAGGATAGACAGGATAGGAAGGGGGGAGGGGTTATGCTATTAGTTAAGAAACACATAAAAACCAAGGAAGTGAAGCCAGTCGACATCGCTGGACAGTGCAGTGTTGAGTCAGTTTGGTGTGACATAAGCATTGGGAGATCAAAATTGAGAGTAGGAGTGTGCTATAGGCCTAATGACTCTGATGAGTATAATAAGGAACTGTACAGGGAAATAGAGTGGGCTAGTAAATCAGAGAGTCTTATAATGGGAGATTTTAATTTCCCAGATATTGACTGGAATTTGGGGGCTGGTTACTCACACACTAGCAGGGCTTTTGTGGATTTATTGGATGATTGTTTTCTACATCAGCATGTTCAGGAGGCAACTAGAGGGAGTAATACTCTTGATTTGATTATCAGCAGTGATTCTTCATGCATTAAGAATCTGCAGATAAATGAACCACTAGGTGGCAGTGATCACAGTGTGCTGAAGTGGGATTTACTGAAAGAGGTAATTACCATTAGGGGTAAAGGGAAGGGTTATTGCTTCCGTAAAGGCGACTACGATGGACTGAGACAGTATTTAAATTCTATACAGTGGGACCAACTGATGATGTTACCAACAGCAAATTCAAAATGGGAAGCATTCAAAGAACGTATCTTGGAAGCTACTAGGCTTTACATACCAACTAAGAAATATTGTTCAAGGTTTAGGCCAAAATGGATGTCAGATGAACTAATGAGGCATATGGCAGAGAAGAAAAATGCATGGGATACTTACAAATTAACACATGACACAGAAGCCTATGATAGATACAAGTTGATATGCAACCAAGTTACAAAGGAGGTTAGGCAGGCGAAGGCAGATTACGAGAAATCCTTGGCAAGGGATGCAAAGAAAAACAGCAAAGAGTTCTTTACTTATGTAAACTCTAGAAGGAAGGGGATGAATCAGATTGGTCCACTTGATATTGGTGGGTCAACTGTTGATGATCCTGCTCAGGTAGCTAACAAACTAAATGAATATTTTGCATCGACATTCACACATGAGGAGTTATTCAGCAAGGGGAATGCCAGAGGTGTATTCAACTCTAGCAGTAAGCTACAGAATCTTGAAATAACTGGGAGTAAAGTGGAGGAGAAACTGTTGAAGATAAACACAAGAAAGGCACCCGGGGTGGATGGGATCTATCCAGTTATATTAAAGGAGGCAGCAAAGGAAGTAAGCAAACCCTTAGCCATAATTATGAGAGCTTCCTTGGACTCAGGGGAGGTACCCATAGACTGGAAATGTGCAAATGTGACCCCAATTCACAAAGGAGGATCAAAGGCTGACACGAGTAACTATAGACCTGTGAGCTTAACTTCTGTTCCAGGAAAATTAATGGAGGCACTGGTTAAAGAAGCACTGCAGGATCATTTAGAAAAGACTTCAGTTATAGCTCAGACACAGCATGGTTTTGTTAAGGGGAAGTCTTGCCTGACCAACTTGATTGGATACTATGATGCAGTCACAAAAGAACTGGATGCAGGGAATAACTTTGATATTACAAAGGGTACTAGGAAAGTTTTGCAATATGACGCAACAATGAATCACAGGAAGCTGCTTGTTGCTGCATGTTGAGACATGTTCATACGTGCATAGTAGCCGCCGCGCCAAGTCCATGGGCTCAGTTATTCATTAGTAGTGAGAGTGTAAAGTGCTTGCGATGGCATCGTGGTCACGAAATGAGATAAGGACAGTTTTGCGGTATAATTTCGTGCGTGGTTTAACCATAGACCAGTGCTTAGAAGAAATGACTCTTGCACTAGATGATGATTGTCCACATCGTACAACGATATTCAGGTGGTATAGAGAATTCCAAAGGGGAAATTTCACTCTGGAGGATTCTGAGAGGCCGGGAAGGCCACGAATGTCAGTTACGGAGGAAAACGTTACTGCTGTGAGGAAAATGCTTGACGAAAACAGGCGAGTGACCTACCAACAGATAGAGGATACTTTGGGCCTAAATGCACCAGCAATTCGTTCGATTCTGCAAGATCATTTGCACGTGAAGAAACTTTGTTCTCTCTGGGTGCCGCATCAACTGACTGAAGAGCAGATGACACGATGTGTGACTTGGTGCCGGGAGATGTTAAAAAAAGTTTGATAAGGGACAATCTCGGTATGTGAACAACATCGTGACAGGTGACGAGACTTGGCTGTACTATTACGATCTGCCGACCAAGGCTCAAAACAAAGTTTGGGTCTTTGATGATGACGACACACCCGTAATTGTCAGAAAATCCCGATCTGTAAAGAAGAAAATGATAGCTGTATTTTTAAAATCGAGTGGAATTGTGTAACGTGTCGTTTTGGACACGCAGAAGACAGACACAGCTAAGTGGTATACTGAACAATGCCTGCCTAAAGTCATTGGATCTATGAAGAACCTGCGGCCAAAGTCAAGAATGCACACCTGGTACCTCCATCACGATAATGCTCCAGCTCACGGCGCCAAAGCCTGCACCGAATATTTGACCACGACAGGACTGAAACTTCTCAAGCACCCTCCCTACAGTCCAGACCTTGCTTCCTGCGACTTTGCACTGTTCCCGCATGTGAAAATGAAGCTAAAAGGGAGGCGGTTTTCCAGTGATGAGGACCTTCTACGGGCGTGGGACAACGAGTGTGCTTTACTCCCTAGTGAAACTTGGCAGAACTGGTTTAAAGATTGGTTTCGGAGGATGGAGAGGTGTACTGAATGTAGAGGAAATTACTTTGAAAAAATTAAATAAACAAAGCTGTATTGCAAAACTTTCCTAGTACCCTTTGTATATACTTGGATCTTAGAAAGGCTTTTGATACTGTTGCACATGGAAGACTGCTACACAAATTGGAGCAGTGTGACATTGGAGGCAAATTGCTGCTATGGATAAAGGGGTGGTTGAGTGGGAGAAGACAGAGCGTGGTAATCAATGGACACTGCTCATCGTGGACTAATGTTATTAGTGGAGTCCCTCAGGGCTCAGTGTTGGGTCCATTATTGTTTTCTGTATTTATAAATGATATTGATGATGGTATATCAAGCTTAATGTCCAAGTTTGCAGATGATACAAAGGTTGGCAGGGTTGTCAAGGACACTACTGACACTACACTGCTGCAACAGGATCTGGAAAGGTTGAGCAGATGGGCTGAGAGGTGGCAAATGAAGTTTAACATTGACAAATGTAAAGTACTACACATGGGAAACGGCAACCACAGAGCAACGTATCAACTCTGTGGTACTACACTGACAGTGGTAGAGAATGAAAGGGACTTGGGGGTGATTGTGCAGGCAGGTATGAAGTTCTCTGAGCAGTGCAGACGGGCTGCAAGAGTAGCTCATGGAGTATTGTCAATGATATACAGGATTTTTTCCAGCAGGGATAAGGAGGTGATTATTCCATTGTACAAGGCAATGGTCAGGCCACACCTAGAGTACTGTATACAGGTCTGGAAGCCTCATTTCAAGAAGGATGTAGAGCTGCTGGAACGAGTACAGAGAAGGGCAACAAGATTAGTGAATGGAACAAAGGGGTGCTCTTAGGAAGAAAGGCTTAAGTTTTGCAAATTACAGTGTCTAGAGACTAGGCACCAGCGAGGTGATCTGATAGAGGTGTATAAAGCCTTGAATGGTTTAAGCATGCTCAATGCTGATGGGATTCTTCCTCTAGCTCAGAAAAATCACCTGAGAGGGCATAAATTCAAATTGAGGAAAGACAGATGTAGGATAGACGTGCGGAAATTTGCCTTTAGCCAGCAGGTGGTTGGTTGGTGGAACAGACTGCCATCCCTTGTGGTGGAGGTTGATAGCCTAAATAAGTTTAAGGCTCAGCTGGACAGGTATTTTGAACGAACAGAGGGGTGAAGTGGAAGTGGTTTTTTTTTTTTTTTTTTTGGCTGATGCTGCATAAGCTTGCTTTCTTGCATCAAATGCCTCTACTAATGCTAATGCATTCAATGAATTAATCTTGGAAGCTACTAGGCTTTTCATACCAACTAAGAAATATTGTTCAAGATTTAGGCCTAAATGGATGTCAGATGATCTAATTAGATATGTGACAGAGAAGAAAAATGCATGGGATACATATAAAATAACAGGCAACACAGAAGCCTATGATAGATATAAGCTGGTCTGTAACCAAGTCACAAAGTAGATTAGGCAGGCGAAGGCAGATTACGAGAAATCTTTGGAAAAGGATGCAAAGAAAACCAGCAAAGAGTTCTTTACTTATGTAAACTGTAGAAGGAAAGAGATGAATCAGATTGGTCCACTTGATATTGATGGTTCAACTGTTGATGATCCAGCTCAGGTAGCTAACAAACTAAATGAATATTTTGCATCTACATTCACACACGAGGAATTATTCAGGGAGGGGAATGCCAGAGGTGTATTAAACTCTGGCAGTAAGCTAGATAATCATGTAATAACTGAGAGTAAAGTGGAGAGGAAACTGTTAGATAAACATAAGAAAGGCACCTGGGGTGGATGGAATCTATCCAGTTATATTAAAGGAGGCAGCAAAGGAAGTAAGCAAACCCGTGGCCATAATTAAGTGAACTTCCCTGGACTCGGGGAGAAGTACCCATGGACTGTTGATGTGCAAATGTGGCCCCAATCCACAAAGGAGGATCACAGGGAGACACAGGTAATTACAGACCTGTTAGTTTAACTTCTGTTCCAGGGAAATTAATAGAAGCACTGGTTAAAGAAGCATTGCAGGATCATCTAGACAAGACTTCAGTTATAACTCGGACAGAGCATGGGTTTGTTAAGGGGAAGACCTGTCTGACCAATTTCATTGGATACTATGATGTAGTCACAAAGGAACTGGATGCAAAGAATAACTTTTATATCATATATTTGGATCTTAGAAAGGCCTTTGATACTGTTCCACATGGAAGACTGCTGCACAAATTGGAGCAGTGTGGCATTGGAGGCAAATTGCTGCTATGGATAAAGGGATGGTTGAGTGGGAGAAAACAGAGAGTGGTAATCAATGGACACTGCTCTTCGTGGACTAATGTTATTAGTGGAGTCCCCAGGGTTCAGAATTGAGTCCATTGTTGTTTTCTGTATTTATAAATGACATTGATGATGATATATCAGACTTAATGTCCAAGTTTGCAGACGATACGAAGGTTGGCAGGGTTGTTAATGACACTAATGACAGTACGTTGCTGCAACAGGATCCAGAAAAGTTGAGCAGATGGTCTGAGAGGTGGCAAACGAAGTTTAACCTTGACAAATGTAAAGTACTACATATGGGAAGTAGTAACCCCAGAGTAAAGTATCTGCTCCTGGCTACGGAGGCAACCTGCAAGATGATCTGATTGAGCTGTTTAAAGACTTGAATGGTTTGAGCATGCTCAATGCTGATGGGATTCTTCCTCTTGCTCACAGTAATCACCTGAGAGGGCATAAATTCAAATTGAGGAAAGACAGTTGTAGGATAGATGTGTGAAAGTTTGCCTTTAGCCCCTCAGGTAGTTGATTGGCGGAACAGACTTCCATCTTTTGTTGTGGAAGTTGATAACCTAAATAAATTTAAGGCTGAGATGGACGGGTATTTGGAACGAACGGAGGGGTGAAATCGGAGCGTTTTTTTTATTTTATTATTATTATTATTATTTTTTTTTTTTTTTTTTTTTTGGCTGATGCTGCATAAGCTTGCTTTCTTGCATTGTATGCCTCTACTAATGCTAATATCAGTACTAAACATGCACTTGCAAATTTTTTTTATTAAATCTCAGACAGTCAGGATAAATAATCTTGTACAAGGAAACCATTCCTAAACCTTTAATTTACTACTTCTCTGTATTTATCACCATTTTTAAAAACAGATTCCATCACCTTATATATATATATATATATATTTATGTTTTGATAGTTGCTGTTTGGCACCATCTTCACAACTTAGGATTAGAAGAATCTATTTCAAGGGAGGTAGACGAAGCTATTCTTGAAAAATATAAGGAGGAAGTTGCAGAAAAACAGAGAGGCAAGTACATGTTGTTTTTGGGGGTTTAAATATTTCAGATATTTATTTTCTAATATTAAAATATATAATGATTAAATATTTTTAATATTACTAGAAAATGAATAATAGAGCATCATAAAGTCAGTTTATTGTTAAACCAACTGTACTGTACAAAAGAGTTGCATTTATATCTGCTTCTTGCAATAAATTGAAAGGCAGAACGATCAATAATGCTTGTTCTGCCTATCACATTTTTGTAAGAAATGCATGTAAATATAGTTATTTTCTATAGCTGATTGAGAGATAAACCTAGGGCTTAAGTCATAACATTATCACCATATGAACTTATTAACATTTTAATGGGTGAATTTATAAGCAGTTTGAGTTCCCGTGGAATACGTTTTTCTGGAAAATTTCAGAATTTTAAAACTTCGTAGAAATGAAAATAACTCCGGCTAAGGTAAAGAAAGCCAACACGAGAATGACGAGAAACGTCGGATAACTTATGCGGAAAATTAGTTTCCCGACACCGTTGCTCGCTTGGTAAACAGACGGTAGGTGTTATTGGTCTGGAGCCAAAATCGAGAAGGATATATTGATTTTTTTTTTTTTTTTTTATGAAAACCCCAAACACGAAAGGTATCAAAACCTATAGTACTTAGTACCGTGCATGGGTTGAAGGAGAAGTATGGGGATGCCGGAAACTTTGCTCTAGAGACTAAATATGGCTTTCACCACTTCAAGCCTCCAATAAGCAAAGTGGTGGTATTTCACCGGTTGATGAAAGTCATCTACCACCTTGATTGATAGGTAGGCGTGGCAAACGATGAAATGAATGGTGGTGGGTGCGACAGACAACAAGCTACTGTGTAGTCATTGGTTGGCATTATAATGTGCATTTATGAGTAAAGTGCATAATAGTTTCGTGATGAACGGTGAACAGGTAATAGTAACGATGAATCTTTTAAAGATGGAAGAAATTTGTAAGGAAAATAAAATGGTTGGTTGATTTTTTGATGAAAAATAAATTAATAAAAGTTTTGTTCTGTTGATTTTATGTTCTCCATTATGTTTTTTCTCATTATTAAAAGCAGAGTTTTGGAGTTCATGAGTGTTTTTACTATACTGTTGATTTAGATTTGGTTACGAAAAAAGGAAAAGGTTTCTTTATTTTTCGTTATAGTTCGTAACCTGACCTTAAAAATAAAAGTACAGTAATAAAAAATTAATATTTTGTTAATAAACAATTTATGCGCTAGTCCACCCATGATTCTAAAGAAAAAAGGTTAAGTTACCCCCTCCATTTCGGGACGGGTTCAAGCTCCCATGGGATTCAAGTGGATGTAACCTGATCTTTTTTTACCATTAGGGCATATTATTGAACCAAAAAAATAAAAATACAGTCATAAAAAAATTTATTTTTTTATGAATGTATTTCTAAATATGACTGTGATTCTAAAGAAAAAAGGTTAGGTTACCCCTCCACTTCGGGAGGGGGGGGTCAAGCTCCCATGGGATTCAAGTGGAAGTAACCTGACCATTTTTAACCATTATGGAAAGTGTTCATTAGGGCAAGTTACCATTAGTGATTCTGAGTGATACCGAACACAACACACGATGTTATCGTGTGTTGTGTTCGTGCACCAATCAGCACATCGTTTGCCACGCCTACCTGTCAATCAATATATCGTCCTCAACTTTGCTCCAGACCGATAACACCTGCCGTCTGTTTACCAAGCAAGCAGTGCCGTATCATCAGGAAACTAATTTTCTGCATAAGTTATCCGGTGTTTCTCGTCATTCTCGTGTAGGCTTTCTTAACTTTAGCCATAAATTCTTTTAAATATTAATTTTTACTTAGTTGCCCAGTATTAGAGTAAAATTATTTAAAAAAAATAAAATAATATCAGTTTATCAGTGAATAAAATGGATACAATATTACCAACCAACTGGACAGTACCCAGGCCAGAGTAGTTTACAGAGGGCTAAATATTACATAAATAAGGAATAAATGCAAATTAAATGAAGATAGATAAAGAATGCATAACATCACACAGATTTCATATAACAAATATAACAAGCATCATGCAAAAAAATAATAAATAATAATACAATATAGATAATAATTCTAACATACACTTCAAAATAATAAATAAAAGACAGCAATCAACAAGATTGTAAAGAATTAAGAGGCTTCATGATATGAGATCTATAATTCTTTTCAGATACATACAAAGCCAAGTCAATTTCTAGCTTATTTATTAGTTAAATCGAAGGATAAGGAAAGAACCTATCAGGGGAATAAATTCTATTACATAATGGAATTGACTTAGATTTTGCTTTTGTATTTCTTATGAGAATGTGCCATACCATCTTGTTCCACATGGCATATCCCATTTTAGGCTGTATAATTTAAGAAAAACAGATTTGGCACTTTGGCTTGAATGATCTTGTCTATTGGTGTGTATTCAAGGTGTTTAGAACTTTGCATTACATATCTAGTATTTTCAAATCTTGGCAACATTAACCCATTTAATAATGCTATACTCTACAGAGCAGATTTCATTCAAATTAGGGTTGGCAGCAGCTAACCAAATCTCAGGGCCATATAAAAGGTGAGTAAAAATGTGAGATTTAATACATTTCATTATAGCATGAGTAACAAAGACATGGACAAGGTTTTGTTTGTTTAAGCAGCAATAGCCTGCAGATTGCATTACTCTTAATATTGTTAATATGGTATTTAAATGGTTTTTAATTTTAATTTTATTTTATTTTTTATTTTTTGAGAAGGTTAGTTGAAGAGATTTGTTAGGGTTGACGTCTAAAAGCCTTAAAGTTGGTACTTATTGTAATAATAATTTAATTTAGAGTTTTTAATTAAAGCTTCTTGGCTTGAACCAAAGATAGCCCAGATCTTTAAATCATCAGCATACCCAGTTACTGGAATATAATATCCTGAATGAAAGGAGAAAAATAGCTTAAAAAATAAGAGCAGACAAGAGTACCTCCTTAGGGAATCCCCATTGAAGCCACCCTGTGTGACATTTGATTGTCAGAATCATAGATAAGGGTATGATTAGAAAGTGATACTTGTAAAAAGCATACAATGTCACCATTATAGAATATAATAGAATTAATAAAAATTGGAAATTAATAGAATAATATTATAGAATTCTTGAAGTTTTGTAAGACTCATCTGGTGGACAAAATCAAAGGCAGAAGCTAGGTCAATATAAATTACATCTAACCGAGGTTAATTGCATCAGTAGCAAAGAATGTTAATCTCAAGCAGATTTGTAATAGTTGAGAAGATAATAGAAATCTCTGCAAATGTTTTAAAATAGAAGAGGACATTGCATCAGGCTACCCATCTTTCAGTTGAGGGGAATGTTTATTTTTTAGGAATAGGGATGACGTACAACAACCATATCTTCTCCGTCATACAAAAATTAAAAATATTAGTCAAAGAGTCAAGAATGTACAAACGTGGACATTTTAATAACAAAATTTGGTATTATATCTGGGCCAGTTGTATTGGAGAGAGGGAGACAATAAATAAGAATGTTTAAAAAATTATCTTTTCAAGGACAGTGAAAGTTGTGAGGATTTTCTCTCTAGTGATTAGTTAAATGGTCACTATTACATCGATGAACCAAAACATTATGACCAGTGAGTCATTATGCAAATCGAAGCAACTGCAGGTGAACTATGGTACGTGTGCAGGTTGGGACACAGTATAAAAAACACCTGATACTGAGCTCTGTTAATCAGTGTTACTCTTGTTCTTCAGCTGGGAAAGGCAGCGGACTTAAGCGATTTTGACAAAGGCCAAATTGTAATTGCCAGACAGCTGGGTCAGAGCCTATCCAAAACGGTACGACTGGTGGTGGTGCTTACAGTCAGCCGTGTTACAGTTAGTACCTACCGAAAGTGGTCCGAGGAGGGGAAACCCACAAACCACCAGCAAGGTGATGGGCCACCATGGCTCATCGATGCTTGAGGTGAGCAAAGACTCTCCGGTATGGTACGTGGCAGCAGAAGGGCAACTGTGGTGTGGAACTCGGCAGTAATTGGAATGCTGGTGGTGAGAGTAATGTGTCACAACACACAGTACATTGAACCCTGCTGAAAATGGGGCTGCTTAGCCGCAGGCTGCTCCGAGTGCCCATGCTAACCATGGTTCGCCGGCAACAGTGCCTACAATGGGCACGCGAGCATCAAAACTAGACCTTGAGTGATTGGAAGAAGGTAGTCCGGTCCAATGAATCATGTTTCCTGTTGCACCATATGGACAGCCACAGGGGAAGTGATGGCCTTCCTGGGAAGGTTTACCTGGGGAGGTGATGGCCTGGATGCACCATGGGAAGAAAACAAGCCGGTGGTGGTGCTTTGGGTGACATTCTGCTGGGATACCCTGGGTCCAGTCATCCATGTGCCGGGCACTCTGACGTCTGCCACCTACCTAAACATCATTGCTGACAAGTTACACCTTTTCGTAGCAACAGTCTTCCCCTCTGGCAGTGCCGTCTTTCAGCAGGATAATGCGCCATGCCACACCACCCGAATTGTTCGAGACTGGTTTGTGGAACATGAGGAAGACTTCCAGATCCCATTGAGCATCTGTGGTTTGTGTTGGAACAGCAACTCCGATCTGTGGCATCTCAACCACGAACCTTACAGGAGTTAAAGGATCTGCTGGTTACGTGTTGGTACCAGATACCACAAGACACATTTAGAAATCTTGTAGCATCCATGCCTTGCCGGGTACGAGCTGTTTTGGCTGCATGTGGAGGACCAACGTCATATTAGGTAGGTGGTCATAATGTTTTGGCTCATCGGTGTATGCAACCATTAGTATAATTGTTTTCACATGTTGCCGTTTTTGTTGATGGGAAAAATGATTTAATACATTTAAGTTTTGTCTGAGAGATTAGCAGCTTTTTCATTATTATATTGCATTTCTACAGGCCTCAATGGTTTTAGCCTCACAAATTCATTAAGCCTTTTATTATTAATTGTCAGCCTATAAAAGGTTTAAAGGGAACATGTACATTTTTTCAAGTATAGAGGGAAGTGTATACATTTACACCTCTCTTTATACCTGCAAAAATAATAGTAATTAAGCTATTATCTCCCTGAATATGTACTAGAACATCCAGTGCCACTTGTCACATAACATTTTTTAAAAATATAATCAAATATCCTATACTGTTCAGAGTAACAATGACAAGTAACTTTAACTTATAGCCTACGGCTTATAATTTAATTTATAACTACACATGTGAAAGGTGGCAGAGGCCCTACCTTTTTTTTTTTATATGAAAAGTACAGGGCAAGAACCAACAGAGTCCAGTTTTGGTTGATTTTAAACCAATTAATTCTAGGAACAAGGATGACATATTTCAAGAAAGATTTTATCAGAAAATTAATAAAATAGAAACACAAACACGGTCAGAAATAAAAGAGGTATTAATGTGTTGCAAAGAACAATCGCAGTCCATGCTCTGCAATCACAGTCTATTATTTACATAACATTGAATGCCATTTTAACATTTTCAGAATTTCCAGCAGATTGAAGAGAAGTGATACAAACTAACAGGAAGAGGCCATCATCATTTATGGTAATCAGTTACTGTCCTAACATGTTCAACAATTGGATGGGTACCTTCAGCTGCTAAAAGTGTCTTGTCTCTGCAAGATCAATAGATATTAATTCCCAAAGGAATGGCCAATGTTCATCACTGTGAGCTGCCTCTTGGCTCTTTCTACTCAGCAGTTGTAAAAATAAAATTTAAACAAAAAATTGAGTCATATATATCTATAAGCATTAAGGAGCTGAAATATTGCAGGCTGATCTTATTTACATGTCAGTAAAATATAAGAATGCTAAGCATCCTGAAAATGCCAACAGGGATATACACAAAGATTCAGCACGAACATTTTTTTTTTTTTTTTTTTTGTCAAATAATTGAAATTCATTATAATTTTTGTGATTGAAGTGTTTTAAATAACCTGCTTTATCTCAAATAATCAAGCTACTTTAAAATTTCTTCTGCTTGTAGGCAACAGAGCCCTGAATCTTGGATTAAAAGAATTACATCATTCACATATGTGCTGCAATTAAAATAAAGAAAACTAGAACATTACATTGCATTAGTTTTCATGGAATAAGTCCAGAAAGTTTGTTTTTTGAAATCTGAAAATTGCTCTCTAGCGACTCTGGTCATCCCCCCCCCCTTATTTAAATATATACACATGAATATATAATATGGCTATTTTATAGTAGCTACATAAGGTTGCATCACCATAAATTCTTACAAAACAAGCATTAAAATTGGTATAGTTGCCCATAGGCTGATTTTCTTATAAACTAATCAGAAATTATTAAATACTCTATTATATTGATAAAAGCAAATTACAAAACAAATTATTTAAACATATTTATTTAGAAAATCACAGAAATATAATCAAGGCCATGAGAATACTTTTTTGTCATAACTGATGTACTGAGCTAACATTAACCTAAAAAAAAAAAAAAGTCCAGAGTATATGAGATTCTTGATGAAATTACCTCATTTATGGTATAATGTCTTTTTAGCAGTACCTTTCTGTTCCACAATGTGTGAGCAGTTTTCTCTGGGGTCTAAATCTCTTTTCGGACCTTGATAAGCATTGGATGTAGGAGTCTTGCATTAAATTCTTCATCTAAAACTAAAATAGTACAGTATTTGATATGAGTTAACCAGTTAAAAGATTGAATTATGTTTCAAGCTTGAAAATAGTTTTCCACTTCCTGAAATTTGTCTCTGGTAACAGGCAGAAGTGCCTCCTTTATTATTATTTTTTATTATTTAGTTTTTTTTTTTGTTTTTTTTTTTAGTTGTTACCATTAACAGTACCATATACAGAGTGCATTCTCCTCCATCATTTGCACAAGTTACACATTCCAAACCTATTGGATTCAAAGGAAACTTTGCTGTTAATCAATGCTATCAGGTTGACAAGCTTCACTAGGTCTACGTTAAATGTAGTAGTTCCCATTCAGTTCATGGAATTAAATTTGGACTCATCAGATTATAGATTCATACTGCTTAGTTGTCCACTTAACATGTTATTTATTAGCCTAAGCTAACCAATTTTCTTTATGATTTTATGGATAAGAGTTTCCTATGAGGTTGTAAGCTTTCAGGCTGATCATGAAAAGTCTTAGTCAGAAAGTTCTTACTTGTCTGTAAGTTTTTCCCATATGACTTTTCGGTCTGTAGAGTTTGCATCACAATCATGGAAGGTTTAACATTTTTAAATATGCTATTTAATAATCAAGGAATCAAATGAAGGAATCAAATCACTTTTATTCCTTGAGAATCAAACTGATTGTTAGATTAATCAGAATTTAATAATCAAGAAATAAGCAAAAAATAGTTTAAATTGTTGGGGGGGGAAATATATATATTAGCATTAGTAGAGACATATGATGCAAGAAAGCAAGCTTATATAGCATCAGCCAAAAAAAAAAAAAAAAAATAAATAAATAAAATAAAACCCCTTCCCATTTCACCCATCCATTCCCTCCAAATGCTTGTCTAGTTCTGCCTTGAACTTATTTAAGTTGCTGACCTCCACTACAACAGATGGAAGTTTGTTCCAATTAACAACCACCCATTGGCTAAAGACATATTTCCGTACATCTATTCTACAATTGTCTTTCCTCAATTTGAATTTATTCCTTCCTCAGGTGAGTAATCTGAACACGAGGAAGAATCCCATTAGCATTGAGCTCGCTCAGCCGACCGGGCGAGCTGGGTTGGTAAAGTGCCTGCCTGGCAACCCAAAGGTCGCGGGTTCGAATCCCGCCTCGGGCTTCGATCAAAGTACTGCAAAAACCTTGGGAGGTGCACTATGGCCACAGAAGCCGATGCACCAACAACTACAAAAAAAAAAAAAAAAAAAAAAAAAATTGAGCTCGCTCAATCCATTCAAGGCCTTATACACATCAATTAGATCACCTTGCAGGTGCCTAGTCTCCAGAAGCTGCAATTTGCAGAACTTAAGCATTCCTTGGTAACACCAACCCTTTTTTTCCACTCGCCAATCTCGTTGCCCTTCTCTGTATTCGTTCCAGCAGCCTGACATATTTCCTAAAATGAAGCCTCCAGACCTGTATACAGTACTCAAGGTGTGGCCTGACCATTGCCTTACACCCTCTTATCCCTGATAGCAAAATTCCTGTATATCATTGACAAGACACCATGAGCTAATCTTCAGCCTTTTTGTATTGCTCAGAAAACTTCAAATCTGACTGCACAATTACCCCAGGTCCTTTTCATTCTCCACTACCCTGAATGTAGTAACGTATCAACCATATGCTGATACACTACTCTGGGGTTACTGCTATCCATATACAGTAGCATACTATCATTACTGTCATTAACAACCCTGCCAACCTTCATATCGTCTGCAAAAACAAGAATGGGCCCAACACTGAACCCTGGGGGACTCCACTAATAACATTAGTCCATGAAGAGCAGTGTCCATTGATTACCACACTCTGTCTTCTCCCACTCAGCCATCCTTTTATCCATTGTAGCTACTTGCCCTTAATGCCATACTGCTCCAATTTATACAGTAGTCTTCCATGTGCCACAGTATCAAAAGCTTTCCTAAAATCCAAGTACTGGGTGGTTATAAAATAAGTTTCCCTATTCAGGAGACCCTAGTGTCAAAACAGTTAGAGATAGCACTGTGAATATCAGTGGGTATTTCATTTAGGGTATGAGGAAGCGATTTTTAGAAGAAAAAATATTAGTCCAAATTTCTGCCACCAGGGGAGAGATTTGCACTGTAAACATGAGATGGAATACTTAACAGGTTTTAATATGTGAACTTAGAAATCTACAGACATTGTTCTATGTGCTTTCCTTCACTTGAGATGACATTCTGAAAACGGAGGACTGCGTGTGACACAGTTTCGCATTGCATCTCTTTGGGGATGTTGGCTACTTGCTGTTTAATGCTTGCTTTCAAATCAACAAGTATGCTGCCACGGTAATCTCTGTCTTTCAGGTATCCCCATAGCCAGAAATCACAGGGATTGAGATCTGATGATCGGGCTGGCCAGAACAGCTGAAAGTCTCCAGAAATGATGCAATCATTTCCGAATGCTGAACGGAGCAGTTCCTTCACTTGTCAACCAACATGGGGAGGGGCACAATCTTGCACGAACACTACGGTCTCCAAGCATTTCCTTTCTTGCAGAGCAGAAATAATGTGATCTCTTAGAAGAGCACAATACCATGCACTAGTTACTAGTTTATATACAGGGTATCTCAAAAATATTGGTACTAACATTTAGGGGAGGTAGGTAACATCTAATGGAATGTGAATCGCATACGAACCCATAACCGGAAATGTCACGGGAAAGTAATAGCAGAGGCACAAGAAGCAGAAATGACACAAGACAGTAATTAGTGGCAAACATTTATTTCACATAATATTAACAATGGAGTAAGAGATGGATGCATTTCATGATGTTACAACAGATGCTCGAAGGTTCCACCATGAGATGCAATGCATGTGTGACACCGACGCAGCATGGATTGGCAGACACGGTCGAACACACCTGGACTTTCTTTGAAAGTAGCAGCAGCACAGATGAGTCTCGCCACAAAATCCATTTCCGTCTCCACAGGCGATTCATACACGATAGATTTGAGGGCCCACCACATTAAGAAATCAAGGCTCGATAAATCAGATGAGCGTGGGAGCCAGGCAACGGTCCACCACGGCCAATCCATTAACGCCCAAAACGCCTGTTCAAATGGTCATGAACACACCTTCCATAATGGGCAGGTGCCCCCGTAATGTTAAAACCAAATGTTGCATCTCACATTTGCTGGAACATCGTCAAGTAACCCTGGTAGAACTTGTTCAAGAAAGATCTGATATTTAGCGGAGTTCATGCGGGATGGTAACAGGTATGGGCCGACTAAGCAGTCACCGACCATACCTGTCCACACATTTATTGCGAAGCAATGTTGTGTCGCATGGGGTCGCACACCGTGTGGGTTGTCGTGAGCATTGTGCTGATTGAATAAGCCTTCCCAAGTGAAATAAGCCTCATCCGTGAACAAAACATTGAAATTTTCCCTCTCGCAAACTGATGAACAGCACCGTCTACCAACTTACGGTGACGTTTCCGGTTATGGGTTCCTAAGCGATTCACATTCCTTTAGATGTTACTTACCTCCCATAAATGTTCGTACCAATATTTTTGAGACACCCTGTGTATATTTTTTTTTTTTTTTTTTTAACCCCAGGGGCTCACATCTGGTGAGAATGGGCTTGGCATACCTAGGATCTTGAGTTGGATATCATTGTTCTTCTCTTTCTTGGTGATTCCTTTCTCTCTCTCTCTCTCAGGGTAATTCAGAAATTTTTTTTGGCTGGTGCAGCAAAAGCCTTTGCTTCCTTGCACCATATGGCTAATAACAACAATAATATATATACCAAAAATATATCTTCTGTCTATGAAAGGATAGAAACTTATCAAAGAACCCTCATATTATAGCTATGAATGCAACAGCGCTCCCCCCATAACCTAAGTGTTGTCATCACACATGCCAGTTTTCACATACACAAACTTAATTCTGCCACGTTTCTTAATGAAATTTTTTGAAGAGCTTAAAACACAGCATAATAACTGTGGGGACTATTGTAATAACTTTTAAATAAAATGAACAGCATATAAACAGTCTTCTTAACAACAGCAAAAATTGTACTGCACTTTGTCAGTAGTGAAGTAGAGCATTTCACTTTCTTGAGAAATCTGACATCCAACATCAGAGTTCTTCATCGCTAGGTGGTTTGTCCTCTGAGAAGCAGTGAGAATCACTGTTACAAACATAGTAAAGTCAGTGCACTTCAATAAATACACAGCAGATGATGGTTACTGTTATTGTTTTTGAGCAGCACACTTTCAAATAAGTCAAACAACGAGAGCAGGCAGACATTGCACAAAACTGCCGAGTGACACTACAAGTGTTATTTTTTAATGGCCCTGCACAATGTGGCATTGAAATCAAAAACAATACCTTGAGGAATACTAAAATCAACATTGAAATTTCTATCACTAATAGATATTTCAAGTTTAAAATTTAAAGGTAAAGGGCCTCGACACACTTTTTTATAAGAGCATGCCCATTGAAGTTTGTATTAATGAAGTTCGATTGTAATTTAGAAAACTTTTTTTAAAACTATTTATAAATATAATAAGCAGAAATATATGTGCATGTACACACCAAATTTCAACTGTTTTTTTTTTTTTTAACTGGAAGATGAAAGAGGTTAATAGCTTCATCTTTATAATTTACAACAATAAGATTTTTTTAATATTTAATTTTTTATTAAAAATGCATACAATAAGCATTGCAGTCCATAAATATAAAATGAAATATCGGTATGCTCCAAGCAGAATACAAAAAAACCAAAACCTTTTTCCAGAAATAAAAAAAAAAATTTGGTGTCCCTGATTGTTACCATATAACAATTAGGGGTACTACCCCACTGCAGAGCTAAACTTTTCAGTAGGCCACTTTGAGTATTATTGTAACATTTCATATAAGTAACTTGCAAAATTTACACAAAGATAAAAAAGCAATCACTTCTGTTATTTTACCGATACAGAGAGGGAACGACAACGTCAATTGGAAGAGGAACGTCGTCAGGAACTGAAAGAATTAAGGGAAGAGAAAAAACGTGTAGAGGCTAACCATGGTGGAAAATTAGAAAGGGAGTTTGATCCAGAATCAATGGAAGATGAGAGTGTCCTTCCTAAAACAACAGCACATATTCCTATTGCTGAAAAATTGGCAGAAGTAACAGGCGTTGAACACAACTCACTGGATCATGTAGATCTGCCAGCTCCAAAAGTTGCCCATGTGCAGAGCCAAGCATTTCATCACAATGAAGTGGTAAGTAGTTTAGTATTAGCTATGCAAAGAAGCTCTAGGCATCTAATGCACTAATAAAATATAATAATAAATAAATTAGTTAATCTACTCATTGTATTATATTTCAGGTGCATTAGCAAATAGTAATAATTCGTGATTTTTAACCCAAAAAAAAAAAAAAAAAATCCCCAAGCAGTTAGTAAGGGTAACAAACATAATATCGAGTGCTTTGGCCACATTTAGAATTGCCATTATTTCCACATTTAGCAGGGTTGACCTGGTTTTTAAACTTTTGTTCTTGGTCCCACTTCTCAGAATCGCGTTTTTGGCTGCATTTTGTATTTTCTCTAGTACAAAACTCTGAAGGTAAAATGTGATAGTAGAGTTCTAATTGCTTTTGTTGTTATATTCCTTCTCCAACACTTCTGGCTACAAGCACCAGTAGTTCAGCTTTAGACAGTAGTAGACAGAATTTAATCAGCCTTAATTTGCCGTTTGATAAAATGTGGGTTGACCTTTTAAAAAGGCAAAATGCCCTACAAAAAAATGATAGATTATGCCTATCAGTCCTTATTAGCAGTACTAGTGCAGAAATTATATTTCCAGTTATGAGAAATTTGTGGAGCAATGAACAAAATTGATTAAAGGTAGAATCTACAAATTAGAATTAATTTCAATAAGCATTGTTTTGAATTTGTAGACTTGGTTAGAATGCAACTAAAATTAATAGGTGGCAAAAGAAAACAAAAAAAATTGATTTAAATTCTCTTTTAATATTTATGTTATATAATAAAATGGTACTAACATTGCATTTTTTTTTCACACTTTTTTGCCTTTGAAACATGGCAGCCTTAGTTACAATATATGATATATATTGTATGTGATATGTATGGAAAATGATAAATAATAAAAGGCAGATTTTTATTGGTTCAATTTTAATGAAATTTAGGGTGGATGGACAATTTATCATTATAAAAGATCTAAATATAAAATTTCATGAAAATCCATTCACTGGGATTCAAATTATTACACATGGATGGACAAAAATTATAATTTCTGGATTTCTCTTTATCTGATTTCAATGAAATTTGGAATGGCCAGCAAGAATATTTGCTGATGCTATCACGGCAGTGTTAGGTGGGTTGGTAAACTGCTAGTTTGGGGGGATACAAGGACTAATAGATTAACAGTAGCCGCTGGCAGAGGTGAAAGTGATTCTTGCACAGCTTCTATTGAATTTGAGCAGCAACCTGGAAAACAAGATGCAGGGTATTTCAGAGGCTGCTGGGAGTCATTGCGGTACAAGTAAACACATGGGTTGTGTTAAGGTAGCTAAGAATAGGAACAGATGCATGTATACTTGCATTTACGCCAATGTTAGGATTTGGTAAATAAATTTGATGAATTTGAGGTATTGGTCAAAACATCAAAGACAGATATTGTTGGGATGTCATTAGGCCTTATGACTCATCAGAGTCATTAGGCCTAATGACTCTGATGAGTATAATAAGAAACTGTACAGGGAAATAGAGTGGACCAGTAAATCAGAGAGTTTTATAATGGGGGATTTTAATTTCTCGGATATTGACGAGAATTTGTCGATTGGTCACGCACACACTAGCAAGGTTTTTGTGGATTTATTGGATGATTGTTTTCTACATCAGCATGTTTGGGAGGCAACTAGATGGAGTAATACTCTTAATCTGATTATCATTAGTGATTCTTCATGCATTCAAAATCTGCAGATAAAGGAACCACTAGGTGGCAGTGATCACAGTGTGCTGAAGTTGGATTTACTCAAAGAGGTAGCTACCATCAGGCGTAAAGGGAAGGGTTTTTGCTTTCGTAAAGGTGACTACGATGGTCTGAGACAGTATTTAAATTCTATACGGTGGGACCAACTGATGATGTTACCAACAGCAAATTCAAAATGAGAGGCATTCAAAGAATTAATCTTGGAGGCTACTAGGCTTTACATACCAACTAAGAAGTATTGTTCAAGGTTTAGTCCTAAATGGATGTCAGAATAACTATTGAGACATGTGGCAGAGAAATCAAATGCATGGGATACATATAAATTAATGGGTAACATGGAAGCCTATGTAGATATAAGCTGGTCTGTAACCAAGTCACAAAGGCAGATTATGAGAAATCTTTGGCAAAGGATGCAAAGAAAAACAGAAAAGAATTCTTTACTTATGTAAACTCTAGAAGGAAAGGGATGAATCAGATTGGTCCATTGGATATTGGTGGTTCAACTGTTGATGATCCTTCTGAGGTAGCTAACAAATTAAATGAGTATTTTGCATCTACATTCACACATGAGGAGTTATTCAGGGAAGGGAATGCCAGAGGTGAATTAAACTCTGGCAGTGAGCTAGTTGATTTTGTAATAACTGAGAAGAAAAATTTTTGAAGATAAACATAAGAGAGGCACCGTGGATGGATGGGATCTATCCAGTTATATTAAAGGAGGTAGCAAAGGAAGTAAGCAAACCCTTAGCTATAATTATGAGAGTTTCCTTGGACTCAGGGGAGGTACTTGTGGACTGGAGAAGTGCAAATATGACCCCAATTCACGAAGGGCAATACAAGTAATTATAGACCTGTTAGTTTAACTTCTGTTCCAGGGAAATTAATGGAGGCACTGGTTAAAGAAGCACTGCAGGATCATCTAGACAAGACTTCAGTTATAGCTCAGACAGAATGGTTTTGTTAAGGGGAAGTCTTGCCTGACCAATTTGATTGGATACTATGATGCAGTCACAAAAGAACTGGATGCAGGGAATAACTTTGATATCATATATTTTGATCTTTGAAACACTTTTGATACTGTTGTGCATGGAAGACTTCTGCACAAATTGGAGCAGTGCTGCATTGGAGGAAAATTGCTGCTATGGATAAAGGGATGGTTGAGTGGGAGAAGACAGAGAGTGGTAATAAAATTGGACACTGCTCTTCATGGACTAATGTTATGAGTGGAGTCCCTCACGGTTAATTGTTGGGTTCATTGTTGTTTTCTGTATTTATAAATGATATTGATGATGGTATATCAGGCTTAATGTCCAAGTTTGCAGACTATACAAATTTTGGCAGGGTTGTTAAGGACACTAATGACAGTACACTGCTTCAACAGGATATAGAAAAGTTGGGAAGATGGGCTGAGAGGTGGCAAATGTAAAGTACTGCATATGGGAAGCAGTAACCCCCAGAGTAACGTATGAACTCTGTGGTACTACACTGACAGTGATAGAGAATGAAAAGGAACTGGGGGTAATTGTGCAGGCAGATATGAAGTTTTCTGAGCAGTGCAGATGGTCTGCAAGAGTAGCTCATGGTTTTTTTCTAGCAGGGATAAGGAGGTGATTAACCCCTTGTATAAGGCAATGGTCAGGCCACACCTTGAATACTGTATACAGGTCTGGAGGCTTCATTTTAAGAAGGTTGTAGAGCTGTTGGAATGAGTACAGAGAAGGGCAACACGATTAGTGAATGGAACAAAGGGTTGTTCTTATGAAGAAAGGCTTACATTTTGGAGATTACAGTGTATGGAGACTAGGCACCTGCAAAGTGTATAAAGCCTTGAATGGTTTGTGCATGCTCAATGCTGATGAGTTTCTTCCTCTTGCTCAGAAAAATCACCTGAGAAGGCGTATATTCAAATTGAGGAAAGGCAGTTGTAGGATAGATGTGCGGAAAGTTGCCTTTTACGAGTGGGTAGTTGATTGGTGGAACAGACTTCCATCTTTTGTTGTGGAAGTTATAACCTAAATAAATTAAAGCTGAGCTGGACAGGTATTTGGAATGAACGGAAGGGTGAAATGGGAGCGGGTTTTTTTTTTTTTTTTTTTTTTTTTGCTGATGCTGCATAAGCTTGCTGTCTTGCATCATATACCTCTACTAATGCTAAATCATTTTAAAAGGGTCAAATATAAAGTTTTATGAAAATCCATCCAATAAGAGTTATTATATGCAGATGAATAAACAGTAAGTGTTGTACGCATATGTGCTAATGCACCTATAAACAGTAAAAATAAAATAATAATAACCTTTTTCCCTTCTTGATTCCATTTTTGATACTACTTTCCATACAGTTCCATACTTTTTTCATTTCACTTGTAACATTCCCTTGTTATTAAGAAAACCTTTATCACAGATAATATAGGCTTGCTTAATAGAATATGCAATATATATACAATATGTATACTATATATCGTATTGTAGTGTGCAACAACCATTATCTAAATAATGACTGTCCAATGGTTTGTGCTCAGAAAAACCTCAAACTTAAACATATGTTGAAACTGCTTAGACCTGTCCTTTTTGCCATTTCACCAACAATAAAGGGTTATTACAATAACCCTTTATTGTAATAAGTTTTGAATGGCATAATGCAGTTCTGGCAGGTTTCATTTTATGTAATATAATAAACCTGTGACTTTCTACCAGAGTAGAAATTGGTATACATATCTTCCTTTGTCCATAAAAATAATATAATTGGTCTCTAAATATAATTGTCAAAAAGTATTTTGATAAATGCTGGTTTAAATAAATCGCAGAAAAAAAATACTTCACTGCATTTAAATATAATAATAATGGGAAAAAAAAAATTTTTTTTTTTGAATAATTTACATAGTACCAAGAATTGAAAAATTTTAGAAATAGCCGTACATTTAATGCAACTTTTTTCTGTCATTCTTTACTAATAGAGGCCTTATTAAAAATTATTTACATAATTTTCATATTCACAATAAATTAAATCGGATTGTTTGCATGCCATAGTTGTTACACTCTTTCCTCAGGGGGAAAAAGACTGATGTTAAGATCCTCTCCTTTTGGATATTATTGTACGATGATAGAGTGGTGATTCAATGGGACCTGGCCGCCATTCTTCTTAATCCAATTGATCCCAGAAATGTTTTGGGAACCTTCATCAAGAAAACTGCTTGGCGTACAGGATTAGGTAACTGTTCTGTTGCAGAAATTTGCAGGCCATGGTTGTTGGATCATTCAAAGCACTAAAATCCTTAGGGATGGGATTTACATCCTGTTTCTGTGTCCTAAAATGACACTCAGGACAAATTTTTCTACACCATTTCAGTATCATTTCCATCATGCATAACATAAAAAAATTTCTTTGAGCCTGGAATGATGCTGCCTGTTGTACTCATTAATGTATACAACATAATTAAGCTAATTTTTTTAGGATATGCTTAATTAATGTAATAAATTGCATATAGGTAAATTGTTAAACTGTGAGCATGACATCACCAGTATTTTAAACAGTGGAAATGGTTATGGCATTTCTGCTGCAATTCAGCAATTGTACCAGTATTTTACTAGATTCATACATTATTGCTATTATTAAACTATTAATTACTGTATTTTATTTTCTCAAATACCCTGTGCACTTTTTTTTCTGGAAGAAAAAATATATATATACTGTATATGCACCTACTATTGGGTGTGTGCACCCAGTAGTAGTAGGTGCATTTGTAAATACTTATTTACAAATTTAATTCAAGAGGCAGAAAAAATTGGAAATCTGATAGAAATTACAATGCTAGTTTGTTGTGCAAAAAAATTGCAAGAAAGGTTTTCATAGGCAGAAAGCAAAATATCTTGAAATAGAAAAAAGCTTTGTAAATACATAAGTGAGAAGTGGAAGTTCAGATATGCAGTGTCAACTGAAATGTGCTAGTTAAAAGCTATAGTATTGAGCAAAGAACAGGGAATCCAAGATTTCAAGGCAAGCCAAGGATGGTAAGCAATGTTTTTTCAAGAAACAGAGTATATATTAGAAGAAAAACAAGTCTCTCCCTGTGAGAAGCTATTGTGTCTTTGAAGGTGTCTTATAATTTGCTGCATCAGTATCTGTATATGCTATCCCAGATTGGTAAAGTATGAATATGGATCCAGTCATCATCCCAGTAGGGTTTACATCAATGCTGTGACTGTTGGATGGCTAATGCAGAACTTAGTTCACATCAGTTGGGAAAATCAAGCAGCTGGAAATTGAGCAGCTTTGCTTTTGGATAAAAAATATGTGAGCACACATTTTGTCCACATTGGTTGTAAAGAGTTTTACGAATTGTAAAATATCTAATAAGCACAGTGGTATTGAGAATGACTTCTACGATAGTGATCCTAACCATGTGAGCTCAACTGCTTTTGAAGGTGAAAATAGTGGAGAGAAGTATATGTACAAATATATTTTTGTTTTTCTGATCTCAAATCAAACAATAATTTTGTTTGATTTGAGATCAGGACACCATGAATCACCAGTACATATACAAGTACTTACCTGTATTTTAAAACTTCTTTAAAGTCACTTTTTGTTGTTTTCTTTTCTTTTCTTTTTTTTTTTTTACATCTTAAAAAATAGATTGGTTGCACAACTTATTCAGGAGTACAAAGTATTCAATAAATTACTGTATAATCATGTTTGTAAATAGAAGGCATTGTTAAAATTGCCTTTGTTACAATAGTATTAATTTAATTCATAAGAAAAGTAATTTGATGTTATTTATTTTGTTATTTGGTTTTTTTTAGGAGCATTAGCAGCTAAGGCCATATTGCTCTGGGGATATGCGGTGGTCATTTCTTGACCTTTCCGCATCCTCCGTATTTGGTGGTGACGGGCTGGAACCCCGGTCTAATCAAGAAGCGTGTGCTATGCACTGCTGCTCCTTCCCACCTGGCTACGGAGGCGCCTAAGTAATTTGAATAGAAATTTGTACTGTCATGTGCTTTTAATTATTCGCCAGACCTCTAACAAACTTCTAGCTTTCTTCCATATGAATATATTTGTAAACAATTATTTGTTTATGAATAACTCGTGAATACAGCTCTAAACATAAGAGCCATGTAAGTTGTGTAAAGATACAAATTTTTTTGGGACAAGGAGATATGTCTACTGATTCATCTCTTCTTGAAAGAGCCTCAAGGACAATCAAATTTGTTCCTTAATGTGTATACAAAACACATAACCAGGATGGTTTCTTAACAAATTTACATACAACTTTACATATTTTGTTTACGTTTGCTACAGTTGCAGCCACCTATTTTTGCTGCTGTGTGCGTAGAGGAGAGACCTGGATGAGGACACAGATTTCTTCGAATGTTCCAAGGGTTATAAAAATACTCTTCAAGGGCTAGAACTGGTTTGTAAACTGGGTTGTACTTATGCACATAAGCTGCACCACATGAAATCCCCACATTTCGATGTGGGATTTCATGAATAGGGTAGTACTATATCTATAATGATACCAGGTAGCACCTAACTGAGTACACAATGTAGGTAATTTGTTTGAATTACAGGTCCTATATTGAGCCAAACATGCTAAGCAAATAAGATCAAATGGAATTACTATGGTTTCAAGTACTGCATTTAATTAAAATATTAATTATATACACAATATGCTGGATGTGTCTGCTTTGCTTGTGTAGATCTACATTCACCGTTTAATGTGTTTCTTGAAAGGGGTTGGGCATATTCATAATATAAATTTTTAGTAGTTTACACCGACCTTGCGTTGAAATAATAAAACAAAAAACAAAATTGATTGCTCTCTCGATCAATAGGCTACCTGAGGACGTGGCTAATGAAATCCGGACAAGGATAGCAGCTATTTTAAGTCAAGCAAAGAAAGTTTCCTCCAATCTTAACATTAGACAAAAATTAGCGCTTAAAGGTCTCAGGCAGGAGGATAATATTGTGGTTCTACCGACAGACAAAGCAGGGTAACAGTGGTTCTTGACAAGGAGGTGTATTTTAGTAAGGCATTGGACCTTTTGAATGACAGAACAACTTATAAGATTATGGGTAAAAATCCATTGTTGAACTTGGAGCGCCAGGTTAATAAGGTGGCATACAGTTGGCTTAAGAATAACAAGATTTCTAAAGAATGGTATTGGTCATTGCATGCTACGGGAAGCCAATTACCGAGGTTTTATGGACTGCCTAAAATACATAAAGTGGGTGTTCCACTCAGACCCATTGTTTCGTTTATAGGCAGTCCCACATATGCATTATCTGGTTTCCTGGCCAAATTGTTAGCACCGATATTGGGGCGGGGCTCTCTGAGTTTAGTGTTAGGGACAGCAAGGATTTTGTACATTTTATAAGAGAACAATCTATAGAAGAAAATGAAACCATGATATCTTTTGACGTGACATCTCTGTTTACATGTATTCCAATTAACCATGGGGTACACTGTGCACACATGGCTTTACAGAAAGATGTCACCTTAAGTAGTAGGACCCGACTAGATGTGGAGGACATTTGTAAAGGTATAGAATTATGTTTATCAAGCACCATTGGGGTATTTTGTAACACTATGTATAAGCAGGTTCACGGGGCAGCAATGGGCTCCCCCATTAGTCCGATTATTGCTAATTTGGCGATGGAGGAGCTTGAGACTAGAATATTTAGTGATATGGTTCTCCCTATGCGTCCGTGGAAAAGATATGTAGATGATACATCCTCAATTATTCGAAAAGGGAGTGAAGATGAGGTTTTGAATTTTCTTAATGGCTTCTCCCCATTTATACATTTTACCTCAGAGGCGGAAGAAGGAGGGGTTTTACCGTTCTTGGATGTGTTGGTCTACAGAGAAGGCCCTTGTTTAAAGACTAGGGTTTATAGAAAACCTATGTGTAAAGGTCAGTATATTCACATTATAATTCAGCTCAGGCCAACCATCATAAGAACAGTGTGATTAGAACACTAATAGACAGGGCTAAATCACATTGTAGCACCTCCGAGGATAGAAAGAAAGAGTTTGAGCATGTCACGGCGGATCTCCTGAGGTGTGGCTACCCCCAGAGGATCATAAATAAGTATATCAAAGGAGAACAGAGGAGAGGTGAGGCATTTACACCGATAGCTACCGCATACATTCCCTATTATCTGGGTCTAACCGAGCGAATAGCCCGTGTATTATGGGATCATCAGACATGCTGTGTGTGCAGCTGCCAGG
Source organism: Mastigoproctus giganteus (assembly GCF_048544385.1). Taxonomy (NCBI): domain Eukaryota; kingdom Metazoa; phylum Arthropoda; class Arachnida; order Uropygi; family Thelyphonidae; genus Mastigoproctus; species Mastigoproctus giganteus. The sequence goes on from NC_143583.1 coordinate 21,962,315, forward strand.
ACGTAAGTTACACACAGTGTTGTCACAAGTGAAAGATCCCATTCCAAAAGAAAGTGTAAGTGGGGTCGTTTATAGCATTAAGTGCCCAGATTGTGGGGGAAACTAAACGGCGTTTAAAGGATCGTCTGGGGGAGCACACGAAGGCGAGCCGACCGGGCTAGCTGGGTGGGTAAAATGCCTTCCTGGCAACCCAAAGGTTGCGGGTTCGAATCCCGCCTCGGACTTGGATCAAAGTACTGCAAAAACCTTGGGAGGTGCACTATGGCCACAGAAGCCGATGCGCCAAAAACTACTAAAAAAAAAAAAAAAAAACACGAAGGCGATAAGGAATGCAGATTATTCGAAATCAGCCATGGCGGAGCATTATTGGGAGAAGCAACATCAAATCTCCCCGGACGAAGCTACTATCATCGACCGGGCACATAGGTTTTGGGACCGCAGGTGGCTCGAGAGCTTGCGGATTAGTTCCATTGGGAACAACATTAATAGAGATAGGGGTATGCGGATTCATTCCCTCTTTGAGAGAGTGATTCTTAGAGGGGATGAATGATTTCACCTGACGCGCTCCCGAGCCACTTCCGGTTCCATTACGCACGAGAACAATGCACGTGTTATTGAATCACATGACATGTGCCGTGAACCTGCAGGTATTTAAGGTTGCACTGCAAAAATAAAGCGTACTGTTGAGAAAGAAGGCAGAGCCTTCAAAAGCTTCAGATTTTAGCACTTTTAATTCTGTATATTTTATTGTATTTTATGGTATTCTTTTTCTTTTCTTTCTATATACTTAGTATACTTTCTATATAAATAGTAATTTATTGTAAATTAGTAATACCAGTTATTATACTATTAATTTTGTTTTATTATTTCAACACAAGGTTGGTGTAAACTACTAAAAATTTATATTGTTTAATGTGTTTGATACAACTCTGCAATGAATATTTTTATTGATGGTGTATGTACAGATCTTAATTTTTTGCTTCGGGCTTATTTAATATAGGCCTGTCTGCTGCATTGCTCCTCAAGTGTTATTGATATCACAGTGAAACTGCCTTCTGCCACTTGCTACAATTACCTCTGTACCCATTACTTGATCGATGGGATGTATGATGACCCATTGGTTAATGGCAGTAAATGGATAACCTGTAGAATAGACATCAAACTTCTTGAAAAGGGCCAAAGATGGATCAGCTGCCTAGTGACACCTGCAAAATGGCATCCTTATGAAAAAAAACTTCAAATACATAACTTGATAAGGAGAGGGGATAGTAAAATAAATTAAAGTGAAATTTTCAGTTATAAACAATACTAGAACTTGGGAGTCATAAATTGCAATTAGGGAAAGAGGTATAGATTAGATTGTAGGAAGTTCGTTTAGCCCACAAGTTGTAAATTACTGAAATATGTTATCTCCATGAGTTGTTGAGGCTAAAAGCTTAGAGAAATTCATAGGTCAGTTGGATTGCACCTGTGTGAGGAATGGAATACATAGGAAGGGGTGTTTTTTGGCTACTGCAGAAAAAGCCTGGAGGTTTTCTTGCACCATATGACTGATACTGATACATTTTTAATATAACACAGTCCAAATAAACTCAAGGAAAGTGCTCACAGCCCATCTATAAATCACAACTTCATATTGGAGAGTTTTTACTATATTATGCCAAAGTAAATAAAGTTGAGGCCTCACTGTATTTTGTTTGTAATTGCACATATTCTGTGATCAGTTTGTCTGTTTTTCTGGATGAAAGACCTGAATTTCTGAGTTCCCAGGCCTTTTTCAACACAGTGCTGGACAGCAATCATAATTAGTGATGGGCATAATGAGAAAGTATCACTTAATTTGATTATGTTTTAAAACATTCTTGAGAAATTTGTACTCTAGAATGTCTGCTATTATTTTAGAGTCCAAAATATTTTATCACATGGATACTGAAGATAAGATTATCTTACACACACACACACACACACACACACACACACACACACACACACACACACACACACACACACACACACACACACACACACACACACACACACACCACATTTGAAACCATTTTGATGTTTTGTTGGTGTCTTCTTAGTTGGAAAACCAGATACTGTTTCCAGCATTTTTCAGTAAAATTAATAATATGGTTGAGACTGGAATACATTCGTGAGAAGGAACAAGACCAAAGTACAACAGGATTTAAATAATAAAATAAACTTTTTAAAGAATAAGTTTTTGCTCGAGAGTAACCAGATTGGTTGATGAGAATAGCATTAAGATTGCCAAGGAAAAAATGTTAAAACCAGCCAACACACATGAGAAATCATGGGTAGGATTATCAAATATAGAAAAGACAAGAAACCAACTAAATTTAGATTTGAGTCTAGTGAAAATTTAGCAGTAAGAACTATGCAAAGAGCAATTAATGTAAAATAGACTAGTAATTTTATCAGATGAATGGAGTTTTGGTTTAATAAAATATAGTATTCTACCCCTGTTAATTTCAGCCAAAATATCAATAATTTTCGTATTTAAACTCCTGACAAAGATCCATGGGGTTGAGTCACATCATATGGTCTTTAATCAATTAATTAATTAGTGAATGAAAATCAGTACAGTGAGGCATTTATTTATTGTATTAAATAATCAGGAAAAACAATATCAGTGGGCAAGAAAAATGTATCAAAATGTAGTTATACTGTATTATGCAATGAATAACATAATTAAGAAGCTTTTCAAATAGTAATAATAGATTTAAACAAAAATTACCTAAGAAACTACTCTGGCATAACAAATATGAATTCCCAGTGACTCAAAGTAGCATAAATGTGATTTAATTTTTTACAAATAAACTCTTTTTTTTTTTTTTTTTTTTATTGCAGACATTTTCAGTGAGAAAAGAAAGCATGGAAAAGTTCAGATGGAATGGCAGTGTTTACATCACTCTTGCCTTTGCTGGAATTGCTCTCCTTACAGCAATGATAGTTGGAATTGTGTTACTTCGGCGCCACGCTCAACGTTCTCCACAAGGCCAAGGATTTGTAGAAGTTGACCAGGCTGCCACCCCTGAAGAGAGGCATGTAGCCAACATGCAGATCAATGGCTATGAAAATCCCACTTACAAGTACTTTGAAACCCAAACTAACTGAGGCAGCCATCAGGCTTGTCAAAGGACTTCTTTCTTCAGTGGCCTACTGAAGACAGAGAGTTCTTACTGCTCTACTTAAAGGGCTTCAGTCATAGCCTTACAATTACCTGAACATTTACTACCAAAAAATGTAGCGATTAAAATTGCTTCTTTGTGTGTTAAAATTTCATAGGCAATTACCACCATAAGATTTGGACTGAATTACACGTTCCTAGTTATTCTGCAGGATTCTTAGCATATTAACATACACTATTTTATGAATTTCCATAACATAAATTGATACTGCGATATTAGGTCCAGGCCTTTGCTACTTTAGCACCATAGGTGTTCTAGACATTGGTGCTGTAGCACCAGGGAGGCGAGAAGTTGGGGGGGAGGGATCATTGCTTTCATCTTTGCAGACTGAATTGCAATTTTGTTATAAAAACTCCCTTAGCAAAGGAGTGTCCCATTTTCACCTTTTGCTGTTGACCATGAGGAAGATGACGTGTGTCGCTGAATCACAGCCTTCTACCTACACAGACCGGGGTCGCAAGTGGTTGGCATCTAAGTCTTAGTAACAGTCGTGCCACATTTTTCAACATTCCGAATATCAGTGTTCTTGGTTCTTAAAAGAAGAAGTGTGCCATGTTTGTGTTGTCTACAATTATAAAAACACTGAGGTTAAATGTAAATGTATATATATATAAAGGGTAACTTACTGTTCTTTAAAGTTCTAGATTAGTTTTGTCTTCCTTTGTTAGAGCTTTAACTAAAATAAATGTAGGCTGTTGAGTCAGTAACGAAAAAAAGAAGAAAAAATTCTGTATTGTAAATTTTAGTTTCATCTCCATCCTTTATCTCTACAAATTGTCTTAGCTTTAGAACTTGCAGCTTTTTAACACTTTAGAGCTTTTTGCTGTATATAGCCCATAGTACATGTGCTCATACTACATTTGTCAGTTTTGTACAGGGTTTGTGTAGTGCCTATCTTTTTAGTACACTGTGAAGTTTGTGTGAATGAACACATAACAGAACTATGTAGCCCAATTTCATTACTTCGTAGTTCACTAATGCATTTTTGAGGCTTGTAGTGTGCCAATTTGTATGTTGGTATGATGTGCACCATCATGGTCCTGTGTTGTCCTTCTATGGTTATTGTTAGGGCCAGTGGAGTGCATTCTGTTTTACCACCTTGAAAGCTTGGCTGACATATCAAGGCAGAAAGACCACATCGAAATTAACCATTAAAATTTGTTGCCATAACATAGCAACAGTGTCATTTGGTACTTTCTTTGCAAATGAGGTGTAACATTAATTTACTTTGAATTGAAATTATGGGTCCAAAAATTAATTTTGGCTATAAACTTTGGGGGTTATATGTGGTAAGACAAAAAAAGTAAAAATATTATCTGCAGAAATTTAGTCATTCTTCAGCTGTTTTGAGCTGGCATGCAGCCCAGCACTATTTGTAACTTGGTATGTGGTCTGATATTCTCAAATAAAGGATGTGATTCCATTTAATGTGTTCCTATCATTTATTTAATATATATTGCAACCCTGCTATCTAATCACTTTTGATGACACAAACTGACAAATTTCCTACTAAAATTGTAGCTCCTAAGTCAGATGTGGTCTAAAGACCAGTAAATCTCTATCTGCGTGCAACCAAAAATTCAAAACGACATTATCCATTTGAATAGGTTTCCACTTATTATTTGAAACTGACATATATTAAAAAGACACTGATTTTGAGGTAATTTATTGCACTGGAAGCTGAAATTTATCTGCTACCATTCTGCTAGTGTGTGTGTGTGTGTGTGTGTGTGTGTGTGTGTGTGTGTGTGTGTGTGTGTGTGTGTGTGTGTGTGTGTGTGTGTGTGTGTGTGTGTGTTTACAAGATTTGAAAGTTATTTCAACCAAAATATAATCAGATACATTAACCTCCAAAAAACTGCCACTCACTTTGATTCATGTTCCTTCCCATTGTGCTGTGACATACTCCACTCTCCTGGGTAGGCCTTCCACCAATGAACAATAGACTGCAGCGAGTACAGTTCTCCCCATTCTTCTTGCAGGACAGTGATCAGTTGACCCACAGGTTGAGAGATGTGTTGGTTTTGCCCTCATCCAACATTTCACTTCATCCTACATGTTCCATAGGATTTAAATGTAGACCCTGTGCTGGTGATCCAACTTTTGTATATTCATGTCCATGAACCATTCTCACACAGCACTGGTTGTATGGCATGGGGCATTATCCTGTTAAAACAAACAGGTTTTAACCAAAAAACTCACATCACATGGAATTATCCAAAATGTTAAAATAAATATCAGCATTCACAGTTTCCTGCCCAGTTGCCAAAGGTCCTGGGCCATACCATGAAATTTTAAAGGTCCAGACAGCCCCACACCATAATCACACCTAACTCTGAGCTTCATTGTTGGCACAATGTACTCTGGCAGCACTCTTTCACAAGTCTGGAATAAAGTGTAGCAAGATTCATCACTGTATAGAACTAGTTTTTACTGCTCTGGAAGTTGTGCAATTTTTGTGTCATGTAAGGTGAGACCACTGTGATTGATGATGTTTGACATATATGCCACTGCTTTCCCATGAAAAAAAAAAAAAAAAAGTTGTCAAGCTACATATGTAGTGCTTTCTTATAAGACCTCAGTCCCTGTTGATCCTTAAACTCCTGGTTGATGTTTGGCAGGGGTGACTGATATATTATCATACTACCCTTCCAAGTCTGCTCTGCTCACGTGTTATTAGCTTCCATAGTCTTGTGCATTGCTGGATGATGGTGATACCATTACACTTGAATGGTTTGAGTATGCTCAATGCTGATGGGATTCTTCCTCTTGCTCAAACTAAGAACCTGAGGGGGCACAGTTTCAAATTGAGGAAAGACAGTTGTAGGATAGATGTGCGGAAGTTTGCCTTTAGCCAGCAGATAGTTGACTGGTGGAACAGATTTCCATCTTTTGTTGTAGAAGTTGATAGCCTAAATAAATTTAAGGCCGAGCTGGACAGGTATTTGGAACGAACGGAGGGATGAAATGGGAGCATTTTTTTTTTTTTTTTTTTTTTTTTGTCTGATGCTGCACAAGCTTGCTTTCTTGCATCATATGCCTCTATTAATGCTAATGCTACTTCCATTTCATGTTCACTGATTGCCAACCTTGTGTGTCTCATAAGGCTTGTCTGGGAAGGTCCAAAGGACTATACAAACAGGGTGTTTTGTTACTTTCTGAAGGGTAATGTATTTGTAATATTTGTTTTATACAGGGTGTATCATAACGTGTGGGACCCACTTCAGGGATGGATTTAAGACACCTAAAAACAATAAAAAAAAATCATGTAAACACAGGTCTGATTTTGCTTTGTTTCCGAGTTACAGCCAGTTTTGTGTTCCAGCAATTCTTTCCACAAACTGAGTTAGGAAAGGTGGCTCCATTCAACTGTTTACAAAACGATGCTCGATATCTCATAGAGGGCCTTGCTGTAGTTATGAAACAAGATCCCGTAGTTTTCTTTGAGTCATTTCAGTTAGTTCTTCTGACAAGGGTACTACATCTGGAGCTTGTTATTAACATTTTCAGGTTGTGTATTTGCTGAGTTATAGACTTATTAAAATCAAGAGATGACAGATACGCATCTCATGTATGGATTTGTTGATGCAATGCAGCTGAGGCAAGGTGTCTGTATGCAGAAAACTTGCCTAATTGTCATGTGCATAATAAGACAATGACCTTTCGAAGAATACATGAATGCCTTGTGGAAACTGGTTCGTTTAGATGAATTTCAAATGGTGGTAAACACATTGGCACCAGACCTGTTGATTTGGAAGGATTGAAGTTGCATTGAAGAAAATGATGGTGACAGCACCCGAAGGATAGCAGAAGAAGAGAATGTGGGACATATGACTTGTGTGGAGAATTTTATGGGACCTATATCTTTATTCATATCATCTTGAGAGAGTAAACGGACTTACCGCTTGATACTAGCTTTTTGTACTTGGTTTCTGCAGATGTGTGCTCATAATCAACATTTCCTGTCTGCTGTATTGTTTACTGATAAAGTTAGATTTACTGGGGATGGTGTGTTCAATTTTCACACTGCTCATTGATGGACTGAACAAAATCTCCATGCCATTTGTTTAATCAAGACACCAGCAGCAGTTTAGAATGAATGTATGGGCAGGAATAATTGGTAATAATCTAATCTAATCTAATCAATACACTTGATGTCATTTGTTGCATGTGGTTTATATTCACAACAGTGCTCCGCCTCATTTTAGCCATCCACTCAATTTTTACTCGTGGGAGCCATTTGAAAGCCATGTTTATTCCACATCAATTGATAACATTGAAATGCTCTGCCAATGTGTATAACAAGACTATCAGATATTCTGACAAGACATCTGGAACTTTTGAGTGGGTATGGAGGTCTGTGATGGGCAGGCTTATATTTAGGTTAAACAGGGTGGTCATTTTGAGCGTTTCCTGAAAATGAGCAGACAGTTGCTAAAACTCAAAAATAGCTAGGCACAAGGGCCTTAGCAGCCCTTGTGCCATTAAACAACATATCAACCAACCAACCAACAAAAATAGCTGCAACTCAGAAACAGGCAAAATCAGACCTGTTTACAAGAACATTTTTTTTGTTGTTGTTGTTTTTAGGTCTGATGAAGTAGGTCCCACATGTTAATGATACTGTGTGTGTGTGTGTTGACATTTCTAAGTGTGGGTAGTTTCTGCCGATAAGTAGATTATTACAAACCAGTTGAATATATATAAATATATATATATGCTGAATGTAAAATAAAGTTGCTGCTATGAAATTTTAATGTCAGGTTCATATAGAGATTTGAATATAGAGTTAATTATCATAAAAAGTAAATCTCTTTTCTGAATTTGTGAATTTGCTTGGGGTATATGAGTAACTTTGCTGGATGCCTGATTGCTGCTAAAAAATAATTTACATTAAAACATTCTAATTTATAGCATAATATAAAATGTATAAAATACTTTTTATGCAGGTTCATCTGTTATATATATAAATAAAAAAAAAAATTGCATTTATACTCTGCCATCATGGCCAGAGGAATATACAACTTCATTCTAACTGTTCAATTGCAATAGATATGGAATTGCAACAGTTAACAATGGACCATGAATTTTTTTATGACACCTCGATCTCAAAAAGTGCCTACCAATGTCCAAAGTATGTTATCCCAAGACATTAATTAGCCTTGGGGTAACATACTCTAACAGGTATTACCCCAAGATATTTTCTTCGACTTTTTCATTACGAATCTACTAGGAGACTATATCATAAATTCGCAATTAAAAAATTAGGCACCTGGGAGATGCAATTAAAGATATCCTGAAAAAGGCCTCTGAGGTTGGGCAAATTCATATTTTAGCAATAAATAGACTCATACACAAACCATGAAAATATAAGTATTTTACTGTAACTAAAATATTTACAAATAAAATAAAATAAATATTTTAAAAAAACTGCTATTATATTAAATTAAATTATGTACATTGTAAAAAAAACATTAAACCAATGATGAAATCCTTGCGATAAAATACACTAAAATAAACCGGATTAAAAGCGATAAAAATCTGGAGCTTTCAGAAGCATCGGCTTCCTTCCTCAGCAGTAACAAAACTTCCTGCAGCACGTCCTTATATAACAGGCTCACGGTACTTATACACGTGGTTCAGTCAGCGAATGGTCTGAACTGGAAGCGGAAACAGCTCGGGAACGCGTGAAGAAAAACCGTTCATCCGTACTTAGGATGATAGTTTCAGAGGATGCATATGCATACCTCTGTCCCTATTCATAATATTGTGGTCGGATGAACAGATTCGTAGGTTCTCGAGCCATTTACAGTTCCAGAACCCATGCGCTCGATCCACAATAACCGCATCCTCTGGGGAGATTTGATGCTGCTTCTCCCAAAAATGTTCGGCCACAGCAGACTTATTGTAATCAGCGGTTTTTAACATTCCCCATTGTGGGGAATGTTATGTGGGCGTTGTCTGGGGGAACATGCAAATACTATAAAAACCGCTGATTACAATAAGTCTGCTGTGGCCGAACATTTTTGGGAGAAGCAGCATCAGATCTCCCCAGAGGATGCGGTTATTGTGGATCGAGCGCGTGGGTTCTGGAACTGTAAATGGCTCGAGAGCCTACGAATCTGTTCATCCGACCACAATATTATGAATAGGGACAGAGGTATGCATATGCATCCTCTGTTTGAAACTATCATCCTAAGTACGGATGAACGGTTTTGCTTGACACGTTCCCGAGCTGTTTCCGCTTCCAGTTCAGACCATTTGCCGACTGAACCACATGTATAAGTACCGTGAGCCTGTTATATAAGGACGTGCTGCAGGAAGTTTTGTTACTGCTGAGGAAGGAAGCCGATGCTTCCGAAAGCTCCAGATTTTTATCGCTTTTAATCCGGTTTATTTTAGTGTATTTTATCGCAAGGATTTCATCATTGGTTTAATGTTTTTTTTACAATGTACATAATTTAATTTAATATAATAGCAGTTTTTGTAAATTTTTATTTTATTTGTAAATATTTTAGTTACAGTAAAATACTTATATTTTCATGGTTGGTGTATGAGTCTATTTATTGCTAAAAGATGCAATTAAAGGGCTGTGGTTAACTTGGGCAGGAAGTGTCCCCCCCCAAATAAGCTATTTAGAATTTTTCATAGTGAAAACTTCTGTTATTTTGTGGTACACATGTTCAGATGAGGTGCTGGCACTGTACTGAACCATCACTCTTCATTCACACTGCCAACAACTGGAGTGGTGGACATTGCAGCTCTTCCACAGAGTGGGTCATCTTCCAGGCTCTCCCTCCCTTGTTTAAATTCTGCTGCCCACTTCTTCCTCCAATGATGTATTCGTACCCTCATGAATTGCCTTTGACATTAGTCCATTTCCTCGAAATATTGGATGACTGATTTTGTCCTTCTTTCCTTGTTCACACAACTTCAAGACCTGTAATTAAAAAAAAGGTGTTATTGAAACTTGGTAGGTTATTATTTGAAGTGTCATACATTAAGTACAGAAATTTTTAACACTGTACCACTACCCTTTCATACTTAGGCCACAAACTTTTCAACCCCCTCCCCATACATATTTTGAATTAGATGATACTATATTGTATTAGTAGAATTACATTAAATGTTCAAGCATTTTTGCCCTATTGCCGATTTTATGAACTATTGATACGATGTCTTTTCGACATAAGTTTTTTCATTCCCCTGGGATGTCACCATAAAGAGCTTTGACTGTATTTGATTAAATGAAAATTCATTATTGGAACTTTTTGGGGCGCCTCCGTAGCCAGGTGGGCAGGAGCAGTAGTGCATAGCACATGCTTCTTGATTAGACTGGGTTCAAGCCCGTGACCACCAAATACGGAGGATGCGGAAGGTCAGGGAATGACCACCGCATATCGCCAGCCCGGATAAAGTGTGAGGGTTGGCATCTGGCCATAAAAATTGCATGCCAAAAACAATAAAAATGCCGACTTCATATATAATGGGAAAAAAGCGAGGACAAAAAAAAAAATACTGGAACTTTATCACATTAGAATTCTAGAACTGATTTTATTATATTCAATGCCACTCAAAGTTATTGGGTTAAAATACATTTTACAGGCAAAGTTAGCTGTTTGATAGATGTATAATTATGTGGTTGTTTGATGGATGTGAAATTGAACGTCTCCCATGGAGTGTGTAATAGCTTTTTTTTATGACATTAGCTTTTGGGCCATCTTATTTGGAATGTCTTTCATAATATATTGAAAGCAATATATTTTCTTATTAGCACTAATGTAGGCCTGACACAGCCAAGGGGTCAAGGGTGAGAATGCAGTACCATGCACTCTTTGAGTGGACTGGGGTTGAAGCACATGACGGCTGAATACAATTAACGTTTGTATTGATAATTTATTGTAAACTCCACTGACCTAGTGGTCATGCCGGAGTATAAACAAGAATTTTTAAATGAGTCATCTTGCATTGCTGTGACTAAGATCTTGCTTGATTTTTATCACACCTTCCTTGTTTTCCAAATTTCATAAAGATCACTCTCTGGTGGGTTTCCTTATTTAAATTCATTTTTTCAGCTAGGTTGGATCCTGGTAATTAACACAAGTGGACAGCACCAGCTGTCAAACTTTGGAGATGAATTGTTGATGTGGTTGTCATAGAGGGGCTTTGTTTGTTTAAAGGTTTTATGGTGCATCAGCATCTGAGGCTAAGTCAAAATAGAGGAGCAACCTGTCAGTGATATGAATCACCTTTGTATTGCTTGAATGTGGCATTGATTTCAGAGGATATGAAAAATGTTAAAGGTCCATGTGTCACCATTAAATTTATTTAAAGTAATATGAGGAAACTAATTAAAGAGAAAGTACATGCATATTGTAGAACACTAAGCAGAGCATATATGTATTTCACATAGAAACAGAAGAGAACACTGTGCAACAGACTTGCTGTTGAATATACAGCAATACCTTGCACAGTGCAGTTAATGCTTTAGGAAAAACTACCGCACTGACTGAATCAGCACTAAACTGGGAATATGTAATCAGTCGCAGATTATAAACCGCACCATAGTGAATTCTGTGCCGACTGAAGCCGAATTTGCTGATAATATTAGGATGGGCAAAGTTGTTAACAGTGGGAACTAAAAATATGCTCCCTCTACAAAACCTAGACAAATTAATACAATTGGTTTAAAAATGGCAGTTAAGCATTAATGCTAGTAAATGCAGGGTTATATATCAGGGTCACATTAATCCCAATGTTAAATTGTGAGCTCGAGGGTGGGGGCAGCACACTCCACCCTTTTAAAGATGAAAGGGTTTTAATGCAGTCCAATAAATTCTCTTAACTGTACAGTAAGGTTGCTACTACAGCACATGGGATACTAACATACAAAACTTTTGATGGCATAGACAGAGGTAATTATCATTAATTATTTATCCATTATTAATAATTATATGAATAATGTGCATATATTCTGAAACAAAGGTGCACAGTAGTGACAAATGAAGCAAGCTGATACAGTCAATTCTGCTATAACTCGCATTTTGCAACGCAATTGATATATTAGGGAACAATGTGAGTATAATGCGATTTTCGCATTGGCTCATGCACAAGTAACACCAGGTGAACGCAAAACCTGACACCAACTGAACATAGCGACCTGTACAGCAATACTACAAGTTTACGAAGCTTAAAAAATGTTAAACGTCAAATGTGTGACAGCTATGTTTCCCATTTACTGTAGTTGTGTTGGTCGGAGATACACTGTTGTCATTCGCTGTATTCACAAGATAACACATGATATTGTATGGCAACTCATGTTTTCAGGAGCTCACATTTTACTGTTCGAATAGAAATTTTGTGAGGTGTGATGACGTGAGCAGAGGAGCACATTTCTAGAGATCACTGCCATAAAACAAAAACAATTTGCAGTTCCTGGCTTATTGGGCTTTTCAGTTAATGCAATCTAATTATAAATGGGTAGTAAACTCGATCTTACTGCATTTGTGATAATACTGATGGCTGGAATTCTCTGGGTTTTTACATTATGGTGAAATGTGTTATTCCCCTTCCATGAAATCTGCAATCATATAAAAAACAAATTTTCAGAATCTTCTCTTCATTCCTATTTTTTAAGCTTCTTAAACTTGTCTCGCTTGTGCAATTTGTGCTCGTCGTTATTGATTCCTTATCTTTATTACAGTTTTAAATTTTACAATAAAAAAAAAAGGAAAATGTCAGTGAACAAAAATATCAATCAAACAAACTTCATATCTTGTCAAGGTAAAGTGCTATATTTACTGTAATATTTATTTATTAGAAAATTTAAGTTGTTTAATTTGGTTTCTAACTTTTTTTAGTGTTTTACTTACTAGACTGAACATTTTTTTTGAGTGCTCTGTCCTGTCCCTATTTTTCCCATAAGCCCCATTGTTTTTAATGTGCGAAATACCATAATGCAGAGATTTTTAGGAACACATGTACTGAGTTATAGTAGAACTGACTGTAACAAGCATCTGCAAAAAAAAACACCATCTCATCTGTATATAATTATAGGTGTAATTATGGGTGTTAAGAAATTTAACTATTAGAACACATTGCCACCCTGTAGAATCAGAGCTTAAAGAAGGCCATCATAGTCAAGTGCGAGCATACAAAAATATGTTATTTTTTTTATTTATATTTATTTACTTTTTTATTTTTCTTTCCCTTTTGGGCACCCTGATTGATGATGCCTGAAGCACATCAAAAGAGATGGCTCGAACAGCACGTTTAACGTACAATTTCAAGGACTGCAAAAAAAAAAAAAAAAACCTCCATAAATGGGTCACTGTCAGGAAAGTTGGATCTGATCAATGATTGCAGAGGTCAAGGAATTTGGAAAATTCTATTCAATTATCTGATCTGCAAATTTCACAAAACAAATTCACATCTAAATTATCTCAACATGAAAGTGACAGTTCCAAACAGCACAACAAAGCAGCAGAAACATGTAAATATTCTTGTTCTATAAACAATTAGTTGGTGCTGCATACATTTGGCCTTTAGTGGTGAGATTTTTTTTTAATTACTGTTTCATTTTATAAAAGCTCCATTATACAGGTATATGAAAACCATATTTTTCTATAGGACTTCATTTTTTTTGTTATTAATTTTTCAAAATGTTCAGATACTTTATAATCGCCCATATATGTGTACATCAAGCAGCTCAGATATTGCAAACATGGACCATGATCTTAGCAGTTATATGAACAGTTTCAAGTAGTAATCGTTTTCATACATGAAATTCATCAGTGTGCTGTTTGCACTGTATTATTTTCTGGAATCTTAAAATGTTTTAAAATTTTATCATGTGGTGCTCATGCTGACAGTTCTATAGAAATTAGCTCTCCATATTCCAGTATAATACAATAATCCATGCTATACAGCAAGCAGTGAACCTGGTTGGCTTGAGGAAAACAGTCCAGGACTGTCAAGTGTGAGCATAGGTCTCCAGGGTTACTGCTTCCCATATATAGTACTTTACATTTGTCAATGTTAAACTTCATTTGCCATCTCTCAGCCCATCTGCTCAACTTTTCTAGATCCTGTTGCAGCAGCGTACTATCATTAATGTCTTTAAAAACCCTGCCAACCTTCGTATCGTCTGCAAACTTGGACATTAACTTGGACTTGGTGGGTCGGAAAACTGCTAGCTTTGGGGGGATACAAGGACTAATAGATTAACAGTAGCCACTGGCAGAGGTGAAAGTGATTCATGCACTGCTTCTATTGGAATGAGCAGAAGCCTGGAAAACAAGATGCAGGATATTTCAGAGATTGTTGGGAGTCATTGTGGTACAAGTAAACACATGGGTTGTGTTCGGGTAGCTAAGAATAGGAACAGGTGCATGTATACTTGCGTGTACACCAATGCTAGGAGTTTGGTAAATAAATTTGATGAATTTGAGGTATTGTTCAAAGCATCAAAGGCGGATATTATTGGGATATCAGAGACTTGGTGTCACACAAATATAAGGAATGCAGAACTGGAATTTGGGGAGTACAACATCTACAGAAAGGATACACAGGATAGGAAGGGAGGAGGGGTTATGCTATTAGTTAAGAAACACATAAAATCTGACCAAGTGAAGCCAGTTGACATCGCTGGACAGTGCAGTGTCAACAGTTTGGTGTGACATAAGCATTGGGAGATAAAAATTGAGAGTAGGAGTATTCTATAGGCCTAATGACTCTGATGAGTATAATAAGAAACTGTACAGGGAAATAGAGTGGGCCAGTAAATCAGAGAGTCTTATAACGAGGGATTTTAATTTCCCAGATATTGACTGAAATTTGTGGGTTCGTCACTCACACACTAGCAAGGCTTTTGTGGATTTATTGGATGATAGTTTTCTACATCAGCATGTTCGGGAGGCAACTAGAGGGAGTAATACTCTTGATTTGATTATCAGTAGTGATTCTTCATGCATTAAGAATCTGCACATAAAACAACCACTAGGTGGCAGTGATCACAGTGTGCTCAAGTGGGATTTACTCAGAGGTAACTACCATCAGGGTTAAAGAGAAGGTTTATTGCTTTTGTAAAGGTGACTACGATGGTCTCAGACAGTATTTAAATTCTATACAGTGGGACCAACTGATGATGTTACCAACAGCAAATTCAAAACGGGAAGCATTCAAAGAACTTATCTTGGAAGCTACTAGGCTTTACATACCAAATAAGAAATATTGTTCAAGGTTTAGGCCTAAATGAGTGTCAGATGAACTAATGAGACACATGGCAGAGAAGAAAAATGTATGGGATACATATAAATTAACACGTGACACAGAAGCCTATGATAGATATAAGCTGGTCTCTAACCAAGTCACAAAGGAGGTTAGGCAGGGAAAGGCAGATTATGAGAAATCTTTGGCAAAGGATGCAAAGAGTTCTTTGCTGTTTTTTCTTCCTTCTAGAGTTTACATAAGTAAACTGTAGAAGGAAAGGGATGAATCAGATTGGTCCACTTGATATCGATGGTTCAACTGTTGATGATCCTGCTCAGGTAGCTGACAAACTAAATGAATATTTTGCATCGACATTCACACATAAGGAGTTATTCAGGGAGGGGAATGCCAGAGGTGTATTCAACTCTGGCAGTAAGCTAGATAATCTTGTAATAACTGAGAGTAAGGTGGAGGAGAAACTGTTGAAGATAAACACATGAAAGGCACCTGGGGTGGATGGGATCTATCCAGTTATATTAAAGGAGGCAGCAAAGGAAGTAAGCAAACCCTTAGCCATAATTATGAGAGCTTCCTTGGACTCAGGGGTACCCATAGACTGGAGATGTGCAAATGTGACCCCAATTCACAAAGGAGGACAAAGGCTGACAGAAGTAATTATAGACCTGTGAGTTTAACTTCTGTTCCAGGAAAATTAATGGAGGCACTGGTTAAAGAAGCACTGCAGGATCATCTAGACAAGACTTCAGTTATAGCTTGGACACAGCATGGTTTTGTTAAGGGGAAGTCTTGCCTGACCAGTTTGATTGGATACTATGATGCAGTCACTAAAGAGCTGGATGCATGGAATAACTTTGATATTATATACTTGAATCTTAGACCGGCTTTTGATACTGTTGCGCATGGAAGACTGCTGCACAAATTGGAGCAGTGTGGCATTGGAGGCAAATTGCTGCTATGGAATAAAGGGGTGGTTGAGGTGGAGAAGACAGAGTGGTAATCAATGGACACTGCTCATCGTGGACTAATGTTATTAGTGGAGTCCCTCAGGGTTCAGTGTTGGGTTCATTATTGTTTTCTGTATTTATAAATAATATTGATGATGGTATATGAAGCTTAATGTCCAAGTTTGCAGACGATACAAACGTTGGCAGGGTTGTTAAGGACACTAGTGATGCTATGCTGCTGCAACAGGATCTGGAAAGGTTGAGCAGATGGGTTGAGAGGTGGAAAATGAAGTTTAACATTCAGAAATGTAAAGTACTACATATGGGAAACAGCAACCGCAGAGCAATGTATCAACCCTGTGGTACTACACTGACAGTGGTAGAGAATGAAAAGGACCTGGGAGTAATTGTGCAGGCAGATATCAAGTTCTCTGAGTAGTGCAGACGGGCTGCAAGAGTAGCTCATGGTGTCTTGTCAATGATATACAGGACTTTTTCTAGCAGGGATAAGGAGGTGATTATCCCCATTGTATAAGGCTATGGTCAGGCCACACTTTGAGTACTGTATACAGGTCTGGAGGCCTCATTTTAAGAAGGATGTAGAGCTGTTGGAATGAGTACAGAGAAAGGCAAAAAGATCAGTGAATGGAACAAAGGGTTGCTCTTACAAAGAAAGGCTTAAGTTTTGCAAATTACAGTGTCTGGAGACTAGGCACCGGCGAGGTGATCTGATAGAGGTGTATAAAGCCTTGAACAGTTTGAGTATGCTTAATGCTGATGGGATTCTTCCTGTTGCTCAGAATAATCACCTGAGAGGGCATAAATTCAAATTGAGGAAAGACAGATGTAGGATAGATGTGTGGAAATTTGCCTTTAGCCAGTGGATGGTTGGTGGAACAGACTTCCATCCCTTGTTGTGGAAGTTGATAGCCTAAATAAATTTAGGGCTCAGTTGGACAGGTATTTTGAACAAATGGAAGGGTGAAGTGGAAGTTTTTTTTTTTTTTTGGCTGATGCTGCATAAGCTTGCTTTCTTGCATCATATGCCTCTACCAGTGAGTAAACCGGAAATTTTCCCTCTCGCAAACTGATGAACAGCGCCGTGTACTGACTTACGGTGACGTTTCCGGTTATGGGTTCCTATGCAATTCACATTCCTTTAGATGTTACCTACCTCCCCTAAACGTTTGTACCAATATTTTTGAGACACTCTGTATACATTATGTATGTGTTGTTGTACCGTATTCTATAATCTACTTGTTTAATTAAATAATTATTTAAAAAATTAAATATTTATTGATGTAATTATTTGTTTCCAAGCTCCACCCCCCCCCCCAGAAAATTTTCTGTGGATGCCCATGTCCCCCAGGGTTCGATGCTGGGCCCATTGTTTTGTGTATTTATTAACGATATCAGTTAAGGTATATCAGGCTGAATGTCTAAGTTCGCAGAGATACAAAGGTTAGCAGCGTTGTTAATGACAGTAAAGATAGTATGCTACTACTACAACAGGATCTAGAAAAGTTAGGCAGATGTGCTTAGAAGTGGCAACTACAGTTTAACATTTACAAATGGAAGGTATTGTATATGGGTAGCAGTAACCCAAGAGAAATGTACCAAGTGTGTGGTACTACACTCAGCGAGGTGGAGAATGAAAAAGACCTGAGGGTAATTGTGCAGTCAGATATAAAGTTCTCTGAGAAGTGCAGATGAGCTGCCAGAGCAGTTCATGGAGTTTTGTCAATGATATATAGGAATTGTAGCAGAGACAAGGAGGTAATTATCTCCTTGTATAAGGCAATGGTCTGGCCACACCTTGAGTGCTGTGTATAGGTCTGGAAGCCTCCTTTTAGTAAGGATGAAGTGTTGCTAGAACGAGTACAGAAAAGGGCAACAAGATTGGCGAGAGAAACATCTACAGTTAAACCTCTCTTACCAAGAGAGGCTTAAATTCTGCAAGTTGCAGTAGTTGGAGACTAGGCACCTGGGGATCTGATTGAGATGAATAAGGCCTTGAATGGTTTTAGCAGGCTCAATGCTGATGGGATACTTCCACTTGCTTTAAGAACCTGAGGGGGCATAGATTCAAATTGAAGAAAGAAAGTTGTAGAATGGATGTGTGGAAGTTTGCCTTTAGCCAGCAGGTAGGTGGTAGATGACTTTCATCAACTGGTGAAATACCACCACTTTGCTTATTGGAGGCTTGAAGTGGTGAAACCCATGTTTAATCTCTAGAGCAAAGTTTCTGGCATCCTCCTCCCACCATACTTCTCCTTCAACCCATGCACAGTACTAAGTACTATAGGTTTTGATACCTTTCGTGTTTGGGGTTTTCATAAAAAAAAATAAAAAAAATTGATTGCTGGAAGAGAATCTGTTGTTGTGTAAGTTGATAGCTTAAATAAATTGAAGGCTGAACTAGAAAAACATCTGGATTGACCAGATGGGTGAAATGGGAAGGTTTGTTTTTGGCTGATGTTTAATACTAAACCCAAATGTTCAATGTTTAATATTAAACCCTGTCACTCATGCATCACAAGCTACTCTTTTCATAACATGCAGCCAGACTACACCCACCTGTTTCAATGCACTATGTAAGTTTGCTTTCTTGCATCATATTCCTCAATTAATGCTAATTAAGCCTGATATACCTTCATCAATATCATTGATTAATACATAAAACAACAGTGGGCCCACGATCAGACTCTGGGGGACTCCACTAATAGCAATAGTCCACAAAGAGCAGCATCAATTGATTACCACTCTGTCTTCTCCCACTCAACCACTGTTTTATCCATTGTAGCAACTTGCCCTTAATACCATACTGCCCCAATTTCTACAGTAGTCTTCCATGCACATTAGTGTCAAAGGTTTTCCTGAAATCCAAGTATATGGTATCAAAATTATTTTTTGGATCCAGTTCCTTTGTAACCATAACATAGTATCAAATCAAATTTGTCAGACAAGACTTTGCCTTAGCAAACCCATGCTGTCTGATTATTACTGCAGTAATAGTCTAGATCAGGGGTGGGCAACAGCCAGCCCGCGGGCCACATCCGGCCCGCGACGATGTTGAATCCGGCCCCCTCGGTAAATGCATAAATATAGAAAATCCATACCTGACTACACTCGTAAACGTTCGGCTTAATTCGTTTCAATCGGGAATCGCGGCCAGTACAACAGTAACCAAGTGATTCTACTCAGCGTCAAAGAGTTATTTCCTAATTATTATTGTAGCATCGATCGAACGAAGTTCCTTTGGGTTTGACTTCTTATTGAAAAAAATAATATTGGTGCGAGATATTTTATGTTTTATGCCTTTTCTAATTATTACAATTTTTAATTTAATATAATTTATAGCCCATAAAATGAGCCAATTAAAAAAAAAAGAAAAATTGATGCCGAATGCCGCATTTTCAATGATAATTGGACATTCAGATATTTTTTTTAAAAATACATTAATAATTTGGTAATTCAAGTAATATAACATTTTTTAGGTTCTGATTTTTTTTATTAAATCGTTCAATCTATTCCCGCCCGCATCATGATGCGAAAATTTCATTCGGCCCACATCATGATACGAAAATTTCATTCGGCCCGCTGACGAAAAAGTTGCCCACCCCTGGTCTAGATGATCCTTCAATAATTCTTTAACTAGTGATCCATTATTTTACCTGGAACCGAAGTAAAATTAACTGGTCTATCATTACTTGCGTCACCCTTAGATCCATCTCTGTGAATTTGGGATACATTTCCACATCTCCAGTACTTGGGGACTTCCCCCTAGTCCAAGGATGCTCTCATAATTATGGCTGAGGGTTTGATTTATTCTTTAAATTCAATGAGGAACTGGACAAACATATTTAGAGGGAATGGATGTTTGAAATCTTTTTTTTTTTGGCTGATGCTGCATACACTTGTTTTCTTGTATCACATGCCTCTGCTACATCATAACTGCTACTTTATCAATTTTTAACTTACACAACCAGAAGCAAATCACTATTGCTCTACAGTACCAAGCTTTTTGGCTTTTGATGTGAAAACATCTATGACAGCACTAGAGTAAAATCAATTGGTAATGAAATTTTCTTACGGTAACGGAAATGATGCAATTGATTGGTAACAAAAATTTTTTATGGAAATGATGCAATTGATTGTTAAAAGTTTTTTATGGAAATGATGCAATTGATTGATAATGAAATTTTTTTTACGGATATGCAATTGACGTCACTTCCTGTTAGGTGGATGTTACATTTTAAATTATGCAAATGACACACTTCCTAACTGGTGCTAACTCAGTCACTAACGTTGATTCGGTAGAGTAAGTTCATACTAAGATATGGAAATGACATTACTTCCTAAATGATGCCAACTCAGTCACTAAAGTTAATTTGGTAGAGTAAGCAGTGGGTAGTAATATTATGCAAGAATAAAGTGAAGACTTTAATAAAATCTGCTCAAGATTTTGATCAACATCAGCATTCTAAGTAGCGTAATTAAGTTTCAATCAAACCGTTCATAAGTGTAAACGGTTTTACTCTAGTGCCGCCATAGATGTTTTCACACAAAATGAAACTTATTTTGTGCATATAGGGTACATACGCTGCTTTTTTTTTTAATACTGTGATTTATGAGGCATTGCCCATTAAAGATGGGGTGGTCATAATTCAGTGATCACTGAGTATATATATATCATAAGAGCCACTAGTGGCATGTTTCAAGCTGGCGTTTTGACAGAAGTGTTATTGACAGATATCACACTGCTGGCAGCCCACATTGTCCAAAGTCAACTGTGTGATGTTATGAAGAGTTGGAAGTGTGATGGTACCACCACTTCTCAGTGGTGGTTTCATCTGTACAATACAATGCAGTTTGGAGGTGTGGTTATGATGTGAGACTATTTCTCATGTATAGCCAAGGGCCTTTGATGGTTGTGCAGTGATGAATGTCAGTGTCTGCCTTGATATTTTGGACAATTCTTTGCTTCCTATAATATGGCAGTTGATCTGCCATATTATAGGAAGCATGTAATTGTAATTTGGCATATTACTCTTTGTTTCAGCAGGATAATTCCCCATAGCATACTGCCAGTGCTGTCGAGAATGTTTCATGGACATGAAAGTATAAAAGTTAGAATGATGAGTGCAAAGTCGTGATTTGAACCCTGTGGATTACCAGGGAGATGAACATGGCACATTGTGTAAGAGATAGACCAACACATCTTACAAGTAGCACAACTAGTCACTTCTGCAGGAGGGATGGAACATTATATCCACTGATGTCTATTGTTCATTGGTGGAAAGCCTACCCAGAAGGGAGGAGAGTGCATAGAGGCCAGAGGATGACCAATGGTTGGGCAGGCAAAGGCAGATTACGAGAAATCTTTGGCAAAGGATGCAAAGAAAAACAGCAAAGAGTTCTTTACCTATGTAAACTCTAGAAGGAAAGGGATGAATCAGATTGGTCCACTGGATATCGATGGTTCAACTGTTGATGATCCTGCTCAAACTAAATGAGTATTTTGCATCTACATTCACACATGAGGAGTTATTTAGGGAGGGGAATGCCAGAAGTGAATTGAACTCTGGCAGTGAGCTAGATGATTTTGTAATAACTGAGAGGAAAGTGAAGGAGAAATTGTTGAAGATAAACATAAAAAAGGCACCCCGGGTGAATGGGATCTATCCAGTTATATTAAAGGAGGCAGCAAAGGAAGTAAGCAAACCCTTAGCCATAATTATGAGAGCTTCCTTGGACTCAGGGGAAGTACCCATGGACTGGAGATGTGCAAATGTGACCCCAATTCACAAAGGAGGATCAAAGGGCAACACAAGTAATTACAGACCTGTTAGTTTAACTTCTGTTCCTGGAAAATTAATGGAGGCACTGGTTAAAGAAGCACTGCAGGATAATCTAGACAAGACTTCAGTTATAGCTCAGACACAGCATGGTTTTGTTAAGGGGAAGTCTTGCCTGACCAATTTGATTGGATACTATAATGCTGTCACAAAAGAACTGGATGCAGGGAATAACGTTGATATTATATGCTTGGATCTTAGAAAGGCTTTTGATACTGTTGCACATGGAAGACTGCTGCACAAATTGGAGCAGTGTGGCATTGGAGGCAAATTGCTGCTATGGATAAAAAGGTGGTTGAGGGGGAGAAGACAGAGAGTGGTAATCAATGGACACTGCTCATCGTGGACTAATGTTATTAGTGGAGTCCCTCAGGGTTCAGTATTGGGTCCATAATTGTTTTCTGTATTTATAAATGATATTGATGATGGTATATCAAGCTTAATGTCCAAGTTTGCAGACGATACAAACGTTGGCAGGGTTGTCAAGGATACTACTGACACTACGCTACTGTAACAGAATGTGGAAAGGTTGAGCAGATGGGCTGGGGCGCTGCCGTAGCCAGGTGGGAAGGAGCAGCAGTGCATAGCACATGCTTCTTGATTAGACCGGGGTTCGAGCCCGTCACCACCAAATATGGAGGATGCGGAAAGGTCAGGGAATGACCACCGCATATCCCGGAGCAATATGGCCTTAGTTGCTAATGCTCCTAAAAACCAAACAACAAACAGATGGGCTGAGAGGTGGCAAATGAAGTTTAACCTTGACAAATGTAAAGTACTACGCATGGGAAACAGCAACCCCAGAGCAACATATCAACTCTGTGGTATTACACTGACAGTGGTAGAGAATGAAAGGGACCTGGGGATGGTTGTGCAGGCAGTTATGAAGTTTTCTGAGCAGTGCAAACGGGCTGCAAGAGTAGCTCATGGTGTATTGTCGATGATATATAAGAATTTTTCTAGCAGGGATAAGAGTTGATTATTCCCTTGTATAAGGCAATGGTCAGGCCACCCCTAGAGTACTGTTTACAGGTCTAGAGGCCTCATTTCAAGAAGGATGTAGAGATGCTGGAATGAGTACAGAGAAGGGCAACAAGATTGGTGAATGGAATAAAGGGTTGCTCTTACAAAGAAAGGCTTAAGTTTTGCAAATTACAGTGTCTGGAGACTAGGCACCAGCGAGGTGATCTGATAGAGGTGTATAAAGTCTTGAATGGTTTGAGCAAGCTCAATGCTGATGGGATTCTTCCTCTTGCTCGGAATAATCACCTGAGAGGGCATAAATTCAAATTGAGGAAAGACAGATGTAGGATAGACGTGAGGAAATTTGCCTTTAGCCAGCGGGTGGTTGGTTGGTGGAACAGACTTCCATCCCTTGTGGAAGTTGATAGCCTAAATTAGTTTAAGGCTCAGCTGGACAGGTATTTCGAACGAACAGAGGAGTGAAGTGGAAGTGGTTATTTTTTATTTATTTATTATTATTATTATTTTTTTTTTTTGGCTGATGCTGCATAAGCTTGCTTTCTTGCATCAAGTGCTTCTACTAATGCTAATGCTAACTCACAAGTTCCAGTCAATATCTGAAAAGTTAAAATCCCCCGTTACAGGACATTCTGATTTACTAGCCCACTATTTCTCTGCACAATTGTTTGTTGTACTCATCAGAGTTATTTGGCTTATAACACACTCCTACTCTCATTTTCCCTTTCCCAGTGTTTGACACATCAAACAGACACAATATTACACTATCCCCCTATGTCAACTGGATGCACTTCCTTAGATTTTCTGTTTCTTAACTAACAATATAACCAGAGGTGTATTGCTAAAAAAATAAAATAGTACCGGAACGCTCGTTCTCCAGAAGACTATATGATAGTGCCACATTGACTGTACATTAACTAAATCAGACTTATGGTTCACAGAACAACCAGTTATAGCGTTCAGCTCATGCCCAATCAAAATGCAGCATTCGCACGCATCACAGTATATCTTAATTGTTGGATCTCTTTATCTAACACATTGTACTTTAGTAAGAAAAGTTTCATTGCAAAATTTATATTTTTGTTTTTAAATAAATTTTAAAGAAATCATTAATTTTAAAGATTACTATTAATATATATTTTTAGTAGCAATGGGTAAAATATAATGATTTTCTATTATGACATTTAGAAAAAAGTACCAAACTTCATTCCGGTGCGTTCCTGCCTGAATACACCACTGAGTATAACCCTTCCTCCCTTCTTACCTTGTCTATCCTTTCTGTACACATTGTTCTCCCCAAATTCCAATTCTGCACTGCTTATATTTGTGTGACACCATGTCTCTGATATCCCAACAATATCTGCCTTTGATGTCTTGTTCAGCACTTCACTTTTATTTACTATACTCCTAGCATTGGTGTACATGCAAGTATACATGCACCTGTTCTTTCTCTTAGTTACCCTAATACAGCCCATGTATTTACTTGTTCCATGATGACACCTAGCAGCTCTTGAAATCCCAGCAACCT
The DNA here is from genome assembly GCF_048544385.1 of Mastigoproctus giganteus. Taxonomy (NCBI): domain Eukaryota; kingdom Metazoa; phylum Arthropoda; class Arachnida; order Uropygi; family Thelyphonidae; genus Mastigoproctus; species Mastigoproctus giganteus. Next base: position 21,987,069 of record NC_143583.1, read on the forward strand.
GCTCTCTAGGTTGCTTCTCATTGCAATAGAAGCAGTGCAAGAATCACTTTCACCACCTCTGCCTGTGGCTACTGTTAATATTTAGTGTGTGAATCCCCCCAAGCTAGTAGTTGTATGCAGAAGATACAAAGGTTGACAGAATTGTTAATGACAAAAATGGCTATGTGGTACTGCAATAGGATCTAGAAAATTTGGGCTGATGAGCTGAGAAATACAAAGTACTGCATATGGGTAGAAGTAACCCCAGAGAACCTTACCAATTGTGTGATACTACCTTAGGATTAAAAAATAAAAAAAGACCTGGGAATAATTGTGCAGTCAGATATGAAAATTTCTGAGCAGTGTAGACAGGCTGCCAGAGCAGGTCATGGGGTTTGTCAATGATATACAGGAATTTTGCTAGTAGGTGATTATCTCTTTTGTATAAGGCAATGGTCTGACCCAGCCTTGATCACTGCGTACAGGTTTGGAGGCCTCATTTTACGAATGATGTAGAGTTGCTTGAGGGAGTACACAGAAGGCAAGACGATGAGATGAACGAAAGAGTCCTCTTACCAAAAAAGGCTTAAGTTCTAAAATTGCAGCATCTGGAGACTAGGCACCTTCGAGGTGATCTAATTGAGGTGTATAAGGCCTTGAATGGATTGAGCAAGCACAATGCTAATGGGATTCTTCCTCGTGCTCAGATTACTTACCTGAGGAGGGAATAAATTCAAATTGAGGAAAGACGGTTGTAGAATAGATTTGCGGAGATTTGCCTTTAGCCAGCAAACTTCAGTTGTTGGAACAAACTCCAGTCTGTCATTGTGGAAGTTGATAGCTTAAATAAATTCAAGGAGGAACTGGACAAACGTTTAAAGGGAATAGATGTGTGAAAATTTTTTTTTTTTTTTTTTTGGCTGATGCTACATAAACTTGCTTTTTTGCAAGACATGCGAACTTTACTATTACTACTTTTTTTTTTTAAGCCATCAAATTCCACAATGACAGATGGAAGTTTGTTCCAGCAAACAACTACCCGCTGGAAAGGTAAATTTCCACAACTGTCTTTCCCCAATTTGAATTTATGCCGCCATCAGGCTCATAATCTGAGCAAGTGGAAGAATCCCATCAGAACTGAGTCTCATCATCAGATGCTGCAATTTTAGAACTTATGCCTTTCTTGGTAAGAAGACCACTTAGTTCCCCTCACTAATCTTGTTGCCCTTCTGTTTACTTGCTCAAGCAGCTCTACATCCTTCCTAAAATAAGGCTCCAGACCTATATGCTGTACTCAAGGTATGGTTTGACCATTGCCTTATACAAAAGGATAATCACCTTCTCTCTACTAGCAAAATTCTTGTATAACATTGACAATACCCTATAACCTGCTCTGGAAGCCTGTCTGCACTACTCAGAAACATTCATATCTGACTGCACAATTACTCCCAGGTATTTTTCATTTTCTATCATAAATGTAGTACCACACAGTTGGTACATTTCTCTAGAGTTACTTAGCATTAGTTGAGGCATATGAAGCAAGCAAGAAAGCAAGCTTATATACAACATCATCCAAAAAAAAAAAAAAAAAAACTTCCCATCTGGTCACTCCAAATGTTTGTCTAGTTCAGGCTTAAATTTATTGAAGCTAGCTACTTCCACAACAGATGCAAGTCTGTTCCAGCAATCAACTACCCACTGGCTGGCTAAAGGCAAACTTCCACATATCTATTCTACACTGTTTTTCCTCAATTTGAATCTATGCCTCCTCAGGTTCTTAATCAGAGCAAGCGGACGTATCCCGTTGGCATTGAGCATGATCAAACCATTCAAGGTCTTATACACATCAATCAGGTCACATTGCAGGTGCCTAGTCACCAGATGTTTCAACTTGCAAAACTTAAGCCTTTCTTTGTAAGCGCATCTCTTTGTTCCTCTCACCAATCTTGCTGCCCTACTCTGTATTCATTCTAGCAACTCTACATCCTTCCTAAAAATGAGGCCTCCAGACCTTTAAACAGTACTCAAGGTGTGGCTTGACCATTGCCTTATACAAAGGGATAATCACCCCGTATTTGCTAGCAAAATTCGTATATATATATATTTTTTTTTTGGTAGTTGTTGGCGCATCGGCTTCTGTGGCCATAGTGCACCTCCCAAGGTTTTTGCAGTACTTTGATCCAAGCCCGAGGCGGGATTCGAACCCGTGACCTTTAGGTTGCCAGGCAGGCACTTTACCCACCTGGCTAGCCCGGTAGGCGTATATATCATTGACAGAACTCCATTACTGCACAATTATCCGCAGGTCTTTTTCATTCTCCATCTTCCTGAGTGTAGTACCACACAGTTGGTACGTTCCTCTTAGGTTACTGCTACCCATATGGAGTACTTCACATTTGTCAATATTAAACTTTAGTTGCCACTTCTTAGCCCATCTGCCCAACTTTCTAGATCCTGTTGCAGCACACTGGCATTAACAACCCTAATATACCTTCATCAATATCATTGGCAAATGCTAATTAAGCAGTGGTCCAACACCGAACCCTAGGGTACCAAAATTCCTGTTCATTGACAATACCCCTTAAGCTGCTCTGGCAGCCTGTCTGCACTGTTCAGAAACATACATATCTGACTGCACAATTACTCTCAGGTCTTTTTCATTTTTTACCATAAGTGTAGTACCACACAGTTTGTACAATTTCTGTAGGGTTATTTCTATCCAGTACTTTGCATTTGTTAAAATTAAACTTAATTGCTGCTTCTTAGCCCATCTGCCCAACTTTTTTAGAACCTGTTGCAGCACACTGCCATTAACATCCGATACCTTTTTCTTCAATATCATTGGTAATATACAAAACAACAGTGGGTCCAACACTGAACCCTGGGGGCCCCCACTAATAACATTAGTGCATGAAAAGCAGCATCCATCGATTGCCACTCAGTCTTCTCCCACTCAACCATCCTTTTATCCATTGTAGCAACTTGCCCTTAATACCATACTGCCCCAATTTGTACAGTAGTCTTCCATGCGCAACAATGTCAAAAGCTTTCCTGAAATCCAAGTATATGATATCAAAATTATTTTTTGCATCCAGTTCCATCGTAACCACATTGTAGTATCCAATCAAATTTGTCACACAAACCCATACTATCTCTGAATTATTATTGCAGTCTTGGCTAGATGATCCTGTAATGCTTCTTTAACCAGTGACTCCATTATATTCCAGGGAGCAGAAGTAGCAGGTCTCTAATTACTTGTCACCCTTTTATCCCCCTTTGTGAAATGGGGATACATTTACATAATTCTAGTCTGTGGGGACTTCTCCTGAGTCCAAAGATGTTCTCATAATTATGACTAAGGGTTTGCTCACTTCCTTTGCCATCTCCTTTAATATAACTCGATAGATCCCATCCACCCCAGTAGCCTTTCTTATGTTTAACTTCAACAATTTCTCCTGCACTTTGCTGTCAGTTATTGCAAAATAATTAAGCTCCCTGTTAAAGTTTAATAAGCTTCTGTCCTCCACTTCCCTAAAGAATTCCTGTCTGAATGTAGATGCAAAATACTCATTCAGTTTGTCAGCTGTCTGAGCAGGATCATCAACAGTCAAACCATTGATAAAGTGGACCAATCCGATTCATCCCCTTCATTTCAAGAGTTTATATAAGTAAAGGAGTTATTACTGTTTTTCTTAGCATCCTTTGGCAGAGATACAAGTTGTTGTTATTTGGTTTTTAGGAGCATTAGCAACTAAGGCCATATTGCTCCGGGGATATGCGGTGGTCAGTTCCTGACCTTTCCGCATCCTCCGTATTTGGGGGTCACGGACTCGAACACCGGTCTTATCAAGAAGCGTGTGCTACGCACTGCTGCTCCTGCCCACCTGGCTACAGAAGCGCCTAAAGATACAAGTAGATAGCTTATATCTACCATAGGCTTCTATGTCGCCTGATAATTTTTATGCATTCCATGCACTTTTCTCTGCCACGAGTCTCTTAGTTCATCTGACATCCATTTCGGCCTAAATCTTGAACAGTATTTCTTAATTGGTATGAAAAGCCTGGTAACTTCTACAATTAATTCCTTGAATGCTTCCCATTTAGAATTTGCTGTTGGTAGCATCATCAGTTGGTCCCACTGTAGTCACCCTTTATGAAAGCAAAAAGTCTTCCCTCTACTCTTGATGGTAATTATATCTTTAATTAAATCCCACATTGGTACACTGCGATCACTGCCACCTAGTGGTTTCTTTATCTCCAAATTCTTAATCCACGAATCACTGGTAATTACCAGATCAAGAGTATTACTCTCTCTGGTTTCGTCTTGAACATGTAGTAAAGATATCATGAAGTTCCAAAAGGACATGATTGTTGGAACTCATGTAGAGGGTTCTTACATATCAGAAACGGCATGTTTTGTTGGTTGTTCACAGCTCAGTGTAGTTAAGGTTGCATTGATCAGATCAAACCACCTTCTGCTGACAAAACTGTAAAGGATTACACAAAGTGAATGTTCGTGGTAAGAGAAAGGTGCAGCTTGTTGTAGAGGCCCAATGGCAGGTCACTGTGCAACAGTTGACATTACAATACAATATGGGAAATGCAAGAACAATATCCCAAATGATGTGTCACACAGATGTATGGTGTTCCACAGCACATGACTCAAGAGATACCATCTCCTGACCACTGATCAACAGCAAATGTTGTGGTATCAACAACACACTGGTAGACTGGAAACAAGTGTCCTGGTCAGAGGAGTCCAAATTCTGGTGCAACATGCCGACAGATGCCTTCGTGTGTGACGCAAGCAACATGAGTCCATGAACCCATCGTGCATGGTGCCCACTAGCAAGGGTGGTTGATAGTGGAAAGAACTAGGACCCCTGGTGCATACAGAACGTTTCACTGGTGTGGGCTACTGGCAGTTCTTAGGAGACTATGTGCACACTGCCATGTTGCATTTTTTCTCAGACAGAAATGGGATCTTTCAAGACAGTAATGCACTATGTCATCAGGCCCGCACTGTGCACAAGTGTTTCATAGAACACGGTGAAGAAATCACTCATCTCGATTGGTCTCCAAATTCGCCTGACCCCAATCCAATTGAACACCTTTGGGATATTTTAGAACAGGAAGTGGGGCTATGGATATGCACAGTGGCAGTTTGTGACTCTGATGTTTGGGGGTGCTGTGTCTTAAAGTTACATTAAATTACCTTGGCTTTAAGATGTGTAGACATACACAGTAATAATAATAAGCAAGTTAAAAGACTACAAAACATTAATTAGACATTTACCATTAACAGACTTGAACTTTTATTTAAAAACAAAATCCATTCTTCGATTTTTATTTGCTGAAAATATTTTAATAACCTTTTCAAGTTTGGTGCACTGTTGACCAATCTATTCATAGTGCTCCTTAAAAATGTTTTTATTCTTTTTAATGTTGAATGGCAGCATTCGGCTCTGAAGTAGTCATTAGAATGATCAAAAGAACTTTTGAGTTTTGTAAGTTCACCTAGAACTTCAGCGTCAGTTAATTTGCAATAATTGTGTAGATCATGTCTGTTATAGAAAACTTGTAATTCTATAAGAAGTTTTTCCTCTTTCAATCATGGGATATGCCTCAGTAGTCTCCCATACCTCTTCCATGGGCATTTTCGTACGAAAAATATCAAAGTTCTCCTTGTTAAAAAATTTAGCAGCAATTGCTTTGTAAAAGAATATCTCTCATCTCTTCCACGAGAGGCATTATCTGATGGAAAAGTTCTAACCAGAACTCTTTTTCATTACTCAAGATGTGCAAAATTCCACTTGCTTCTGAAATCGTCTTATCTGCGTTTGCTGTCGCTTGTAGTTCCTCCATGCACATTTTTAAGGATTCAAAATTTTCATACACTATTCACGGTGTGTATATTGAAGTTCCATCTTGTAGGGGAAGGTCGGGCAAGACAGTTGTCTATGTGCTTTCTGAGAACAGAGAGATGCTGTGGTGATCTCGCGAAAAATGTTGATATCGACGAGGTTCGAAAAGAATATTCTTGAATCTTGGATACTACTTGCTGCATTTCTCACCATCAGATTCAGTTGATGTGCATAGCAGTGAAAAAAATGTGCATTTTTGTACATTCTTTTATTTTAGCCTGAACTTCCCCTTTCATCACACTTGTGCCATCAAATGTCTGAGCAACCAGTTTTTGAGTATATCCTTCGAGGATTATGTCTAACTGATCTAGATTGCGCTTTGATATATTCCGTCAGCCGTTTGGTTTTCCGGGGTGAAAACCCTCCAAAAACGTCTCCATTCAGTTCATATCTCAGAACAATTACCATTTTACCATTTGTATACATTCTGAAACATCTGTTGTCATCAGCCATGACAGCTACGAATGAAGCTTCTTTAATTTTTTTTTATTTCATCCCGGTATATTTGCAGCAAACAGTCAAGAATATCATTCTGAATAGTTTTTGAAATGCCTTTAAATGCTGCATTACTTTCTAAATGGTTCTTTAAATTGGAATCTAATGTACAGACGAAATTTATTAATCTTCTGAATACTCCTGGATTTTTTGAATAGTCTTTTTCGTCCACATAAAGGAATTTCAAACTGTCCACAAAATTTAATGTAGTCTATTATTTTAGATGATACCTCATGATTATTGGTAACTTTTCTGTTATGTTTGCAGTTCGAAAGTCTTTAGGCCTTGCTAAGCTGTCGTTTAATATTTACACTTCCTAAAAGCGATAGGGAAATCACATTATCAATGTTTCTTCAAACTCTCATGTTGTAGAGTTCTTTTTGTAAAGTCGCTTTTTGTCCACGTTAAGTCACCTCCGAACAATAAACATGGAAAATAAAACAGTGCATTTTTAACTTCACAATCACAAAGCCAACTTTTCCTTCGGTACCATTCAGTTTTAAAACTGCGAATTATTATTATTTATTCCCCACTGAGAAATTTGAATCTTTGGTGTGGGGTGGTCTTCTTTTTTAATCGAATTTTTTTCTTGGAGAGAGAATTGTGAAAAACTAAGTTGCTGAAGTTTATTCACTGTCACGCGATTTACTTCATGGGGAAGCAAGGATGCCATGATCTAATAAAATTTCACAAAATAGTGTGAAAAATAACTTCAAGTTATCAAGTTAAAGTTCAATTCGCAATTAAGCTGTAATTACACTGTTAAGTACTGACTTAACACTGATATTATTTAGTTACTTAATGGGATTTCAGGCTAATAACAAAAAGACACCAACATCGTGGCTACACACCCATCTTTGTCAACGATGAAATGTGCACTGCGCGCTTTAGTGACTGATTCATTTCACTGTAAAAAAATGTATAGTGGGAAGTTGCCAATGGCAACCAACTACCAGGTATGCACTGGAATGCAAAATGTGTCACTGCCTGGCACAGTCAGGCCTACGGTTAATTAAACTTCAAAGTTGGAAACTATTTCGTGTTTTTATTAGTTTTTTATTATTGAAATGATTACTGGAAATAGGGGATGCACGTACTATATGCCAGTCCTGTTAATAAAAATATTCAATGCGTTGCATTGTTCACAAAATTTCATATAACTTCGTTCACTTTATATCTAGATTTAAGATATTTAAATAGATGGGGCTGCTGCAGTGCCTATGGACATGCAATAGTCATCTATTCTGATACTGGAAAGCCTTGCAAATCTCTATGGACATCTTCATATGTTTGATTTAATTTAGGTTTTTATGGCACAAAGGTGACTTAGGCCATGATGTGCCAAGTCCGTATTCAGATATCTAGTCAATGCCTAGGTGAATAGCAGCTATTATCCATATGAACATGGTATATACCTTATAATTCAGCGATCACTACATGTATATATCCTTATACTGATCTGAGTTGCTTGCCTATCCAGGAAGGTACAATGGCCTATGGAAACAGTTTGAAATGCCTTTTGGAGGGTAGCTTACTGCTGAATCATTCAGATGTTCAACTTTAAATCTGAAACACTTTACTGTATATCAGAGGAAATAAACAAGACAGTTTCTTAAACACTACTTTTTAATTTCCTATTTGTAGAGTATCAATTACAGGACAATAGGGTAAATAGCCCTCTGAAAGAGAAAAAAATAATGAAATAAAAAGGAAATCTACCTGAGATGTGTAATTATGCTGTCACACATGAAAAATATATAAATTCAAGCAATGGTCACTGCAGATATAGTTACATTTTCAAGTTTTAAAGATTAATACTAAATGTGGCAAAGTGATTTACATAATCAATATCTCTATTTTTTGGGCAATTGCATTTTATATTATATAACATTTTTAGGAATGAACTGGTTTTATCTGAATTAAATAAACATATTCATTGTATGGAAGGGAAACATACATTTATTATAGTAGATACTAAAAAAGCCTATGCTGTAAAAACATTAAATATGCAATTTAAAGATACTCATGCTTAATTTTGCCCAAAATTTAAAAATTTCTTGAGAAAAATGGAAGTACAGCAATCAACTATAATCATTATATTTACAAAACAATGAAGTAATCAATATTTTCAGGATTTTGGGCTTCATTAGAAAAACCAAAATTAAGGTCAAAAGAAAAGTTCTTTTGACCTTAATTTTGGTCAAAATCATAGAGATTACGTAGTGCAGAACTTAAATTCTGCACTACCTAATCTCTATGATGTGAAATTAAATGTGCAGAACTTGTGAAGAATGAAAAAATTTCTTGTTGTTTGGAAACAGTAGACTGTTCCAATGGCTGCCTCACCTTTTGCATGATCTTTGAAATGCAATTTTTGTTTCGTTTTTCACTAAGTCCAATTAGAACTGGGGGGGGGGGGGAAGCTTTCCATATAGTTAAAAGACCATATTCTTTACAAAATGCAAATTTCCCAATGTTTGAGATATTCAACATGTTGATACAGTGGAGTACAATATTCTAAAATTATTATAAAATTAATATAAATTATTAATATAATATTATAAAATTAATTAAGTATGTTTTCATTAAGGCACAACAAAGGAGTATGTTAGGCATTTAGACATTATTTGCATTGCTCAATAAAGAACAAAAAACTATTTCCTTAAGTTATACAATTTGATCAAAGACTTGAGGGCAGTCATTTTTAATGGACTTCCCAGACGCATATTGGAATAAAATGTATTTTTCAGACGTACAGCAGTGATTCCATTAGTTAAATTAAAAATTATCACGATTTTCATGACTATTCCCTACTCCACTGACAAATGTCAGTAGCACAGTACTGGATGCTACTGAGATTTATCTAGTAATGGAGGTTAATTCTTTCTCAGTGTTATTAAAATTATAAGACTGTACTAACAAGTCTTACAATTAATAAGATATACTAGAGAACCATGAGAATAGATGCAATCTATTCAGTTCAATTTGTGGAAAGGAAGTCCAATTAATAAATGAAGCTAAAAAATTTTGGCTTTATTTATACTGAAATTCAATTTTTTTTTTCTTTCTTAAATTCAAACTGTAATAAAAAGGGTTAAAATATACTTTAAAAAAAAAAACACACATACACCATTTTATGATTACAGAATGAAATACTGTGTAAATTCATTTAACAACCTCCTTGGGATGCTGTTAAATGAATGGTTGAGTTTACCTACCATTCATTTAATACTGAATTACAGAGAAATATTTCTATATCATTTAATCTAAAAATATAAAAAATACAAGCACAGATGGTAAAGAAACCTTGTAGTCACAGTACAGTTGGTCACTAATAATGTAACATAGTGTGTAAATGTTTTTGAAATCAAAAATATTAATATACATACAAGAAAACATAGCCAAGTTTTATTGTGGTGCTTCAAAGAAAAATATCCAAATAAGGATATAAGAAAAATATGCATTATTATTAAGAACATTGTCAAAGGTACCATCATATGCTATGATTTTCATATAACAAATGGAGTTAAATCAGCAGAATTCATAGTTAGCAATGCATTTCTCATGTCTGCTTTTATCAACATGGCAATAAAGCTAAAGCTGCCCTCAAAGCCTATAAAAGCAAACAAAGAATACTGATATTGAAGTTTAAAGACTTGATGCATTATTGAGAAAATACAAAACAGCCATTCACTGCCAAGATTACTGAAATGTAAACAAATTATCATTATCCCACACTTAAAAGAATGCATATACATCTTCGTATACTGATATCCAGATTTTTACAACTGCATTGCACCCTTTTTCAAAGATCCAAACAGTTCAAGGGTAGCATTAGTATTATAACTGCTAAATGATTCAAGGAAACAGACTTTTTAAATTTTCAAAAAAAAAACCATAAAAATCCACTCATTCATACTTTCCCCATTACTCTAATGCATTAAGGGCTTATGTCTCAAGCTGTGAAAGAGTTAGACTATGTATATCTTAGTGCACTTGCATCATTTATACACAGCCAATTATAGATTAGCAAATTTGCAATAGCGGCATCACAAATTGTGAATACCTTCACGACGAGTTGCCATGACATTGCACTACTTCGAATAAGTAACGCTTCACCTGAAGGAGAAGACTGTTGTTACTTATTCTCAGTGGATACCACCACCCAGACGGCACCATCAGGCATCTCTCATATTGTGGAGATATATTTCAAAACTGTTTTGTCATCATTACATCACTTGGGTACCTACTCACCCACCAAAGAAGGGCCAAATAGCCCTGAAACGGTGCCATCTGGGTGGTGGTATCCACTGAGAATAAGTAACAACAGTCTTCTCCTTCGGGTGAAGCGTTACTTATTCGAAGTGCAATGTTATGGCAACTCGTCGTGAAGGTATTCACAATATGAGATGCAACTTAAACGATGCCGCTATTGCAAATTTGCTAATCTATAATTGGCTGTGTATAAATGATACAAGTGCACTAGGATATACACAGTTTCCCCATTACTTAAAAGTGATTATCCAATTTTGCTTTGACTCAACAAAACTTTCCACCGCAGCAAGATTCCAATAATCGATAATGGGATGGGCAACCTTTATAAAAGGTGGACCAAATAAAATGTCTGTGAGGTACACGTGGTCCAAATTTTTTTTAGCATTCGACAATTTTTAGGATTAAAAGGTGTATAGTGAAAAAATTGTCATAAACAGTTTTATGTTAATTACTGTATTATTTATATATACAAGTGCATATAATTAATTTTATTAATAAGAAAAATGAAATACAAATTCAATTCCAGTAACAAAAATTGCAATATTTTATTTTTATAATATTTAATGAGGGAATTTATTTAAATTCTCTATTTAAATTTATTTAAAGATTTAATACTGTTAATTTTTATCAGTGAAATCGATATCTGGATAGATATTTGTCATAGCAATGCACAGAGTATTTTCTAAATTTACATCAGAAATAGCATTAATCCAAAAAACATATATAATAAACGGCAGCTGCATTAAATATATTTTGAGAACCGCAGCCGGATTACGCACATTCAAGGGCCAGGGCTGGTGCCAAAGGTTGCCCAACTCTGATCTACAACATACTTCCTGAAGTTAAACTCTTTATATTCAGCCCTCTGTTACTCCCTAGAATTTATATTTGAGCCCCCTGGCACACAACACTAACTCTTCAGCGCCCCTTCAGGGCCTTACATACCTAAATCAGATCCTTTCCCCACAAGATGTCAAGTTGCCAAGCATTGCAATTTGCACCTTGTAAGCCTTTCTTCTTGTGGATATTAATTAGTGCCTCTCACCAATCTGGTTGCCTGTCCCTGAATCCTCTCTAGAAGCCCTGCTCCCCCTCCCCCAAATACAATATTCCAAATGCAGCCTAACCATCATCTTGTACAGATGAATGGTACCCTTCTTTCCTACTTGCAAATATCCAATAAATCATAGAATACCATGAGCAGTCCTCTGTCCCAAAAGTCAGGCTGAATATTGCACACTTGTGTATCAACAATGCCTAGTTGTCCTGTGATCTGATGATACCCACTTTTATCTTCATGATGATGCTGTTGTTATGTATAATTGTTGTGTGCTGAATTGAACCCACATGCAACCTGCTTGGTGAGATTTGCAAAAGAGCACTTGTATGAGGAACAACTTCAAATATATGGGCAACAGATTTTAGTAACTAGGCACCCTAGAGGGGATGGTAAAATGAATGAAGGCCAAAATTTTCATTGTTATAAATAATTCCAGAACCAGACTATGAACTCAAATTAAGAGGAAAGAGTTTTACACTGGATTGGACTGTACTGGAATAAGTTAATTCTGATGGTAGACTGATAGCTTGAAAATTCAAAGGACAGCTCAACAGTTACCTACAAGAAGAGGGAAAAATATAGGTTGCTTTTCTTTATTTTTATGGGGTTTTTTTTTTTTTTTTTTTTTGAATAGTGCACCAAAAAGCCTATAGCTTCCTTACATTATATCACTAATATTAAATTCATTACTGACAAACCACTACAAATCATAATTGGGCCACATATTTTTGAAGAACAACTGGTTGCTGCACCCACAGATATGCAGGTATACCATAAAATATTTCATTCTTGACTTAGTGGGGGGAAAGGGATATAAGATGATATTTCAACAGGATGAGGCATCCTGCATATTCCCCAGGGTTTCTGCATTAACATTTCAGTGGATAAACACTGGTAGAGGTTTTGAAACAAAGTGGTCACTTAACAGGTCACTTTAAATGAAGATTTAAACCCTGCTGACTACTGGTTATGCAGTTATCTGGAAAGCTACACCTAGAGACAGAACTCAAAAGATATTTTGTAACTAAAGAGAATGATTCAAACAGACATAATTAATGTGCCCAGGGATCACTTTTATATTGGGACAGCAGAGTTATCTATTCCTAGGGATAATATTTTATACATTTATAGCCATAAAACAGATACCACACAACAAAACCTTTCTTGTATGTACAATAATGTTTACATATTACGTTACTTTGTGCCCACCCTGTATATCACAGTAATCTGGAATCAGACTGAAGAAATTCTTGTAAATTTTGCAATGGAGCAAAGAACAAATATCAATTTTTACTTTAAACTGGGAAAATCTGCAACCGAAACGTATGAAATGTTAAAAACGGTTGTATGGTGGTGAAATGCTGTCATACTGGTGTGTTCAAATGATATATGCGGTTCAAAGACAAACATGAGGATGTTTCAATGACCAAAGAAGTCGGCGGCATCTGTCCACTTCTCAAAATGAGGACAGAGTTGCTACTGGGAGCAGCAAGAGATCATTGTTTGACCCTCAAAATTATGGCTTAAGAGTTGACAGTTCTGTCAAATTTTGCATGAAGATTTGGGGAAGGAAGGGTTGTGCAAAATTTGTGCTGCACAGCCTTACAGATGAGCAGAAGTAATGAAGAGTGCAATTATGCAAAAACTTCATACAGACAATCCTAATTTCCTCAACTACACTGTCACTGGAGATGAGTGTCAGTTGCACAATAATACCCTCACCCATTCTGCTCTTGCTATGAAGACATTTCTAATGAACAAGGGCAAAGGTACATAATCAATCAATCATCCATCCATCTTACTCTCCCAATCTAGACCAGTGGGCTTCTTCTTTCCCAAGATGAAAACTGCCCTCAAAAGAAAGCAATTTCAGGATGCAGATATAAAAACATAACCACCAACCTGAACGTCATCTTCTTTGAAAACCTTTGCTGACTATTCAGAAACTTTTAGAATGGTGCAATAAGTGCATTCTATCAAATGGTGATTACTTTGAATAAAAATAAAGCCATTTGTGAGCTCCTTCACTTTTTTATTGCACCAGTATATCCAAAAGAGTATGCTCACAGTGAAATCTGGTTAAATATTTATTAGTTGCAAAATGTTTTAAGTGGGGGGAGAGCATAAAGAATATATATATTTTTTTCCCATTACAGATCTTGAACTATATTAGGTTTATTTTTCAAAATATTAATTAATAAACAGCCATATCTGTAAATAATGTATATTATTGAAGTTTGAATAACTTAGCTGAAATTATTTCACATAAAAAAAACTGAATCCAAACTTTAAAGTTTGAATTGTGATGTCAAATACAATTACAAAAAAATAAACCTAACATGGCTTAATAGCCTTCTTTTTGATTCTGTACATTTGGAAAAGCTAGTTAAATCAGTTGAACAATTCATGATCTGTCTTCCACATATTTACTTGTTCAAAAAAAAATAAGTTTTTTCTATATACTTTTGAATCTATAAATTAAATTAACTACAGCTTAGATTCTAAATGACATAACTAGAAAAATTCTACTTGGAGCAATTTTACTATTTGGCAAACGATTTGATAAAATCATTTATTGCAGAAACTTCACATATATAGAAAAATACAGCACACTGAATAAAAATGAATGCAAATCATCTTATATAAAAACATGTTTAAAGGGATCTTGTGGCCATATATACAGATCTGAAAGAATGTAAAACACAGAATGCTTATTTTTACAAACAAAAGACAGTCATTGTTGCATCCTAGTCAACATACTTAAAAATTGGGCACTTATGGCAGTTTCTACTGCTGTTTTACTTTATCACAATGAAACTGGATGTAACAATAATTACAGTTCTTCTGGTGTCATTAATTTCTTAGTATAAAAACATGGTTTTTAATAAGTTCCTCCAATTTATTGCATAATAGGACTATATCTAGTTCACAATTAGTTTTTATTTATGTTTTTTTTTAATGACAAAGCATTGTGCTGAATGAAAGCATAATAATTAAATCATTTAAAACATCTTTCCCAACTGCTTTGTGTAAAAATATCACAGTAAGGTGTCAAAATCTGCAAAAACTATGCTAAGGTTTCTTCAAAGTTATGTGCTGATAATTGTGCAACATCACACCTGGTGAGTATAGGCTTGACACACCCAGGGTCCTGAGCTGGATATCATTCTTCTTTTTATTGGTGATTCCCTTCTGCTTCTATCTCTCTCTCTCTCTCTCTCTCTCTCTCTCTCTCTCTCTCTCTCTCTCTCTCTCTCTCTCTCTCTCTCTCTCTCTCTCTCTCTCTCTCTCTCTCTCTCTCTCTCTCTCTCTCTCGCTGCGTGTGGGTAACTCCCAATTTTTTTTTTTTTTTTTTTTTTTGTCTGGTGCAGCAAAACCGTCAGGCTTCCTTGCACAATTTAGCTAATAATAACATAAATATACAGGGTGATTCACTACCAGTGCGACAACCTTGCAGGAGGTGTAGGGGGCACAAAGACGAATTGGAATCACATAGAACTGCAGGGTTCGAAATGCCTTCGTCATGCGGTAGAGGACGTTGAATGGGAGGTCGTGTGAACAGCGATCCAGCTGGAAGTCAGCATTTGCGAACCGTTTCTCTTGAAGAAACCAAGTAGCAAAAGTCCTCCGGAGTGGATAATCCGCAGGCTCCAATGACTGGACGCATTGCAGATGGTATGAACTCATTTGGTTTGTTGACAGTATCCTCCATACAGTGGAGTGGGAAATACCCAAATCGTTGGCCTATCGCTCGAGTACTCGTACTTGGATTGCCTTCTGCAAGATGTAGGACATTCTCCTCATTGTCTGGTGTCCTCGTCGTTTGCTCTCGATTCATGGTACCTCTCGTGAAACAACCAGTCTCACGTAACCTTCGCACACGTGCGAAAATCGTATGATGAGGAGCATGCCTGTGCAGGAAATGTTCCTGGTACAAGCACAGAGCGGTGCACTCGTTACAGTCCGCAGCTCCATACGCGAGGTGCATGTCGGCCAGTTCGTTTGAATACTCGTCCATCCTCGGGAACCGGTTCGCAAATGCTGACTTCCAGCGGGATCACTGTTCACGCGACCTCCCGTTCAACGTCCTCTACCGAAGGCATTTTGGACCCTGCAATGCTATGTGATTCCGATTCGTCTTTGTGCCCCCTACACCTCCTGCAAGTTTGTCACACTGGTAGTGAATCACCCTGTATATTAAAAATATACACTAACTTAAAATGAGGAACAAATTGCAATTCTTAAATACTGCAAAATAAATTGCAACATAATTTAACTGTATTTTTTTGGCTGGTGCAGCAAAAGCCTCAGGCTTCCTTGACAATTTGGCTAATAATAACGTAAATATATATTAAAAATATACACTAACTTAAAATAGGAACAAATTGCAATTCTTAAATATTGCAAAATAAATCGCAACATAATTTAACTGTATATGTGCACAGCTGCATTTGTTTCATTTTTGGGTCATTCTTAGCATTGCAAAATTGTCTCAATTACTTGCATACTGTAATTCCTCTGGACCTGCATGCTGTTCCAGGAAATAGGGGTATATTTAATGCTGTGGCATATACTTTACTAAATCTTAACTGGATAATTATTGAGAAAACTGTGATATAACTATAGACCCATAATAATAATAACAATAATGTCAAAATTTAGGAAATATTTCACTGTTAATAATACTAGAAATAACAGTGACTATTCAAGAAGAGGCAGCTCAAAATATTTATACTCTGTTCATCATTTACAATGTGGAAAATGACAAGCATAGCATACACTTAATGGCAATCCCAATGCGACACCTCTTAACAATTCACTATTAAATGCTGTAAAATACGTACTGCTAACCACAAATGTTAAACAAATTATACTTAACATTGGTTAGATTAAAGCTGACCAAAGCTATTCCACCTTGAGCCTCTTTTACATATCAAAATGATATTTTCAATAAGAATTAAGTACATACAGTAATCTAATAAGATAAGAATGGATACAGAACTGTTACACACTTTTATGTCACAAGATTATGCTAATGTTCACAAAAACAGTCCTTTTCTTTTTAAGTGCGAACATCTGACTATGGCACGTGATATGGTTGAAGAAACTTCTTGACTACAATAATTGTCGCCAGACCTGTGTAATGAATCACTTTTTCTGATTTGAAAGCATCTTCTGTATAAATTTTAGTTCCTTAATTAGTGTTATGCTACTGTCCTTGCATTTAATCCGATTTCAGGACAAATTTTATCGCAAAGGACACAGTACCATATGCTATCCCTCTGTCCCCTCATATAAATTCAATATTTTGCTTTTTAAATTTGTTTATTATTATTTTTTAAAATTTATTTCATTAGAATTGATATTAGGATTTGTCTTGATATCAAGGAAAATAAGGTAATACTGATAGGTAAGGGAAATCCACCCTGAATTAGATCCATTAATTCATACATATTATTGTTGGTCTATCTATTTTCAGTTGTTCCTTGCCTGATTGTCCCCCCCACACACCCACTTGCTCCAGGTTTGGCCATTGTGGTTCTTTTAAAGCATATCTTTTATATTATTTCATTTACATATTTTACAATACCTCTCAATCCTCTCTTTTCTGTCTACTATTACACTGGTTTTTCCTACATTTTCATTCACTAATTCTTCAACAGTTGGTTAATCAGATACAATGGATTTCAAAGATTAACTAAAACCATTTTAATTTCTTTGGTCCATAATGGCTTACATTATGATTTCTATAACTTCTACTTTTATATTGTACAGATGATTAGGAAAAAATTCAGGTCTTTCCCCAAATCAAATCAGTTTTTTCTACACCCTTCTGTACGTTGTGTGTGTGTGTTTACCATTTGCTTAAAATACCCCTTCTCTGCAACTAATATTTTATTTTCATCACAAAATTTTATTTTTGTTGTCTAACTTATTGCAGTATTTACCTGACCTTGTCACTTAAAATATTTGTAAATATAACATCAACGATGCTGAAGTATAATAGAATTTGAATTCTCATATGCACAAATGTTTCCAATTGACTTCACTGGCCATTCAGCTTCATGGTTTGGACTTGTTCATCTCAAACCATAAAACACCAGCAGTTTTGTTTCCTTGAACAAACCTTTGTGACTATATGCCCAACCAACCAAAAAAAAAAAAAAACATCTTACTGCTATTGTTTAACTTTGTTTGGATCCAAAAAAGACTTAGAATGAAGAAAAACCCAGAGAAAGAAATAAGATACCGTATGTTAAAATGGAGGAATATGTAAATATTACAAAAGCGAACAAAGGGTACATTATGTTACTGTTAAATAAATAAGATTACATCAACAAATTATTAAAAGCCAGAAAATAGGCAGACAAAAAGAGAGAATAAAAAATAAGATAAATGGATTTAAAAAATTAAAAGAAATATGTATTATAGTAAAATTTATACTATATATATATATAAATTAAAACTCATATAATACAAGCTCAATACTACACTAATTTGTTAGCAAGTGACATTTCAGGATTTTTGCCAAACCCCATCTTCAGACCATAAATGCTATAAGAGCATCTTCATAACATGAAAATTGTTATGAAATTAATTAAAATATTACAAATAATGTTAAGTTAGGTGTTCTTATATCACTCCATAGCATTTATGGTATGAAGATGGATTTTGGCAAGAATTGCTAAATGTCACCTGCTAACAAATTAGTTAGCTTGTATTATATATGAGTTTAATAAAACTTGTTTGTTAAGAATTTTCACAGTATAATAGTGTTATTTTATATATATATATATATTTTACTGATAAAACCATGTAATGTCCTTTCCCAATTATATTATAAATATGTATTACTGAACAAAAATTATACAATATTGGGAAGTTCACAATGAAGGTTTGTCATTCAGAGTGAACAGAGGCCCAAGCTGCTGGGACATCCAATGATTATAACAATCCTAAACAACAAATTGCTATTTACAAACATGATGGGTGACAAAGCCAAAGAAATGCTATAACCTAAAATCACTGGCAATAATAATATTATGAAACTTATGGATTCAATGGCAGACAAATGGCTTTATGCAATATCTTGGTTTATACAATATTAATTACTTTCAAGTAAAGACAAATCTGTCTGTGGTCTCAAGACAACTGATATAAGAATTAATTTCTGAAACCACATAATTCTTGAACTGTGTTTTTGAACTGTGCAAAGAGAGAGAGAAGTGATGCTACTTTAAAATGAAAAGTAAAAAAAAAAAAAAAAATAAGATCAGAATGGTATGGGTAGTAAGACAGCAATAGCATCAATTGGAGCAGTTAGATGTTAAAAAAATCCAAATAACAGAAATCTGAATACCACATTTCAATTTGGTCTATTATTTGGATATTTAGAAAGAGCATGAAAAGCAAAGTATGTCAAAAGCAAAGAAAAGTATGTCAATTATGTGTCTTTAGACACATAATTGACATACAATTAAGATTTTCTCAGGGTTCTTTGCACTAATGGAGAATATGATTACTATATGAACTAAAATATACAGGGGGAGAAAAAATCTGAATTGCAGCTTTAACCAATCCTTAATACACACAATTAACAAATAAGAATATGCAATAATTCTGAAAAATTTAAGCAAAAAATAATTAAAATTTTTTAGACAGTCATTTGAAAAGGTGGGTATTTAAAAAAAAAAAAAAAAAACAAACAGATGTCCCAATTCTTGACATTACTTGATTTAAATAAACAACACATGGGAAGATATGGGGGAGGAGAATTATTGCTAAGTTGGAAAATATGATAAATCGTTCCTGTAGCATCAGACAAGGTTGCTAAATATATAGTAGGTGAAGATGCAAAAAAAATACAGACCAGCAAAAGGACTAAGTCAGAGCATACCATATATGCAAAACAAATCACAATATGCATTCTATCAAAATGGAAATATAAGAGCAAACTCATAAGATGCATAGAGTTAAAAATATGTAGCACAATGTCCTTCACAAACACTGGACACAAAGTCAGATTAAAATTATTTAAAAAAGATAAAAAAATTTAAATCAGGAAAAATATATCATTACATACCTTAAAAATTCAGGAATATTACTGACACTGGTACTGAAATCAGACGCAAGTTATTGTGATTATACAAAAATGTGTTTATGTTATACACTTGATAAAGGATAAAGCAGTCTTTCTGAAATATGGCACAATTCTGTAATGCTAATATTGAAAAAGACTGGTGTCAAATGCATTAATCATTGCAGGTAAAGAAATGATCATGGTATAAACTTTTAAAGATGAATTTCCATCCATTTTGTGTTATAAAATGGAATGCATTTATTACAGTTGGTTTCATTTGAAATATAAATGATATAAATAGAAAGGGATGTATAAGTATTTCTTTTAATCCTTGGAATAAACTTAATGGTTTCCAGACTTGTAGTAGCAATAATCACTCCCTGCTCCAAAAGATAATCAACATCAGTGACCAATAATATTTCTAAAGAGGTTTTTAACACTTCAGATAAACAGAATTTACAAGCATCAGAATTAAAATGACTAAAGAAAGAGTCCAGATTTATCCTCATTAAGCCCAAATTGATGAATAAAGTCAGAGGATACAGGTTTTATTAAAATATTCTTAAACATGTAAAAATTTACACAATTTTACACAGATAATGCAAATATTCATTAGATATGTATTAAGTGTGGAATGGGAGAGTAATTAAAGCCAATGACTTAAGCTGAAACCAGACATTAAGAAGTTATCCCATGTAATTATATTTAAATACAGACCCCCCCCCACCAACTACATTATGGATATTTCTAAAAAGCAATTCATAATACACACTGTATCCCAATTCTTTAAGGATTCTGTGATTTCATAAAACAGTTCAATGTAAATAATTATTTTGAACAAAACTATTTACAGATAAAACAAGGTAATATTAAATGTGCTTGAATTTGAATCACTTAAAGAATCAGTTAGTTATACCCGAGGATTTTATTTTTCTTATTCTGGTTGAAAATGATTTTAAGGGTCTAATGAAAATTCAATCAGAGCCTGCTTTGATCTACGGAGAACATGAATGTACTCACTAAAATGAGAAGATATACACATCTTTAAAGTAACATATTGAAATATGGCTTACACAGGAGAATGAACCATTCAAATGTTTAAATGTATCATAGGACTTTTTGATAATAATAAAGCAAATTTACTAGGGTCATAATCACTGCTAATTCACATACAAAGAAATACTATAATACCAGAGGTTCCCAAACTTTTATACCTTGTGCCCTCTAAAAATAGTTCATAAATTTCATATCCACTTTCCAGAACAAGTGCAAATAAAAAGATTTGACAGAAAATTTAGCTATGGGTATATGTGATTTATAAATTAATATATATTCAAAGATTGAAATAAAATTAATGTAATAATATGATGAAAGAAAACTGATGAAGTGATGAAAAAAAGAAATAAAATTGAAATAAAACAGCATGTGTCCCTGGTGGTGAGGGGGTACTCCACACTTTGAGAAACTCTTCATGGTAATAAAAAATGACTTATTTGAACTCTTATTTCTATTTTCTTATTCCATTTTGACAGATACTAATAATAACGACTGAAGAAATAGAATAGAATATGGTTTAATTTCTGACAAAAGCAAGTTTTCTGCTTCTTATTCAAGGTTTTGTTCTTATAAGAGAGAGAGAGAGAGAGATTGGGAAATATCAAATGCTATCCCAACATATGTACATTAAACTATACCTAATTACCAATACATGTAAATAAGAGAAAACTGATAAATGCATAAAGTGTGATGTGTTTATTAGTTTGAAATATGGAATAAAAATTATTCCAAAGCAGAAGTTAAAATTTTAAATCAATACAAAATATTAATTCAGCTTAGACATAAACTTAAGTTTTTTTAAGAAATCTTTGGATTATAAAGTGTACTGTTTCATTCACTAGTATACATTTTTAATTAGATAAAAATTACCAGACACTAACCGATTAAACTTCCCAAGCATAAAATAATATTCTACTTTGTTTTCACTGAAAACATGTCATAACAAATATATTACAGTCTCATTTAGCAGTGAGAAAATATGGTAAAATTTGATTGTATTAAAATAAAATAAACTGTTTGAGCCAATCAATATCCTTTATCCTAAGAGATACAATAATTTAACAGTAAGGTATGTAATGCCAGAAGCAAATTAAAATTTTTGTTTAATAATCGAACTGTTTTTTAAAGCTGTAATATGTAGAGTTTGGTATCAATCTCTCACAGAATTATTTAAAAAGAATATAAAAAATAATAAACCATGAATCCAAAGTATACAGCAAAACAAAATGGGGAAAAAAGATGATTAATCACCAAGTTTATGTGATCTATGGGACAAGGAAAAAACTTTTTCCTTCTCATTTCCCCCAAAGAGTTTTATTCCATGGCTACACTTTCAACTTAATTGTCAAATAATTTACAATAACATTGTAAATAACTTGGCAATCCCAATAATACTTGTCTGATATCTTTCAAGATTACAGAATGGGAATTATTTTCAAATATTCTTTAAGAAACTTCAACCAATTTCAACAGAAGGAATTTAAGAATGCACAAATTCTAGTCAGACTGAATCGATAGGTTAATTTTGGCAAATTGTAAAATCACATTAACAATACCTCCTCCTTCCTTCCAATCTTTAAAATTTGCTCTAAAAAATATATTTTCAAAAATGGTTCTATTTTAGTTCTGATACTTGTAAACATCTAACCATACAAGTTGGTTGTAACATTCACAGCAATTCTTTCAGAAAACAGAAAATGATGTTTAATGCAGCAATATTTCAGGCTATTAATTTAACAGAGATATCAGGATTAACAGGCAGAGATATCTAAGCAAGGCACTTTAAGGCTCACTTTATTTATCATTACTATATACAGCCATTATTAACTGTTGGTCCCAAAGTATTTACATTCTTTCAAGAAAAAGTGTTCCTATTCCACTGTAAGAGACTTCAGCTTTGTTGTTGGCTAATCCCATATCCTCTTCCTCTTCCTGTGGAAAATACTTCCCCAGAAGGCTTATAGAAAAAATAAATGCTATATTATTAGTCTTATACATGGTATAGCTTTTCAGATGGGATTTAATTAATGATTTGTAGGTTAGTAATATGTATATTTGAACATTACTAATAATTTAAATGTAATAGTCATTATTTCCAACTGTTAAATGGCATGGCCAAAAGTGAAGAAGATGTTTTAAAAATAATATTTTATTAATATGGTATTATATTAATCAATTTATGAGCAGTATGGTCCAAGCAATATACAGGAGTTGATGAAAGAGACTTTGAAACTTAGAAAACAATCCAGTAATCCAATATATTTCTTCAGTGTTTTTGTGGAACGGTAACACATATATTTGTGATTTTAATGTATTTAATAATACATATAAATTATTATAAAAAATAATAATACTGCTATTTTACTTAATAAGTAAAATGACTGTTCCCTGAAAAGAATATAGTGCTTTACAATGGCAAAAGTTAGTAATATTGTTGGGTAACATATGCAAAAAAAAGCTGAGTTTTTTTGGGTTTTTTATTTTAAAAAACTAAATGATACTTAATGATATTTGTAATTTAAAATTTTTTAATGAGTTCATATACCACCTGGCACACCTAAGAGCCTATGAGAAAGGCCCATTAACTTAATTGAAGCAAATAATCACAGAAAGCCCAGCAGAAATGACAATTTGAATTGGCAATTTGCAATGAAATTTACAGTTAAAAGGCTAATATCGTTGCAAAGTAACTTTCAGTGTTTCACCAGGATGGAACAGTGACAAGGAGTCAGAGTGCTACAAAACAGTGTTTCTCAACAGCCGATCTGTGGCCTATTACTTGCCAGTCCAGTCTGCAAAACCCCGTGGAAAGTTTAAGAAAAGTTCTATGACTCTGAAGAATTCTTCAAATAGGCCTCTGGCCTATTTGAAGAATTCTTCAAAACACTAAAAAATCATACTATGATTTTTTAGTGTTTCTCACCAACCATTGAAGTAAAAAAACAAAAGATGAAAAACCAAATTCTTAAAATTTTAATATTTACAATAAATTTATTTACAAACAAAACAAAATACCATATTACTGGTGATAGCAATTTTAAAATAAGACAACTGTGATATACAGTAAATATACAAGGTGATAATACAAATACCGAATTTAAAGTACAATAAAATATACTAGGTTAAAAGCGCTAAAATACTAACTGAAGCTTTCAAAGGCTTCTGCCTTCTTTCTCAACAGTACTTCTATTCTGCGGTGCATCATTAAATACCAGCAGGTTCGCGGTGCATCTCACGTAAACGTATACTGTTCCCGTCGGAACCGGAAGTGGCTTGGGAGCGTTTCAGGCAAAAACGTTCATCCCCTCCAAGGATTACCGCCTCAAAGAGGGGATGAATGCGTGTGCCCCTATCTCTATTTATATTATTCTCAATAGAACTAATTCGTAAGCTCTCGAGCCACTTGCGGTCCCAAAATCTATGTGCCCGATCAGTGATGACAGCTTCGTATGGGGAGATTTGATGTTGCTTCTCCCAGAAATGTTCAGCTACGGCGGATTTACCATAGTCTGCATTTCTTATCGCATTTGTGTGCTCCCCCAGACGATGTTTGAGACGCCGTTTTGTTTCTCCCACATAACACTCCCCACACTCCAGGCATTTAATACTATATACGATCCCACTTATATTTTCATTTAAGACAGGGTCCTTGACCTGTGACACAATTGTGCGCAGCTTCCTGCCTGGGAGCTGCACACAACGTGTCTGATAATTCCTTAATATACGAGCTAAACGTTCGGATAAACCCGGATAGTAGGGGATGTATGTGGTGGCTATTGGCGTGAAGGACTCACTTCTACTCTGCCCTCCACTAATGTATTTCTCTATGATCCTCCGGGGGTAGCCACACTTCAAAAGATCCGCCGTAACACGTTCATACTCCATTTTTCTATCCTCTGAGGTACTACAATGAGATTTTGCCCTATCTACTAACTAGAGCATTAGTGCAACTGCAAACAGGAACCAACTTTTCTTCTTCCTCATTTATCCCTTCTCTTTTCTTTTCTTGAATAACTTTCCTTCATGTGTTTTCTGAAAATTACAATCTACAAAAATTCAGGTCTGGTGTCAACAAGTATCTTCTGCCATCTCAGCTTTCAACCCATGCATGGTACTTAAGTATTATAGGTTCTAGTACCTTTTGTGTTTGAGATTTTCATTAAAAAAAAAGTAACAGTGTTCTTGATTCCTCACACAACTGGCAAAAGATACTAGGCCATACAATAACCCCATCTCCTCTGAACTTCACTGTTGTCACAATGCACTCCAGCAGTAGAATCCATCAGGTATCACCCTGACTATCTGAATACAAGGATGTAGTGAGATTCTGCACTCCACAGAACCAATTTACACTATTCTACGGACCAATTATGGCATTTTCTGCATTGTGCAAGGCAAAACTGCTTATTGTTGTTAGTAATCTTTGGTTTTGTGCAGTCAGTCATTCACAAAAACTGAGGCTCTGAAGTGCCATATAGCATTAGCATTAGTAGAGGCATATGATGCAAGAAAGCAAGCTTATGCAGCATCAGCCAACAAAAAAAACAAAAAACAAAAAACAAAAAAAAAAACAAAAAAAACAAAAACACTTCCACTTCACCCCTTCTGTTCATTCGAAATACCTGTCCAGCTGAGCCTTAAATTTATTTAGACTATCAACTTCCACAACAAGGAATGGAAGTCTGTTCCACCAACCAACTACCCGCTGGCTAAAGACAAATTTCCGCACATCTAACCTACATCTGTCTTTCCTCAATTTGAATTTATGCCCTCTCAGGTGATTATTCTGAGCAAGAGGAAGAATCCCATCAGCATTGAGCATGCTCGAACCATTCAAGGCTTTATACACCTCTATCAGATCACCTCGCCAGTACCTAGTCTCCAGACACTATAATTTGCAAAACTTAAGGCTTTCTTCGTAAGAGCAACCCTTTGTTCCATTCACTAATCTTGTAGCCCTTCTCTGTACTCGTTCCAGCAGCTCTATATCCTTCTTGAAATGAGGCCTCCAGACCTGTATACAGTACTCAAGGTGTGGCCTGACCATTGCCTTATACAAGGGAATAATCACCTCCTTATCCCTACTAGAAAAATTCCTGTATATCATTGACAAGACACCATGAGTTACTCTTGCAGCCCATCTGCACTGCTCAGAGAACTTCATATCTGCCTGCACAATTACTCCCAGGTCCTTTTCATTCTCACCACTGTCAGTGTAGTACCACAGAGTTGATACGTTGCTCTGGGGTTGCCGTTTCCCATGTGTAGTACTTTACATTTGTCAATTTTAAACTTCATTTGCCACCTCTCAGCCCATCTGCTCAACCTTTCCAGATCCTGTTGCAGCAGCATAGTGTCCGTAGTGTCCTTGACAACCCTGCCAACCTTTGTATCGTCTGCAAACTTGGACATTAAGCCGGATATACCATCATCAATATTATTTATAAATACAGAAAACAATAATGGACCCAACACTGAACCCTGAGGAACTCCACTAATAACATTAGTCCACGATGAGCAGTGTCCATTGATTACCACTCTCTCTGTCTTCTCCCCCTCAACCACCCCTTTATCCATAGTAGCAATTTGCCTCCAATGCCACACTGCTCCAATTTGTGCAGCAGTCTTCCATGTGAAACAGTACCAAAAGCCTTTCTAAGATCCAAGTATATAATTTCAAAGTTATTCCCTGCATCCAGTTCCTGTGTGACCACATCATAGTATCCAATCAAGTTGGTCAGGCAAGACTTTCCCTTAGCAAAACCATGCTGTGTTCGAGCTATAATTGAAGTCTTGTCTAGATGATCCTGCAGTGCTTCTTTAACCTGTGCCTCCATTAATTTTCCTGGAACAGAAGTTAAACTCACAGGTCTATAATATTCTTTGTGAATTGGAGTCACATTTGCACATCTCCAGTCTATGGGTACCTCCCCTGAGTCCAAGGAAGCTCTCATAATTATTATGGCTAAGGGTTTGCTTACTTCATTTGCTGCCTCCTTTAATATAACTGGATAGATCCCATCCACCCAAGGTGCCTTTCTTGTGTTTATCTTCAACAATTTCTCCTCCACTTTACTCTCAGTTATTACAAGATTACAACTCTAGCTTACTGCCAGAGTTGAATACACGTCTGGCATTCCCCTCGCTGAATAACTCCCCATGTGTGAATGTCGATGCAAAATATTCATTTAGTTTGTTAGCTACCTGAGCAGGATCATCAACAGTTGAACCATTGATATCAAGTGGACCAATGGGATTCATCCCCTTCCTTCTAGAGCAGAGGTGGGCAACAGCCGGCCCGTGACGATGTTGAATCCGGCCCCCTTGGTAAATGCATAAATATAGAAAATCCATACTTGACTACACTCACTGTAAACGTTCGGCTTAATTCGGTTCAATCGGGAATCGCGGCCAGTACAACAGTAACCAAGTGATTCTACGCAGCGTCAAAGAGTTATTTCCTAATTATTATTGTAGCATCGATCGAACGAAGTTCCTTTGGGTTTGACTTCTTATTGAAAAAAATAATATTGGTGCGAGATATTATGTTTTATGCCTTTTCTAATTATTACAATTTTTAATTTAATATAATTTATAGCCCATAAAATGAGCCAATTAAAAAAAAAAGAAAAATTGATGCCGAATGCCGCATTTTCAATGATAATTGGACATTCAGATATATTTTTTTAAAATACAATAATAATTTGGTAATTCAAGTAATATAACATTTTTTAGGTTCTGATTTTTTTTATTAAATCGTTCAATCTATTCCGGCCCGCATCATGATGCGAAAATTTCATTTGGCCCGCTGACGAAAAAAGTTGCCCATCCCTGTTCTAGAGTTTACATGAGTAAACGACTCTTTGCTGTTTTTCTTTGCATCCTTTGCCAATGATTTCTCATAATCTGCCTTTGCCTGCCTAACCTCCTTTGTGACTTGGTTACAGACCAGCTTATATCTATCATAGGCTTCTGTGTCACATGTTAATTTATATGTATCCCAAGCATTTTTCTTCTCTGCCATGTGTCTCATTAGTTCATCTGACATCCATTTAGGCATAAACCTTGAACAATATTTCTTAGTTGGTATGTAAAGCCTAGTAGCTTCCAAGATAAATTCTTTGACTGCTTCCCATTTTGAATTTGCTGTTGGTAACATCATCAATTGGTCCCACTGTATAGAATTTAAATACTGTTTCAGACCATCGTAGTCGCCTTTACGAAAGCAATAACCCTTCCCTTTACCCCTGATGGTAGTTACCTCTTTGAGTAAATCCCACTTCAGCATACTGTGATCACTGCCACCATTTTCTTTATCTGCTGACTTTTAATGCATGAAGAATCACTACTGATAATCAGATCAAGAGAATTACTGTCTCTAGTTGCCTCCCGAACATGATGTAGAAAACAGTCATCCAATAAATCCACAAAAGCCTTGCTAGTGTCTGAGTGACCAAACCCACAAATTCCAGTCAATATCTGGGAAATTAAAATCCCCCATTATAAGACACACTGATTTACTGGCCCACTCTATTTCCTTGTACAGTTTCTTATTATACTCATCAGTCATTAGGCCTATAACACACTCCTACTCTCAATTTTGATTCCCAGTGCTTATGTCACACCAAACTGACTCGACACTGCACTGTCCAGCGATGTCGACTGGCTTCGCTTCCTTGGATTTTATGTGTTTCTTAACTAATAGCATAACCCCCTCCTCCCTTCCTATCCTTTCTGTAGATGTTGTACTCCACAAATTCCAGTTCAGCATTCCTTATATCTGTGTGACACCACGTCTCTGATATCCCAACAATATCTGCCTTTGATGATTTGAGCAATACCTCAAATTCATCAAATTTATTTACCAAACTCCTAGCATTGTTGTACATGCAAGTATACATGCACCTGTTCCTATTCTTAGCTACCCTAACACAACCCATGTGTTTACTTGTACCACAATGACTCCCAGCAGTCTCTGAAATATCCTGCTTCTTGTTTTCCAGGCTTCTGCTCATTCCAATAGAAGCAGTGCAAGAATCACTTTCCCCTCTGCCAGTGGCTACTGTTAATCTATTAGTCCTTGTATCCCCCCCCAAAAGCTAGCAGTTTTCTGACCCACCCAACACTGCCTCAATAGCATCAGAAAATATTCTTGCACCCTTTCTATTTAAGTGTATCCCATCCCTGTAGAAGCAGTCTCTCCTGTTAACAAGTACAGACCAGGCTGAAAAAAATTCTACCCCTTGAGCCTTGCACAATCTTTCCAGGGCCGAATTGATCGACAAGGCTCTCATCATATACTCCTTCCTATTGTGTCTGGGCAGAATTGCAGACACTTTCAAATTCAACCCTAATTCATGGTTTTTTTTTTTTCAAATGTGACCTGTACTTGTTAAGTAATTCTGCTGGTCTCCTATTCTTAATATCATTAGTGCCAACGTGCACAACTATATCACCTTTTGTGCCCTTAAAAGATGATATTCGCTCTACAACTTCATCAACCTTTGCCCCTGGCAGACATACTCTGGTCCTGTTCCACCTATCCTTTTTACAAAGCATGTTCCCCGTTTCCCTGACAATAGTCATGCGCTAGTCCCACAGGAACTACTAGTTCCTGTGGGACTAGCGCATTGTCTTGGGGGTTGCCACTGTGTTGCGTGATGACCAAGTTCAAGCTCTGGTGTTGATGTGGGTAGCTGAGAGCTTGATGGGCCCCTCAATTTAGATCCTTCGAGGGCATCCACCCTGTCCTTCAAGCTCTCATATAGGCCCATAACAACGCTGAGTTGTTGCCTGATTTCGTTACACTCCTTGCATCGCGCACACACAAAGACATCCCCCATGGCAATATCATGTTCTGTACCCGATTGCTCCACAAACATCATGCAAGCTGTGCATTTTAAAAGGCTGTGATTCAGAGGGCAACTGCCGCCCCCTCCTCAGTTCTCCTCTGAGCCACAGCACTCCCATTAGCCTGAGCCTTTTGCTTTGCTGCTCTGGTCTGAGTCATGATTTCGATTTAATTTCAGTACAAAATTATAACCCTAAACTTGTATCCCAACACAGTTATAACGCTATATATATTTTTCAGTATCAAGTATTATCTACGATTTCCCTTTATATAACTTCCATATCAAGTTATGTATTAATTAATTATGTTACGTTTGTAATCTAAGTTGTTATACGCATTTAGTTAAAAGTACAATTTAATCGACAACGAAGTTTAACAAAATTAATAGATTTTACTGATTAATTGACAATATTATATTATATACTATATTAACGCTATCTAATTCGGGATATATCGTTGTATCGTATAACAATCGCGGCTAGTTACGAACGGTAAATCTACGGACTATTAAGTATTAATTAACTTCCAAATCTCGCTGTCTCAATTCAGAATAAACTAAGGATCCTGACTAGATCTATAAGCTACTTATAGAATATAATTTGATGTAACAATTGGTCAATAAAGAGGCTAAAAAACTTCTCGTTCAGCAGAGCTGCAACTTGTAACATGTGGATTTGATACCCTTACCGATACTTTTATACAATTACAAGGCCAAGTAAAGAATAAATACACAAGATTAATCATAAAATCACAAAATAATGCTATACTACTAAATTTAAATCAGAAGTTTTAGAAAAACAATAATTTCAAATCAATAAATAAGAAAATCCACTTAGCGGCTTTGAACACGTCTGGCTCCCACTAGCCTCATCAGCAGACTTCCAAACTCACTAGTCTGTAGTTGTCTATCAAATCTTTCAGAGTCAGAGCTTCTTTGTAGATTGAGGAGATGCCAGTGCTTCTCCTCAATATAGTGTGTTTATACATACCAACTGCTATCACAACCTTAAACTCCTGATAGATGTTCTGCAAGGATGTTGGTACCATCATTCTTCCATTTCATGATAACATCATCAATGGTTATCTTCAGTTGGTGTAAGCTATTAGCAATTGTATGAACATTTGCAACAATGACCAGCAATGTCATTGTTGACCAGCAACAATGACATCCCCATCAGCTAGGCTCTACGTGCTACATCCAGAACAACTAATTTGTGTAGCTCATATGCCTTCCTTATATACCAGTGTGAATCACTTGTTTATCTGAGTACTTTTTTGGCAACTACAGACTAGTGAGCTTGACTTCAGTGGAGGTCAGAGAATAGTCTGTGGTTAAGGATATGATACTGGACACCTTGATGGGTTTTTTGATTTTTTTTTTTTTTTTGATTTGGTAGTTGTTGGCGCATCGGCTTCTGTGGCCATATTGCACCTCCCAAGGTTTTTGCAGTACTTTGATCCAAGCCCGAGGCGGGAATCGAACCCGCGACCTTTGGGTTGCCGGGCAGGTACTTTACCCACTCGGCTAGCCCGGTCGGCTACCTTGATGGGAATAGTATCCTTAACAGATCAGAGTATGGTTCAATAAGGGAAGTTTTGCCTGACCAATCTGATTTAACTATTACGCCAAAGTTACAAAATGATGCAAAAAACAACTTTCACATTATTTACCCCAATTTCAGTAAAGTTTTCAATCCAGTCCCATTAAAAGCTATTATATAAAATGAGGGTAAAATTGGGATTGCCGGTAGGATCCTTTTTTTTTTTGGACCAGGAGCTGGCTAAAAGATGGGAGACAGGGATAGTTATAAATGGATATTCTTCAGGGTCGAACAGTGTAGGAAGTGGAGTCTGTCAGGGATTAGTGTTGTCGACTCCTCCAATTTCTAATTTTTGCTTAATGATTGACAAAGAAGAAACAGGATAGGCAGTCAAATTTGTCAATGTTTTAAACATAGGAAGGGTGGTTAATGACCAGAAACAAGACGTGCTGCTTGTAATGACTTGGATTAGTTGCAGATATGGCCTGAAAAATGACATCTGTCTTTAATGCCTCAAAACATATTTTGCACTTGGAAAACAGGAATCCTGGACTTATAAACCAAGCAGAGAGGAGTTAAAAGTAATTCAGGATGAAAAAGACTGAGATTATGATACAATCATAAATTAAATTTACCCATATAAGGGGCTAGGAAGGCACATGGAATCCTCTCTCAGATTTATAAAGAATTTACAGGAATTTATTATAAAGGTCCTATTATAGAAATCTGCTAGAACAGCTCTTTGGGTTTTGTCAATGATATACAGGAACTTTGCCAGAGGTGACAGAGATAATTATCCCATTGTATAAAGCAATGGTTAGGCCACATCCTAAATGCTGCATACAGGTTTGGTAGCCTAATTTAAGGAAGAAGGGTTAATTTTTTTAAAACAGAGAAGAGAAGGGCACCAAGATTGGTAGAAGACTTTCAACTAATTTTGTTGAGAATAATTAGAGAGAGGGAGAGAGAGAGAGAATTTCTGTATGGGGTACTTGTAAACAATGGCCAGCAGTTTGCTGTTATTCCTATTTTATGAGGCAAACATGTTTTTTATACATATAGTGGAATATTTAATTTTAGATTAAATTTTTGTGACAACTTTTATAATGGCCCACATAAATAAAAGAAAATCATATGCCACAAGGGAAGAGACTAGCCATAACTAAGAAAGTAAAAATGGAATTTCAAAAGTTCAAATTAAAAACATTCTGATATTCCAGATGGAACCATACATGGATGAGTAGCAGGAGTAGGAAAATCGCATTCTTTCCTGGATAAGGTGGTTGATGTTCCTGCCCATATGAAATTATGAGATTGAAGTTGAAAAAAATTTAATTAATGATGTTGAAATTTCACTTTTATTTAATGAAAAAACTTGAGCCTACAGGCTGGTAAAGCTCCTGGGGTTGATGGCATATACCCTATAATTTTAAGGGAGGCAGAAAATGAGTGCATTGAACCATTAAGGCTAATTGTGAAAGCATCACTGCACTCAGGAGAGATTCTGTTCGATTGGAAAAGTGCCTATGTAATGCCAATACATAAAGGCAGTTCTAAGAGTGTTGTAGGAAAATTCTGACCGGTCAGTCTAACTTCAGTAGTAAGGAAAATCATGGAGGCAACGATCAAGAGTGGAATTCAGGTTCATTTAGAGAGAAATGGAATTCTGAAAGAGACACAGCATGGTTTTGTAAAGGGAAAATCATATTTGCATAAGCTTGTTTTCTTGCATCATGTGCCTCTACTAATGCTAATGCTAAAATCTGGTTAGCTATTTTGACAAGGTCAGTCACAAACTGGATTTAGGGAATAATTTTGACATTGTTTATTTGGATTTCAGCAAAGCATTTGACTCAGTCCCACATGAGAGGTTACTTTATAAGCTGGAACTGGTTGGAATCTCAGGGAAAATCATTTGATGAATAAATAGGGCAGGAGGCAGAGGGTTGTGATATATGTTGCGTTCCTCAGATTGGGTTAATGTATGAAGGGACCACCGTTGTTTTTGATTTTCTTAAATGACATTGATGAATGGATAGAGGGCATGATGTCTAAATTTGCTGATAATGTAAAGATCAGTAGAGTAGTTAATGATCACTGCCAAGGGTGACCAAGACCGACTTCAGGGATAGTCAGAAAAGTGGCAGCGATGCTATAATTAATCAAAATGCAAGGTCCTGGGGAACAATAACCCCAAAATAACTTATACTCTTGATGGAGTTGAACTAAAGTCAGTATTGGAAGTAAGGGATTTGGGAGTTACGATACGGTCAGACACGAAGTTCTCCGTGCATTGTAGACAGGTTGCAAAGAAGGCACATGGTGTCCTATCGATGATTTATCGAACATTTTCTAGTAGAGATAAGGACATCATAATCCCATTATATAAGGCTAAAATACTGACCACACTAAAATACTGTGTTCAAGTATGTATGTAGGCTTTCGATCATGTTTGGCATAAAGGTCTTCTAAACAAGCTTCCACCTTATGGTCTGCCAACTGTTTTTAGTAATTGGTTATCCAGTTTTCTCTCTGATCACTCACTGAGGGTGATGGTAGATGGCTCTGTCTTCTAACTTCTTCACTAATGCCGGTGTCCCCCAAGGTTCAGTTCTTTCCCCCACTCTTTTCCTCTTGTATATTAATGACCTTCTTCCATTGATAGGAAATCCTATCCATAGTTTTGCCGATGATAGCACATTGCATTCCACTTTCCATTTTGAGAAACCTTGCCCTGTTCAATCAGCTTCAACTTCTCGAAAATCTGCTACCAATTCCTTAAATGCCGATCTTCAGGTAATTCTCCAGTGGGGCAAAGACATCTTAGTTGATTTCAACCCTTCTAAAACTCAGTCTTGTTCTTATATCTCGCAAAAAGGATTCTTCTGCTCCTATGCTTATATTTAGTGACACTCCGATTTCTAGGCAAAATGATATATCTTTTTTTTTGGGGATCACCCTGACCTCTAATCTCTCTTGGCACAAGCACATTACAAATATTGCTTCCTCTGCATCTAAAAAAACTTGGTTTTCTCTTTCGCTCTCGGCGTTACTTTTCTTCCAAACAGCTTCTCCCTCTGTATAAATCACAAATCCGCCCTGCCATGGAATATTGTTCCCACATTTGGGGTGGTGCCCCCCAAACCTCTCTCAGGCTTCTTGATTCCATTCAGAAGAGGGCAGTTAGGTTAATTAATGATTCATCTCTAACAGTCTCTCTCCACTCACTGTCTCATAGACGTACTGTTTCTGCTGCATGCCTCTTCTACAGATACTTCCATGGGCACTGTTCTTCTGAATTGTTTTCTATAATTCCCGCTCTCTCTTTCAAAACAGTCCGAACATGTGCCGCCACCAGCCAACATCCATTTACTGTCCAACTTCAAACTCACAGAACCAACTTTTCATCTTCCTCGTTTATTCATTCATTCAACTGCCGTTTTCTGGAACAACCTTCCTTCCTACGTATTTCCTGAAAATTAGTCTACAGAAGTTCAAGTCCAATGTCAACAAATATCTTCTTTCATCTTCTCAACCTCCAACCCAAGCACGGTACAAAGTACTATAGGTTCTAGTACCTCTTGTGTTTGGGGTTTACATAAAAAAAAAAAACACTCAGTCCTTTCCTTGTTCACAACACAAATTAATGACCAGGTATACAACATTTCTTGCAGTGACTGCAACTCGTCTTACCAAGGTTCGACGTGTTTTCCTTTGAATATTCGTGTTAATCAACATGCGGCCTCGGTTCATGCTTATCGTTCAGCAGTGTCAGAATTAGCCTTTCAAGCCATTAACGAAAAACAATTTTTAATTTAACGAGGCCAAAATATTCATGTTAATCAACATGCGGCCTCAGTTCGTTCTTATCGTTCAGCAGTTTCAGAATTAGCCTTTCAAGCCGTTAACGAAAAACAATTTTTAATTTAATGAGGCCAAAATACTTAGCTTCCAACGTAATTATATGTAACTATTAATTGCAGAAACTGTAGAAATTAAATTACACGAAAATTCTGTTAATGTTCGTCGGCCATATCTCATCTCTGATTCGTGGGCTTTTATGCACATGCATGAAGCCAATCCTTATTTAAGTTTCATACTCACCTCCATTCTGTAATTTTCATTCCTGTGATCAAGACATACGGTCGAAAAGCGTTGTCAGCTTCAGGAAGGAAAATCGCTTTGCAATTTTTTCGTTAAATTTTTTTAATTAATTTTCTTATTTTTAATTGCGTCAAAATGATTTTTAATTATTTTTGTTACTCTAATGTAAGTTTTTCCATTTTTTCGTTTTAATTTCTGGAGAGTATCATATGGAAGTATTCTACGTACTGTATTGAGATAAACCTCTCTTATTATTTTACAAATATTGATATCAATGTAGAACGTATTGAACATTACAGCTCTGGTTCATACTATCTAATTTATTGTTAAATATTAAGAAGATACATAAAACATTGTAACAAAGTAATACAAAAAAATCAAATATTACTAAAAATGGATTTTTTAAATTCAATATGAAACTTTTGTGGCTAATTTTAAACTCAGGGAAAACATAAGATTTAGAGCTGCCTATATGGCTGCTCTAAGTGTTATGTTTGCCCTAAGTTTAAAATTGTATGAAGAATGGACTGAAGCCCATAGGCTGGACACCCTCCCCATCCCCAATATTTTACAATGTTCCATTTTGAATTAAATTTACTCACCTTGAATGCTGACCATTCTTTTTTATGCTCATTCCAACCAGGTCTTTTAGTGTGTTGATAACCTTGTTTTTCTTGTGAATCAGCACATTTACCTTGTCTCCATTTCAAATGACCTCTACCTCTACCTATTGAAGAGAAGTTGTATTCCTGATTATGTTCCTGGTTAAAACCTGAATAATTTGAGTTCATCCTTCTTAAAGTTTCACTTCTTGCAGATAAAGAAGATGGATCAACAGAAACCTGATCAATGCCATTAATTCTATTAGTATCCACTAATGGTTTGTCATCAGAAGAATCCCAAACACCAGGCAGAGAACCTTTTTTCCCACCATTAGTAGCTTCCTTTGTATTATTCCAACTTATATGATTATCAAATCCTCTCGTGTTTGCTGAGAGTTCTCCAGAGTCATTCCATGTACTATGACCAGAAGCACAACTGTTACTACTTGCAAAAGAAATAACTGGTGGACCCTCACCAGACCTTCTGGTGCAATTAATATCAGATGGTATCGGGTGATTGGTAGAAATTTTATCTTTGTCATTTCTAATATCATACTGTGGGCACCACTGAGGTTTCTCTTGTTTAAAGGAACAATTTGGTTTTGTGTTTATTTGATTATCAGATATACTAATGTGCTTGACCTGAGTACTCAAGTTGGCTAAAGTTTGCCTGTTTTCCATTCTTGAAGTTTCTAAAGGAAATGATGTTGGCAATGTGTTTTGTGGTTCAGCATTAGCTGATGCAAATTCTGAAGAGGAGTTAGGCACAGAGGAGATTAAATTTGGTGAACTAGGTTGCCCAACTGGATTATTCAAACTGAAATTTCCAGCTTTAATGGTATTGAAATATTGCTCCTGTATAACTGGATTTTGAAAAAACTGAGAGAGCTGTGCAAGTGAAGGTTCTTTGGGCTGTCTATACAAATTTTCTGATGCTCCATTACCTTCTGTTTTCTGAGATTGTTGTTGCTTCAATTGGGATACTGATGGCATATTTATTCCCATAAAAGCTCCCATTCCAGGAGGCATTAATTCTGAAGTAAGATTAAAATTCTGAAGCAGCTGCAAATAATGTTGCCACATTCCAGTTAGCTGGTAGTAGAACAATTGCTGTAATACTGGAAGTAAAAGAGGGGGAGAGAGACCAAGATTGGGAACAGCTAGAGGAGAATTAAAAGGCATAAAAGGATTTTGTATTTTTTCAGGATAACCTGCTGGATATGAAATATCAGAAAGGGGCTTACCATTTGGTTCACACTTTGCTCCTGATGGCAATGGCTGGTTCACAAGAATATCTCTTTGTGGCAGATTTTCAATTTTACTGGTGGAAGTAAGAGTAGAGGAGGAGGACGAGTGATGCACAAATTGTGGATTTTGTAAAGTAAATGAAGTCTGAACATTATTACACACACCAGAAGGATCATATCCCGATATATGTAAATCATGAGAACCATTAAATGTATCTTTCTGCAACTCTGAACTGGATGTATCAACATTATTAGAAATTTCTGGTGGGTTTTTAAATTTGTTGGGGTGTTCAGTATGATTTTCATGTGACATAAAGCTCACCATATTTTTACTGCTACACGGATCACCAACTGCATCAAATTTTAATTCCTGAAAGCTCACACCACCTGCAGATGCTTTTTCATGGATATCCTTATTAGATGCAGTTTGGAATATCCCAGATTTATCATCTAAATGAGTAGATAGATGCTTTATATCTTGACACTTTGTATCAGTGTTATGAAATGCATCTGGATTTCGTTTATCTCTACTAGTCGAATGTGCAAATGATTCCTGGTTAAGTATACTGTTATTTCCACCATCAGTAATAAGATTAGATTTTATTATACTCTCCTTAGCTATACTGTCCACTGTACTAGTCTGATGATGAGTGGTTGTATCCCAGTATTCTTCATCAACACTATGCTTATTATCAGGTGTGTCCCAGTATTCATCAACAACACTATGCTTATCAGTAGGTGTATTCCAGTATTCCTCAGATTCACTGCATTTAGTAGAATGCTCTTCATCTACAATGTCAAACGTATCCCAGCATTTTTCATCTGAAATGTGTGCACTATAATCAGAACTTGAAGAAATTTTAGAGTCATATGATTTGCAGCATTTTTCCTCTGGAATAAATGTAGGTTTTTTATCATTCCTGTCAAAATCAGTATCCCATATTTCTTCATCTACATTAAGCAATTTATGATGTGAATTGCTTGATGTAGACACAGTTGCATAATTTTGTATCTTTTTGGATAGCAACTTTTTATTGAAAACAAATTCAGAATCACCTGATTTCTCTGTTTCATGCTTGATCTTAGGTCGTGCACCTTTATACACTGGATTAGCCCGTGTTCTAGAAGAAAAAGAACAGCTGCTTGAGTTCTCACTATTTGAGGAGTTACTGCTTGTGCTAAGTGTTCCTGATAATATGTCATCTTTAAATTTATTTCCCCATGATGAAGAGTGGCAAACTGAAGTATGTGATTCTCTTTCTGATGGTCCTGATAAATCTTCTTGAATTGCTAGTCCATATCCATTATCTTCTGATATATCAATCTCAGAAAATTGTAGCTCACTGTCTTGGTGAAAACTTCCAAACTTCTCTCTGTAATAAAGAAATAAGAAAAATGAAATTGTGAAACTATCTTTTCTACTGTGATATTCTGTTCAAATTTTGATAATGATTGTAATGTATAAAAATAAATTATAAGTGCAAATAAGAAATCTTCTCTTAATTTAATCCCCCAAGACACTAATCAGCCTAGTTTTTAAACGTTCTAGGAGTAAGAACTTATATGTGCATGGGCTCCCTGCTGCAGTATGTATGATAACATATTCTTATCAGGGTTGTTTCAAGTACGTTTCTATTAAGGTGTCCATTTTATGTACAAATTTTCTTGAAATCTTCCAGTAAGTGCTGCCATCTCTTATACATATTATAGATAACTTATAAGAGACAGCAGCACAAAAATAGCTTTTAAAAAAAAATTAGAGGAAGAGATCATGCCTGTTGGCTATTTTCGTTTGATTTGTGCT
Source organism: Mastigoproctus giganteus (assembly GCF_048544385.1). Taxonomy (NCBI): domain Eukaryota; kingdom Metazoa; phylum Arthropoda; class Arachnida; order Uropygi; family Thelyphonidae; genus Mastigoproctus; species Mastigoproctus giganteus. The sequence continues at coordinate 22,026,087 of NC_143583.1, forward strand.
TACAAAAGCCAACATTTTCTGTAAATCAGATACAGAATTTAATGAAACAGAATCAAATGATATACAAGTATACATAGAGGATGTTAATCCATTAAAAAAAGAAGTGAATTGTTTTTCTATGAAATTTATAATTTTTTTTTAAAATTCTTATTTGATTTTTGATATTCACTATAATGTTGACCAACCAAGTAAAAATACCAAGAAATAAATATTTGAAAGGCATTAGTCCATAATGTCTTTCACAGAACATATATATGCAAATTAAATTGACACCCAGAGATTGAAATGTGGATTCTGTGCCTTTGTGTAGGAAATTCTCTTTTCCACCTCTGGGTATCAAAAAAACAGTATGTGTGGCAAGCATGCAAGGTAGATGATTTTATGTGAAACATCCTTGGAGACACTTAATGGATTTATGATAACTAAAGTAAGAGACATATACAGTGGACAACCGCTTTAAGATATTAATCTATTCCAGAGACACCACTGTATCATGAAAATATCGTAATGTGAACCCAATAACACGTTGTTTTTTGGTAATTCATCCCAAGACCTCAGAAGTTGAAATTTTCGCTATATAACCAAGCTATCTCTCTAAAAGGTGATTTTTATAATGGAAATTGTAAAAATTGACATATATTAATTAAAGCACAACACAAAAAATCACTTCAGCTAAAGGATGCAAAAAAAAAAAAAAAAAAAAAAACCAACATGCAGCCAAAATGTTTACAAAAGCTGCAAGGAAGGACCTGTGGTCTGGTCTGAGACAGTCATAAGCCCATTATAAAGTGAAATAAGTTGGTGCCAGTTAACATGATCACTGGTTAGTAGAATCAGCTATGCTACAGAATCAAATTTCAATAAACCAGTTCAAATCATTAAAATGCACTACACTTTCACCATTATCACATGTTCAGTTATAAGAATCAACTTGAATGCCTTTGTGATATTTTTCTAAAGCACATTTCTAGAGGTCACTACCATAAAACAATAAAAACAATTTGCACTTATTGGTTTATTTGGTTTTTCTGTTAGTGCAGTATATTATAAATGGGTAGTAAACTCGTCCTTATTGCATTTGTGATAATACCGATAGCTGGAATTCTGTGGGTTATTACGGTGAAATGTGTTTTCCCTTCACTGAAATCTTCTTATATAAAAAATAAAATAATATTTCAGAATCTTCTCTTTATTACTATTTTTAAGCTTTACAAACTTGTTACTCCATATCGAACTTGAGCGTATCATGTTGTTTGCAATTTGTGAGTGCTGTGTTCTTTGTTATTGATTGCTTATCTTTTTTTTACTATTTTAAATTTTATAATCCCAAAACAAAAAAAAAAAAAAAAAAAAGTCAGTGTACAGAAAATATCAATTGGTATGTACATATATATAACAGTAGGTATTAAATGAGATATGTATACAAGTGTAAATTTATTTTTATTTTGCTAATCAGTGGAAAACATTCTTCCAATTTTCTCGTATCATTTAATTTTGTTAATTGGTAAGGTAATAAAGTGCAAGATGTAAAATGTTATGAAAACAAAACGAAATTGTTACAAATGTAAAGTGTAAAATGTTAAAAAAATGAAAATACACAATCTTGACTAATTTTATGCGGCTGAACACGAAAATCACATTGAAATTTGATGATTGGCTTTGTTTTTCAATTACACTGGGGTCACATATTAGTGAGTTACATCAACTACAGCTCTCGGCAAAATGCATGGTAACACCAAAGTTTTAGTACCATCGTGCTCCTTATCATGTGATCAGCAATGTCGCCTTGCCCTGCATCACGTGATAAGCTGTAGCCTTAAATGCGTCTTTAACTACGTTGCAGTAATACTCAAATACAGCAGTGTACTGGGTGATTTGTTCTCAGTTAACAGTTGTTCTCAGTGAGATTCCTACTTTTTGTGCAGTATTTTTGTTGTGTAAGATTAATATGCCCCGTAATTGTGTGAATAGGCCAGATGATTTCTGTTACGTATGTGGAGAAGTAATGTTAGCTTCAAGAAACCATCCCATGGCTTGAGCCATAAAAAGGGCCTACTTTAACATTAGCAGAGGCTTACAATGCAAGAAAGCAAGCTTATACAGCATCAGCCAAAAAAAAAAAAAACCTTCCCATCTCACCCATCCATTCACTCCTAAAGTTTGTCTAGTTCAGCCTTAAATTTATTCAGTCAACTTCCACAACAGCAGATGGAAGTTTGTTCCAGCAATCAACCACCCACTGGCTAAAGGCAAATTCTGTACAACTATTCTTATTAGTAAATTAATAAGAGGAGTTTACCTCAATATAGTACGTGGAACACTTCCGTATGATACCCTCCAGAAATTAAAACGGAAAAAACGAAAAAATCGACAACTTACCGGTACATTAAAGTAAAATATAAATAATTAAAGTAAAATATAAATAATTAAATAATCAATTTAACACAATTCAAAATCAATTCAAAACAATTAAAATTCAAATTAACGCAATTAAAAGAATCTAACGAAAATATTCAAAACGATTTTCCTTCCTGAAGCTGACAATGCTTTTCGACCGACTGTCGTGATCACAGGAATGAAAATTCTATCTAATGTACAACTATTCTATAACTGTCTTTCCTCAATTTGAATTTATATCCCCTCAGGTGAGTAACTGAGCAAGAGGAAGAATCCCATCAGCACTGAGCTTCCAAAAAACCATTCAAGGCCTTATACACCTCAATCAGATCACCTTGCAAGTGCCTAGTCTCTAGATGCTGCAATTTGCAGAACTTAAGCCTATCTTGGTAACAGTAACCCTTTGTTTCTCTCAATAATCTCATTGCCCTTCTCTGTAGTAATTCCAGCAGCTCTACATCTTTCCTAAAATGAATGAGTCTGGAGGCCTCCAGACCGGTATGAAGTACTCAAGGCGTGGCCTGACACACCTTGTGGTCTTTGGGTGTAAAGTAGGTGACCAGGACAAAGTCTATGCTCCACACCTATGCTGCACTACCTGTTCATTAAAACTCAATGCGTTGGTAAATCGAAAGGGACGTTTTACGCCTTTTGCATTGCTCATGCACATCAAGCCAAAAATTAATCACTTAACAGACTGTTACTTCTGTATGGTGCCTATACAGAAAACGGATGGTATATTACCTATATTAGAAAAGGGATGGCAATGAAGAAAAAGTGGACAGTGACATACCCAAATATACCATCTGCAATTTGTCCTGTGTGGTGAAGTACTACTATTCCTGAATCATCTGAATGACTTTCTGTACACTCTGATGAAGACACTGATGAACATCAACTTGATATACACAAAAAAAAAAAAAGTACTACAGCCATCTACATCAAGGGATTCACTATTTTACCAATTCTGAACCACATAATGTCACAGAAAGTGAGGTTAATCAGGGATCTTGAACTGCTGAAGAATAAGGCAGAATTTTTGGCCTTGAGGCTACAACAGTTGAATCTTCTAGATCAGGTGTGGCAAATCTATGGCACACATAATTCAGTGTCCCAAAAAAAATTTCAAACCTCGAACATCACTCCAAAAACCTTGAGTCGTGACATGTGCACATCCCTTCTCTCTTCCAGGCATGTAATGATGTTACACCATTTAGTAAATAGCTGTATTCATGCAGTGATTTGAAATTTCTGAAATAGCCTACACTCTGATGTTCTTTACAGATTTCGGCTTACATTAAAATGACTTGAACGCCAAATTACAGGATTCTGGGAAGACCCTTGATATTATGTTCGATAACATAAAGGCATTTGAAATTAAGCTGGGAGTTTTTAAATGCAATGTACAGTGGCAAATCACTGATCTTGAAGCTGATAAGAAAACAGAACAGTCAGAGCCTTCAAATGCTATGTCTGAAAGTCACTGAGTCAACCATTGACCAGCTTTCTTCAAGATTTGTAAAGTTCAAAGAATTGGAAGAAACTGCAAAATTCATTAAGTTTGCAGACAGCGTAAAACTAGCCAAACTGAACCTGAAAATGTTTCAGTGGATCGACCTGGATGATTTTGAGTTGTGCAACTGATTGATTGATTTTCAGAGCAGCTCAATTAGGAGGCAAATATTTATTGATCTCAGAGCTAATTTAGAAAATATTGAAAAGGAACAGATTAGTGACAGGATTAGCAAAGAAAACTGCAGAAAATGAGGTATTAAAAGTTTGGAATTCCATTCCTGAAATTTTTTTGTCTGTTTCAAAAATCTGGCAACAGCATTAACAATTTTCTCATCATATTCGTGTGAGTCGTTGTTCTCGGTGAGGAATTTTAAGTCTAGTAATAGGAGTATTCTCACAAATGAAATTAGTGCTGCATGCATAGCTCTAAAAGTTACAAAGTATAAGTCTGATGTAAAGTATCTGTCATCAATAGTGCATCAACAGAAGTCTCACTGATGTTTTATAGTTATAATATGAGAGATTTATCATTTTATATTAATTTGTTCTGTAAGCTAAAAGTTACATTTTTGTTATAAAGGATTTTATTTTAATACCTTTATTAAAGCATCTTTGAAATAATGTCTTTTATTTCATTCTTATTTTGGTTACGCTTTTATCACGCAAAATGTATATGAGAAAAATAACGATACAGTACTTTGCAAAATTCAGAGCACCCTTAAAAGGGTTCACCACCCCTGTTCTAGATCATTCTGTGAAAGTGAAATTTTGTACTCTAAATAAAGATGATGATACTATCAAACAAAAGGAGAACTCACTGTTTGTAAGGATGTTGATAATTTAATGGCAGCAATGAACACGAGGCACGTTTCCAAAGAATGGAGACTATTTACAGAGGCTTTAAAGTTAGCCTTAAGGCTGAGTTATTACACAATGAAAATATGCTGCCTTCAATACCTCTTGTGTATACTGTCCACAAAAAAGAAACATACGAAAACAGGGACAACATCCTCTTAGGTGTACACTATCAGAAGTATGAGTGGCAGATATGTGGTGATTTAAAAGTAATCAGCATTTTATTAAGAGTTACACTAAATATTGTTGTTTTAGCATTAGCATGGGCATACAATGCAAGAAAGCAAGTTTTAGTATTTGTATTAATAATGGCCATGTGGTGCTAGGAAGTCAAAGGCTGCACCAGCCAAAAAAAAGAGAGAAATAAAAATAAAAGGAAATAACCTATGCATTTCCCTCCTCCTGTAGGTAACTATCCAGCTGACCTTTGAATTTCCCCAAACTGTCAGCCTCAACCACCGAAGTAGGTAACTTAGCATTAGTAGAAGCATACAATACAAGAAGGCAAGCTTATGCAGTATCAGCCAAAAAAATAAGAAATAAATAAAATAAACATCCACCCATTTCACCCCTCCATTCGTTCCAAATGCCTGTCCAGCTCAGTCTTAAATTTACTTAGGCTATTAGCTTCCACAACAAAAGATGGAAGCCTGTTCCACCAATCAACTACCCACTGGCTAAAGGCAAATTTCTGCACATCTATTCTACAACTATCTTTCCTCAATTTGAAACTGTGCCTCCTCAGGTTCTTAGTCCGAGCAAGAGGAAGAATCCAATCAGCATTCAGTTTGCTCAATCCATTCAAGGCCTTATATGCATCAATCAGATCACCTCGCAGATGCCTACTCTCCAGGCACTGCAATTTGCAGAACTTAAGCCTTTCTTGGTAAGAGCACTCCTTTGTTCCGCTCGCCAATCTTGTTGCCCTTCTTTGTACTCATTCTAGCAACTCTACATCCTTCTAAAATTAGGCCTCCAGACCTGTACACAATACTCTAGGTATGGCCTGACCATTGCCTTGTATAATGGGACCTCCCTGTCCCTGCTAGCAAAATTCCTATATATCATTGACAAGACTCCATGACCTGCCCTGGCAGCACATCAGCACTGCTCAGCAAACTACATATTTTACTGCACAATCAGCCCCAGACCCTTTTCACTTTCCACTTCCCTGAGTTTAGTACCACACAGTTGGTATGTTTCTCCTGGGTTATTGCTACCCATATGCAGTACTTTGCATTCAACAACCCTCCCAACCTTTGTATCATCTGCAAACTTGGACATTAAACCTGATATACCTTCATCAATATCATTAATAAATATACAAAACAACAATGGGCCCAACACCGAACCCTGGGGAACTCCACTAATAACATTTGTCCATGAAGAGCAGTGTCCATTGATTACCACTCTGTCGTCTCACACTCAACCATCCCTTTATCATCCATTGTAGCAACTTACCCTTAATGCTGTATCTCTCCAATTTGTACAGCAGTTTTTCATGTGCAACAGTATCAAAAGCTCTCCTGAAATCCAAGTATATGATATCAAAATTATTTTTGGCATTCAGTTCCCTTGTGACTACATCATAGTATCCAATCAAATTGGTCAGACAAGACCTCCCTTTAACAAGCCCATGCTGTGTCTTAACTATTACTGCAGTCTTCTCTAGATGATCCTGCAATACTTCTTTAACCAGTGATTCCATTATTTTTCCCGGAACAAAAGTTAAACTAACAGGTCTGTAGTTACTTGTGTCAACTCTTGAACCCCTTTTGTGAATTAGTGATACATTTGCACACCTCCAGTCCATGGGGACTCCCCTGAGTCCAATGAAGCTCTCATAATTATGGCTAAGGGTTTGCTTACTTCGTTTTGCTGCCTCCTTTAATATAACTGGTTAGATCCCGTCCACCCCAGGTGCCTTCCTTATGTTTAACTTCAACAAATTCTCCTCCACTTTGCTCTCAGTTATTACAAAATCACTTATCTTTCTGTTAGAGTTTGATAAACTTCTGGCACTCCCCTCATTGAATAACTCCTCATGTGTGAATGTAAATGCAAAACACTCATTCAGTTTATCAGCTACCTGAGCATGATTATGAACAGTCAACCCATCTATGTTAAGTGGTCCAATTTGATTCATCCCTTTCCTTCAAGAGTTTACATAAGTAAAGAACTCTTTGCTGTTTTTCTTTGCATCCTTTGCCAAACATTTCTCGTAACCTGCCTCTCCTGCCTAACCTCCTTTGTGACTTGATTACAGACTAGTTTATATCTGCCAGAATTTTCTGTGTCACCTGATACTTTATGTGCATCCCATACATTTTTCTTCTCTGCCACAAGTCTCATAAATTCATCTGACATCCATTTAGGCATAAACCTTGAACAGTATTCTTAGTTGGAATGAAAAGTCTAGTAGCCTCCAAAATTAAGTCCCTGAAGGCTTCCCATTTAGAATTCAACGTTGGTAACATCATCAGTTGATCCCACTCTACAGAATTTAAAAATTACCCTACACCACTAGCTTTCATAAGACACCCATAAGGATGCAGAGTTCGCATTTAATTGGAATTAGCATTAGTAGAGGCACATGAGGCAAGAAAGCAAGCTTATGTAGCATCACCCCAAAAAAAAAAAAAGCTCAGATTTCACCCATCCATTCGTTCCAAATACCTGTTCAGCTCAGCCTTAAATTTATTAAGGCTATCAACTTCCACAACAAAAGATGGAAGCCTGTTCCACCAATCAACTACCCACTGGCTAAAGGCAAACTTCTGCACATCTATCCTACAACTGTCTTTCCTCAATTTGAATTTATGCCTTCTCAGGTGATTATTCTGAGCAAGAGGAAGAATCCCATCAGCACTGAGCATGCTCAAACAATTCAAGGCTTTATACACCTCAATCAGATCACCTCGCAGGTGCCTAGTCGCTAAACACTGTAATCTTCAAAAACTTAAGCCTTTCTTCTTAAGAGCAACCCTTTGTTCCATTCACTAATCTTGTTGCCCTTCTCAGTACTTGTTCCAGGAGCTCTACATCCTTCTTAAAGTGAGGCCTCCAGACCTGTATACAGTTCTCAAGGTGTGGCCTGACCATTGCCTTATAAAAGGGGATCATTACCACCTTATCCCTGCTAGAAAAATTCCTGTATATCATTTACAAGACACCATGAACTACTCTTGCAGACCATCTGCGCTGCTAAGAAAACTTCATATCTGCCTGCACAATTACAACCAGGTCCTTTTCATTCTCCACTAACCTGAGTGTAGTACCGCACAGTTGATACGTTACTCTGGGGTTGCTGCTTCTCATATGCAGTACTTTACATTTGTCAGTGTTAAACTTCATTTGCCACCTCTCGCCCATCTGCTCAACTTTTCTAGATCGTGTTGCAGCAGCATACTGTTATTAACAACTCTGCCAACCTTCGTTTCGTCTGCAAAAATGGACATTAAGCCTGATATACCATCACCAATATCATTTATAAATACAGAAAACAACAATGGACCCAACAATGAATCCTGAGGGACTCCACTAATAACGATGAATTTAACAATGAGCAGTGTCCATTGATTACCACTCTCTGTCTTCTCCCCCTCAACCACCACCAATAGTGCTCCACCAATCAACTACCCGTTGGCTAGAGGAAAATTTCCGCACATCTATTCAACAACTGTCTTTCCTCAATTTCAGTTTATGCCTCCTCAGGTTTGTAATCTGAGCAGGAGGAAGGATCCTATCAGTATTGAGCCTGTTCAATCCATTCAAGGCCTTATACACCTCATCAGATTGCCTCACAGGTGTCTAGTCTCCAGATGCTGCATTTGCAGACCTTAAGCCTTTCTTCGTAAGAGCACTCCTTTGTTCCCCTCACCAGTCTTGTTGCCCTTCTCTGTACTCTTAATAGCAACTCTACATCCTTCCTAAAATGAGGCTTCCAGACCTGTATGCAGCACTGAAGGTGTGGCCTGAGCATTGCCTTATACAAGGAAATAATCACCGCCTTATTCCTGCTTGCAAAATTCCTGTATATCATTGAAAAAACCCCGTGACCTACTCTGGCAGTCTGCCTGCACAATTACCCGCAGATCTCTTTCATTCTCCACTAACCCGAGTGTAACACCACCCAAATGGTATGTTACTCTGGGGTTACTGCTACCCATATGCAGTATTTTGCATTTGTCAATGTTAAACTACAGTTGCCACTTCTCAGCCCACCTGCACAACTTTTCTATATCCTGTTGCAGTAGCATAATGTCATTACTATCATTAACAAACCTGCCAACCTTTATATCATCTACAAATTTCAATATTAAGTCCAATATACCTTCATCAATACCACTGATAAATATACAAAACAATTGGCCCAACACTGAACCCTGGTGGTCTCCGCTAATGACATTAGTCCACGAAGAGCAGTGTCCATTGATTACCACACCGTCTTCTCCCACTCAACCATTCCTTTATCCACAGCAGCAATTTGCCTCCAATGCCACACTGCTCCAATTTGTGCGGCAGTCTTCCATGTGCAACAGTATCAAAAGCCTTTCTAAGATTCAAATATATGATATCAAAATTATTCTTTGCATCCAGTTCCTTTGTGGCCACATCATAGTATCCAATCAAATTGGTCGGTGCCAATTTGACTGGATAGTGTAGTGCCAACGTGTACAACAATATCATCTTTTGTGCCCTTAAAAGATGATATCTGCTCTACGTCATCAACTTTCGCCCCTGGCAGACATACCGTGGTCCTATTCCACCTATCCTTTTTGCACAATATATTTCTCATTTCCCTGACAATTGAGTAACTGACAGTAACCAACTCCTGTGGGACCAGCACATTCTGCCCTAAAGACTGCCACCGTGTTGCCTGTTGCATAAGAGTGAGCTCTGGCATTGAGTTGGGCAGCTGAGAACTTGATGGGTCCCCCCATTTTAATTCCTTCAAGGGCATCTACCCAATTCTTCAAACTCTCAAAGACGCCCATCAGAATGCTGAGTTGGTGCCTAATTTCTTGACACACTCTGCATCTGGCACACACAAAGACATCCTCTTTGGCTATAGTATGTCCTGTTCCCGAAAGGTCCAACAAACAGTTCACATTCTTTTAGACTGTGATGCGTTGGAGGATTCCCCCTTCAGTTCTCCCCCAAGCCACAGCACTCCAGCTATTTTGTGCACATTTCTTTGCTGCTCTAGCCTGGGGTATGATTTCCGTTTAAATACAATTTAATTAACAATAAAAATTAATAATATTTATAAATTTAATTGGTTAATTGACAATAGTATACTAAGCTAACATTCCAAATACAGTGCTACATATTATGCTATCTAGTTTTAGTTGTACCTTACATTATCAAGTTCAAGATATATGTTACGCTATTCCGATCTAATATACTACAACAATGGCGGCAAGTTTTGAATGGTACAAGGTTCTACGGATACTAAGTAGTAACCTACAAGATCTCTATCTAAATTCAAAATAACTAAGTAGTGTGATTAGGACTATAAAGCTACTTCTAGAAAATAAATTAATATGCCAATTAAGTAATAAAATGGCAAAAATTTAACAAAAACTTGTTGGTTTGCCAGAGCCTTTGACCACATGTGACTATTCTCGTTCTCTTTCTCTGCAAGTGGGATAGTCGTGCCAAGGATATGTACTATGAGAAGAGGAGTTGGCCTTAACGAAAATCATTAACACTTGGATCGATGAACGTAGCATTTGAATCTCTGGTAGATCCAAATAAAGTTTTGCTTCCACCACTACACATCAAACTGGGGCTCATGAAAAATTTCATGAAGTAAATGGTCCTGCACTCATACTTGCAAGAGAAATTCCCAAGTCTTAGTATAGAGAAGAAGATTAGGACAGGCATTTTCATTGGTCCACAAATAAGGCAACTTTTCAAAGATGAACAGTTCGAATGTGTCCTTAGTGACAGCAAGAAATCAGCATGGAAAGCCTTTCGAAATGTTCTGACTGGTTTTCTAGGAAATGTTAAAGCTGGTAACTACAGGCAGCATGTGGAAGATCTCATTACTTCTTATGAAAAACTGGGGTGTAACATGTCATTGAAGATACATTTCTTGCACTCACACCAGGATTTCTTCCTGCCAAACTGTGGTGCTGTCAGCAACGAACATGGTGAGAGCTTCCATCAAGACATTGCAGTGATGGAACAAAGATACAAAAGCAAATGGAGTACCGCCATGGTAGCTGATTATTGTTGGATGGTGAAAGGGGATGCTCCCGAAGCTGAATACAAGCGAAAGGTGAAAATGTCCCATGTTTGATACAGGTAAGTTCGCAGCTACATCATACTACCATATAAATAAAAAATACCTTGTATAAATATAAAAATCTACTTTTTTTTTTAAAACAAGAGCCAATCTGCCATTTAAGCACTATTTCCATGTTTAGCACCCCAAAATCTATAAATTAAATTTACTTTCATGCCCGTAACAAGATATGACCCAAACTTTGTTATTCAGTGTAATTACTGTAAACAAATAAGATAAACTGCTTTTGTTCACTTCTTTGCATCAATAATCCAAGCAGTGGAAGAAAATTAGCCAGAAGTGTGAAAAACACTTTTCTAAAAAGTAAGAATAACTTTTTTTTTTTTTTTTTTAGTAAAATTAACTCACAGAATAGTCAAGTAAATTCAAATCTTAATATGGAAGAGATTTTTTTAGTGTTCATGAAAACTGACAAGTTCTCTTGATGCACTCACTCTCTTAATGTTCTCTCACTGCTATGATTATTTTGCCTTGTGAGACAGCACTGAATCTTGTTTAAAGGTTCAATGGCCATCCTCAAAGTACTGCTGTGACAAGGCTGATCTGTTCATAGTATGGTTCTTTAAAAGACACAGATCTTCAAAACAAATCTTAATAGTTTGCTTGTGTCTAATGTCATGAGTTCCAGGATGAATAACAACAAAATCTTTGTGCCTTGAGACCCTACAACTTTAATTGGTCTTCTTGTACTCTTGCCTCAAGAGTAATAATAACATACATACATACTCAAGTTTGTTCTACCTATCCTTCCAGTACTTTTATAACTTAAACAAGGGTCTTCCATTATCAGTTGGTCTGTACTGAGCTGACATCCATCACCTCCACTTCCTGAGTATTAGCATTAAGCATTACATTAACCTATTTTCCTCAAGAAGTGTCAACTTTTTTGATACTTTTATTTGCTATATTTGCAGAGTTCTCTAGTAATGTGATGATTTTTTTTATAAAGAAAACCATTTCATCAAGCTAGATATGGTATTAGGATATTTTTACAAAAAAAAAATTCATGCTAATAAAAAATAAAACATTCAGAGATACTTAAGTTCATAAATGCTGGATCAGTATATGATTCAAACTGAATCACTGTATGATTATAACAAAAACTTCTCTCTCATGTCTTGTAACCAACATAATCACATATTTTAAGCCCTTCACATTAAATATCTTTTTATTGCAAATCTGAGGAGGTAACCACAAATGACTGGCTAAAAACTAAGTACTCACAGCCTTTTATGTTCATCTTCAACTACTTGTTTTTTGCTTAATTCAATTGCTTCAAGTAACATCCTTTGTTCATCATTCAAATTCTTAGGAGCTAATTCAATTAAGGCTTCTTGCTTAGCTTTGCGGCTTTCCCACACATTAGGACCTGCAAGGGAATTTAATACCAAAAATAAAATCTTAATACTTAAAATCTGATATCACAGATTTTAAACTTAACTTTCATTCAGAGAAAATAAATTTTGCTGTAAAGCAACATGACAGAAATAATTGCAATAGATGTTATTTCATAAACTTGTAAGCCATCAACAACCATTTCTTGTATTTGCTGGTTAGTAAACACAGTAAGCAACATGTGTAAGTTACATGCTTGAAATAAATTTTAAACATATAATTTTAATAAAATTTCGTAACATCCCAGAGAGTTCATGCTTACATAACATTGTGTTTTTAGGAATCAAAATGTTGAACTTTAATTCAAATAAGAAAATTCTTAACATACACTAACCATGAGAGAAATTGAGATGAAATTGAAATTAATATGAGATTGAAATTCAGTTAGGTTGGGAGAAAATTGATCAAAGCATGAAAATAGTATGTAGTATTTTTTATTTATTTATTTATTTTTTTTTTTTTTTGTAATTTACCAGCTTCAGAAAGCATATATTGTGTGGTCATATATATGGCATACATTTTTGTTTTAATTTAGTTAACTTCAAGTAATGAAGTTAACTAAATTAAAACAAAAATGTATGCCATATATATGACCACACAATATATGCTTTCTGAAGCTGGTAAATTACAAAAAAAAAAAAAAATAAATAAATAAATAAAAAATACTACATACTATTTTCATGCTTTGATCAATTTTCTCCCAACCTAACTGAATTTCAATCTCATATTAACTATCTTGTGAATTTCACCCTTTTCACTCTATCTGCTGAGCAATACCTAAATACTTGTATTTTGTTTAGAATTCTTTACTCTGTTTTTTTTGATTCTTTTAGTATCAAATATCCTCCACAGGATGTTATTTTAAACAGCCAAATGCCTCTATATAAAAGTTCATAATTCCACTGTTTCATACAATTTTCTCTTGTTCAGCATTCATAATTGGTCCTAATGTGAATCCATTAGAGCTTTTCCATGTGAAATAATTTAAATAACTGTAATTTTAAGGCACATTCTACTTACAAAAGATTTATATATGACAAACATTTAAATTTTAAAGGATTAAACCCATTAGCAATTATGTAAAGTTTCTCAATAATGATGACAACAGATATGTATGTGTGAATGAGGGGCAAGAGGGTGGGGAGGTTCACCCATAAACCCCAAAATGACCAAAGCTTTTAGTGGTGACATTTATGAATATTCCTCAATGATTTTCCCCCAGACTAATAATATAAACAATATAATGCCAAAGTATTACATATGATCATGAGGGTACTAGCTACTTTTAAGTGATCAAATCAAAAATGCGGCGATGAAATAAAACCAATTTATGTGAGGGAGGAAATTCCATTAAATTGGTTGTTTTCAGTCGCTATGTTTTTATCAAAATTTTATCTTTTAAAGTTTGCTTTTACACCACAGTATGTTTGACAATGTCTTCAGTCACTCTGAGTTTTGTGGGGGTTAGATATGTCTGGGTCAGGTTGGGACCTTCGGCTGTGATCCTAGGGGGTGTTGATCCATCCACGAGCAAAGAGAGAGGAACACATTTAAAATTTTAAGTTGTTTTTTTAACCATTTTTAATCAATGTTATTTGGAAAGTATGGTGTAGAAGACGTCCTATGAAGCATTGATGTAATCTTATATATTTTAAATATTGGTAAAACATAGGATTAATTGAGCCTTTCCAGCTCTTTGTAATACATTAATTATATATAAAAAAATTTTAGATTCAAAAGGAAGGCAAAAGCAGAGAATAATTAAAAACCAAAAGAGCAATAAATTTTAAGCTACTAAAGATAACAGGTGAAATTTCGTTAAGCAACAGATAACTAATATACCAGTTTGTACAGGATATGAAAGCAGTAGGAAGAGAAATGACAAAAAGATAATTATTAATGATGTGGAAAAGAATAGTATTGCCCATACTATTTTAGCCAATAGTATTGGTTAAATATCAAATGAATCGATTAAAAAAATATATATATATTTTTGTCATATTTCTTTCTGTATTCTCCTAATGTACTAAATAAGTGATAAATTTAGACCACAGCTTACTCGGGTGGTTCTTGTCCTACATATCTGCAGCCAGTAGAATTAATAATTTTACTTTTAGACATTATTCTTCTTCTGTATTATCAATAATTAATTATTTATCTTTTGCTGTTTCTGTCTCTCCTGCTTTGGATAGCTGCACAAATTTACATAGTTATCTGTTGATATACGTGGTATTTCACTTAAGCTGAGTTCTTTCAGCTTAAGAAAAAAATAAGATGGAAGCTTGTTTAGAAGATCTTTATGCAAACACGATCAAAAGCCTTTGAGATGTCAAAAGCAACTGCTTGTGTTTCACCAAACTTTTCCATTGAATTTGTCCATAAATGGGTAACATAAGCCAGAATAACACCAATGGATCGACAATGATGGAATCCATACTGGCGATCGTTGATCAGATGGAAAGTTTAAGAGTTGGCGGTTAATTGATTTCTCTATTACTTTAGAAAGAGCAGAAGTAATTGGTCCTTGAGGTTGTCACAGACATTCGCTCAGACAGGCCAGACAAGCTGTACTTGCTACCTGGGAGTCTAAAACGCTGATGGAACTGATATTCGGGTGACACTCAAGTCAAGTGGACCCAATTTCGGCAAAGTCCGGACGGTCTGTGACAGCAAATCCTCTGCTTGCACCTTCACGATGGTGGGACTGTTAGTAATCCTGGGTATAACCTCCATGCACAAGTACATGGTGGGTGACCACCCAGGTGTGAACCAACATAAGCAGGGGTCTAGGTGTGGCACCCCTCTGTTACTAAGCAGTACTAGGTGGTAGATGAGTCCCATCAACCGCCGCACTTTGCTTATTGGAGGCTTCAAGTGGTGGAACCCATGTTTAATCTCTAGAGCTAAGTTCCGGTCAACCCTTCCCTATCTCTTCAACGATGCAGTATGATTGATGACTTTTGAGGTTATGATGAACATCGTGGCGAGATCCAGTATTCCTTACATTTCGAGGGTACAACTCTAAAACAGTGTTCGCAGGCCGGCTGCTAGTTAGTACACCGGACCAAACCTATTGGTAACTCTCTAGGAGGCTTCCGGATCAGCTAGTGTATAATCTTGCTACCTCTACTCTGCCAGATAGTGACTGGAGTGAGTCCGAGTAGTATGTATGCGGGGAGCATTGTCGAGGCCACGTTATGTCAAGGATCTGGGTATATTCTTACCATATGTACCCCATATCCAAAAATTTCATTACCTCGTACAGCATGTCCCACCCACTTTTCCTTACTATTGAATACACCATGAATTGTCAAACTTATAGCGCAAGCTTATCTGCGAAAAGATCTAAACCTCCCAAGCACTTCCTAATTCATTTCACAAATATACCTAGTCTCAATTCTAATCCCAACGATGTCCATTTCCACTTGTAGTCTGCCAAACCCCATGCACTTTTATTGACAGAATCTCAGTTATCAGTTGATTCAACTACTGCTCATCTCAGATGCCCAAATTATTCGCTGTATGATTCCTTTTGCCTCAAAGGTGGTACTTGTGCATATGTCCGTTTTGATATTTCCTGTCAGAGACTTGGCAATTTGGAATCTCCTCTCTTTGATCTTCTCTGGCTTAAAATCTCTCTACCTCACTGTGTAAAATTCATCTGTTGACTCTACCGTTCTCCCAACTCCACTAATCACTTGGTGCTCTTTGACTTCCTCTCTTTGCAACTTGACTTTCTCCAGTCCAACTTTCCTAACAGTGAGGTAATTTTCCTTGGCGATTTTAACATTCACAACTCCAGATGGCTTCTGTTTTATAGTCACACCGACCCAGCTGGTCGAGATGCTGAGGCTTTTGCAATTACTAATGACCTTCCACAGATTGTTCATTTACCTACAAGAATACCGGACAATCCTAATCATACAGCCAACACGCTTGATCTTTTTCTCACAAACAACCCTTCTAAGTACACGGTCAAAGTGAGAAGTCCTTTAGGCACTTCAGATCATAACTTGGTGATTGTCTCTTCTCCAATGGAACCTTTATCTCATGGCTATTCCCAACCTCGTGTTGTTTGGCATTACAATAATGCAAAATGGGATGACCAGCGAGATTTCTTTTCTTCTTTTCCTTGGTCGGATTACTGTTTCAAAACTTCTGATGTCAACGTTTGCTCAGATCGTGTCAGTGAAATTATTCTTGCAGGAATGGAATCCTTTATCCCACACTCCACTTTAAAATCTCATCCTTTATCTAAACCTTGGTTTTCCAATAAATGTGCTAAGGCTGTTCAAGAGAAGAATGTTGCATATCTTCATTGGCTTGTTTCTAATTCTTCAGTTTTATTTTCTGCCACACCAAAGCTCGCAACAATTGTAAAGCAGTTATTAATCAGTCCAAACTACAGTTTGAACAGGCTAAGAGTAGAAAACTTGCTTCTTGCCCTAATGGTAGCCGAGCATTCTGGTCCCTTGCCAAAGCTATTGGCCGCAACTTTTACCCATCTCTGCTCCCACCTTTGTCCAAACCAGATGGTTCTGTTGTCACTTCCGCCAAGGATAAAGCTGACCTGCTAGCATCCCATTTTGATTCCAACTGATGTATTAATAATCTTGGTAAAACACCTCCCACCATTCCCAACACGCTCCATTAAATGTTTCCTGTGGTCTTCCGTCAAAAGGATGTCAGAAGGATTTTGACGAATCTTGATGCTAAGAAAGCTCCAGGTCCCGATGGTATTTCTCCACTCTTTCTCAAAACCTGTTCTCCTGAATTTACTCCTATTCTTTGCCGACTTTTTTCACTTTCTAATT
Source organism: Mastigoproctus giganteus (assembly GCF_048544385.1). Classification (NCBI taxonomy): domain Eukaryota; kingdom Metazoa; phylum Arthropoda; class Arachnida; order Uropygi; family Thelyphonidae; genus Mastigoproctus; species Mastigoproctus giganteus. The sequence continues at coordinate 22,043,376 of NC_143583.1, forward strand.
CCAAAGGCGTTTTTCCTTCTGCTTGGAAATTTGCTCATATCCAGCCAGTTCCTGAAAAGGGTGACAAATCCCTCCCATCCAATTATCGTCCCATTGCAATTACTTCTAAACTACCTAGAAACCTTCCGTCTGATCAACGATCGCCAGTATGGATTCCGTCAGTGTCGATCCACTGGTGATATTCTGGCTTATGTTACCCATTTATGGACTAATTCAATGGAAAGGTTCGGTGAAACACAAGTAGTTGCTCTTGACATCTCAAAGGGTTTTAGCATTAGCAGAGGCATATGATGCAAGAAAGCAAACTTATGCAGCATCAGACAAAAAAAAAAAAAAAAAAAAAACCCACTTCCACTTCACCCCTCCGTTCGTTCAAAATACCTGTCCAGCTGAGCCTTAAAATTATTTAGGCTATCAACTTCCATGACAAGGGATGGAAGTCTGTTCCACCAACCAACTACCTGCTGGCTAAAGGAAAATTTCTGCACGTCTATCCTACATCTGTCTTTCCTCAATTTGAATTTATGCCCTCTCAGGTGATTATTCTGAGCAAGAGGAAGAATCCCATCAGCATTCAGCATGCTCAAACCATTCACGGCATTATATACCTCTATAGATCACCTCGCCGGTGCCTAATCTCCAGACACTGTAATTTGCAAAACTTAAGCCTTTCTTCGTAAGAGTACCCCTTTGTTCCATTCACTAATCTTGTTGCCCTTCTCTGTACTCATTCCAGCAGCTCTACATCCTTCTTGAAATGAGGCCTCCAGACCTGTATAAAGTACTCAAGGTGTGGCCTGACCATTGCCTTATACAAGGGAATAATCACCTCCTTATCCCTGCTAGAAGAATTCCTGTATATCATTGACAAGACACCATGAGGTACTCTTGCAGCCAGTCTGCACTGTTCAGAGAACTTCATATCTGGCTGCACAATTACAACCAGGTCCTTTTCATTCTCTATCACTGTCAGTGTAGTACCACAGAGTTGATACGTTGCACTGGGGTTGCTGTTTCCCACATGTAATACTTTACATTTATCAATGATAAACTTCATTTGCCACCTCTCAGCCCATCTGCTCAACCTTTCCAGATCCTGTTGCAGCAGCATAGTGTCAGTAGTGCCTCTGACAACCCTGCCTACCTTTGTATCATCTGCATACTTGGACATTGTGTTAGGCAGCCATTATCAACCCACTGCAGGATGGAAGCCTCCTCAACAATTCATGCTGAGGCAAATGGACCATAATCTGCCACGCTGGTCCAGTGCGGGTTGACAGATCGACCGTATTCAGCAGTCAGGGGCTTGAACCCCAGTCTACTCAAAGAGTGTGTGCTACTGCACTCCCGCTCCTGCCCACTCAGCTACGGAGGCCTTAATGTCCAAGTCCTACGGAGGAGTTGGACATTAAGCTTCATATACCATCATCAATATCATTTATAAATACAGAAAACAATAATGGACCCATCACTCAACCCTGAGTGACTCCACTAATAACATTAGTCCACGATGAGCAGTGTCCATTGATTACCACTCTCTGTCTTCTCCCCCATTTTTGATAATGTTTGACATAAAGGTCTTCTAAACAAGCTTCCATCTTATGGTTTGCCAACTGTTTTTAGTAATTGGTTATCCAGTTTTCTCTCTGATTGCTCACTGAGGGTGATGGTAGATGGCTCTCTGTCTTCTGACTTCTCCACTAATGCCGGTGTCCCCCAAGGTTCAGTTCTTTCCCCCACTCTTTTCCTCTTGTATATTAATGACCTTCTTCCATTGATAGGAAATCTTATCCATAGTTTTGCTGATGATAGCACATTGCATTCCACTTTCCATTTTGAGAAAACTCGCCCTGCTCAATCAGCTTCAACTTCTCGAAAATCTGCTACCAATTTCTTAAATGCCGATCTTCAGGTAATTCTCCAGTGGGGCAAAGACAATCCTAGTTGATTTAAACTTCTAAAACTCAGTCTTGTCTTATATCTGGCAAAAAGGATTCTTCTGCCCCTATGCTTATCTTTAGTGACACTCCAATTTCTAGGCAAAATGATATATCTCTTTTGGGGATTATCCTTACTTATAATCTCTCTTGGCACAAGCATATTAGAAATATTGCTTCCTCTGCATCTAAAAAACTTGGTTTTCTCTTTCGCTCTTGGCGTTATTTTTCTTCCAAACAGCTGCTCCCTCTGTATAAATCGCAAATCCCTCCTGCCATGGAATATTGTTCCCACATCTGGGGTGGTGCCCCCAAAACCTCTCTCAGGCTTCTTGATTCCATTCAGAAGAGGGCAGTTAGGTTAATTAATGATTCAGCTCTAACAGTCTCTCTCCACTCGCTGTCTCATAGACGTACTGTTTCTGCTGCATGCTTCTTCTACAGATACTTCCATGGGCACTGTTCTTCTGAATTAGCTTCTATAATTCCCGCTCTCTCTTTCAAAACAGTCTGAACACGTGCCACCACCAGCCAACATCCATTTGCTGTCCAACTTTAAACTCACAGAACTAACTTTTCATCTTCCTCGTTTATTCATTCAACTGCCGTTTTCTGGAACAACCTTTCTTCATACGTATTTCCTGAAAATTACAGTCTACAGATGTTCAAGTCCAGTATCAACAAATATCTTCTTTCGTCTTCTCAACCTCCAACCCAAGCATGGTACTATAGGTTCTAATACCTCTCGTTTTTGGGGTTTACATAAAAAAAAAAAAAAATTTCAATGGGACAATAATTGGATGGGAAGGATTTGTCACCCTTTTTAGGAACTGGCTGAATATGAGCAAATTTCCAAGCAGAAGGAAAAACACCTTTGGAATAAGAAAGTGAAAAAATACGAACATATGCACAAGTACCACCATCGAGGCAAAAGGAATCATACAACGAATAATTTGGGCAACTGAGATGAGCAGTAGTTGAATCAACCGATTAACTGAGATTCTGTCAATAAAATACATGGGGTTTAGTGGACTGCAAGTGGAAATGGACATCGGTGAGATTAGAATTGAGACCACGTATATTTGTGAAATAAACTAGGAAGTGTTTGGGAGGTTTAGGTCTTTTCAATAGTAAGAAAAAGTGAGGGGGATAGGCTGTATGAAGTAATGAAATTTTTGGATATGGCATACACATGGTAAGAATATACCCAGATCCTTGACATAAAGGGCTTCGACAATGTTCCCCGCAAACACACTACTCGGGCTTCCTCCAGTCACTATCTGGCAGAGTAGAGGTAGCAAGATTATACACCAGCTGATCTGGAAGCTCCTGGAGAGTTACCAATAGGTTCAGTTCAGGGTACTAACTAGCGGCCAGTCTGCAAACACCGTTTTAGAGCTGTACTCTTGAAATGTAAGGAATGTTGGATCTCGCAACGATGTTCATCATGCTGCATGATGGAAGAGATGGGGAATGGTTGACCGGAACTTAGCTCTGGAGACTAAACATGGATTCCACCACTTCAAGCCTCCAATAAGCAAAGTGGCGGTATAGCACCAGTTGATGAGTCATCCACCACCTAAGAACTGCCCATACTTGGACCATTTCAAGAAGCTCAATGTCTTTTTTTTTGACGAGGTCTCCATACCTGAAAACAGAATTTCAAGTGAAATCTGATAATTGCCTTATACAGCAGGATTATGACTTATTTCTACAGGCTATTGTTTGATAAATCATTGACAGGACACCATGGGCTTTCCTGGCTAACTGTTTACATTGCACAGAGAACTTAATATCCCCCTGCATCATAATTCCCAGATCCCTTTGTTCCTCTGTTTTTAATTCAACCCCACCAAGTGCATTATTTTGGGGTTGGTATTCCCAACTGATGATCTTGCATTTTGATGCATAAAACATAGATGCCACTTTTCTGACCATCAGTGAAGCCTGTCCGTCATCTGGAAGTAGTGTTTAGCACTGATCATTGGACTTTCCTAATCTGTACATCATCTGCAAATGTTGACATCATATTCTTTATCCCTCGTTGTCCTTATCATTGATGTTTATGAATTTCATAAATGAAATTCAAAAACAACAGTGGTCCTAGAACCAATTCTTAGGGATCCCACTTTTCACACAAGACAAATCTGAAGAATACCCATTAATTACAATCCTCTGCATTCTGTCCTGCAGCCATCCTTCAATCCAAAGAAGAATCTGGCCAGTAATTCCAACGTGTTCCAGTTTATACAGTACTGCAATGAGGGACTGATCAAATGCCTTGCTAAAATCCAAATAAACTATGTCAAAATTGTTCCCAACATCCAGCTCATGAGTAACTGTCATCAAAATAAATTAACAGGTTAGTGAAACATGATATTCCCCTAAGAAAACCATGTTGCATGTATCTTTCAGAATGCCATTTCTAACTAAATGTCCATGGTTTGAATTCTTAATCACTGCCTCCAAGATTTTCCCTACCACTGAAGTCAGATAACCAGTCTGAAGTTACCGAGTTCACTCTTAGAACCACCTTTATGTACTGGTGATATGCTGGCACTTCTCCAATCCAAAGGAATCTCTCCTGAGTTTAATGATGCCTTCAAAATTAACTTCAATATAAATAATCTTCTGAAATTTCAAGATTCCTAATTTCATTCATAATAGAATAGATTTTATCAGTCCAAAGTGCCTTATTCACTTTTAGCTACAATGGTTCTCTTCCATCTTCTTTCAGTTATCATAAAGCCATTTAATTTCCAATTGGTATTATACAGGGTGTCTCAAAAATATTGGTACAAACATTTAGGGGAGGTAGGTAACATCTAAAGGAATATGAATCGCATAGGAACCCATAACCGGAAGCGTCATGAGGAAAGTAGTAGCAGAGACACAAGAAGCAGAAATGACACAAGACAGTAATTAGTGGCAAACATTTATTTCACATAATATTAACAATGGAGTACGAGATGAACACATTTCATGACGTTACAACAGATGCTCGAAGGTTCCACCATGAGATGCAATGCAGGCATGACACCGATGCAGCATGGATTGGCGGATACGGTCGAACACACCTGGAGTTTCTTTGACAGTAGCAGCAGCGCAGACGAGTCTCGCCACGAGATCCATTTCTGTCTCCACAGGTGATTCATACACGATAGATTTGAGGGGCCGCCCACAGAAAGAAATCAAGGCTCGATAAATCAGGTGAGCATGGGGGCCAGGCAACGGTCCACCACGGCCAATCCATCGACACCCAAACGGTCATGAACACACCTTCCATAATGGGCAGGCGCCCCGTCATGTTGAAACCAAATGTTACGTCTCACATTTGCTGGAACATCGTCAAGTAACCCTGATAGAACTTGTTCAAGAAAGATCCGATATTTAGCGGAGTTCATGCGGGATGGTAACAGGTATGGGTTGTCATGAGCCCACACACGAGCATTGTGCTGATTGAATAAGCCTTCCCAAGTGAAATAAGCCTCATCCATGACCAAAACATAGGCTGGAAAATTCAAGTCTTGAACACTTTCTTGGAGAAACCACTGTGCAAAAGCCACATGTGCAGGATGACCTTGGGGGAGCAGTAACTGAACCCTTTGGAGATGAAAGGTGTGTAAAGAATCGTCATGCCAGACACGCTGTACACTGCAACGAGACACTCCTAAGGCAGAGGCAATGGCACATGTGCTAGTAGCAGGATTATTCTGGACGGCATTCAACACACTTTCTTCCACAGCGGGAGTTCGCATCGAACGTGGTCTGTCCGCACTACTCCTGTTACCTCTAAACGATACATAATCACACATAATTTTGATGCACAAACAAACAGTGGTCCAGTACATGTCTGTCTGGGAAGCGTTCTCCATAAATTCGTTGAGCAGATCGTCCATTGCCCTCTGCTAATCCATACACTAGGTGCATGTCTGCCAGCTCACAGTTCATATATCGATGAATGCTCTTCGTGCGGCGACTACTGCTTGAATGAGTAAACCAAAAGATTTCCCTCTCCCGAACTGATGAACAGCACTGTGTACCGACTTACAGTGACATTTCCGGTTATGGGTTCTTATGCGATTCAATTCTTTTAGATGTTACCTACCTCCCCTAAACGTTTGTACCAATATTTTTGAGACACCCTGTATAAGGCTAAAAAGGCCTCGGACTCCAGTTTTCATGTTAAAGATAAAAATTACTATTTACTCCGGAGAAACAGAAACAAATAAGCTGTAGATAGAGCAGAGCAAAAACAAAACAAATTAAAACAGAAGCTTTCAAGTCTATGTGACTCTTCGTCAGCTATATATAAAAGTTATTATTTAAGTCAAACTAAATGCATTTAGTTTGACTTAAACATTATCATGTACACCTTTTGGCATCTCTCATATTGTGGGATTACCTTGTCTGCGATACCAGGATACCTGCCCACCCACCGATGAGGCCAACTAGCCTTGAAACGGTGCCATCTGGGTGGTGGTGGTGGCCACTGAGAATAAGTAACAATAGTCTTCTCTTTTAGTGAAGCGTTACTTATTCGAGGTAGTGCAATAAATGGCAATTCGTTGTGAAGGAGGTGTACAATATGGTATACAGATAAAACGATGCCCTTTTTACACTACTATCATAGTTTTTTCGTTTAAACATTATATACGGCATAATTACACCAATATTATATAGATAAATGTTATTACGAAAATAAAGAATGCCCAGTCATGGTCATGCGAGGCAAACAAAGTATGGAATGAGTGCAAGCAACAATCATTGGTTGGAGCTAGACATTTGTAGTTGTGACTGCAAAGTACGTATATGGGGTGTGTGCCAATGTTCATCACACTGGAGGATAACCACTTCCATAATAGGATGAATATGTGCTCCTTTATTGCGGTTAAAAGCACCGTGACAACCAGATATGTGGAATGATTCTAGCCACAATCATTGGTGGTAATTTTGCGAGTGGTTGATGACTTCGATGTGTTGGCGTGGGTGGCTAGACAAACTATACAAACATTTGAAGCAAATGGATGGGTGAAATGGGAATTTTTTTTTTTTTTTTTTGGCTGATGCTATATAAGCTTGCTTTCTGGCATCATATGCCTCCACTAATGCTTGGTGACTCCCTATTTAGGCAGATTCATGGCACAGATATGGGTGGCCCCATCACTCTGCCAATGCAAATATTGCCATGGAAGAGCTCGAGAGTAGTGCATTCTTAAACTTATCAGGTCCAATTACCGTGTTGCTACATCGATGATGTGTTTGTGATCATTCCCCGAGGCTGGGAAGACTGGCTTTTACGACACGTCAACTCTCTATCGCCCTTCATCCAGTTCACACATTTAAGAACAGCAGTTTACTGCAAACCAATGTGCACTGGCCAATTCACCATCTATAGATTGGCACAGGCACACAGCTTCTCAGTACTGTGCGCGCCTAGACCCATTCCAGTTTCGCGGATGAAAGACGAGATGAAATTATGAGGGTAAAAATTGATCAGTCCAAATGTGGCTACCCTACCTGTGCCCTAGACAAATGTGATCTGCAGGCCCGTGACCTTGTGGCACAACTAGGGTCTCCCACAATAATAACACGATCTCGACCACCTCAATCCCCTATTACTCTGCCGTATTGGAACGCCTCTCTAAAATCCTTCGCACCCACCAGATTAAATGTTTACAACTACCTGGCAAAAAACTGTGATCCTTCCTCTCGAAAAAGTAAAAACGTCAATACCCTCCCTGTTACGGAGTGGCTTGGTGTATCACATTTTCTGTCGTAGCTGTTACATTGGGGAATCTAGCAGAAGACTCCGAAACTGGACCTCAGAACATGAGGGAGCAATCTGATCTGCTGATTCGGAGCACTCTGTGGTCGCAGAGTGCTCCGAATTGGTCATCTCAACATGATCTTGATTTGACAACGAAGTCATCAACCACTCCCGAAATTACCAACAACAATTGTGGCTACAATCACTCCACATATTGTGTTGCCATAGTGCTTTTAACTGCAATAAAGGAACGTGTATTCATCCTATTATGGAGGTAGTTATCCTCCAGTGTGATGAACATTGATACACACTTTGCAGTCACAACTACAAACGTCTAGTTCCAACCAGTGATTGTTGCTTGCACTCGTGCCATGCTTTGTTTGCCTCGCATAACCATGACCAGGCATTCTTTGTTTTCACAATAACGTTTATATACTTTATTATTATTATTATTATTACTACTAATATCCATATGATGCAAGGAAGCCTGAGGCTTATGCTGCACCAGGAAAAAAAAAAAAGTTCCCGAGTAACCCAGAGAGAGAGAGAGAGAGAGAAAAGTAGAAGGGAATCACCAAGAAAGAGAAGAATGATGATATCCAGCTCAGGACCCTGGGTGTGCCAAGCTGGGTGTGTTAATCTGTAATTACTGGAGCACATATGCAGTACCTTGTGTCTGTCAATATTAAATTTCTGTATCTCACTTCTCAGCCCATATGCCTAATTTTTTCTAGATCTTATTAGTAGCGTACCCTGATTACTGTTACGAACCACCCTGCAAACCTTTGCATTATTTACCAACAGATGTGAGACATGCCTTCATCAATATCATTAATAAATATAGAAAATAATAAATGGGCCCAGAACTGAACCATAGGTAAATCCAAAATAACATTTGTCCAATCGGTGCTGTGCCCACAACTCTGCCTTCTCCCACTACAACCATCCCTCTTTATCTAAAGCAATAACTTGTCCTTAATGCTGCACTGCTCCAATTTATACGTAAGTCTTTTATGTGCAGCATTATCATAAGCTTTTCTGAACACTATGTCAAAATTATTTTGCATATCCAGTTCCTCTGTTATCGTGTCATAATATCCAGATTTCTTCTCCTTAACCAATCCATGTTCTAACTTCATTCCCATCTAGATAGTCATGGATTACTTCTACCAGTGACTCCATTATTTTCCCTGCAACAGAAGTCAGCTAACAGGTCTGTAATTACTCATGTCATTCTTTGATCCCCTTTTGTCAATTGGGGTTATGTTCTCACATCTCCAATCCATAAGAACTCTTCTGAATCCAAGGATGCTCTAATAATTCTTGATAAAGGTTGGTTTACCTCCTTTGCTGCCTCTCTTAATATAACTGGATAGATCCCATCCACCCCAGGTGCATTTTTTTACATTTAGTATCAACAATTTCTCTTCCTCTTCCCTCTATCTTATCAAAAAAAAAAGCATTTTGATCTCTGTTAGAATTTGATACACTTCTGCCATCCTCATCCCTATAATAAGTTCCTCATGTATGAAGGTAGCTGCAAAATACCCACTCAGTTTCTCGGCAACCTGAGCAGAATCATCAACACTTCAAACTATTCATATTTAACAAACCAATATGAAGGAATTTTTATCTGTGTGAAATTTTGGTACATGTAATTCAGGATGTAATTGAACACAGCATTTTAGGTATTCTTGTTATTGTTTTTTGCTTATTTCCTGAAGACAAATGTGAAATGAGACTCAACAGTTATCTAATGAAAATAATCCCAATTAATAAAAAAAAATAAAAAATAAATTATGAAAACTAAGGAATGCTATTTTAAAGAAATAAATCAGCATTCTCACTTTTTTTTTTTTTTTAAATCTACTTTCCTGCACAGGAGAAACAAAACTTGGGTTTATTTACAGAAAATGTATAATTCAAGCAATAAGAAAATAACTTGAAACACACACCAAATCAATAAACACTTACCATACCTTTCGCTCTAAAATTCTTTTACATTTTTGGGTAATGGAAATTGATATATTATATGGCAACTCCCATTACAACAAATGAATTAGTGATCTGTCCCACTGCATATACAGCTGACAAAGAGTCAGACTTGAAAGCTTCTGTTTTAATTTGTTTTTGTTTTAACTTATTAAAGGATTCTACCTACAGCTTATTTGTTTCTGTTTCTCTGGAGTAAACTGTAATTTTACCTTTGGTATTATATAGTTGTCTTTATCCGCATATCTAAAAATCTCATATGTGAATGCAGATGCAAACTTCACAATTTCTTCAGGAAATAATCAGTATCTTCCCCGCCCCCCCACAAAAAAGTCTCTTTTCTATCCATTATAATTCACGAGATAATTGCAAAACTATGACCGTGAAAAAAATATTGAACAGGTAAAGAATGGGGTACTATTTCAACACAAGTATTGTAATAGCTTGAAAAAACAATGCTTACTCCATATTTCTGTCTATAATGCCAAGGGAACATGTTATCACTCCTACGACTGTGAGAGATTGGGTTTAGGCTCTTTAGAAACGAGTACATTATCCATGAGTTGACCTAAAGCAATTAACATTGTTTTTGAACAAATAACCTCACCCAGTAAGTTAATCTATTATTCATTAAATCTCAAAAAGGCACTGTTATAACTGGTTTCAGAACTATTTGGTTCCATTATCAGACAACAAGCAACCACAATTAGCAACCTTGCACCAAGCAGCAAATAAATATATCGAATCGAAATGCACACCACTTGTTCTTGATTCATACGTGCTTCTTTGAGGCCAGTCACATCTAACGTAATGGTATGGGATAGAATGATTGTTCCATATACATAGGAAACAAAGTTTTGTGAACCCTCCTTGCAGCATGACAGAGAAAGCAATTGGAATGATGGTTTTAAGCTTCAGTAGAAATGCAAGAGAACAGCTTTCAAACTATGCTTTGAGGAGTCAAGGAGAGGCAGTATTCAGATGCAACGTGACAGAGTAGATCATTTACTTTAAAGAATTTTGCAAAAAACTTGGGTTCTTTTCTGATAGTGAGATGGTGACATTCTTCTTAACCAAGTGTTTCTGTTTTAGTCTCAATAGCATTAGTAGAGGCATATAATGCAAGAAAGCAAGCTTATGCAGCATCAGCCAAACCACCCCCCCCTCCCACTTCACCCCTCCATTCATTCCAAATGCCTTTCCAGCTCAGCCTTAAATTTGTTTAGGCTATCAACTTCCACAACAAAAGATAAATTTTCTGTTTATACTCCCGGACGACCACACGGTCAGAGAAGTTCACAAAATAGAGAGAATACAAGAAACAGCACCGTATTCAGCAGTCACTGGCTTGAACTGGGTTTATTCAAGGCATGTACTTATGCACTTGCATGCCTGACCACTCGGCTACGGCAGCCTGATGGAAGTCTGTTCCACCAATCAACCACTTGCTGGCTAAAGGCAAATTTCCGCATATCTATTCTACAACTGTTTTTCCTCGATTTTAATCTGAGCAAGAGGAAGAATCCCATCACCATTCAGCTTGCTCAACCCATTCAAGGTTTTATACACTTCAATCAGATCATTTTGCAGGTGCCTACTTTCCAGGTGCTGCAATTTGCAGAATTTAAGCCTTTCTTGGTAAGAGCACCCCTTTGTTCCCCTCACCAATCTTGATGCCCTTCTTTGTACTCATTCTAGCAACTCTACATCCTAAAATGAGGCCTCCAGACCTGTACACAGTACTCTAGGTATGACCTGACCACTGCCTTGTACAATGAGATAATCACCTCCTTGTCCCTGCTAGCAAAATTCCTATATATCATTGACAAGACTCCATGACCTGCATTGCTCAGTGAACTTCATATCTGACTGCACAACTACCCCTGGGTCTTTTCCACTTTCTACTTCTCCAAGTGTAGTACGACACAGTTGGTATATTTCGCTTGGGTTATTTCTACCCATATGCAGTACTTCGCATTTGTCAATGTTAAACTTCAGTTGCCACTTCTCAGCCCATTTGCCCGACTTACCTAGATCCAGTTGGAGTTGGGCTAGATACTCTTGGACTTGGTCTCAATGTGAGAAGTTTGATTTTACCTTTGGAGAGGACTAAATACCTAATGAGGCCATTCTACTCATTTCGGATAAACAGCTCCAGTTTCAATGTCTCTTGTTTTGGGTATTACTTAGTATCTGCTGAAGTTCTCAGGTCTCTTCCAATTGCACCTTCACTGCATTCCATTTCATCTTCTAAATCGTCTGGTCCATGCCATAAAGGTACTGGAATTGGCATTGCTATCAGGAGGGATTAATCACTGAATCTGGGTTTGGATAGACAATCTTGTGCTCATTCTTCACTGAGACTCCAGTTACATTCACATTACAAAAGTAACATTTGTCATAGTGGTTTTTTGGTTCTCTTCACAGCACATATATGTAAAACGGTATCAACCTTTACCTTTTACTCAAACAGTCATGTAATCCATTTGAACACTTGTACAAAAAACATATGGTGCCCAAACATTCTGGTGATCGCAAGGACATGTAGTGTACAGTGTTTCATGTCGAGTGGCACCAGGGGTCCCCCCAAATCCGCATAGTAACTCTGTGATGAATACATGACTCTGTAAATGCCACAGTGTGGGTTCGTGAGTGCTTCTGTAAGGTCAATGTTGGGTTGTGTTGGTCTGTCGTTCATACGGCCTCTTAGCATAGTGGCCTGTGGGACACCACCAGCCCATAGTTACTGTTCTTCACCAAGGAGAGGCGGACCAGATCAGTAAGAAGAAATAAAAGCTCTGGGCGGGGTAAAACCTGGCATTGCCTAAGCTTACCAGGAAGAGCAAAAAAAAAGGGAAGGGAAGGAAAGGAGTGCAAAGGAGATAGTATAGGTGGTGGCTGAAAGAGGGAGGAGACAGGAGGGTAGTAGCTGAGGTGTTGCCTGCCTGAATGAAAAAGGTGTGACAATAGGGCCCCTGAGGGAGAAGGCCAATCCTCACGGGGGGGGGGGGGGGGGGATTGAAAAGATGTGCTGGTATCAGCTACCAGGCAACAAGTTGGGAGTGCTGGGATAGTACAGAATCCACCTACAGTGGAGAGAGAAAGGACATAAGGAAAAGGATCCCTATGGTTGTAGGTTTCCTCTCTAGATGAAGTGATCCCACACTGATCTGGACCAGTCAAACAGTCAGTGTCAGCATCCCGTGCCATAGGGTCTGCAGGGATAGTCCAGAAGGGACCTTTGACCATCAGTCTTGTCTGATGGGAGCTGAGAGAAACATGCAATTTGTTCCATTCATACTTTTTACAATTTTCCTATTTTATTATTTTTATAAACCTTTTGTGCTTTTATCTATTTTATACTTTTTCCATTTCTTTTAATATATATATATCCCCCTTTCCCTCTTTTTTTATTATTATCAAACATCCTTCACCCTCACTCACGCCAGGGGTGGTACGTAATATAAACTTAAAAAAAGTCTTTATAAACAAAAACTCATCATTTAAGTAACTTATATTCTTAGTAACTGTCAGAACTGCAGACAACCTCACTACTGAATTATATTGACTCATATAGAAACAGTGAATACAGCATGTAGAGAGAATGGAGAACGGACGTTATCTGAAAGATATACTAAACTACAAACGCAGGGGAAGGAGAGATAGAGGCAGACCCCTGCAAAGATGGAGAGAGACCATAAGGGCCACTAGACCTAACACTGGACAGGAAGAAGATATTCTTAATAATAGAAGTAAAAAATGAAATAAGTAATAGGATATATTAACCACCGTATTTCCCCATGTAAAAGATGCACCTCAATTTTGTGGCCCAAAATTTAAAAAAAAAAAAAAAAAAAGTATTACACAAAGTTATTGAACTCAAGTTTTATTCATCATAAAATTCATACAACTCCTCATCACTGTCAAAACTTCCATCCATTAGCTTGCCCTCATCTGTGTCTGATGACGAATTACTGTCTTCATATATTGCCTCGTCCTCAGTTCCATCTATGGCACCATCATTGGCTGGTGCAGCATAAGCCATAGGCTTTCTTGCACCATATGGCCGTTACTAATACTAATACTAATCTGAAATGCCACACTTCTTAAATGACTTGACAACAATCTCAATCTTGATATTATCCCAGGATCTTTTCACCCAGGTACAAACTTCTCCTGTAGTTGGTTTCTTCACTCTTCCTGCTGGTGTCAAATTGTCTCCAGAAGACTTCATCCATTGATTCCATTCGTCTCTCATGGCAGCTCTGAAGGGTTTGTTAATGCTGACATCAAGTGGTTGGAGCTGGGATGTCAAGCCTCCAGGTATGATAGCAAGTTTTGTTTTTTGCTCTGCAGCAATCTTCTTTGTGTTTTTTGTTATGTGTGCCCTGAACTGATCAAGCACCAATAGGGCAGGTTTGCATAAGAGCCCACCTGGTCTCCTGCTCCAAACTTTCTCAAACCAGATCTTCATCCCATCCTGATCCATCCAACCCTTGTCATGAACGTGGACAATCACTCCTCGAGAAATGCCTTCTTTTGGCATTGTTGTGCATTTGAAAATCAGCATAGGAGGCAGCTTGGTTCCCTCGGCACAACAAGCTAGAACAACTGTATAATGGCTCTTTTCATGTCCACTTGTCTTCACAGTTACGGTTTTCACCCCCTTCTTATCAACAGTTCTGTTACTTGGGACATCAAACTGAAGGGGGACTTCGTACATATTTGCAATCTGTCCCAACTCAAACTGATGTGTCTTCCGACATTGAATGACAAAATGATGAAATTCAAGGACCTTCTGCTCATAGCTTTCAGGCATCTTTTGGGAAAGTCTGGTGCGTGTACGCATGGTTAGTCCATTCCGTTTCATGAACCTGAAGCACCAATTGTGTCCTCCTTTGAAATCAGTAACTTCTTTGTCATCAGCAATTCTTCTTGCCTCATGCTGAGCCATCTTTGTGGACACAGGAATTCCAATTGCCCTTTGCTCTTCAATCCATATCTTCAATTCCCTCTCTAAATCAGGCTATTTTGCTGACTTGCCTCTCATGGCCTTCTTCTGCCGTGGCGTTTTCAGTAGGGTTTCTTCTTCTTCCTGTAGCCAGTGTTCGATTGTTTTCTCAGTCGGAGGAGGACCAAACTTACGTTCAGCAGCACGATTTCCATTCACTTTTGCAAACTGGATCACTTTTAACTTGAATTCAGAACTGTACGAAAATCTTTTCTGAGCAAGTCCCAGAAGGGCAGAACGTGGCAAAACGTAACCTAATATACCGGTAACAAGTGTGAAACAATGAGCGCAAAGACAACAAGCGCGAAAAAGCAGGAAATTCAAGTAAAAAAAATGTACAACCACTGTATAAGACGCACCCAGTTTTCAGACCCCAAATTTTTCGAAAAACGGTGCATCTTATAAATGGGGAAATACGGTAAATATACAAGCATAACTTATGTGTCATGCAGCTTACTATATCTATACAGCTGCATGCAACCCTGGTGGCAATCCATCAGTCCCATAGTCAATTCAAAGGTAAGTCAAGTCACGTAAAGGCTCCAAGCAGCTGTCCATATAGGGGAAAGGAGCAGTGCCATGCATTTCTGTCAGTATGGTGGAGATCACTCATGGTGCTATTTCATATAGATTTTCTATTGCTAATTATCAGGGGATTCTTGAGTTGGCTGCATGCATTTAGAAAGCTCTAGAGTTTACTCTGTTTGTGGTCTCAGCAAGTATTTGTGACTGGTATTTGTTTGGATTGCATGTTACTGGGAAGTCCTGATTTGGAACACTTCCTGTGAATATTGTGCTAAGGCTTAGGGCTTAGTGTAGCTGGTAAATTTTCTAAATATCTGTTGTGATTTAGTTAGAAAGAGCCACACACAATAGAATTTGTGGGGGGTGACTTGACACTTTAAAGGCATGCTGATGAATGCATTTCAGTAATTCACCGGACCTTACCCCAAACAATTTATTTTTATTTAATCAAATAATTTAATTATGAAATAACAAAGATATAGAAATATTAAAACAATTACAGAAATATGGATGTATAATCAATAATAATTTGTTTGTAGTAGTGAACTACTACAGTAGTGTAAAAGGCATCAATTTAATTGTCTCATATTGTGACTACCTTCACAACAGTGAGTTACCATGATATTGCAATACCTTGAATAAGTAATGCTTCACCAATGGAGAAGACTATTGTTACTTATTCTTGGAGAATACCACAACCCAAATGGCACTGTTTAAACTTATTGGCCTATCCTCGGTATACCCCCGTGTTGCAATCATGCCAACCCACCAAGGATAGGCCAATAAACCTTGAAATGGTGGCATTGGCAGTGGTATCTTCTGAGAATAAGCAACAATAGTCTTCTCCATTGGTGAAGCATTACTCATTTGAGGTAGTGCAATACCATGGTAACTCATTGTGAAGCTAGTCACAATATAAGATGCAATTAAATTGATGCCTTTTACACTACTGTTGTAGTTCACTACTACGAACAAAATATTGTGTATATACACTGGCAGTTCTGTAGTGAATTTCAAATTCGTAGTTTATTACACCTTGTGCGTTCCATTTTCTAATAAATGATAATTATATTCATGTAGGCTGTCCCTCAACATGAATTACTGAGGAGGCTCCATTCTGCAGTGGATTGAAATGGCTGCAGTTTACCCCCCCCCCCAAGTGTACCTTGCATTTAGCAGCATTAAAACATAGCTGCCACTTCTCTCACCATCTTTGAAGCCTGTTCAGGTCATACTGAAGGAGTGCTGCTTGACACTGATCATTAACTACTCTATGAATCTTTACGTCATATGCAAATTTTAACATCATGCTTTCTATCCCTTCGTCCATGTCTTTATGAAAATGAGAAGTGACCTTGGTCCAAGAACCAATTGTTGAGAGGCCTCCCACTCCTGATGTTACACCAATCTGAAGAACATCATTAATCACAACCTGTCCTGCAGCCACCCTGCAATCCATCTTAGTACTTCCAACCTGTTCAAGCTTGTACAGTAACTTCTCATAAGGAACTGAGTCAAATTCTTTCCTAAAATCCAAATAATGTCAAAATTATTTCCTAAATCCGGCTGACTGAATACGAGTGGTAATACAAGTAGTATAATCAGCCTCATTCACAAAAACTAAAAAAAGAAAAAAAAAAAACCAGGTATATGCTAGAGGAAAATCGAAAACAGGTTTGAAATCAGCATCAAAATGTATTTTTATTATGAAATATGTTAAAAATTTATGTTATTACTGGACATTGATCAGATAAACTCCAGATGTCAGTTAAAAAAAGAAACCAATAAGCAGAAATATTTTGCTTTTAATTTGTTATATTATTCTAGCAAATTTGCAAAAAAAGATAATACAGGCATGTGATGCCTCTACTTCACTAATCAAGTGTTTTTTGGAAAGAAACAGGCAAAGAATAGTTTAAAATGAGGAACTTCATAAAATGTTACTCTTCTTCCTGACATTACTGTTGTATAATAATATCAAAAAACAATGCTGGAAACAACAGCAAACTTTCCATTTAAAAATAATTAATGATGGAGACTGAAAACAATGAAAACACTAACACAATCCTAATACATATTTAAATTTACAAGTTTTGCTGTTTTGTGTGTATAAAGTACATCAAAATCAGCATAAACATTTTATATTCAAGTGTGCCAGTTAACAGGTTAACTACAAATAAAATTTTATTTTGTGTCATTTCCTTTCCCTTGAAAATGGTGAGTGACAATTTTTTCAGGATAAGGTTTAAATTTAACAGATTCAAATTTACTAGGATCACATATATATTTCTCTTTCTCTTTAAAGGGTAAAAAAAAAAAAATATATTGTTTTGCTGTGCATTGCAATTGTTCACAGTAGTAATTGATGAAAGGAAAATTTGAAGTTCACCTTGCTGGTCTCAGTTGGCCTTACTGTTGTCAGGAATATAGTCCGATCACTCCCCTCCCCCTTCAGTCTCCAGGAATGAACAACAATTTTTGTTAGCAAGTTTCCTGGAAGACAGCTTTTTTTTTTTTTTTTTTTTTTTTTTCTCTCTTTTACATAATTTCTGATTATAACACTCCACTCTTATTATATTAAGATAAATCCCACTGAAAGTGTTTTAAAAATTGAATGATTAAAATATTAAAAATTAACTGCTGGTAGTAGCAGTTAACTTTATTACCAAAACAGCCTAGAACTCAAGAATGCCTTATTTTACCATTCTACTAAAAATGTACCTGTTACATTACTGTTAGCTGTACCTTCATCAGTATGATGTGATGAGTTAAAAGTCCAATTGTCCTCCATACTGTTAGCTGTACCTTCATCAGTATGATCTGATGGGTTAAAAGTCCAATTGTCCTCCATACCATATATTTTGGTCACCTGAGGTTTAGAAAAAGGATCTTTATGGTTTCTCTAGAATTCAAACAGAAATTCAAATTAGATTGTTTAGCAAGAAATTTGCTTATTTTGCTAATTTATCACGAGAGATATTAAATAGTAATGAATAGTACTGAAAATGTATGGGAGGGGGGGCATTAAACTTAACAAACTGATTGAGCTTTAAGCACAAAAGTCATTATAAATCACAATTCCAAAATTGAAACCATATTTGATGTGTTGGATAATGCATGATTTGCTTTCTTAAATGAGGTGTAACCAAAGGTTATAGACAAGTGCAATGGTAGTTCGGTGCTATGTTTCTGACAGGAGTGGTACAGAAATAATGATATCTCACCAACAACCGTATTTACCACTAACCACAATTTGTGTTGGGTTTTTGAACAGCTAAAATCCAATGGATCAAAGCTTGTAGCCTCATGTATTTGGAAGAAACTTGCATATTTCATCCTACAAAATAGACAGACTATAATTCAAGCAGTGATAAAAATCAATACTATATATGTCTAAGTCTTCTCAGCACTAAATAAAAAGCTTTATTAAAACCTACTCTCATTACTGATGAGATCCAAACTTGAAACTTCTGATGAAAATCGGCCTTTGACAAAAACTTGAAGTAATGAATTATTGGAATAATGAGAACTCAGAACCAGGGGACAGAACCATACAGTCTTCTACACTGTACCACTGGATCCAGCTTTCAATTAGTTTTAATTGGCATTAGCAGAGGCATATGATGCAAGAAATCAAGCAAAAAAAAAAAAAAAAAAAAAAAATCAAACACTCCCATTTCATCCATCCATTCACTCCAAAAGCCCGTCTAGTTCTGCCTTGAATTTATTTAAACTGTCAACTTCCACAATGACAAATGGAAGTTTGTCATTGTGGAAGCAATCAACCACCAGTTGGCTAAAGGCAAATTTCTGCACATTTATTCCACAACTCTTTCCTCAATTTGAATTTTTGCCCCCTCGGGTGCATAATCTGAGCAAGAGGAAGAATCCCATCAGCATTGAGCTTCCTCAAACCGTTCAAGGTCTCATACACGTCAATCAGATCACCTCACAGGTGCCTAGTCTCCAGATGTTGAAATTTGCAGAACTGAAGTCTTTCTAAATTTTAAATAAGCCTTTTTAAATTTCTAATTTCTTTTTAATTAAAACTGATAAGATTCAACATGGAATCCAGAAATTCCCCCAGTTATTAAATAATAGTTCAATTGTGTGGGAATGACTGTAATACTTACTACACAAAACAAAATTCACTTGATAATAATTAACCCAGTTTCGTTAATATTATTCATATTTCACATTATTTCATTATAAACAGCCAATCAATGTCATCAATATCTCATTCTGAACATTCTAATTTGAGTAATTCCATTATTTCATATCCAGCTTCACAGTCAACTAATTCTGTCTTATTTAACTAATTTATATTCTTCTCCAAATAAATTTGTTTACTGGCTTCCTACAGCTCCTTGCACTGCACTGCACCCGGGCGGCAACATTTAAGGGGAGCCTGAAAACCTGAAACTTACATACACATATGAAGAAAATTTTAAAGGGAGGTGCCATATTTCAATTGGTACCCGGGCACCATAAACCCTAGGAATGCCCCTGACCATGCACAGGCTGCTGTTTATCACTACAATATCACTTGCATATAATAATTATTCAATTTTCACCCTTCCCAAACTAAACTCTGTCACTAATTTACATTCTTTTATTAATGATCCATGAAAATTATAAAAAGAAGTGGTGAAAAGGTATCCATGCCTCACTCTAAGTTTAACCTTTTCTGGCTATTTTCCAATAATTCCTTCAATTCTAACAATAGATTTGCCATTTTTACACTAACTTTTCATTCCTCTCCCACCGATTATCCTTCATATGAGAGTTAATAAACTGCTATGCCGTATATGTTGAGGTAAAAATTATCAGGAATATAAAGTAATGTAAATTAATTTAAATATGGACATTTACTAAGCAGTATTTCTTCATGTATTAAGAATCTGCTGATAAAGGAACCACAAGGGGACAGTGATCACAGTGTACTGAAGTAAGATTTACTTAAAGATGTAACTACCATTGGGGTAAGGGGAAGGATTTTTGTTTTCGTAAAGGTGACTACCATGGTCTCAGAGTTTAAATCCTATACAGTGGGATCAACTGATAATGTTACCAACAGCAAATTTAAATGGGAAGCATTCAAGGAATTAATCTTAGAAGCTACTAAGCTTTTCATACCAACTAAGAAATACTGTTCAAGGTTTAGGCCAAAATGGATGTAAGATGACCTAACAAGACTCGTGGCTGGGAAAAAAAATTCATGGGATGCATATAAATTATCAGGAGACACAGATGCCTTTGGTAGAAATAATATCGTCTGTATAAAAATCACAAAGGACATTAGGCAAGCAAAGCAAGATTGTGAGAAATCTTTCACAAACAATGCAAAGAAAAACAGTAAAGACTTCTTTAATTATGTAAACTCTAGAAGGAAGGGGATGGACCAAATTGGTCCACTTGACATAGATGGTTCGACTGTTGATGAACCATCAACAATTCAGTTTGTCAGCTACCTGCTGAGGAAGCTGACAAACTGAATGAGTCTTCTGCATCTACATTTTAACTTTTCAGATATTGACTGGAACTTGTGGATTGGTCACTCGCACACTAGCAAGACTTTTTTGGATTTATTGGATGACTGTTTTCTACAGCAGCATGTTCAAGAGGCAACCAGAGGGAGTAATACTCTTGATCTGATTATCAGCAGTGATCACAATGTACTGATATGGGAATTACTTAAAGATGTAACTACCATCAAGACTAAAGGGAAGGGCTTTTACTTTCTTAAAGGTGACTACATGGGTCTCTAACAGGTTTTAAATTCTGTAAAGTGGGATCAATTGATGATGTTACCAATATTGAATTCTAAATGGAAAGCCTTCGGGGACTTAATCTTGGAGGCTACTAGGCTTTTCATTCCAACTAAGAAATACTGTTCAAGGTTCAGACCTAAATGGATGTCAGACGAATTAATGAGGCTCGTCGCAGAGAATAAAAATGTATGAGATGCACATAAATTAGTCATCTAGACAAGACTGCAGTAATAGTTAAGACAGCACGGGTTTGTTAAATGGAGGTCTTGTCTGACCAATCTGATTGGTTACTATGATGTGGTCACAAAGGAACTGGATGTTAAAAATAATTTTGATATCATATACTTAGATTTCAGGAAAGCTTTTTATACTGTTGCACATGGAAGACTGCTGTACAAATTGGAGAGGTATGGTATTAAGGGTAAGTTGCTACAATGGATAAAAGGATGGTTGAATGGGAGACTACAGAGAGTGGTAATCAATGGACACTGCTCTTCATAGACAAATGTTATTATCTGAATCTGGAGTTCCTCAGATTCAGTGCTAGGCCCAATGTTGTTTTGTGTATTCATCAATGATATTGATGAAGGTATATCAGGATTAATGTCCAAGTTGCAGATGATACAAAGGTTGGAAGGGTTGTTAAGGAGAGTAAACACATTATGCTACTCCAACTGGATCTAGACAAGTTGGGCAAATTGGCTGAGAAGTGGCAACTGAAGTTTAACATTGACAAATGCAAACTACTGCATATGGTTAGCAATAACCCAAGAGAAATGTACCAACTGTGTGGTACTATACTCAGGAAAGTGGAAAGTGAAAAAGACCTAGGGGTAATTGTGCAGTCAAATATGAGGTTTGCTGAGCAGTGCAGAAGGGTTGCCAGGGCAGGTCATGGAGTGTTGTCAATGATATATAGGAATTTTGCTAGCAGGGACAGAGGTGATTATCCAGTTGTACAAGGCAATAGTCAGGCCACATCTAGAGTACTGTGTACAGGTCTGGAGGCCTCATTTTAGGAAGGATGTGGAGTTGCTATAACGAGCACAAAGAAGGGCAACAAGATTGGTGAGGGGAACAAAGGGGTGCTCTTACCAAGAAAGCCCTAAATTCTGCAAATTGCAGAACCTGGAGAGTACGCACCTGTGAGGTGATGGGATTCTTCCTCTTGCTCAGATTAAGAACCTGCGGGAGCATAGATTCAAATTGAAGAAAGACAGTTGTAGAATAGATGTGTGGAATTTTGCCTTTAGCCAGCAGGTGGTTGATTGGTGGAAGTTGATAGCCTAAATAAATTTAAGGCTGAGCTGGTCAGGCATTTGGAACGAATGGGGGGGTGGCTGATGCTGCATAAGCTTGCTTTCTTGCATCGTATGCCTCTAACTAATAACTGAGAGCAAAGTGGAGAAGAAGTTGTTGAAATTGAACATAAGAAAGGCAACTGGGGTGTATGGGATCTATCCAGTTATATTAAAGGAAGCAGCAAAGGAAGTAAGCAAACCCACAGCTGTAATTATGAAAGCTTCCCATGGACTGGAGATGTGCAAATGTGTCCCCAGTTCACAAAATGGGATCAAAGGGTGACACTGGTAATGTCTGCAATTAAAGATCCTATTGCAAATAATGACACCAGTGGGGTTGTATACAAAATTGAGTGTCCGGATTGTGGGGAAAGTTATGTGGGGGAGATGAAACATAGGCTGCGTGATCGCCTGGGGGAGCATGATAGGGCCCTCGAGACAGCTAATTATGTAGGTTCAGTCGTAGCTGAACATGCCTGGGAAACTGGGCATGATATTACAACTAAAGAAGCCATGATTGTAGATAAAGCACATGGCTTTTGGAACCAGAAATGGTTAGAGAGTCTAAGGATATGTTTGTCTGGATGCTATAATCTTAATAGGGATAAGGGCTGTCATATTCATCCACTCTTTGAAGCTGTTATCCTAGGGAGAGACGAACGTTTTGGAATGGTTTATTCTAATGCCAATTCCGGTTCCAACTCATGGAAAGTGGATCGAACGTAAGTGCTGTAGCTCGTGTTGAGTATCTGCTGGTGACATACAGGTGTGCATATATAGATTCTTAGATAACCTGTAACCATTATTGCTGATGAAGGCAGCTTCTGCTGCCGAAAGCTACGGTTTTAGTGGTTTTCAGTAATTTTAAACATCTTTTTAGCACTTTTATTTTTCATTATTGTTATAATACCATCTTATTTTATTTTAATATACAGTTTAAACAATTAGTATATTTATTTAATAAAAGTATTTTATTGATTTGAGTCAGTGTTTTGGTAGCATTATAGATGAATCGTGCCTCTGCTAATGCTAATTTATGGAAAAGTTCAACAATAGAATTAGGAAAGAAAAATTAGTAATTATTCATTTTATTTCATTCAGAAAAAACTTAACTAATAATATTACAACTAGCTGTCCCCATTGCGAAAATTTTGCAATTGGCAGCAAAGTTTTTCTCTAGCTGTCCTAAAGAAATGTAGTCCGTGTTTTGTCATGAGCAGGTAAGCCAGTATGCATCAAATAGCTTTTTCCTTTGCGAAAATTTTGCAATTGGTAGCACAGTTTTTATTGCCTGATATTTTCAAAAATATTTTTGGACAATTCATTGTCATTTCTAAAAAATACTACTGAAAACAGCAGAATATTAAAAAGTATGCTAAAATTTCACCTTTCCCTTTAAAAACTTGGTCAAACTTTCATTATTAGTGTTTCGTTTTTGTTTTCTTGCAGATGCTTCTACTGTACAGTACCTCTTCAGTATCTAGCAATTATCAGCCCTGATGTTGACATTTCAACTCCCCTGGTACCTCATCTTCAAGTGTTTAATGTCCTGTTTAAACCTCTCACCCTGTTCTTCACTTACACTTCCAAATGTGGAAGTATAAAAATGTACCATGACAATCATGTTGCGGCCCAACTTCTTGAAGTTCACCAACATATTTTCATCTGTAGTCTGGACCTTTGTTTTCTAAAAAATTCTCAAACACATACCTGAATTTCTTTTAAATTTCGTTCCCTCATTAGTATGGAAATTTAAAGGTTTCTCTAGCTGTTCTATAGAAATGTATTGTTTTGTCGTAGGCAAGTAAGACAGTACACGTAGAATTCTTATGTCGTTAGTAGGTAAGCAAGTATGCATCGAATCTTTTGTCATTTCTAGTATCTGATGAAACTTATAAATTTTCTTTGATTTCACCATTTCAGACCGATCCTGAAGACATTTGCAGAAACACGAAAAGGCATGTATCTTCTTCGCTGCAAGGTACATTCAACATGACACATCTTCTTGACTCTGATATAATTCTAAATCCTTAAATTATTACTCACCTTAAAAAACAAAAAACAAAACAAAAAAAAACTATAAGTTGATAACAATAAAATGAAGACTTCTGAACATTTTAAACGTAACAAATGGCAATGAGTGTATGAGCTCGCATGTGCAATGGTGAGAGAAGTGCAATTAGCTCTTTCTTTTAAGGTAGGAAATTGGTAGCAGAGTTTTATTATTATTATTATTATTTTTTTTTTTGGAATAAAGGATATGATTGTGCAAACATGCATATTATTAATCATTTAAATAGTTAAAGTGCACATTATTAATCAGAAAAAAATACCTTATCAACTTCCGGGGCTCACATCTGGTGAGTATGGACTTGGTACACCCAGGGTCCTGAGCTGGATATCATCATTCTTCTCTTCCTTGGTGATTCCTTTCTACTTTTGACTCTTGCTTGCTCTTTCTCTCTCTCTCTCTCTCTCTCTCTCTCTCTCAGGGTAACTCTGGAATTTTTTTTGGCTGGTGCAGCATAAGCCTCAGGCTTCCTTGCACCATATGGCTAATAATAATAAAACTTAGACAATTGTTGGCATCTTCCTGTGACTTCACCTATGAAGTGAATGTTGAACTATTCTCATTTAAACTACATTGCATTACATTTTCTGAATTTTTAAATTTTAACAAATTTGTGCACATCTAGGAAGAAATAGCTTCAATTCGAGACCACTTCCAGCCCAATCTTTTAAGCTTATTGTTCACATTGACTGTCGAAAGAAACTGCCTTCCATATTAAATATATAGATTGTTGAGCCATATATAAATTTTAAAAAATATTTTTTTGTTTTATTTAAGAATAAAAATAAATAGATAAATATAAAACAATGCAGGGACACACCAAATATGGGACTGGAGATGTGCAAATTGTATCCCAAATTCACAAAGAGGGTTAACAAAGGGTGACACAAATAATTATAGATTTGTTGTTTACGTCTCACCGGTTAAAGAAGTGATGTATGATCATATAGACAAAACTGTAGTACTAGCATTAGCATTAGTAGAGGCATATGATGCAAGAAAGCAAGCTTATTCAGCATCAGCAAAAAAAAAAAAAAAACCACTCCCATTTCACCCCTCCATTCGTTCGAAATACCTGTCCAGTTGAGCCTTAAATTTGTTTAGGCTATCAACTTCAACAACAAGTGATGGAAGTCGGTTCCACCAACCAACCACCCGCTGCTGGCCAAAGGCAAATTTCCGCACATCTATCCGACATCCGTCCTTCCTCAATTTGAATTTATGCCCTCTGAGGTGATTATTCTGAGCAAGATGAAGAATCCCATTGGCATTGAGCATGCTCAAACCATTCAAAGCCTTATACACCTCTATCAGATCACCTCGCCGGTGCCTAGTCTCCAGACTCTGTAATTTGCAAAACTTAAGCCTTTCTTCGTAAGAGCAATCCTTTGTTCCATTCACTAATCTTGTTGCCTTGTCTGTACCCGTTCCAGCAGCTCTACATCCTTCTTGAAATGAGGCCTCCAGACCTGTATACAGTACTCAAGATGTGGCCTAACCATTGCCTTATACAAGGGAATAATCACCTCCTTATCCCTGCTAGAAAAATTCCTGTATATCACTGACAAGACACCATGAGCTACTCTTGCAGCTCATCTGCACTGCTCAGAGAACTTCATATCTGCCTGCACAATTATCCCCAGGTCCTTTTTATTCTCCACCACTGTCAGTGTAGTACCGCAGAGTTGATACATTGCTCTGTGGTTACTGTTTCCCATATGTAGTACTTTACATTTGTCAATGTTAAACTTCATTTGCCACCTCTCAGCCCGTCTGTTCAACCTTTCCAGATCTTGTTGCAGCAGCATAGCGTCAGTAGTGTCCTTAACAACCCTGCCAACCTTTGTATCATCTGCAAACTTGGACATTAAACTTGATATACCATCATCAATATCATTCATAAACACCGAAAACAACGGACCCAACACTGAACCCTGAGGAACTCCACTAATAACATTAGTCCACGTTGAGCAGTGTCCATTGATTACCACTCTCTGTCTTCTGCCACTCAACCATCCCCTTATCCATAGCAGCAATTTGCCTCCAATGCCACACTGCTCCAATCTGTGCAGCAGTCTTCCATGTGCAACAGTATCAAAAGCCTTTCTAAGATCCAAATATATAATATCAAATTTATTCCCTGCATCCAGCTCTTTTGTGACTACATCATAGTATCCAATCAAATTGGTCAGGCAAGACCTGCCCTTAACAAAACCATGCTGCGTCTGAGCTATAACTGAATTCTTGTCTACATGATCCTGCAGTGCTTCTTTAACCAGTGCCTCCATTAATTTACCTGGAACAGAAGTTAAACTAACAGGTCTATAATTACTTGTGTCAGCCTTTGATCCTCCTTTGTGAATTGGGGTTACATTTGCACATCTCCAGTCTATGGGTACCTCCCCTGAGTCCAAAGAAGCTCTCATAATTATGGCTAGGAGTTTGCTTACTTCCTTTGCTGCCTCCTTTAATATAACTGGATAGATCCCATCCACCCCAGGTGCCTTTTTTATGTTTATCCTCAACAATCTCGCCTCCACTTTCCTCTCAGTTATTACAAAATCATCTAGCTCACTGCCAATGTTTATTTTACCTACATCATTCTCCTTCCTGAATAACTCCTCATGTGTGAATGTAGATGCAAAATACTCGTTTAGATTGTTAGCCACCTGAGCAGGATCCTCAACTGTTGAACCATCAGTATCCAGTGGACCAATCTGATTCATCCCTTTCCTTCTTGAGTTTAAATAGGTAAAGAACTCTTTTCTGTTTTTCTTTGCATCCTTTGCCAAGGATTTTTAGTAGTCTGCCTTTGCCTGCCTAATCTTCTTTGTGACTTGGTTACAGACCAACTTATATCTATCATAGGCTTCCATGTCACCCATTAATTTGTATGTATTCCATGCATTTTTCTTCTCTGCCACATGTCTCATTAGTTCATCTGACAACCATTTAGGCCTAAACCTTGAACAATATTTCTTAGTTGGTATGTAAAGCTTGGTAGCTTCCAAGATTAGTTCCTTGAATGCTTCCCATTTTGAGTTTACTGTTGGTAACATCATCAGTTGGTCCCACTGTATAGAATTTAAATACTGTCTCAGACCATCATAGTCGCCTTTATGAAAACAAAAACCCTTCCCTTTACCTCTGATGGTAGTTACCTCCTTGAGTAAATCCCACTTCAACACACTGTGATCACTGCCACCTAGTGGTTCATTTATCTGCAGATCCTTAATGCATGAAGAATCACTACTAATAATCAGATCAAGAGTATTGCTCCCTCTTGTTGCTGCACGAACATGCTGATGTAGAAAACAATCATCCAATAAATCCACAAAAGCCTTGCTATTGTGTGAGTGACCAACCCACAAATTCCAGTCAATATCTGGGAAATTAAAATCCCCCATTATAAGACTCTCTGATTTACTGGCCCACTCTATTTCCCTGTACAATATCTTATTATACTCATCAGAGTCATTAGGCCTATAGCACACTCCTACTCTCAATTTTGATTTCCCTATGCTTATGTCACACCAAACGGACTCGACACTGCCCTGTCCATCGATGTCGACTGGCTTCACTTCCTTGGATTTTATGTGTTTCTTAACTAATAGCATAACCTCTCCTCCCCTCCTGTCCTGTCCTGTCTATCCTTTCTATACACATTGTATATCCCAAATTCCAGTTCCGCATTGCTTATATCTGTGTGACACCACGTCTCTGAAATCTCCACAATATCTGCCTTTGATGTTTTGAGGTTTTGAATTGAAGGCCAGAACATACAATATTTCTGCACTTTCGGTCAGGTAAAATTACATAAGACCGGCTTTCTTATTCGGCCAATTGTTTCCTACAGAAACTCTGTATTTTCATCCTTGGCCACACATGTATATAGCATTATAAAACCCTTTAGACAGGCGATACAATTTGGGATTAAGAACTACGATACACTATTTAATAATCTTAAGGACTGTAGACTTGGCGATAAATAAGAATTTATTCGCCTTACATGTTACCTCGTTATATACGAATGTAAACGTTGAATACATGTTAGACATTATTTGGGACATGTTAAATAATAACTCTATACCGATTAATTATACGAAGCTTCCTATTAAAGAAATTTTTCACTTAATTAAACTCTTAGTTAAGGCCAACTATATCACCTTTCGAGACAAAGTATACAAACAAATTTTTGGTTTGCCAATAGGATTGAGCTTGAGCATGTATATGCTCAATCTCTCAACAACTGAGCATATACATTTGATGCCTTTTCTACCCCGTATCACATACTATGGTAGGTATTTAGACAATGTTCTAGTTATTACTGATAGTAGTACTATCCAGGACATTTTACATTTGTTTAATAATATTCACTCTAGACTCAAATTTACATTGGAAAGGGAGGGTACAGATAAAAAGTCATTAAATTTTCTAAATTTCACGCTTACTTAGGACTTGAATAAAATCCAATTTAACATCTATCGAAAACCTACAAACACTGATATGCTTCTGCATTAGCATTAGCATTATGCATTATTAGAGGCATTTGATGCAAGAAAGCAAGCTTATGCAGCATCAGCCAAAAAAAAAAAAGAAAAAAAATCCACTTCCACTTCACCCCTCTGTTCGTTCAAAATACCTGTCCAGCTGAGCCTTAAACTTATTTGGGCTATCAACTTCCACTACAAGGGATGGAAGTCTGTTCCACCAACCAACCACCCGCTGGCTAAAGGCAAATTTCCGCATGTCTATCCTACATCTGTCTTTCCTCAATTTCAATTTATGCCCTCTCAGGTGATTATTCTGAGCTAGAGGAAGAATCCCATCAGCATTGAGCATGCTCAAACCATTCACGGCATTATATACCTCTATAGATCACCTCGCCGGTGCCTAATCTCCAGACACTGTAATTTGCAAAACTTAAGCATTTCTTCGTAAGAGCACCCCTTTGTTCCATTCACTAATCTTGTTGCCCTTCTCTGTACTTGTTCCAGCAGCTCTACATCCTTCTTGAAATGAGGCCTCCAGACCTGTATACAGTACCCCAGGTGTGGCCTGACCATTGCCTTATACAAGGGAATAATCACCTCCTTATCCCTACTGGAAAAATTCCTGTATATCATTGACAATACTCCATGAGCTACTCTTGCAGCTCCTCTGCACCGCTCAGAGAACCTCATATCTGCCTGCACAACCACCCCCAAGTCCCTTTCATTCTATACCACTGTCAGTGTAGTACCATAGAGTTGATACGTTGCTCTGGGGTTGCTGTTTCCCATGTGTAGTACTTTACATTTGTCAATGTTAAACTTCATTTGCCACCTCTCAGCCCATCTGCTCAACCTTTCCAGATCCTGTTGCAGCAGCATAGTGTCAGTAGTGTCCTTGACAACCCTGCCAACCTTTGTATCGTCTGCAAACTTGGACATTAAGCTTGATGTACCGTCATCATTATCATTTATAAATATAGAAAACAATAATGGACCCAACACTGAGCCCTGAGGGACTCCACTAATAACATTAGTCCACGATGAGCAGTGTCCATTGATTACCACTCTCTGTCTTCTCCCCCTCAACCACCCCTTTATCCATAGCAGCAACTTGCCTCCAATGTCACACTGCTCCAATTTGTGTAGCAGTCTTCCATGTGCAACAGTATCAAAAGCCTTTCTAAGATCCAAG
This sequence comes from Mastigoproctus giganteus, assembly GCF_048544385.1. Classification (NCBI taxonomy): domain Eukaryota; kingdom Metazoa; phylum Arthropoda; class Arachnida; order Uropygi; family Thelyphonidae; genus Mastigoproctus; species Mastigoproctus giganteus. The sequence goes on from NC_143583.1 coordinate 22,073,439, forward strand.
TATATAATATCAAAGCTATTCCCTGCATCCAGTTCTTTTGTGACTGCATCATAGTACCCAATCAAATTGGTCAGGCAAGACTTCCCCTTAACAAAACCATGCTGTGTCCGAGCTATAACTGAAGTCTTGTCTAAATGATCCTGCAGTGCTTCTTTAACCAGTGCCTCCATTAATTTTCCTGGAACAGAAGTTAAGCTCACAGGTCTATAATTACTTGTGTCAGCCTTTGATCCTCCTTTGTGAATTGGGGTCACATTTGCACATCTCCAGTCTATGGGTACCTCCCCTGAGTCCAAGGAAGCTCTCATAATTATGGCTAAGGGTTTGCTTACTTCCTTTGCTGCCTCCTTTAATATAACTGGATAGATCCCATCCACCCCGTGTGCCTTTCTTGTGTTTATCTTCAACAGTTTCTCCTCCACTTTACTCCCTAACAACAGCTATCACCCATTCTCCTACAAGAGATCTATTATTTTTAATCAATTTCTAAATGCCTATAAATATTCAACGACGGAATCTGTTTTGGGCTCAGAGATACAAATATTAACCAGCAGATTCTTAAACCGGGGTTATCCTCTTGCTACAATAAACGAAATTAGTACAAACTAGAGATAGAATAAAAAATACTACACCAACCAACAATCGTAATATTAAAAAATACTTTATTTCTGTCCCATATGTTGAACAGTGGCACAAACAGCTTAACAGATTTTTCAAAGATACCGAATTTAATATTGCGGCCAGGCCAATACAGAAACTACACACTATACTAAAATATCGCTCAGTCCTTTCCTTGTTCATAACACATATAAATGACCCAGTATACAACATTTCTTTTTGGGATTGCAACTCGTCGTACCAAGGTTCTACGCTGTTTCCTCTGAATTTTCGTTTAAATCAACACGCGGCCTCAGTTCGTGCTTCTCATTCAGCAGCTTCAAAATTAGCCTTTCATGCCGTCAACGAGAAACATACTTTTTTACTTAACGAGGCCAAAATACTTAGTGTCCAACGTAATTATACCAGACTATTAATTGCAGAAACTGTTGAAATTAAATTACTTGAGAATTCGGTTAATGTTCGCCGGGCATTTCTAATCTCCAATTCGTGGGCTTTTACGTGCATGCGCAAAGACAAATAATCCTTATTTAAGTGTCATGCTCACCCCTATTCAGTAATTTTCGTTCCTGTGATCACGGCATATGGTCAAAAAGCATTGTCAGCTTCAGGAAAGAAAATTTTTTTTTTTTGCAATTTTTTCGTTAAATGTCTTTTAATTAATTTAATTTTTAATTGTGTTCATTTGATTTCTAACTGTGTTCAATTGAGTTTTAATTATTTTTTATCTTTTACTATAATGTAAGATTTGCGACTGTTTCGTTTTAATTGCCGGAGAGTATCATACGGAAGTGTTCTACGTATTATATTGAGGTAAACTTCTCTTATTATTTTACAAATATTGATATCAACGTAGAACATATTGAGCATTACAGTTCTGGTTCATACTATCAAATATTAAACTGAGTATACACTACATCTAACAACGCCAGATGTATTTGGGGGTAAAAAATGAGCAAGTGCTCTAGGCAAGAAAATTAAACTAAAGGAAAATAAGAAACTTACATACTTTTGCTTTCTGTAAATTTTTCTGTGGAGCATTCTTAACTTGGCTATCTGACCTACTAAATGAAGTATCTTTAACAGGATTCCATTTTTTGTTTTTCTGACCATGAATGTATTCTTGTTTGGGGCACTACAAAATACAAAATTCTAATTGTAATAAACTTTAAATTAACACTGATTAAAGTTACTTACATTTAAAATTTCACTGTTAAAATATTTATTAATTTTTTCTAGTGCTAAGATGTATTCATAATACAAAGATCATTCACACGAAAATGGCAAAACTAACATAAAATGTAATTAGGGAAGGACGTTACTTGGTTGTTTTCCATTAAGATTATTACTATATTTGATATAATTCTTACAACCATATGAAATTAATAATATAGTTTACTAAACTATTCGCCTAAACTACTATGCATTAAGGTAATGTTTCAGGTATCTTACCGATACCTAAAACCATCAGACTGTGCTGTTCAGGAACAAAAATAGAAAGGGTTACAAATTTGAATACAATTACCAATATTACAATTATTACCATTACAATTATCTATATCCTGATTTTACAATTACCATTATGATTTGCAAATAAACAATTCTAAGTCTGGCTGTCAGCAGGTAAGAATTTAATCTCTTTGTATTTACCTAATTTAATATCTGGTTTTATTGTAACAATAATCCAAAATTAGAATTGTTTATTTGCAAATCATAATTGTAATGGTAAAATCAGAATATAAGTAACTGTAATGGTAATAATGACAACTGTAATCATATTGATAATTGTAATTGTAATATTGGTAATTGTATTCAAATTTGTAACTCTTTCAATGTCCCCCCCCAAGTCATGGAATTGTCTATAACAGTGAAAATTCTGCCTTCAACCATTTTATTAACCCCACTCAGAGCCTTATAAACCTCAATCAGGTCACCTCTAAGGTGCCAAGCTCTGTAGCTCACATAATCTGAGTCTTTCCTTGTATTGTTGCCCTTTTGCTGATCTCACCATGCAAGTTAGCATTACCATTACAGTTGCAAACAATACAAGATGCAAATGATGCTTCTTGTAAGAGCACCCCTTTGTTCTCTTCACCACTCTTGGTGCCCTTCTAGATACCCATTCCAGCATCTCTATCACTGACAAAATCCCATGAGCTGTCCTGGCACCTGTCTGCACAATTACTCCACACTACATCTTCATTTTCATTTTCCACTACCCTGAGTAGTATCACCGAGTTTGTACATTACTCTGGGGCAACTGCTACCCATATGCAGTACTTTGCATTTATCAATGTTAAACTTCAATTACCATTTCTTAGCCCATCTGCCTACTTTTCTAGATTCTGTTGCAGTAGCATACTGTCATTGACCACCCTGCCAGCCTTTGTGTCATCTGGAAAATTGGACATTAAGCCTGATATGCCTTCATCAATATCATTGATAAATATAGAAACCAACAATGGGCCCAACACTGAACTCTTACAGGACTTCACTAATAACATTAGTCCATGAAATTTATGAACATTAGTCTCCCACTCAATATTCCTTTATCCATAGCAGCAACTTGCCCTTATTGCCACACTACTACAATTTGTACAACTTTCTTTTGTGTGCAACATTATCAAAAGCTTTCCTGAAATCCAAGTATATCAAAATTATTTTCTGCATCCAGTTCTTTTGTGACCACATTGTAGTATCGAATCAAATTGGACAGACAAGATTTCCCCTTAACAAAACTGTGTCTGAAAGCATAATTGCAGCCTTGGCTAGATGATCCTACATTACTTCTTTTTACTTGTGAATTCATTACTTTCCCAGGACTAGAAGTTAAACAAACAGGTATGTAATTACTCGTGTCATCATTTTATTCCCTTTGTGAATTGTGGATACATTAGCACATCTCCAATCTACAAGGAACTCCCCTGAATCCAAGGATACTCTCATAATTAATGTCTAAGGTTTGCTGATTTCCTTCGCTGCCTTCCTTAATATAATTGGATAGATCCCATCCACCCCAGGTGCTTTTCTTATGTTTAACATCAATTTCTCTTCCACTTTTCTCTACGTTATTACAGAATTATTTAGCTCTCTGTTGAGTTTGATAAACTTCAGGCATCCCCTTCCCTAAAGAATTCCTCAAGTGTGAATATAGATGCGAAATACTCATTCAGTTTGTCAGCAACCTGTGCAGGATCATCACTATTCTTCAGATTCAGTATCATTTGTCTATCTGTATTACTGCTCATGACTACTGATTTAAGTCCTTTGTTTTTCCTTAATGCTTGTTCTACTTTTCTCGTGCTAAATCTTCTTTGTCCTTGTCAGCATTTATCCTGCTCGTCATTTGTTGTCTTCGGTTCATCACGACATGTGTTTCTTTACTAATTTTTTCTTCTTTGGATTTATTTTTCCTATAGGTTTCTCGGGATTTATCACTTTCAGAAAGTTGTATTCCTCATCGATATCTTGGTCCTGAGAGGTCTGCAGAAGCTCAAACAGTGGACATAGTACTATCAAACACCTCAATCTTCATATCTAACAATTCATCCAAAAAGTTCTATACCAGTTGCATACAGTACCAATTGCCCCTGGTGGCAGTGTTTGAAACCATTTTTTTCATTTTTGCACTCCCATTTCCATGTGTTGGACAGTGTCTATTACGAATTATCTTTTCCTTATTAATAATATTTGATCTGTGGCAACTGTAGAGATGCACTTTAATTATACCAATCCATATAAAAAAAGAAAAGAAGTGCAAACAGATATGATGTTGTAATACATATCAGGTATCCACATCAAGATGAAACAAAATTGATAAGGCTATGCGTGAGAATCTTTATATTAGACCATGACAGCCCAGACAATCACAAAACTAAAGTATATTATTTTGAGGAAGATGGCTAAACCAACTGGATGAAGCATATGACTACTATTCTGGCAACTTAATAGTATCAGAGATATATGCAATATATCTCTGATACAAAACTAAACTTAGTACATGTATTTGATTGTCATCATATACAGAGGATCAATTCACATGGTTTTATTGTGTTATTTCTTTACAAGTGTGTATTCATAGGCTAACCAGCACATGCAAAGACTAAAACCATGAAATTTCAGAGGCATGGGATAAATTTCTGAATTATTTCAAAGTTTCTTCAGAATTAACCATCAAAAAAATTTTTAGTTCTTTGCTCTCACAGTGAAAATCATTAAAAAAGTAACCCCAGAGAATTTAATGAAACATTAACAAAACTACTTACCCTTTTGGATCTTTTATTTTTCTTTTCTTCTACAGCATGGTCTTCACAAAAATGTGCTGGAAAATCAGATCCAAAGTGTTCACCAGCGGTAGTCATATCATTTGGATCAGCCCAACACTCAAAATCTTCATACTGTCGAGATTCACCTGATGACTTCTCTTCTGCCTTGTAACTATCTCCAAATTTTTTCGCCTTAATGTTTCCCTATTGAAAAATAGTTACACATGTAATAAAAGTGTAAAATAGAAAAATGAACATTTAAATTTTGTTTTAATGATTACCTGAAACAAAAATTTCCTAAAACCTGTAGTAATTTTTGGGAAGTACATTTTCTGGCATTATAACACAGGGTGGGTCTTAGCCTTCTCAATGATGTTCCCAGAAGTCAAACTTCTCCAACTTCTTATTCCCATGATCTTTAAGTCCTCCTCTTTGTCATCCATCCATCCATCTTTTCTGCGGTCTTCCACACGCTCGCCTACAGGAAGGTTTTCATTTTATTATACACTTAGTTGTTCTGTTGTCATCCATTCTCATAACGTGTCCCAACCAGGAAAGTCTCTGGCTATTCACAAATCTGATGATGTCCACACCCTGAATAAGATGGTCAAGTTCGTGGTTCATTCTGATCTTTTAGGATCCATTAACATCTTGTATGGGCCCAAAAACTTTTCATAAAATTCTATGCTCGAACACTCTCAACAACTTCTCGTCTTTACTTGTTAATGTCCAAGCTTCACAACTATATGTCACAGCTGGTCTAATGAGACTTTTGTATATTCTTAATTTGAATATGTCTGTTCAATGCTCTGGACTTCATTAGTTTTTCATGTGCATAGAAACATCTGTTTCCACTCAAGATACGGGACTAAATTAAGTCCCGTATCCTGAGCGGAAACTTTGCAAAGGTAGAAAGGTGATACTCTGACAGAATGAAAATAACATACAAATAGAATGCAATAAAATTTTTTAAAAAATTTTTTGTAATAGGGAAGGTAAAAAGCAGCAAATTCTTCCATAAAGATGGGGAGGGTAGGCCCAAAGCAGTGTTAGCGACAAAATTAAGATAAAATGAAATAAGTAATATAATAAAATAAAGTTTAATACAATTAAAATAACAATGAGTCAATGTATGCAATAATAAGTGGATTAGCTGGGAAATTAAAGATGAATAAGGCAAATCTAAAGGAAAGGCAGGTTGGAAAATTAGAACAGGCTTTGTATGGTATTGGAAAATGAAAATGAAGTGTGGTTGTGTGGATAAAGTAATGAAAAAAAAAAAAAAGGAGGCAAAGATAGCATAGAGAAAAGGATAGTAATAGCATCCAAATTGCCCTTGTGTTACAATAATAGCTCAGTGGACAAAAAAAATTAAGTATAGAAAGCAAAAAGATAAAGAAAAGAATTTTTCATTTTTGGAGTACTCGGGCAAGCTAGGAATGTAACTTCCCGACCTCTTAGAGAGGATCCTGGATAAGAAAGTACTAATAGAAAAAGATGTTAATATTATAAGCCTATAAGAAAGCATTGTAGAGGTTGCCGTGAGGGGGAAAAGAAAAAATTGCACATATTGCATCAGTAAAGGTAGAAATATTAACTGTTGGAACTATATAAGAAAAGCATAGTGATGCAAAGCAAGTTAAAGCCAAATAAAATAAACATAAGTATAAATAGATCAAAATAATGGAAGGAAGCTGTAAGCAGATTGAAAGATGAGAGTAAAATAAATTCACCAAAATTATAATAAACTAAAAGATGAGAGGGATATAGACGTATTTAAAAAGGGGAAAAAAACCATCTGGACATGGAAAATTAAAGTATCATAACTGCGTGAACATATACAATTGCAAAAAAGAAATTAAAGTAGATTAAATACCTTATATTTCCAAGTACTGATGTATATGTCTGTTCATAACTGTGTGACATATATAATTGCAAAAAAGAAATTAAAGTAGATTAAATACCTTATGTTTCCAAGTACTGATATACATGTATTCCATGTAAAATTTGTTTGAAGCCGGGAAACATTCAGAAGAGTTATAGAATAGTAGCAGATGGTAAAGAAACTGCCGACTTTGAATAGCTGCTTGAAATTGAAAATGAAATAGAATGTTTATATATGAAGTGAAATGCAGCCGTAAATGAGAACTATACAAATAGAAAGATATAGCAAATGACCTTCCATAGCAATTTTTACATATGTAACATATGATATGTGGAGCTCTCTGAATGTAAAATGAAAGAGTAAGAGAAAGTCGGCCCTGGAAAGATTGTGCAAGGCTCAAGGGGTAGAATTTTTTTCAGCCCGGACTGTACTTGTTAACAGGAGAGATTGCTTCTACAGGGATGGGATACACTTAAATAGAAAGGGTGCAAGAATATTTGCTGATGCTATCGAGGCAGTGTTAGGTGGGTCGGAAAACTGCTAGATTGGGGGGAGACAAAGACCAAGAGATTGACAGTAGCCACTGGCAGAGGTGAAAGAGATTCTTGCACTGCTTCTATTAGAATCAGCAGAAGCCTGAAAAACAAGATGCATGATATTTCAGAGACTGCTGGGAGCCATTGCGGTACAAGTAAACACATGGGTTGTGTTAGGGTAGCTAAGAATATGTTGTTGTTTTGGTTTTTAGGAGCATTAGCAACTAAGGCCATATTGCTCGGGGATATGCGGTGATCATTCCTGACCTTTCCGCATCCTCCATATTTGGTGGTGACGGGCTCGAACCCCGGTCTAATCAAGAAGCGTGTGCTATGCACTGCTGCTCCTTCCCACCTGGCTACGGAGGCGCCCTAGCTAAGAATAGAAACAGGTGCAGGTATACTTGCGTGTACACCAATGCTAGGAGTTTAGTAAATAAATTTGATGAATTTGAGGTATTGCTCAAAACATCAAAGGCAGATATTGTTGGGGATATCAGAGACGTGGTGTCACACAGATATAAGGGATGCAGAACTGCAATTTGGGGAGTACAACGTCTACAGAAAGGATAGACAGGATAGGAAGGGGGGAGGGGTTATGCTATTAGTGAAGAAACACATAAAAACCAAGGAAGTGAAGCCAGTCGACATCGCTGGACAGTGCAGTGTTGAGTCAGTTTGGTGTGACAGGAGTGTGCTATAGGCCTAATGACTCTGATGAGTATAATAAGAAACTGTACAGGGAAATAGAGTGGGCCAGTAAATTAGAGAGTCTTATAATGGGAGATTTTAATTTCCCAGATATTGACTGGAATTTGGGGGCTGGTCACTCACACACTAGCAGGGCTTTTGTGGATTTATTGGATGATTGTTTTCTACATCAGCATGTTCGGGAGGCAACTAGAGGGAGTAATACTCTTGATTTGATTATCAGCGATTCTTCATGCATTAAGAATCTGCAGATAAATGAACCACTAGGTGGCAGTGATCACAGTGTGCTGAAGTGGGATTTACTCAAAGAGGTAGGGGTAAAGAGAAGGGTTATTGCTTCCGTAAAGGCGACTACGATGGACTTAGACAGTATTTAAATTCTATACAGTGGGACCAACTGATGATGTTACCAACAGCAAATTCAAAATGGGAAGCATTCAAAGAACTTATCTTGGAAGCTACTAGGCTTTACATATAAGAAATATTGTTCAAGGTTTAGGCCAAAATGGATGTCAGATGAACTAATGAGGCATATGGCAGAGAAGAAAAATGCATGGGATACTTACAAATTAACACATGACACAGAAGCCTATGATAGATACAAGTTGATATGCAACCAAGTTACAAAGGAGGTTAGGCAGGCGAAGGCAGATTACGAGAAATCCTTGGCAAGGGATGCAAAGAAAAACACCAAAGAGTTCTTTACTTATGTAAACTCTAGAAGGAAGGGGATGAATCAGATTGGTCCACTTGATATGGATGGGTCAACTGTTGATGATCCTACTCAGGTAGCTAACAAACAATGAATATTTTGCATCGACATTCACACATGAGGAGTTATTCAGCGAGGGGAATGCCAGAGGTGTATTCAACTCTAGCAGTAAGCTACAGAATCTTGAAATAACTGGGAGTAAAGTGGAGGAGAAACTGTTGAAGATAAACACAAGAAAGGCACCTGGGGTGGATGGGATCTATCCAGTTATATTAAAGGAGGCAGCAAAGGAAGTAAGCAAACCCTTAGCCATAATTATGAGAGCTTCCTTGGACTCAGGGGAGGTACCCATAGACTGGAAATATGCAAATGTGACCCCAATTCACAAAGGAGGATCAAAGGCTGACACAAGTAATTATAGACTTGTGAGCTTAACTTCTGTTCCAGGAAAATTAATGGAGGCACTGGTTAAAGAAGAACTGCAGGATCATTTAGACAAGATGTCAGTTATAGCTCGGACACAGCATGGTTTTGTTAAGGGGAAGTCTTGCCTGACCAATTTGATTGGATACTATGATGCAGTCACAAAAGAACTGGATGCAGGGAATAACTTTTATATTATATACTTGTATCTTAGAAAGGCTTTTGATACTATTGCACATGGAAGACTGCTACACAAATTGGAGCAGTGTGACATTGGAGGCAAATTGCTGCTATGGATAAAGGGGTGGTTGAGGGGGAGAAGACAGAGAGTGGTAATCAATGGACACTGCTCATCGTGGACTACTGTTATTAGTGGAGTCCCTCAGGGCTCAGTGTTGGGTCCATTATTGTTTTCTGTATTTATAAATGATATTGATGATGGTATATCAAGCTTAATGTCCAAGTTTGCAGACGATACAAAGGTTGGCAGGGTTGGCAAGGACACTACTGACACTATGCTGCTGCAACAGGATCTGGAAAGGTTGAGCAGATGGGCTGAGAGGTGGCAAATGAAGTTTAACATTGACAAATGTAAAGTACTACACATGGGAAACAGCAACCCCAGAGCAACGTATCAACTCTGTGGTACTACACTGACAGTGGTGAGAATGAAAGGGACTTGGGGGTGGTTATGCAGGCAGATATGAAGTTCTCTGAGCAGTGCAGACGGGCTGCAAAGGAAAGGTAGCTCGTGGAGTATTGTCAATGATATACAGGAATTTTTCCAGAAGGGATAAGGAGGTGATTATTCCCTTGTATAAGGCAATGGTCAAGCCACACCTAGAGTACTGTATACAGGTCTGGAGGCCTCATTTCAAGAAGGATGTAGAGCTGCTGGAACGAGTACAGAGAAGGGCAACAAGATTAGTGAGTGGAACAAAGGGGTGTTCTTACGAAGAAAGACTTAAGTTTTGCAAATTACAGTGTCTGGAGACTAGGTACCAGCGAGGTGATCTGATAGAGGTGTATAAAGCCTTGAATGGTTTGAGCATGCTCAATGCTGATGGGATTCTTCCTCTAGCTCAGAAAAATCACCTGAGAGGGCATAAATTCAAATTGAGGAAAGACAGATGTAGGATAGATGTGCGGAAATTTGCCTTTAGCCAGTGGGTGGTTGGTTGGTGGAACAGACTTCCATCCCTTGTAGTGGAGGTTGATAGCCTAAATAAGTTTAAGGCTCAGCTGGACAGGTATTTTGAACGAACAGAGGGGTGAAGTGGAAGTGGGTTTTTTTTTTTTTTGGCTGATGCTGCATAAGCATTAGTAGAGGCATTTCTTGCATCAAATGCCTCTACTAATGCTAATGCTAGTAGCCTGAATTATAGAACAAAGTTTTTAATCAACAAGAAAATAAGAAGATTAGAGACAGAGTACAGATGTTCGCAGAAAATTCCAGATGGAAAATTCTGAGAAAATACAAGAGAAGGTAAAAAAAGGTAGTCCTGGGGATATCGAACGGTAACGGAACTGTAAAAGCTGTTGAATATATATGAAATGAATAAATGTCAAAATAACTATAATGAAGTGAAATGCATATATAACTCCAAATGAATTGCAATATAATTGTAAATAATTCATAAACATTGCATTATAAGAGGTTCCAAGAGTAGAGGAATTGGAAGGAATCACTGCAGCACAAAAAGTCTGTAAGTAAAGGTGTCAAAACCAACAAAAATAAAACAACAGTAATAGCTGGATCACAGCTAACAACTCCAAAACGATTGAAACAGATATATGAAAAATAAATCTCCTGCTATTTTCAAAAATCAGAGTGATAAGAAGAAAGATATTAACAAGGAAACAACCTCCACAAGAACAGGCAGAAATTTATGCCATATCAAAAGTGAAGATAAAAAATTTCAGGAATAAAGAGACAAATAATATAGTTCAAAAAGAAGATGTGTGAAGTCTAATCTCAAAGTAGTGGAAATATTACAACTGTACAAATACTAGGTTGGAACTAACCAAATTGAAATAAATTAAATCCAAACTTATGTTTGATATATTGAAAAACATTTTTTATGTTGCAGTTAATAAAATTAATACAGATACTATTTTTTATAAATTTATTACAAAAGTCAAATAACTTGATTACTACTTATGTTGGCTAATCTGACAATCTGTGTACAAATAATATTTTTGCGTGTTTTAATGGAAATATTAGAATTGCAGTTTGTGAGATATATGTTAAAATTAAATTTATTTCTTTTATTGAATAATTGTATATTATGAGGAAGACTATTGAGGGTAATGCTAAGATCAAGAAAACTGGAATATTGATTACCAATTTGTGTAAGATTAGTTCATTAGGGTATATATATTTGGCTATATGTTCAAAATTTGCATTTAGGACGAGGATATCCACATGACTAAAATGTGGAAAAAAAAAAGCTAAGAAATTATGATTAGTTATTTTTTCTGTATTTCCAATTACAGTCCATAGTTTATATTCTATGCTCATCCCAATTGCTTTCATTTAACCTTTATATATATATATTAGTCAATTTTATTTAATGGTATCTATCTGTAGGGATTAGGTGTATAAGGACCAAACTAACAAGTTAGCAAAAGTAAACTAGCTTTAGCCTGGAAGGCCTATATAAAATTATATTAATGAAAAATGTAAATAAAAATGTAAATAACATTCTTCCACTTGGTCATATGTCTGCTACTTCTTCGAGGGCTTTGTACACACACACACACACACACACACACACGATCCATAAGGGTGCAACTAATTGAGCTTTAGCATGAGAATCCCAATTATAACATCAACATGATAAACTATACCAGGCCTGGTTAACACAACATCTCTATGCAATAATCCAGTGGATACAGAAAATAATATAGATGCTGGAATAAACGGATAATGAATTATTACAAACTTTCAACCAAACTACCAAAATGTTTGGTTCTATTTTTAATAACCAATTTAAGAAATTTATGCAGAAATTATCTTTCTATTATTACATACCTTTGCCTCTTCGGGTTTCTCTTTTTCATCACCATTTTCTTTACTCATTGTCTCCTTCTGGACCTGCTTAGTGGCATCCTCATACAAACTTTCAGCCATTTCTTTTTTCAATTGCTGTCTCTTTTCAGTTTCTTTCTGCTGCCTTCGCTGTTCACGATGTTGTTCTATCTGTTGATGTCTCATTATTTCTTCTTGTATTTTTTCAGTTTCTTTCTGGCGTTTATACTCTTGTTGAAGACGATCCTTCTTTTTTAAAGGCTTTGGCTTGGGGGGCAACTTACTCTTTGCTTTCTAAATTAAATTCCAAAATAAATCTTTAGCAAGAAAAAAGAAATTTATGAATGTTTATTCAAATTAACTCCCACCAACAACTGCTGTTGAGAGGCTGTGTTATAATTATTATAAAGAAACTGATAATTTAATTTTAAAAGTGTGTAATAAAAATAAATAAATAAAAAAGAAAGCAGACAATCCATTTTGTTCACTGCCCATATCCTTGACTCCATCTGTAACAATACAAAAGAGCTTATCAAAACCTCCAAATTTTGCCATACTTTTCTGCACAGCTTCATAAATGTCGATCCTTAAGTCCTGATCCACGAAGGGAAGAAAGGTTAAGTAGTTTGTGGGTCAAGAAGTCCTCTGAACAGTGCAGAGGGAAAGTATTGTTTGAAGTAATAGTTATTTCCAAATCGGAAACATGTAAAGAATGGGGTCAAACATTTCGTTGTATTTTTTTTTACCACTTCAGTGACAGCTATCTTTGCAATATCACTGTCACAAGAACAAAAAAGTAAAAGGAGTAAAGAAATCTTTAAACTATAATAATGAGGATTCAGGGAAAGACAAAAGATTCCACAGAATGGATATGTGCAAGAATGGGCATGTAAAGTGAATATTTACAGAACCATACATCTGACACTTCTGTACCAAGGAAAATTATAGAGCTCATAGGTGAATACAAAATCATTTGGATAGGAATAGAGGCACAAGACAATCACAGCATAGATTTCTTAAGGGGAAATCAGATGGGTATTAGCTACTATAAGTTTTTCAAAAAGAAATTGAATGCAAAGAATAATTTTGATATTGTTAACTTAGATTTTAGTAGAGCTTCTGATACAGTTCCACAGGAATCTCTGTATTTAAAGTGTAATACTTACGTCTGCCAATGATAAAGATAAGCAGAGTAATTAATTTAATTAGTCAAGATATGCTATATCAACAAGATCTAGATCACTGGGATGGGCTGAAAAATGGCAAAACGAGTTACAATACTGATAGAGGTAAGGAACTACATTTCAGTAGCAAAATCACATTTGGGGCAGCATAAAATTCGAGTTAGCTGATAACAAAAAAAAAAAACAAAAAACCTATAGATAACTGTACAGTGAATCTGTAATTTGTACTTGTATGCATTGTGCTCTGAAACCACCTGCACTCACACCTTCAAAAGGACATTAGACTGACTGACTTTAGACTGACTTCAATATTATGAATAATGAAATGACTTGTTTTTTAGGTGGATTAGCATATATATATATATATATATATATGTAAAGCACCTGTTGTCTCTGTGTATCAATACTATCAAATGTTTTAGTGATTCAATTGACATTTCATGATTATTTGACATTTCATGATAATCATGAAATGTCAAACTTCTTTATAAAGGTAAGTTACCTCTATAGACCTGCTGATTAATTTCTGGGAGGAGGCAAGTAGAGGAGAGGAAATCTAAAACGTACAGGGAATAATTAAGAAGTATAGCCTCTATAGATCATGAAGTGCTCTAACAGTGTACTATCATTAGTGGACATAATATAACCAAAAGTGAAGAGTACTTTTGGGATTTAGGAATAAAAAATGTGAAGGAATTTTAAAAAAGAAAATAAAGGTTAAAAGAATACCAAGTTTTTTTTTTTTTTTTTTTTGATTAGTTGCCGATTATAGGTTGGATTCATTGCCAATTATTCGTTGCACTATATGGGTGTGCACAAAAGGTAGGGATTTATATAATTGGGGTGATCAAGTGCTGTGGGGAGCATGTATAAAGTTGGTCATTTGTGAATTTAATTTTATCCAGGCACCAAACATTGAAAGAGTGAACAGGTAGTCTGGCATTAAGTGTGTTTGAATTGTCCAATTTAACTACAGTTAATGCTTCCACGGTGTGTAGTTTATAATCGTAATCGTAGTAGTGGCATGTGATGCAAGAAAGCAAATGTATGAGCTTTTAGTCTGCCTAAAATTTGGGTAATGGTAATCTTCAGCATGTGGTCAAGGTTGCGAGCATGCGATAATAATTCATGTTAATCCAGTCCCAGATACCATATACATGAAAGTATGCACATGTTTGAGCTGATACTCCAGCTGCACAGGAAAAAAAGTGGAGCCAACATTTTTGGCTGGGTAGACTTGTTAGTCATATTGGTTAGGCATACTATATTATTTAAGTCATAAACACTGTAAATCGTTTGTGACTTAAATAATATAGTACAGCAATTATGAAACATGGTAAAATGAAACCACATTTCACGTTTCAGGAATTTCATGTGGTAACCAAGTTTCATGTATTTCACATGGTAACACATTTCATGTATCGATGGTGTAATGAGAAGAAAAAAACTAAGTTTTGCCCATGTGTGTGTGTGAAAATGTTTGTGCAGGTCTACTGTTGTAATTCCAAGGGACCATTCTTGTGTGTGTGTGTGGGGGGGGGGTCAGAGTTTAAAATGTATATTCTCCTGGAATGGCAAGCACAAATACTGGAGTGCTTGTTCCCAGTTGGCTTCTGAAGAGCAATATTTTTTCCACAGTTGACTTGTGTTTGCAGCACTGATTTTATTTATTTATTTTTTTACATACAGTAATTTTTACATTGTTTTTAGTTGAAATGCAGGAACTGACTAGAGTTCATGGAATTTCCATACATATACAGCGAAACTTCCCTTTAACGGACAGCCATGGGGAACGAAAATGTGTCCGTTAGAGAGAAGTGTCCGCTAACAAGAAGTCTGAGGGAGAAAAAAAAAAAAAGAAAGAAAGAAAAATCGTTAAACGTTTAAGGTAAAATTAAATTAAAATATATACAGATTTTGAACAATATTTTTGTAAATAATATACAATTACATACACAAGAGATAGAGAAAAATCGTTAAACGTTTAAGGTAAAATTATTTTAAATTATATATAGATTTTGCACAATATTTTTGTAAATAATACAGATACAATTGTGCTATGCATATTATGACTTTATCTTAAGAAAAATACACACAGTAATCACTTATTTTCTTCTGCACCTTCTTCCGGCTGATAATTGTTTTCAACATTTGTTTGCAGTGAAGAAACCATTGAAAGTCCTTCAGTATCTTCTTCAGCGGCGAAAAACATTTTTAAACGATTGACTTGTATGAGCGCTTCTTCTATTTTCATCGGTGGTTCGTCGTTAATATGTTCTTCGACAGAATGACCTCATTCCATTTCTTCATTCTCATGAGGAACTTCTTGAAAAATATCGATGATAATGTCGTTGATATCTAGAGCACCATCTTCTGTAGTGAGGTTTGAGTCTATATCTTTGTAGCCAGGGTCACTTGTAGCGGAAGTATCGTACATTATCAATAGATGTTGAAGTTCTTGTTCTTCTTGGTGCTCCACATTGCTGTTCACAACTTCAATTTTTGCGTTTGAGAAGCCAGACTTTACAAAACAGTTCACGACAGTTTGTTTTCTAATTGCGTTTACTGAAGAGGAAATCCATTGAATCGCATCTAGGATGCTGATTTTCTTTGCAAGGTCACTTGCACATGTTACATCGTTCATGTTTGCAATGAGATGTCTTAAAACACGTTTTCTGTAGTGAAGTTTAAAATTTTTTTATTATCCCTTGATCCAAGGGCTGACACTCTGCAGATGTGTTTGGTGGCAGAAAAACGATTTGAATGTTGGACAATTCAATGCGCGGGTGAGATGCAATTATCCATGAAAAGAATAATTTTTCTGTTTTGACGAATCATGTTTTGGTTAAAGTGACTTATCCATTCACTCATGATATCTCGTGTCATCCACGCTTTTTTATTAGACTTCCAGTCAACATCCAAAAGATTCAACTTTATGCCCTTGAAACAACGAGGATTTTGTGGGTTTCCTATAACAAGAGGTTGTTCAAAGTCTCCCAGCATATTTGTACACAATAGTACAGTCAAGCGTTCCTTAGAAATTTTGCTGCCCTGGCACTTTTTGTTTTTTAGACTCATTGTGTTTTCAGGAAGAGCTTTAAAAAAACAACCCTGTTTCGTCACAGTTGTAAATATCCTTAGCTTCAAAATCACAACATAAATCTTCCAATTTGACGGTCCACTCTGTTACAACCCCAGTATCAACAGATCCACCTTAACCACTTACGGTTTTCCAAGAAATTTTATGCTGAGTTTTGAATTTGTCTAGCCATCCCACAGAAGCTATGAACACATTTACTCCCATAGATTTCGCAACCTCCAAAGCCTTTTCCCTAATAATAGGCCCATTAATGGGAATTTTTTTAGCATGTGCGCGACAAATTTGAAGTACAACAGTTTTCGGGAATGATTTTGAACCTGATCATTTACGTGTTGCCAAAATTGTTTGAGCAGTTCATTTTTTTTCTTTAGGATGTCGCTTACCTGCGTCTTCCCGAGTTTGAATTTTACAGCGAGATTGCGAACACTATTTTTTTGCCTATCATAACGCATTAATGAGTTAGACTATCTTTTAAAGTTAAATGTTTACGAGAAGACATTGTGCACTTCACACGACACTGAATAAAACTGAAAACTGAAACTGAAAAGATGAAAGGCCGACCATATTCCCCCCCCCCCCTCCCTGCATACACCGAATTCATCAGAAGTTTTACACGTGCCTTAATATTCTTGAAAAAGGGTTTAGAACCGCGACGTAAACCTTGATAAAATTCAGAGAATCGGAAATAGAAAATAAACACACGACTGAGGCAATACGTGGAAGAAATGTTCCTAGAAAAAGGGCCGTGAGCTCGCCCACTGTCCGTTATGGGGAGATCAAATTAAGTGCTAATCTAAACGAAACAGTACAGATTGCCTGTCCGCGTCCATTACAGAGAATGTCCGCTAGACAGAAGCTGCAAACACGTTAAAACCAATGGAGGTGAGTTGGGGATTTTGAAAATGTCCGTTGTAGAGAGATGTCCGTTAACGAGAGGTGTCCGTTAGAAATTTCACTGTATATGGGTACCAAGCATCACACTTGTTTTTAATGGTTGAACAGTCAATGATTAAATGGTTAATTTTTTTAATGGTTAAATTCAGGACGTTAACGTTATCAGTCCCAAGTTCAAGGTTATATTAATTGAACTGTGGATGAAATTGACTGAATTTAACAAAGGCGGATTGTTGGTGATGGCTCATTATAAGGATATCATCAGTAAATCTGACAAACAGTTTAATCTAAGACCTGAAGTATGGGTTAATATGGTCTTTTCAATGGCAATCAAATAGATGCCTGGGATTGGAGCAAAGAAATCCAATTCTATTAGAAGTCCAAAAATGTGTTTATAAGCAGTGTTGTCATGCTTAACTTTCATTTCTTCTCCTATTATTAGTCAAATAATAGGAAAAGTAAAGTTAATTCATCTTCTGGAGTTAATTTTGTGCATTGTACCAATGTTAGGTCTGTTTATAGCAGTTCCAACTCTGCATGATGAAAGTGGTAAAAGAGAGACAACATCATAAGAAGCTAATATATCACCGTGTCTAAATTAATGCATTTTAAATTTGGGAAGATGTCTACTGTATTGTTTACAAAGGTGGATGAGGCTATGGGTGATATAATGTTCGCTATAAATGAGAATAAGCCGGAAAAGATCAAAGATTTGTATGAGAATACTCGGTGCAATGGGTAATCAAAGTTTATGAACTTTAACAGTACGAAAAAGGAAAGGCATTACCAAATTTTGCATCATGATTTGCTGGAGGATAGCCAAACTGATTTTTTCTTGTTTCTTAAACCTCTCAAGAAATTCCTCAATAATAATTCCATGGAGAATTACAACAAAATAGTTTCCCTTCCACACTATACTATAGCTCATTTGGCCGACAAGATTAGAAACATTTTTGCATACACAGACAAAGCTAGTCTTTTCTCAGTGTACCATTATTTCTTTTCCCCATGCAGATAGCATATGTTCACAAATATGCTATCTGCAAGGGGACCAGATTAACAGAATTTTCATTGCATGCACACAACCTGGAAAACACCCTGCAGATAGATAATAATCAAATTTTAGTAAAACTAAATAACAATAAACTACACACCATGGGTATTAACCTTACTAAATGCAATTCAGATGATTCAAACACACTTAATGCCAGTCCACCTGTTGACTTTTTCAATGTCTGATGCCTAGATAAAATTAAATCCACACAAGACCAACCCTATACAAGCATGTCGCCACCCCAGATATATAAATCATTGCCTTTCATGCAAACCCATATGGTAATTTTCAATCTCCCATGTAACTCTAATCAGCAGATCTATACATTCAAATTATCTTCACAAAGAAGCCTCTAACGTTTCTTAAATGGATCAATAGAAATCCAACAATTATTTGTTTTTGTCCATCTGTATGAATAAAATAACTCAACTCCCATTGAATGGATTTTCATGAAATTTTATATTTGGTTCTTTTCAACAGATTTATTCAACAATCCCAAATTTCATTAAACCACACCAATGGAAACCTGGCAATTCTTTCTTTCTTTTTTTTTTTTTTTCACACACATCATATAGGCTATCCACATATTATATGTAGCTGAAGCACTGCATATTATGTCTGTTGCCATACTCTGATTGGAAGAATGAATGAGCAATATGGGAGATGTGCAGAAATGAAATTTTCTCAGTTCATGCATAAAAAGTTGTTGTATTTTGCTTTTTTTTTTTTTTTTTTTTTTTGTTATCAGTTTATGAAACACATAAATATTGAATTATTACTTATTATATCAATCACAGCAGAAACATTAAATATTTCTGCATTAAATACGTTATATGTCAAGTGCTATTAAAATCCAGGAAGAAATAAGTAAACTGCATTAGGAAAGCACGGTTTATTTGACAGCATATTTATGGTTGTTTAATTTATAAAATCACAAAGCCTGAAATACATATTGCATTTCACATGCTGTTATTATAAAGTACTATAAAACTTGAAGTGAATATTACATTGGGAGGTATGTGCAGTGATATGAAAATCAATTAGTAACTAATTAGTAACATGATTAGTTAGCATTAGCATAGGCATGTTATGCAAGAAAGCAAGCTTATGCAACATCAGCCAAAAAAAAAAAAAAAAATTGCCATTTCACCCCTCCATTCGTTTCAAATACCTGTCCAGCTAAGCCTTAAATTTATTTAGACTATCAACGTCTACAACAAAGGATGAAAGTCTGTTCCACCAACCAACTACCCAGTGGCTAAATGCAAACTTCCGCACATCTATCCTACATCTGTCTTTCCTCAATTTGAATTTATGCCCTCTCAGGTGATTATTCTGAGCATGAGGAAGAATCCCATCAGCATTGAGCATGATCAAACCATTCAAGGCTTTATACACCTCTATCAGATCACCTTGCAGTTGCCTAGTCTCCAGACACTGTATTTGCAAAATTTAAGCCCTTCTTCATAAGAGCAACCCTTTGTTCCATTCACTAATCTTGCTGTCCTTCTCTGTACTCGTTCCAACAGCTCTACATCCTTCTTAAAATGAGGCCTCCAGATGTGTATACAGTACTCAAGATGTGGCCTGACCATTGCCTTATACAAGGGGGATAATCACCTCCTTATCCTTGCTAGAAAAATTCCTGTATATATCATTGACAAGACACCATGAGCTACTCTCGCAGACCGTCTGCACTGCTCAGACAACTTCATATCTGCCTGCACAATTACCCCCAGGTCTTTTTCGTTCTCTACCACTGTCAGAGTAGTACCACAGAGTTGATACGTTACTCTAGGGTTACTGCTTCCCATATGTAGTACTTTATATTTGTCAATGTTAAACTTCATTTGCCACCTCTCAGCCCATCTGCTCAACTTTTCTAGATCCTGTTGCAGCAGCGTACTATCATTAGTGTCCTTAACAACCCTGCCAACCACTTGTATCGTCTGCAGTTATTTACTTTTCAATTCTACAAGGTATTCAGAAAGTCACTATACACCTATGTAGAGACTCTCCGAACACCCTGTGTTAATCAGAGAAAAATAAAAATTTCAATTAATTTAAGAAATAAAAATCTAACACCTGAAATGTAATGAACTGAATACATTAATTTGTTTTGTCATTGGCAGTCTTCAGAGTGTGCAGAAAATATTACTTTTGTTCGCACCAACTTTTTTTTTCTTATTAAAATCTCCATCTTAAATATTTGTAAAATATTTTTTTCCCCATGCAAAACATTCAAAATCCAAAACATTCCCCATCAAAATAAAGGAATATCAATGCCAAGATCACTGATGGGTTATATCATTAATTTTTTTCTCAATTTTTGAAAAATACCAAGAAATTTTTAAGGTTCAGAAACTTTTAAGAAATCAGAAATCCTAGAGGGGTTATATTTGACAATTTTTGTAACATTGTACTGATTTTTATTTTCCATTTTATTCCACCAGCAATGGAATAACCCAAATGTTATTTACCTTTCGTTTCTTCTTAGCTCTTTCCTTCTGATCATAAGTATTCCATTCTTGAAAAGAAGCAAACTTTTTTAGCTGGAAAAAATTTTGGAATAATTATTTCACATTGCTCATAACAACAAACATTGAAATAATTCATTCTGATCATTATGTAGTACTCTTTTATATATTTATCTCATATTACATACATACCTTGACACACTATCTACCATAGATCCCAAAGTGCACAAAATTGCAAACAAACAACAAGCATCTTTAGAAATTGGAATTCTTACCATTTAACACGTATATGCCTTTCTTCCGAATGGCATTCAGGACCCCCAACCCAAATTAATAATACACAGTGCGGCAATTAAAAATGAGACTGAAGATAGAAAACAATAAAGGATCCTATGCATGAGTAAACCTTGGATCAAAAAGCAATTGAAACAACTGGTGGAAGGCAATGACTGGTGCAAGAGCGTTTGCTGATGCTATCGATCAGCAAACGCTCTCTGCTTGCAGCTACTTTTAACTAAGAGGTTAAAAGTAGCTGCAAGCAGAGGTGAAAGTGATTCTTGCATTCCTTCTATTAGAAGGAGCAATGGCCTGGAGGGCAGGGTGCTGGGGCTTTCAGGGACTGGTTGGAGTCACCATGAAACAAATAAATACATGGGCTGTGTTAGGGTATCTAAGAATAAGAATGGGTACATGCATACTTCACATATTTAGTTTTCTGAGCAGTGAAGATAGGCTGCCAGAGCAGGTCATGGGGTACTGTCAATGATATACAGGAATTTTCCTATTAGGGAAAAGATTATATCCCTTTGTATAAGGCAATGATCAGGCCATGCGTTGAGTACTGCGCACAGGTCTGGAGGCCCGATTTTAGGAAGGATGTAGAGTTGCTTGAGCAAGTACAGAAAAGGGGAACGAAAGGATCCCCTTACCAAGAAAGACAGATTAAGTTCTGTAAATTACAGCAGCTGGAAACTAGGTACATGCAAGGTGATCTGATTGAGGTGTATAAAGCTTTGAATGGGTTAAGCACATTCAATTCTGATGGGATTCTTCCACTTGCTCAGATTAAGAACCTGTGGAGGCATAAATTCAAATTGAGGATTGATTGATTGAGTTTTATTGGCACATCAGCAACTTAGGCTATAATGCACAAAAACCTTGTCATAAAAAAAGTAAAACTTTCAGTGACCTAATGAATTACGTCACTAAGTCGTAGGAGGAGTGTAGGAGAGAGTAGGAGTGTGCTATAGGCCTAATGACTCTGATGAGTATAATAAGATACTGTACAGGGAAATAGAATGGGCCAGTACATCAGAGAGTCTTATAATGGGGGATTTTAATTTCCCAGATATTGACTGGAATTTGTGGGTTGGTCACTCACACACTAGCAAGGCTTTTGTGGATTTACTGGATGATTGTTTTCTACACCAGCATGTTCGGGAGGCAAATAGAGGGAGTAATACTCTTGATCTGATTATCAGTAGTGATTCTTCATGCATTAGGAATCTGCAGATAAAGGAACCACTGGGTGGCAGTGATCACAGTGTGCTGAAGTGGGATTTACTCAAGGAGGTAACTACCATCAGAGGTAAAGGGAAGGGTTTTTGCTTTCATAAAGGCGACTATGATGGTCTGAGACAGTATTTAAATTCTATACAGTGGGACCAACTGATGATGTTACCAACAGCAAATTCAAAATGGGAAGCATTCAAGGAACTAATCTTGGAAGCTACCAGGCTTTACATACCAACCAAGAAATATTGTTCAAGGTTCAGGCCTAAATGGTTGTCAGATGAACTAATGAGACATATGGCAGAGAAGAAAAATGCATGGGATACATACAAATTAATGGGTGACATGGAAGCCTATGATAGATATAAGTTGGTCTGTAACCAAGTCACAAAGGAGATTAGGCAGGCAAAGGCAGATTATGAGAAATCCTTGGCAAAGGATACAAAGAAAAACAGAAAAGAGTTCTTTACCTATTTAAACTCAAGAAGGAAAGAGATGAATCAGATTGGTCCACTGGATGTTGATGGTTCAACAGTTGAGGATCCAGCTCAGGTGGCTAACAATCTAAACGAGTATTTTGCATCTGCATTCACGCATGAGCAGTTATTCAAGATGGGGAATGTCGTAGGTGAAGTAAACATTGGCAGTGAGCTAGATGATTTTCTAATAACTGAGAGGAAAGTGGAGGAGAAATTGTTGAGGTTAAACATAAAAAAAGGCACCCGGGGTGGATGGGATCTATCCAGTTATATTAAAGGAGGCAGCAAAGGAAGTAAGCAAACCCCTAGCCATAATTATGAGAGCTTCTTTGGACTCAGGGGAGGTACCCATAAACTGGAGATGTGCAAATGTAACCCCAATTCACAAAGGAGGATCAAAGGCTGACAAGTAATTATAGAACTGTTAGTTTAACTTCAGTTCCAGGAAAATTAATGGAGGCACTGGTTAAAGAAGCACTGCAGGATCATCTGGACAAGAATTCAGTTATAGCTCAGACACAGCATGGGTTTGTTAAGGGCAGGTCTTGTCTGACCAATTTGATTGGATACTATGATGTAGTCACAAAAGAACTGGATGCAGGGAATAACTTTGATATTATATATTTGGATCTTAGAAAGGCTTTTGATACTGTTGCACATGGAAGACTGCTGCACAAATTGGAGAAGTGTGGCATTGGAGGCAAATTGCTGCTATGGATAAAGGGATGGTTGAGTGGCAGAAGACAGAGAGTGGTAATCAATGGACACTGCTCAACATGGACTAATGTTATTAGTGGTTCCTCAAGGTTCAGTGTTGGGTCCATTGTTGTTTTCTGTATTTATAAATGATATTGATGATGGTGTATCAGGCTTAATGTCCAAGTTTGCAGACGATACAAAGGTTGGCAGGGTTGTTAAGGACACTACTGATACTATGCTGCTGCAACAGGATCTGGAAAGGTTGAGCCGATGGGCTGAGAGGTGGAAAATGAAGTTTAACATTGACAAATGTAAAGTACTACATATGGGAAACAGTAACCCCAGATCAACGTATCAACTCTGTGGTACTACGCTGACAGTGGTAGAGAATGAAAAGGACCTGGGGGTAATTGTGCAGGCAGATATGAAGTTCTCTGAGCAGTGCAAACAAGCTGCAAGAGTAGCTCATGGTGTCTTGTCAATGATATACAGGAATTTTTCTAGCAGGGACAGGGATGTGATTATTCCCTCGTATAAGGCATTGGTCAGGCCACACCTTGAGTACTGTATACAGGTCTGGAGGCCTCATTTCAAGAAGGATGTAGGGCTGCAGGAACGAGTACAGAGAAGGGCAACAAGATTAGTGAATGGAACAAAGGGTTGCTCTTACGAAGAAAGGCTTAAGTTTTGCAAATTACAGAGCCTGAAGACTAGGCATCGGCAAGGTGATCTGATAGAGGTGTATAAGGCTTTGAATGGCTTGAGCATGCTCAATGCCGATGGGATTCTTCCTCTTGCTCAGAATAATCACCTGAGAGAGCATAAATTCAAATTGAGGAAGGACCGATGTCGGATAGATGTGCGGAAATTTGCCTTTAGCCAGCGGGCAGTTGGTTTGTGGAATAGACTTCCATCGCTTGTTGTTGAAGTTGATAGCCTAAACAAATTTAAGGCTCAGCTGGACAGGTATTTCGAACGAATGGAGGGGTGAAATGGGAGTAGTGGTTGTTTTTTTTTTTTTTTTTTTGCTGATGCTGAATAAGCTTGCTTTCTTGCATCATATGCCTCTACTGATGCTAATGCTAAGTCAGGGTATAAAGTCAAGTATAAACTGTAAAAGACAAATATCAGAAAACAAGTAACAATAATAAATCTGAAAATAATAAGATTTTTTAAATATGAGTAAAAAGGTTTACTGATTTTAGGAAGCTAAAAATTGCAGACACATGGTCATTGTCGGATAAAATCTGACTGAGTGTATATGGCTCAGTCAGATGGTTAAAAGCACTAAAACGAGCATTTCTAAAACTGGTACAGTCACATAAAATATGTTGAACGGATAAAATGGTGTCGCACTGCTCGCACATAGGAGGGTCATCAGCCCTCAGCAAAAAGGAGTGTGTAACATGACAGTGTCCTATGCAGAGCCGAGCAAGAACAACTTCCTCTTTGCGATATCTGCGTAAGCTGGACCGCCAAGGATGGATCACAGGCTTAATTTGACATAGTTTGTTTGTAGTAATCAGAGTAGTACCACAGAGTTGATACGTTACTCTAGGGTTACTGCTTCCCATATGTAGTACTTTATATTTGTCAATGTTAAACTTCATTTGCCACCTCTCAGCCCATCTGCTCAACTTTTCTAGATCCTGTTGCGAATCTTGCCACTGAGATTGTAAATTATTACGGATCGCTTGCCTGTAGTCTGTATAGGGGACTAACAGGTCAAGATTATCCGTCAGGGCTGCCGATTTGGCTGCGGTGTCAGCCAAATCATTTCCTCTAATCCCGATGTGACTTGGGATCCAGCAGAAGCGGATATCGAATCCACTTACATAGAGGCTGTATATTATCTGCTGAATTCGGGACAGGGTTGGATGATTAGTGTGTGACATCGCTGATAAAGCCTGTAGTGCACTCATTGAATCGGCATATATAATACACCGTTGGTAATGGTGTTTTCTTATGTGATCTAGAGCTAACTCTATGGCATGCAGCTCTGCAGTGTAAATGCTGCAGTCAACGGGTATCTGCTCTGATATGGTATTATTTGGAAAGACAGCAGCAGATCCCACATACGATTCTGACTTCGAGCAGTCTGTGTAAACTGGCAAGAAGTCAATGTTCTGCACGGTGTTGTGAATAGAGCTGAAGGTAGACAGAAACTGGAGTATTAGACTTCATCGCAATCTTGAGCGAGAAGTCACATGCTGGTGTTTGTGCATGCCAGGGTGGAAGGGGCTCCTTTGGTAATCGAGCAACCTTGTCTACCGAGATGTTAAGTTCATTGAGTAGCTCTTGAACACGAATGCCGAATGGGCGATTGGCGGTCCGTCGTGTGTTATACAGATTTTTCCCATCGTGGCTCGAAAACGGATCTCCACGTGGGATGGTTCGGCAGGGACTTCAGCTTGAAGGCATATTGTAGAGACAACTGCATTCGTCGAAGCGACAAGGATGGTTCATTTGCTTCGACATACAGACTTTGGACAGGTGATGTTCTGAATGCACCAGTAGCGATACGAATGGCTTGGTGATGGATGGGGTCAAGCCAACAAACAGCACTATTTCTGGCAGATGCATACACCTGAGACCCATAATCTAATTTTGAGCGTACAAGTGCATGGTATAGACGTAGTAGAGTGCATCGGTCTGCACCCCAAGAGGTAGAAGAGAGAGAGCGGAGGATGTTAAGCCCTCTTGTACACTTTGTACGTAGCTGACGAATGTGTTGAACAAATGTCAACTTTTTGTCAAAAATGAGTCCCAGGAATTTCGCCTCTGATACAACTGGAATGGTGCTTTGTCCAAGTCTTAATTCAGGCTCGGGGTGGAGGTTACGTTTGTGACAAAAATGGATGCAAACTGTCTTCTCCGGTGAGAACCTGAAACCATTGGTCATGGCCCAGGTGTTAAGACGGTCAATAGCTTGTTGCAGTTGTCTCTCAATAACCCTCATATTGCATGATTGAGAGAATATGCTGAAGTCATCGACATAGAGTGCACTGTTTATAGTTGGAGGAAGTTGTTCAGAAATAGAATTTATTTTAATGGCAAAAAAGCGTAACACTTAAGACAGATCCTTGTGGTATCCCCTCCTCTTGGCAAAAAGGCCGCGGTGAGCATGTGACTTCCTACACTAACTTGGAAATAACGGCAGGATAAAAAATTTTTTAATAAAAATGGGAAGGTGGCCTCTCAGACCGAGGTTGTAAAGGTCTTTTAAAATACCAAATCTCCAAGTTGTGTCGTACGCTTTTTCCATGTCAAAGAAAATGGACACCAAGTGTTCTCTTTTTAGGAAAGCATCTCGGATAGATGTTTCTCGTCTAATTAAGTCCAGTGTGGACCTGTTTCTTCGGAAGCCACACTGAAAGCGGGAGAGAAGGTCGTTCAATTCTAAATACCATAAGAGACGAGCATTGACCATTGTCTCCAATATTTTGCACAGACAGCTGGTCAGAGCAATAGTACGATAGTTTTTTGGACATTTAGGATCCTTTCCTGGCTTAGCAAAAGCAAGAATAGTTGCCTTGCACCAGGGATCCAGAAAGTGCTCTTCAAGGAAGATTCTGTTGTACAGGAAGAGCAAACAGTCCATGGATTCTGGTGAAAGATGTTTGATCATTTCATAATGGATGTTGTCTGGTCCAACAGCGGTAGCCTTTGTACGGGCGAGTGCTGTTTTCAGCTCTTGGATATTAAATGGCCCATTGTATGGGTCGGAACCCTTCGATGTGAATTTAAGGGCCTGTTTTTCAGTGTTGCACTTTAAGACCAGAAACTCTGGGGAGTAAGATGATGTTGCAGAGATGTTAGAAAATGTTTCCCCAAGAGCATTGGCTATTGCAGTAGAGTCTGCAATAGTACATCCATTATATTCAAGGACCAATGAGAGGTGTGCTGTGTATTTTCCCTTCATTTTCCAGATTTTTTCCCAGACCACCTTAGTACTAGTGGACTGAGTAATTGATGAAGTAAAATGGATCCACGATTCCTTTTGACTCTGACAGCGGATGTAGCGTGCTTTGGCTCGTGCGCGTTTAAAGGTTATAAGGTGCATCTATATTGCTGCTGTGCATTGTGAATTCCACCAAGGTTTGGGAAATGGTGGAAACCGGGCAGATGTTTTTGGAACAGCATTTCCAGCTGCTTGGACGATTATTTCTGTAATGTACGTTACTGCATCACTGATAGGCTCCTGACTGACGGTACTGAGGTCAAAATTTGCCTGATGTTGGAAGGCAGACCAGTCAGCCTGATCAATCTTCCACCGTGGTAACCTGAAAGGAAGACACGGCCTCGCACCGTATAACGGGGTTATCACAGGGAAGTGATCACTTCTGTATGGGTTCTCCTCCACTTCCCAAGTGAGTGAAGGGAGTAGAGAAGGGGAGCAGATAGAGAGATCAATGGCAGAAAACGTATGGGTAGGCATGTGGAAGAAGGTATTTGTTCCAATATTTAGAAGTATTTAGGGTAGTGCTAACATTGATGTTAGCACTACCCCACAGGGTGTTATGTCCATTAAAATCCCCAAAAAGTAAGAAAGAGGGAGGCAACTGCGTTACAGGATCATCAAGGTCTTCCTGGGAGATGTCAGTCCCAGGTGGCAAATAAATAGAGCAGACCGTTAATAAAAATCCCACCGTAAAGCGAATTGTAACGCTTCTATGCTAGTTGTAATTAGCAAGGGCTGAACTGGGGTCCGGTTGCCCACAAGGATAGCCACTCCTCCATAGGTAAGTCTCCTGCAAGCAAAAGCAAACTGGCTCTTGCTTTTGCAGGAGGGCCTTTATGTCATCAGTATTTCGCCGGAATCCATGACAATTCCACTGTAGGAATTTAGGCATTATTTTGGCTTGGTGGGTCCATCAGGCGGCTTCCGAGTTGCTGAGGGCTTACTTTTATCAGCCTTGGGTTTATCTCTTTTGGTCCGGTGTCCATTTCCTCCTCCACGAAGAGTTCCAAGACTGATTTGTCTGTTACCTCCTTGTCCTCTACATCCATTGTTTCTGTTATTATTGGTTGCTCTTTTTTACCACTTGGTTTTGGTAGTGGTGGAGCACTAGGAGGTGCAGATATAGGAGTAGCAGCTGACTGCGTTTTTTTGGTGGGCTTTTGTGAATTTAATAAATAGCGTGCAATCGGCGTGAATGACTCTCTTGGTGGTACAGTCATCTCTGTTTGTGCACCGATAGTGCACTTTGCAGAAACCTTCTGAGCATATGAAGGCTTCCCGCTATTTATTGGTTGTATGCGTTTTCTAGCCTCTGGGTAGGAGATGTTTAGCTCTGTTTTTAATTTTTGTATCTCCTTTTCGTCCTTCCACCGCTGGCATGCTCGAGAGTATGTAGGGTGCTCTCCTTGGCAGTTAATACAATTAGGCTTAGTAGCTAAGCTCTTAAGCTGCTCTCTTGATCTTTAGCACCACATCGAGCACAGGCAGGGTTACCATGACAAGCTGTTTGTGAGTGGCCGTACTTTTGACATTTAAAACACGTCAGTGGGTTTGGAACGTAATTCCTCACTGGGCAGTTTAAGTACCCTGCCTTGATGGAACTTGGAGGCTGTGGGGTATTGAATGTTAGGATTAGATTCCCATCCTTACGCATGGATATTCGCTTGACAGCTGTTATTCCTTGTTCTTTTAATTCAGAGCAGATCTCTTCTTCAGAAACGTGAAGAAGATCCCTCTCTGATATGACACCTTGTGAAGAGTTCAAAGTTTTGTGAGGGGTTACGATGATGGGTATTCCCCCTATAGATGTGGCTTTCAAAATTTTTTCTGTTTGATTTGTATTTGATGCTTCAATTAGAATATCTCCAGAACGCAGCCGTTTTACGGATTTGAGTGAACTTGCCATCCCTTCTAATCCTTTCTGGATAAAGAAAGGTGACATTTTCACTATTGACTGCTCTCCGGTGGAACGGAGAATGAGGAAAAGAGGTTCACAGATGGCGTTTTCTCCTCAGTTCTAGCTCTTTTAGCAGAATTGCTCTCACTTTCATCCGACGATCGATTAGGTAGGGACCTTGTTGGGGCCCCAGAAGAAATAGAATTTAAATTACTCATATGAATAAGATAAAAATTTCAGATGCCCTAAGTACCTCACCCACCACGGAGCCCTACGAGGGGACGCCCACTCGTGAACTAGCAGGTACTGCGTACACAAATGGGATGCCAAGTTAGCTTAGAGGCACCATACCCACATTTCCAATAAGCCTTGATCCCATCCCAGGACCAAAGGGAGGGAGACTTATTGGAACACAGTTGACCCTAGCAGTAAGAACCAACCCCCGACTGATCCCAGTCGGGCCGGTCCGGGACCACCCGCCTTGTCGAAGCAGGGGCCAAAGTGGTGTATTAAGGCTGGGCCCCTCAACCACCAGGATTCCCCCCCCTTTCCGAAATCCACAGGTCGCGGCACACGCCAGATTCCAAAGATGTAACCCTGGAACCAAGGTATGGGCATTAGATCCCAGTGATGCTAGTCTGGAAGTCCAGCAGCGTCACTGGGTGGTCCCCTCACCACGTATAGGTGCCATGTTAAGGGGTCAAATTGAGGAAAGACAGTTGTAGAATTAATATGCAGATATTAGCCAGCAGGTAGTTGATTGCTGGAACAAACTTCCATGTGTTGTGTTTTTGTTGTTGTGGAAGTTGATAAGCTTAAATAAATATTCATAATAACTGCACAATCCTATACCAACTGTTATTAAATAAAATAAATAGTGTTGTGTACTATAGTGTTGAAAAGGAGGTAGATGCCTCTGAAAGCTATGGTGTTTTAGCACTTAATATCCTGTGTTTTATCTACATTGTTTATTGTAATTTATTCATTGAAGTTTAAAATTTCATATTTTATTGTACAGACAGTTACCTTTTTATCAGTTTTATCCGGTGTAATTATACCATTCTATTTATTTAATTTATTTGTATCATTATTATTTTAATATAACACAATGCTATTTAATATGAATATTTCCAACCTCAGAGGTCTATTTGAAGAGATTAAATAAATTCAAGGAGGAACTGGGAAAGCTTTTAGAGCGAATGGATGTGTGAAATTGGTGGTTTTTTTTTTTTTTTTTTTTTTGGCTGATGCTACATACACTTGCTTTTTTGCATCACATGCCCTCTACTACTACTACTATACTGTTCAATGTTCTTGTCACAGCTCTGAATGGTGTTGATGTTATAAAAATAACAGCCTTAAACTTTAGGCGCAAAAAGAAGTTGCACGGTGCTAAGTCTGTTGAATACGATGGATCCAACAGTATGCAGATTTTTTTTTTTTTTTGGTAGCCAAAAACTTCTGAATAATGAGAGCCTTGTGGCTTGGTGCATTGCCTTGCAAGAGGAATCAACTGCCATTTCCTCCACACGGCAGATTCTGTGCAATGAACATTTCAAAATGTCCAGATAGTGGGTAGCATTAACACTTTGACCATTGGACATTAACTCTTTGTGTACAATTCCCTTATATTGTAGAAAGGGATGAGCATGTTTTTGATTTTTAACCTTTTTGACAAACTTTTGGCTTTGAGAGAGTTTGCCAACTTCCACTTCACACTTGTCACTCATTGTGAGGGTCGTACCGAAAACACCCATAATGATCAATTTCAGGAAGTTGGATTTGCTTTCAGTAGCCTCAATTGTTCTCTGCAGTGTTCAACGTCGTCCACCTGCTGTTGACTATCTGTTAACGAATGAACAAATCATGCACAGACCTTAGTTTTCGTCAAATCATGAGTTATTATTTGTTTCCTTATTAATGCACAAATCTTCTAAAATCATTCAGAGTGTTCTATATTGGTCATTGGTAATGATTTCCAGCATTTTTTCAATTAACTCTGGCATTCGAATCACTTTTGTTGGGCCCAGATGTTTCTTATTGTCCAGTGATTCTCTTCCATGGGTGTAATGTTTATGCCACTCAAACACAGGTGGGCAAGACTGACAATTCTCGCCAAACACTTGCTTCATCATTTGAAATGTTTCCATGACACTTTTTCCTAGTCAAATGCAAAACTCTATGTTTGTTCTTTGTTCCACTGTCCCTCCACAACACACAGACACAGGAGATATGTGCAGTTCAGCTCACACTACGTTCTAAATTGGGGGCAATTTCCAGTGACCTTAACTGGGGTGCTCAAGAAACAATCAATCTTCCATTTTCATATTTACTTCTAATAGATGGCAGCACCAGCACTCATCTCATAACATCAGGAAAAGGCAGTGGAGAAAGCTAATGCCAGTGGGACACAGCAGCCACAGTGAAGCTGAAGTTATCCCGTCAAAGTACATCGAATGGTTTGAAGTTCAGGAATAAGCAGATGTGACCCTAGTGTTACTTTTGCATAAAATTCACATAACATTGCTTCCCAAAAGGCCCAAGGAATACTTGGGCCTTTTGGGAAGGCATAAACTGCTGCAGCATAAAATGACTGACATTTTTAAAACATAAATGTAATTACAGAACTGTATGACTATTTTCTGTGTTGAATGTGTCAGTCCTATTGTGGTATTGTGACAGTGTAAATACAGTACAGTATATACTGTATGTAAATAAATTACAGCACCTTTGATTTTTGACTTGCAACCTAATACAATACTGCACATATTTTATAATCTGTCGACACACTTCAAAAAAATCATTCTCTTTAACTGAAACATAGTATACAATAATATTGAACCTTTTCTCAACTACAGTCGATTCCGGTTATTTGGGACACATCGGGACTGTACATTTTGGCCCGATTAAGCGGCTGCCCCAATTATCCGAAGTTTCACGTAAATAGTTAAAAATACAATTTACCCCCCCCCCCCACCTTTACAATTAGTTCACTGTACAATCAAATCACGTTACGACGAACTCAAAATAGTAAAGTACCGTCACTATACGATATGCAGTAAGCGCCGGTCATTATGATCACGTTTGTGAATTGAATTTTAATTCTATTAAACAGCAATTCTAATTATCGAAAATAGGAGGAATATTATCCACAGGCTATAAAAGTAAAGATATATTAAGCACAAATTTACCCTTTATTACCTTACCAATTAAAAAATTAAATGATACGTGAAAATCGGAAGAATATACGTGATAATCGGAATAATTAATACGTACTGTAATATGTACATACTAACTAAACTAGTTGACATTTCTGTTCACTGACATTTGTTGGTGGGGACTGAAATTTAAAACAGTAAAAAGATAAGCAATCAATAACAAAGAACAGGGCACACACAAATTGCAAGTAACACAACACGCGCAAGTGAGAACGGAGTAACAAATTAGGAAGCTTTAAAAATAGGAATGAAGAGAAGATTCTGAAAATTATTTTTTTTATATGATTGAAGATTCCAGCTGCCGGTATTATCGCAAATTCAATAAGATCGAGTTTACTGTCCGTTTATGATAGATTGCACTAACAGAAAAGCCCAATAAACAGGTGACTGCTAATTGTTTTTATTGTTTTATGGTTGTGACCTCCAGAAATCCGACCGAACTACGTGGTACGGTCGGAGACAATCGTAGGGTAATCTCCAGTGCTGAGGTCTCCTGCCCCGATTAAACGGCATTTTGTCCCAATTAAGCGAAGTAAACCCTGGCTATTTTCTCGATTGGTTTTTGTTTTTTAAGATTTGCCCCAAATAAACGGCTGCCCCGATTAACCGGTGGCCCAAATAACCGGAATCCACTGTATATTGAAAACCTCTTAATCAGACTGTCTGACAAAAGAGTGCTTATTATGATCGATGCTAAAAGCTTCATCCTCTCTTTGAAACAGTCTGGAGACGGATCCAAAGGGAGATTTCAAACTCAACGTTTGGGCAATGTGTTAATAACTGGATGATCCACACTTCGTGGGCTTCCAGTGACCATAATTCCTTGAGGTCCTTGAGGTTGTCAGAGACATTTTCTCAGATATGCCACACAAGCTGTACCTGCTACCTGGGAATCTAAAACACTGATGGAACTGATATTCGGGTGATACTCAAGTCAAGTGGACCAAATTTCGGCAAAGCCCAGATGGTCTGTGACAGAAAAATCCTCTGCTTGCACCTTTGCAATGGTGGGACTGTTAGTAATCCTGGGTATAACTCCCCATGCACAAGCACACTGTGGGTGACCATCCAGGTATGAACCAAAGTAAGCAGGTTTTGAGGTGTGGCACCCACATCACATGCAGGAATGCCGGTCCCTCTGTGTTACCAGGAAATACTAGGTGGTAGATGACTCTCATCAACTGGTGCAATATCACAACTTTGCTTATTGGAGGCTTGAAGTGGTGGAACCTATGTTTAGTCTCCAGAGCTAAGTTCTAGTCAACACTTCCATCATGCAAGATGATTGATGGCTTTTGAGGTTATGATGAACATGATGAGTTCCAAACTTCCTTACATTTCAAGGGTAGCCGGCCGCTAGTTAGTACACTGGACCGAACCTATTGGTAACTCTCTAGAAGGCTTCTGGATCAGCTAGTGTATAATCTTGCTACCTCAACTCTGCCAGACAGTGATTGGAGGGAGTCCAAGTAGTGTGTATGTGGTGGACATTGTCGAGGCTGCGTTATGTCAAGGATCTGGGTATATTTTTACCATGTGTACGCCATATCCAAAAATTTCAATACTTCATACAGCATGTCCCCCCACAACTTTTTCTTACTATTGAATACACCATGAATTGTCAAACTAATAGAGTAAGCTTATCTGCGAAAAGATCTAAACCTCCCAAACACTTCCTAGTTCATTTCACATATATACGTGGTCTCGGTAATAATCTCAACAATGTCCATTTCCACTTTGCAGTCTGCCAAACCCCATATACTTTTTCAGACAAAATCTTAGTTATCAGTTGATTCAACCACTGCTCATCTTAGTTACCCAAATTATTCGCGGTATGATTCCTTTCGCCTCAAAGGTGGTACTTGTGAATATGTCCGATCCGATATTCCCTATCAGAGGCTTGGTAATTTGGATTCTCCTCTTTTCGATTTTCTCTGGCTTAAAATCACCCTACCTCATTCGGTCAAATTCATCTGTTGTCTCTACCGTTCTACCAACTCCACTAATCACTTGGAGCTCTTTGACTTCCTCTCTTTGCAACTTGATTTTCTCCAATCCAACTTTCCTAACAGTGAGGTAATTTTCCTTGGCGATTTTAATGTTCCCAACTCCAGCTGGCTTCCATTCTCTAGTCACACAGACCTAGGTGGTCGAGATGCTGAGGTTTTTGCAATTACTAATGACTTCGCACAGATAGTTCATTTACCTGCCAGAATACTGGACAATCCTAACCATACAGTCTTGATCTTTTTCTCACAAACAACCCTTCCAAGTACACAGTAGTAGTGAGTGGTCCTTTAGGCACCTCAGATCACAATTTGGTGATTGTCTCTTCTCCAATAGAGCCTTTAACTCGTGGCCATTCCCAACCTGGTGTTGTTTGGCATTACAAGAATGCAAAATGGGATGACTTGCAAGATTTCTTTTCTTCTTTTCCTTGGTCAGATTACTGTTTCAAACCTTCTGATGTCCACATTTGCTCAGACTGTGTCAGTGAAATTATTCTTGTAGGAATGGAATCCTTTATTCTACACTGCACTTTAAAATCTCGTCCTTTTATCTAAACATTAGTTTTCCAATAAATGTGCTAAGGCTGTTCAAGAGAAGAATGTTGCATATCGTAATTGGCTTGTTTTCAATTCTTCAGTTTCATTTTCTGTCTACACCAAAGCTCGCAAAAATTGTAAAGCAGTTATTAATCAATTCAAACTAAATTTTGAACAGACTAAGAGTAGAAAACTTGCTTCTTGCCTTAATGGTAGCCGAGCATTCTGATCTCTTGCCAAAAGGTATTGGCCACAACTTTTGCCCGTCTCTGCTCCCACCTCTGTCAAAACCAGATGGTTCTTTTTGTCACTTCAGCCAAGGATAAAGCTGACCTGCTAGCATCCCATTTTTCTTCCAACTTGTGTATTAATGATCTTGGTAAAACACCTCCCACCATTCCCAACACGCTCCATTCAATGCCTCCTGTGGTCTTCTGTCAAAAAGATGTCCGAAGAATTTTGACGAATCTTGATGCTAAGAAAGCTCCGGGTTCTGATGATATTTCTCCACTTGTTCTCAAAACTTGTGCTCCTGAACTTACTCCTGTTCTTTGCCACCTTTTTTCACTTTTTTATTCCAAAGGTGTTTTTCCTTCTGCTTGAAATTTGCTCATATCCATGGTTTGTACCTACCAAAAGTGGTCAGAGGAGAGGGAACCCACGAACCACTATCAAGGTTTTGGATGACCATGGCTCATCGATGCTCAAGGTGAGCAAAACCTCTCCCGGATGGTACCTGGCAACAGAAGGGCGACTGTGGTCCAACTCGCTGGTAATTGGAATGCTGGTGACGGGAGTAATGTGCCACAACACACAGTACATCGAACCCCGTTGAAAATTGGGCTGTGTAGCCACAGGCCACTCCGAGTGCCCATGCTAACCACGGTTCACTGGCAAAAGAGCTTACATTGGGCACGTGAGCATCAAAACTGAACCTGTGGAAATGATGGCACCTGAATGCACCATGAGACGAAAACAAGCCACTGGAGGCGATGTTCTGCTGGGATACCCTGGGTCCAGTCATCCATGTGCCTGGCACTCTGACGTCTACCACCTACCTAAACATCATTGCTGATCAGGTTCACTCTTTCATGGCAAAGGTCTTCCCCTTTGGCTGTCCCATCTTTCAGTGGGATGTGCCATGCCACGCTGCCCGGATTGTTCGAGACTGGTTTGCGGAACATGAGGGAGACTTCTAGGTATTTCCCAGGCTTCCAAATTTAATTTGCAGGCATCAATCCCATCTAGCATCTGTGGTTTCTGTTGGAACAGTAACTCTGATCTGTGGCACTTTACGGCAATTAAAGGATCTGCTGGTTACGTGTTGGTACCAGATAGCACAGGATACATTTAGAAATCTTGTAGCATTCATGCCTTGCCAGGTATGAGCTGTTTTGGCTGCACGTGGGGGGGGGGGAGACTAACATCATATCAGGTAGGTGGTCATAATGTTTTGGCTCATCGGTGTACAGGAGTTCACAAAGTTTTTTTTTGAATTTTGAAGGAGTCCGTGAACTTTTTTTTGATTTTTGAAAGGGTCTGCAGATCTCAGTAGTTTGGGAACCACTGGGTTAGTTGAATCAAAGCTTAAAGATGAACCTTGGAGTTTACCTTACAAATTGGTTTGTGAGAAAATACATCCAGGCGAAACTTTTTTCGTCCATTGTAACTTTGAATAATATCAAAACACTAACTTGGTCTAATTCTATCAATGCATAATGGAATTATTCATCAAGATGTTATGGTCCCTGAAAGTAATGAACAGACTGTAATGAGACTTGAACATTTAACCTATGTCGGCAAGAGTTATGAGGATCCTTTCTCACAAATTGAAAATGCAATAAACATAATGAAAGATGGAAAATCCCAGAGTTAACCTACTTGAAGTAGCAGTGTTGAAAAGGATTGGGAAGGTCTGTCTTAAATTCATAATAAACTTACTAAATAATTGTTAAACAGAGGTGATTCCAAAATCTTGGAAACTGGCAAATCTGAAACTGCTATTAAAGAATCCTGGCGATTCTGTACCTACTTCATATAGGCCTATCGCCCTTCTGCCAGTTCTTGGTAAGGTTATGGAGAATTTAGACTGAAACACTTTAAGGGCTGAAACCTCAGGCTGTGAGAGAATTAGACAACATACAAGTTAGGGCAAATATATCATATTAGTAAGCTGCAAACGCATCATATTAGTACGCTGCAGTATCACCAATTCACAAAGGGTGATCGAAGGATGACATGAGTAATTACAGACCAGTTAGTTTAACTTCTGTTCCGGGTAAAATAATGGAGTCACTGGTGAAAGATGCATTGTAGGATCATCTAGACAAGACTGCAGCAATAATTCAGACACAGCATGGGTTTGTTAAGTCTTGTCTGACTTATTTGGTTGGAAATTATGATGTGGTTATAAAGGAACTAGATGCAAAAAATAATTCTGATATCACATACTTGGATTTCAGGAAAGCTTATGACACTGTTGTGCATGGAAGACTACTGTACAAATTGGAGAAGAATGGTATTAAGGCTAAGTTGCTACAATGGATAAAAGGATGGTTGTGTGGGAGAAGACAGAGGGTGGTAATCAATGGGTGCTGATCTTCGTGAACTAATGTTATTAGTGTAGTCCCACAGGGTTTGGTGTTGGACCCACTTTTGTTTTGTATATTTATCAATGATATTGATGAAGGTATATCAGGTTTAGTGTCGAAGTTTGCAGACAATACAAAGGTTGACAGGGTTGTTAATGACAGCAATCACAGTGTGCTACTGTAACAGGATCTAGAAAATTTGGGAAGATGGACTGAGAAGTGGCAACTGAAGTTTAACATTGACAAAAGCAAAGTACTACATATGGGTAGATATGAATTCTGTGGTACTACACTTAGGGTGGTAGAAAATGAAAAAGACCTGGGAGTAATTGTGCAGTCAGATATGAAGTTTTCTGAGCAATGCAGACAGGCTGCCAGAGTAGGTGATGGGGTTTTGTCAATGATATATAGAAATTTTGCTAGCAGGGAAAAAGAGGTGATTGTCCCTCTGTATAAGGCAATGGTCAGGCCACGCCTTGAGTACTGCGTACAGGTCTGTAGGCCTCATTTTAGGAATGATGTAGATTTGCTTGAATGTGTACAGAGAAGGGCAACAAGATTGGTGAGGGGAATGAAGGATCCTCTTACCAAGAGAGGCTTAATTTCTGAAAATTGCAGCGGCTGGAGACTAGGCACCTGCAAGGTGAGCTGATTGAGGTGTATAAGGCCTTGAATGGTTGAGCACACTTAATTCTGATGGGATTCTTCCAATTGTTCAGATTACGAACCTAAGGGACCATAAATTCAAGTTGAGGAAAGCCAATTGTAGAATAATGCGTGGAAATTTGCCTTTAGCCAGCGGGTGGTTAATTGCTGGAACAAATTTCAGTCTGTCATTGTGGAAGTTGATAGGTTAAATAAATTTAAGGAGGTAGACAAACATTTAGAGGGAATGGTTGTGTGATTTTTTTTTTGGCTGACGCTACCTAAGCTCATATGCTTGCTTTCTTGCATCACATGCCACGATTACTATTACTTTCTGAATCTTGATTTACCGGAAAAATATGATATTGTTAGGCCTTGGAGTGGATTTTTAAGGGATTGGCAACAAGACTAGAGTGAATCAGAGTTAGGTAGAATTACAAATAAATTCATTCCTCATGTCTCAGAATATAATAAACAGATGAACTGGTTTAATCCTGGTCTCAATGTTACGTTTTTGATAACAGGACATGGGAGTCTTAACAGCAAGTTATTCTCTTTTGGTTAGCTCTCCTCTCTGTCACTGAGGTACTCTGTTATTTGACTGTAACGTATATTTGGATATTAGATATGAGCAAAAAATTCTAACTGAGATATCCGATTCGATCAATTTGACTCAGTTCTTAGAGATAAAGGATAATTTCATGACTTTATCTGAATATGCAAATAAGCTGTTTAACAGAAGAAAATCTATAATCAACAGAGATATACCTTGAAGTGATTAATGCAATTGTGGTTCATTACTTAATTAGTATGTATGTGGATTCTAAGATTAATAGAAGACAATGACAAGATATTGATCTGGTTGTTTCATGAATGGGATATTGTACATAGTTCTAAATAATCTTTGGACCGAAATTAAGGGTCTATGTATCTGTCCAAATTAGTGATTCTGGAATAAAACTTGGAAAGAGTATTGATGATGTTTTGAATGTATTTATGCGTTAAAGACACTCAAATTTCTTTGGTGGGAATTTGAGTTCTGGAGTTTTTGTTTTTAATTTCTGTGATTTTATATTTAAATTGAACTGGTGGCACTAGAATTATACTTTGTTAAACTAGCCATGCTTGTTTTGATGTTTTGCTTTATTGCAAAATGTTAAATTATAGTCCTAGTAATATTAGGGTTGAATCAGATGGATGATTGGTTTAATTATTTCTGACAGTGCCATGTTACTCAGAACATGTTTATTGAACTTGGATTGCACTGCTGCTACTTAGTTACACTATATGAGACTTAGTATTCCCTTCCATGTATGCAACATTGGCTCAGAGAAGTATTGATTGGTTTGTCCAAGCTGTAGATATGGCAGTTGTGGATGAGGCAAGATCCTTAGGTCTCTGGATCTAGCTTAATGTGAGTAATAGATGTTTTTTTCTCATTTGGTCTTGAGTTGATTGTAAGGAGGACCAAACTTAGGATAAGGTTTGATTTGTTTGTGTTAATTGTTGATTTGATGGGCAATATGGTGAAACCTGACATTCTGAGCATGGAAAGGATACATGCTGTACGTTTATGTTCTCTTTTAGGTGTAAGTGTGCTGGTTAACCTAATTAATAGGGTTAATTAAAGTGTATCCTCTAAAATGGATGGAGTTTACATGCTTAGGCAGATTTCATCAGTGTTGCTTCACTGTAGAATGTTAAGAGTTTTCTTTACTGTCTTCATTAAGAGTGTTCTAACTGATGGCTTGTGTCGTACAATTACTCCTTCGCATAAGTGTAGGAGTGAAAGCACCATTCCTGCAAGGGTTAAATTAATCTCCAAAAATTATTGTAGTTTTGATAACCAAATTTTGTATTTACTTATTTGTTGTAAATAGTGATTTGTCTATTCTTCTCTAGTTGAGAGGAATGTTAAATTGTTGGCTTTGTAAATAATGTGCATATTGGGTTTACTTTTGATCTGGTTGTGTGGCCTTACCGATTTGCATAAGTTTTGTCCACTAGTGTCTATCTTTACTCTTTAAACTCTTGCTTTCTTCCTCTTCTGGGGATGCCTATTTCTTTCATCTCCTTGCTTTTCTTCTCTTTCCCATCCATTCCCTTACCCCTATTTCTCATGCTATGTTCCTTCCTTTTCATTTTTCTTAGTCATCCCACTAAGAGTCTTTGCTTGTTGGTGGTCCCAGGCATGCCTCCACATGGCATGGGATGGAAGTCGGGGGCAGCAAACCAGGTGTTCCCTGTCCCCTTGCAGCGAAGTTGCCAGGTGCTGGCACTGAACATAACACACAAACACTTATTTACATTTGCCGGCTTTGGCATATTTCCTTTTCAAATGCTACTGCAGCACTTAGGGGGAACCCTGAAGACTGACTCAAAAAACAAAAATACCTTAAAATAAATAGTATACAATAAAATATAAGTGCGCACAATTACAACTCTTGTGTATATCTTATATATATTTCATAGACAAACTTACCTTCTGCAGTAAATCCTCATCT
This sequence comes from Mastigoproctus giganteus, assembly GCF_048544385.1. Taxonomy (NCBI): domain Eukaryota; kingdom Metazoa; phylum Arthropoda; class Arachnida; order Uropygi; family Thelyphonidae; genus Mastigoproctus; species Mastigoproctus giganteus. Next base: position 22,114,381 of record NC_143583.1, read on the forward strand.
TCATCAATAATGCCTTCTCCTTGGCGTTTCTAAAAAAACAATAATAATAATCATAATAAATAAATAAAAATGGTAATTCACTGTGCAGGAGCAGTTTTTATTACTCTAGAATTCTTTTGTATTCACAGAAAGAAAAACTGAGTTAAAAAAATTGAGAGAGAGAAAATATACAGATATAAAATCACTAAGTCATTTGTTCTTACAGAATTCATTATTATGTATTTCTAAAAATTCCTGTATCAGTATTGATTAGGGCAAAGTAATGCAAGGAAAGATTAATTCAACCTCATGAGCTGCCCTGTCAGCCTATCTGTACTGTTCAGAGATTTTCATATCTGACAGCACAAATACCCCCAGGTCTTTTTCATTTTTCACAAATCTGAGTGTAGTACCACACGGTTGGTATGCTCTGCGGTTACTGCTACCCATATGCAATACTTTGTATTTGTCAATGTTAAACTCCAGTTACCATTTCTTGGCACCCATCTGCCTAACTTTTCTACATCCTGTTGCAGTAGCATACTGTCGTTACTATCATTAACCACCATGTTAACCTTTGTATCATCTGCAAACTTGGACGTTAAGCCTGATATGCCTTCATGAATTTCATTGATAAATATAGAAAACAACAATTTGCCCAAAGCTGAACTCTGGAGACTCCACTAATAACGTAACATTAGTCCCGAAAGAGCAGTCCACTGATTACCACACTCTGTCTTCCCCCACTCAACCATCCCTTTATCCATAGTAGAACATGCCTTAATGCCACACTGCTCTGGTCTATACAGCAGTCTTTCATATGCAACAGGTTCTAAAGCTTTCCTGAAATCCAAGTATATGATATCAAAATTATTTTTTGCATCCAGTTCCTTTGTGACCACGTCATAGTATCCAATCAAATTGGGCAAACAAGATTTCGCCTTAACAACAAAAAGTATCACAAAAGACAGCATAAAATTCTCATTTTGTTTTCATATTGATTTCACAAAACTGTAGCTATCCAGATGGAGGAAGAGTAGTTCCTTGACAGACTGTATTGGATCATCCATGCTTCAACAGAATAATTTCTTTTGTATTTGTGTGTAACTGACAGCATATCAAGTATATAAAAACCTCCAGGTGTTATGACCTGGTGATTTTTCTATAATACTTGGAAAAGTCACATTGCTTCTTGCTATAATTCACAACCTGTTTTTGTCCTAATTCTCTTTCAGTCTGGACTTCTGTTTCTAACATGATTAGAAGTGGCTAATCCATGGCTGCACATACAATTGTGGCTTATGTAGCTCTTGTTAGTGGCATGCCTCATGATATGAAAAAATAATGTGAAAGATTATACCATCAAATTAAATTCAGAAATAAGAACTAAATACAAAAGAATTTTCAAAGTGGGTGTCGCATCATGTCCCAAAGGGTATCTCAGATTACTGGAACAGACTTCCATCTGTTGTTGTGGAAGTTGATAGCTTAAATAAATTTAAGGCTGAACTAGACAAACATTTGGAGTGACCGGATGGGTTTAAATGGGAAGGGTTTTTTTTTTTTTTGGCTGATGCTGTATATGCTTGCTTTCTTGCATCATATGCCTCAACTAATGCTAATGCTAACAAACTCCTACCCTCATTTTTGTTTTCCAGTGTTTATGTCACACAACACTGACTGAACATTGCTCTGTCCATCTATATCAACTGGATGCACTTCCTTAGATTTTGTGTTTATGTTTTTGTCTGTGCGTTTTTTTGTTTATGTGTTTGTTTGTCAGTCTCCATGATGAATTTTGGAGCAATGTCATTCGGATGATTAAATGCAATCATTGCATGCCATTTAAGGTGGTCATGAGTTGCTATCTCTTCAATCATTGACTATCCCTAATATCAACTGGTTAGAATTTATTACAGAATGGATGCATTACTGAGAAGGAATAAAAGAAAGCTTCGTGTAGGGCAGGATTAATTATACTGCTTCTATATTTCTCCAATTACATTAAGGAGGAACAAATGGTAATCATGATGTGCTTTAAAAAATGAAAGGAATAAACTTGTAAAATAATGTGTGAATTTTAATTTTAAAAATTCATACATTAAGTTGCACACTTTCTACTTACAACTGTCAGAATTACAGAATCTACAATTTCTGAAAAATTCAACCACAACAGATAAAGATAATTATATCATCCTTCATAGAAAATAAAAATTTACCTGTTTTAACACATTTAAAAGTTCCTTTTCTTCTTTTAACTCCTGATCCCAACTATTTTCATCAAAGAAATAAGTGTCCTCCGGTGAAAAATTAGTCACAAATTCATCACTTTCATATTCAAAACAATCTTGAGAACCATTAAATACTTTTGTTGATTTGCAAAAATAATTATGGGCATGATCAAATACTGAAATATAAAAAAATAAAAGTATTTCACTATTTTCAAATAATGAAAATTTAACCACAAAAGCAACTAAATTCAAAAAAAGACTAAATTCATGAGTGCCATTTAAAACTTAAATGGCACTAATGTTTAGTCTCACAAAATAAATCACAAATGCAGGTATACAATTAATGCTACAGTTGGACAAATATGTTTAATGTTTTCAGCTCACTATAAAAGATAAAATCATTTCGCAATCATTACATACTATGAAATTCACAGTATGTTAAGGTATTTAACATACAGTGAAATTCAAGAGTAGGGGGTTTGTTTAATCACTAATTCAAAGAGTGATGACTTTCACTTCACCTTATGGTTCAAGCATACCCACATACTAGTCAAAGAATTTTGAGCTTCTGGAAAAGATAAGTTTTAGAAAAATTTTGCAGTTTTATCGAGCATATTAAATTTTATTCTATAAATAGCTTTATAGTCATAGTAATATTCATCAGTTTATAGCCAGCCAGGATTTTGTAAGTTACTACTTAATATATGTAGAACCTTTGTATCAATGATTTGGCACAAACATCGCATCTCCTAATTTTTTTACTATAGTGAGCGGTAGGGGAATTCTAGTGTCTTAATTAATTGACATTAATAGATAATTTTATTAGCTATTACAATTAACTTAACTTTACAAGAATAACAGCATAGCTGTTTACACATAACTCAATATCTTAATTGTATATATAAAGATTAAATGAGAAGGCTGGGGAGGAGCATAGAATATAAACTACAAACGACGATTGGAACTATGGAAAACACAAAAATATAAATAAATAAATAAAATAAGAAAGTACTTATCACTGTATAACTCAATATTGTCTTCAGGGGTCAACCAGTGAAATCATAAGACAACAATAAGTGGCCTCTGTTTCTGACACGAAGTATACAGTCAGTCTTCGTATAGCACGATAGTTGTGTCCCTAGAAACCCTCGTGCAATGCAAAATCGTGCAATATGAACAACAGGCCCTATGGGAAAAATAGGGTTAGGTGCCGACCACCCAAGATTGAACACACATTTGTAACCAAAACATTACCAAACACAATAAATAATTGTAATAAAATATTGCTAATGCTTTTGCTTCTATTGTAAGCAAACTTGTTTTTTGTTTGATTTTCTATCCAAACAGATGACAGCCGTTCCATCTCTTCCAATTATTTGTGTCTTAATCTAATGGATTTTAATTACACTTTGAGTTGTTCCTGCTATGAAAGTTGTTTTTATTTTCTCTGCATTCTTTCTAATTCTCGGCGTTGCCTCACTTAGGTCTGTAGCACGTGCAATATCACATGGGCTTTCATTTCGCTCAAAGCATTTCACAATTTCATATTTTTTCTCTATTGACAGAGGCGGACTGGCCATAAGCCTTACCGGGGAAACCCCGGTGGGCCGGAGGCTGGTGTGATTTTGGCCATAAACCATAGTATTGAGGCCACTAATTTTCCTGGGTAAGAATTTTTGACCCAGTCTGCCTCTGTTTATCAATATTGCTTTTCCTTTTCTCTCTGAATCTGCAGTCTTCACCAGGACGCTTCCTTTTCACACATTATGTATTTTACTCATTTTTAGGGAATAAAGCACAATTACAAAACGAGGAGGCATGCTTGATACACATAAACAAAGCTTGATACACATAAAAGTGTAGCAACTGAATAAACAACACGGTAAAGGCAGAGATATACTATTAACGCCTCACATTTAATTAAAGCACATTTCTAGGGGTTACTACCATAAAACAATAAAAACAATTTCCAGTTTCGTTTCTGCTAGTGGAATCTGTTATAAACTGGTAGTAAACTCTATCTAATTGCATTTGCAATTATACCGATAGCTGGAATTGTGTTGGTTTTTACATTATTATGGTGAAATGTGTTTCCCCTTCACTGATATAAAAAACAAATACATTTTCAGAATCTTCTCTTCATTCCTATCTTGTTGCGTTCAGTTGGGGTGATTCCGCGTTCGACTGCCATTTCTTGTAAACACAAATGCAAATCATGCATAAGTGAATTCGGTTCATATTATATAAGATATCGTTCCCCTATTTATAAATCGTGTATGATCGAATTCGTGTAGTGTAAACACTTGTTATACGAGGACTGACTGTAGTACACTCAGATTATGATGGTGGATGTATGGAAATTTGAAAATTGCAGTTAAAGAGATTAGGCCTAAAAATCCAGATAATACACGAGGAAGGTAAAAGTGTATTTCATGGCTGACCCTGGGTCAGCAATGAAATATACACTGTCATTTTGTCGATGTACATCCAAGTGTAGATTTCTCTAACATCTTGTCATTAATAGTGTTAAGATAATTCTTTCTCAAGGTAGATTCATCTGGAATCATCATCATCATCAGCCATTTTCAATCCACTGCAGGATGAAGGCCTCTCCAGCAACTTTCCAGTTCCTTCTGTTTTGAGCACTGGCCATCCATTTACTACTCAAAAACTCATGAATTTCATCTATCCATCTCCGCCTTTGTCTTCCAGGTTTTCTTCTAGCTCCTCTTGGGTACCATTCTGTTATTTTCTTAGTCCATCTGTCATCATGTCTTCGAGCTATGTGTCCTGCCGAAGACCATTTTAGTTCTTTAGTTTTGATAAGAATGTCCTTTGCTTGAGTTTGCTGCCTAATCCATGTGTTTCTCTTCTTATCTAACAGTCTGATTCCCAATATAATTCGTTCCATTCTTCGCTGTGTAGTTCTTAGCTTCTCTTCCATTCTTTTGGTGAGTGCCCAAGTTTCACTTCCATAAGTCATGGTGGGGAGTATACATTGATTCATTATTTTACGTTTCAGACAAACTGGGATATTGCTCTTCAGTATGTGACTATATTTCCTGAATGCTATCCATCCAAAATTTATTCTTCTCTTGACTTCCAGCCATTTATCATTATTACAGCTAATAACTTGTCCCAGATAAGTATATGACTCCACCTTTTCAATTACTGCTTCTTCAATCATTATTTCCCTTTCTGTGGCATACTTGTTCATCATTACTTTTGTTTTAGCCATATTCATCTTTAGTCCAAAATCCTTACTAACTGTGCATAACTGATTAAGATTTTCCTCTAATTCTTTGGAATCGTGGCTTATGACCACAATGTCATCTGCAAATCGTAAATGGTTTAGGTACTCTCCGTTCACATTGACTCCTTTCTGCGACCAGTCTAATCTTCTGAAAGCTTCTTCAAGGGCAGCAGTAAACAGCCTCGGAGATATTGTGTCTCCTTGTCGAACTCCTCTCTCAATTTTAAATTTGCTACTGTCTTTGTCTAGTCTAATAAAGGATGTAGCACTCTCATATATTTTCTTCAAAATCATAATATATGGAGTAGCTATGCCTTGTCTTTCCAGTGCCCAAAACATTGCCTTATGCTGTATGGAGTCAAATGCCTTTTCATAATCCACAAATGCCAGGCATAATGGTGTTTTATATTCATTTGCTTTCTCCATTAGCTGTGATATTACGTGAAGGTGATCCATAGTTGAGAATCCTGTCCTAAAGCCAGCTTGCTCATTCGGTTGATTCTCATCAAGTATTCTTTCTAATCTGTTAGTAATGACCCTTGTGAACAACTTGTAGATATGGGATAACAAGCTAATTGGTCTATAATTTCCAATTTCTGATTTATCTCCTTTCTTATGCAGCAAAACTATGATTGCATTATTCCACTGCTTAGGCATAACACCTTTTCTAATGCACTTTGTGAAGAGCCTTGCCAGTTTTTGTGTTATGTCTCTTCCTCCCAATTTTAACAACTCTACAGTAACTTCATCTTCCCCCGGGGCTTTCCGATTCTTCATTTTCTTCAATGCATGTTCTACCTCATCAGGAAGAATATCGGGTATGTCGTATGTGTTGCTACTTTGCAATCCATCTTCCCCACTGCTGGTATCATTCCCTCGCTCCTTGTATAATTCTCTATAGTAGTCTTCTGCTATTTGAATTATGCCTTCTCTGCTGTTTATAAGTACACCATCGCTATTCTTCAGTTTCAGTATCATTTGTCTTTCTGTATTACTGCTCATGGCTGCTGATTTAAATCCTTTGTTTTCCCTTAATGCTTGTTCTACTTTTCTTGTGTTAAATCTTCTTATGTCCTCTCTGAGTCTCTTTCTAATGGCTTTGCATAACTCAGTATACTCAATTTTCTCCCTGTCAGTGTTTTTCTTGCTCTTCATTTGTCGTCTTTGGTTCATCATGACAAGTGTTTCTTGACTAATTTTTTCTTCTTTGGATTTCTGTTTCCCTATAGGTTTCTTGGGCTTTATCACTTTCAGAAAGCTGTAATATTCCTCGTCGATATCTTGGTCCTGAGCAGTCTGCAGAAGCTCAAACTTGTTCTTAAGTTCCAGTACATACTGCTTTTTCTCCTCCTCTGTTATTTCAAAGACCTTTGTATTATTTACTCGAGTCAGTTTTTCCATCTGGAATATACAACTTAAATCAAAATATCCCTTGGAATATTTTAATTTCTACAATATTTTTTTCAAAAGGCAATGGTCAGGCGCCACATCTTAAGCACAGTATCAGGTCTGAAGGCCTCATTTTACAAGGGATGTATAGCTGTTGGAATGCGTAAGAAAACGGTAACAAGATTGGTGAGGGGAACAAAGGGATGACCTTACCAAGAAAGACTTCAAGTTCTGCAAATTGCAGCAGCTGGAGACTAGGCACCTGCATGGTGATCTGATTGATTTGTTCAAGGCTTTGAATGGCTTGTGCAAACTCAGTACTGATGGGATTCATCCTCTTTCTCAGAATACGCACATGAGGGGACAAAAATTCAAACTGATGAATGACTGTTGCAGAATAGATGTGTGGAAGTTTGCCTTCACCCAACCCAGTTATAATACATGCATTAAGAATTTTCAGATAAAGGAACCACTGGGTGACAGTGATCACAATGTACTGATATGGATACCAATGTTAAATTCTAAATGGTAAGCCTTCGGGGACTTAATCTTGGAGGCTACTAAGCTTTGCATTCCAACTAAGAAATACCGTTCAAGGTTTAGGACTAAATGGTTGTCAGATGGATTAATGAGGCTCATGTCAGAGAAGAAAAATATATGCAATGCATATAAATTATTAGGTGACACAGAAGCCTATGGCAGATATAAGCTTGTCTGTAATCAAGTCACAAAGGACGTTAGGCAGGCGAAGTCAGATAATGAGAAATCTTTGGCAAAGGATGCAAAGAAAAACAGGAAAGAGTTCTTTATTTATGTAAACTCTAGAAGGAAAGAGATGAATCAGATTGGACCACTTAACATAGATGGGTTGACCATTGATGATCATGCTCAGGTAGCTGATAAACTGAATGAGTATTTTGCATCTACATTCACACATGAGGAGTTATTCAATGAGGGGAGTACCAGAACTTTATCAAACTCTAACAGGGAACTAAGTGATTTTCTAATAACTGAGAGCAAAGTGGAGGAGAAATTGTTGAAGTTAAACATAAGGAAGGCACTTGAGGTGGATGGGATCTATCTAGTTATATTAAAGGAGGCAGCAAGGAAGTAAGCAAACCCTTAGCCATAATTATGAGAGCTTCCTTGGACTCGGGGTGGTCCCCATGGACTAGAGGTGTGCAAATGTATCACCAATTCACAAAGGGGGTTGTAAAAGTGACACAAGTAACTATAGACCTGTTAGTTTAAATTGAGTTCCGGGGAAAATAATGGAGTCACTGGTTAAAGAAGCATTGCAGGATCATCTAGACAGGACTGTAGTAACAGTTAAGACACAGTATGGGTTGGTTAAAGGAAAGTTTTGTCTGACCAATTTGATTGGATACTATGTGGTCACAAAGGAACTGAAGGTCAAAAATAATTTTGATATCATATATTTGGATTTCAGGAAAGCTTTTGATAATGTTGCACATGAAAGACTGCTGTTCAAATTGGAATGGTATGGCATTAAGGGTAAGTTGGTACAATGGATAAAGGGATGGTTGAGTGGGAGACGACAGACAGTGGTAATCAATGGACACTGCTCTTCGTGGACAAATGTTATTAGTGGTTCCCCAGGGTTTGGTGCTGGGCCCATTGTTGTTTTGCGTATTCATCAATGATATTGATGAAGGTACATCCGGATTAATGTCCAGATTAATGCAGATGGCACAAAGGTTGGTGGGGAGGTTAACGATAGTAAAGACAGTATGCTACTCCAACTGGACCTAGATAACTTGGGCAAACGGACTGAGAAGTGGCAACTGAAGTTTAGCATTTAAAATTGCAAAGCACTATATATGGGTAGCAATAACCCAAGAGAAATGTATCAACTGTGTGGTACTATACTCAGGGAAGTGGAAAATAAAAAAGACCTGGGGTAATTGTGCAGTCAAATATGAAGTTCACTGAGCAGTGCAGATGGGCTGCCAGGGCAGGTCATGGATTCTCGTCAATGATATATAAGAATTTTGCTAGCAGGGACAGGGAAGTGATTATCCTGTTGTACAAAGCATTGGTCAGGCCACAACTGGAGTACTGTGTACAGGTCTGGAGGCCTCATTTTAGGAAGGATGTAAGTTGCTAGAACAAGTACAAAGAAGAGCAACAAGATTAGTGAGGGGAACAAAGGAGTGCTCTTACCAAGAAAGGCTTAAGTTCTGCAAATTGCAGCACCACCTGGAGAAGAGGCACCTGTGAGGTGATCTGATTGAGGTGTATAAGGCCTTGAATGGGTTGAGCAAGCTGAATGCTGATGGGATTCTTCCTCTTGCTCAGGCAAAGAACCTAAGGGGCATAGATTCAAACCGAGAAAAGACAGTTGTAGAATAGATGTGTGGAAATTTGCCTTTAGCCAGTGGGTAGTTGATTGGTGGAACAGACTTCCATCTTTTGTTGTGGAAGTTGATAGCTTAAATAAATTTAAGGCTGAGATGGACAGGATTTGGAATTAATGGTGGGGTGAAATGGGAGGTTTATTTTTGTTTTTTTTTTTTTGCTGATGCTGCATAAGCTTGCTTCTTGCATAGTATGCCTCTACCAATGCTAACTATTGCTGGGGGGGGATGGATAGATGATTTTTTTTTTTCTGATGCTGTGTAAGCTTGCTTTCTTGCATCATTTTCCACTATTTATACTAATATTACTACTAAATCCTATCACCCTGACTGAATGCAGTTCTGTTGGCACTTCATCAAAAAGTAGTCATGAAGGTCCTCCCAACATTATCCAGCTGTAACAATACTCAAAAATAATACACTACTCAGAAAAAAGAATAGCTAAAACACCTAAATCTGCATAGAGTAAAATATGCCTTTCATTTCTTAAAGGAATACAGATAATTCTTAGATGATTCATGGGACTACCTATAGGTGGTAGATGACTTTCATCAACCGGTGAAATACCACCACTTTGCTTATTGGAGGCTTGAAGTGGTGAAACCCATGTTTAGTCTCTAGAGCAAAGTTTCCGGCATCCCCTTACCCCATACTTCTCCTTCAACCCATGCACGGTACTAAGTGCTATAGGTTTTGATGCCTTTCGTGTTTGGGGTTTTCATATAAAAAAAAAAAATATATATATATATATATATATATCATTTCTTCAGTGACGAATGCTGTCATTATTTATTTAACTCTAGAAGTTCACCAAGATTCCATTCTCTCATCCTCTCCTATATATAAATGATCTTCCAATGACTGGAATTTCTCTCCCTCGTTGCTGATGACAGTACAGTACCTAAACTTTCAGTTCAACAAATCGCTACAACTTCTCAAATATCCATTACTAGTTCCTTAATGCTGGTCACATAATTCTCCATTAAGAGAGAATAAAATTTGGTTAATTTCATTAAAAAAACTTGCTCTTGTTTTATATGTAGTAAAACAAGATAACAAAAGTGTTATCTTGTTTTACTACTTGTTTTACTTAAGTATTGCTAAGAGCGAAAGAGAAAACAAGTTTTCTCTTTCGCTCTTAGCAACACTTTCCTTTTCTTTTGGATGGCTGACTCTCTATAAATTATAATTCCATAGTTAACACATTAATGTATAATAATTCAGTTTTAACTTCCATAATTACATATGTTGAACTATTATGTCTTCCACATATGGGCCCTGGAGAATACATGTGATTCTTCTTCTTCAGCTCTGTGTACCTCCAAGGTTCTTGGCTGCAAGCACAATCTTCCTCCATTCCTTTCTGTCCTTCACTCGATCTGCCCAGTCTGTTATTCCAAGCTCAAGGTCCTGCCGAACGTTGTCTTTCCATCATTGACATGGGCATCCTCTTGGTCTTTTACCTGTTGGTATATATTGGTATGCACTGGAGTCTTCCATTCTTTCAATATGCCCTAACCATCTTAGTTGCATTGCCTTCATTTCGTAAACAATCAGTGACGATTTAAAATTTCAGTACAGTTCTATGTTATGTCTCCTTCTCCATTCCTCCGTTTGGTTGTCTTTAATGGGCCCAAATATCTTTCTAAGTATTTTGTTTTCAAATCGTTGTACCATATTATTATCATGGATAGTTTTGTTCCAGGTTTCTGCTCCGTATAGCACTATGGGTCTAGTGCAGGTTTTATATAGATCTACTTTAAGTCTATGTGATAATATTTTAGAGGACAGAAAATGCTGAATTGAAAAATATGCTCTATTTCCTGCCTGGATTCTAGCCTTAACTTCTATGCTGGTATTATTTTCACTATTTATTGTTGAACTTAGATGTTTGAATAAAGTTACATTTTTAAAGTTCAGATTATCAATTATAAAATTTGTCTTGGTTATTATCACTTCTTGCAACTTTTAAATATTCAGTTTTTTCTTGGTTAATTTGGAGTCCAATTTTTCCAGCAGCTGTTCTTAATTTTTTTAAATGTATTTTGTATATTTTCCAGATTGTTGCTAACTAGATCTATATCATCTGCAAAATCCTAGGGTCATTATTCTATCTGTATCCCCTTTGTTTGTTTCCCCTGATACATTTCTCTAAAGCAAGATTAAAAAGAACTGGTGAGAGGGCATCACCCTGTCATAAACCTGTTGTGCATCTGATTTGGTTCCATTTGAAAGTACAATACCCCTACTACCATTCATGCACATCTTTATCAGATTTATCAATTTTTGTGGAATACCAAACTCTTTTAATATATTCCATAAGCTTTCTCTATGGATACTATCATAGGCTTTTTTAAAATCAATAAAAAGGTTATGTACTGGTTGGTTGTATTCCCATTTCTTTTCCAATATTTGTCTTAATATAAAGACTTGGTCTATAGATCTATTCCTTCAGAATCCTGCTTGGTATTCACCCATGTTATCTTCAGCAAATGGAGTAATTCTTTTTAGTAGAATGTTTGAAAGAATTTTGCAGCATGAAAAGAGTAAAGATATTCCTCTATAGTTATGGCACTCCTTTATATCTCCTTTTTTATAAATTGGTAATATTAGTGAGTCCTTCCATTCCGCTGGTCTTTCTTCCTTTTCCCATATTAATATGATTAATTCATACAGTTTATTGGCTAGAATTTTCCCTCCATTTTTAATTAATTCTTAGGCAATTCCATCCAGGCCTGGATCTTCATTATTTTTTAGCAGTTCTATGTTATAGGTGCTGCTACATCGCAGGTATATATATATATATATATATATATATATATATATATGGCTCTGCTCAAAGGTTAGAGTTGGTGTTTAACAATTTAGCAGTTGACTAAAGTACTCTCTCCATCTTTCCGCAATTGTGTCATCAATAGATAGTATCTGGTTCTTTTTGTCCTTAATTATAGTAGTCTGCATTTGGATTCCTGATTTTTGTTTTTTTAACTGCTTGATAGACTTTTCTTTGGTTATTTGAAGCATATTGATTTTTAATTTCCTTCAGTTTTATCTTGTTGAAACTGTATTTTTTATTGTCTAATTACCTTCCTAGTTTCCTTATAGCTGTCTGTATCTTTGTTCAGCTTCATTATCTAATGGATTTCAAAGCCAGTTCAGTCTGTCACCCTTCTTTTTCTTCACCACTTGTTCACAGATATTGTTAAACCAGTTATTTTTTTGCTTTCTTTGAATTCCAACGATATTTTCCACTGTTTCTTTGATGCTAATCTTAATGTGATTACTAGATTAAAATTAGGCTTCAAACTGTCTGTTACTATAGGCAATGTCTTAAAAATTTACCAGTATGTGCTGGCAGATAACTGTTGACATTAGACTTGAATTTCTGTAGATTGTAATTTTCAAGAAATATGTATCAAGGAAACTTGTTCCAGACAATGGAAGTTGAATGAATAAATAAAGAAGAAGAAAAGTTAGTTCTATAAATCTGAAGTTGGACAATAAATGATGCTGACAGGGTTGCACCACATGTTTGGTCTGGTTTGGAAGAGAGAGTGGGAATTATAGAAGTCAATTCAGAAGTACAGTGCTCATGGAAATATCTACAGAAAAGCCATGCAGCAGAAACAGAACATCTATGAGACTGTGAGTGGAGAGACTCCTTTAGAGATGCGTCATTAATTAACCTAACTGTCCCCTTTTGAATGGAATCTAGAAACCTGGGAGGGGTTAGGGGGACACCACCCCAGATGTGGGCCAATATTCCATGGAATGGCAGATTTGAGATTTGTAAAGAGTGAACAGCTGTTTGGAAGAAAAGCCAATTCGATATGTACTGAAAGAAAAAAAAACACCCAGTTTTTCAGATGCAGAGGAAGCAATTTTTGTAATGTGCATATGCACACGAGAGAGAGAGAGAGAGAGAGAGAGAGAGAGAGAGAGAGAGAGAGAGAGAGAGAGAGAGAGAGAGAGAGAGAGATTAAAAGTAATGGTAATCCCCAGTAGAGATAAATGATCTTGCCTAGAAATAAGAGTGTCCTGAAATTAGCAAAACTCTTTTTGTAAGATATAAGACAGAACTAAGTTTTAGAAGGATTGAAATCAACTAACTTATCTTTACCCCCACTGAAAGAATTCCATAGAGATCAGCATTTAAGGAATTGGTAGTGGAAATTCAAGAAGTTGAAGCTGTTTGTGCAGGGCAAGGTTTCTCAAAATGGAAAGTGGAATGCAATGTGCTATCATCAGCAAAACTATGGATAGGATTTCAAATCAATGGAAGAAGGTCATTAATATAAAAGGAAAAGAGTGGGGGAAAGAACCGAACCCTGGGGAACACCAGCATTATTGGAGAAGTTAAAAGACAGAGATCCAGTGGAGACAGAGCCAGTGGATCGATGCTGACAGAATCCACACTGGCAATCATTGATCAGATGGAAGGTTTCTAGATAGTTTAAGAGTTGGCAGTTAATTGATTTCTCCATTACTTTAGAAAGAGTAGAAGTGCAATAGGACAATAATTGGATAGGAGGGATTTGTCAACCTTTTTAGGAACTCGTTGGATATGAGCAAATTTCCAAGAAGGGAAAACACCTGTGGAATAAGAAAGTTAAAGAAGATAACATAACACTGCAAAAGCAAAAATAAGAGTAGGAGTGTGTTATAGGCCTAATGTCTCGAATGAGTACAATGAACAATTGTACAGAGAAATAGAGTGGGCCAGTAAATCAGAATGTCTTATAATGGGGGATTTTATCTTCCCAGATATTGACTGGAACTTGTGGGTTGGTCACTCACACACTAGTCAGACTTTTGTGGATTTATTGGATGATTGTTTTCTGCAGCAGCATGTTCGAGAGGCAACCAGAGAAAGTAATACTCTTGATCTGGTTATCAGCAGTAATCATTCGTGTATTAAGAATTTGCAGATAAAGGAACCACTAGGTGGCAGTGATCACAGTGTGCTGAAGTGGGATTTACTCAAAGAGGTAACTACCGTCAGGGGTAAAGGAAAGGGTTTTTGCTTCCGTAAAGGGGAGTACAGTGGTCTCAGACAGTTTTTAAATTCTGTACAGTGGGATCGACTGACGATGTTACAAACAGTAAATTCTAAGTGGGAAGCATTCAAGGAATTAATCGTGGAAGCTACTAGACTTTTCATACCGATGAAGAAATATTGTTCAAGGTTTAGGCCTAAATGGTTATCAAATGAACTAATGAGACTCGTGACAGAGAAGAAAAATGCATGGGATGCATATAAATTATCAGGCGACGCAGAAGCCTGTAGCAGATATAAGCTAGTCTGTAATCAGGTCACAAAGGAGGTTCGGCAGGCAAAGGCGGATTACGAGAAATCTTTGGCAAAAGATGCTAAGAAAAACAGCAAGGATTTCTTTACTTATATAAACTCTAAAAGGAAGGGGCTGAATATGATTGGTCCACTTGACATCGATGGTTCGACTGTTGATGATCCTGCTCAGATAGCAAACAAACTGAATGAGTATTTTGCATCTACATTCACACGTGAGGAATCATTACAGTTTGAAAATGGAAGAAGGTTATCAAATTGTGGCAGTGTGCTTAATGATTTTGTAATAACTGAGAGCAAAGTGGAGGAGAAATTGTTGAAGTTAAACATAAGAAAGGCACCTGGGGCGGATGGGATCTATCCAGTTATATTAAAGGAGGCGGCAAAGCAACTAAGCAAACCCTTAGCCATAATTATGAGAGCATCCTTGGATTCAGGGGAGGTTCCCACGGACTGGAGATGTGCAAATGTATCCCCAATTCACAAAGGAGGTTCGAAGGGTGACACGAATAATTACAGACCAGTTAGTTTAACTTCTGTTCCGGGTAAAATAATGGAGTCACTGGTTAAAGATGCATTGCAGGATCATCTAGACAAGACTGCAGCAATAATTCAGACACAGCATGGGTTTGTTAAGGGAAAGTCTTGTCTGACAAATTTGATTGGTTATTATGATGTGGTCACAAAGGAACTGGATGCAAAAAATAATTTTGATATCATATACTTGGATTTCAGGAAAGCTTTTGACACTGTTGCGCATGGAAGACTACTGTACAAATTGGAGCAGAATGGTATTAACGGTAAGTTGCTACAATGGATAAAAGGATGGTTAAGTGGGAGAAGACAAAGGGTGGTAATCAATGGGTGCTGCTCTTCGTGGACTAATGTTATTAGTGGAGTCCCACAGGGTTCGGTGTTGGTCCACTGTTGTTTTGTATATTTATCAATGATATTGATGAAGGTATATCAGGCTTAATTTCGAAGTTTGCAGATGACACGAAGGTTGGCAGGGTTGTTAATGACAGTAATGGCAGTGTGCTACTGCAACAGGATCTAGATAATTTGGGCAGATGGGCTAAGAAGTGGCAACTGAAGTTTAACCTTGACAAATGCAAAGTACTGCATATGGGTAGACGTAACCCCAGAGAAACGTACCAACTGTGTGGTACTACACTTAAGGTGGTAGAAAATGAAAAAGACCTGGGAGTAATTGTGCAGTCAGATATGAAGTTTTCTGAGCAATGTAGACAGGCTGCTAGGGCAGGTCATGGGGTTTTGTCAATGATATATAGGAATTTTGCTAGCAGGGAAAAGGAGGTGATTGTCCCTCTGTATAAGGCAATGGTCAGGCCACGCCTTGAGTACTGCGTACAGGTCTGGAGGCCTCATTTTAGGAAGGATGTAGATTTGCTTGAGCGTGTACAGAGAAGAGCAACACGATTGGTGAGGGGAATGAAGGGATCCTCTTACCAAGAGAGGCTTAAGTTCTGCAAATTGCAGTGGCTGGAGACTAGGCACCTGCGCGGTGATCTGATTGAGGTCTATAAGGCCTTGAATGGGTTGAGCACGCTGAATTCTGATGGGATCCTCCCACTTGTTCAGAATACGAACCTACGGGGACATAAGTTCAAATTAAGAAAGGATAGATGTAGAATAGATGTGCGGAAATTTGCCTTTAGCCAGCGGGTGGTTAATTGCTGGAACAAACTTCCATCTGTCGTTGTGGAAGTTGATAGGTTAAATAAATTTAAGGAGGAACTGGACAGGCAATTGGAGGGTATGGTGTGATTTTTTTTTTTTTTTTTTTTTGGCTGATGCTGCATAAGCTCCTACACTTGCTTTCTTGCATCAAGTGCCACTACTACTACTACTACTACTACATAGAACAGGAGTAAGTTCAGGAGCACAGGTTTTAAGAACACATGGAGAAATACCATCAGGACCTGGAGCTTTCTTAATATCAAGATTGTTCAAAATCCTTCTGACACAGGAGGCATTGAACAGAGTGTACTGGGAATCGTGGGAGGTGGTTTACCAAGATCATCAATACACAAGTTGGAAGAAAATAGGATGCTAGCAGGTCAGCTTTATCTTTGGATGATGCATCAATAGAACCATCTGGTTTTGATAGAGATGGGTAAAAGTTGCAGCCATTAGCTTTGGCAAGAGACTAGAATGCTCGACTACCATTTGGACAAGAAACAAGTTTACTTTCAGAGAAGATTCCAAATTACTAAGTCTCTGACAGGGAATATCAGAATGGCCATATGCACAAGTACCATCTTCGAAGCGAAAGGAATCATACAGTGAATAATTCGAACAACTGAGATGAGCAGTCAAATCACTTGATAACTGGGATTCTGTCAGGAAAAGTATATGGGATTTGGCACACTATAAGTGGAAATGGACATCACTGAAATTAGAAGTGAGAACATGAATATTTGTGAAATGAATGAGAAATTGTTTGGGAGGTTTAGATCTTTTTGAAGATAAGTTGTTCTATTAGTTTGACAATTCATGATATATTCAGTAGTAAGAAAAGATGATGGGGGGGGACATGCTGTGGGGAGTAATGGAATTCTTGGATATGGTGTACACATTGCTTGATTTTAAAGGCTATGTTTTCATTTCTTTGGATAAAGAAATCATTGTTTAAGTATAAACTATTGTTTTGTTGACCTTTATTTAACGTTACTATGTTCAAATTTCATTGTTAAGAACGTAACCCCTGTTTTTAACATTAAATCTGTGGGAAATAAATTCCTGCTTTATGTGTGTGCTAGGAATGAATTAACTTGTAAAGTTGAGAACTACCTATAGTTTTTATTTCTACAAAACATCAAAATTTCACACAAAAAAAAAAAAAAAAAACTAATTTTATGCAGTCCATCACTACCAACTGCATATACATTCAGGAACCTTGTTAGCAAAGGGATAAAGACTATTCAGATTGCACACTTTATAATTCTGCTTTGTTTTTCATAAGGAGCATATTTATTAAGCAGAAGAAGAATAAGAAGATTAATGTGTTGTAATTAAAAATTTTGCCCCCCAAATAAATTGCATTACAAAAAATTTAGTTAACTATTATTCTACTTAAAGTTATTCTACTGATACAAAAAAAGTCTACTTACATCTTTCTACGAGATGTTCTCTTAGCAGGTAATAAAAGAGGTCATTCTAAAAAATAAACCAATTAAAATACTTAATAGAAAATGTAAAAACAACACATCTTAATAAATGTTTAAACAATTTAAGAGAGAAAGCAGCAGAAAAAAAGGTAAGCAACCTTACGGGTGCAATTTTAACAGTATCCTTGGATTCTGGGAAGGTCCAAATAGAGAGATACAAACATCTTTCCTAATCACAAAGGGAGATCAAAGGTGAAGTGAGCACAGGCAACCCCCATATAACACAGTACTTCTACAGCACGGTTTTGCTCTAACACAGTTGATAAATTCTGGCAATCCTCACAAAACATGGTACTTATTCAACACAGTTTCGCTCTAACATGGTTAGAGAACTGCCAGAAACCTTGCATAACACAGTATTTTTTAGCTTTTGTGCTGGGAAAACCCTGCTATTATGTTAGATGTAATCTTGAACATTTCCATTCCTCTTTGTGAATCCCTGCTGTTGATTCGCTAGTTGTTATCACCTTCGTGATATTTTTCTAAAGCACATTTCTGGAGGTCACTACCATAAAACAATAAAAACAATTTGCACTTTCCATTTTATTGGGCTTTTCTGTTAGTGAAATCAATTATAAACAGGTAATAAACTCAATTTTATTGAATTTGTTCCGACAGCTGGAATCGTGGGTTTTCATGTTAACATGGTGAAATGTGTTTCCCCTTCCATGAAATATTCAATCATATAAAAAATATAAATAAATTTTCAGAAACTCATTACCTCGTGTCTCAATGTACATATCATGTTTGTTGCAACTTGTGCATGCCGTGTTCTTTGTTATTTAAAAATCTATATTTCAAAAAGTTTTACTACTATTGGATAATGCGCCAGGCCATCCAAAAGGTTTAAGTCATCTAAACATTGAAGTATGTTCCTACCACCTAATACAACTTCAGCCATTAGATCAAGGCATTATATTATATCTACCTTTAAAACTCATTACATCAGAAAATTGTTACAATGGAATTTGGAAAAAAATTCATTCCAAATCTGTTGAAGTGATGAAGGCATTGAAACATTTTAATTGTGGACTGTATCGGAATCGTTGCTTTATCACTCAAAGTAAAACCAACCATCAACTGAGTGCTGGAAAAATGTATTGCCACAGTCAGTTCATTCAAGAAATACGGTCAAACTGGCAGAAAATGGAATCTGTGAGATAGTAGCAAAGTCAGTAGGAGGTTTTGATGATATGACTACCAAAGACATTCATGAATTATTAGAAAAAGATTAAAAAAGAGAGAATTATTAGAAAAAGGTATAAAAAGAGGCTGGCGAAGCAGATTTGGTGGAAATGGCATCGGAGGTAAACCAAATCAAATCAGAGGATGATAGTACAGTTGAAAATTCTGAAGTTCCAAATTTTACACTAAAAAGCATACAGGAAGGCATAAATTTAGCCGAGCAATTAGAATCTTATTTTTTTGAATGCTGATCCTTCTACTGAAAGGAGCACAAAGTTCAAAAAGGGGAGCTTCAAAAATGTTTAGCTCCACACCAAGAAATTTACAAAGATCTATCAAGCAAAAGCAAACAAACCCAGAATACCAATTTTTTAAAGTTGATAGCCTAAATACGTTTAAGGCTCAGCTGGACAGGTATTTCGAACGAACAGAGGGGTGAAGTGGAAGTGGTTATTTTTTATTTATTTATTTTACTTTATTTTTTTTTTTGGCTGATGCTGCATAAGCTTGCTTTCTTGCATCAAATGCCTCTACTAATGCTAATGCTAACTTTAACACGCGGCATCTTATTTCAGTCAGCGCAGCAACAAAACGAGAAATATTGGAAGGGCAAACACACAAATAACCTTTAGAAAGCAAGTGTGAAAGTGTTTTACTTTTAAGCAAGTGTTTTACTCACATGAAAAATAATTTGCTGTCCTACATGCTATGCTACTGCATAAACAGTTTACTTATATGCAACTTAACTGTTCCTCAGCTCTGCAAGCAAATTGCTCTTCTGATGATGGCTGAGTTGCCATTTTGACATGATTTGCCTGTCAAGTCTCCTAGTTTTACTTAAAAAAAATATTGTTTTATGAAAGTGATTAAAAAAACTAGGAAAATTCAAAAATACAGTTTTTACCCTGTAGCAAGCATGCCAAATTCAAATCCAACAACTTTCTTTTCCCAAAACATTTTTTGGGAAAAGAAAGGCAAGAAATAGTCTAAAATGGGAAACTTCAAAATTTTATTCTTAATTCTGACATCAGTCTTGTTACCTAAAAATTTCCCAGCTAACTTGGAACTGTATCTTGAAATAGCCAAATGGAGAGAAAATCAGAAATCAAGACACAACAGGAAAGGGCACTTCTTAATAAACATGATGCCATAAAGATTTTTTTTTATTTTATGGGTATACTTCTACTTAAAAATTAATGACGCAGATCAAAAGTGATTACTGTACTGGTGCAATATTAAAATTCACTGATTAATTCCAACAGATTTTTAAATATTTAAGTTTTTCTGTTTTTCGGTGTACAAAATACTAATGGGTTAAAGTGACTCTAAAAAATTAGCTATTATAACTTATGAACATATAATTTATATTTTAAATAGTGAATAACCAGGAAAAAAAAAAAAAGCAATTGAAAATACTCACACATTGCACTGTTATAAGCTTCTAAATGGCAGTGTATATGGAAAAAAAAAAAAAAAAAAAATCAAGATTTTCAACCACTTAGATTACAAAATTAAAAAGGATACTGCCATTAAAAAAATTGTCTTAACCAGTTTAAAAATAAAAAAAAAAACAATACAAAAGTATCCATAACTGCCTGTGATAAAAGCATTTTAACATTTTGAAGTGTGGAATTCTGTAACAAGTCACTTCACAGAATTCCACACTATTCCTGACAGATTAAAGTTTTGCCATCATAAATCATTAAGTTTTATGGACTGATGTAAGTCTTCAGAAATCTGAAATTATGTTGTTTCCCAAAATGGCACTTTATTCAACCCCACGAAAAATGAATATAATGCCTAATGACCACAAACTGTTCCCTTTGTAATTCAAGCTTAATGAAAGTTACATTCATATAACTAAGAAAATTACTAATAGAGAAAGTAAAATTAAATATTACTTACTTCTTCAACATTAATTATGTCATCTTCATTCTCCAAATCTGAATAATCCTCATCCCCTTCAATCAATAATTTCATAGCATTGTGCAACTCCTGGAATTTTTCCTTTGCATACGGATCATCAGGGTTCTGTAATAATAAAAACATTCTTATTGAATGATATTTATCTATCAGTTTATTATGTCTTTTATAATATAAAAATGCAAAGCATGTACTGTTAAATAATAATGTCATAAGACAAAAAATCAATTAAAAATCAATATTCCGTGGGCATTCATAAGTCTATAAGATTTAAAATAAATAACTGTTCCAGTTTACTGACGCACTGCTATACCATTACACTCCATTAATAGAAAATTAAGGTATTAAATGAGCTGTATTTTCAAAAGTATTTAGATACCCTACCAAAGGTAGTTAATGTGGTAAGTTTCAGATATTCAGGGAAGATATGAAAAAAAAAAAAAAAAAAGTACAAACATTGGTTCAAATGTTAGCCCTTTATCAGTAATTTGTCAGTGTTCATGTGCTGCAGCAAACCAGTTTGAGTCTTGCAAAGTCTACAGCAGCTGACAATATGAAAAGACAGAAGGACGAAACCTGACAGGAATCAGATTTCAGAGCTCCTGACATTGCAGTTACAGATGTCAACAGGAATCTACCTAAGTGCATTCGGTGTCCACATGATACCATGCACTTAGTTTTCATGGGAGAGCTACAGTTCACAAAGCCCTACTTGGCAGCAATAAATGGCAAATATTGTTTGGAATGATACATTACCTATTGTATCTACTCTAGTGTAATAGAAAGAGATCCTATGGAGCAATGAGCCACACTACATAATGTTCAGAGCCCTCCAAATTCTAGCACCACTGTGCACTAATCCATAAAGCCAGGCTTGTATGCACATCATTTAAGGAATACAAGGCTGTACACAATTAATCTGACCATCCAGATTCATTGATGCTGAAAGCCACAGAACACCTTTTGGATGGGCTGAAACAGAGCAGGGCAAGACTGCTTCACTACTGCAATGAAACCTATTAAAGCATCAAAATTCCATACATGAAAACTAACTGAGATGAAGCCTTGCCTTCTCTGCAGCTAGCACTTCTGAAGGTTACTTGATTTGGAAATAAATTTTAAAAATAAAAAAATAAAAGGACAAACAAATTAAATACAGATATATTTATACAGTGGATACAGAGGTGGATACAATTACAGTCGAACTTCCCTATAACGAATTCTATAAATCCAGCGAAAAAATTCGTTATAGAGAAATTTCGTTATACAGAGAATATCTTTTTTATTAGAAATTGTTATTTAATTAGAAAATGAAAATGAATCTACATTTATTTTTAATGTATTTTATTTCAAAAACACTTATTTAAATTACGCTTACACAATTTTCGCCAGTAAGTATCACAAATTAAAAAAAAATCCGTAATTTTCGTTTGCACAGTACAATTAAAAAATTGTCTGATTCTCAAAGAAAACCTCACATTTGTTCAGAGCATTAAAAACATTATCGGGAACATTTTCACAAAACTGTAGACCCATACGAACCGTTTTAAAAGCGTTAATCATTTCTTCACGAGTTGGCTTTTCTACGGGTTGTTCTGATGTGTCTTCAGCGTCATCGTTAATTTCTTCGTGATCATGGTCGTGTCTAACACTGTTCAGCAGTATTTCATCTTCATTTGGATGTTCTGTTGTAGTCAGGTCTTGATCTACATAAACATAATTATCCAGTGTTATTTCATTTTCGATGTTTCCGGACGATTCTAATATTTTCCAAAAGTTTTTCAGTTGTGAAAGGGGCAGTTCATCTTGTTCATCCAGTTGATGTTCGACTTCTGCATTCAATGCAAATCCCGCTTTCGAAAAACAATTTTGAATAGTGTATTCAGTGACATCGTTTGTCCAAACTTTTGCCAGTTCAGAGATGCAATCTCTAAGGTTAATTGTAACTTCCAAGTTTCTATTTTCTGATAACGCATTGACAATCTTCATTATTATTCTCTTTCGATAATGAAATTTAAAATTTTTAATTATGCCTTGGTCCATTGGCTGGAGTTTTGACGTCACGTTTGGTGGTAAAAACAATAACTTCACACTTTTAAGTTTGGCAGAAATACTGGCAGGATGTGCTGGACAGTTGTCAGTTACCAACACGATTTTCCTTTTTTCTTTTGTTATACGCTTGTCTAGTTTTAATATCCAGTCTTCAAAGATATCACTGGTCAACCATGCTTTTTTATTAAAGGTGTAGTCAACTTCCAAAGATTTTGTGCCTCTAAAACATCTTGGGTTTTTTGATTTTCCGATTACTAAAAGTCTTAATTTTTCACTTCCTGTCATATTTGCTCCAACTAGCACAGTGATTCTTTCTTTGCTTTGTTTTCCGCCAAAACATTTATCATCTTTAAAAGCAAGAGTTCTATTCGGTAAACATTTAAAGAATAAACCCATTCCGTCAGCATTAAAAACATCCTTAGGTTCATATTCTTCCAAAATCTTCTTTAAAGTATTGTTCCTCCAACTGTTGCAATCTTCTTCACTTACATTAACACTTTCTCCACAAATAACCTTTTCCACAATTCTGTGGCGCTTCTTAAATTTATCTAGCCACCCAGTGCTCGCATTAAATTCTGTATGTCCCAGGGACTGTGCAAATTTCAGAGCTTGTTGCTTAATTATTGGACCCGATATTGGTATATTCTTTTCACGTATCATTTGCACCCATTTTAGAACAGCTTTATCAACATCTTCGTATATACACAACTTAATTCGCTTCTTGTCTGCTGCTCCTTCAATTGCATTTAAAATTGATTCTCGATTTTTTAAAATCATAGATAAGCTGCTTGCAGGTATGCCATATTTCTCCGCAATATCTTTTTTCTTAAAACCCTGGTCAATATCATGAAGAATCTTTACTTTATCATTAATACTTAAACATTTTCTCTTCGACATTTTTTCCCCAAATGTAAAAATCACTGGACTGTAGCTCTTGCCATATAGTGAATTGTTAGTACAGGTACCGCCTACTCAATGACGTTTGCTTGCCAATTCAACAGTATCACGTGACTTTTCTTATCAATCACTTTGAAGAAATATACGACTTTCATTCATATATAAAATTTACGGTTAATGTACGCTGTATGTTACTTTTCAAAAAAAAAAAAAAATACAAGAGCATATAGCCTATGTGATTGATGACAAATTGTTCTAAAAGAACTAAATAAAAAAAAAATTTTTTTTTCATGAAAACCATCTACTAGGAGTCCAGTTAGATGAGAACGGACATATCATATAATGATTGACAGGATGGTCACATGGTACGGTTGAGGTGAGAAGCGAATGTCACTCAGTAGGCGTTCGTTACTAAAAATCGACTATGGCATCATTCTATGTATTGCCGCCACAGCACGCTAAAGGCTTACCGCAGCGAATTTCGTTTTCCCCTGAGCCAACATCAATTTACAAATCTATCCTATTTATTGTAAAGTTTATGACCACTTTTAAGAAAACCCATTTGGTTTTATAACTGTAACAAAAATGAAACAAAGACTTTCCTACGGGCGTCAATGACCACAAGTATTCACTAAAAGAATGATTAATTCCAGATGCTAATGCGTAATTTCGG
Source organism: Mastigoproctus giganteus (assembly GCF_048544385.1). Classification (NCBI taxonomy): domain Eukaryota; kingdom Metazoa; phylum Arthropoda; class Arachnida; order Uropygi; family Thelyphonidae; genus Mastigoproctus; species Mastigoproctus giganteus. The sequence goes on from NC_143583.1 coordinate 22,138,840, forward strand.
AGGGAAGGAGGTCGTATATTTTTAAAAATTCGTTATAGAGAGACTAACACTTCGCTATATGGGGTTAATTTTACATGTAATTTCGTTTCAAGGTGCAATGTTTTGTGAAAAAATTCGTAATATAGAGAAATTCGTTAAATAGAAGTTCGTAATAGAGAAGTTCCACTGTATATATTAAATACAGTGGATTCAGATGCAACTGGAACCAATAATCCTCCCAACAATTCTAACACAACCTTAGTAATTTAGTTCCATGAAACAAATTTAATAATGGTTAACAAATAAACATTCATCCGTGCAGGATTGATATCATTCATGAGGAGCTCACCAACAACCCTATTTGAAGTTGATAGCCTAAACAAATGTAAGGCTCAACTGGACAGGTATTTCGAGCGAACGGAGGGGTGAAATGGGAGTGGTGTGTTTTTTTTTTTTGTTTTTTTTTTTTGGCTGATGCTGAATAAGCTTGCTTTCTTGCATCATATGCCTCTACTAATGCTAATGCTATTTACCTGCACTAAGCTAATACTAATAGGCAGTATATACTGTAGGCTCCAGTCACACTGAAGCCAGAACCATAGTTTTTGTCAACAAAAGTGGAATTCAAACTGTGTATGTTTAGATTCATTTCAGATTTTTCAAATTGGGTGTATAATTTCGTTGGGGAATGCCGATAACATGAGCTGGGCAAGCCACAAATTGGCCACACTGTCATAAAGAAACACACTTTGGCGTTAGCAATTCATGGCAAAAAGTCAGATGGCTAACAAATTTATTCATAAGATCACACAGCTTCTGCTATGAATGTATTGAATATTTAGTTTTAAAATATTTCACTTTAAAAAATATTTTAAAGTAACAAACACTACTGGATCATATTATCACACAAATCATCTCAATGGCATTTGGTAACCCTGCAATTTTTTTTTTTTTTTTTTTAAAACTATATGCATAGTTTGCTGCTAGTACTGGGACATACCACTGATCAGCTTATCACTAATCAATCTGTTTTTATATTCATAATACATTACCTTTGGTCTTTTATAATTGTGACTGGCAAGGAAGGTGGCTCTTACTAATTTATTAAGCAGTGTTTTAGCATTTATTTCTATATTATGGGCAGTATGAGTTAGAGTAGTTGCCATCCCCATATATTCTTCCCGGAAACCTTTATAACACCATAAGAAGCTACCTCACAGCCAGAGAAATAATTGTCAATGCACCATACTGCAGAGTCAAACGCCAGGTTTACAGGGGGTTGTCCCCAGGGCTCAGTGCTGGGGCCGCTCCTTTGGAATGTTGTACTTGATGATTTCCTCAACACTAACCTGAATGAAGTTATCTCCCAGGCCTATGCAGATGATCTGATCCTAGCCGTGTCTGCAGACTGCAGAGCGCAGCTAGAAAATTCTGCAAATCAGGCTCTCTTGATATTACAAAACTGGGCAAGGGATCATAATCTTCAAATCTCTTTAATGAAGACTAATTCCATCTTACTGAAAGGGCCCCTCAGAAGACATCCACAAATCAAGATAAACGAGACCACAAATGTTTCACTACTGAACTGAAATATCTAGGAATAATCCTGGTCTCAGGACTTACATTCCTCCCACATTTGAAACATCTGCAGACAAAGTTAAGGAACTATACTGCCTTGGTCACCAGAGTCACACGTCGGGATTGGGGCCTCAACCGCCGCACTCTCTCGCTGTTCTACAAAGCAGTATTTCTACTGGCGATTACATACGCTGCAGGGATATGGTATCCGAGAGCAAAAACAGCAGTAAACAGAAAGAAGCTCGAAACTATTCAAAGATTTATCCTCCTCACCATTACCAGGGCCTGCCGTACTGTCAGCACCCATGTGCTGGCAAGTGCCCTTCCTTTGGACCTGGAGGTCATACGTTGCGGGCTCCTCTACCAACTATAAAAAGGCACATTGGTGACGTTCATGGACCGCACCATTGATCATACTAACAACTTGATTGCTGAAAAGAAGTGCCTTAGCCTCCATTTACAGCAGATATGGCAAGATAGATGGGCTAACTCTACTAAAGGAGATAATCACTAGGAAATTTATTCCATATATCAACAAGGTATATCCCAAGTCTCTTTCATGGTTCTCTCCCGGCCTGTACACAACTTTCATGCTAAAAAGGTCACGGATCCATCAGAGCCAAACTCTCAAGTCTTGGAATTACTGATGATCCCCTCTGCCATTGTGGAGAGCTGGAGAGTTGGTCTCACCTAATGTATGACTGCCCTTTGTATGAGGACCGTCGCTGCATTCTGATTACCAGAATTAACTTCAATCTAAAACTTCAGGAGCATTACTTGTTGGACAGCAACAGAGAGTACAAGGCCTTTTCGCAATACTGCCAGGAGCTCTTCACAAGAAGATCCCTACCACTGGAACGAATGTACACCTGATTAACTCGTCTTGCCCAAATTCAAGCTGGACTGTCAACGACTACCATCGTTAATGGGATGGGACCTCTGTTCCATGAATGACAACACTGTTTTGGACCTTCCTGATTTAGAATCTTTACAAATTGTGATATTATGCAGCTCTGTTGACCCAGTGACCAAATGGACCGAATACCTGAAACCGCCCCCAAGACAGACTGCAGTGAACATACATCTCTAATTTTGACTTAACAAAAGGGACAAATCCGCGGTGAGACCCGTACTACTGACACAGTCTAGTGATAACCACACACTTGACGACCAGACCTGAAAGCTCCGAACTCGTAGTGACAAGTATACACCGGGCGGGACACATTACGTACAGTCCCAAGTGTGACAGCCTTGCCAGACTCTGAAGAAGAAGACAAGATGGGATGGGACCTTCGTCCCAGCTGTAACACTCCAAAGCACAGCTCAGCTGCTGCCATTAAGCTCTCTTTGCCACACTCCCGTGCATGGTTCTTTTTCTCCACCACCCAATCAGGGGGGAGGTTATCCCTGGTCGCTTGCCCCCTCGCCATCCCTCTTTTCCCTCTGGTGGGGCATGGGCCTGCTCCACTGATTTGGGGGTCATCTTCTCTATGGACCCCTTATCTCTGTCTTTTCCCCCCCAGCCTTCAACCAGCATCTGAAACCCTCTAAATTGCATGAGCCCTACACCCAAAAACTTAATAACAACATCAGTTGCATAAACAGTAATCCTTTTGGCTGACCCCTATCTGTAGCATTCTTTTTTTTTTTTTAAGGTCCTAAAACCTAAAGCCACTGAAATCTCAGGAAATTAGGTGGCAGGACCTGCCAGAGTAAATAACTATAATACTGGTGTACCTGGTCTGCCTCCACGGGGCGGAATGTGGACAACGTTGGAACCCATTAGGGGCCCAGCGGCTAAATGACAAGAGGAACAACGGTACACGACACTACACATATACAAAACCCATAAACTTTTAAACCTCTGGCATTGACAGTGTTTTGTTCCACACCCACAATGTATACTACGTGGAGATGGGGGAACCCCTGGTGCCGTTTGACACTAAACACACTACTCTCCCCATATATTTATTTTCTTCAGAAATAAATATTTAGTGATATTAGATTTTACTAAACTTTGAGTTCTTTTATTAATTTTTATTGTTTTCTAAATTGAGGGAGAGGGGCTTTCACCCCTGGGCACATTGTATGCAATGCATTAAAAAAGATAAATATATAGAATAAAGTTTGTTTTTTTATGAATAACTGGACAATTGTGGAAAATATTCTTGGGTGTTTACATCTGTATTCATTAATTTTCAAAACAATTGCAATTTTCAAATGCAATTTTCAAAACGATTTTTGAAAATCGTTTTGAATATTTTCGTTAGATTCTTTTAATTGCGTTAATTTGAATTTTAATTGTTTTGAATTGATTTTGAATTGTGTTAAATTGATTATTTAATTATTTATATTTTACTTTAATTATTTATATTTTACTTTAATGTACCGGTAAGTTGTCGATTTTTTCGTTTTTTCCGTTTTAATTTCTGGAGGGTATCATACGGAAGTGTTCCACGTACTATATTGAGGTAAACTCCTCTTATTAATTTACTAATAAAAAACAAATAAATTTTCAGATATCTTCTCTTCATTTCTATTTTTTTAACTTCATAAACTTGTCTCACTTGTGCAATTTGTGCGTCCTGTGTTTGTCATGATTGATTACTTATCTTTTTTACTGTTTTAAATTTTACAATAAAAAAAAAAAAAAAAAAAAAAAAAAGAAGGAAATGTCAAGTGAACAGAAATATCAATCAAGCAAACTTCATACCTTTTCAAGGTAAAGTGTAATATTTGTGTATTTACTATATAATAAAGTATTTACTGTAATATTTATTTGTTTATTTATTAGAAATTTAAGATGTTTAAACCTGTGTTAGCAATTTTATTGGGTTTCTAACTTTTTTTAGTGTTTTTCTTACCAGACTGAATATTTTTTGGAGTGCTCTGCCCCATCCCTATTTTTCCTATAAGCCCTGTTGTTTTTAATGCGCGAAATATCATAACACGGAGATTCTTTGGAACACATGTACTGTGGTTATAGCAGAACTGACTGTACTAAATTTAAAATTATAAATAATTTTTTTTTACTAGATTTCATATCTAGTAAAATCATTTGAATTTCATATTCAAAGAACAGGAAAAAAAAAAACCAGAATAACCAATATTTTGAATTATCTAAGTTCCTTTATTCTTTTTAAGTAATAGAAACAGGTCTGGATATTCCTGAGCAACCAAGAGAATTGAACTTCTCCAGTTTTTTTTTTTTTTTTTGGGGGGGGGGAGACAATGACAAGTGAAGACTACAATTAAATGCTAAAACTGTGTAATAACAAAGCCACCACAAATTGCAGTAAGTCAATACTGTCTCTACTATGACAATGATCAGATGTGAGTTGCGAATAACAGGATTAAATGAAAAAACTTACATGTTGAAACAATCTGCCTTTTGAAAACACCAGCTGCAAATGAGAAAAGCCAATCTTGGCAAAGTGAGACTAATCACAGACATTCTTCCAAGTATGACCTTCTCCACTTCTCTACTAATGTCATCTACCTTTGCCTCTGGCAGACATACCCTGGTTCTATTCCACCTATCCTTCTTGCATGGCATACTTCCCATTTCCTTGCCAATTATTCACTAAAAATAACTACCAGTGCATTCTGCCTTGGGGATTGCCACTGTATTGCCTGATGCACAAATGTGAGCTCTGGCTTTGAGTTGGGCAGCTGAAAGCTTAATGGGCTCCATTTTAATTCATTCAAGGGCATCAACCTACTCTTCAAGCTCTCAAATTCCCAGCACCTAATTTCTTCACACTCTCTGCACCAAACACATAAATACATCCCCCTTGGCTGTATCACATCCCGTTACAGAAAGGCCCAAAAATTGCACAATTTGTTAGATCATGATTTGTAGGAGAATTGCCCCCTTCGGTTCCCCCTTGAGTCATAGCATTCCCACTACTTTGTGCCTGTTGCTTTGCTGATCTAGTCTGTGGCATGATTTCTCTTTAAATACAATTTAATTAATTAAGTGACAATGCCACACTAAGTTGATACATTCCAAAATGCAATGGTATTACACTATTAAGTTTATGTTATACCTTACACTATCAAGTCATATGTTAAGATATACCACTGCATTGCAGTTAATCTTATCAAAGATTAACTGCAATGCAATTAATCTTTGATAATCTTATCAAAATAAAATTTATTAGCTAAAAACGTTTGTTATTTGGTTTTTAGGAGCATAAGCAACCAAGGCCATATTGCTCCGGGGATATACGGTGGTCATTCCCTGACCTTTCCACATCCTCGGTATTTGGTGGGCACGGGCTCGAATCCCGGTCTAATCAAGAAGCGTGTGCTATGCACTGCTGCTCCTGCCCACCTGGCTACAGAGGCACCGAATATAGCTAAAAACAAAAAAATATATATATATATATATTGTAAGCTACATATTAATCGGTAGTGATTAATACTTTCGAGCTACTTATTTATCATAATTAAAGGCCTACAATTCTACTACTAGTTACATGCAACTAGTGAGGAATAGGAAAATGCAAAATCTGCCATCAACTGGGATACTAACTGATACAACAGTAGCTACAGATTTAAAGTTCTGTTGCTTTCGGTGATAACACTAAATAAAAAAAAAGAAAAATGTTAAAAATTAAAAGATATATTTACTGAGAAAGTGTGGTTAGACAGTTACAAAAACAAAATCTTTCTTTCCACAGTTTTATGAAAATATCACATTTTTAAAGATTACACAGCGAAGGTAAAGAAAGCCAACATGAGAACCATGGAAAACTTCGGGAAATTTACTGGACAAACTTGTTTCCTGCTACCGCAGTTTCTCTCTGCATTCTCGGTAAACAGATGGTGCATGTTATCAGTAGTGGCAATAGAAGTCATTTTACTATTTCAAAACAGTGAGAAGGGGGGGGATAAACACCCTAAGACTGAGGCATTCTGGAGGGTCCCTTAAGTAAATTTCAGCACATTAATGAGCTCCAATAATCTGATTTTAATAATGAGAAAAAACTCAATATCATGTCTCAGCAGACACTTTCAAATTTAACCCTAACTCTGACTTACTTTTTTTCCCTCACAAGTACAGGTCAACATTGAAAATAAGGTGTGAGTTAGGGTTAAATTTGAAAGTGTCTGAAATTCTGCCCAGACACGAAAGGAGGGAGTATATGATGAAAGTCTTGTCAATCAATTCAGCCCTGGAGAGATTGTGCAAGGCTCATGGGGTAGAATTTTTTTCAGCTTGCTAACAGGAGGGATTGCTTCTACGGGGAATGGGATACACTTAAATAGAAGGTGTGCAAGAATATTTGCGGATGCTATCGAGGATTCACAGACTAGTAGTAGTAGTGGCATGTGATGCAAGAAAGCAAATGTATGAGCTTATGCAGCATCAGCCAAAAAAAAAAAAAAAAAAAAAAACACACCATTCCCTCCAAATGCCTGTCCAGTTCCTCCTTAAATTTATTCAACCTATCAACTTCCACAACGACAGATGGAAGTTTGTTCCAGCAATTAACCACCCGCTGGCTAAAGGCAAATTTCCGCACATCTATTCTACATCTGTCTTTTCTTAAGTTGAATTTATGCCCCCTTAGATTCGTAATCTGAACAAGTGGAAGGATCCCATCAGAATTCAGCGTGCTCAACCCATTCAAGGCCTTATATACCTCAATCAGATCACCGCGCAGGTGCCTAGTCTCCAGCCACTGCAATTTGCAGAACTTAAGCCTCTCTTGGTAAGAGGATCCCTTCATTCCCCTCACCAATCTTGTTGCCCTTCTCTGTACACGCTCAAGTAAATCTACATCCTTCCTAAAATGAGGCCTCCAGACCTGTACGCAGTACTCAAGCCGTGGCCTGACCATTGCCTTATACAGAGGGATAATCACCTCCTTTTCCCTGCTAGCAAAATTCCTATATATCATTGACAAAACCCCATGACCTGGCCTGGCAGCCTGTCTGCATTGCTCAGAAAACTTCATATATGACTGCACAATGACTCCCAGGTCTTTTTCATTTTCTACCACCTTAAGTGTAGTACCACACAGTTGGTACGTTTCTCTGGGGTTACTTCTACCCATATGTAGTACTTTGCATTTGTCAAGGTTCAGTTGCCACTTCTTAGCCCATCTGCCCAAATTATCTAGATCCTGTTGCAGTAGCACACTGCCATTACTGTCATTAACAACCCTACCAACCTTTGTATCATCTGCAAACTTCGACATTAAGCCTGATATACCTTCATCAATATCATTGATAAATATACAAAACAACAGTGGACCTAACACCGAACTCTGTGGGACTCCACTAATAACATTAGTTCAAGAAGAGCAGCACCCATTGATTACCACCCTCTGTCTTCTAGCACTTAACCATCCTTTTATCCATTGTAGCAACTTAGCCTTAATACCATTCTGCTCCAATTTGTACAATAGTCTTCCATGCGCAACAGTGTCAAAAGCTTTCCCGAAATCCAAATATATGATATCAAAATTATTTTTCGCATCCAGTTCCTTTGTAACCACATCATAATATCCTATCAAATTTGTCAGACAAGACTTTCCCTTAACAAACCCATGCTGTGTCTGAATTATTGCTGCAGTCTTGTCTAGATGATCCTGCAATGCATCTTTAACCAGCGACTCCATTATTTTACCCGGAACAGAAGTTAAACTAACTGGTCTGTAATTACTCGTGTCCCTTCGATCCCCCTTTGTGAATTGGGGATACATTTGCACATCTCCAGTCAGTGGGAACCTTCCCTGAGTCCAAGGATGCTCTCATAATTATGGCTAAGGGTTTGCTTAGTTGCTTTGCCACCTCCTTTAATATAACTGGATAGATCCCATCCACCCCAGGTGCTTTTCTTATGTTTAACTTCAACAATTTCTCCTCCACTTTGCTTTCAGGTATTACAAAATCATTAAGTATCCTGCTACAATTTGATAACCTTCTGCCATTTTCAAACCTTAATAATTCCTCATGTGTGAATGTAGATGCAAAATACTCATTCAGTTTGTTTGCTATCTGAGCAGGATCATAAACAGTCGAACCATCGATGTCAAGTGGACCAATCGGATTCATCCCCTTCCTTTTAGAGTTTATATAAGTAAAGAAATCCTTGCTGTTTTTCTTAGCATCTTTTGCCAAGGATTTCTCGTAATCTGCCTTCGCCTGCCGAACCTCCTTTGTGACCTGATTACTGATTAACTTATATCTGCCAAGGCTTCTGAGTTGCTTGATAATTTATATGCATCCCGTGCATTTTTCTTCTCTGTTACGAGTCTCATTAGTTCATTTGACAACCATTTAGGCCTAAACCTTGAACAATATTTCTTAATAGGTATGAACCTTTTAGTAACTTCCACGATTAATTCCTTGAATGCTTCCCACTTAGAATTTACTGTTGGTAACATCGTCAGTTGATCCCACTGTACAGAATTTAAAAACTGTCGGAGACCACTGTACTCGCCTTTATGAAGCAAAAACCCTTTCCTTTACCCCTGATAGTAGTTAAATCTGTAAGTAAATCCCACGTCAGTACACTGTGATCACTGCCACCTAGTGGTTCTTTTATCTGCAAATTCCTAATACATGAATGATCACTGCTGATAACCAGATCAAGAGTATTACTTTCTCTGGTTGCCTCTCGAACATGCTGCTGCAGAAAACAATCATCCAATAAATCCACAAAAGTCTGACTAGTGTGTGAGTGCCCAACCCACAAGTTCCAGTCAATATCTGGGAAGTTAAAATCCCCCATTATAAGATTAAAGACTAAAAGATTAACAGTAGCTGCAGGCAGAGGCGAAAGTGATTCTTGCACTGCTTCTATTGGAATGAGCAGCAGCCTAAAGAGCAAGTTGCTGGGGATTTCAAGAACTGCTGCAAGTCAGCATGGAACAAGTAAATACACAGGCTGTTTAGGGTAACTAAGAGTAAGAACAGGTGCATGTATACTTACATGTACACCAATTCTAGGAGTACAGTAAATAAATTTGATGAAATGAAGCGCTGTTCAAGACAT